>NC_059073.1:44378477-45628477 GCF_020497125.1 Mauremys mutica | reverse complement strand
GGCGAACAATCCATTCATACCATGGTACGCAGCCTGCGCAGGAGGGAAGTAGAGGAAGATGATCAATATCTTTTCTATGCTGGCTGCAATTCAACAGCCCTAGCATCACTGCAGTATGAAAAAGAACCTTTAAAAAAAATTTCACTAAAATAACATTAAGTGAACAGTGCTGAGAATGGCTGGCTTTTAATGTAGATTTTTAATGTGTTTTTAATGATTTTTTAATGCTGGTTTTTAATGTAGATCCATTTTTAAAAATTGATATCATTTTTAAAAATTCTATTTCAAAACCAATATTTAAATGCTGCCTTTTTCCAAAGTAAATATATTACTTAATTAAATATCACATGCTCCGCTTGCAAAAGGAACCAATTTGTGTGCACAAAAGGACTGAGGGCTAGAGCGAGACCATACATCTAGTCAGAGCTGTAACTAGGCATTTTAGCACCTGGGGTGAGCAAGCATATTTGCACCCCCTAGAACCGATGCATGGCGGGACATGCAAGGTCACCCCTCAGATTTCTGCTTCCATTTAGCACAGAGGTTTTCACACTGTGGGGCATACCCACCTACAGATAGCTGTGCTGCCCTAAGAGCAGCTTACTTTCATTCTGACTGGCATCCTGGAGGCTCTGCCCTCTCCTAGCTAACATGCCTGTGGTACTGGGGGCGGGGAGGCACTGTAGTGCCTGCTCTTCCATCCCCTCCTCAGAGTGCTCATGCAGGTGATTGGGGATCAGGGCTTATGCCCCTTATTCCTCTGCTTGTCCATGCAAGGGCAAGTGACAATCTTGCCCAAAATATGTCAGTTGGTTGCAGGGGCGGCTCTAGGAATTTCGCCGCCCCAAGCACGGCGGCACGCTGCAGGGGGTGCTCTGGCGGTTGCCGGTCCCGCGGCTTCAGTGGACCTCCTGCAGACGTGCCTGCGGAGAGTCCGCTGGTCCCGCAGCTCCGGTGGAGCATCCACACGCCTGCGGCAGGTCCACCGGAGCCGCCTGCCGCCCTCCCGGCGACCGGCAGCGCGCCCCCCGCGGCATGCCACCCCAAGCGCGCGCTTGGCGCTCTGGGGTCTGGAGCCAGCCCTGGTTGGTTGAGCTGAGAGCAGAGTGGGCCAGGGCCTAACAAGTTTCCAAAGGGTGGTTCTTAAGTACAAACAGTTAAGTAAAATGATTTTCCAAATGATGACCAATACCCTTCACAGTGTGTGCCTGTGGATTCTGTCACCTGGTGTCTGATATTCATATTCTTTTTTTCTTCTTGTTCAAAACTGACTTGTCTTCATGTCACTGGCTGACAAACCTACACTACAGCCTGTACAGCGATAGTCTTCCCTATGTACTTCACTACTAAGAACATAATGTAAATACACTGCAGTAGTTATTGTTTTTTTAATGGGATTGACGTTCATTGTAAACATTAGTGTTCCAGCACAACATTTGTGGTTATGACTAAAGCTCCCTAGGAGTGGACATGCAGTTCAAAGTTTGTTTCCTGCTCTAATATCTTGCTGTGTTATTAAAAACATTAAATAAAACCAGTTTTCTGAAGCAGCTTTTAACATATACACATTAATGTTTCAGTAAGCTCCAAAATTTACAGAACATTTTTAAGAAGTGCTTTTAATGGATTAATAATGTGCAAACATTAAGAATATCCATAGTGCAAGTCATTTCCTTCCCATTAACTTTCTTTTAGTTTTTCCAGGGAAAACACAGAACAACAACTCATCATCATAATGGTACCTGATTAAAGTAGGGACATGGGATATGATGTCAATACAATTTCCTTAATAAAAATATAACACTATGGTGGTAGTTTATATGAAATTACACACAAAAAACTATGTTTAAAGTTACTCAAAAGTTAGGAACTGCCAGAATAAAGGTTGTCTGCCAACCATGATTCAACTCCTTTGTGCATATGCATTATGATAGCCTCTAATTAATTGCATCATTACATACTGTTTTTTCCACAGGACCCTGCCTCTTTCAGTGCACTGGCTGGATCTGCTTTGGGGATGAATCAAGGTTGTATAGGGAAGGCGGCTGTTGTCTGTGGAACTCCCTGACTCATTTGTTGCAGAAGTTGGAAAGTGTGTAGTGACTGAGGCAGAGGATTAGGGTCTCATAATTAAGGCAGTCGAATGCCACCCTTGAAAACTGGATTCTAACCCTGCCTCTGCCACAGAATTCCCATGTGAGGCTAAACAAGTCACTTAAACCAAACTTTTCACAAGTGGTCACTAATTGCACATTCATCATTTTCTGGGTGCCCAGCTTGAGACTCTGGGGCCTGACTTTCAGAGGTGCTGAGCACTCACAGCTGCAACTGAAGTCAGTGGGAGCTGTGCTTTGATTATATTAAGTACTACGTAATGCTAAGAACTCTGAAGAAATAGGTCCTAAGTATCTCAAATTGGACACCCAAAATTAGCGGAGACTTTGACCTTAATCTCTCTATGCCTCAGCTCTTCATCGGTAAAACCACCACACCTCACAGGGGTGTTGTGAAAAGAAAAGAATTAATGCTTGTGAAGCATCCGTGCCATAGAAAAGCCCATGAGAAAATTAATAATTCTGTCTCTTCAGGGCAGAGTTTGAACATTGAGGAAAAATCAAAATATTGAATAGCTGTTCGTTAAGTGGGCCCTGGCCATCCTATGCATTGAATGAGGCAGGAAAATAGTATGTGATCGTGTAATTAAAGATTGCATCATAATGCTACTGGAATAAAATCACTTTTATTCCAGACCAGTGTGTCCTCATGTGGAATTCTACCAGCAGAGCTATAGTGGTATAACTATACTGCTGTGTTCTGCTGGTCATTGTCCCTGTGGAGATAGGCACAACGAGTGAATCTTGTCTGTTGGATGCCTTCCACCATAAATAAGATCCAGTCCTTTGTGGAGAAATTCACAAAAGAAATCCAGAGTCACAGGGCTAGAGCCATAACAGGATTTAGATGCCTAACTGCTGCAGTAGGTGCCTACGTCCAAAATTTAGGTCATCAAAACCCTCGCTTAGCTGCCACCTAGCCCTGTAGGCACCTAAAGTATCTAAGCACCCAAATGTCTGCCATAATGCCCCCATACACCCATCTGGAACTGTCAGGGAGCATGCATGCAACCCCCTGAATAAATCCTGACACCAATATCATACCTCATCCCAGGTAGGATCCTCAGACTAGGTGTTCCCTGCCTATCTTGCCTGCAGGGCCCAATCCCACAGGCATTCTCAGAGGTAGGCTCTCAGTTTTGTGCATGATTTGATCCCACATCTCCCGGGAAAGCACCCTAACCACTGAGCTATGGGATATTCTGGGGTGGGGCTGTTTCTCTCAATCTCTCCCCTTGAAACTCTTCCACTTTGTATAAATAATTATATAGTCATTAGAACAGGGACTTGAACTTGTGTCTCCTGCAGCTTACATATATGAGTTGCATAAGAGAAAATGAAAATTTCCTGGACAAATGTCAGGATATGCTTCTACAGGCACAACATTCTGAAGAATCAGAGCAGGCAGTGCAGTGGGGACAAAGAATCGGTGAAGAAATTTGGCAGTATGTGACCTCCAGAAGAAAGAGGAGCGTCCATGTACCAGCAATGCAGATACAGGTGAGCAACCGTTTTCATGTTCTTTCCACAGGTACTAATGCGGAGAGTGGACTAGATGATACATCTGAGGGAAGAGAGTAGAAGGAGACTCCTCCAATTGGAAGGCATGAGATGCACTGTCCTAGGGATGGGGGTTCCACTAACCACCGATCCCAAGAGAAGGAGGCGGGTGGTGGTGGTCGGGGACTCCCTCCTCAGGGGGACTGAGTCATCTAGCTGCTGCCCTGACCAGGAAAACTGAGAAGTCTGCTGCTTGCCAGGAGCTAAGATTTACGATATGACGGAGAGACTGGCAAAACTCAAACTCTCGGATCGCTGCCCCTTCCTGCTTCTCCAAGTGGGCGCCAATGATACTTCCAAGAATGACCTTGAGCGGATCATTGCAGACTACGTGGCTCTGGGAAGAAGGATAAAGGAGTTTGAGGAGCATGTAGTGTTCTCATCCATCCTTCCTGTGGAAGGAAAAGGCCTGGGTAGAGACCATCGAATCGTGGAAGTCAACAAATGGCTACGCAGGTGGTGTCGGAGACCATGGGATGGTGTTCTAAGAAGGAGGAGTGCTAGGCAGAGAAAGGCTCCACCTAACGAAGAGAGGGAAGAGCATCTTCGCAGGCAGGCTGGCTAACCTAGTGAGGAGGGCTTTAAACTAGGTTCATCGGGGAAGGAGACCAATGCCCTGAGTTAAGTGGAGAAATGGGATACCGGGCGGAAGCATGAGCAGGAGAGCGCAAGAGGGGAGGACTCCTGTCTCCTACTGAGAAAGCAGGACAATCAGCAGGTTATCTTAAGTGCCTATACACAAATACAAGAAGCCTGGGAAACAAGCAGGGAGAACTGGAAGTCCTGGCACAGTCAAGGAACTATGATGTGATTGGATTAACAGAGACTTGGTGGGATAACTCACATGACTGGAGTACTGTCATGGATGGATATAAACTGTTCAGGAAGGACAGGCAGGGCAGAAAAGGTGGGGGAGTTGCATTGTATGTAAGAGAGCAGTATGACTGCTCAGAGCTCCGGTATGAAACTGCAGAAAAACCTGAGAGTCTCTGGATTAAGTTTAGAAGTGTGAGCAACAAGGGTGATGTCGTGGTAGGAGTCTACTATAGACCACCAGACCAGAGGGATGAGGTGGACGAGGCTTTCTTCCGGCAGCTAACGGAAATTACTAGATCACAGCCCCTGGTTCTCATGGGAGACTTCAATCACCCTAAAAAGAACAGGAGTACTTGTGGCACCTTAGAGACTAACAAGTTTATTTGAGCATAAACTTTCGTGGGCTACAGCCCACTTCTTCAGATGCATAGAATGGAACACACAGAAAGCAGATATTTATACATACAGAGAACATGAAAAGGTGGAAGTAGCCATGCCAACTGTAAGAGGCTAATCAATTGAGATGAGCTATCATCAACAGGAGAAAAAAACCTTTTGAAGTGATAATTGAGATGACCCATAGAAGGTGTGAGGAGAACTTAACATGGGGAAATAGATTCAATTAGTGTAATGACCCAACCATTCCCAGTCTCTGTTTAAACCTAAGTTAATTGTATCTAATTTGCATATTAATTCAAGTTGAGACTTTGTCCTCACCCACAACTATTTCACATTTGAGGACAATATATACCTTCAAGTCAGCAGCACTGCTATGGGTACCCGCATGGCCCCACAGTATGCCAAAAATTTTATGGCTGACTTAGAACAATGCTTCCTTAGCTCTCATCCCCTAATGCCCCTACTCTACTTGCGCTACACATCATCATCTGGACCCATGGAAAAGAAGCCCTCGAGGAATTCCACCATGATTTTTACAATTTCCATCCCACCATCAACCTCAGCCTAGACCAATTCACACAAGCAGTCAATTTCCTAGACACCACTGTGCTAATAAGCGATGGTCACATAAACACCACCCTATACCGGAAACCTACTGACTGCTATACTTACCTACATGCCTCCAGCTTCCATCCAGGACACACCACATGATTCATTGTCTACAGCCAAGCTCTAAGAAACAACCGCATTTGCTCCAATCCCACAGACAGAGATAAACACCTACAAGATCTCTATCAAGCATTCTTAAAACTACAATACTCACCTGCTGAAGTGAAAAAACAGATTGACAGTGCCAGAAGAGTACCCAGAAGTCAGCTACTACAGGACAGGCCCAACAAAGAAAATAACAGAATGCCACTAGCCGTCACCTTCAGCCCCCAACTAAAACCTCTCCAGCGCATCATCAAAGATCTACAACCTATCCTGAAAGATGATCCCTCATTCTCCCAGATCTTGGGAGACAGGCCAGTCCTCACTTAGAGACAGCCTCCTAACCTGAAGCAAATACTCACCAGCAACCGCACACCATACAACATAAACACTAACCCAGGAACCTATCCTTGCAATAAAGCTCGATGCCAACTCTGTCCACATATCTATTCAAGTGACACCATCATAGGACCTAATCACATCAGCCACACCATCAGGGGCTCGTTAACTGCACATCTACCAATGTGATATATGCCATCATGTGCCAGCAATGCCCCTCTGCCATATACATTGGCCAAACCGGACACAAATAGACATCAGAATAAATGGACACAAATCTGACATCAGGAATCATAGCATTCAAAAACCAGTGGGAAAACACTTCAACCTCTCTAACCACTCAGTGACAGACTTGAAGGTGGTAATTTTGCAACAAAAAAATTTCAAAAACAGACTCCAAAGAGAGATTGCTGAACTTGAATTAATATGCAAATTAGATACAATTAACTTAGGTTTAAACAGAGACTGAGAATTGTTGGGTCATTACACTAATTGAATCTATTTCCCCATGTTAAGTTCTCCTCACACCTTCTATGGGTCATCTCGATTATCACTTCAAAAGTTTTTTTCTCCTGTTGATGATAGCTCATCTCAATTGATTGGCCTCTTACAGTCGGCATGGCTTCTTCCACCTTTTCATGTTCTCTGTATGTATAAATATCTGCTTTCTGTGTGTTCCATTCTATGCATCTGAAGAAGTGGGCTGTAGCCCACGAAAGCTTATGCTCAAATAAATTTGTTAGTCTCCAAGGTGCCACAAGTACTCCTGTTCTTTTTGCGGATACAGACTAACGCGACTGCTACTCTGAATTCAATCACCCTGATATCTGCTGGGAGAGCAATACAGCGGTGCACAGACAATCCAGGAAGTTTTTGGAAGTGTAGGGGACAATTTCCTGGTGCAAGTACTGGAGGAACCAACTAGGGGCTGAGCTCTTCTTGACTTGCTGCTCACAAACCAGGAAGAATTAGGCCTGGTCTACACTAACGGCGGGTGGGGGGCGTCGAACTAAGGTACGCAAGTTCAGCTACGCGAATAGCATAGCTGAACTCGAACTACCTTAGTTCGAACTACTCACCCGTCCAGACGCCGCGGGATCAAAGTCCGCGGCTCCCACGTCGACTCCGCCACTGCCGTTCGCAGTGGTGGAGTTCTGGAGTCGACGGGAGCGCGTTCGGAGAGAAGTCGAACTCTACGCGTCGACCCAGCGGGTAAGTATAGACCTATCCTTAGTAAGGGAAGCAAAAGTGGATGGGAACCTGGGAGGCAGTGACCATGAGATGGTCAAGTTCAGGATCCTGACACAAGGAAGAAAGGAGAGCAGCAGAATACGGACACTGGACTTCAGAAAAGCAGACTTTGACTCCCTCAGGGCAATGATGGTCAGGATCTCCTGGGAGAATAACATGAGGGGAAAGTAGTCCAGGAGAGCTGGTTGTATTTTAAAGAATCCTTATTGAGGTTGCAGGAACAAACCATCCCAATGTGTAGAAAGAATAGTAAATATGGCAGGTGACAAGCTTGGCTTAACAGTGAAATCCTTGCTGATCTTAAACACAAAAAAGAAGCTTACAAGAAGTGGAAGATTGGACAAATGACCAGGAAGAGTATAAAAATATTGCTCAGGCATGCAGGAATGAAATCAGGAAGTCCAAATCACACTTGGAGTTGCAACTAGCAAGAGATCTTAAGAGTAACAAGAAGGGTTTCTTCAGGTATGTTAGCAACAAGAAGAAAGTCAAGGAAAGTGTGGGCCCCCTACTGAATGAGGGAGGCAACCTAGTGATAGACGATGTGGAAAAAGCTCACGTACTCAATGCTTTTTTTGCCTCTGTCTTCACAAACAAGGTCAGCTCCCAGACTACTGCACTGGGCAGCACAGCATGGGGAGGAGGTGACCAGCCCTCTGTGGAGACAGAAGTGGTTCGGGACTATTTAGAAAAGCTGGACGAGTACAAATCCATGGGGTTGGATGCGCTGCATCCGAGGGTCTAAAGGAGTTGGCAGATGTGATTGCAGAGCCATTAGCCATTATCTAATCGGGGTAGGTCCCGGATGACTGGAAAAAGGCTAATGTAGTGCCCATCTTTAAAAAAGGGAAGAAGGAGGATCCGGGGAACTACAGGCCAGTCAGCCTCACCTCAGTCCCTGGAAAAATCATGGAGCAGGTCCTCAAGGAATCAATTCTGAAGCACTTAGAAGAGAGAAAAGTGATCAGGAAAGGTCAGCATGGATTCACCAAGGGCAAGTCATGCCTCACTAACCTAATTGCCTTCTATGATGAGATAACTGGCTCTGTGGATGAGGGGAAAGCAGTGGATGTGTTATTCCTTGACTTTAGCAAAGCTTTTGATACGGTCTCCCACAGTATTCTTGCCAGCAAGTTAAAGAAGTATGGGCTGGATGAATGGACTATAAAGTGGATAGAAAGATGGCTAGAGTGTTGGGCTCAATGGGTAGTGATCAATGGCTCCATGTCTAGTTGGCAGCCAGTATCAAGCTGAGTGCCTCAAAGGTCGGTCCTGGGGCTGGTTTTGTTCAATATCTTCATTAATGATCTGGAGGATGGCGTGGACTGCACACTCAGCAAGTTTGCAGATGACACTAAACTGGGAGGAGTGGGAGATATGCTGGAGGATAGGGATAGGATGCAGAGGGATCTAGACAAATTAGAACATTGAGCCAAATGAAATCTGATGAGGTTCAACAAGAACAAGTGCAGAGTCCTGCACTTAGGACAAGAATCCCATGCACTGCTACAGACTAGGGACCGAATGGCCAGGCATCAGTTCTGCAGAAAAGGACCTAGGGTTTACAGTGGATGAGAAGCTGGATATGAGTCAACAGTGTGTCCTTGTTGCCAAGAAGGCTAACGGCATTTTTGGCTGTATAAGTAGGGGTATTGCCAGCAGATCGAGGGACATGATCATTCCCCTCTATTTGACATTGTTGAGGCCTCATCTGGAGTACTGTGTCCAGTTTTGGGCCCCACACTACAAGAAGGATGTGGAAAAATTGGAAAGAGTCCAGCGGAGATCAACAAAAATGATTAGGGGGCTGGAGAACATGACTTATGAGGAGAGGCTGAGGGAACTGGGATTGTTTAGTCTGCAGAAGAGAAGAATGAGGGGGGATTTGATGGCTGCTTTCAACTACCTGAAAGGGGGTTCCAAAGAGGATGGATCTAGACTGTTCTCAGTGGTACCAGATGACAGAACAAGAAGTAATGGTCTCAAGTTGCAGTGGGGGAGGTTTAGGTTGGATATTAGGAAAAACTTTTTCACTAGGAGGTGGTGAAGCACTGGAATGGGTTACCTAGGAAGATGGTGGAATCTCCATTCTTAGAGGTTTTTAAGGTCAGGCTTGACAAAGCCCTGGCTGGGATGATTTAGTTGGGGATTAGTCCTGCTTTGAGCAGGGGGTTGGACTAAATGACCTCCTGAGGTCCCTTCCAACCCTGATATTCTATGATCTACATGAGTACCCCAACCCCTAGGCTATAGCATTGGTGTCAAACTCTCTGGCCCACTGAATATTTAATTATTTATACAAAGTGGACCAATGCTGAGCCTAAGTTCCCTTTGTGCATCTAGCCCCAGGGTATTATGCAGCAAAGTGCAGCTGTGTTAAAGACAACTGTATTCAAAGTACATGGTTCCATACTTACTTTCCAGGGATAGACTTTATACAGGCTGTGACAGAGGACTTGCAAGGGCTCAATACAATTTACCATGAAGTGCTATTGTGCTGTGTTTCAGGTGAAGTTCAGCTGACATTGGATCCTACTGTGAGAGAATGATGACCGTGGAGCTGCCACCTTTTCTTACATAGTATTTGTGCCCTATTGTGCAAGTAGGCTCAGAGAGTTCAGAAGGGCTATTCAAGAAGTAAGATCCCTCTCAACAAGAGCAAAAGAGGCAGAATCTGGCCTTATGGATTATAAACTGGTTTTTTTTTATTTTTATTATTATTGTTGACCATTGGTTTTGGAGGGATTTTACTTTGTTTTATAGAGTGATGTGCCTGTTCTGAAAGAACAAAGGCTAATACTGTGCAGTCTAACTGTAGGGTTCAAAGTTTAGCTCTTGTATCAAGCAACAGCTATCTCATCCTGTCAATTAAAACTGCTTTATGTGAGCCATAAACACTTCCAAATGCATGAGTATGTTGTGAATCATTATTCATGAACCAACAAGGAAGAGCAACACTCTTTGGTCTAGTTTCTGTTTGGCAGTTGCTACAATCCTGTACAAACTGACTATAACTGTTGCAGTACAATTTCAGGAGTTCTGTAGGTGCACCCATTGGCAATAAACATTTGAAGTACAACAAGGTGAGTCTTGCAATCCTATATTCACACAAGTAATCTACTGAGGACAATGGGATTTATGAGAGTAATGGTTATACTGGTCTCCATATTTGGGGGGGGGCATTGTTTTATTATAGGTTTGGATCTGACTTTTTTATACTTTATGTTAGTTACAAATGCAGCTTAGAGCCCCAGTCCTTCAGCCTTTACACATATCAGTAATTTCATTGACTTCACTGGGCCTGCTCCCATAAATGAGGATTACTCATATGCATAAAGGTTGAAGGTTTAGGCCATAGATAATCCACTGCAAAGTGCAGAAATGAAGTTAAGTAAAATAAATAATAGGTATGATTTAAATCAGTGGCTCTCAAACTTTTTTACTGGTCACCCCTTTCACATAGCAAGCCTCTGAGTGTGATCGCCCCCTTATAAATTAAAAACACTTTTTTTATATATTTAACACTATTATAAATGCTGGAGCAAAGTGGGCTTTGGGTGGAGGTTGACAGCTCACGACCCCCCTTGTAATAACCTCACAAGCCCCTGAGGGGTCCTGACCCCCAGTTTGAGAAACCCCGAATTTAAATGATATAGCACAGTCTGTCCTAGGAAAATGCATTTATATAGCAGCACAAGTGTAAATTATAATAGAGCATAGCACTAAACTAGTGTAAAAAGTCATCACTGTTTGATGTAGGGTGGAATAATTCTCAAATCTTTATTAATGTGAGGTTCAGCTACAGCAAAGAGAAATATGACACCATGTCTTAATCATTCTCCCTTAGCAGATTCAGTTACTATAGGAGAAGTATAAGATCTTTTTATTTAAAGCTTGTCACTAAATTGTTTTTTAAATTACGGACATTAATTGTAATATTTTGAACAAGGACATGAATGTCCAGGATTTTTGTCCATGGTCAGTATTATAAAAATTCTATATAGAATATGTTGCCCATCCTACTTTTATACTGAAATGCCATTTATGAAAGATAGTTTAAGGGCCTGGATACATCTGTTGATATTCATTTTTACCAACTAAACAAAAGACAAAGCAATCGCTCACCAGGTGAAATATCAGGAGATAGAGTAAATGAAGTCCACAGAGCTTAACCATCTTGATGATTTCTTTTATTTTGGCTCCTGTGAATGATTACATAATAGTTTACAATCCATTCATCTTAGTCCATCAGAATTCTCATTCCATATATTTATAAATAAAGGGTTAAGCCAAACTTTTAAAACCTGGGTGCCAAAAGTCAAGCTCCCAAATCCATATATAGGCACCTAAATTAATGCTAAATTAAAAGCCTCCTGAATTTCAAAAGAACTGAGCACACATAGCTCTCAATGACAGCCAGGGCAGTTCAGTGCTCTTACATTCAAGGTTGCTATTCAGGAGCCCATCACAAGGAACCCAGCTTTGAAAACTGTGAGCTCAGTTGTGTGTATCACTTCCTGTCATAAATCTAAGGGACTGATAGAAATGAAATTCTCTTCTCCTCGGGTTAGAACACTTCCACTTACAGAACTAGATCAATTCTGTAAAGCAGTGCTGACGTGCAGTGAACATTAATGTTGCAAAAAGTAGTGGTAGCCTCTGCACTGATCATTCATATTGCAGTTGTGAGCACTCAGCACCTCTGTATCTTGGCTCTCCCCCATTCCCCAGTACATAACCTTAAGCTACCAAGCCCCAATCACAGGAAAGGAAGAACATATTGTGGAGATTCCCTGCTTTTAGGGCTTTTCCATCCCATTTAATTCTTCTGTTTTCTCCTCTACAATTCACAGGAGACGGCAGTTACTGCACTTACGCATAGGAACTATATTGCCCAGCACTAATGCCCAGCACTAGGAAGGCTGTATTTGTTTCACTGTATACAACAGTGCTACACAAGAGGAGGTTGACTTTGCAGCCCCCCACCCACCCATGTGAGCAGGCATCAGTGATACAAGGAATCCCACTGAACTCAGGGTGGCCACTTGCATGGACAAGGCCTAATTGCAGAGGTATAGAAAGAAGAAAACTGCTCTCCAGTGAAACCGCAGGAAGAAGTTAGATAAATAGAAAATTAGCATTTTGCCAGGAAACAGGTTCACTTCCCACCCAGTTGTCAATTATTCTGGCAAAGGGGGAAGTGAAGAAGGTGACTCGCTTTTCCATGTTCAGCAAGAAAATCTGGGGTGTGGTCTGAGCAGTACTGAAGGAGAAACCCTGGGAGCAGCCAGATCTGGGGAGATGGTTTGATCTGATCTTTATGTCATCTTACTGGTGGAATTCCCACCCACCCCTTTTAATAAAGCCAAACCCCAGAAAGGGGATGGGTTTTGACTATACATACCATGGAGACTGTGGTAGTAGAGTAGGTTAGCAAAGGTACCCACTCACATGGCAGTTACCTACTACCTCATCCACTTAAACCAGGGATCGGCAACCTTTGGCATGCGGACCATCAGGGAAAGCCGCTGGTGGGCCGGGATGGGTTGTTTACCTGCAGCGTCCACAGGTTCGGCCGATTGCAGCTCCCACTAGCCGCAGGTCACCGTTCCAGGCCAATGGGAGCTGCGGGAAGAGATGGCCCGGCCCACACCACTTCCTGCATCCCCCACTGGCCTGGAACAGTGAACTGTGGCCAGTGGGGGCTACGATCGGCCGAACCTGCGGACGCCGCGGGTAAACAACCCATCCTGGCCCACCAGCGGCTTTCCCTGATGGGCTATGTGCCAAAAGTTGCCGATCCCTGACTTTAACCTATCCCAGCTTGACTGAGAATTACATCAATATGAGGGATACATTGGTTTGGTAAATTATAGTTTGGGGAAGGCCTATTTTTCCTCCAAATTTAAATTAATTCCTTATCAAACACATTTATAAAACAGGCCACTGTATCAGCGGATAAAACCTAGAACAGAGATTTGATCAGTGCTTATTTCTTCATCATAACCTTGCATACTGAGAGGTGGGACCAGTATTTCTCAGGTGGTTAGCAGCTCTTACCAGATCTCTTACACTCTGGCATTCCCAGGGGTCAGAAGCCCCTGAAATGCACAATCCCCTATCGCCCAGGAAACCTCAGAACTCATGAGTCCGAATGATCCAACTCATCTGGTCCAGTACAGAATGCAAAACCTGCTGAGACTTAGAGAAGGGTTTTTGCTAGCATATAAGAACAGTATAGGGCTAAGCAGAAGGAGCAATATCTACCTAAGCTCTTTCTAACACACACACACAAATGGAGAGTTTGACAGCTGAGATCCAGGTTGAGGGTTGAACTAGTTAATTTCACCCACTTCTCTTTTCCTAACCAATTTATAGATCCCTAATTATCTTTTTTATGGATCCTCTGTCTAAAAACACTTAAAAATGAAACATATATGACTCTAGGGTATCCAATATGCAAATATACAAGCAGTTTTTGGTAATAAATGCTCTGTGAGTATAGTACATATTTCCAGATGAAGAGTTAAAAGTATCTGATTACATGAAAAGTTAAAAAAAAAAACATTTTAAATGCCTGCTTTGTATTTTTTGTTTTAGAGATTCAAGTTTTAAAGTATAAACTACTTTGCCTTGAAGGAAAAAAATTGATCTGCATCAGATACAAACCACTCCTAACACTAGCAATACTGCCATCCATTTTCCAAGAAAAGGACAAGCGCAGGCCATCAAGTTGCTAACATTACCAAAAACCCAGCTCCCTTCCTTTGGCACTTAAAAATCTTCCAAAGAAATGTTAGTTAGAGCACCCCTTACCTTTAGTATGAAAATGTTGTTTCCCTCTAAAATATATTTCCCTCTTTGAGCCTTTAGAATCACCTGCTGCAGTTAATGATGTCTCTCTGTGTATCTATGCGCTGGTTTTGGTTTCTCAGATTCTCCCTGCAGGTTGGTTCAAACATTAACTACATTGATTACTATTGCTCCATAATGACTAGGTGTGGCATGAAATGGCAGCTATGAAAGGAAGTAGTATAGCCATGAAATAACCTACTCCTCTTTAAGCATTTTTATTTACCTTCGGATTTTCAAACTGAACTCTGCTTTTGAATAAGAGAGCAAGGAGCGACGGGTAACTAGTTACATAGATAGGAATAATTTCTCCTCACAGCCTCTATCTGTAAGAGAGGAATTGGAAAGGAACGTACAAAGGGCACTGTCCTTCTGGGGAGATATTCTCTCTGTCACTTTGTTAGTAATGGCGATGACTCAAGGTCAGAAGACAAGAACTTGGACATGAAGGTGACCTGTCTTTGTGACTGTTGAGCAATGCTGAGCGAAGAGAGTCTGTTCACTAGGAATAGTGCACCCGACTGGGACTTCAGATATTTGGGTTCAAATCCTAGCTCTGGCACAGATTTCCATGGGCTTGACTTTGGGCAAGTCATTGAATTCCATCTGGAATTATGGATAATATTTCCTTCATCCCGCCCTTTGCCTTTCATGTCCATGTAGATTGTAAATGCTTCAAATCAAGGAATATCTTTTACTTTTTGTATGTACAACAGCTAGCACAATGACATGTTGAGTTCAGTTGGGGCCTCTAGTTGTTACTGCAATACAAATAATAAATCAAATAGCATTGAAACTCTTCTCAGGAGGAACAGTAGTTTTTAAAACTCTACCATGCAGTGTTCTAGGAATCTTTTTATTCTAATTTCTTAATTTGCTTTTTATTTCATATATTTTGCGTCCACCATAGGTTTACATTCTTGTCCAATATTTTGAAACAAAGATGCAGATGTTAATGCTTATCCAGATTTTAACTTCCATGTTAGCTTTCCTAAATATCCTATTACACTCTTCTTTGTTGCTTTATTATTTCTGTAATGTCTGAAGCATTTCCTGAGTTCCTATTCTATATTTAAAAAAAAAATTAAATCAATTGCAACTTTATGGTGTACAGTACTATAAAAGGTTAGCTTTCTGTTTGGACTCCAGATCACAACCTCAACCTGAAATCAATATTTTAATATTTATTCCTGAAGGAAGAGAGTTTTGATTTATTATAGATTTTAACATGCTTTCCAGCAAAAAGTGTACGGTGTGTCATATACCCATAGACTCCTAAAAGATGCTGATCCTCTCAAAAGCTGCACCTTATGAGCAAATTATCTTTAGAGCACAATACAAAACCAACTCCTTCCTTTATCCATTAGATCACTCTTTAAACTACTTAGAAGTAGTATAATATTATATATATTATATGAGTGAGACAAATCCATTCCTGGTGTAAATAGCTTGAAGTCACATGTCTTACCCTAAGTCTGAGTCTTTTTTATTACAGTCACAAGTGAATAAAACAGTAAAGCGATTTTCAATATAATGCATTATATTTCAAAACAGTGAAGTCTCACTGGCTATAACAATCAAGTGCACATAAACAAAGGACTGAGTGTCAAATTTAATTCTCTTTTATGGTGATATACATTCAGAATAACTCTTGAATTAAATTAAATTACACATGTGTAAATGAGAGTCAACTTTGGCCCTAAAACTCTAAGATGCCTATTATTAGGAGCTACAAGATGATTCTATTCCAGAGATTTAAGTTGCAAGTTCTGTTTAACTGAATACATATCCGGTGAGAGCTTAGAAAAATGTTTGTTGTTGATTGTGATGTACTTTTCAGACATCATGGCATATTGTCAGCAAAGTCTATTAACCCCCTTTGTCTTTCCCTGACCGGAGTATTTTCTTGGGTACAAAGCTACTGCCTCCTGGTTGTACCCACACAAGAAAAAAAAAGTCATGATGTCAAAAACATTACAAAGTCCAGAAGCACTTAAGGTTTTTCAGCAGTCATAACATGGTGCTACAGATTAAATTGCAACAAGGAGAAACTCAATAGGGAGGGTGGTTTCTTGATCCAGCTGTTTCTTTCAACAAATGTGATGAAAAAAAAAGCCAAGTGTTTAGGTATTTATTATGTGATTCATTGTTAAGTGAGTCAGTTTTTCCAGAGACAGCTCTTCCCACATCTTTGCTCATATCCTCCTCACCCTATCCATTTTTCACCTTTGACATTCCTCCCACTCCTCTACTTCTCTTTTGCTATTCCATTTTCTTTTATAGTTTTACCACTCTCCTCAGTTAAACTGTTATCATTGTTGTACATCCCCCCCTCTTGCACAATTGGATGGCCCTCTGTAATCACAGCATCTTGTCTTATCTGCTTATACTGAGACTATTGTTACTTTTCTGAAACCTTTTCAAAATGTGTTGTGGAGCACATTTCTTTTAGAGTAGCCACATTATGATTTGCAGCGAGCCGGCACCAAAGAAGGAGGTGATAGACTTTAGATGTTCTTATTATCCATGTAGGTTGTCATGTAATGGAGCCAAATAATTCTTTTGGAATAAATAGTGCATGATCCAGTGACTACTGTTATTTACACTATTTATTGTAAGAGCGCCAAAGGAGATTAAAAGCTTGTGTTTCAGACTGAAGTTGCACAGAACAGCAGCACTGTGCATTAGAGAAATTCATTTTCTTGAAACATTCATGTGACCTCTGTCTAATTCAAGTCTGCATTTGGAGTGAAGTATGCAGATCAGTTATGAATTGTGTAGTTCCAAGTTTATTACCAGCGTATATATCCAAACTACGATTTTTTTGTTGTTGTTCCTATATGCTGGAGAGGCAACTTTTTGCAGCCACTGGGCATTTTGCATTTATGAAAAGATGTCTCCAAATGTTGTGAAATTCAACACATATCATGGAACATATTATAGAATCAGAACAAAATAAAGGGGCAGCTCCTGCTTCCTGTCACACTAGGTTAATCCTGTTTAGAAAGCAGAGATACTATATTATGACCAGAAATGATCTCGTGAACTGAGACTGGCGTTCATTTACACTTATTTGATTATAATAATGTACACCACTGAAAATGCAAGGGCAGCTGGCCTTTAGGATTCAGGATGCCCACAGCTTGTGAGCGGTCCCTGATTTGGGTGACCTGAGTGCCTAGTTGACCCTCTCATCCTTTTCCTCATCAAAATAACCCTCAAAATGCAAACTGATCTTTAGGGTTGAAATTTTGCCACTGCAAATTTTCCTAAAGTTCATGGAATACTCATAGCCCCACTAGTTGCCCAGGTCTGGACTTTGGGACCCACGAACCCTAAAGCCATAGGTCTTTTGATTTACATAGGGAACTCAAAATATTCTGCCTTTTTAGGAAGGAGGGGTTTGAGGCCGAATTAGAGGTTAGAGGCACCCCAAGCTCCTTTCCCCCTCACTGCTTGCAGCAACCACTGTAACCTTTAGCCACAAGATCTAAAATTTAATAGTATAAGAGGCAGCCTGGACTAGCAGACTAAGCATGGGATGTAGAGCAAGGGACTCCTGTATGCTAATCCCAATTCAATAAGATCAGGGTTGCCCCCAAAGAAGCATTTATCTGACCCTCCCCAAAATCCTAGTCCTGTTACCATGCGTAGCAGTATAATCACAGTAGATGGGTTAATTACCTTTGGGTGGAACCTGTAACATTGTTACCCACTATAAACATCAAAGCCTGGCTCTGACAGTGACAGCAATGGGTCAATCCAAAGCCCTGCTCAGCTCATTTCAACTGCATTCTGCTTAGTCTTCTAAAATGACGTGATTTATTTTCATCTTACTGATATAGTAATAGTAATAATTGGAGATATACCAATCTCCTAGAACTGGAAGGGACCTTGAAAGGTCATTGAGTCCAGCCCCCTGCCTTCACTAGCAGGACCAATTTTTGCCCCAGATCCCTAAGTGGCCTCCTCAAGGATTGAACTCACAACCCTGGGTTTAGCAGGCCAATGCTCAAACCACTGAGCTATCCCTCCCCCTGTATAGTACATTTAGTATAAATGTACTAAACTATACTAAGAATTAAACATGGAAACAGAGCTTCCAGCACCTTTACAAGAGACCAGCTCGAGCCACTGGGTTAGTTTAAAAAAAAATCACAAGATTTCCCCCCATCAAATCTGGTTGTCGGGGTCCCACTGAGATGGGGGCCGTCTGCAGGTGCACTGAGTGCATATTGGTTCATCCATGCCTGAGAGGTGTAGACCTACAGGAATTCTGAATTGCAATGAAGGTACTGAAAGCGTAACTGGCCAACTCGTCGCTCATTTCAATGAGTGTTCCATTAAGAATAATGGACCAGTGAACATAAATTCATTTCTTTCGGAAAAATATCTGCTTATCAATTCTGTTGCCTCTAACGCGAGTGGAAATGTGTGCTCTAGGTGTAGCTGTGCACATCATCTGAAACGTTATGCATTTTAGCAGGATTACTATATGTGGACCAGAGCCCTATTGGGAACTGGCAGAATGCTTTAAAGAACATAACAATATATGGGACTTAAACCACAAATCAACAATTGGATCGATTCTCAGCCTGAATTTTATCTATTGTAAGATAATTTCTATACAGTACAGGCCTAGCCTAACTCAAATTATCTACTTTTGTGATCAAGGCCTATTCCCCTGTGTATGCATTTACGAGGGGAGGCCCTTATTCTACAAGATTTTCTTTTCTATGTGTGCACATTTATGCTTGCAGTTATTTAAAGTGGACATCATTTAATGTAGCATTTGCAATATTTCCTTTACTTTCAGGGAAATCCCACAAATCCCACAATAATTTTAACTACCGCCTGTGGTAAATAACCAGTTTTTCTTGGCTGACTGTATACAGGCTATTGAGTGAGATCCTGTGGGACTCCCCATGTGAGTAAGGATTATTCATATGAGTAAAGATCTGTGTTATTGGGCTAGCTATACCAGTACATTTTTTATATTCACTTTCTCTGGATTTTCGAAGATTAGTAATGCAGCTATTTTAGTTCATTCTCTGTCTCCGGTTTTACTTGGATGGAAGTCATAAGTACAAACACGCTGGCTGATGAAAATTAATGTAACCTCCACATCTTTAGCATGTTGTACTTTGTGTTCATTGTATTTAGAGCTGGCCAGATAATGGAAAAACCTTCCTATGAAATATGTTGTGGTTTTGAAAAATGTTTCATCCCGAACCAAGATAAAAAGTAAAAACAATTTTTATTTTTTTTTGTGGGAAGGGATTTCAAGAAAAAAAGTTTGGTTTCCTGGCTGCCCCCAAGAAAGAGTCTTGTCAATTTCACTTTCTGCTCCACATCCCCACCAGCTCCAGCTCCCGGCGAAGCAGAAAGCCCGGCTGCTCATTCTCCCCACAAACCCCCCCATTGGAGAGGCAGAGAACTGAAGTGGCCTGTCTCTTTGGCCTTGAAGCTAGGGATGAAGCATTGAAGCAGAGTCAGGGCACTCAGCCTCATCAGGCCTCCTAGAAGTCTGTTGTCAATTTCACTTTCTGCCAGCAGGTGAAAGCCTTCTAGTGGAGTCTGGGGCGGCTCTAGGCATTTTGCCACCCCAAACACGGCAGGCAGGCTGCCTTTGGCGGCTTGCATGCAGAAGGTCCGCTGGCAAGCCGCTGAAGGCAGCCTGCCTGCCGCCCTCGCGGCGACCGGCAGAGCGCCCCCAGTGGCTTGCCGCCCCAAGCACGCACTTGGCGTGCTGGTGCCTGGAGCCGCCCCTGAGTGGAGCAGCTGGGGAGCCACCCTTCCGATTTTCCCAACGAACAATCAAAAATTTTCAGCAAAATTGAAATGTTCTCATGGACAATTTTGACTTTGTGGAAAAGGGCATTTTTGCCTGGGAAAATTATTGTGACAGAAAATGCCCAACCAGCTCTAGTCATAGTCTATTACTTTGTAAGGCAAATAGGCAGTAATTTAAGACTGGGTATGCATTTGTCAGCTAATATACACTCACATCTTCATTGCATCTCAAGACTTAATACAACCACGTGGCTAAATTCTGCTTGAATGCAGTACGGCACTTCAAGGAGATTACACCAGTGTAACAGACAGCAGGATCTGCCTTCTGGGGATAAATGTAGACACTAGACCAGTGGTTTTTCAAACTTTTTTTTTGGAGACCCAGTTGAAGAAAATTGTTGATGCCCGCGACACAACGGCGGTGGGGTGAGGGGTTTGGGGTGTGGGAGGGGCTCAGGGCTGGGGCAGAGGGTTGGGATGCTGGGCTGAGGGCTGCAGGGTGGGGCTGGGAATGAGGGGTTCAGGGTGTGGGAGGGGGCTCTGGGCTGGGGCAGGGGGTTGGTGTGTGGGAGGGGGGTCAGGGCTATGGGCTCAGGGTGCAGGCTCTGGGGTGGGGCCAGGGATGAGGGGTTTGGTGTGCAGGAAGGGCCACTGGGTTAGGGGGCATCAGGGCTGGGGCAAGGGGATTGGGGCATGGAGTTGGGGAATGGGAGGAGGTCAGGGTTCTGGGCTGGGAGTGCAGGCTCTGGGATGGGGCCGAGGATGAAGGGTTTGGGGTGCAGAAAGGGACTCTGGTTTGAGGGGGCACAGTGTTGGGATGTGGGCTTACCTCAGGCGGCTCCCAGTCAGCAGGGGTGCTAAGACAGACTTTCTGCCTGTCCTGGCATTGCAGACCGAGCTGCTCCCCAGAAGCAGCCAGCATCAGGTCCAGCTCCTAGGCAGAGGCGCTCAAGTGGCTCCACGTGGCTCTCACCAGCAGGCACTGCACCTGCCCCCACCCCATCTTCCATTGGCTGGGAACTGTGGAGCCAGTGCTCGAGGTGGGGGCAGGGCACAGAGCCCTGTGGCCCCCCAGCCTAGAAGCCGGACTTTCTGCTGGCCTCTTCTGGTAGGCAGCACAGTGCCAGGACAGGCAGGAAGTCTGCCTTAGCACCCTCGCTGCATGACTGACCAGAAGTCGCCTGAGGTAACCCCGCAATGGGAAGGAACTGTATCAGAGCATTCCTTGGCAACCCTGCTGTGCAATGAGTCAATGCCTACCACTTCTTTGGCTGAGCTAGTCCCAGCAGAGGGGAACTTGCCGATAGTCTGTGCTGGCAAAACCTTGTCTAGTGGACTTTCCATGGAGGGGCAGGGGATGTTATAGTGCAGAGGGAGATCAGGCACTTTACTTTATTAGTATATCTATAAAAACAAAGAACAGCAGCTCATTACACTGCTCTACAGGCAAAATGCTTCTGAAATAAATACAGTCAAACTTTACTAATTCTGGGTCACTGAGAACGAAAATGATGCTTAAAATTGTTGATTGGCTCTAGTTTTCAAGATATGCTATTGGGTCAGTATTTACGACCCTTGACTTGGGAATAGCAGAGGATAAGTGAGTTATAAAGGGAAGGGATCTCAATTTAAACCAGAAATGACTAAAATACATCTTTGACTGGATCTATGAATAAATCTATGACTGGGTTTGGACAGTACTTGCTTTTTAGGCAAAACAATGAATGATGCAATCTGAAGCTGGTATTGCGTCATACATGATATGAATTGCATCATGTTATTCCTAGAAGTCATGGATGATGCAATCATAACGAAGCTTACATCACTCTGCTGAACAAATTGCCCTATATCAGCTCTAGAAATCATACAGTGTCGTGCTCTCTTATTTGTCAGTGTTTGATTTTGCAAAGGGACACATTTCTGTTTAGCCAAAGTGAGCAGAGATGCCTCGTACTTGTGTGAACAGTGCAGATAACTTCTGCTATGTTTGTGGTGAAGTGACTTTTGCATCACAAAAGCGCAGTATAACCCCTATGGTTAAGAAAGCCTATCACCTTTATTTTGGCTGCAAAATTGGAGATCAGGACAAGAGGTGGGCCCCACACATATGCTGCAACACTTGTGCAACAAATCTTCGCCAGTGGTTGAACAGGAAAAGGAAATCTAATGCCTTTTGCAGTGCCAATGATTTGGAGAGAGCCAACAGATCATACCAGCAATTGTTACTTCTGCATGGTGCCTCCAGTTGGGAAAGGTGTGTCAAAGAAGAAAAAGTGGACTGTGCATTATCCAAACATTCCATCAGCTATACGCCCAGTACCCCACGGAGAAGGACTGCCGGTTCCTGATGCACCAGAATCATTCTCACTTGAGTCAGACGAGGAAGAGGATGAAACTTCTGGTCCTGAACCATCAATGTCACAGGACCCACATTTTCTCCCATCCTCCTCCTCTGAACCACACCTCATAACACAAGGTGAACTGAATGACCTTGTCAGGGATTTGGAACTACCCAAGAGTAAGGCAGAGCTGTTGGGCTCCAGACTACAGTAGTGTAATCTCCTGGCAGGTGATGTTAGGGTTTCCATGTTCCGTGACCGTCAAAAGGATCTTGTCCCATTCTTCTTCATGGAAGGTGATCTTGTAGCCTGCAACAACATCGATGGTGTGATGGCAGCCCTCAACATCGTTCACGATCCAGATGAGTGGAGACTGTTCATTGATTCATCGAAGACGAGTCTTAAAGCTGTTTTACTGCATAATGGCAATGTTTTGCCATCAATTCCATTTGGTCATGCAGTCCATATGAAGGAAACCTATGACAACATGAAACAACTTTTGAGGTGCATAAACTATGACCAACATCAGTGGCAGCTTTGTGGCGATTTGAAGGTTGTTGCTCGCTTGCTTGGTCTGCAGACTGGATACACAAAGTACTGCTGTTTTCTCTGCGAATGGGATAGTCGTGCAAGAGATTCCCACTACATCAAGAAAGATTGGCCACTCCGACAGTCATTGGAGCCTGGGAGGAAAAGTGTTCAGCATCCACCACTTGTTGAATCAAGGAAGATATTGTTACCACCCTTACACATCAAGCTGGGTCTGATGAAGAACTTTGTCAAGGCCATTGACAAAACACAAGCAGCTTTCAAGTACCTCTGTGGAAAATTTCCAAGGTTAAGTGAAGCTAAGATAAAGGAAGGTGTCTTTGTTGGTCCTCAGATTCGTGAACTTCTTCAAGATGATGCATTTGACCATGCACTGCGTGGCAAGGAAAAGACGGCATGGAAAGCCTTCCAGTTAGTGGCAATAAATTTTCTCAGAAACAACAAGGCAGACAACTACAGGTTGTTGATGGAAAACCTCCTCAAGGCATACAAAAGCCTTGGTTGCAACATGTCACTAAAGATACATTTTTTGCACTCTCATCTAGATTTTTTTCCACCGAACTGCGGAGCAGTGAGCAACGAGCACGTCGAGCGATTTCACCAGGACATTGCAACAATGGAGAAACGCTATCAGGGCAAATGGAGCCCATCAATGCTTGCAGACTATTGCTAGACAGTGACAAGAGATGCTCCATTTAATGAATACAAGAGACAAGCCAAGAAGCGCCAAGTAGACACTGAATTGGACTAAACTACGTACATAATAGTTTTTTGCCTTTTGTTTCATAATAAATTTTATTTATATAACCCTTTTGCTGATTTTTAAAGTGTTACATAAACAGGACAGGTGGAATATTATCATGTAAAGCAACCATAAACACATGAAAAGACATGTATCCAGAAATTTGCACACTGCACAGTACTAATAGTAAATCCATGATAGCCGGCATGAAGGGAATCTTCTCCAGACATGGAATTCCAGCTGGAGTCTTTAGCGATAATGGGCCGCAATTTTCCAGTGCAGATTTTAGGCAATTTGCCATAGATTGGAATTTTCATCCCAAAACATCAAGTCCAAATTACCCCCACCCCCAAGCAAATGGTCTTGTGCAAAAGTCTATATGGACAATAAAAAACTTTATGAAGAAGACTTTTGACAGAAGGGGAGATTTGTTTACCAAAAGTAAACCCATGGAGAATGGCTTTTCTCCAGCTCAGCTGTTAATGGGAAGAAGGATCAGCTCTAATTTACCAGTTACTGATGACCTGCTGGAATCTAATAACAATAAAATAAAAATGAAAGAAAATCAGAAGTGGAAGCAGAAATATTATTTGACAAAAAGGCGCGTGATCTCCCATCTCTTAACCAAGGCGATAGAGTGTGCTTGAGGAATCACACCTCTAATACTTGGCACCAAAGGGGTGCCATTAAAGAACAGCTGCATCCAAGGTCTTGTGTAGTCCAGACAGGCCAGGGGGACACATTTAGATGTAATCAAAGGGATCTATGAGTAATCCCAGAAAGTTCCAACACATTGGCAGTAGGTGTGGATGTCGGCATTTCCCATCTGACTGATCCTTTATCATCAATGCACAAAAAAGAAACTGTCAAGAATCAAGAGGACAACTCAGACTCTAATGAAAGGCTGATACTGAGAAGATCAGAACAGAAGATTAAATGTCTTGAAAGACTCATAGAGATTTGCTAACCTGCCTGGAGAAGGGGCATTTGAGAAAAGAGAGTGGTAAAGACTCACTTGAGAGTGATGTGCTGGAAACCTCTCCTCTGTAGGTAGTTGACACATTGGGTTTATGGAAATGCACTACAAGGGTTGAGAATTTAATACACGTGTTATTACATAGTTGTTAGCTGTTTATATATATAAATGTATATAAGAGTTAATTTGTTTTTCTTTACGAGGGAAGATGTAGAGATGTGTTTGCAGAAGATTATAATTTAGAGACGCTCCCTCATAACAGACAGTGTTATGAACATAGGAATTTGGAGATGTGCCTTGGAGGCAGGGGTTGGCCAGCAGTTCACCAGAGATGCTCTCCAGGTTGCTTTATTAAAGTTTTATTCATTTCTCATTCCCTGGTTTGTTATTTATGAACCCCAAGATCATTACACATACAACTTTTCTTTGAAAAATTACACTTGAATAACAATATTCATAGCTCTTCCCACTCTCCAGCTACTTTTGAGCAGCGCAGAAAAAGCCAGGAAGGCACTTTCCTGTATTCTCGCTTGGGTTAAATATACCTGATAGTTGTTCGCTTTGTGCATGTCCACTTTCTAGTTTCAGTGTGTTGCAAAGGCATGAAATGTCTTGAAATTCTACCCCACAGTGTCAAGGATATAATTGTAAAGTAAATATTAGCTGTTCCAAATGAGACATTCCAGAGATGTATTTCTTTTCAGAAGGACAGTAATGGAGCTTTTCACCCGCCTGTTATATAACAGAACATATCAGGTATTTAGTCAGTTGATGAGTCAACAAGAGGATAGGGCCCAATCTTACAGAGAATGACTCATAGAATTAATCCTTCAGCTGGACTACTGCATGAGTAAACATTTGCAGAATCTGGCTCATCATGTCTTTCTTGCAAGGCTGTTGCAAGAGTGGAAGGCAAATGATAGTTGGCTAAACAAGATGTTATTTTAGCAACTGTGCCCCTCTTTACAGATTTCCCATTAGAACTTTAATTTGCAACAAGAACCTAAGCTTGTAGTCCGTAAGAAGGCAAATTTTGCTTGCAGCAGAAATACAGGGTTTGTATCTTGTAACAAATTAAAAAGTACATTTGTATTTTTAAAACGCTACAATTATAAAAACAGACTGGGGGCAGGGACTGTCTTTTTGTTCTGGGATTGCACAACCCCTAGCAGAGTGGGGTCCTGGCCCATGACTAGGGCTTATAGGGCTACAGTAATACAAATAAATAATAATGAATGTACTAGACAATTCTTTGTCACTAGGTCAGTGATGAGCAGTACAATGATGTAAGTCACATATCAGTAAATGGGCTTAGAAGGATCTCAGGGATGCTAAATTAGTGAAAATCTCATTTCAGATGATAGAAAGGTGTTAGTGCTCTGAAATTAGATGTAACATCACCTGAAATCCATGCAGAAACATACACCTAACCTCTACTGCAGGAACCGTACAAGGTGAAAGGTACAGTGAAATGTGTCCTAGCCCTGTGCACGGCTCAGTCCCCGCCTTCACTCCCTTGTCATTAGATGGGCATTGTATGGTGACAGTCCTCTCAGATTGAGTAGGTGACAAAACATCTCAGACACTGATCAAAAGGCACCACTCTCATTATAATAGGTGCTTACCAGCAGCTAGGACCTTGGTTCATGATGTGTTTCCTCACTGGTGAGTACAACCGTTGTTGCTGCAGGCGCAAAATCAATGGCAAAACTCCCATGACTTCAGAGTTGCCTGGATTTCACCCCTCACATTTCACAGCTGTAGTTTGTAATCCGATTAAATTCTGGTTAAGAGGTAGCAATCATGGTTTACTGGTTTACGAATAGAGGAAAAAAGAAAGTAAAGCCCCGGTGTCAGAATTTTAGTGCCTCTGACTGAGCAAGTCAATGATTTCACCATCTACAGAAGAGTTAGCATGGAAATAGCACTATCATTCAGTAAAGTCTCACGCCACCTAGTGAGAGGAAGGTAAAAATGTATTTTTCCCCATTGTACAGAGGGGAAAACAAAAACACATGGGGCGAAATCCTGGCCCTGTCAAATCCAATGGTTTTGCTATTTACTTCAATGAGGCCAGGAGAGTTAAACAACTTGATCAGCATCATATAGAGTTAGTGAGAGACCTGAGATGAGACCTGAGAACCATCTGATAGAACAAGCACAGCTCTGGTTTCTTGGACATGCCAACTCTGCCTCTATACCCACCTTTGCTCACTTTGTGTGAGCACTGCCTTTCTGTTGCCTCCTGCTGTCTCCTTTCCTGAGTGCCACTCACTTTGTCTCATGTAATGGCCTGGCATTGTTTCAGCATGGAATCACTTATTTCTGGAGAGCTGGCGGTGTGAGTGTGTAATGGTTGATAACCATGTCAGTGACTTTGGGAACTAGGTTTGTTTCAGTGATGTGAGAGTAAGACTACTATGTCTGTATGATATTTTGAATTCTCCCTGTGTTTCCCTATGCAGCTGTCTCCTGTTATTTTGCCCAGTGTGAAAGTTGAACAGTTTCACTAAAGTTCAGTGGATGTTCAGATCTGGGGTCTTGGTTCAGAGCAATCTGTACATATTTAAGATTATGCATGGGCAGCAGGTATAATAGGACAGGGGAAGCTAAGCCTCCCTTAATCTAGGCCGTGGCCCCACCAACACTCTGCCCTGAGGCCCCACCCTCGCTCCCCCTCTCCCTCGTTCCCCCTTAAGCCAGTGGAGACTCATCTTGGCCTGGTGGCATGGAGCTCGGGGCTCGGCACACTGGCCGCCCAGGCCGACTTGAGCATCGGGCCGGTGCTCGGGCCAGCTGGCAGCCTGGGGTGGCTCAGGCCAGTGCTCAGGCTGGCCGGACTGCTTGGGGGTCATGGCAGTTTGGCCAGGGCTCCTCTGACCACGGTGGAGGGAGCTCGGGGCTCCAGCAGGTCGGGAGGGGTGGGGCCTCAGGTGGAAGGGGTGGGGCCAGAGACTAGCCTCCCCAAAGGGGGAGGGTTCACCCTCCCCCTATGAGATTATGCATTGGATTTCACACAAAGTAATACCTCCTTTTGATTTTCAGTGCTCCATTACATTCTGAAATACACTGTTTTTTGATGAAGCAATATCTCCATAGAATTTATAGATACCAGAAGTTATAAGTACACTGATATGATTGCTTTTTAAAGAGCCATTTAATCTTAAAATAAAAGTATCCAAATGCTAAAAATAAATATTTTAAAATAAAGGAAGTGTGTTGCCTTAATCATTCATGTAGTCAATTATTAGCTATATGATTAGTGACATAAATGATGTCTAGTCCAGGTTTGTTTGTTATTAGGTACACTTCCATGGTTTTATTGTCATAGGTTCCTGATCTACCAGTCAACTGTTGCTCCAGAACAGTTAAAACTATGTGAGTGGGTGGCATGTTGAGCTTCAGTATTACAAGGCAAAAAGCCATTAGTTTCATGACATTATAAATGTGACTCCAAGGAGGAAAAGGTGGATGAGGTAATATCATTTATTGGACCAGCTTCCATTGGTGAGAGAGACAAGCTTTCAGGCTTACACAGATCTCTTCTTCAGCTCTGGGAAACTAACTCAAAGTATCACAGTTTAGCTCTATCACCAATAGAAGTTGGTCCCATAAAAGATATTACCTCACCCACCTTGAATCGCTAATATCCTGTGACCAACATGGCTATAACAACACTCCGTACTCTAACCAGGAGACATTTCAATGTCTTTCACTTAACAATCTGTTGAACACAATTGGATTTTATACAGGGCCTGATAATTTTAAGGTGTTTTCAGAGTGATAGCTAAAGTGAGGGCAATCTATATTTGGAAATTTCAGCATGTTAAATCACATCTTAACTAACATGCTGTTAAACACTCAATGCAGACACAGACTGTCCTGTTTAAAATGATGTCAGTTGGTCATTGTTAACCCTAGGGTCTGCAACCACTTGACATGATTTAAACACAACGGTCCTTGTCTACACTGAGTGCTAAATCATGTTTAACATCGTGATCGCACCATGTAATTTCCCCACTTACACAAACCCTGAATGAGCCAAATTCTCCCCTGACTTGCCTGCAGTGAGTAAAACCACCTGGAGAGCCGCAGAGCTAACTGGGTTTAAGATGGGTAGAATTTGGCCCTTCTATTAATGTAGGAAAACTAAGCAATCATTATTGAATATTATGATCTAGTTCTGTATTATTTGTTAAGCACCAACAACATGCTCAGAAGCCAGGGTCTCTGCCCTTGCTATCCAAAGAGACAAAAGCATATCTCAGCCTCATATGTGTTAGGATATCCAGAGCAAAGTCCTAACCCAGAGCTTTGTCTTGATTTCATATTTTCATTATGGGAGGTGATAGCAGGTCTGTAGTGACTTATAACCTACACAGTCCCATAGTTTTCAGTAGGGTTGAACGGGGTGCCTAGTCACCATAGGATTTGTCTTTGTTTATATACACCTGCTTAGGACATCACCTATGTTAGTAATTTAAAATACTGGCCAGGACACTTGTGTTATCCCATAATCTTTTGATTCTCCTCAGGCCTCCATAACATCTACCTAAACGGCAATCAGAGACAGAATTAGGACCTTGGGTTAACATCTCATTTGAAGGACACTACCTCTTACAGTATGTCTACACTGCAATTACGCACCCGTGGCTGGCCTGTGCCAGAGGACTCAGGCTCACAGGGCTTGGGTGAAGGGGCTGTTTAACTGTGGTGTAGATGTTCAGGTTCGGGCTGGAGTCTGGGCTGCAAGGTGGGAGGGTCCCAGAGCTCAGGCTGCAGCCATCTACCCCAGTGGTTTTCAAACTAGGGCCTCCACTTGTTCAGGGAAAGCCCCTGGTGGGCCAGGCTGGTTTATTTACCTGCCACGTCCGCAGGTTCGGCCGATCGCAGCTCCCACTGGCCGCAGTTCTCCGCTCCAGGCCAATGGGGGCTGCAGGAAGGGCAGCCAGCACGTCCCTCGGCCCGCGCCGCTTCCTGCAGCCCCCATTGGCCTGGAGCGGCAAACTGTGGCCAGTGAGAACTGCGATCGGCTAAACCTGCGGACGTGGCAGGTAAACAAACTGGCCCGGCCCACCAGGGGCTTTCCCTGAACAAGCAGCAGCCCTAGTTTGAGAACCACTGCTCTACACAACAATTTAACAGCTCCACAGCCTAAGACCTGCGAGCGTGAGTCAGCTGACACAGCCCAGCCACAGCTGTCTAATTGCAGTCCAGCTCCCCACCCCAATACTGCACTGCTATGTCTACTGGGTCAACAATGTTATCAGCATAATCACTATTATCAGGAAGTTAAGCTCTATCTTCCTGAACCCTTTGTCTCCCTCTTCCATTCACAGCTACACACCAACGTGGCACAAACCAGCCTGGTATTGCTACACAGCAAAGAAAAACCTGTGGCTGGCCCATGCCAGCTGACTTGGGCTCGCGGGGCTGTTTCATTGCTGTGTAAACGTCTGGGTTCTGGCTGGAGCCTGAGCTCTGTGGCTTTCTCACCTCACAGACTCCTAAAGCCCAGGCTCCAACCCAAGCCTAGAAGTCTACACAGCAGTGAAACAGCCCCACAGCCTGAGCCCCGTGAGCCCAAGTCCTCTGGCACAGGTGTCTATACATACCCTAAGTAGACCCAGAATCTGGCCCTTTATCTGTAAAGATTTCCAAGGGGTGTAATTTAAAAGTATTGCACATATGTGGATTAAAACCATACAACAGCCATCTAGCCATTTTTATAATCTATATCTTATACTGGCCTAAATGTTATCAATAATCCTTATGAGACTACACGTGTGCAGTTTAATATGCTACCGATGCATGTGCTGTCACAACAGAGATAATGTAATTCCTTCAGGTAGGATATTAGGTGGGAACCTATTGACTATTATAGTTATTCCTTAAAACTTTAATAAAGAAACCTTTTGTCTGGCATTAAATCTATCAAAATGAAATGAATTGAAAGCGGAACTTTCTCCCTAATTCATGTCACTCAAATAGTCTGTCTTTAAAGAGGGCTATTATTGTAATAATTAGTCATTTCACATGATCATAGAATTTTTTGTTGCTATGTTTGTTTTATTTTATCCAGGCTTCAGGAATTTCATAGTTGTTGCCTTGGATCTATCAATCTTATGACTCAACAATTCCACAGTTACTGCCAGATCTCTGTGGACAACGGAGCAATTATCTTGTTAGCTTCTATTACTGTAGCCCTGACTTCATGAGTAGCCAACACAATGGTTTGAGTCCCTGAACCGCTTTTTTGTATGCTTTCTGTTGCTTTTGCATTTGGGGTTCGTTTGTTGCTTGTTTTCCCAACTTCCATGGCTCTTCTGTTGTTGGAATGCCTTTAGCACTCGTTTATTTATAGGTACTCCAATAGAGCCCCTGACATTTTTCTATGATGTTTCACATTTCTTGAAACTGCCCTCTGAAATCAACACCTAACAGGCTTGTGGATAGTAAAGGTTTGAAGTGTCAATATTTACCCAGTATTTAAGGTACCAATTAAGTAACGTGATTATTTACCTGCCAGCTGTTATGAAGGGTGAACTTTTCTGTAACTAGTAACCTGATGATAATCAGCTATGATCATGACTCAAATTTCTCTTATAAATGTCAAAATAAAATCATGGTCCATTCTCTATGCTCATCTCTCTAAATGGGCCATTTTGTCTTTTGACTAAATTTAGGTTCTAAGGAACAAATTATTTTGAAGTGATGGTCTAGTGACAATTCTGACTGAAAATTTTCAAATCACAAGTATTAGGATATAGACATCTTAGTAGCCTTAATAAGGCATTTGGATGTCTCCAAGTAAATCTGCTGAGGTGACACCATAGAGAGCGGCTCTCCCCAAACTCAGCCCCACCTCTCTGCCCAAAAATGCTTCCTCTGAACCCACAGAGGCCCAGCTGTGTGAAGTTCCATGGGATGATTTCCACAGGAATGGAAGGAAAGAGGGCTAATGCTGTGTTGACTCAAACGCACTCCCCTCTAAAAGATTTTGGCCCTGATGAAGCTTTCCTCTCAGCTCATCCTCTCTGTGTTACCCGGAGAGATTACTTAGAGTTTATCCAAATACAACTCCAGTCTGCAGAAGTGCCTTCTCTGCTGTCCATTCCCCTATGATCCACTTGAGCTAAGTAGTTGTAAACATGTCTGAAATTAGACAGTTTCTCTAGCCATAGTATGTTCAGTGCTACCAACTCAAAGTTTCTAGCCCTCCTGGTTTCAAGAGAAAAGTTCAAAAAGAAGAAGTGAGCCCACACTAAAGGCTCAGAAGCCAAAAGCAAATAAAAAGAACCCCAATTTTTTATTTAAAAAGCTCTGATGATTTTTAAGCCAGTCTCATTAATTTTGTGGCCCTGACATGATTTATTTAATATTTGGGATTGGCAACACTGTATGTCCCAACCCACTGGGCTGTAAAAAATTACTGGCTTCCACTCTTAACACCTCTGTTTGGAAGACTAGGACTAAGGACTGTATAGATTCAAAGCCTGTTTGATTTGGAGTTATAAAGTACCGTGGTTTGACTGAAATGGAACAGGCAAAGGAATTACCCCCACCCCCGCCCTGCAATTTGAGGACATTAAGTCAATGAAACTTATATGGTAGAAGAAACTAATGGCTACAAAGTTTTGCCCACTTCTTTCTGCGACAAGTTTTGAATGGTACCAGGCTCTGTTAGTACAGTAGCTCCAAAGCAGGGCCACCCGGGGTGGGGGGGCAAGAGGGGCAATTTGCCCCAGGCCCCGGGCCCCACAGGGGCCCCCACGAGAGTTTTTCGGGGGCCCTGGAGCGGGGTCCTTCACTCGCTCCGGGGGGCCCGGAAAACTCTTGCAGGGCCGGGCCCAGGAGCTTCTTCCACTCCCGGTCTTCACCGGCGGGGGGTTCTTCCGCTCCAGGGCAGAAGGACCCCCCACTGGCGAATTACCGCCGAAGCGGGACCCGCCGCCGAAGTTCAGCACGGTCTTCGGTGGTAATTCGGCGGCGGGGGGCCCTTCCATTCTGGGACCTGCTGCTGAAGTGCCCCGAAGAGCCGCGGTGGGGGCCCCCCGCCACCGAATTACCACCGAAGACCAGGCTGCACTTCGGCGGCGGGTCCCACTTCGGCGGTAATTCGGCGGCGGGGGGGGGCCCGCCGTGGGTCTTCAGGGCACTTCGGCGGCGGGTCCCAGAACGGAAGGGCCTCCCACTGCCAAAGACCCCAGACCCCCGGAATCCTCTGGGCGGACCTGCTCCAAAGTATAATGTTGTAATGAATACTGCTGTCTGGACTGCTTTAGATTGACCAAATACTAAAGTACTGCCTAGGAAGGAGCACTGCGGAAAGGGATCTGGGGATCATAGTGGACCACAAGCTAAATATGAGTCAACAGTGTAACACTCTTGAAAAAAAAAGCAAACATCATTCTGGGATGTATTAGCAGGAGTGTTGTAAGCAAGACACGAGAAGTAATTCTTCCGCTGTACTCCATGCTGATTAGGCTTCAACTGTGTCCAGTTCTAAGTGCCACATTTCAGGAAAGATGTGGACAAATTGGAGAAAGTCCAGAGAAGAGCAACAAAAATGATTAAAGGTCTAGAAAACATGATTGAAAAAAATGGGTTTGTTTAGTCTGAGCGGGGGACATAACAGTTTTCAAGTACATAAAGGTTGTTACAAGGAGGAGGGAGAAAAAATGTTCTTCTTCACTTCTGAGGATAGAACAAGACGCAATGGGCTTAAATTGCAGCAAGGGAGGTTTAGGTTGGACATTAAGAAAAACTTCCTAACTGTCAGAGTGGTTAAGCACTGGAATAAATTGCCTAGGGAGGTTGTGGAATCTCCATCATTGGAGATTTTTAAGAGCAGGTTAGACAAACACCTGTCAAGGGTGATCTAGAAGAAAAAACTTAGTCCTGTCATGAGTGCAGGGGACTGGACTAGATGACCTCTCGAGTTCCCTTCCAGTCCTATGATTCTATGATTAAATTGTATCCAGGCCATGCAATAAACATTCATTTCAAAATTACCCTTCCTTTGAATTCATAGAATCACATGGTGCTCATGTCACTGCTGTGTTCCGAATACCGAATTATATTATTTCAGGCAAATTGCTAGGCAATGTACTCTAGAGCAGAAGTACTCTATTCCTTGGGAAATATGAATTCTGCACAGTTGTTTGCTCACTCCCTGATGGGCAGTACTAAACCTGGAGGCCATGTACATCCACTCTGTATCCCGCCTGCCCCATCAATGTTTCATCCTACCTAGTCTGTCAGTATAGGTGGTGGTGTTCAAACACTCAGCAAGCTGACTCCAGTCAGAGCTGAATCAGGCCTTTTGTAAACAAATCCTGTACAGTGCAGGATGTGGAGTTCACTTCTGTGCGTCTGTCTATCTAGGTAATTATATTGCACCCATCTTTGTGGTACCTGAGCTACTAGGGTGGCCATTTGGCTCATCATCGTTATCAGTTTGCATGTTAGAACTGCTGCACATCTGCCCTGACCTTGGAGTTATGCACCCAAAATCTCTGAATATCCCAATCCAGAGTGGGTCTCTGGGTTAACAACACCCTTGTTTCAAATACTACTTTAGGAATAGGACACTGGACTGAGATTTTCCCGGTCTACCACCCAGTGACATGCTTTGTGACCTTGAGCCAGGTATTTCACTTCTCTGCCTCTGTTTCCCCATCTGTAAAATGGGAATAATGATGCTTATCTTTCTTTATAGAGTGCTTTGAGATCTATGAAAAAAATATACTCTATAAGAATGAACTATTATTATCTTTATCACCACAGTGCCACTCTGGGTATAAGGACTATTGTGCATTAAGAGCATTTTAAGATATCTTGGGTATTTTTGCTTTGTGATTCTAAATTGCTAAATAGTCTGTAATCAGCAATACCTGTTATGTATCTTCAGTGTACACATACACACAACACACAACACACAAGAAGCTTTCCCAACAATCAAAATCTTTTCTTTAACTTCCAATAAAATCTTTGAGATTTCATGGTGGGACTCAAAGGCAGTTAAATATTTTGTTTGTTTTATTACAAGGCATGTAAATAAAAACTTGCATAATCTGAAAAAGATATTAGCTAGAAAACAGTATTAAAGTGTTTTTCTTGAGAAACCTGACAATAAATACATTTTCACCCCCAATACTAAAAATGCTTATTGCTTTGCAATGAAATAAATACAGCACAGCTCCTTCATACACAAGTCTGGGTACAAAAAGTCCATGTGGTTTCTTATAAAAGATCAGGTGGTTTTACAATTTGGCATCTCTCACAAGATGCATTTTGCATTTTAATCTGATTTTTTTGTTGTTGTTGACAGTCCTACAGTATGAAAGTCAGAGGGGAGATATCGTTTGGCTAGAAATATTTTTTCCATTAAATATTACATTTTCAAAAGTAAGAGATGTATATGTTCATGGGTGTTAGCCCTGGAAACAAGACAGTGACTCAGTGACTATTCTAGAGAAATGCAGATTTTGGGTGCTTAAGAAAATCAGACCAACTATTTGGCAACGGATCTGTTCCCAGTGAGTTTATCATTTCTCTGTACATTTTTCCAAAAATAATAATGAGAAGGTGCAATTCATTCACCAGATCATGAGTGTTTAGGTTCTTACACTATTATCCAAAGGCAGCAAGAGAAACAAGAAGTAAATTTAAAAACACACCCTGCTTAACTTTAGGATGTTCTGGTGTATAAGAGAAAGCTTTTTAAAAAACTACTGAAAAAATATTAAGAAAGGCTTTTGTTTTCCATGCATTGTGCTGTGCTTATTACCAGCACATTTTGTCACAATCACAACTGTGAATCCAAGTCAAAAATGTTTTTCTTGTAGTCCAATCTAATATAGATTGATTATTGTTCACATTGTAGTTAAATAATGTCCACAGAAGAGAACATCTGTCATAATCCAAACTTCTTAAAGTACTGATAGGTCGTGGCAAGACTTGGACTTAAGTTTGAAGGCCATATTCTTGTTGTTCTTGGCAACTATTTTGCCCCAGAATCGCCTGGCTTTCTTAGGAATGCTCTCTCTCCTCTTCTGATATGCCAGCCTCCTCTCGTTCTTTTCCTTGCTGTCCCTTCTTAGCCGGACTTGCCGCACAATTCCTTCAAACAGTTCCTTCACGTTGTGCTGGACAGCTGCGGAGGTCTCGATGAACTTACAGTCAAACACAACAGCACAAGCGCGGCCCTCTGTAGAATTGTAAGGGATCTATGTCAGTAGGCATAGCATTCAGATAGTGCACGTTCCCTAAGCAAAAGGGAGAAGGGCAAAGCTGCTAAACACAGTGCCATGCACAGTACAGAATGTGAGCTATCTGTAAATGCCCTAAATAGAGTCACTTGTACTTCAGGGAAATCTCAGTGACTCATGTTCAGAGGCAATGAGGTTACCATTATTGAGAGCAATATATTGCTTGATCCATTTACAGTCATATTTTCAAAATACAACTTTTAAGATTGCGGGCATAATTTTGCCTATGCCAAAACTCAGATTTCTACGTTCACACTTAGGGTACGTCTACACTGCAATAGAAACCCTCAGCCCTGGGTCTCAGAGCCCGGGTCAGCTGACTCAGGCTCATGGGGCTTGGGCTGTATAGGTATAAAATTGCTGTATAGACTTTCAGGCTCGGGATGGAGCTTAAACCCTCCCCCTTGCCCAGGCTCCCGCAAGCCCTAACATCACATTGCAATTGTATAGCCCTGCAGCCTGAGCCTCAGTCAGCTGACCCAGGCCAGCCATGGCTGTGCCATGGGTCTTTTATCACGGTGTAGACATACCCTGAATGGGCAAGTTCCTACCTACCTGATTTGTATGTGTAAATATAGGCCTGATTCTACCCTCATTGAAGTCAATGATAAAACTTGCAACTAACAGCGAAAGGAGTAAGACTGGGCCCACAGATTGCACACACAAATTGTAGTCTTCGAACAGCAAAAACTTTAGGGTGAACAGCAACATGTACAAAAAATTAAGTATTAGCTAAATTATGCCCATAATTTTAGAAGCCACTTTGAAATGGTGGCCCTTATCTTTTATATTTGAACCTAAACTAACTCTAATGATCTTCTTCTTCTACATGGATACCAGCATGCTCTGATACTCCCCTCCCACTCCAAACACATCAGGTGGTTGACTCATGGAGTGCTTAAAATGAAACCCAGCTTCCTGCCTTCACTCGAGGCAAAGTGCCTTTAACAGCCAGCACTAGGAAGAATGTGAAAATGAAAATAAGAAGCCTAGTAATACTACTGAGCTCTTGTGTTCTACTGCTATACGTCTCCCAGTGAGAAGTTTTCGTGTATGGCCAGTGTGACGGGGCCAGAATGCAGGGTAAAGTCCAGATCAGCTTTCCATTCCCCTTGCATGGGGACCTGGGAAAAGGTCTATCGGAGGGGCTTCTTGGAAGACAGATGAGATGGTGAATACCTTTGAAAAGGTCAAGCTCTACAGTCAATGGTCATGGGACTGGGTTGAAAACTAAGCTGGGGGGAGTTTCTCATCTGTTTCAGGTAACACTGTTTTATTGTGTTGTTGTAGACACTGCACATCCAACACTCACGGCTAAGTTTCCAGGGCGAGACTCCATCCATCTCCCATTAAAGTCAACGAGAGTCTTTTAATTCACATTTATGGGAGCTGAATCAGGCCCTTAAACTTGAGATTTTGGGGTTGAGGTTTTTTATTTGTTTTTTTGCTATTGAACCATTCCACCCATCGTGACATCAGTGGGAATTCTGCAAGCAGATCTAGGACAGTATATGGCTCTTAAAGTTAGAAAGTGGTTGTCATGGTAATTTTCCATACCTGACACAGAGACTTCACGGCACCTGACGAGATCGCTTTTGTTGCCCACTAAAATAATGGGAATATCTTCTGTCTGGCGTGCCCTGCGGAGCTGTATTCTTAGTTCAGAGGCTTTCTCAAAGCTCGCTCGGTCTGTGATGGAGTAGACAATCAAGTATGCATCTCCTACTTGCATGCAGTGATCTTGGATCCATTCTTCTTCACTCTGATAAAATAAAATAGATACAGCCAGCATTAACAAGAGCCTGGCTTTCTTAACTGGAAGCCCAACTTAGCGTTTACAGAAAAAATGTAATATTACGCAACCCAAATTCAACCCTGGGGTCACTTTGCTGGGTATGGTTCTGATCACAGTTACACCAGTATCAAACCAAAGGAACATGGATATACACCAGCACAAATCTGGGCAAAAATTGGCCAAAAGGCTTCATTACCTTGTGCTTACTTATGCCCAGGTCAACTTTAGCTCTGATCATGTTTCCAGCATTTTTGTTTTTAACAATAAATCAGACAAAGAAATTTCTTTGCCATTTACAACCTTTCATGGAGGAGCTTGGACATTTTTAAAGACCCCAGGCTTTCACTGACTATAGAATTATGGATAACACCTCCTTACTTGGTCAACAAATGCATGTTCCTAGCAAAGCTATAGTATTACCTCTCATTCATACTTAATTTCCCTTTGGCACTTGAATAGAATGAATGGAATGGAATACCTTATTTTCCCACATGTCAAGCAGTATAATGGTTGCGCTTTCACCATCTACCATCAAGGTCCGTTCATATGTATCTTCTGGAATAAAAATCCACAATGTTAGCAATACATCCCTTCCTCTTGTTATATATGTAGCAATAAAGAAAAATAGCCATATACATATAATTTGTTCCAAGTTTGAATTCAATGAACCCAGTTCACTGTTGGTGCGAGTCCATTGATTTCAGTGGAGTTGTATCCATTTCCACGAGCAGTGCATGTGGCCCTATGTCTCTTTACTGTTTTTTTCTTAGTTTTCATGGTAAATGAACGAGACTGAAAGATTTTGGAACTAGGGTTCATTATTTTGGCTGAAAAGCTCTTTATCCTATGTGGGGCAGGGGTAGGCCGGGGGAGGGAGAAGAGGAATATAACCAGTGAAAGAAAGAAATCAGATGCTGAACATTTGACCCCCCTGGGAGCAGCTGACAGACGTACAGACTCCAGCAAGGCTTAGTAATGGAAAATATTTGTTTTCACTCTAGCAGGGACCCTTTCCGGGTGAACTCTGAGCCGTTCAGCCACCGAGCAGCCCTAGCAATGGGCAGCGGTGTGTGAGGCAAAGGTTGTTGGGCTCTATAAATCTGTAATTGATGCTGCTATTGCAATACAGATCTGTGAACTGTCCCTAGTTCCCCTGGCTTTATTCTGTCCCACGTTAGCGCTTCTCACTTACTGGTCGCCTATGAACATTAAAGAGGTGATGAAGCATTTCACAGCAGTTTGGTAGGATGTGGCAGAACCTGCCTAACCCTGGGTAGGGACCTGCAACATTCATATCTGGATTTCAAACTGCACCCGGTTCAGAGGTATTTAGATCTGAGATCAGCGCCGAGCCATCATAGAGATCAAGGGCCACTGTGAAATTTGGATTCCATTCCCCTTCCCTTTCACTCCCTTGAAGTTTGGGGTGTTTGAATGCATGTTTTAGGTTTGGGCCCATCTCTAGTCTTGTGTAACTGCTAGCATAATAAAATCCAGTGTCAGGGCAGACAGCTTCTGAACAGCTTACATTCATCACCATGCTGTTCAGAGCACCTATCCAAACCACTCTGATGGAGGATATTACTTATTTTAAATAAAGGCGCTTGCCTCATAAGCTCTGACTGTGCTTTTGTGAAGTGATCTTTCCCCAAGTCCTAATCTTGGATTCTCTTGGAAGCCGGAAAACAGTGAGTCCATGGAGTAGAATGAGCCAAGGGGCACTAAAGAATAGCCAAATGGTTTTTTTTTAATCAGTTCTGCCACAGAAACTTTAAAATGGGAAACTCTTTGTAAACAAAAGGGCACTGGGCTGACACAGCTGGCCACCTGGAGGTGGATGGCCCTAAAAGGAAAACACTAACCAAGAGGAGCAATTTCACTTCTAGCCCAGTAGGTTCTCCTTTGTGCTTGTGCCTCAGATTAATCCTAGGCAAACGTCTGAGTCCAGCAGAGCTGAACAGAGTGCAGGCTGTAGGAGGCATAAAGCTCCCCTTCACACTCCCCCTCATTTTGAGGCTGCTCTGTGGAGGACTGGGCCTCTGGAGTAAGTTTAGAGCAGCTTGAAGGCTGCTCTACCTTACCCTGGCTTCTGGCAGCTCCCAGTGTTTGGAACAACAGCATAGGAGCATCCCACCCATGTGCCCTACATCAGCAGCAGGGAGATAGCACAACACAGGCACTGCTACACTGATTCTACACTAACTGGAGGCTCCCTTTGACCTGGGGTGATCCTCTGAATTTTGGTCACACCTGCTGTAAGGACACATGCTGCCAACAGTGCAGCACAAAGCACCAACACCCAACAGAAGATCTGGTCCATCATATACCATAAGGCAGCTGTGCAAAATTCCACTTCCTTGGCACAAGTAACATTTTTCAGATAAGTAAAATATTATCATTGGGTTGGGGATTATTTCCCCCCTATCCTCACATGTGAAGGTGGGTGACTAGGCGTGGTGCCTGGGCTAGTAGATTGTCAGGGCAGTTTTGCAAGTCTGCAAGAAAGAAGAGTGGAAGTGACCATAAGCTTGTACTGTGCTGTACTTTGTGCTGCTGGAGAGCAGGCTAGATAGCTGCTAGAAGGCCCTTCCTGTGCAAATGAGGTCCAGCATGATTACAGGACTACTCAGTGGAAGATGAAAACAAAACACGCCTGATTCACTGATCCGTGTCCAGTGCATCAAAGGGGTCCTCAAGTTCCCCTCAGGGCCCCAAGATTTATATTTCCAGCTTGTGGTCATGCACAAGCAGGCTTTGGACCCTGTCATTCCAGGCCGTGTTAAGTGGTAAATCGTTCCTAGCCCGGCACAGAAAGGGAGAAGAACATAAGGTGCCCTCCCTTCTGGCCGCCACTGAACCATTGCATAGGAGCCAGGCACATTCATGTCCCTGGTGCTCCTTGAACACAAAGACTGCTCTGGTGCTGCATGTTTGCTAGACATCCCAAAGAGACAGGGCGACAAGGGGTAGTGGAGGGATGGGGCCATCTGCGCTGGTCAGTGAAAGTGAGCTAACCAGAGTGGGAGCAACCCCAGCCCTTTCTCCAAAGCGTGGGCGTATCCACATCTTCAGAGCTGCAAGACTTCCTGCTACAACACAGCTCCTCCCCAATGGTATCCCACACACAAAACATGGCCCATGGCTCAATGCCACTGTTTAGCCTTAATTGATCCTTGGGAATAGCGAAAATACAAGTCCCCTCGCTCTAAGGCAGAGGTGCATAGTAAAAGAAAGATGCCTAGCAAAAAACTGAAGACCATGTCAGCCTTCTCTTTTTCCCCAAATTAACTGGGGAGCAGGATTTTTTCCTCACACTACTGAGGCGCCATTGTCTGCTCTTCCCTTGTGGGCAGTGGGGGATCTGGGCCATGCAGGTGATATGAAATGCTGATGAGAAGAACCCAAATAGCTTATATTGAGGCAATTTATTTGCATACAAATTTGGTGAGATTACTTAATGACCAGCAAGTATTTTGTTGCTACCTGTAAAGCAGGGCAGGGATTTTTATTTTTATACCCTTATCTCTTGCTGATATGTAACTCTTAACTATTTCTTTAAAATCCCAAATGATTTTAGGCAGAGATTTCTCATAGCATCACAAGGCTGGCAGTGCAGTTTACAGGCCAGGCTATTACCTCACACCAGGGTAAAGCAGGAGTTGATCCACTGGAGCTTGCATTTACACCAGGGTGAAACTGGTATAAGATCTGATTCAGGCCTTCTATGTAATGTATTTACAGCACAGTCAAGAATTAATCAGATTCCAACCACCCTTTTTAAAAAGAAAGGGCTCAGAAGCTGTACTGTTCTCCTTTGTCTGTATTTCAGCCGATTTAGACCTTTGTCAGTGAGTATCTTTTTTCATAGCCCCCGATTTTTGAGACAGATGCATGTGCTGGAATCAGCTTTGAAAATAAGGGCCAAGTGTGCATTACCTCCGTCTCAGGCACTCCAGATTAAATGACCTTACTAATTTTCTGTGTCTTATTGCTGATGACTATTGACAAGAAAGGCTTTGAGTAAACATAAGCAATGCAGAATATAATGACCTACCTCCTAGCACATCACAGTCACTGTCCATGCTGTCATGTACGCCTGCAAAGATATTGGCCAAGGTAGATTTCCCCACTCCATGCTCCCCAATCATTACCACCCGGTAGTAGGTATTTCCGGACTCGGAGGAAATGACTGAATCAGAAGACTCTGATGACCAACTCCTTCGGTAATAATCATCAGGGTTCATAGTGTATCTCTTGCGCACGTGGTACTCATGGGGGTTTTTGTGGACGGTCAGGTGCCTTCCATCAGCAGGGATGCTCCAGCGTTGCTGCTGTGCGTGCAGTGCGCTGCTGCTGTGACGCATGGTGACGTTATTCAAAGTCATGGCTTTCCCTAGGAAAAATAGTGAAGTCGCAAAGGTTACGCACCAGGAATTTGAAATGGGCTCCATTTTTAAAAAAAAAACATTGATAAGGTATATCCTTTGCAACTGCAAATGCCTAGTGCACAGACAAAAGAAGAGAAGAACCTGCCTCTTTCATTTGCCTTTAACATTTCTAATTAGCAAACCATAGTCATGGCTTTAGGATTCAGTTGAAATCAGCATTAAATACTAAGCCCTATCTTTGTCTCCCCCTAGTTGTGAATATTAGGCACAGCCTTGCTTTGGGGATGGTGCGGAGCTGAACTGCCCCAAAGGGAGCAGTAGGAGGCAGAATGCCTTTCATAGCAACCTATCACATGGGGGACCGTGCCCACCACTGTGTCCTTTCAGAGAAGGCATAATTCCCGGTGTGCTGGGCCCTGCCCATTCTGGGGCACTGTGCACCTCTAAGCGGGTGCAGAGGGAGAAATACAGAGACTGCAATTGTGCCTGTCCCTTACACAGACCATGCAATGGAGTGAAGGTTCCTTGCACCCTCTCCCATCACTGCATACCCATGTAAAGTCCAGCAGAATCTGCTGGGGGTTTGTTAAACAAGAAATTGTTCTTTGCCTGCAAAGTATCATGCTTAGTTTCAACTGACAGTTGACTCTGTTGTGAGAACAACAAACATTATACTCTGCACATTTAGATAATTTCCTCTGGTGGAAAAAGAACCACATCAACAAGTCTTGCGATAATGGGGTTTTTTTGCACTCAGTTTACCAGTGTGAAAAAAAGGAGCAACTCCATTGCACACAATGGAATTAAGCTGGTATCAAAGGGGTGTAAGAGAGAGCAGAATGCGGTCCGATGGGATCCCAGAGTATGTACCTGATCGCACCACTAGAGGAGATATCACTGGGAGAAAATAGCTCATAAATTTACAGTTTTGAAATCAACAAATGAATTGGCCGAGGAGCAGCTAGTCAGGTTAGCTCCTCTTGTCTAAACATGGCTTTTAATTACATTTGGCTTTTGAATATATTTTGCCTTGGTTGGAGGCAGAATGTAATGATGTCATTCCTAGTGGTCCACAGCTACCATTTTTAGGAAAGTTACTTTGATGCTCTCCAGTTCCCAAGGTGACAGTTATTTATACATTTTGCTTTTTTAGGCTTAAGTCTGATGGCTCTCAGTTCTCTTCTGCATATTAACAAAGAGAGCATCTGCTATTAAAACATCCGGGGCCACTTTCAAACTTTATTCCTCATTGTGTTTGCAAAAAGTGCAGCATCTCATCAAATCGCACACTAGCAATTATTTTTTCTAACTCAAGCAACCCTTGAAAACTTTTTAGAGCAGGTACAGAGCAGGTTATAAAACAAATGTGCTGAAAAACAGCAAACTGTATCTATAATTTGAATATCAGCCTTTACCAAGCATATTGCCCCTTTTCTACAACTTGTGACCTATGCCATTTTCTATCTGTAATTACAGCATTTGTTGCAAAATCAGTTCATCTGTATTCCATAGAGTCACATAAACTTTTTGCTAGCAAGAAATGTTTTTAGCTGGAGACCAGGCACCAAACAAACACTGCTTCACAAACAAAATTAAATATTTTAACTTTCAAGCATATATTTTTCTGTCATTCCCCTGTCAAGAAGACAGAATGAGAAATGTTAACTTTGATTTGGCTAAATAATAAACACTCTACATTAGCAGTGCTTCCTTAAGAGATTTCCACTGTTTAATAAACTAAACAAGACAATGTCTTATAACTTACTGTAGTGCATTCAATTCCAAATTCAAACTATATTTCACATTACATATTTCATTTATCTACTTAGTTCTATCATTTCTCTTCACTAAAGTAATACATTCAAACTAATACTTTTCAGCCAGCACCACCTTACTTTTTACAGTCTCTTCCACCAGTCAGCTCCTTTTGCCTTACTGTCTATTTCTTGCAGTGGAGTGTGATATATTGAACTGGTCTGCTGGAGTAAATCCTCTTCTCTTCAGTGGCTGCCTCTCTAATTCTTTCTCTGCAAACGTGGTTTATATTAGTCCATCTGATCAGAGACAGGGCTTTTCCGTTACGTCATTGGCCTGGTCACACAACAGCCAGCCCCCGGCTGGGAGGAAGCAGGCATGCAGAAGAGCAAAAGCTTACAGACAGTAACACTAATAAAATTACTTACTTGAAGTCATATGATTTTTTTCTTCATTAATAATGCCAGTAAACCTTTTGCCTTCTTACAAAGTGGAAAAATATAATAAATTCTCATCTCTTTCAGCTTTGCACTCAAGTGCTCTTGAAATCAGTGATGTCTGAAGAATTGCTTGTGCTTTTCTAATGTCCCAAGTGCTACAAATATATTTCATTATTTAACTATAAAATAGAAGGGACTCCATTCTGGAATACCTCATCTCCTACATGTAATCATAGATCAATAATTTGTAAATACCTGAAAATTAGCGATTTTGTCCTATTTTTCAGTATCAGAATGACTAATACAAAAGAGCCCATTTTTCATTTTCTTTAAAATCTACAAGTCACTGAACCGTTTGCTCAGACTCACTGCATTGCTTTTTGGATGCACAGATTCCTATTCAACGCAGTGTTACTTCAGTTTGATGCTAATGTAATTCCACTGGTATGAAAGGTGTTACACTCGCATGAAATTGGAGTAGCACAATGCTGCATAGTTTTAGAAAACCTGAAACTATATTGTACGTTTTACAAAAGAGGGGCTTGATCCTTAGATCTTTACTCTTTCAAGCCTCCTTAACTGCAAGGAGTTTTGCCAGAGAAAGCACTGCATTATCACACTCCTAGCCTGATACTTTTAAGGCTAGATGGAAAATTTTTATTCATTCTACTGATAAAGACTGGGAAAATTCCCTTACCAAAGTGTATAAGGTCTCCAGGTGTTATATAAAGTCATATCAAATTTTTACTAATAAAGCACTATAGAAATCTGAACAGACACAGTTAATCCATTTCTGAACATTGACACTGATGTCTTTGTGGGCATGATTCACTGCTGTAAATCAGGATTAACTCTGTTTCAGGTAATGACCTAGTAATATTGCTAAGAAAAGATGGAATTTACAAAACTCTTCAACAGAAACTTGTTAATTTTTTTTTGGGCAGGGAGTCTTTCCATGCTCGTTCTCCAACATACGAAGACAAGAACATTCTCCAAAATAATATTCTCCTATAAAGTCAATGGGAGTCACTCAAACCTGGCAAGGGGATAATTGGAGAAGAAGCAGAATATGTTCTTACTTTCACCTGCCCATGTCTCCGAATGCAAAACTGATTGCATGACAAACACTGAACTTCATCAGAACTCTGAGTACTAGCTAGCTTTTCTGGATGACTGAATCACCAGCCAGCCCTGTGTTTGAATACTGGGATTAAGCATCAATGAGCAGCATGCACCATAAGAAACAGCCTTTTATTTGATCTATTGGCCATATGGAACTGCTATGAATACTGAACTGTACAGCACTGCAAAGTCCTATCATGCAGAATTGACTATTCTCTTGTTAGAGGAAGAACTGCGTGCCCCACAGGCCGTGCTCAGAGGTGACGTTACAGAAAGGGCACATGGTTCTTTGGCTGGCTATGCATTTGGCTTCACTTTTCATCTTGCTAGTGGTTGTGGAACTACCCAGAGGTCACGCAGCTGACTAGGTGCCTGGACTGCCCTGTTCTGTAGCACATGTTCATTTGGCCCCTTTTTTATTGTAGTTCGTAGTTCTAAATGTGAAAACAATCTTTCTCCGCCACAGCAAATGGAAAGATTTATGGCCAGACTGATCAGGCAGAGTCAGAGGCTATGAAGGTTTCACTGGAAAATTGTAAGTAGATAATACTGGAAAGCACAGACAGTAGCGCTGTATCTAGCAAATAAACCCAGAGTCAGTCAAGCACTTAGAGATCATTAAGGTTTGTGTTAGACCCAATGTGTTCAATAATTCTTCATAATATTCAAGGGCCTTTTTAGGGTAGAAGAAGAAAATACAGCTCTATAGTAACCACATAGAACAGCTCTTCCATAAAACTGTCTGTAAGGACCACCCTGGCCTGGTATGTGGTGCTGGTATTTGTGAAACTTGCACGCATGTTTTTCCTTTTGTTTTTTTCTCTTAGGAGCCTTTTAATCACTTTTTCTGATGTGACACTTAACCCCTTTGTTTCTCATTCTAGCCTAGATTCTGCCACCTTTATCCACGTGGAGTAGAACTTTATCTCTTGAGCAACCTCTGTGATGTCAGCAGAGCTATTCTGTGGGAGGAAAGGTGGCAGAATCTGGCCCTCTTTGTTTTTAATTGTGTGAAAGTAGGGAAAATGTGCCGCATTTTTATACTGCAGTTATATAGGCAACAAAACAGGGAGCCAGAGGGATAACTAATTAAACATGCAAACCAAATCTTTATTAATAAAGCTTATTACATGCTTGGATTTCCAAACACGATCCAATTGACTGTTGCAGGGCCAGGTGATCTTGAATAGTTTTGCCCTCTTACCCTCCTAGCAGGTCAACCGTTTGGCAACCAAAAGTCACTGACCAGCTAACTACTGTTTGAGAGGGGATCACATACATGATCATGTTACTTGGATGACAGAAACCTTAGCACAAGGAACTGTTATACTTAGGGCCCTTTGTTTTCAGTTTTTATTTTATTTAATTTTCCCCAGGAATTTATCAGTGTGATTTAGCTGGTCAAGTTTTAGGCTATGTCTACCCTAGCACTTTTGTTGGTAAAACTAGTCAGTTAAGGGTGTGGAAAAAACACACACGCACCCGACGGACATAAGTTTCACCAACAGAAGTGCTGGTGTGGACAGTGCTATGTTGGCAGGAGACGCTCTCTCCCATCGGCATAGAGCAGCTACAGGAGAGACCTTACAGTGGCGCAGCTGCAAGATCTGTAGTGTAAACGTAGCCTTTGACCAGCTAAAATGGAGCTAAAAGGTGTTACCCCACATCTACACTAGGAGAAAGATGGAATTTAAATCCAGCATAGCTAGTGCATGATAGCTAAGCCCAACCTACACTCACCCACTTTTCCTAGTCGAAGTTATAATACGCCTTGTGATCTACCCCATATGCCAAATAAGTGGTTAGGGCCCACTATTTCCTCCAATTGCCTGCACAATTTGCAGAACAGTTAATTTATATAACGAACGTACAGCTAAACAGCATTTGCATCTAGCGATCCAATCATTCATTTCGTTCCCGGTTTACAGTGTACTCTAACCACCTTCACTAGTGTTGTGCCTCCACTCTCAGCTGCATGCTTGCCGCTCGTGGCGCTGACACACAAGGAAGTGGTGCATACGGTCATTGCCTAGTCATTCTTGGCTTTGTTTTGATTTTCTGGCTCCCAGTCTTGTGCTTTTATGAGCAGACTGCACTGACTATCCAGCACCAGGAATTGTGCTTTAAGCTCTGAATCATCTGAGCTACCTTTTTGCAAATATAGTGTATCCTTGGGCTTAATTAATATATCTTAATACTTGGAGGATGGCACATCTCCTTTAACTTAAATACACCTATTCCTTTGTCAGTTGATGCAGTCAGATGCAATTGATTAGAGCAAAGTCCACTGTTCCAAAATAAAATACAGGAAAATGAACACAGACATCGTTTTTAAGGGCCTGATTCTGCCTTTTGTTACATCCGTTTTGTGCCAGCATAACGGAGCAGAGAGTCAGGCTAAATCCTGCCTGTCCCTAAAATGAGTTTGAAATGAGGCAGATGCTCAGAAGGCATCCTGCCTTGCTACAGAATTGCGCATTAGCACGTACTTCAGCCAACACAACTTGACCACAACACGGGAGGGAACTGGCATGTGTAGTACAAAATCTGTGAACACACAGGCTGCCATCCACACAGCAACTGCACACCTACCACAGTAATAGGGAATACATTCTTTGTGCAGAAAGAAGCAGTAAAAACATTCCACAGCATGCAGAGGGACCTGGTGGGTGGCATCCCAACCCGGGATAAGAGAGTGTCAGTGTATTCAGGATATGGCTCTGAGAATCCATCTTTTAAAAATCATACGTGTGAGAAGTACAATGTGTTACCCTGGTTCTGTATTAATAGATGCAAGTCAGCACTGCAGGCCATGTGCCAATGAAAACAGAGAGAGAGGCCTTAAATAAAATGTGGGCAAGGACTGGGTGATTATAACACTGTATACAGTCTGGGCAGAAATCCAGGCACCCTCTTTCCCGTACAAGGGGTGATCACAGCCAGTACTTTCTACAGGGGACATAGTGAATATAATGCCAATAGCTACAATACTCCAATAGCATCACTCCTGCTTTGTATCCCCAAGGGGTGAAGCAGCTTGAAAGGTGCAGCATGGCGAAGTGTTAGAAGCAATCCATACACACAGAGGTTTTGGGACCCACTTTCATACACGGGACTTTCATCTTTTCCTTTCTCCCTCATCTTTCACAAAAATCTATTGATTTGTGAAAACAGACAATGAAGAAGAACAGAGGGGTTGTATGTAATAAAAATATTATCATTACAACCTCCCAAGTAAAGTCAGTGCAAAGGATTTTCTAGGCTTATGATAACTTTTTAGTGCAAAAGTTCATCTGACACATCAGTGGAAGGTATTTCTGAGAAAGTGTATGGTATAGTATTGTCTCTCTTAGAGGCACTGAAATACAACAGCCCAAGGAAGTTTCTGTGTTAACCATGATGTCTTGTACCTAGTAGTTAACGAATTATCTGGTGGAGGAGAGCAAGTTCCCCTATTAGGTAAATTTTCTCCACTGATCCTTTTCTACTTGTAGGGGCTTCACATGAAAGAGGCTGTTCTTGTGAAGTTAATTGAAGTTGAGGGCACTGAGAACCTTACAGGATCAAGCCCAGAGAGAGGGTCATTTATAGACAGAGAAGAAAAAGTGTTTCAGCAGCTGCTCAAGCACTGTGTTTATTTGGAAATAGCACATTTCTATGCAAGCCCTTGTGAATGGTGCATAAAGTTCATTTGAGGAAAATCTGCCCTTAAAGAACAAGTTTGGAGAAATGGGCAAAAGCAAGTCTTGAATTCTTGGCACTATCAAAGCAACTACATGTCCTGTTTTTAGAACCCCGGCTTGTGTTGCTAGCAATTCAAGCAATGGCCAGGGGATGGACCTAGAAACAAGGAGGAAAGAGATAACCCAAAGTGAGAAGCACATGGAGCATAATTTTTGAACAACATAAATCAGATCTGATTGTTGAGTCACTGCAAAACTCGGTTGTATGTAGTTTACAGCTTGGTTATTCAAACACTTCCTGGCATGTATCATTCAAGGGCAGGTATTTACACACACTATATTGTATGGCAGTGGTTCTCAAAGTTTTGTACTGATGACCTCTTTCACATAGGAAGCCTCTGCGTGCGACCCCCCCCTTATAAATTAAAAACACTTTTTTATATATTTAACACCATTATAAATGCTGGAGGCAAAGTGGGGTCTGGAGGGGAGGCTGACAGCTTGCAATCCCCCCTCCATGTAATAACCTCCTGACCCCCTGAGGGGTCCCAACCCCCAATTTGAGAATCCTTTTGTATAGCAAGGTGAAAGTATCTTTTAATGAGTTTTAAACAACACTGTCATAATATAAACTAAGACCCAATGTGCCACATACATGGACTAAAGAAGAAGACGATAAACATCACTCTGAATAAATAGGAAAACTAGGGGGCAAAACATAATGTAGCCATATCCCATTACACAAGGGACGGAAAATATTTTGACGTCCTAGTTACAAGCCCCACCTCTGCTTGACTTGTAAGCTAAAACTACCCTATGAGTGATCACATCATACCTGCTAGGCAGTATGGTGCTGTTTCCAGAAACTCCTTGGCTCTTAGTGGACAAGCTTATAGAACTGTGTGGCACAGCAGAAACTTGGTGCCAATTCTTTCCTCAGAGCTGCACTGGATATTTTCAAAATACCTACGAAATTAAAGGCCTGATGCTTGCTTCATGCTGGTGGAAATCAGCAGCAACCTTTGAAATCAATGAAAAACAAGGCTAAGTGAGAAAAAAACTAAAATCATATCCAAAGTGTTTAACGGGCTGACAGCAGTCACTTTTCTTAACTTATGGCTCACCAGTCCTGTGACCGCCTTGGTAATACAGTCCATAGGGCCAATCTCTTGTAAATATGCAGTCAAAAAACCTTATTTATAGTATATGAGCAAAAACTCAATGTGGTACCTGCAACCATGTACGTGTGCACATTTCTGATACAGTACTTGAGTATTTGCATGACTAAGATAGGCATACGCAAATGTACACAAGAAATTGCACATGGCTAACTTGGCTATATCTGACCCTAGAGATGTCATGTTATTTCACTTTCTGTTGCCATTGTTCAAAGATGTAAGCCTCTTACAAGCAGATTTACTGATCTGAAGTGTGCCTGTGCTGAACCAAATGGTGGTAATAAATTCCAAATGTACTAACTGAAATACTATCCCAGCCCCTCCACTAGAAGCCCATTTAGAGCTGTGCTGCTAGTGGGGAGCAAAGGTCTCTGCCCCACACTTCTGCTTCCAGGTGTCTCCCTCTTAATTTCAGGCAGGGCAGTATCTGCAGAAATCCTGGCAGGGTGGCTTATACTTGGAATTTACTTTCTCTGTGTCTAGGGCAAGATGGGAGGAGGTGAGTGGGAGAAGGACCCGGCAAAGATAGGAATTGGGATGGTGGGGGGGATAGGAGCAAGTTCTTCACCCACAGAAATACAGTGACTGACTTTGAGGGGGAGATTTCTGTGCAACCTGGGGGTTTCTCTTCATGGGGAAGTCCCAAGCAGCCACATTTAGCTGGCTTTCTGCCTGCTTTATACTGCTGGAGGAGCACAAGTCCAGCCTGTGATCTGCCCCCTTTTCTGTTCCGGTTATAAAAACCTTTTCTCTGTTTTTTATCATAATGTTTGCATTGCTGAATTAATATTTAAAATATATGTTCAGAACACTATTTTCTTGTAGATTTCTACTGAGAACTACTTTTCACTGTGGAAGGAAACACATGGCCCAGAAACAGTCTTTTGAAAAGTGTTTTTTCAAAAGAGTAAAACTGAAGAGCCCTGCTCTGAACAGGAATACGTTAGAGCAGGGTACGTGTTACTAAGGTACTACGCCCCACTTCAGCTGCTCCATGCACTCTGCTTGGGGCCTCACTCCTCTCTCACCCAAGGTGTGCACCAGTAGCCTATTAACATACGCTGTGACCTGGCTTTTTGCTACATTGTAACACCTTGGCTGTGTTAGCCATGTGGAATTAATACCTCAGCTGTATTAGTAATATCAGGAAATCCTGCCCACCCGTGCTCAGGGGTTAATCTCATCCCTGGCTTTGCCTGGAAGCAATGAAAGGCACAGTGGACGTACATGTTTATGCTTTCTTAAAAGCCACTGATTAGAGAACTGCAGCTACAGCAGTTCTCTGAATCCTTAGATTACACGTTAGAGAAGGAAAATACTGTTTTCATAAACTAAGCAATCTTAGGAAACTGACAATAAATAGCCATTGATTCTAAATGCAAGAAAGCAAGATATGATGCGTTGTATAATCAAACTCCCATGTACTATGGAATAGTATTAACTGCTAATTCCATTAGAAACAAGGAGGTTCCCAAATGACCAGGTAGTAACCTTTTGTTTACATCCCATCCAGAGTAATACTGTGGAGTCTGCCTTACTGGTTTAGTAGCAGCCTTTCCTTGATGCACTCAAAGGTGTGTCTACACTGAGTCGACGGGGGCGTGGCAGCAGTTGACTCACCGTGGTGAAGACACCACAGTAAGTCGATCTAGATATGTCGACTGCTGCATAACTTAGATCGATGTCCCGGACCACCACCAGTGTAGACCAGGGCAAAGTGAGTATACGCCATTCCAAGTGAGGCAGCAAGAGTTAAAAGCTTTTTTAATCTACCAAATCCCTTCCAATTGAAATGCACAAATTTTACTTACCATATTTCAGAGGCGACAAACTAATTTAGCGCAAGAATACGTAAGTACATGCTTGCTTCTTGGGTTGCTAGCACATTACCAGTTTGAAAAAAAGGTTTTGCAGTGGGGTGAAGGAAACAGTGAGTTCAAAACTGAATTGGAAAATATTTGATATTGCCATAAAATGTGTCTGTTTAAAGGTTCAGGCAAACAAATGACTGGGGCATCAGACACAGTATGTGGGGCAAGCTTGAGATCAGAACCGAGCGATTTCAGATTGTGAGATTTGGTGCTTGTCACATTGTTTTATATTTATATCCATGTGGCTTCAAGTGATCGCAAGCATACTAAAGCTTGGTCAAAGCTTTAATTAAACACAGTGAGTCTGAAACGCCTTAGTGACAGAAATAACCTCTGTTAATACCTAGTGTTACCCAACTGCTGAACTAGGTTAAGGTACTGTTCAGCTTAGCTAGGTATGCCCCAATATATAAATAGGTTGTGTTTATGTTTATCTAGGCAACAGGATTCCTACAAGGGCTAATGTAGTACACAGAAGAGACATTGATAGACTACCCCAAGAAAATAGAATGATACTCACTTATTAAAAATAAAGCCTAGTTACAACACCAAACCCGAGTACAAGTGTGTCATTAAAATCAGGATGTTTACCAGTCACAGTGGTTAAAATTATTGTAGCATTTGGGGAATTCCCTATTCTAAGTATAGGGAATGTAAGGTACCGCCGTGTAGTAAACGTTAAGGGCTGAATTATGGCTAGCTCTGAAGAGGCACACTAGGGACTTAGAAGGTGCAGGTTTTGCTCCTTGCGCTCTCTCTCTCTCTCTCTCTCTCCTTATCAAGGTATTCACGGTGATATTTGAGTGCTTGGTTTTCAGTGCTCCGTGCTGTCTCTGAGCCACTGTGGATAAAATCATTAACATCTATAGGCCTCAGCTTGTAAAATAAGTATAACAATGCACTGCAATGTAAGCCCAGGGTTAGTGGGACTCAAGTCAGCAAACCCTGGGTTTGAGAACCCAGGGCTTGAGCGTCTACACTGATTGCTAACTCTATGTTAAGAATATTTTAACCCAGGCCTGAACTTGGGGCTCCAGCATCTACACTGCAGTCGCAGACCCAAGTCCAAACAACCATATCCCAGACTTCCTAGTACCTTCCCAAAATGCAGTGTGGGAAAACTTGATTGTCCATGTCCCCCCCACCCCCGCCACATTACAGGAAGTTTGAACAGCCCACCAACACATCAGGCCAAGCCATCATGTTGGTCTGTGCTCTCCCAGCAACCAGAGCCAGCAACATGGAGGAATCATCATTTCAAGAACTTCTCTTGCTTGGGCTTTCACTCTGATTTCAGGAAACGAGCAGAGCTTCCATGAAATGCTTGTGGGCAGTTCAGTGGCATTTTCTGACCCACCGAAGGCACCTGACAGCTAATGACAGAGCAGGGGGAGGAAGACCCAGACATGGCAGACTCGAACTGGCTGAGGCTGCTCATGACACTCGGAACAGCCGCTGATGTCCCCTACGTAGGCTGGCGTTCCTGGAGTAGGGAACCAAACACAGACTGGTGGGACCACGTTGTCTTGCAGATCTGGGATGATACATGAAAAAAGCTACATTTCGGGAGCTTATGAGCAGCTTGCCCCACCCCTGCAATGTAAAGACACATGCATGAGGGTGGCCATGCCAGCTGCTACCCCAGACTGTTACAGGTCCAGTGCCAACCAGTTTGGTGTTGGGAAGTCAGCTATGGGTAAAGTGGTGGTGAAGGTTTCTGAGGCAATCAGGCGTGTGATTTACCTCAAGGTGGCAGGTATAAGAGATACTTCTGAGGTGACTGCTGGCTTTGAGAAAATGGGGTTTTCAAACTTGGCTGGGGCTTGTGCCCATAGTTTTCCTCTTCAAGGAGCACATGAGTACACAAACTGCCAAGGGTACTGCTCCGTTGTTAGGCAGGCCCTCAGGGACCACAGAGGCTGCTCTGGAAAAGTTCATGATGTCAGAGTTTTCTGATGATCATTCATGGAAAGGCTGGGGCACTATTCACAGCACATGGTATTGTCATAAGCAGAGTTACTGACCCCACAGTTATTCTGGGGGACCCTTTGTACCTCCTTTTGCCTTGGCTTATGAAACTGTACCCTGATCTCAGAGGCCCTGGCAAAAGAAGGTTTAATTACACTCTCAGCAGGAGTAGAATGAGTGGTTGAATGTGCCTTTGGCTGATTGAAATCCCTCTGGTGTTGTTTACGGAACAGTTTGGATTCCAACGTTCTCAATCCTGTCCATGTTACTGTGGCTTGTTGTGCTCTTCCCAATCTTTGTGAAGCCAAAGGTGAGCCAATCTCCCTGGACCTATGACAGTGAGAGGCCGCTGAACCAGGACACTCAGCCAGACAGTGCACCTAGCACAGCTGGACCTGGACGCACCCAGGCAACAGAAATCAGGGCTGCTCTGTGCTCCCACATTATGGAATTGCTGGGCCAATGGAAGACGGAGAATAGTAGCTTTATGCATGCGCTTGGAGAGTTAGGGGGAGCTGATTGCTGTGCACTGTACTTTTATGAAATGGGAGGGCACAGTTTGGAGTGATGTAAATAACTGATGTATGGATTGATGTATATAGCTGTACTGACACGTCGGCTTTTGCATACAATCTCCCAGTTTGCCCTGATCATGCATTTGACTTTATTACTGGAAATACTCATTATATGATGTATTGCAGTGATGGCAATACAATTTCTTTATCAAATAAAAACCTTTATTTTTACATATTGTGGCGGGACAACGACTCACTGGCACGGCACCTCCTGCTGGTCGTCCAGGGAATTATCTCTTTCCAGCCCGGAGCGCCCTCTGCAGGCTGGTGTCTCACCTGCCGCTGGCCCCATGTCCTTCCCAGACCCCACTGCCCGCTGCCCAGGGGTTCTGCCCACTGCAGTACCCCCTCACTCTGGGCCTCCCCTCCTAGGGGAACCCCCAACCCCCTATCTCCACCTTGCCTCAGTGGCTACTGCCAGTCTCCATTTAGCCCCCGCTCACTGGGGCAGACGGCAGTCTGCAAACCACTCATCATCGGCAAAGGGGGTTGGACCAGTTGTCTCTGCCTATTTCTGGACTGACCCTCTGCAGCCCTAGTACCCTTTTGTGGGACTTAATTCAGCTTGCAGCCTGGGGCTTTGCTAGGCCGGAGCTCCCCAGCTCCCCCTGCCCTTCCCCAACACGGCTTCACCCTAGGTGCCCTCCTCAGCTTCCCAGGCAGCCAGGTCCTTCTCTCTCTGGAGAGCTAGAGAGAGTGTGTCTCTCAGTCTCTGGCCCTCAGGCCTCTTACAGGGCCAGCTGTGGCCTGATTGGGGCATGGCCCCACCTGTGGCTGCTTCCCCCAATCAGCCCAGCATTTCTGCACCACAGCCCTCTCCAGGGCTATTTTAACCCCCTCAGGGCAGGAGCAGGGTGACCACCCCACTACACCCCCCCCAAGAATGCACCGGGATGGGAAATCCCTATCACCCAGTGTCCCTCGCAGCTGGGCCCACAGGGAATCCCTCTCCTGCCATAGGCTTTCCACTATTTGGAGCCACCTGCTTCCGTCTATTACAGTCTGGGTCCCCACCGTAGCCCTCTCAGCTCCCTCTCAGCTCCCTCTCTGTATGAGATCCCATTGTAGCCTTCATGGCTTTTGTGTGGGTTCCCTGGTTCAGCTGGGGCCTTTCTGCCCCAGCCCCTTTCTCACTGGGGGCCTCGGTCCACACTGCCGCTTCCCTTTGGCCAGTCTCGACTGGGCCCGTGTCTCCGACCCCCCCTCTTTCTGCTTCAGGGGGCAGTGCCATCTTATATGGCCCTTGTTGTGGCAGAGGAAGCACTTCCTGTGCCTGGCCTTTGCCACGGCCCCGCCATGGTTTGCTTCAGGCTTAGCCCTTCCCTGAGGGTTAGCCGGGGCCCTGCAAGTCCCGTAAGGGCACTTCCTCCTTAGATGCCCAGGCTCCTTGCAGGCCCAACAAGTTTGTGGCCCCCCTGTTGACCTCACAGGGGATGCGTTTTCTGGGTGGGGCCTCCTTGCTCCATCCCAGTAGGGGCACTCCCTCTCGTAGTGTCCCGGTGGCCCCATTAGGCCCCAGCACCTGCCTCCAGCCCTTGGTGCCTGGTCTCCCAAATGGCCCAGGTGTCCACTCCCGCAGCAGCTGGAACAACCCCCTCTGCTGCTCGGCAAGCTGGGCCACCCATCCCTCCAATACCAGTCCATCTTTTCTCCACCTTCAGTTCCAGATCCAGGCCAATAATCCTACAGACCTTGCCCTGCCCCTGGTATCAGGGGTGGACCACATGTGCCCGCTTTCTCCACCACTTGTGGTGGGACGATGAGCAGGAGGCGCTGTGCCAGTGTCTTTACCCCTCCACACCCATGTATTGGAAAAGTACACTATTAAACCATTGCCTGGCAGGCCAGCTGCCATTACCACACTAAAACACCAGTAACACCCAAAGCTTTAAAAGTAACCAAGAACAAAGCACATAAAAATACAAACAGCTGAACCATGTACAGGATGCACACTCCTTATTATTGCATGGTCCCTGGTACCCCATTCTCCTTTCACCTTCATCCATGTTTGCCATGTACTAGGCGCCAAGGCAAGGGAATGGAGACATTGTACATGGCATGTCTTGTAAGGCATCATTTGAAAACTCATAATTTGCTGGTCAGTATCATCCTGATAAAATATGTACAGCTACATTGTATGTGAAGTTATAATATTTACTTGTATGATGTTATTAACATATGATCCAAACCCCACAGCCCTGGTCAAACTGAAGTTGGCAAATAGGTCTGTCCTAAACAAAGGAATGTACGCTCTGCTTAATTTGCATTTAAGCAGTGAACAGAGTCATCAAGCAGAAAGGGAAACAAAGAAAGCCCAAACTGCTGAGAAAAAGCCAGCAGAGAACATCCTTCCATATAGACACATTGTCTCCTACTGCCCAGCTGGAAATGTTTTTCAAGAGAGGGACTGAAACTATAAAAAGTAGGGACACTCCAATGTACCCCCCTCTCTCTCCCCTGTCCATCGCATTCACTGCATCTGAAGCAACAAAGGAAGCAGGTGTTGGGCTTCGGGGGGGGCGCATCCTGACCTACTGAGTTTGGTCAGTAAGGCTGCTGAAAGCATGTGGTGAGAAACTTTGCTTGAATCTGATATAGTTTGTTAAGTTAGGTATTAGTAAATGTTTTTATTTTTCTTGTAATCATTCTTGACTTTTATGCCCCATTAATAGTACTCATTTAAAATCTCTCTTGGTAGTTAATAAACTTGTTTTACTGTTTTATCTAATCCAGTGAATTTAAATTGAAGTGTTTGAATAACTATTTGAGATAAGAAGCAGCCATTTTATTGCCTTGAAGGAATAACAGGACTTAAAATATTTTGTACTGTCCAGGAGAGGGCGGGACACTGCAGGACATACATTTCTGTGGGGAAATCTGAGATTGGGTGTGGTTTTGGGGTCACCCTGCAGTATAACCAAGGCTGGTGAGAGTCAGAGTGTAACCCAAGTGTGGCTGGCAGGCTGCAGGTACATAGAGACACTCAGGGTATGGCTTGCATGCTGGAAGACTGTTTGTGAGTGGCCCACATGGCAGGGCAGGGGTGACACAGCTGCTCATTAGTCTAGATTGTACCTGGGTATGTCACAGCATCCATGGGGCAGGAGTTCAGCACTGAGGACTTCATAGGCACATTTGCCTTGTCCAGCCTCTCATAGGGCCCAATTGCATGGGCCACCCAGCCATGGAGTTGTCCAAGCTGTTCCTGGAATGCAGGCCAGGGTACTGCAAAGCGGACCCAGCACTTGGTCTCTATCTTCCTCCCTTAACCACCATTCCTGTCCCAGCAACTGCAAAGCAAGTGCCTGCTCCCACACAGCTACCATGTCCTCAAGCTGCAAAGCCAGCCTGAGACTGTCTTCTTGTCTCTTAGCATGTCTTTCCTCTCGGTGCAAGTCCCTTTGGCATTGGTACTCAACCTGCTTTTTGGCCCTGTCGAGAACTTCAATCATAAATTCATCACGGAAATATTTCCTCATGGAATTGTCCATGAAGATACAGTGAGCCAAGCTTCTGCAAGTGCGGGCGAGCTGTGGAGGTAGTGCAGCCTGTAGAGGTTGAGGGGCCTGGAATAGGGCAAGACACAGAGGGTTATTGTCTCAAATGGCTCAGTGCAGGAGCACAGGAAAACTCATTTGGGAATACAATATATATAGGTATCAGTTGAACACCATGTTTTATTGCTTTATTTACAATTTTTAAGCAAACTCAAAGCTTACCAGTGCCCTCAATCATAACAATAAAATAAAAATAAATAGAATTGCAATTTATATTTCTTACATATACCAAATGCTACTATGTCTGCATTTTATACAGTGGAACCCTATGTATCCGATCTAAGTGGGACCAGGGTCAGATCAGCTGAAGCTTGAGCTGATCCATTCAGAGCTGAGAGCCCAAGCCCTGCCACGCATGACTCAGGCTGTCAGCCCTAGTTTGGTTAATACGGAGAGCCAGATAATGGAGACTCAGATAAGTGGGGTTCTACTGTATGTTTTTATTTTTTTCACAAAATGTAAAAACTAAAGATTCTCTGTAAAAATTCAAATTCTATGTGCCTTGCTGAACAACACATCTATGAGTGGAGTGGGCTAATGCGCTACTGAAGTGGCCCTAAAATCATACAATATCAGGGTTGGAAGGGACCTCAGGAGGTCATCTAGTCCAACCCCCTGCTCAAAGCAGGACCAATACCCACATTTTTACCCCTGTCCCCCAAATGGCCCTCTCAAGGCTTGAACTCACAACCCTGGGTTTAGCAAGCCAATGCTCAAACCACTGAGGTAGCCCTCCCCCCTAATATACACCCTTCCCTGGAATGTGACTACCTATCTGGAGTTCCTGCTCCGGGAAGGGTTTGCAGCTATCAGCACCTGGGATTGGGTCAGAATTTATGAGGTAATCAACAGCTTACCCGTGGATTAATGACTCCCCACAGTTTCCGATACAGATTGTTAGGGCAGCAGCAAACACACAGAACTCCACTCCCATCTCCTTCTGGCAAATTTCTGGATTGCATTCAAACCCCCACTAATACTTGGGACTAATTATTTTGTTACCCATAAAAACAACGAGGAGTCCCTGTGGCACCTTAGAGACTAACACGTTTATTTGGGTATAAGCTTTCGTGGGCTAGAACCCACTTCATCCGATGCATGAAGTGAAAAATACAGGAGAAGGTATAAATACATGAAAGGATGGGAGTTGCTTTACCAAGTGCGAGGTCAGTCTAATGAGATAAATCAATTAACAGCAGGATACCAAGAGAGGAAAAATAACTCTAACATGAAGCTGCAGAACTGGAATTAATTTGCAAACTGGACACCATCAGATTAGGCCTGAATAAAGACTGGGAGTGGTTGAGTCATTACAAAACCTAAACTTAATTTCCCCAATACTAATTTCTCCCTACTGTTACTCACTCTTGTCAGCTGTCTGTAATGGGCCACTCTCTTACCACAAGGACTCCTTGTTGTTGCTGATACAGATTAACACGGCTACCACTCTGAAATTTGTTACCCATGGAATTCATGGACTATATTTAACAGAAATGGACTACATTTGAACCTCTTCCCCCACCCCACCACCACTCCCACACAGTTCAGTCTTTTCAGGTGGTTCATTACAGCGTTGGGTTGGTGCCTAGCAGGGTACATACAGGGAAGGTAATATAAGGTTCTTATTTTAAAAAACCGGAATGTATTAGCGAAATGTGCACCTTCCCAGTAAAAATTCTCTTACATACTTTATGTTTCCAGCTCTCCCTTTTGAATTCCATGTGATGGGGAGAGGGAGGGGGGACACTGAGACCTTGGCATGCAATCCTCCATTAGCAGATACACGCTGCTGCCCAGGGCTTTTAATATCTTGTGCTTTGGTTTGTAGGGAGAATTCCCTGCCATTCCTATATTAATAAATACAAAAATGGAGCCAGAAATTTACCAGGCTCCAGGGCAGCTTTTCCCTTTTCTGTTTATACTGCCAGTTCTGCTGTGGGCTGCTCCTCAGAGGGAGTGGAGGGAGAGGTGTCTAAAAGCTTCTCTGAATACAATCCCAGGATGTGCTGCAGCTGCTTCTGTGGCAAAGCTTCCTCTAGGACCAGTTTCATCAGCCGAGTCACTTCATTTGCCTCATTCAACGCCTGCTTCCAGCTCCCACCAATTCCTGTGCTGGCTTCTGGTGCCGGCAGGGCACCATCCCCGATGGTGATGTCATCGTGCGCCACTGCTGGCTCTGTGCTTAGTGCAGTCCTTAGCACTGGATTAAACTCATCATAAAATGGGCATGATGTTGGCGAGTTGCCAGAGGTGGGGTTGTGGTTTTCCAGTATTTGGTCTTGAGCCACTATTCCATTCTGGGCTGCATCCAGAGCGGTCAGGGGTGGTGTCACCACCTGCCTTGCAAACATGGGCACCTCACAATGCTTTGCTGTTGTAGTCCCCAATCTGGGCCGCCCACAAAGAACCCAAAGGCCAGGTTGTGGTTCTACAGCCCCTGGCCAGATCGGAATTAGAAGGCAGTGCAGTGCAGTGCAGTGCAGTGCCTCCAGAGGAAAAGGGGAAAGCCACTGCAATGCCTTTAGATTTGATATTTTGTCACTGATAATATCCTACAGCTTGTCTATTTCATACCTTTTAGCCAAATGATTCCTTCAGCATACACAGAGGTCCTGGCAGATTAGACTGTGTACTGTTACTGCAAATGTTTCATTGGGTTATTTTTAGGGGCTTGATCCATCAATCCCTTCTCATGCAATAGTGTGTTTGAGCAAGGGATGGAGAGTTTGGACTCTGTGTCTGCATAAGAGAAAACAATCTCATCTGCTCAACTGAGAAGGCAAATGATGTACTGAAAATGTCTGGCTGTAGTACAGCTTGTATAGCAGATAACAGTGGGCCAGACTGGAGTATATAGCCAAAGCCAGGCATTGGAGGCAGAATGCCTCCAACTCCACCCCAGTGGGTGCTCTGGGGAACAATGTGCTTCCCAGAGTTCCTAGTCACACCACCACCTTTAAGAGGAAGCAGTGTGGGGTCCACTATGTGGCCAACCAATTCCACTGAAACAGGGGCCCAGTTTTAAAGGTCTCTGTAACTGTTATTAAAAGAGTGGACAAACTGCTGAGAACTAGCACTAGGACAATCATTAAGTGATTCCTTAAAGAAATCAGAAAGGCAGCAAATAAATATATTGGAAACAATAAAGACAGTGAGAGGCAACTACTAACTCTGGGGGCTCTTGGGAAAAGCAGGGGTGGGTCATTGAAGAACAGAAAAGGAGTAGAGTGGGGGCAGAGTAGAATGGTCAAAAAGAACCCTCAACTACCCTAACATTTCCCTCGGTTTCTCTAACTGAGTATGTTCCAAAGGAATTTAGATAATCCGCCAAGAGGATCTATTTGTCAGACATACCATACGGAATGCGTATTTTTCTACTAGTTATCAATTCACTTTTTAAATGATTGCTGGCTGAAGAGAAGAGCTCAAAGCCACCCTGAATTTAGAAGGGTACGGTTTAGCTTTACCAGTGGAATCTCTGAGTCTGGCTATCAAAAGAATGGAGTTAGCATCCTGACTCACAGCTGCCAGCACTTGCAGTACACTGAACAGACCTGTCAGGAGCCATAGCAGCTGCCTGGCAAAGAAATAGAAATCCCAACAATGCAGAGCTCCTTGACATTAATCAATTCATACAAAGTTTACAGGGAAAACATTTCAGCACATCTGTAATTGAAAAGAGGCCTTTTATACAAAAACTCTGTAAGAAAAAAATAGTCCTATTTTTTCAAACTGTCTTTCCTTTGTGTATTTGCCTGAAAGCCTGCCACGACCATAACCTGAATACTGTCTAAACCATCCATGGGTATTTCAAATATTTCATAAGACAACAGCTGATTGAAACCAGATATTTACTACAGTAGCCCAAGCCAAATACACACTGAAAATGATTTCTTACCAGTTCACCTATAATGTGATTCCCTAGCCATAGTTTTTTATCCTATCAGGAAAAGGTATACAATACACTGAACATTCATCTGGGAACATTAACAGAACAGTAGAAACTATGGGAAAGAATTTAATGTGACTTCCAGGCCTTAGAAGGTTGTTGCTAGCAGGGTTAGTGTGGACAGAGTCCTAATAACACTGAATTCCAGTGGCTATGATCTTCCAGCAACCTGCAGCTTGCCATGTATTTGAGGAGATAAAAGGTTGCATCAGACCAACTTTTGTTGGTGAAAGAGACAAGCTTTTGAGCTACACAGAGCTTTTCCTCGGGTCTGGGAAAGGTACAGCCACTGCAACACTGCAAACGTATTTCAGTTCTCAGCCTTTGTTCTTCATCATCTCCAGTTGCATCACCCCTTCCTGTGTAGTTATCTTTGCCATTCACTGCATATCTTGGCATAAACTATTTTTCCTAGAAAGAGTAGTTCTCAAATTGTGTTCCAGGAACCTTTCTCTGCAGGATAACTGGCAGTAACCAACAATGCTGGAAGGAAAGATGGGAACTGGAAATTTGGGTGATCCGCAACATGATCTCTCTGACATAGTGCGTCGCAGAATGGAAAGCAATGAAGAAACAGGGTGATCCATGGCTAAAGAAAAAACACATCCAGTGCATACTAAATGGGGGACAAAAAAAACTCTATCATAATAATTTGAGATGAGTTTTTGAATACAAATTGCTGTCCTAGTCCAGGCCAGCCTTACCAATAGGATAAAAAAAATGGCACATGGCTCATACTCATGCTGGATATAATTCTATATGCATGATTTCACACCAGATCTCTGGTTCTCGCTTTGTACAGTGCCTAGCACAACAGGGTCCTGGCTGGATCTCCTAGATAATATGATAATACAAATAATAAATAATAACAAGACGTTTTATTGGTTCTACAGACCCAGGAGCTATGCTGCATGTTCTTTAGCACCATCTACTGGCGCATTATCTATTAACTATTTACATATATACATAGAAAACACTCTGATACCGTATCCCTTCCATAATGGAAACTAAGTAATTTCAATCAACTATGTAATCCTTCAAATAACTAGGCAACTTTATGGCTCTTCCATTTTGTGTGGTTCCACTCTAAGTCCGTTCCTTCTCTGGCAATTTGCCTTTATTTTGTATATGGTGTTTCTCTCCTGTTATGCTTATAAGAAGCACATGGGATATTTTTCAAGGAAAAAGGCAATACACTGCATTTATTGAGAATACAGCAGTTAGCATATGCATTTCACACACACACACACACACACACACACACACACACACACACACACACACACACACACACACACACACACAGTCCTGCAAGTTGATGTTTATAGTTACCAGTCCAGAGTGTGGATCAATCTAGTGGCCAGCCAGAAAGGGGAGACGAGCTCTGGTCAGTCGTGATCCCACGTTCCTGGAGTTGTGGCAAGATGAACCCAAAGTCCCATGGCCAAGCACCCTGGTCTTATAGTCTTTTTTCTCTGTTGAAGTCTATGGATTTTGCTGTGTCAGTTTGTGACCGGTTACTCCTTAATTGGCGTTATCTTTTGATGTTAACATTCCAAAACACCTCAGAGAGGGTCATCCTGTCCTGGTTTCAATTTAATCAATTGTCTTGTCTTTAGGGGTGCCAGCCTCCACCTCAGGGTCGTCAATCTGCCCTTCCTCACTTATGGATGCGTGTTGATGGTTCTCTGGTGTCAAGTTTCTTCACTCCTCCTTCCTTGACCTTCTGACTTTAACAATGGCCTTCACACCTTATCTTTTCCTGATGCATGCATTCCTCATTCACACAAACAGTCTTTTACAGAGACCTTCAAAGGTATACAGCAGTTTTTATGTTGAGCAAGAAAGGCGTTGTAAATTAAACATTACTAAATCTTGTAATCAAAACAGTTCACATTGTAGCCTGGGCCTTCAACATTCCTCTAATCTTCTTAACATAGACACAATACAAGATCCTGTCTCTTACTTACTAAACCTTAAAACAAAGAAATGTATATTTAACTAAATTGCCTAATTTATAATACATATAGGAAACCATAGTAGACATTATAACTTATCCTAAAACAAAAGGGTGACCATAATCAGTCATAAGGATTGTTCTGGTCTGTTCCGGCCTTAACAGCAGAACAGACACTGGCAGTCTGTCAGATGCATTTCTACCAATGTCCCAGAAGGTCATTCCTTTCTGCTATTCAGAAAGGGTGGCTGGCAGGATGATCAAATCATATATTAATTCTTATAGTACAAATATAAAATCCTGCTCCTACACTCCTCCTATTTTGAATGCATTCAAGTACAATTTTAGCCGTCCCTTTGTTTTTTCACTGGTGTGCCAGTTAACAACAGCATAGTTAATTTGCGAGTGTGATTGTCATAATATGTGTGGGCTGGTTTTATCATCTTTGGTGCCTAAAAGTACTGCATATATGGTCTCCAATAAGTTAGTGCGGGAATCACAAAGGTATTGGCCCAGCCTGGTTGCATGTTGGTGTATCATTTCAGCCGTATTTTGATCAGACATAAAGAAAACATATCTCCTATATATTAAATTTATTTTCGGCACAAAGGATGGCATTCACAAGGGGGACTTGGGTGCCTAAGTCCAACATTTAGGTGTTATTGGCATTCACAAAACCCTGCTCAGATGCCACCTAACTCTGTGGACACCTAAAGATCCTACGGGTTAGATTCACAAAAGGACTTAGGCACCTAACTGCCACTTTAGGCATCTAAATCCCAGAATCAGGCCCCACTGTCCTTCACAAAACCTCTGCTCAGCTGCTGCCAAACCTTGTAGGCTGAGGCTCCTACACTCATGAGGCTCAGCACCTATGTTGTTGCAGTAAAAGTTCCTGTGATGCCTATGGGCATAATCACTGCAGCACTACTGTAAGTGTCTGGAGGCATAAGACCAAGTGTGAAGCATGACCTGGGGGTATGGTTACCAGATGACCCATTTTTAAAGGGACAGTCCAGTTTTGGGGGACTTTTTCTTATATAGGCACCTATTACCCCCCACCTCCTGTCCAGTTTTTTCACTGTTGCTATCTGGGGGAAGATAGGTTTCTTCTGCCTAACTCACCTGCAGGGTCCAATCCAATAAGTATGCTCAGAGCTAGCCTATCAGATCGGGACCCTATCAGTAAGCTCACACAAGATGGAACACTAGCACCCTCATAATTTTTAGCCCAGTGGTTAGGGTACTCATTTGGGATGTGGGAGACCCTCAGTTCAAGTCCCCCCTCTGCCTGGGGGGGAGTAGGGATTTGAATGGGGAGGTGCCACCCCTCAGGTGAGTGCCCTAACCAGGGGACTGTTGTTTCATTCACAAAGGCCAAAGCTGACTGCAGGTTAAGTTGAACAAGGGAAACTATATTCAGTTCTGTGCACTGCTCTGTCCATGTGGCTGAGTTGCTTCCTCCATTCCCTGTTTCACTGGTGTTCTGTCAATAACAGCCCCTCTGGGGAACACTAGCCCTCTGACTCCAGTTCCACTGATCACAATACAGCTTTTCTATTTCACAGATGTTTTAATACAAACATTAAAAACAAATAATTGATGCCCAGGCTCCCACCCCATGTCCCTTCAGCCAGAGTTGCTAGCACATAGCTAAGTTGGAATCTCATCTTTATGACAGACTCAGCTGGCTAGACTCCGAGCTAGTTTAGTCTCCTCAACAGACAACCACATGGGGTGACCTCTCTCTGTCTCCTAGCCCACTATCACTCTGTGAAGTCTGCTCCGTCCCTGTGGGGGAGGCCTCCAGCTGGTTCTCTGTCTCTCTGTTCTGATCTCTGTAGGATTTCTCTGGGTCTTGTGTCTGCTGGCTGTTAAGTGACTCTGGTTCTTTTGGATCACTTGTCCCTCTTGGATAATCACTGTGTATGTCCTAGGTGCTCCAGCACCCCTCACAACTCCTTCAGTGCACTGCTTCCAGTGTCTCTCTCTAATGGCTGGATCCTCACAGGAGTGCCAGTTTCCAAGGCCAGTAAGTCTTTGGCTGACCTGATGTACTCTAGTGCCTACTTTCTCTGACCCTTGGACATTTCCTCTCAGCAGTGTTCCCATCCTGCTGGCTGTAACAGACCACCCCTCAGTCATCCCATCAGTGCCTGCACTGGACTGCTTTGGCACCCCAGCGTGTATGCCAAAAATGCTAACAAGAGGGCCAAATCAGAAGAAACAACCTTGATTAACTCTCTCTTAGCTGTTTCCAGAACTGATTCCACCCTATCATTACTCTGTGGGTATGCTGGGGAGGAGGTGTGTGGTCAAACTCCATTTGCAAAATTGCAAATTCTTTTAATTCTTCTGAGGCAAATTGGAGTCTGTTGTCAGTGCATGCCATGTACAGAATGCCGTGTCTCACAAAGTGGGCCTTCAATTTACCACAAACTGATTTGCTTCTTGTGGTGAGTAGGGCATTTGACCTCCCAAAAGTTTGAGCAGTCCATTTTAGCTATATTATACAGGGGCAGCCACGGCTGTATGATTTTTTGCCATCCCAAGCACGGCAGTCAGGGAGCCTTTGGCGGCATTTCTGCGGGAGGTCTGCCGGTAACGCAGATTTGGCTGCAGTTCTCCGGGTGATCTGCCGGTCCCACACCTTCGGTGTATCCGCCACTGAATTGCCGCCGAAGCTGTGGGACCAGCGGACCTCCCACAGAAACACCGCCAAAGGCTTCCTGACTCCCTCACTACGAGCGGCACACCGCCCTCCCCCCCCAGCTTGCCGCCCCAGGCATGCGCTTGCTGCACTGGTGCCTGGAGCCACCCCTGATATTATATATCAAACACCATCTGCCATTAAGAAAGGTATCTTTGAGTCTTAGTTGAAAGCAGTAAAATAGTATTAATAATATTCCTAAATGCCTGAAATATGCTTTCTTTAGACCAATGACTGTATTTTTCAGTAGATTGTATTTCCTTTCTACTTTATTTATATAAGACCAAATGTTGTTGGGATCAGGGTACTCAAACAACCTTAACTCTGCCCCAGACCACCATCAATCTCCTATTTCCCTCTCAGCCTTCACTACTCCTTCTCTGTAAGATGTGGGAGGGTTTTATAAAAGTATTTTCCTGCATGAGTTTGTAACTACATTTTCATACCACTAAGAGCTTCAAGAAGTTTGCTGCCTGTCTGTCACATTCTATTTGGAAAAAAACCCCCTGTACTTCTAAAGTTTCCATCTGGAGTGTTGTAAGTACACAGCATTGGTTTTATAGATGTTTGTCTCTGATCCAAAAGATATGTTTACATTGCAGTCAGGGGGTTGAATGGCAGTGTATGAAGATGTACCCATGCTACCTGAGATCTAGCTGACTTGCTAAAACTATCAATGCTGTGGGCTGCACAAGCCCACCTGACCCTCCTGGGTACTCACCCATTTGTACGTGAAGTCCATGACACCGCAGCCTCAGGTCCCTTTTTAGTGTGCTAGCTATCTTACGCAAGCTGCCATTCACCCCGACTGCAACACAGACATACTCTAAGTGTGATCTTTATCAACCACACTAAATTTTGGTCTCATCTTTTCTGTACCATCATTGAAGGATCTAGCTAGTATCTTCAGTTTGTGGCCTAGTAATTTGAATCTGTAGATATGCTACCTATGGCTAATATCATTGATTGAATAGGTGATGCTCACCTTTTGGAAGCAGTGGGAACTAAATACAGCTTTAGAGAAGGCAGGAATCGTTGGAGTTAGAGACATAAACACTGGTGAAGTTTGGTTTAAATTACATTGTAGTATGTAAGATTCTGTTTTATTATTTATTATAATTATTACATTCAATATTATAAAGAAAAAGTGCCTTTTACAGAAATATATACAGTATAGTACAGATATTAGATCAGCTGCTTACTTTCCCCTGCCCCACATAACTGACTTGGTGCGGGTTAACTTTAAAATTACCCCATCTCTCTAAGCACACCGACCAGGCCTCCCACCCCACCCCACCCCACAAGCCTGGTAGACCCCCATCTAATTAAATGATCTTGGCTGCAGGCCCTGAGTGTCAACACATTCAGGTTATTTCTGACCAGAAGCTGTGACTTCCACAGTAAAAGGTCCTCCATGGAGAAGCACCCTGCCAGCTGTCTCCTTTCTTTTAAATCGTGGTAGCTCTAGCTTAAGCACCTCCACTGAGGCTAACAATGTCAGTCTGGCTCAGAGAAAGAGGCAGTATCTCAGGTAGTTTGGTGTTAGGTCATTTGGGGCCTTTCAGGGATGAGGTAAATGAAGTAATTTAATCTGTGTGTTCTTATAAGAAAAGTGTGTGTCTACATTTCTGGGTATGCTAAGGATAGCAACATGGGGTCAGAGTTAAGGTTATTTGGGTGACCTAGTGACATGAAGACATTAAGTTTGTTGGGGGGCCTTATTTGACCCTCTCCAGTGGCTGGTGTGTGTTTGTTGTAATTGAAACCTTAACTTGGATTTCCCAAGTTTCCTAAGCTTCCCTTTTTCTTTTTAACTGAAATATTCTTTGTAGGCATTTTCCAAAATGGTTAACCACATCCAACAATTTTGGAGGGGCACTTGGGACTATTTGTTCATCAGCTGAGCTGGATTTCTCCTATTTAGGGGTTCATTGCATTGTACCCTCATTCTACAACTTCTGGGAATATATAGCTGTATGTGGAAGGCTCACTTAGCTTTTTCTTGTAAGGTGTATGTGGTTTAGCCCCTGCCCATTTGGTGACTGATAAAGCTGCTGGGACAGACCTGGGCTAAAGTCCTGCATTTCCAAAGGTCGCAGAAAGGAACTGAGGAGTTTGGGACTTAGAAAGGAGATGATTAGGATAGAGCCCTGTGCGGATACAAAATTTATATTTGCATCTGATCCGTGATCCACATAAATGATCCGTGGATATCTGCACATATAAAGTGGATATAGTCAGATTTGCAGGGCTTTAGATATAAAATTTGGCTCTGCATCCATCTGCGATCTGCAAAAATGGTTTGTGGATGCAGATATCTGCAATATATAGCAGATATCCATGGATTTGCAGATTTCTAGATTAGTGTTCTCCAGTCCAACATAAATGGGTAGGAATTTGAGAAAACTGACCACCTAGGGAAGATTGCCACAATCTGTAAAATTGAACAATATTTTATGGCTCCCTGACTCATTCTTGCCCCTAGCCTTGGGTGGACAATTAACCCTGTCACTGACAATCTAGTCTTACCTCCTAAACTTCCCAGTTTCCTGTCCTCAATTACCCTCCCTGAAATTCAGCAACTGTGTTTGTTGTGTTGTCTTTGCCCCTCTCCTATCACACCTGCACATTTGTACAATGTATTGCTTCATCCCAAGAGCACCACATTGGCTTGTCAGGCATACTGGTACTTTTGAATGAAATCTAAACTACATTTTGATAGAAAACAAAACAAATAGATTACCTACCTTTGGTGTTTTTGAGATGCTTAGAACCGGATTTTCTAAAGCACCTAATGATGCAGATATAGACATACAGTTTGTATAGAGAAAATCCGTGTTAATTATTATGCAGCTCATATTTCAGATTTGTTTTTCTTACCAGAATTTATATTTGTTGAAATTTAAGTTTGCTGAGAGAGAGAGAGAGAGTGAGTGTGAGTGTGAGAGAGAGAGAGAGACATCACCAGTTTCAAAGGCTGCCTAACTGGTGACACCATTTCAGCAGTGGGGATTTCTCTTTGGAATTCCCCATTTAGTATTGGCACTGACAGCAAACAGAGGGCACGATCACTTTGATTAATAAAATGTGTGTGACATTGCTTAGCAACCAGAGGTTGTTTCTCTGACTAACATTCTCAGGCAAGACTCATGTGAATGTAACTTTGTATCACCGAGGAATGCAGGAGTCAGGATCTCATTTTCATGAGCTCAGAAGAGTATGAAAGAAACGTTCTTTACCTAAATGCTTCATTACGACTGTTCTAATGCAGCAGAGACATTTTAGCAAGAACAGGTGAGATGACAGCAAAGGTTGGAAGGACACCATGTACAGATGGGGAGAGTGCAACTGGGAACAGTGTGAAGAAACATCTGTTGCAAAAGTACTTGGTTTGCTATCATCTGTTTAGTTCTCCCCAAAAGGCTACTCAGTGTAACAAATGAATGACTAAATATCATTTCAATGTGGCAAATACAAGGAGGACTCTAAGGATACAGCTTTGACACGCTCCTGGAAAGCATGTGAAACACTGTCTGTCATCAGGCTGGTGCAGTGTTAACTCCTGGTAAACAGTCGAAGACCAGCACAGCCTGGGTTTCACCCTTTCTTCCATAGTGATGTTCACACACTTTTGACACTTTGACACTGACTATATATTAAAGAAGGCTATAAGGCTACATATAGTATATATTTGCCCTCCCCAAAACAGTTGTTAAAAACCAACGCAAGTACATAGACCACCACCAAGGCACTAGAAAAAGCCAGGAAACCCCTGTTGATGCCCTCACTCAATCCCTGCAACCGACAGCCATGATTTCATTGTCTGCACATTACCCCACTCCCACCCCCAACTAGGAGAGTCTCTTCCCTCTGCCTCCACCCTTAAGCCATTTCCTGGCACCAGTCCCCCGACTCCTTCCACCTCCCACTTACAAGCGGGGGCAGGCAGAGTGGAAAACTTGCACCTGGACTGTCTGATGAGCAGCGGCTTCTCCCTGCACTTGGCTGCAGGGGAATGCTTGTCAGACTGACCTGAAGAGGTTGGTCACACTGGGACTCCAGCTAGGGAGGGTGAAGCCTTCTCCCAGTGCCTGGGGGAGGGGGACACAACTGATCCTACTCTCCCCATCCTCCCTTTCCTTTTCATGGCTGTTTAACCCCCTTGATTTTCCTTGCTCCAGGGAGACTGGGGGTGGATGTATGGGGCAGATAGGCAAGTTGTGGGGCAGGAGAATGTTCTTGCTTGTTTGTAGAATCAAAACAAAGCTATGACAGACATATACATAAGTGCTGATAAATGCCTCAGCTACACTAGCCAACTGAACCTTTGCTGGCTATGGCTGTGAGCAATGGGTCTGCTTAACCAGGGCAGAAATGGTGCAGCCCATGACAAGACTGTTTTCAGCACCCGGGAAGTGTGACTGAGATGTGGTGGTGCCAGAGCCCTGCACACACAGTGGGGCCTGGACCAGCGACAGAGAACACTGTTTTGTACAGTTAAGTGGCAAGATTCTAGAGTCCATATAAGGGTCAATGCGCTGGGCTTGGCAATCAGGTAAAAGACGTGAGACATGCGAAATAGCAAATGCTACTGCCAGCCAAGGGAGCTCAAAGATTAGCACGTCTTATCAGCACAACTATTATTCACATATTAAATTCTCCAAATCAGAGCAACGAGAACACAGGGCCATGTGTTTCCTTGCCATGTAACTCATGCGTCGGGGTGGAGGAGCAAATTAATGTAAACACTGGCTGCAGCGAAGCCATTCTCCTTCCACCCCACTTTGCTAGACTGGTAGGGATGCAGAGTGGGCAGGACACAAAAAAGCTAACGATCTGCAGAGAGCCCAACCCCCCTAATCTCTGTGCTCCCCTTTGCCCCCCTCCCTCGCAAAGGGCAATTGCAGAGCATGCTATAGACCAGGGGTAGGCAACCTATGGCATGGGTGCTGAACGCGGCACACGAGCTGATTTTCAGTGGCACTCACACTGCCCAAGTCCTGGCCACCAGTCCAGGGGGCTCTGCATTTTAATTTAATTTTAAATGAAGCTTCTTAAACATTTTAAAAACCTTATTTACTTTACATACAACAATAGTTTAGTTATATATTATAGACTTATAGAAAGAGACCTTCTAAAAACATTAAAATGTATTACCGGCACACAAAACCTTAAATTAGAGTGAATAAATGAAGATTCGGCACATCACTTCTGAAAGGTTGCCGATCCCTGCTAAAGACACAGTTGTAGGTTCATAAGCCATTTCGATGCCTCCTCTGTGATGATGTGGACATCATTCAATTAATCTTTGCATCCATACTGGGGCACTGTGTTACGTGTCCGATGGTTTGGATGTTCTCACCACAGTTTCACAAAGGAGAGTCTTTGATTTTCCATTCGTGCATCTTCCATGGGTTGTCAGGATGCCCTTCAGTGTGGTCCAAAGTTTGCATGGCAGGTTGAAACCAGGAGGGTGGCTTGTTGGGTCAGTGACAATATGCTTGTTTGAAATGGTGGATGAGATCTAGACACGCTTCCATTCCCTGGCCAGATCCAGAGACAGGAGGCGGTCATGCGTGGGCCATAGTGGTTTTCGTGATTCAGGTGTTGTTGGGGAATGATGCCAATGACCTGCCAGATGGGAAGTTCTGGGTAGTCATTGCTGTATTTCTGTTCTCGTGCTATGGCTATATCTTGATGGGTAGCCGGTGGTTCAATGTTTGCTAACACAGAAAGCCACGACTGAGGTGTTGAGTTTAAAGTTACCATGAAAATTCAGATGCTCTGATTCAGCTGCCTAGCCACAAGTTGGGTGTTGCAGCTTCTTGTCCACACTCATGCACAGTACACTGCAACTGAGTACACCAGGGCAAAGGCCGATGGCCCTAGCACTGGGGCAGTTGATCCTCAGTTTGTTCCGGCTAACTTTTGGATAATATTGATGTGAGTCTTTGCTTTGGAGGCTACTTTCTTGAAGTGGTCATGAAAGGTAAGTGTGCACTCAAGAACACCACCAACATATGTTGCTTTAGGACATAACACACAGTTTCACCCCAAAACTCAACACTGAAGAGTTTTATGCACTTCTGTTGTCAAGGTGGAAAGTGGAGACTACCGATTTGCCCAGTTTTGGTCTCAGCCACTACTTTTGGAAGCTCTCCAAAAGGTCAGAGGTAAGGGTCACTTCAAGGCCTTTAAAGCAATGGGCCTGAGTTGTGAGGCTCAAATCATCAGCATATACAAAGTTCTGTGCTATGGTTCCAGGCCTGTGAGAGCATGACAGGAGTAGTAGATGTCCTGCCACTGTCAGCCACCCGCTGGCAGGGCTGGCTTTATGACCCGCGGGGCCCGATTGGAATACTTGGCAGTGGTCCGGGGCTTCGGCAGCATTTTGGCGGCGGGGGGGTCCACTCCAGGTCTTCCGCTGCACTGAAGGACCCCCTGCCGCCAAAATGCTGTCAAAGACCCCTGGAGTGGGGCCCCCTTAGGCGCAAGGCCCTCTTCGGCACGGGGCCCGATTCCGGGGAATCAGTGGAATTGGCGTAAAGCCGGCCCTGCCCGCTGGCTGTGCTCTGCGATTGCAGAGGAGAGTTACAGAGTGGAGGTGGGCAGCAGCATTAACACTGTAATGTTTCCTGCTGCCTGCCTTCAGGCTACGGGGAACATGAAGCTCAGTGTGACTTCTCAGACATCTCTTCCCACTCCTAGCCCTGCCTTTTTCTGAATGCCTCATGTTACTAAGGAAGTTTTGTGGGAAGTGAGTGGGAAGGGGGGGATGCAGATGACTAGCCTGGGAGGAGGAATATCCCATCTAATCATTTAATTCCTTCTCCCCCTCCCCACTCCCATGGCTCCACTATGGCTTTGATCCAAGGATTTTCTCCCCTCTACAGCACACAGTAGTGGGAGCATTTGGGTCAAAATGACAGACAAGACATGAAAACTGTGTTACAATTTACTTTGACCCGTTCCCCCTAGCATTAAATCCATGTTCAGGGGGACAACTGTTGGCAGCAATTGCTGACTGCATGTCCAAGGGATTCACTGTCTCTTGCAACCCAATCTGCACACAAGCCCCATGGGCAGAGGCTGCTCAAGGGCTACATTGAACCGGTACAACCATGCTGAATGCTGGGCTTCAACCTGCCAGCAACAGATTGAAAACCAGTGAGTGGTTTAGAGCTCATGTGCCACTGCCAGCTGGTGTGGGATACAAGTGGATTGAGAGTACCCCTAACAAGCTGATTTCTCTGGGAAGAGCCCAGTGCCTGTCTCTCTGAGAGCTCCCAGATGACTGGGTCAATGCAATTGCCATTTGGGAGGAGGAAGCACATCTTTCCCCTGCTCCCAGCCAGCCAGCCAGCAGGAACTGCTGTGCCTGAACATGGCTGAAGAACTGAAGTAAATTAGGGTATAACTGTGACCTATTGATAAACGGTTGGTGTAAATCCAAATACCTTTGTCAGTCAGCAAAACCATGGTTGGACATCTTTTGGGCCCCACCAGAGACAGAGATGCATTGGAAAGAGAAGCAGACATAACCCAGGAATAAAATCAGTTATGAAAATCTGCTTGTTACTGAATTAGGAACTACAGCTGTGCAGGGCATTCCCACAGCTTCCAGGGAACCTTCCAGGGCAAAAAAACAACAGGGAATCCTCTTAGGGAAGCCCAAGGGTCCAGACAGCTAAAAGAGAGAGATTAGTAGAACTATGGCCTAACTGGGCCTTAGATTATCATTCTTGTTATTACAAGAGAGATTCGTGGTCCCACTGCTTTGTCTGTTGTATCAATGCTTCAGTGAGAATTATTTCCCACCGAATTCTTACTTTCAGGACTTAGCGCCAGACCCTGGTTCCTGCTCTGGCAACACAAAGGGGCTGGATTCGCAAGTGGGTATAGAGTAAAGGCAGCTCCCTTTCTGCCCATTACAGGGACATGTCTGGAGAGCACTGCAGTATAGGAAGCCTCAACCAGCATAACCCCTTTGAACCATGACCAGCCTGTATTTTTTTAGAGCAGCCCTGAGGCTGGTCTAAATTACTTCAAGGACTGAACTAGCTTTCACCCACCCTGGAGATTAAGGGAGGTCAACAGTGAGTCGCAGCCACTTTTGCCCCTCCCCCTTGGATGAGGCAACCTGGCTAGACCCAAGGACTGGGACCTTGGTACCTGCTTATATCTGTTGCATTGAGTCCCATCTTACGTAGAACATTTGCAATGGGGTGCTGGTTGCAGCTGTGATTTACAAGATGTGGCCTTTCACTTGGATTATAAAGGATGTGGTATTGCCCTACTTTCAATGAAGTTTATAAAGAAATTGCATTTTATTTACAGCTGGGTTGTTCAGCAAACCAGTTTCCCAATATGCATCTCTCTGAGTTTACTGCAGAAAACTGGAGATCAAGCCTTATTTCTACCTGGAGGATAATTCTGTGCACCGTGCTTTGGGTCAGTGATCAGTTTAAAGTTTAGTGTAAAGCACCAAAACTTCTGTCCACGATCTTTGGCAAATGCCTAGATCCCTATTTCAGTCTTTTGTTGTTGTGCAGCTCTTACTTTACAAATTCACCCTGAAATCTGAATTATGGATGCTGCCATGTGAAAGCTTTTGAAGCCTGGTTAAATCCTAACGGCTTATGTGCAATCATTTGTGCATTGAATCTTAACTGCAATGAGAAACAGTACCATGAGCTGCTGCTGACACCATCAGGTCACCCTAGCAAAAGAGGTTCTCTTTCAGCCTTTGGAGAGTTTTGTCTGGTAAGAAAACATGCATAAGTTTGCAGACAATACCAAGGTGACAATACTAACATACAACTATTTTTAAAAATATCCCTGTATTAAGTTTATCCCTCAGTAACAGAACCTCTTTTAAGGTAGAGCAGTTTTTTTCCCCCCTTGTTACTTTGTACAGCCTCCCAGATTGTCATGCCACCACATATCACTTATTTAAACTGCATATGAACAGAAACAAAAACAGTTAACATCAAATTTTCATTCCATAGAAAGCACGTGAACGAACTACTCTCCCTCCACATGCATTTGGCCTGCAAAGGCTGAAATCTCACTTTGCAAATTCCTGATAACCTGGGTCAACTGGCAAAGATTGTTTGAATCTGGCATTTTAGAACCTCCTGTGTTTTAGTCTGCTCCACCAGTAGCAGTATTAACCGAATAGAAGCATAGCAAATTTTTACTTGGTCAATTTATGAATGAATAATGAGGTACTGCGCGCGCGCGCGCGAGCGAGAGAGAGAGAGAGAGAGAGAGAGAGAACATCTCTCTCTGAATTAAAGATGTGAACCAGGGTAAGTAAAGCTGGAATGAGGGAAAGCAGGTACTTGGAGCTGAGGTTAATGGAAACAAACAATTTTTGTAATAAAACAAACATATTTCCCCCTAAAATCAGGGTAATCCCCAATCCAAAGCATGGTGCATTTGAGTCTCTTTAGCAATATGTACTTTAGCAGGAATAATGGGGTAGATTCTCATCTGCATCCAAGCCCGGTTTGTCTAGAGTAGGTGTGGCATAGAGCCTGTCATGTATTGCTGATTCTGTGGCACACTTTGCCCTGCTGTGACAGAGCAGCACAGTGGCTGTTTTAATCTATGGGAGTGCAGTATGGGGTCTAAGGCACAGCTCCTCAAAGTTATTTAGGCTCCTAACTTCCAGCCTAAATATCTTTGAGGATCTTGGCCAGCTGAGGACTGGTGTAAAGGAGAAGAGCCCCCCACCATGCTCACACACCAGAACAGAAAGTGGTAGGTGCAGAAACCAGCTCTCCTGCTTTATGCCAGATGAGAGTTCCCACCCGCATCACAGAAACTCTCGGCTGGCAAAGAGCTGAGCTGGAATTCTAGCCAGTAATGGCCTAGACCATAACTGAGAATCTGGGTGTATATTAGCTAAAATAAACTGATCATGCAGAAGAATAAAAGATTTTGACCAAAAATAATTTGCACCAGGTTATTTCATTCTGATCCTCAATGGGGTACACAGACTCACACACCAACACAACTTGTCTTTTTAAAGTGTTTACATTTTAGTGCCTCCCTCAATCTCTCACTTCCCTCCCCTACTTAGACTACCCCAAACCATTGAATTTAGAAAGTTCAGTGCTTTCTTGGTTCTTGTCATTAATTCTCTGCACTTAGATACCATGACAGATGCATCAAAAAACCCTCACAGATTCACGGTGGAGTCAGTGGGAACCAGGGCAACGGGAGCCCTGAATGTTGTGAACAACTGAAACAGGAGGACAAATCAATTACAGTTATTTCCTGCAGGTTGGGCTTTATAGTGGACACTCCAGATACCAAACACAAACACAGTTACCAACTGTTCTGTCTTTATACCACACCTAACACACTGAGGCCCTGGTCAATGATTATGGCCCCTGAGCACTACCACAATACAAATAAATAAATACCAATGAATTCCAAATTACAATTTTAATTTTATTAAAAATGATTTCACTTACTATAAACTTCTAGTATTCCTGGAAATAATGCCAAATTTTTGTTCATAAGATTCCATTTTTCACATTTGTGAATAAAATACTCTACTCATAGAGAGGAATTGCATAGCTGAGATATCACACAAGGTACTTTTAAAGCTACAATTTCTATTTCAGATTCTTATGCCTGATCACATAAAGAAAATTATTATCCTAATATTATACATGTAATTACATTGTATGCAATGCTTTGAGATTCAGAAAAATATGTTCACCATATGTATTTAGATAGAAATAACATGCACTTGCATTGAGTATAGCTGGGGACCAGAGAATGTTAAATTTCCTCAACTAAATGCACTGTGCACTGCTGTTTCTCATAAAAGATGGTCAAGCACAATTAAGTTGTGGTCTCAGAATCTGGGCCTGATTGACCAGTAGGCTATTCTAGTTTTATGATGGGGTAACTCCACTGAAACCACAAGCTATATTGGGGTAAGGTAGTGGTGAATCAGATCCATTATCTTTACAGGTGCAGAGACAAATCCAGTCAGAGACTTGTAAACATCACATATATTCTGTAGCCTAATGTACCTTCGAACATCCAGCTGATATACTACTACTAACACAGAGATGACAATTTATCATTATCATTGAAAGAAAACTGTCAGGTACTTTAGGTCTAACTGCGAGGTTGTATAAAATAGTTTAACCACTACTGATTATTATACCAAACCAGCAGATGTGTTGAAAAGCAAATTAAATTTTTAAAATTCTTTCAGTTATAACTATTTATTAATAAGGTACTTTTAATCCGATGGTATTTCGTTAACTTTACAAAAAACATCAACAGCTGTACATTTACACAGAAACCTCCTCGTAAAAACAAGGCCTAAACTGAGTTTTGGCAGCAACATAAAGGCTACTGCATACTTTATTTTTCTTAGAAGACTGGCACCCAGCGAGTACAAGGCACATCACGTACATGGAAAAAATAATTTAGTTTTATGGGGTGGAAGTAGCTGGATTGGTTACATTTTGGAAAATAAAAGAAATATTATTCTTTATTCTTTCAAGGACGGGATCAGCAAGAGTCTGGTGCTGCCCTGAAAAGTGTTTCCATTGCATCAGCTGTGACATAGAAAGAGGTTTCTTTGAATCAGCCTTCTCATGATGTTGTCCCAGCTGGCAACCTCTATACACAGGGAGCTTTTCTGAAGAAGGATCTGAAAAGTGATAAAGTGAAACAGAGATTGATAACTACCAAGAAAATTCTCAGTCTGGATCAGTATTCGATTTTCCAGAATAGCAAGTGAAACCTGCTATAACAATAAAAGCCAAACACACAAAAAGGAGTAAATTACTTGTTAATTTTGTTTCTCAAAAATCCCCCTCTGCCAGCCCAGAGTATAAGTCCTCATACAAGTAGATGGAATGGAAAGTTTCTTATCTGATCATTTCCTTTCTGCTAGCAGCATCTCCTGCAATTCTGTGACACGTGGGCTATTCCCCTCTTCTCTGCAGTTCAAGTGGTTCAGTGTTGCAGCCTGTGCTGGTACTACCCCGCTTTTTGGCTTCCGGCCAGAAGTCATTCCAAAGCTGTGGAAAACATCTTAGAATAGGAGTAACAATAACCTGAATGCCAACCAGTGAACTATGTACAGTGGGCTACTTGGCCCACAAACTGTAGATACAGAAATTAAATGTTGTTCTTTGGCTAAAAAAGCCATACAGGGTAGGAAGACTTGTAGGAGATACTGCTAGCAGGGAGAAAATTACTGCTAAGAAATGTTCCGTTCTGCAGTTCAGCATCTCCCACAATTCTGTGATGTAGAGGAAGTAGCGAGCAGGGAACATTCCCGTCCTCTTCAATTCCCAGGCACCCCCACAACGAGCCTGTCCCTCCTCCTCCAACCAGCCTGCCCCGCCCATCCTCCGAGGCCCCACCCTTGCTCCTCTTCTTGGAGGCCTCACCCCCACTCACTACATCCCCCTTACCAAAGGCTTGCTCTCCCGACCCTCAATCATTCATTTTCACCAGGTTGGGGCAGGGGGTTGGTGTGGGGGGGGCCCTCCGGCTGTGGGTGCAGGCTCTGAGGTGGGGCTGAAGGGTTTGGGGTGTAGGAAAGTGCTCTGGGCTGGGAATGAAGGGTTCAGAGGGTGGGAGGGGGATCAGGGGTGGGGCGGGGTGAGGGCTCGGGCTGGGCAGGAGGTTGGGGGGTGAGGGCTCTGGCTGCGGGTGCAGGCTCTGGGGATGAGGGGTTTTGGATGCAGGAGGGTGCTCCAGGCTGGGACTGAGGGGTTTTGAGGGCAGCAGGGGGATCAGGGCTGGGGCGGGGGATAGAGGTTGAGAGCTTGGGCTGGGGGGGGGAGGGCTCCAGCTGGGGGTGTGGGCTCTGGGGTGGGGCTGAGGGGCTTGGAGTGCAGAAGGGTGGGAGGGGGATCAGGGTGAGGGCAGGTGGTCAGGGAGGGAGAGGGGGCCAGAGGGTGCAAGCTCCAGGTGGTGCTTACCTCAAGCAGCTCCTGAAAGCAGCGGCATGTCCCCCCACCAGCTCCTATGCAGAGATGCGGCTCTAAACACTGCCCCGTCCACAGGTGCTGCCCCCCAGCTCCCATTTGCTGCAGTTCCCAGCCAATGGAAGCTACAGAGCCAGTGCTTGGGACGGGGGCATCGTGCAGAGCCCCCTGGCTGCCCCTATGTGTAGGAGCCAGAGGGGGGATATACCGCTGCTTCTAGGAGCCTGCCTTAGCCCCCCTGCACCGCTAACTGGATTTTTAATGGCCTGGTCGGCAGTGCTGACCAGAGCTGCCAAAGTTCCTTTTCGACTAGGCGTTCTGGTAAAAAATTGGACACCTGGCAATCCTATCCTCCAACCACCAGCCTGCCTCTCCTCTTCCCCTCCAGGCACCCCCCACGATCTTGCCCTTCCTCTTCCAGGCATCCCCCACCCCCACACCAGCCTGCCCCTCCTCTTCCTCTCCCAGGCACCCGTTCCCACCAGCCTGACACACCCCATGGCTCATGAACCCCTACACCCACCCATCCCAGTAACCTCAGCCCAGCATCCACCTTTAGTATTTCTGTAACGGTATTTTTTGGCTCTTGCATCTTATTCTATCTAAGTGTGTGGCTGCTTATATGCTTACCTTTGGTATGGGAAAAAACTGGCAGAACTCTATATGAGAAGCATAATGCAAACAACTTGCACTCTCTGACATCTCCATAACTTCTTGGACAAAATCAGGGTGTGTGTGCAAATTTTTTCCCTCTGGGAAGGTCTATAATACTCCTGTAACTGTAGCTCTTGATCAAGTCACTATCAGGACACTAGGTAAAAAACAGGCCCTGCGCAAGTGCCCATAGAAAACAGAGCTGGATCCACTAGGTATATTTTACCAGCTCACATGAGCTCCATTTCCCCCCAGGAACTGAATCCCCAGCTTTTCAGCCATGAAAAGATCACAAAGACAATGAAATCAGTGGATTGCTTGTCAGAGTGCTTTAACCAAAAGTAAAGTGAAAAACAAAAAAACTCCTCACTATAAAAGCACCCTACCTGAACTATACAAACCCTGCCAGACTTTAGGTGAGAAGGGGAGGCGAGGCGAAATGAGCAAAACTCTAGTCTATCTGCTGGAAACATGTAAACAACCAATCAGGGTCAACCCCTTTTTTATTGCTTAATTTCCTGTTTGCATCTGCTGGTAAGAAGACATGCACTTAGATGGCAGGCTTAGGAGGATTTTAGAAGAATAAGTCTCACCAACTGCATTTTTACTTAGTACTGTTAAAATGCAATTTTAAAATGTTGTAGATATTTCTTTGGGTGTCATTACTATGATAGCAGAGTGTGTTTATTTAGAAGAGATCAGCATTTGCACCATTGTCACACTAGTAGCGCTATTATAGATGAGCGTCTCATGCCCATCAGAAGAAGGGAACTTATTGGGGCAATCGATGCCCTGTTTCTTAGGTGCTAGGTCTGTCATAAAGGTTAGACCTGATGGAGAGCTATCCTAATGAAAACAAGATTAAGACATTTAAAAAAACATATGAAAACAAAAAATCCTATCCCTAATCTAAATCAACTATATGCAAAATAAATAAATAAATAAATAAACACCACACTACACAGAAAGAGAGGAAAGGGAGGTATTAGGAACACTAGTGGAGGTGGAACTACTATTATCTTTGGCATAGGACAGGCAGAAGCTAGGGGTCTGTTTTTGCACCCTTCTGCTGACTGTTCTAATCACTCTCTTCCAATTTTAGATAATAACCTTGCCACAAATGGTTGTCTGTATTTTGGGCACTATTACACCTTTGGCCAGATCCTCAACTGATGTAAGCTGGTACAGTCCCAGTCAAATCAATAGTGCTACAGTGATTTACACCAATTGATAATCTATTCCCTTGTTTGTATCATCTAATCATTCTTGCTTTTGATACTTTCTTTCTCTGAGTTTCATAAATAATCTTGCCTGATTATAACCATTGTCACTAGTCCAATTTGCCTTGATTGGTTTAAGGATTTAAGAGGCTGTTAAAAGTAGAGGTCATTAGTTCAAGGAATGAATCTTTTCTCATCATCAGCTGATGAAAGGGTCCTGTGGATCTGAAAAAAAAATCAGGCATAAGGCAATATCATGAAGATCCAATAAAGAATTTCATTACTTTAATCCTCTTGTATTGGGTGTCCCTGGAAATGGATGTACCAACCCTGCAAGTGCCAAAGAGATAAAGAACAGAAAGCTCACTTTGATGGTCTCTCTTTCCCATACAGTTGCACTCAAGCAGGTCATGGGTAACACAGCTGGAATCTTCATGTAGTATAAAGAGATTTTTAAGTTCCTCAATGGAAAAACGGATATGTTCAGATGTCTTGGAAAGGTCTACGACTGCCCCAGAAAGGCCCTGCTTGCTGATCTGTCTCTGATAGATCTTTTCTTCTATTGAGCCTGCATTGAAAAACATCAGATACATAAGATTAATTTTAAACCAGTATTTCTAAAGGTAGATTTCAGTTGCTTGATAATTGCATAATTTGAAATGCCGGAGTATTACCATCAGTTACTAAAAGAACAATCAGAGCAAAGCAAAGACATATGTTTATGTGATTTCCAAAAGTGCCCCACCCTCTTCTTATACTTGCCAAGATTTGCCTCCCTCCAGCCTATATTAGAGAAGCATTTACATATATAATATTTCTGACCTGTAGTTAGCAGTCTGTAAATATGCACAGTGTGTTTCTGACCATCTCTCCATACCCTGGCCATTGCCTAAAGAAGATAAAAAAAGGTAAAGATGTTATTTGAAATCTCATTACACAAAAGAACATTAGCTAAAACGTTTATTCTTTTCTAATCAAGTTCTTAGCACTTGCTAGCTTCTTAAAGGGACACCGTCAAAATAAAAATTTCCAAAAGATTGTCTATCTGTATTACTATTAAATCTTAGGTTATTAAATCTGAAATATTTTTAAAATCTAATTTGCTCTCTGCCATTTATTCCCTGCCTCTCACCTTGCTTAGATTACCACATGAAATTAGATTAGTCCATTTCATTTCTGCTAGCCCTAGTTTCACTTGTGGTTTTCAGGTATTAGAATGACTGTGTTGGATTTAGGTTTCTAACACTGCACAGGAATATTTAAGTTCCTTTCCCCTCCCCCACTATACCTTTTTTTCAATATTTATAAAAACAGGGAAAACATGTCCATTTCAGTTGGGTTTGGAAAAATCAGCTTTTGCACAAAACCTTTACATCTTAAAAAATTACTTGACAGTGTCCATTTAAGTGATTTTTTTGGCAACAATTTAAGGGTTACAAGTACATATTCAGCACAAGGTTTCAATATTTAGCAAGCTGTAATATTTGTGGGTGATTTTACTAGACTGTGTTTCAAGCAATACGAGAAGTGACCACATGATGGTGCTGATGAAGATCAGGAACAAGAGCAAAGCTTCTGAGATCCACTCAGGTGATAGGCAAGTAGCATTACTGTACAATCTGAGGCGATGTATTGAAATTGTACGAATTTTTTTTTTAAAGACATTTAAAATTCGTTTAAAAAAAAGTTTTATCCAAGCACTCTTATGCCAGATAAAATAATACCTACAGAGCTACCACAATCATTACAAGAATAGCAGTAACTTTATTTTTTTCTTGTAACATCTGCTGCCATTTGATTTTGTCCCTTTCTTCATGCTACTCGGGACCTCTCCCCTTAACTCAGATGTAGCTGAGCTCCTTCTTCATCAGCACACACCATACACAATGATCAGCAGTTTTAATTTAATTTTCGTTTGGAAACATAAGAGAGAGATGATGGCCATTCTACTAGAAAATCAAAGTCAACAGAAGACTGGGCCATATGAGAAACCCCTCCAGGGAGACCAGAGATTTATTCCCCTAAACTTTACGCTCCTTGTTTGTCCCAATCAGCTGTTCTAATTTAAGTTTACCCTGAATATTCAAACTAGAGACAAGCATCTCCTGGCTGAATGTCACAATACAAAAAGAGATTCAACAGCTGATCGATATGGATAACAAAGTTGCATGGGAATCCTTCAGATGTGTTTCTGATGTGAAGACAAAGCTAATTTAAACAATCGGCCAGACAAATTTTTCCTCCTTTCCCCACATAATTACACTTGTCTAAATGCAGGCTGAGCAATATTCAATATGGACCAGAGGTTTAAGGTCTGACATTTTAGAAGCTATCTCCTCATCAATTAAAACCCCATTTGGTCCACATCCCATCCCTGATACACACAACTCTATCAAACCTGAATATCTGTGGCTGGATTCCAGTCAATATCATACAGAATTAAACGAGATGCTCCAACAAGGTTCAGACCTACACCGCCAGCCTTCGAACTCAGCAAAAAGATAAACGCTGAACAGAATTTATTATTAAAACTATCCACAATCTGTTGCCTCTGGGAGATAGGAGTGTGTCCATCAAGTCTTGTATAAGAGTATCCATAATGTTTGCACATCTCTTGCAAAATATTCAGTGTCTGTGTATAATTAGATACCAACACAATTCTGTCAATCAGAGAAACAAAGAACTTGTTATGTTGTGCATAAGTAGTTAAATCTAATAAAGCATTATATTTATTTATTGTAGACAACTGAAGAACTCAAATGACAACTCAGACAAAAACTGCACATCAGCCTGATTTTACTCACCTCTCTTTAAAAATGAAGTATTTGGCATTGCAAATAAAGACACATCATACATACTGTGAAGCATTCAAATAAATTATTAATGTTATTTTTTCAACAGGATTTTGCTTAATGTACAAACAGGACCAAGCACAGAGATAGGATTATAAAATTTCTACTTACACAAACTAAGAGGAACTATATGCACCTGTAAGTGGCTCCACTTAAAGAAAAAGCTGCTGTGGCATCACCATACAATCTGAGAGATTTCTGAGTAGGAGTGGAATTACAGATGGGCTAAATGGGGGTCATTTATCTGAAGAAAATTCCTCTTCCCCAAGCTGGGGTTTGGATAAAATGGGATGATGGAAAAAGGAGGGCAAACGACTTTGTAAATATTACAGATATTTTTGGTAAACTTGGTCTCCTGGTCTTTTGAGCTATTGATATCCCACTTACATCTACTACATCAATGTTTTATCGGATACACTTATCACTCCATAATCACTTTGTTTCAGAGATGTGCAGACTTCCCCTTTAATCTCTGGGGAAGACTGTACTGAATGAGGAAGGGTGGGGAAGAGATCTAACTGAACAAGACTTGTCACAAAGTAATGCCTCAGCACAAGCTGCAAATCATGGGTTTCAAACTTTTTAGGCTGCGTACCTCTTTCCAAATAATGTAGTCTACCATGTACCCCTGTCTGAGATAGACAGAGGCAACATGGGGGGGGGAGGGCATGTGGGGCAGATTACATATTATACATGCCCCCAGATTTCTGCCTTCCATTTAGGCAACAGCTTTTAAAGGTTTTCAAACTGTGGAGCATGCCCCACTAGGGTGGTATAGAAGAACATTCGGGGGGCAGGCGGCGAGGCCAGATGGCTTGAGCCAGCCGCGCATGGTGGGGCTCAGGGAGGGAAAGCCACCTCCATCCCCTGACTCACCTCAGCGGGCCACCCAGCCTGTCAAGGTTGGGGCGGGGGGGGGCACACAACCAAAAATTATAACAAAGTGGGGGCTCAGCTCCAAAAATTTGAAAACGGTGAGTGGAGGTGGCGCTTCCTCCCCAAGTCCCGCTTCATGGGGCTGATGCCCAAGCTACCTGGTGTCATTGCTTGCCCCACTGAATGTTCCTTTGTGCCCCCCTAGGGCACAAACTGTGCCCCACAGTTTGAAAACCTCTGCTGTAAATTAACAGTAGGAGGAGACAGCAGCTCCCTCTATACTGACACACTGGGGAGTGCTTCTTCCTGACATTCTCTTTTGAAAAGGAACTTATAGACAGCTAATGTCTCCTAAAATGGAGTAAAAGGAAAACCCTGAATGACAGCTAGTCATAAACATGACTATACAGGAGAGAGCTCACAGTCTAGTCATTACAAAATATTTTATTGAACAGTTTAAAATACTGAGCACATTAAATGATTGCCCCCAAGGGATACAAAGTGCTGGAAAGTCTATGCAACTAACAGGCAGTATGTCACAGAACAGTAGTTTCAGTGTGAGACATCTGCTTACTTGGTAGAACTCAGCATGAAAAAGAAAAACCAAGTATCTGTCCAGAAATAACAGAAACAGAAACTTAGACAAGTGTTCACCAGCTGTAATTCCTATGTTAATAATTTTAACAAGAGGCAAAGCTATAGAGTAGAATACATGTATGTATGAATAAGTATGCTTGGTAGCTGTGCGGAGTGACAGATCCCTCAGGATAAATATTTTGGCATCATGTTTGAGTGAAAACAGAAAGTGGGATAATCAAAGAGATCATCTAAATTCAAAAGTAGCTAAAAATACGCCTTTCCTACCTTTCTTTCTCTCTCACCTTTCAGAAGGGCTGAGTTCACGGATTGCTGCCAACAGCTTTGCCAGGACCTGTAATTTTCCTGAGTCAGTTTCAGTGAAAGTGGTGGAGGTATAATCTTGTGGGAAAATCTCTCTTAAACCTTCATAAAGATTGGATTCCTCAGATTCATCACAAGTTGGATTACATTGTTTTTCCTATTAAAAAAAGATTAATCTGTGGTAATCGCATGACTTTTTGAAAAGGTACTTAAGAAAAACAAAACAAAAAAAGCTTTGTCAATATTTTCATTATGATTCAGAAAGCATTAGAGAAAGACAAGACCAAGAACCAGCACACAGATTTTAATGAACAAACAAGTCATCTGGCTGAAAACCTCTCATCACTGGCTCTACTGCAATGTTTACAAACCATTATTATAATAAAATTAAACTTGATTCTATACCCTATACACTAATGTCTCATCTACAACTGGATAAAGGATGGGGAAGAAAACTATTGCTCACTCCTGCCTCTCTGATTTAAAAGAAGTAGTTACATGACATCAGAAACATATGAGAGGTAAACTAATGCTTTGTTTGCTCCCGCTTCATTCTTTGCCGGCTTATTACGGAGCAATATGGGCATTTATTTTTGAGAAAACTGTTCTCTTCCCAACCAGAGATTAAATTACTGAACTGAGAGGATGAAGAGCAGCTATCAAAGGGATAATGCAGCCAGAATTTGAAGGGGTAGAGGGAAAATGGTAAAATCACTTAGCTGCAGTCTAACAATAGCTAGATCAGTGTAATAAAAATAACAGCAATAAAACCAACTTGTGTTTATATCTCCCTCTCCATCTCACCAATTTCTACAGAAGTTAAGCTTTCATGTTAAAAAAAGTTTCTAGCATTTACAGTTGTGAAGCAAATTTATTGAATGAACACAATATTCTCTCTGAGTCACAGACTGGAACAATAGCTCTTGCACTCTTGCAATAGGTTTACACATCTTCCATTCATCTCAATCAGATGTTGACTCCAAAGCAGAGGTCCCCAAACTGTGGGGCATACCCCACCCCCCAGGGGGGTGTAGAAGAATGTCCAGGGGGACATGGCAGGGCCCAGGCCAGTCCCCATAGGGGGGCAGGGAGAGAGCACCACCCAGCCCCTCTCCACCCCGATCTCTGCTCTGGTCGTGCCCCCAGCTGCATCCCCAGCTCCCAGCCCCATGCCTAGGCCCAGCCTCGGCCTGGCTGGCTCTGCTCCAAGTCCTGCCCCCTACCACAGCCTGGCTGAAGCTCCACCCCCGCCCCCACCCCCAACCTCAGCCCCCTGGCTTCAGCCCCATTTCCGGCCCCGGATCTACCCCCTTGGCCCCCTTCCCCCTGTTGCCATCCCCCCTTCCTCTGAGCCACAGCCCCACTCCCATCCCTTCCTCTGAGCCACAGCCCCACTCCCATCCCTTCCTCTGAGCCACAGCCCCACTCCCATCCCTTTCCCTGAGCCACAGCCCCACTCCCATCCCTTTCCCTGAGCCACAGCCCCACTCCCAGCCCCGGGGGGGGGCCATAGATGGGGTAAGGGGGGCACGACCTTCAAAGGTATGGGTCCTGCTGCTCTAAAGGCCATGGATGTTAATTTTAATGTCAATATAATTATGCCTTTTGCAGCTGACATTTTAGTAAGAATACTGAGGGACTCAGAGAAATGTAGGGCTGAAAGTTACCTCCAGAGCTCAGCTAGTCCAGCCCTCTGTGCTGAGGCAGGACCAAGTATACCCTACACCATCCCTGGCAGGTGTTTGTCTAACCTGTTTTCAGAACCCAACGACAGGGATTCCACAACCTCCCTTGGAAGCTATTCCAGTGCTTAACTATGATTATAGTTAGAAAGTTTTTCCTAATATCTAACCTAAATCTCCCTTGCTGCAGATTAAGCCCATTACTTCTTGTCCTACCATCTGTGGACAAAGAGAACAATTGAACACCATCATCTAGAACAGCCTTTGAAGACTATCAGGTTCCCCCTCAGCCTACTTTTCTCAAGACAAAATATGCCCAGTATTTTTAACCTTTCCTTATAGGTCAGGTTTTCTAAAACGTTTATTGCTCTCCAATTTATCCACATTTTTCTTAATGTGTGGCGTCCAGAACTGGACACAGTAGTTCAGCTGAGGCCTCACTAGCATTGAATAAAGCAGGAAAATTACTTCCAATATCTTACTTTCAAGACTCCTGTTAATACACCCCAAAATGATATTAGTCTTTTTTGCAACTGCATCACATTGTCAACTCATATTCAATTTGTGATCCACTATAACCCCCCAGATCCTTTTCAGCCATTCTATCGTCTACCCAGTTATTCCTCATTTTGTAGTTGTACAATTCATTTTTCCTTTCTAAGTATAGTACTTTGTACTTTTCTTTATTCAATTTCATCTGGTTGATTTCAGACTATTTCTCCAATTTATCAAGGTCATTTTCAGTTTTCCAAAGTATTTGGAGGTGTCATCTGCAAATTTTATAAGCATATTCTCCATTCCATTATCCAAGTCATTACTGAAAATGTTGAAACATATCAGACCCAGGACAGAGCTCTGTGGCACCCCTTATATATGACTTCCCACTTTGACAGTGAATCGTTGATAACTGCTCTTCGAGTACGGTCTTTCAACCAGTTTTACATCCAATTTAATATAGAACACATTTCCCTAGTTTGCTTATGAGAATATAATGTAGGATGGTGTCAAAAGCCTTACTAAATCCAAGGTATACCTACTGCTTGCCCTCATCCACTAGGCCAGTAACCCTATCAAAGAAGGAAATTAGATTGATTTGGTATGATATGTTCTTGACAAATCCATGTTGGCTATTACTTATTATCCTATTATCCTTTAGTAGCAGTACATCCATCCCATATCAATGCTGGTGCAAAGGGTGGAAAAAGACGGTTACTCACCGTTGTAACTGTTCTTCGAGATGTGTTGCTCCTATCCATTCCAGTTAGGTGTGCGCGCCGCGCGTGCATGGCTCTTCGGAACATTTTTAGCCTAGCAACACCGGCGGGCCGGCTGGGCGCCCCCTGGAATGGCGCCGCTATAGCGCTAGTTATATACCCCAGCCGGCCCGTCCGCTCCTCAGTTCCTTCTTGCCGGCTACTCCGACAGTGGGGAAGGAGGGCGGGTCTGGAATGGATAGGAGCAACACATCTCGAAGAACAACAGTTACAACGGTGAGTAACCGTCTTTTCTTCTTCGAGTGATTGCTCCTATGCATTCCAGTTAGGTGATTCCCAAGCCTTACCTAGGCGGTGGGGTCGGAGTGAGACGTGGCAGAGTGCAAGACTGCGGAGCCAAAGGCTGCATCGTCTCTGGATTGCTGCACCAACGCGTAGTGGGAAGCGAAGGTGTGGACAGAAGACCAGGTGGCCGCTCTACAGATGTCCTGAATGGGAACATGGGCCAGGAAGGCGGCAGATGAGGCGTGCGCTCTCGTAGAGTGAGTGGTGAGACGGTTAGCTGGCACACCAGCCAGCTCGTAGCATGTTCTGATGCATGCAGTGACCCATGAGGAAATCCTCTGAGAGGAGACCGGTTTACCTTTCATGCGCTCTGCAACTGCTATGAACAGTTGTGGCGAACGCCGGAAGGATTTTGTTCGTTGTATGTAGAACGCAAGGGCCCTGCGGACATCCAGGGTGTGCAGCTGCTGATCCTGACTCGAGGCATGAGGCTTCGGGAAAAAAACGGGAAGGAAAATGTCCTGATTTACATGGAAGGCTGACACCACCTTAGGGAGGAAGGCCGGGTGAGGCCAAAGCTGGACCTTGTCCGCATGAAAGATGGTGTACGGAGGACCGGCCGTCAGGGCCTGGAGCTCGGAAACTCGCCTCGCTGAGGTTATGGCGACGAGAAAAGCTGTTTTCCACGACAGGTGGAGCAGCGAACACATAGCCAAGGGCTCAAAGGGGGTTCTCATGAGCCTGCTCAAGACCAGATTCAGGTCCCAGGGCAGAGTCGGAGGCCGCACTGGCGGGAACGCTCTAGACCCCTGAGGAAGCGGGAAACCGTCGGATCGGAGAAGATGGACTGGTGACCGACGGGCAACCTGAAGGCAGATATCGCCGCCAGGTGCACCTTTAACGATGAGACCACGAGACCCTGCTCTTTAAGTGACCAGAGGTAGTCCAGGATCGTTGGGATAGGTACGACGAATGGATTCATGTCTCTCTGGTCGCACCATATGGCGAATCGCTTCCATTTAGAGAGGTAGGTCGAGCGAGTGGAGGGCTTTCTGCTCTCCAGCAGGACTCGCTGGACCGCCAGCGAACAAGCCCGCTCAGCGTGGGTCAACCACTCAGGTACCAGGCTGTCAGATGGAGGGACTGCAGGTCCGGGTGGCGGAGCCTGCCGAAGTCCTGCGTTATCAGGTCCGGCCATAAGGGTAGAGGGATGGGATCTCGTACCGATAGCTCGAGCAGCAGAGTGTACCAGTGCTGTCTCGGCCAGGCCGGAGCGACGAGTATGAGGTGGGCTCTGTCCCTCCGAAGCTTGAGAAGCACCCAATGTACGAGCGGGAACGGAGGGAAGGCATATAGTAGGTGACCCGTCCAGGGGCAGAGGAATGCGTCCGACAGGGAGCCCGGGGCGCGACCCTGGTACGAGCAGAACTGGTGGCACTTCCTGTTCTCTCTGGAGGCGAACAGGTCTATCCGGGGAAACCCCCACCTCCGGAAAATCATGTGTACCACATCTGGGCGGAGGGACCACTCGTGGGACAGGAACGACCTGCTGAGATGGTCGGCCAGCGTGTTCTGCACCCCTGGAAGATAGGACGCCACCAGGTGAATGGAGTGGGCTATGCAGAAGTCCCACAGTAGCATCGCCTCCGTGCACAGCGGGGAAGATCGGGCTCCACCCTGCTTGTTGACATAGAACATCGCCGTTGTGTTGTCCGTCAACACCGCGACACAACGCCCTTGGAGACGGGAGTAGAAGGCTTGACAGGCGAGGCGAATCGCCCGCAGCTCCCTGACATTGATATGGAGGGAGAGCTCTCGGGGCGACCAAAGACCTTGGGTGTGCAGGTCGGCTAGGTGCGCCCCCCACCCCAGCTCTGACGCATCCATGGTCAGAGTGATGGATGGTTGAGGAGGGCGGAAAGAGACTCCGGCACACACGACAGCTGGGTCCAGCCACTAGGTGAGCGAAGCGAGGGCCGGCTTCGTGGGCGTGACTACCATATCGATGGAGTCGCGGTGGGGCCGGTACACTGACGCAAGCCAAATTTGAAACGGGCGAAGGTGCAACCTCGCGTACTGAGTGACGAACGTACACGAAGCCATGTGGCCCAGAAGGCGGAGGCAGGAACGCACCGTTGTCCGTGGGAAAGATTGTAGGTCTCGAACTAGAGAGACCAGAGACTGATGCCGAGGTTGGGGCAGGCAGGCCCTGGCCAAATTGGAATCCAGGACCGCACCGATGAACTCCACTCTTTGCGAAGGGGTCAACATCGACTTCTCGGCATTTATCATAAGCCCTAGACGCTGAAACAGGGCTAGGACCGTGGCCATGTGGGACGCCACCAGTTGGCGGGATGGTCCTCGGACTAGCCAGTCGTCGAGATAAGGGTAGACATGTATCCGACGACGGCGGATGGCCGCGGCCACCACTGCCATACACTTGGTGAATACCCTCGGCGCTGTAGAGAGGCCAAAGGGTAGCACTGTGAACTGGTAGTGCGTATTCTTGACAATGAAACGCAGGTAGCGCCGATGAGGAGGGTAAATGGCGACATGAAAATACGCATCCTTCATGTCGAGGGCGGCAAACCAGTCTCCCGGATCCAGGGAGGGAATGATAGTCCCCAGGGTCACCATGCGAAACTTGAGCTTGACAAGGTATTTGTTGAGCTCTCGGAGGTCGAGTATGGGTCGTAGACCTCCTTTCGCCTTGGGGATTAAGAAATATCGGGAATAAAATCCCCTGCCTCGCAGATCGCTCGGCACCTCCTCTATAGCACCCAAGCTCAGCAGAGACTCGACCTCTTGTAAGAGGACTTGCTCGTGAGAGGGGTCCCTGAAGAGGGACGGGGTGGGTGGGTGGGAGGGTGGGGGCGAAACAAACTGAAGATGGTAACCAGACTCTACCGTGCGTAGCACCCAGTTGTCCGATGTAATCTGGGACCACGCCGGGAGGAAGTGGGAAAGACGATTGAAAAATAACGGGGAAGGATCCGGGGGAGAGACTGATGGGCCGTCCTCGGGCGTCCCATCAAAACGCCTGCTTCGGCCCTTGGGGGGCCTTGGAAGGCGCCTGGGACTGGGTACGCCGATTGCCCGATGGTCTACGGCGGTTCAGTCTGCCCCTGCGTGCATTGTCATGCCGTGACCTGGACTGATTGAACGGGCGAAAGGGCTGCTGCCTGAAGGATCTCCGCTGTGTCGCAGGCATGTGCATGCCCAGCGTACGGATGGCAATGCGCCCATCCTTAAGGGTCTGGATTCTGGAGTCCGTTTTCTCCGAGAACAGGCCCTTGGTATCGAAGGGCAAGTCTTGCAATGTATATTGAACCTCTGGCGGCAAGGTGGACGATTGCAGCCAGGAGATCCTTCTCATTGTTACTCCTGATGCCAAGGTCCTGGCTCCGGAATCTGCAGAGTCCAGTGAGGCCTGAATGGAGGACCTGGTAGCTTTCTTGCCCTCTTCTAGCAGGGCTGAGAACTCCTGCCTGGAGGATGTGGGAACCAACTCTGTAAACTTAGAGAGGGCCACGAAATTATCATAGGCATAGCGGGCCAGGAGAACCAACTGATTGGCTATGCGTAGTTGGAGGCCGCCAGCCGAATAGACCTTTCGGCCCAACAGGTCCATCCTGCGCGCGTCCTTGGACTTCGGTGCTGGCGCGGGTTGCCCATTTCTTTCCCGGTCATTCACCGACTGTACAACTAGGGAGTCCAGTGCCGGGTGGGTGTACAGGTACTCGTACCCAGTCGGGGGTACCGAGTACTTCCGCTCCACTCCGCGGGCAGTGGGAGGGATGGACGCAGGTGACTGCCAGAGTGTGGTGGCATTTCTCTGGATAGTCCGAACAAAAGGCAGGGCCACTCGCATGGGGGCCTCCGCTCTGACCACATTAGTGATCGGGTCCTCGTCCTCGATGACCTCTGCTACCGGGAGGTTGACAGCTTGTGCCACCCGACGAAGGAGGTCCTGATGGGCACGTAAGTCAATCGGTGGGGGATCGGATGACGAGGATCCCGCCACTGCCTCATCGGGCGAGGAAGAAGAGGAATGGCCCTGATCAATGGGAAGTGGCTGAGGCTCGTCCATGGGGTGCGAAGCCGGCGCCTCCACGGGATGTTCCGCCTGCACCGGCGGCGGTGGAACCTCAACCGGAGGCGATGGAAGGGGCCTGCTGACGGTGGCTTCCGGCACCCTGTGGTCGGAGGGCCCCTGTCGCGGGAGGGAGGGGGCGCCCTGAGCCTCGTGACAAGCCCAGGGGGTCCAGAAGCCCCATTGCTGAGGACCAAGGTCTTGTCCTTGTGGGTCCGCGCGGTAATCTGCACCGCTGCCGTCATGTGAAGCGACCGACGGTTGACGGGAAGGCAATGGGGGGGCAGAGGCGCTCAGGGACTGCGCTGTCGATGCCACCAGTCTGTCCGTGGACGGTGCTGGATACCGGTGCCGATCGTCTCGGTACCGGGAGCGCGAGCGGGACCTTCGACCGTGAGAGTACCGGGAGGTCGACCGCGATCTCGACCGTCGTCGACGGGAGCGGCTTCGAGAACGGCGTCGGGAGCGGTGCCGGGATCCGGACCTTCCTCGGTGCCGACGGTCCAGAGAGTGGGACCGGGACCTGGAACGCCTCCGGGAGTACGACCGGTACCGCGATGAGGAGCGGTACCGGGACTGCGACCGGCGCCGAGAAGGAGAGCGGTACCGGGATGGAGACCGGTGCCGTGACCTTGAACGGCGGGAAGGTGACCGTCTCCGGGATCGGGACCGGGAGCGGGACCTGGATCGCCTTCTATCCCATTTGTCAGGGGTGGCAGGCCGTACCATGGCCGGTTTGCCCACTGACGGAACAGCCCGCACCAGCGGTGCCGGGGGCCGGAGGCTCGGTGCCTCTGTTAGCTCTATGAGCTCCCTTGCCGCCGAGAACGTCTCGGGCGTGGACAGGAGAGGCAGCTCAACCACGGTTTGCACCGGGGAGCGCGGGGGTACCGGACTCGACGGCCCAGCCGGTGCCGGAGTTGACGGTACCGCGCACGGGCCATGCGCAGTCGAGGTCGGTGCCGAAGGCGCCGCTACTGGCTGCTGGACTAGTGGTCTCGACGTAGCAGTCTCTACGGCTTTGGGCTGCGGCTTCCGTTTCCCAGATGGTGAATGGGAGCGGTGCCGGGGCTTCGGTGCCGGCTGCTTCTTAACAGTCTCGGTACCGGACCGGCCGGGGACCGCTGGAGCGCTCCGCACCGAGGACGACGGTGGAGCTGAAGGTGTCGGCACCGCAGGGGTAAGCGCCGATTCCATGAGGAGCTGTCGTAATCTAATGTCCCGCTCCTTTTTCGTTCGCGGCTTGAATGATCTGCAAATGGGGCACTTATCTGGTCGATGTCCCTCGCCGAGACAACGAAGACAGGAGTCGTGAGGGTCCCCAACTGGCATGTGCCGCTGGCAAGCCGCACAGGGCTTGAATCCCGGTGTCTTGGGCATACGCCCGCACCGGACGGGAAAAGAGGGGCTAAGCCCCCCTAATTCCCCCTAATCTATCTAATGACTACTCAACTAACCAATTTTAACAACTAACTATATACATTAAACACAAAAGTAGAACCAAGGTGAGCTAGGTAAGTGGAGGACGACGAGCACTCCACAGTTCCAACTGGCCGTCACGGGCGGGAAGAAGGAACTGAGGAGCGGACGGGCCGGCTGGGGTATATAACTAGCGCTATAGCGGCGCCACTCCAGGGGGCGCCCAGCCGGCCCGCCGGTGTTGCTAGGCTAAAAATGTTCCGAAGAGCCGTGCACGCGCAGCGCGCACACCTAACTGGAATGCATAGGAGCAATCACTCAAAGAAGAACTAGTCTCTTTTATTCCTCTCTGTCATTTGCTGCTGCTTTCATTTGCACTATGGCATTGAGATCTATTATTATGCCCTTCCTGCAAAGAGTTCTTCATAAAGTTTCTATTGGGCACCGTTTTTCTCTCACACCAATTGGCTTCCACTGGAAAGCATCTATAATTGCTTTTAATCATTCCCCTATCACAGAGGTTAGGGGGTTTAGTCCCAGGGTTCCCCCCACTCAGGCCAATCCCTTCCTTCTGGGGTCCCCGCTGGTTTTTGCCCCCCCTTCTTCCACCTAGGACTCCCCAGATGTTTGGCTACCCAACCTTCCAGGGTTGGGGTTGAGTGCTTGCTTCGAAAGGGGCCTTCCTTGGGTAGTTGGGTCAATTCTCTGGCTGTTATGCGACTTTCTACCAGCGTGATCATCTTGTCATAGGTGGACGGCTTGTTCTGGCCTACCCATTTGTGAAGATCTGGTGGTAGTCCTCGCATGACCAGGGTCTCCAAAATCTCCTCTGGGCTGGACGCCTCAGACTGCAACCACTTCCATGCGAGATGTATTAGGTCGAATAGCTGGGATCTCGGGGGTTTGTTCCCCTGGTATTTCCACTCATTGAACCTCTGGGCCCGTACTGCTGCCGTCACCCCTGATCGTGCTAGGATCTCTACCTTAAGCCAGTATAGTCAGTGGCATCCATAGCAGGCAAGTCAAAGTAGGTCTTCTGGGCCTCTCCGCACAAAAATGGGGCGAGAATGCTGGCCCACTGCTCCTGGGGCCACACCTCACGCTGAGCAGTCCTCTCGAATGACGGGAGATATGCCTCTATGTCATCTTCCGACGTCATCTTTGGCAGACAACCAATGGCCTTCAGGATTTGCGTCCCGTCGGACCCCTGGGCCTAGGTGGTGAGGATCTTTAGCTGGTCCACAACCTCTCGCAAGAGGGAACGAACTTGGGTCACCTGGCCCATCAATAATTGATTGGTTTCCTGCTGTAGCCACATAGACTCCTGTTGCGCCATTGCTTGAACCCAGGTGGACTCCTGCTAGGTTGCCATGGCTTGTACCAGGGCTCTTCCCACCTCCATTGTGATACAAAGCAAACAAACAAAACAAAACAAAACCCAAAACCCCAGTGCCCTTTTTTTTTTTTTTTTTAAAAACCTCCTTCCGCCACGATGTGAACGATGATTCCATCCCTGACACCAATTGTGACAAATCTCTGTCCTTGTCTCCGTGGGTCCCGCATTTCCTGGCAGATTTCACTAGCCTCAGAGGCTCACTGTGACCCTCCACGTCACCCTTCTCTCTCTAGAGGCAAGGGTCACAGCCTACTGAGCCATTTTCATCATAAGCCAGTGAGGGAGGGGAGGAGAAACTATACTCCCTTGCACAGTCTCTGTTGTCTCCCAGTCTCAATGATTAATCAGGGGGAGCAAAGGTGGGAGCCCAGGCCCGCCCTCTACTCTGGGCTCCAGCCCAGGGACCCTAATAGCATCAGCTATGGTAGCTGACCTTTTATAAACAGGACGCGTACAATTCCCTGGGCTACTTCCCCACAGCAGCCCCCACTTCCTCAAGCTCCACTTCACCCTTACCTCAGGGCCTCCTTCCTTGTGCCTGATATTGTGTGTACTGCTCAGACTCTCCGACAGTTCAACTTCCTCCCACAGCGCCTGACATGCGCGCCCACCTGACTAACTGGGAGGTTTTTAACTAGTTTCAGCCAGCCCCTGATTGGCTTCAGGTGTCCCAATCAATCTAGCTGTCTCCACTGCTTTCTGGAAGGATCTTAATTGGCCTCAGATGTCTTGATTAACCTGGAGCAACTGTCATTTGGTGACCATGGTAACAGGGATTTGTTTAGCCTGGGGCTAACATCTGTTTCTCATTACTTTCCTATAGCCATCTGGCCTTGCCCCATCACAGCACTTATTTTTTAATAAGTTTTCTGTCAAACATTTTAGTAGATCTCCAGCTCTCACAGCTGGATGTTAGCATCAAGATTATATTTGAACTGAAAATTCCCAATTTTGTTCTGGTGCTATATATCTTTAATTTCCATACATTGCTGAAGTAAGTAAATGTTGTGGGTGCTGTTCCGTTCCTTGATGTCTCTTCCTTTTGAGGTCTCCATTAGCTAATATGGTGCTGTCCAGGTAGATGAACTAATGTACTTCCTTGATATTTTTGCTGTTTAATGTGATATTACTGCTTGACATCTGGGTTGCAAGGATATTTGTTTTAGCATAACTGATTTTGAGCCCTGCTTGGCCAGCTACTTTTTCCATGTTGTCTATCTTTGTAGCTTTTCGGGGGGCGTTTTGCAGAGTTCAGGACATGGGTGGTCATGCCTAGTGATTGGACTAGGAGTCACACCTAGTGGCTAGAGCTGGAGTTGGTAGGCAGAAATAGGAGCCCAGGATCAGAGCCGGAGTTAGCGGCCAGAGCCAAGGGGCAGAGCTGGAGTCAGAAGTCAGGAATGTGAGCCAAAGGTTAGAGACGGGTTATCTGAAGGGCAGTAAGGCAGGAGCAAGGCTGGGTTCAAAGGTGCAGGGGTCTGAGGAACAAAGGAGGAGCAGGACTGGAACAAGGTGGGAGCAAAGGTGGGAACAAGCAGGTGCAAGAGCTTTTAGCTCTGAGCAGCCACCAAACTACTGCTGCTGCACTAAAGAGCAATCTTCTGACATTTCCCACCAATCAGGCTGTGTATCCAATCTGACAGCCTACTACAGGCTAGTTGCACTTGTTAGGTTGCCCGGAAACTGGCTTGGCTGCAGTGCCTGATTCACGACATTCACGGGCACCTGGTAGGAGCCTCGGGGCCTGGTTTCTCAGGGCATTCCCGTGAGAACTCCCACAATAGGGTCAGGGCATGGATGTTCTCTACTTGTTCCCAAGACTACTCGTCCGGACTGTAGCCTTCCCAGTACACCAGGTACTGAAGTCTTCCCCTAACTCATCAAGAGTGGAGGATTTGGTGGACCAAGTACTCCTCCCGTTCACATACTGATATGGATGGTAGGGTTGGAGCAGTCTGAGTATGGGTTCCTGGTGTAGGTCTCCACAAGTGAGTTGTGAAAGATGGGGTGGATCTTCAAGGACTTGAGCAGCTGTAACTCGAAGGCCCTGGATTTACCTATTCTATAGCACAGTAGGGGGAGCCAAACGCCCTGGTGGTAAATCAGAAGACAGCAAAAATACTGCTCTAAGATTTGATTGACACACTCTGTTTCCCCATAGTCTGTGGGTGATAGACGGAGAGGCAAGAGACTTGATGCCAAGAAGTCTGAGAAATTCCAGCCAGAATTGGGAGATGAACTGGGGCCCCTCGTCCAATATGCTGCTTGTCATAAGAACATAAAAATGGCCATACTGGGTGAGACCAGTGGTCCATCTAGCCCAGTATCCTGTCTTCTGACAGTGGCCAATGCCAGGTGCTTCAGAGAAAATGAACAGAACAGGCAATCATCAAGTGATCCATCCCCTGTCATCCACTTCCAGTTTCTGGCAAACTGAGGCTAAGGACACTCAGAGCATGGTGTTGCATCCCTGCCCATCCTGAATAATAGCCATTGATGGACCTATCCTCCAGGAACTTATCTAGTTCTTCTTTGAACCCTGTTATTGTTTTGGCCTTCACAAATATCCCCTGGGAGTCCAACAGGTTGATTCTGCATTGTGTGAAGTAGTACTTCTGTTTTTTTATTTTAAATCTGCTGCCTATTAATTTCATTGGTTGACCTCCTGCCTGATTGCATACTTCCAGTTCCAAATGAGGTGTGTAGTTGACTCGTCAGTTTGTAACTCGTGTTTGTAACTGTATACTAAAAATTCCACTGTCTCCTGACTGAACTCTCATTTCTTGACATTTGCGTAGACGTGGGTTTGATGGAGTCTCTCCAAGACAATGTGCACATGATGATTGTGGAGGGCCTGACTTTTGGCGAAAACAAAGATGTCGTTCAGACAAATGATGACAAATTGGTCCAGCATGTCCCTAAAGATGTCATTTATGAAACTGGAAGGTCATCAGAGTGTTGCACAACCCAAACCATATGATCAAATAGTCCAGCGTTTCTCAAACTGGGGTCCGTGAGGGTTCTCCAGAGGGTCCGCAGGCCCCGCTGATCAGCTCCTGCCCCTCCCTCCCAGCACCTCCTGCACACCGGGGAACAGCTGTTCAGCGGCATGCAGGAGGTGCTGGGAGGGAGGAAGAGGAAAGAGGCAGGGAAGAGGAGGGGCAGGGGCAGAGCAGGGGCAGGAAGAGGTGGGTGGAGCCTTGGGGAAAGGGGTGGGGGTGGGGCCTGGGGCTGAGTGATGGGCTTGGGGGTCTGCAAAAAAATGTAAATCAAAATGGGAGTCTTTGGGGTTGCTAAAGTTTGAGAACCACTGAAATAGTCTTAATGTCCATACCTGGTATGGAAGAAAGTCTTCCATTCTTCTTCCTGGAGCCTCATCAAGTTATAAGCTTCACCAAGGTCCAACTTTGTGAAGACCTTGGCAGAGCAGAGTCTTTCAAACAGCTCACTAACAAGTGGTAAGATGTACTGGTTTCAGATTGTAATCTTGTTCAGAGCTCAGTAGTCCACACAAAGCAAGAGGGAGCCACATTTCTTTGCCACAAAGAAGATCAAAGGACCCTACTGGGGACATGGAGGATTGAATGAACTCTTTCTGTAAGTTCTCCTCAAGATAGCTCCAGAATGTCTGTAGTTCACGTTTAGAGGGGAATAAACATGCCTGAAGGGAACCTCTGCTCCTGCCTGAAGGCTGATGGGGCAGTTGTAGCTATAATGGGGTGATAGGGTGTTGGCTTTCGTTCGTTAACACATTGGCATAGTGTTGATATTCAATAAGAATCCCGGGAGCCATTATGGGGGTTGTCAGAGTCACCTTTGGATTCTCTCTTTGCATTTTTGAATTCTTTGGAGGACCAAGTACACCACAAAGAGGTGCTGGTCCTGGGTCAGCTCTTGGGAAACAGGACTGTAAGCAAAATGGGAAGTCAAAGTGTACTGTGCGTGTCCACCAGCAGATGCGCGGGCCATGGGAGATGAGCCAGGAGATGCCAAGGACAACTAATAAATGCAGTGCCCAAACTAGAGGATTTCTCAATAGCCTCAAAGTGCAGTTACCTCTAAGGGAGCCATCTAGTGGATGACCAGTCCTGATAAATGGAATGACCCATCTGTGGACTCCACTAACTTGGGGGAGTCCTTACACTGTATGGAGATTTTGTGCGCTTGGGCAAACTCCAGTTCTATAAAATTGCCTGAGGCACCAAAGTCCACTGGGTGGGTTGGTATCGGGTATTGAAGTGTGTCAGAGCTGAAAAGAAAGTTGGGCATGTGCTGAATGCTGATTGGGCATCAACAAGAAACCGGTGGACAAACATTGGTGCAGCCTTCTGGGGAGAGGGGATCCTCCTATCAGGGCTGGGGCTTGGCATTTCCTGACCAGGACGCAGAAGTGGATTTTGGCAAGGCAGCTTGATCCAAAGCATCACGGTTCCCCACAGTGTAGGTATAGGCCTGATGTCGCGTGTTGATTCTTCTCCATACCAGAGGCAGTGCCATACCTGATTGATTTGCAGGGATTTGGGCTATGGAGAAGGGACTAGTGGAGAAGGGGGCCAGAGCTGTCAGGGCTAGCGGGAGCTGGTCAGGTGGTCATCAACCTTGATACATAGGTTGACTAAGGCATCCATGCTAGATAGGGTTTCCACCCATGCTGGTTCATCTTTAATATTGTTGTTTAGGCCGAGCCAGAAATGACACTTGGTGTCTACTACTGAGCATCAGAACTCCACTGCATATTTACAACTGGTTGGTATCCCTGCTGCAACACCTGAAGCACAGATTCACCTTTAGGATCGTGACTTACATCATTGAAGATCACTGCCACAACTTGATCAAAGTCCTCAAATTGTTCCAGAAGTGGGCTTGATTTTTCCAGGAGTGGAAAGGCCCAAGCTAGGGCCTCGCCAGCTAACAGGCTGATAATCAATCCCACTCCGACTTGGTCAGTTAGGTACAACTATGGGCATAGCAAAAATAGGTGCTGACACTGTTTTAGGAACCCACAAAATTTGCCATGATTGTCATTGAACTTGTCAGGCAGTCCCCCTGCCTGAGCCTGGGCTCACAGGAAGAAAGGGTTGGAGCTGAAGGTGACACGCCTTGAGCTTGCAGGCCCATGTTCTGCACCTACAGAGTGGAAACCTGAGCCTGTAAAGTCTGCAGAGCTTCCACTAGGTCTGTCAGAGTGTTACTGGCCTTCGTAAGATCCATGCTCGCTGTGTCAGTTCTAATTCCCTTATTGTTTGTGGGTTTTGTGCTGCTCAAATTTTCATAGAGTGGGGCATGGGCAGTCATGTGTATTGGAGGCAAGATGTCATGCCTAATGGTTAGAGCAGGAGCCGGTTGCTAGCAATAGGAGCCTAGGGTCAGAGCTCGAGTCAGAAGCTGGACGCCCGAGTCAAGGATGAGACCTGGAGTAAGGATTTTTTAACCAATAGTCACTCTCTCTTTTTTAAATAAATTTTAGTTTAGTTAATAAGAATTGGCAGTAAGCATGTATTTGGGTAAGATCTGAAATATTCATTAACCTGGAGGGTAATGTGTCTGATCCTTTGAGATTGGTAGACCTTTTTATATTATGAACAAGATTTTCACTAGTCCTCATCATATTTGACTTGGCTGTCTGGGTGGGAACCTAAAGGCTGGGTTGCTTTAAGAGAACTGTGTTTTTGGCTTTTGGGTAACTAGAAAGGCATTGTGGAAGCTGTTTTGCTGCTGACTTCGTGAATCCAACTATTAGAATAACCACCAGTTTGGGGGATTGTCTGCCCCATTCTTTGCAGTTTTCCCTAACTGAGCGATCTCAGCATACCCCCCTGCCCCTGGGACCCTGGTGACAGGGCTACTATAAAGTATGTGCATAACTGGTTGGAAAACTGTTCCCACAGAATAGTTATCATTGGTTCAGTGTCAATCTGGAAGGGGATATTGAGTGGGGTCCCACAGGGATTGGTCCTGAGTTCAGTTCAGTTCAATATTTTCCATCAGTTATTTAGATAATGGCATAGAGAGTACACTTATAAAGCTTGTGGATGATACCAAGCTGGGAGGGGTTGCAAGTGCTTTGGAGGATAGCATTAAAATTCAAAATGAAATGGAGAAATGGTCTGAAGTAAGTAGGATAAAATTCAATAAGGACAAATGCAAAGTAATCCACTAAGGAAGGAACAATCAGTTGCACACATACAAAATGGGAAATGACTGCCTTGGAAGGAATATTGTGAAAAGGGTTCTGGGTTTCATAGTGGATGACAAGCTAAATATGAATCGACAGTGTAACACGGTTGCAAAAAAGCAAACATCATTCTAGGATGTTATAGCAGGAGTGTTGTAAGCAAGACATGAGAAGTAATTCTTCCACTCTACTCTGCACTGATACAGCCTCAACTGGAGTATTGTGTCCAGTTCTGGGAGCCACATTTCAGGAAAGATGTGGACAAATTGGAGAAAGTCCAGAGAAGAACAACAAAAATGATTACAGGTCTAGAAAATATGACCTATGAGGGAAGATTGGAAAAAAATGGGTTTGTTTAGTCTACAAAAGAGAAGACTGAGAGGGGACATGATAACAGTTTTCAAGTACATAAAATGTGGTTACAAGGAGGAGGGAGAAAAATTGTTTTTCTTAACTTCTGAGGATAGGACAAGAAGCAATGGTCTTCAATTGCAGCAAGGGAAGTTTAGGTTGGACATTAGGAAAAACTTCCTGTCAGGATAGTTAAGCATTGGAACAAATTGTCTAGGGAGGTTGTGAAATCTCTGTCATTGGAGGTTTTTAAGAGCAGGTTAGACAAACACCTGTCAGGGATGGTCTAGATCAGGCCTGCACAACATGCGGCCCACATGGGCTCACTGTGCGGCCCACGGGGGATGAGTAGGTGGGCTCACTGTGCAGCCCATGGGGAGTGAGTAGGCAAGCGGCAGGTGAGGGAGGGGGGCTGAAGAGGTGGGTGGGCAGTGGCGGGGGGTGAGGAGGCGAGCTGGGGATTGGGGGGCTGAGGAGGCGAGTGGGCAGTGGTGGGGGCTGAGCAGGTGAGCTGGAGGGGGCAGGCTGGGGAGGCGAGCGAGGAGTCAGTGGCTGACTTGTTCTACTGATCTGGTCTGGCTCCCATCCCCTCTCCAAGGGTTGCAGCTGTCTGGAGGTGCTGCCTTCCACGCCTTCCTCATTCACACCTCATTCATTCAACAGGGCAATTGATTACAAAGTTGGAGGAAGATCTTATTCTACTTCTAGCAAAAAGACTTTTTTTTTTTAACCTTAATTATACTACCTCAGGGGCCCGCTATAACATATTACTAAGGTTCAATACCGCTGTTTTGGTGCGGCAGCGCTGGGGAAGGAGGGTTTGTTTCTGCGGGGTGGACGGTGCTGGGTGGGGGAGTATTTCAGGGGGGCTGGGCAGCGCTGGGGGAGGTGTGTTTCAGGGGGGCTTGGCGGCGCTGGGGGGGGGGGGGGGTTGGTGGGACCAGGGGGGTTCGGCCCTCAGCTGTTTTCTTTGGAGTAATATGGCCCTCGCCGCTTTACGAGTTGTGCAGGCCTGGTCTAGATAATACTTAGTCCTGCCTTAAATGCAGGGGCCTGGACTAGATGATCTTGGGAGTTCCCTTCCAGTCCTACAATTCTATGATTCTATGAATGTACACCTGTCTTTGCAGGCTGTCAAATGCCTTTTGAAAAATCAATTAAATTGATGAAGAGGGGAGCATGCCATTGTACATTCTTCTGTGATGGTCCTTAGTATGAATATCTGATCTACACTGGATCTCTTGGGCCTGAATCCAGCCTTTTTTTCTGCAAGAAATTCTAACTTGAACTAAGGAACAGATTTGAGGCATCACCAGTGGCAGAGGAAGATGAGACACTGACTGGACCTGAAGAAAAATAGGCAGTGCTCAGAGACAATGTGATTCAAGCTGCAGCAGTTGTAGATAGAAATCAACACAGACAGAACAAGAACTGGATGTGGCATATGGAAAGTACTGAAAGGAAAAGTCCTGAAGGCTAAGAGCAAACGAACAACTGGAAAAGACAGAGGAGGAGTATAAGAAAGCAAAGCAGTGAAAAGCAATGCAAAGAAAGATGTGGAGATATATTGAAGACCTAGCAGTTGACATTGAAGCTGCTGCTATGATAGGAAACCATGGAGCTGTTTTCCAAGCGACTAAAACAGTGTGTGGAAATTTCAAAACAGGACACGGGCCAGTAAAAAGCAAAGATAGAAAAACTTACAATTAGGGTAGAACAGAAAAACAGATGGGCAGAGCACTTAAAATACGTCCTCAATAGACCCAACCCTCACCTAATACCAGATTTTGATTAAGTACATGAACCTGATCAACTTGACAATAACATCAGTTCAAGAGATGTCAGAACTACAAAGTGCAGTCAAAAAGCTGAAAAGTAACAAAGTGGTGGAAGATGATCAAATTACAGCAGAAATGCTGGAAGTACTTGATACCACCACCCTAATGACACTGACAGAACTGACTTTCTAATGTTTCGGTTTTTTGAAAGCTCTAAAGCATATCATTTTGGGAGGGCATATGTGGAACTTCGCTGATACAGTTTTTAACAGTAACTCATTTTAATGACTTTTATTGTGTAGGAATGTCTAATTATTTGTGTTGAAGCAAAATATAGTAAATACCTTTATGGCTTTAAACAGAAGACAGGGATGGTTGCAGAGTTTTTTCAAAGCTCCTATACATATCAGATGAGGACTGTTTTCTAGTACTCCTTGTAGGCAGGATCTAATGACTCGAGAACTAAGTAGTTTTCTATAGAGTTCAAGCTGCAAGGCTGTTGGTCGGCAGAAAAGTATGCTCTCCTTTTTCGGTGGGAGAAATTTGTTTATGATCTCTTGTGTTCTTCTAAGAATAAACAGTCCAGTTAGGCGAGTGAGTTCTGCTGCTCTTTTCTCTCCTAACTCCTTTTCTTCCTAATATAACAAACAGAGGTTTAGATATGACTTCACAAGCATGTTCAGTTATATCACAATTCTTTGCTATAAGATTCTTAATCAGGCAGTAGTGAACACAGTTTACCACTTTCTGACACAGGGTTTTAATGATTAGTTCCTTCTCAATTTGTCATAGGAGTTTTTAAACTCTTAACCTAGGCAAGAGCTAATGCACTATGAGCCACTATAGACTCAAATTATGTGGCAAGGTTCCTGATTTATGCAGCAAAGCTGCACTGAATTCTACAGAACCATGCTGAAGTGATAAATGAATGGCATCATATCACAATTTGTACAGCTCCTAAAATGTAGAATGGGCAGACAGTCCAGGAGTTGAAACAGTGTCTCAGGGCTTGTCTACACTGGCACTTTACAGCGCTGCAACTTTCTCACTCAGGGGTGTGAAAAAACACACCCCTGAGCGCTGCAAGTTTCAGCGCTGTAAAGTGCCAGTGTAGACAGTGCACCAGCACTGTGAGCCACACTCCCAGCGCTGGTAGCTATGCCCCTCATGGAGACGGTTTTTTTATAGCGCTGGGAGAGCTCTATACAGACTGCACAGCCACGTTAAAGTGCTTTAACGTTACTAGTGAAGACATGCCCTTAGAGAGAGTAAAGGAAATGACTGCCATCTCAGAGCATATCTACGCTTAAAATGCTGCATAGGTGCATTTACACCAACTGGAGCAAACTACCAAATAAACCACTGTAGAACTTTAATGAAAATGCTCTACACTGACAGGAGAGAATTAATCCACCTCTAGGAGAGGCGGTAGCTATGTTGGTGGGAGAAGTTCTCCCACCAACATAGCACTGTTTACATGGGGGTTTATGTTGGTATAACTATGTTGCTCCAGGGTGTGGATTTTTCACACCCCTGAGCAACATAGTTATACTGATCAAGGTCTGTAGTGTAGACCAGCCCTCAGACTCCCAAACCGTGCCAGAAGCTCCACTCCTTCACAAAGTAGCAGAGGAAGACAACTGCCATGAGAAGCTCCTCAGAACTGTAGAAGTGAAGAATTATATCTCCATTCAATCCCTCCAAGTGCTTCATCCCCCTTCTTCCCCTCATGTCACTATATGCCCTCTCCCTTCTCCAGCCAATCACACAGTCCCCTTCCTGCCAGACTGCTACAATGGCAGGTGAACAGGCTGAGGAGATGGAAGATGGCATGAAAGTGACCATTTTTGTGGGGTTCGCAAGGACAAATTTATGCAGCACCTAAAAGGAAAGAAACGTTGTACAGGTCTGTCGCATCTTATGCGCATTTAACATGCACGATTTCAGCTTTACGCGGTCGGCAAAAACAAAAAAACAAAAAGAGAAAAATAACAATTTAAATACTATTTCTGTAGTGCGGGCGATTCCGCCTGCCATTCAACTCAATGTAATTTTGACTATACACAGTTTTCGCTTTACGCGCTAACCGCGGAACGGAACCCCGTGTAAGATGAGACTCGCCTGTAGACATTTGGACAGTGGTAGAACAAAGCTATATGTGGAGCCCTTCAATTAACTGGAGTGAATGATAACCAATTGTTTAGATTCATTGTTCCTACCATCTAAGATCATTATCTAATCAATAATCCATAAAATATTTATTCAATAAAACAGGTCTTCTAAAAACTCAACATTATATACACCTTAAACATTTAAATAATTCCAATACAGTTGATTAAATAACAGCATTTAACTCTAATTTCAAATAGGAGGCTGAGAAGTCTGAGTTACCACAGCTGCCCTAGACCAAATTACAATGCCCTCCCCACCCAACTAGTTTGGTACCCCCTTGGTCCTATGTTCCAGGCTGGAACACACTGAATTGGGGTCACAGAGTCTGACACACGAAAAAAAGTGGTGTTGTAGCCATGTCAGTCCCAGGATATTAAAGAGACCAGGTAGGTGAGGTAGTATCTTTTACTGGACCAGGTTCCACTGGCGAGAGAGACAAGCTTTTGAGCTACAAAGGGTATGTCAACACAGCAATTTAAGCCTAGGTCTGAACCAGAGCTTGAGCCAAACCCCCCTTGCATCCACACTGCAAATTTGATAACCTAGGGTTCAGACACAGGGTCCCAGGGCTGGAGGGTTTGAGCTCATGTTAAGCTGGGACCTAGGGTCCGAGTCCTAGTGCTTTTCTGCGTGCATGTGGCCCCGGCTTGATTCAGAGCCCAGAAGTCCTCTGGATGCATCCCAGAGCTCCTGGAGGCAGAGGAGCAACACTGCAGGCAGCCAATACAGCAGCCAGAAGTATGATTACTGCCTGGCTGAACATACTTCCCCTTCTTACTCTGGCTTCTTCTCTCTGCTACATGGAGCTCTCCCAGAGCAGGGAGCAAATATAACAGGTGAGAGATGGCTCCTGGCCACAGGGATGTTGCAAGTCATCCCTCCCCTGGCTGTGCTGAACTGGGACCTCAGGCACTCCCCCTCCCTGCAGGGTGGTGTTTGGTCCCCACTCTGCTATCTTGGCCCCTCCTACCCTCCCTGCATGTGTTAGGATACCTGGGCTGCATGCACTGTGAGGGCGGTGAATGAGAACCAGCCCCAAAACTTCCCTGCAGCCTTCTGAGGATCCCTTATCCCTGCCTCCTGGGGTGCGGTGGGGGCAGAGATAAGTGATCTCCGGGGGTTGTTGAAGCACACTGCACCCCAAGTCCTGGGGGTGCACTTCACCGCTCCGCAGCTGGCAACAGCCAGGCTGAGGCGTGAGTTTGTGTTTATGCTTTGATACCTTAATTTTATGTCAAACTTCAAAATAGACAAAAATAAATAAAAAACCAACCAAGTTTCATTTTAATAATGTGATTGCCATAGAGACAGATATCCTAATTATCCTCAGAACAGATGCACATGGGCATTTTTCTGTAAATGTAATTTAGCCTACAGCTGGAGAGCCCAAGTTTCAGATTAGATGGTAGTTCAGTATAAAGCCTTCTCAAACTGCCATTATTCTATTGAGACGGTCACCAAAGGAGCTAATTATGCGGTTTACGTACTCGTGCTCCTTATGGGCACCTGAGTCCCATCAATAGCACCGCCACATTTAGGAAATAGGATGAGCAATAGGGTTTTCCCACAGTGCACCACCACATTCCTAGGGCTAGAGTGTTGACACTGGGGATGAGGGGGCTCTATGCACTTTGGGATATGTTTACTTTGACTTGGGTCTGTATACTTCAGTGTGGATGCCAGAGCCCTAGATTCGAGCACGGGTCAGAAAATTCTTTACCTCGGATAAAAAAATGGAATGTAGACGCTCAAGCCCAGGGTTCCCTGACACAGGTCAGCTAACTCAAGTCCCACTAACCCTAGGCTTACATTGCTGTGTAGACACAACAACAGAGCTGTTCCTTAGGTCTGGGAAAGGTACTCAGCATGTCACATGTAAATATAGACTGATAGAATTGTAGGACTAGAAGGGACCGCAAGAGTTCAACTAGTCCAGTCACCTGCACTCATGGCAAAGTAAATGTTGCTGCAATAAGCCATAAATCCAGTGTTTTATTATAACAGGCAAATTGGCTTATTACAACAATCTGTAACCCACTAACTCCTCTTTTTGTCCTATGACTACAGGGGTGTTAACGGGCCTTGAATGGTCACCTTGAATGGTCCCTTAGTTTAGTGCAAGTAGTTAGCACATATTCTATCTGTTTGATCTCTTATTTAGCTGTGACACTGAGTACCATTCCCAGACCTGAGGAAGACCTCTCAGTAGTTCAAAATCTTGTCTCTCACACTAAAGGTATGTCTACACTGCAGAGTTTTTGTGCAACAAGTTATACCATTTTTATTAAGGCGCTGGAATTAAACCGCTGTTGCATGTCCACACTGTGCTCCTTTTGATGGTGGAGTGCATCCACATTAGCAGCTCTTGCAACAGCAAAGAGAGCAGTGCATTGTGGTAGCTATCCCGCTGTGCAACTGGCCGCAGGGTGCTTTGGGAAGGGTTTGCAATGCCTCATGGGACAGGCACAGCATCACGTGATGCAGGCTTCCCAATCCCATTGTTCCATGGGCATCCTACTACATTGCCAGCCGCTTTTCAACTGAAGAGGAGAGGGGAGTGTGTGAGACAGGGAGAGTGTGTATGGGGCAGGGCGGGAGAGACTGTGTTTTGGGGGACAGAGAGTGTGTCAGCATGCTGTCTTGTAAGTTCAGACAGCGGCAGGAAGCAACCAGTCCTGAGGTGGGGGAGAAACCCCGACATCAGCCCCTGCCTCCCTCACCAGCTCTTTGCACAGCTATCTGTCTGTCTGTCTCACACACACACACACACACACACACCTGCCTCTGTGTTCAACAGCACGAGCATTCCACAATAAGGGTTTGCTTTGTGTCCTGGAGCAGATCAGCACAGCATGCAGGGCTGTCAGAAACAGAGCTTCGAAAGAGGTACATGCCTTCAGGGCAGCCAGCCAGAGTTCAAACCAATGAGCAGAGCGGCCACTTGCAGGATTATGGGACACTTTTGGAGGCCAATTACAGCACTGAAAGCAACTGATGTGTTTACACTCACAATGCAGTGCAGGAACATCAGCGCTGTAAGCATTATGACTCTCCTCGAGGTGGTTTTTTTGCCACACTGCAACTGAGGAGTTTCTGCACAGTGGCTTGGCAGTGTGTACTCCTCAGGAGTTACATCACAGAAAGCTGCTTTACTGCGCAGTAACTTGCCAGGGTAGACAAGGCCTAACAGAAGTTGGCAATAAAAGCTATTACCTCACCCACCTTGTCTGACATAAAAGAAAGAAATGCCCAGAGAAATCACGCTGTGAGTATTACATGAACTTACTTATGTTTTAATACTGGAATTTTCAGAGGAGCCCAAGGGAATCAGGCTTGTTTGAAAAATCTCAGCCATAGTTTATGCATTAAAGAAGAAAACAGTCTAAATTACATTTGACTCTCTAGAAGATGAATTTTCTAACTCTCCTTATGAATTATATTCTATGGACTGAATTCTTGTTTTTAAATTATGTACCTTTGTCGCTGAAGGCTCTCGGGACTGAATAATAGGCTCCTCATATATTTTTCTGTATGTGGACAAAGAACCAAGTATTCCTGGATTTACAAACTCTATTAATGCATAAAATTCTTGCAGGTCATTTTGAATTGGAGTGCCTAGGTGAAGAAAAAATATTTCAGTATGTACTTTTTCACATTTCAGAGTTTTTTTCTTGAAATTGATAGTAAATATGATTGCTGAATACAACAGAGTTTAAAATTGACAATAATAGTAAGAACTTTGAAGTTCTTAACTAACTATTGTATCCTGACTCATTAGATTGTATATCTAGTTATTGTGACTCAACTAGTCATGAATTTGTAATCTTGTTTTGCCTTGTTTTCTTATTTAGCTCTTTTCTTTTTCCATTTTGAAGAAATATGACAGTTACTTACTGTAACTGGAGGTTCTTTAAGATGTGTGGTCTCTATCTGTATTTCACATGTGGGTACACATGTGTTCAATGCTCCTGAGACAAGAGATTTCTATCAGGTAGTGTCCGTTAGTTCATGCCAGCACAGTTGCTCCACTCATGCACCACACTGAGGCCTGGTCTACACTACGAGTTTATATCGAATTTAGCAGCGTTAAATCGCATTAAACCTGCACCCGTCCACACAACGAGGCCCTTTATATCGATATAAAGGGCTCTTAATATCGATATCTGTACTCCTCCCCAACAAGGGGAGTAGCGCTGAAATCGGTATTGCCATTTTGGATTAGGGTTAGTGTGGCCGCAATTCAACGGTATTGGTCTCCGGGCGCTATCCCACAGTGCACCATTGTGACCGCTCTGGACAGCAATCTGAACTTGGATGCACTGGCCAGGTAGACAGGAAAAGCCCTGCGAACTTTTGAATTTCATTTCCTGTTTGCCCACCGTGGAGCACCGATCAGCACAGGTGAGCATGCCGTCCCAGGATCAAAAAAGAGCTCCAGCATGGACCATACGGAAGATACTGAATCTGATCTCTGTATGAGGAGATAAATCTGTTTTATCAGAACTCCGTTCCAAAAGATGAAATGCCAAAGCATTTGAAAAAATCTCCAAGGCTATGATAGACCGAGGCCACAATAGGGACTCAACACAGTGCTGCGTGAAACTTAAGGAGCTGAGACAAGCGTAACGGAAAGCCAAAAAATCAAATGGATGCTCACGGAGGGAGGGGGGGGGACTGAGGACTCTAGCTATCCCACAGTTCCCGCACTCTCCGAAAACCATTTGCATTCTTGGCTGAGCTCCCAAAGCCTGAAGGGTCAAAAACATTGTCGCGGGTGGTTCAGGGTATATGTCATCAGCGCCCCCCGTGAAAGAAAAGGGAAAAAAATTGTTTCTCACCTTTTTTCAATGTCACCATATGTCTACTGGATGCTGCTGGCAGACGCGGTGCTGCAGCGCTACACAGCAGCATTCCCTTCCCTTCCTGATGACAGACAGTGCAATATGACTGATAGCCGTCATCATCATACCGTGAGTGCTCCTTGCTGGCCTTGGTGAGGTCGGCCGGGGGCACCTGGGCAAAAATGGGAAATGACTCCCGGTCATTCTCTTCTTTAAGCTTTGTCTCCTGGAGATTCAGTCCTGCCTGGAATATCATAGCAGCTGGAGGCTGCCCCCCCCCACTTTATCTCTGCTTGCAGAGGCAATAACGTCAGTGTTGTTTCTTATTCATGCGTTCTTTATTACTTCATCACACAAATTGGGGGATAACTGCCACGGTAGCCCAGGAGGGGTGAGGGAGGAGGGAAGCAACGGGTGGGGTTATTGCAGGGGCACTTCCTAGAATGGCATGCAGCTCATCATTTCTGCGGGATGTCTGGGGCTCTGACCCGGAGCGGCTGTTTTCCTCTCTGGTTTTTCAGTAGGCTTGCCTGATATTCTAGGCAGGACTGACTCTCCATTAGACAAAACTTAAAGAAGGGAATGACCTGGGGAGTCATTCCCATTTTTGTCCATGCGCCCCCGGCCGACCTCACCGAGGCCAGCCAGGAGCACCCATGACAGCAGCAGACGGTACAATATGACTGGTAACCGTCATTATCAACTTGCAAGGCAGCAGACGGTACAGTAGGGCTGGTAACCGTCTCTGCTAACTTGCAAAGGCTGCTGTGTAGCACTGCAGTACCACGTCTGTCAGCAGCATCCAGTACACATACGGTGACAGTGAAAAAAGGCTAAACAGGCTCCATGGTTGCCGTGCTATGGCATCTGCCAGGGCAATCCAGGGAAAAGGGCACGAAATGATTGTCTGCCGTTGCTTTCACGGAGGTAGGATTGACTGATGACATTTACCCAGAATCTCCCGCGACACTGTTTTTGCCCCATCATGCATTGTGATCTCAACCCAGAATTCCAATGGGCAGGGGAGACTGCAGGAACTATGGGATAGCTATGGGATAGCTACCCACAGTGCAACGCTCCGGAAATCGACGCTAGCCTCGGTACATGGACGCACATGGCCGAATTAATGTGCTTAGTGTGGCCGCGTGCACTTGACTTTATACAATCTGTTTCCAAAAACCGGTTTCTGTAAAATCGGAATAATCCTGTAGTGTAGACATAACCTGAGAGTTTAAGGGTTGGTACAGACCAACATCTCTCCAGTTCCTTCTCTTACCCTGAATCAGATAGGATCTGAAACAGAGGGAAGACTGACATGTAGTGGAATACAAATTGGGACCACACATCTCAAAGAACCTCCAGTTATAGCTAAGTAACCTCAATTTCTTCAAGTGGTGGTCCCTAGGTGTATTCCACACATTGTTGATTGATAAGCAGTATTCAAACAGGAGGAGGTACAAGAATGCAGCTGGTATATAGTGTATAATACTGCTGTCCCAACAGCTGCATCTGCAGAAGAGGCCTGAATTAAAGGGTAATGTTCCGTGAAGTATGGACAGAATTTCAGATTGCTGCCTTTCATATGTCCAGTATAAGTGCTTCTTGAAGAGATCCTATTGAGGTTGCCTGTGCTCTAGCGTAACAGGCCCTTACCCCCACTGGGGGAGGAATACGCATCAGCTGATGATAAAGAATGATATAGCCGGAGACCCACTGCAAGAGTCTCTGAGCAGATAATGCTTGTCCCTGCAGTCAGTCTGCTATAGCGACGAATAGTCTAGGCATTTTCCTAACTGGTTTAGTTCTTTGCAGATAGAACACTAAAGCCTGCTTGACATTGAGAGAGAGAAGTCTCTTCTCCTCATTGGAAGCATGAGGTTTTGAAAAGAATACCAGTAGGTGAATAGGCCGATTTATGTGTAACTCAGAAATTATCTTAGGCATGATTTTCAGGAGGAGGCAAAGAGAAACCTCCCTCTGAAATGTGGTGTATTGCGGGTCATCCACAAGTGCTCCCAGTTCACTCACCCTTCTAGCTGATGTGAAGGCGACTAGGAAGGAGACCATCATGGACCGGTGGGACATGGAACACATGGCTAACAGTTCAAAGCGTGATCTGGTAAGTATTGGAGTACAGGATGGAGATCTTATTGCAGTGCTGGTTTCTCACCAGGGGAGAAGGTCCTAATGAGATCTTTCAGGAATTTGACTGTTTCGCGTGAGTAAAAATATAATTTAGTCTTTCAGTTCTGTGCACCACATTTCAGGAAAGACATGGACAAATTGGAGAAAGTCCAGAAGAGAGCAACAAAAAATATTAAAGGCCTAGAAAACATGACCTATGAGGAAGAATTGAAAAAAATGGGTTTGTTTAGTCTGAAGAAGAGAATACTGAGGGGGGCCATGATAACAGTTTTCAAGTACACACAAGATTGTTAGAAAGGGGACAATGAAAAATTGTTCTCCTTAACCTCTGAGGATAGGACAAGAAGCAATAGGCTTAAATTGCAGTAAGGGAGGATTAGGTTGGACGTTAGGAAAAACTTCCTAACTATCAGGATAGTTAAGCACTGGAACAAATTGCCTAGAGAGGATGTGGAATCTGTGATTGGAGATTTTTAAAAGCAGGTTAGACAAACAGCTATGAGGAATACTCTAGTTATTAGTTAGTCCTGCCTTGAATGCAGGGGACTGGACTAGATGTCCTATTGAGGTCCCTTCCAGTCCTACACTTCTATAATTCTATGTTTCTACCAAAGGATGAAAGGCACTGGTTGCTGCTAAATGGACCCAAAGGGAGCTAAAAGGAAGACACGATGTCTTGAGAATGAGGAAATAGTCTGACATAGCATGAATACCTACTTTTTCTGGGGACAACTGGTTCTGTTGTATCCAAGCAGAGAAACATCTCCATTTAGCTAGACAGAATTTTCTGATGGAGCATTTCTGCTTTAACTGGGAACAGTCTGAACAGCCTCTGAACATGGATGCTCTAGGTCTGACACCCATCCAAAAACCAGGCTGTGAGATGAAGAGGATCTGAGTTGGCATGTTTGATATTACTGAGTTAACAATTTGAGAAGGTTCAGATCCTGATGAGAAAATGGGTAAAAGATTGGGAAACTAGATTTGTCTAGGCCAGTTAGGTGTGATGAGAATGACTCAAGCTTTGTTGTGATGAATCTTTCACAAAAACTGTAGTAGACGTGGGATGGGATGGAATGAAAGGTGTATCTCAGGTGGTCTGTCCAAGACAATAAAAGGGAACCACCCCTGAAGTCCCAGCTTAGTGCTGCTCTGGAGCAGGTTAGGTTGAAGTTCTTGTTCATCTGGAAGGCAAGATGGCATTCCTCACCAGGTGAAGATTTCATTCAGGATGGAATGGTGTCCTAATTTTGTCCACCAGAGAGTTCTGCGCACCTGTCAGGTATGTTGCCGAGACCATGATGTGGTTTCCTGCTGCACCAGTTCCATAAATTGACTGCCTTTACAGGGAGAAGAGATTTCTTCTCCCTTTACATGGAGAAGAGGTGCCACAGGACTCTTTGCTGCTTTTACAGATCCAGACTAACACGGCTACCCTTCTGATACTTGACACCATGCAAGGCACTGCATTTAGCCGTATGGAGTGGAAATCCATCAACCTCATGAAGAAACTTGCACAAATACAGACAGATATCATCTTCCTTTCCAAATGCAAACGGATGGACATCATACCAAATGGACTAAAGGTAAAAAATCCACTGCTATCTACATACTACACAGACCACAGTGAGAGATTATGCCATACTCTATCAAAGAAACTGAGGAACCACCTGATCAGCATCCTATACAGCAAACAGGAAAACATCAAAAAAGAGTTCTCCAACCAGGAGACTCTCATAAATAACCAAACTTCCATACAAACGGACTTCACTAAAATAAGACAGGAGATCTACATTACTCACTTCACCTCTCTACAAAGGAAAAAGGACTGTAAGCTGTCTAAACTCCTACCTGCCACATGGGGCCACAACCGTGGTACCCCTAACCCACCCAGCAATATCGTCAATCTATCCAACCACACACACAGCCCAGAAGAAAAGTCTGTCCTATCTCGGGGACTCTCTTTCTGCGCTGCCACCCCCACAAACATGATACAGTTCTGCGGTGATCTGGAAGCCTACTTTCGCCGTCTCCGACTCAAAGAATACTTTCAGGATAACACTGAACAGCCCACTGATACACAGTTACCCTCCTACCAACAGCACAAGAAGAAGAACTCCACATGGACTCCTCCTGAGGGTCGAAATGACAGTCTGGACCTATACATAGGTCCGCCGACATGCACAGGCAGAAACTGTGGAGAAACAACATTGCTTGCCTCATAACCTAAGTCGTGCAGAACGCAATGCCATCCACAGCCTCAGAAACCACCCTGACATTATAATCAAAGAGGCTGATAAAGGAGGTGCTGTTGTCATCATGAACAGGTCTGACTACCAAAAGGAGACCGCCAGACAACTCTCCAATACTAAATTTTACAGGCCACTTCCCTCAGATCCCACTGAGGAATACACTAAGAAACTGCACCATCTACTCAGGACACTCCCTACACTAACACTGGAACAAATCAACATACTCTTAGAGCCCCGACCAGGGTTATTCTATCTACTACCCAAGATCCACAAACCCGGAAATCCTGGATGCCACATCATCTCGGGCATTGGCACTCTCACTGAAGGACTGTCTGGATATGTGGACTCTCTACTCAGACCCTATGCCACCAGCACTCCCAGCTATCTCCGTGACAACACTGATTTCCTGAGGAAACTACAATGCATTGGTGACCTTCCAGAAAACACCATCCTAGCCACCATGGATGTAGAGGCTCTCTACACAAACATCCCACACACAGATGGAATACAAGCTGTCAGAAACAGTATCCCTGATGATGCCACAGCACAACTGGTTGCTGAGCTCTGTGCCTTTATCCTCACACACAACTATTTCAAATTTGATGACAATATATATCTCCAGATCAGTGGCACCGCTATGGGCACCCGCATGGCCCCACAATATGCCAACATTTTTATGGCTGACCTGGAACAACGCTTCCTCAGCTCTCGTCCACTCACGCCCCTTCTCTACCTACGCAACATTGATGACATCTTCATCATCTGGACCCATGGGAAGGAGACTCAGGAAAAATTCCACCACGATTTCAACAGCTTCCACCCCACCATCAACCTCAGCCTGGACCAATCTACACGGGAGGTCCACTTCCTTGACACCATGGTGCAAATAAATGACGGTCACATTAACACCACCCTATACCGAAAACCTACCGACCGCTATGCCTACCTTCATGCCTCCAGCTTCCATGCCGGGCACACCACATGATCCATTGTCTACAGCCAAGCACTGAGGTACAACTGCATCTGCTCTAACCCCTCAGACAGAGACCAACACCTACAAAATCTCCACCAAGCATTCTCAAAACTACAATACCCACACGAGGAAATAAGGAAACAGATCAACAGAGCCAGACGTGTATCCAGAAGCCTCCTCCTGGAAAGAAACCAACAGGACTCCACTGGCCATCTCATACAGTCCCCAGCTAAAACCTCTCCAATGCATCATCAGGGATCTACAACCCATCCTGGACAATGATCCCACACTGTCACAGGCCTTGGGTGGCAGGCCAGTCCTCGCCCACAGACAACCTGCCAACCTGAAGCATATTCTCACCAATAACTGCACACCGCACCATAGTAACTCTAACTCAGGAACCAATCCATGCAACAAACCTCGATGCCAACTCTGCCCACATATCTACACCAGCGACACCATCACAGGACCTAACCAGATCTGCCACACCATCACCGGTTCATTCACCTGCACGTCCACCAATGTAATATACGCCATCATATGCCAGCAATGCCCCTCTGCTATGTACATCGGCCAAACTGGACAGTCTCTACGGAAAAGGATAAATGGACACAAATCAGATATTAGGAATGGCAATATACAAAAACCTGTAGGAGAACACTTCAACCTCCCTGGCCACACTATAGCAGATCTTAAGGTGGCCATCCTGCAGCAAAAAAACGTCAGGACCAGACTTCAAAGAGAAACTGCTGAGCTTCAGTTCATCTGCAAATTTGACACCATCAGCTCAGGATTAAACAAAGACTGTGAATGGCTTGCCAATTACAAAACCAGTTTCTCCTCCCTTGGTTTTCACACCTCAACTGCTAGAAGAGGGCCTCATCCTCCCTCATTGAACTAACCTCGTTATCTCCAGCCTGCTTCTTGCTTGCATATATATACCTGCCCCTGGAAATTTCCACTACATGCATCCGACGAAGTGGGTATTCACCCACGAAAGCTCATGCTCCAAAACTTCTGTTAGTCTATATGGTGCCACAGGACTCTTTGCTGCTTTTACAGATCCAGACTAACACAGCTACCCCTCTGATACTTCACTCCACTGTGTTTGCTATACAGAAGGTCATCATGTTGTCTGAAATTATCTACATACGATGGGACTGTATAAGTGGGAGGAGTCTGGGTGGAGGCCTAAGCAGCAGTGCTTAATTTGTAATGAAAGAGGTGCCAGGGTCAAGCATTTAGGTGTTGGGACTCAAGCAATTTTTTTTCTTTCATAACTGACGTGGCAAGCCCAGAGGTGCTGGGGCTGCCACAAATTAAACACTGCATTAACAGGCTAGGCAGACAGTCCTTAATTTTAGAAGACTGATATGCATCCTGGCCATTCCGGGAGTCAACATGCCTTGTGTCCTGCCCACATGGGCTGTGCATCTATGAGGGATGTGTCCACAATTATGGTTGCATTGAGTATGGATGGAAAGAAAGGGACTCTGACACTTGTTCCAGGTTCATTCACCTTACAAGAGAAGTTGTAACCTTGGCGGGGATTGTTACCTTGTATTCATGCAGTCCCTGTTTGGTGAGTAAATAGACTTGAGCCAGTCCTGTAGACAATGAAGGTAAAGCCTGGTGAACAGTGTTACACAGGTACATGAAGCCATATGGCCTGGCAGGGAAAGACTGGACCTTGACTGTGGTTTGAAGTTTGAGGGTGATCTGACTTTTTAGGTGGTTCGTGGCCTGGAATCTGTCCACAGGGAGGTAGACCTTTGCTGAGGCTGAGACTAGGGTCGCTCTTATAAAACCCGTGATTTTTGCAGGAGTCAATGTAGATTATTCTTTGTTTACAATGACTCCCAAGCATGCCAGAAGATGGAGTAAGAATAGGGTCACCAGCTGGACCTCCTGATTGGATCTGCCCATTAGGAGTCAAATGTCCAGGTACAGGAAAATGGTACAGCTGTTCTGTCTCATCTGGGCTGCCACCACTGAGAGGATCTTCATGAGGACCCTGGGCATTGTTGCCAGCATGAATGGGAGTACTCTGAACAGGTAGTACTCTTGTTCTACCAGAAATCTGAGGAACCTTCTGTGGGTTGGATGAATGTCCCCTTGAAAGTAAGCACCTTTCATATCGGGAGCCTCAAACCATATGCTCTTCTCTAGGGAGGGGATTACTGTGGCCAGTATGACCACACAGAATTGGGATTTGCAAATAAAGATATTCAGCTGATGTAGGTCAAGAATGGATCTCCATCTTCCTTTTTTCTTGGGATCTATGAAATATTGAGATTAGAATCCTTTCCCTGGATATTGAGGTGCACTTCCTCTGTAGCCCTGTGCTGTAGGAGAGTATCCACCTTCAGACAGAGGATCTCCTTGTGAAAATGGTCTTTGAAGACGGGCTGGGAAAGAGATTTGTGCAGAGGAGGAGAGAGAAACTCAATGGTGTAGCCAGAGTGGATGATCTCAATACTCACTTCTTTGTTGTTACTGCCCTCCAGTTGTGGACAAAAGGATGAGGCACTCATCAAGAGTTTGGGAGGCAGTAAGGAATGGCATCAATAGAGGTACATGGTTATGAAGTGTCACATCATCAAAAGTAACCCTTGGTTTGTGGGTGAGGCTGAGCAGCTGTGGTTCAGGTGGAGGAAACAGTATATCTAGGTCTTTGTACCCTTTGACATTTACATGGCAGCTCATAAGGGTGCTGGAGATAAAACAGCTGAGGAAAAGATCTTGGCTTATTTACCTGTTTCTGGTGTTTTCTCTTCAGGGCATAAAAGCCTGGGAGTGGAGAGTTCTCCTGGAGTCTTTAGTGAGTGCAAAGACATGTCAGTCTTTTTGCTCAAGAGATTAGACTTGTCAAAGAGGAAGCCCTCAATGGTATTCTGGATCTCCCTGGGGAACTCTGAAGAGTGGAGCCAAGATTCACACCTCATAAGTATGACCATAGCTATAGCTCTAGACGTTGTACCAGCCGCATCCACTGCAGCTTGAAGAGAGAGGGCCTAATTACTAGTTTGCCTTCATCATTGAGGGAGGACTATAACCTGGAGCTCCCAGTTGGTGTCTGCAGGTGCCTATCCTTTGGCTTATGAGCTGGAGCCATACTTGGAATTGTGAGGCAAACCCACAACTAGATCAGGGCTCCATGCTCAGCTACAATGACTCATCCCTCCAGTGACTCATCTCTCAGGCACACTGAGGCAGCCAATCCCTGGGAAGGTCCTCAGTCAGATTACCCCCATGCACACACACATTTCATCCTGATTGCCGAAGCTACTAGTTAATCTGTGCAACAGCACTACTTGGCTAGGAAACCTTCTATTGCCTCATTGTGTTACAGACTCCCCAGGCTTCCAGCCTGCTCTTGATCCTGGTTCTGAGCCACAGCTTTTCCCTGGGCCCTGATTTCAGCACTGCCCTCAGCCTGGTCCTGACTCTATGTATGGCTTCAACCTTTGGTACCTATTCTTTACCACTCTCCAACCACTAGGCCTGACCACCTAGAACACAGAGCCTAATAGGCTCTATCAGTACCTTTCTCCTCATGGTTGGGAGGTTCAAGTGAACCTCAGTTGCTACAAACCATGTGCAAGGACGCATCTAACTTGGATGGAGTAGGGTCCTTTTTTTAGGAGCAGATCTGGAGGGGGATCTGTCCTTGTGTTTATGAGCATCCCCTTTACTCTTGTGAGAGGCTAAGGCAGTTACTTCTTTGGTTTCACAGCTCTGGTCCCTGTTTCTGCGCTTGTGTTCAGAGAGGTGCTACTTGTAGTCTGAGACTGATGTACAGAGGGAGTCTTCCCAGCTTGGATCCAACTGGGGTCTCATGGCCTTCTCCATGAAGTATTTCCTCAGTTGAAGCTCTCCTCCTTCACAGGGTTGGGGAAGGAAGGAGCCGCAGATGCTGCATTTGGCAGAGATGTGAGCTTCCCCAAGGCAGAAAGGTAGCACTAGTGTTCATCGCTGATCACGAAGGAACAGGGTCAGAAGATATAGTTCTTAAGCCTCTGGATATAGTCCTTCTCCCCACAGAAAGGATCCCTGAGAGGTGGAAAAACTGAACTATATTAACTAGAGTATAAAAACACTAAAAGATTAAAAATACTAAAACTATATAATTAATATTTACAGATTTTTGAAAGATATGCGAAAATAGTTTCGGACAGAGAATTCTGACTCAGGCCATGTGGTGGGGAGAAGGAATTGAAAAGGCATTGATCCACACTGCTCTTTATACCCTGACCATGGAGCACAAGGACCAGATGTATAGGCACGGATAAATGGAAACTACTTGCCAAAAATCTCTGGTCTTAGGCACATGGAGTGCATGTGTACCCACACATGGAATACACATACGGACCAGCACTCGAAGAACTATTTGTTCTGCTTCAGATTTTGTGTTCCTAGGGGAAAAAAAAAGAGTTAAGACTGTAGCTTCATTTGCAAGGTTATTCTTATTTTGAACAAATGCAGCTGTATCTCCTGCAACCAGTTGGGTTATAGCTGTTCACAATACAGTACAAGGGCTTCTCTCCAAGATGACAGTTTAACTTTAAAACACAATACAAAATAACTAAGAAACCAGAAATATTTTTAAGTCTTTTTTTAATTTTAATTTTCCCTCCTGCAAAGGTCCTATTATGCAATGATAGTCCCTCCAAACTTAGATGGTCTAAATGGAGGCCTTTCTGATATGTAATCAATGTTGCTCCAGGCATCAACCAGAAGGCAACAGAATGCAACATTAACAGATTCATAGTTTCATGGATTTTAAGGCTACATGGGACCATTAGAATTAGATCATCTGGTCTGATCCCTGTATTGACCCTAATAACTTGTGTTTGGCCAAAGCATATCTTTGATGTAAAGACAGCAAGAGATGGAGAATACATCACTTCCCTTGCTAGTTTGTTCCAATGGTTAATCACCCAGAGGCAGAGCAGTGTTTCCAGCTAGGAATCAGAACCCAGGTCTTGTCAACACAAAAAAGTTGTATGATTTAACTAAAATGGTGAGGCAACTTATTTAGTTTCATTGGTGCAGGCCTAAAATTCACTCTAAGCTGCGTGGCCGACTATTAAGCCCCGTGCAGGGGCTCAGGGCTGCGGTGGGGAGAGGTGCCCCGCCCCGCCGGCCCCAGCATGGACCTGTCACGGCCAGGGGAGAGGAGCCCCTCCCTCAGCCCAGCTGGGTCCAGGCCTGCTGGAGCTGCTGGGGAGAGGAGCCCCTTCCTCAGCCCAGCCCAGCCCCACAGAAGTTGTCACGGCTGGGGAAAGGCACCTCTTCCCTGCCCCGAGCTGCTGAAGCGAGAGAGGGCTGGGGGGGGAGTCCTCTCTCCCCACTGCAGCCCTGGGGCAGCCTGCACCCCAAATCCCTCATCCCCTGCCCCATCCCAGAGCCCACACCTCTCCCGCACCTGAAACCCTTCATCCCTGGCCCCACCCCAGAGCCTATCTGGAGCCCTCACAGACTGCACCCAACCTCACAGTCTGACCCAGCTCTGAGCCCCCTCCCACACCCCAAACCTCTCATCCCCAGCCCCAACCCAGTAGTTCTGCAATTTCATATCTGAGTTCTTTCAGAATTCCATCTGGTCATTGTGACTTATTACTGTTTAATTTATCAACTTGTTCCAAAACCTTCTCTATTTATACCTCAACGTGAGACAGTTCCTCTGAACTGTCATCTAACAAGAATGGCTCAGGTGTGGGAATCTCCCTCACATCCTCTGCAGTGAAAACCGATGCAAACAGCCTTGTCTTTCTTGCTTGCACCTTTATCACCTTGACTGTGCATTGGCCCCACTGATATGCTTCTTGCTTCTGATGTATTTACAAATTTTTTACTCTTTGTTTGTGTGTCTTTTTCTAGTTTCTCTTCAAATTCCTTTTTAGCCTGCATAATTATACTTTTACACTTGACTCAGAATTTATGCTGATTTCTATAAAAACACTGTCTGATAATGTTGCCAAAATTTTCATACTTGTATAACTTGCAACTTTCTTTCACATACTCACCAAAGTTAGCTCTTTTCATCTAGCTATAAAATAGGCTATTTGTAATATACTGACCAGACAGGATAATTCTTCTCTCACAGGACAGACTGACGAGGGCTGTAGTTGTCTTAATGGAGCTGTTTTTCAAACGATGCCCCTCATCGCAGATTAGGAGGTTAAATTCTATAGTCTGAATTTGGTCCACGGTGCGCAGCAACATCTCATAACTGATTATCAGAACTGAATGAAGTGGGGAATTGATGAATTCTTCTACTTTGTTATCCTGTAGAGCATAAATAAAAGTTGCATCACACAGCCAATTCTCTTTGGAGCGCCTCAACCCTGTTCCCTGATTCTCTGGTTTCAGGAGGAATTTCTGTTGCATGACTAGAGCCCTGCAAGAATACAAAATTTGCATATATCTACAAATTTGCAGTGCTCTAGATATAAAATTTGGATATGCATCCATCCATGATCAGCAAACATGTTCCATGGAGATGTGCAGGTCCCTATGCATGACATGAGTCATTCCCCATCTCCCCAGGGGGCTAGGACTACTTCTTCCCTCTTAATTTGCAAAAGAAATGTGGGAATCCGACATGGCAATACAGAAACAACTTTAGATAATGCTTTCCCAGCCAGACTCTGCTTGGCAGCTCACTGTTCTTCGAGTACATCGAAGTCTACTAAAGCACATTACTATGAAGGTGAAAACTACAGACCTGGGGTAACAGCTACTTAACCCTGGTGTTGTGGGTAAGTTTCAAATTGATAATTATAATGGAGATAATGAAAAAGCCCAAGCGACTCCCAGTACATTTACAGTGGGAATCACAAGATGCAGTAGACACCAGTTTATGCTGTGATCTTGTAATAAATTTGCCACATTCTGTTTACCTATTTCAGTTCAATCAAATAGTCCTCACTCTGTTATGAACCATATAACATTGGTAACCCTAGGAGAGCATACCTAGCATGAATAAGTTAGGGCAGCATAGAAGCTGGGGAGACAGAGAATCAGGGAGCCATAACCAGCTCCTTGACAACACTCCTGCTCTGTTGTATCCAGCAGAGAGTCTATCCCAAAATATTTTACTGACAGTCAGGAAAAAGCTATGGGGCCTATTGTTTTGAACCTTTAATTCCTTTTTCCTTCAGAAGGCATCGGCATGTATGTTTAACTCGTGTTTACTCTTTGCTGTGGTCTCTTTCCTTAGTTACTAATTTCAAGGTTTAGAAATAAAGAAAAGTGACATGATACAAATTGCGTGTCTGATATAATTGAGTCTGAGCACCAAGGGAAAATCAGAGGTTTTAGATCTTGAAAACAGCACTGGGGCACTAAATCAAACAAAAGTTCAATATAATACAAGAAAAAGTTTTTGCCAGATTAGATGGTTACAGTAGTCACATTTGCATACGACTTATAAAATGACACATCTTTTAATTTAAATCCTTGCACCATACCTATTTGATTGTCCATAGAAATCTTTTTGTCTCATTGGACCAGTCAGACATGCCATAGACTAGCCAAAGGCTTATGATCTCTATCTGTCAAAAATTCAGAAATATATGGACAAAAATAATTGCAACAAGAGACTCTTCAGCCCAAAGCCACTTAATAGAACAGTCTACTTTATATCCCAAGTGGCTCATTTAGCAGTTAATATTAACTATACTACTACTAACTAACATCCTACAGTCAACCACCTCAAATCTTTCAGTGCACCTCTCCTACCTGAAACCCAAGAGACCAATCTTGCAGCATGACCTGAAAGGTCAACACATTTTCCAGTGAGCTCTCCCAAGAAAAGGATGTCTGATACAGAATGATAGTTAAGATGGTCCAAAGCAATGGATGGTTTCTTCACTAGAACCGTAACAATTTGTTTTCCTAAGGGAAGCCAAAATCCTTTCTTCCTGGAGGGAGGTGATGATAATCTCCACCATGAGTTAGGCAGTACTTCCCTGCTGGCCTTCTCCAACTACAAAGCACCTGGCTCAACCCATAACCTACAGCCTGAAGCTCCCTCAACACTCCAGAATTTTTAAAATCATGTTTTTTGCTTCCAGCCAAAGCTCAGTTACCAGAGACAGACAACTCAGTCTGGATCCAAATGATCTGATCCACTGAGTTAGCAACCCTATTTATTCATTACACCCTATCACATGCTATGGTCAGATATAATGGGTATATGACGAACTATGGAATTAACAGTACTCTTTGCAATCATTTCAAAACAATCATTCATCCTCTCAACATTTCTGTATGGCAGGTAGGTATTATAACCCCCTGTAATGGAGCATTCTGGCCTTTTAAGCCTAGTTACTATATATGCTGCCTTCTCTCAGAAGAGAGATGTTGATGGAAGAAGGAAGCCAGAACAGAATGCTGAGCTCTCGCTATGAAGGCGTAGAAGTGGCAGCTTCGTGAAGAGCAGATTGGAATAGAAGAAGAGTTCTGTGTGCAGCAGAAAAGCCTGAGCTGAGTATGAACTTTTAGGCTATAATGATGGACTTTATTTTGAGGACCTTGAGGACTGTCTTGAGTGATTTCTATTATTTAACCAATCCCAGATGTGGGGTGTGGGGTGTGTGTGTGTGTGTGTGTGTGTTAGTGTTAGTCACAAGACTATATTAAAGTTTTAAGGGGCTCTAAAGAGGGGAACCAGAGGCAGGCTGCAGAAGAGCCTTCAACAGCCATGAGGGGGCAATCAGGAAATGGCTAGGTGGCTGCCCAGGTACACCCCAATTTTACAAATGCAAACACGGAGATGAAAAGTTTAAGCTACACATGGAGCAACTGCCAGTTAATATGAGACCTCCACAGTTCCTGGTTCCCACTCCTGTACTCTGAACACCTCTCTTGGCATCGGTTCAATGGGCACTGAAGTCAATAGAAGCCTTTCCACTGATTTCAGTGAAGTGTAAATGATAAACATCTCAGTGACTCAAGTAGCACACATTTTCATTATTAATTATTATTTTTTATTATTATTGTAGGCATTTTGCTTTTTAAAGTAGTAGTAGTATTCTGGAAACTGATAATGACAACACTCCCTCAAATTTATATTTCATATAATCCACTAGTATGATAATTGCCATTCTTCCTATAAGATAAACAGGAAATTACTATTTAAAAATACTTCATTATATTGTAGGCAAGTGGTATTGTTATCTCACTTTTGCATGTCAATGTTTTCTTTGCTTTTTAGGGGCCCAATCTTACAAACTGCCAAGCTCCCTCAAATCCCATTGGCTTCAACCAGATGAATAAGAATGTTAGAAGGATTTAAATGAAAAGAAAAATATGTTGCTGTCACTTTGGGTCACCTTAATTGCCAATAAATTCAATATAACAGTGTTATAAAAAAAACCCCTAACAATTGAGAGAAAATGTGCGTCAACGTCTAAATCTCTCTTTAGGTAAACTTTTTTTTTGCATTACACTGAATCTTTTTTGCACCAAAACTGCTCTCTCAAGAACTAACACAGCTGATCATTTACTTTGGTCAAACTCAGTTACTGCCACACAGACAATTTCTGTCAAATCAGTTCACTTCAGTTCCACATCTTGAAATCAGTTACTCTAAGGAAAGTGATGGAAGCAAAGAGGATATACAAGTTAAACAGACATCTAGACTGGCTTCAGTGGAAGATATGTATGTTCAGCACCATAGCAGGACTGGATGCTAAATCAGGAGAAAAAACAAAAGAGAGGTACACATGGAAAAAATTAAAAGTTTTGTAAAGCATATAAAAATACTTGTAAAAAGAGCTTTCATTTCATCTAAAAGACTCACTATTTCATACAGACCATGAAGGAAGACTGCCAAAAAGGAAGTGTTTAAGGCCATATCTACACTATGGATGCTACTGTGGCAAAGCTATGGCACTGCGGCTATGCTGCTGAGGCAAATTTTTCACACCCCTAAACACCGCAGCTATGTCAACTTAACTTTTAAATGTAGACCAGGCCTAACTTTTAATCTATTCACAACAGATATTAGGTCAGATTTAAAAGGCAGTATTCTCTCTGTTACTTCATACAAATACACTTACATGGAATTATATTTTTGAAAATAAATTGCCTTATATTTGTTACAAACAACATGTCAGAGTAATAATAATTATTTTTTGAAGTTTTCTTTTCACTATTTCACTTCTTTATTTTTTGGATTACTCTAATTTTGGACAATTAAAGTACACTAGTCAGTTTCTAATCAATTTCACTTTTAGTTTTCATGCATACATTTCCCTCCTGCAATGTTTTGGCTGCAAACACTGTAGACAAATATTTGCTTGTTAAAAAACAGCTTACTTGGAATGATGGATTTTTTTTTATTTATTTTGAGCCAGATTTGACCTTTTTGAATATAAATCTCACCTGATCAACTGTAAACACTTTGATTCTTTCACTTCCCAGCCATTTCTGAAATTCTTTTTTCCAGTTCTTCACCAGACTCCCAGGGGTGACAATCAGTGCCTGCTTTATTATAGGTTTGCATCCATACAGCCCCTGACGTAGGAGAGTCCAGACAAGCGAAATGCATTGCAATGTTTTTCCTAAGCCCATTTCATCAGCAAGAATAGCTCCAAATCTGCCACTTAGTCTGTAAGAAATAATGACAATTTAGTAATGCAAAGGAAACCCTGCAATTATTTGCATTCTGATCTGGCAAATATGTTTTTTTTTTAAAGTATATAAAAACCTATTTATTTCTACTATGATCTGTTGCAGTTTTTTATTCAGTTAAACAAAAAGTTCTATATGCCTGTGTGAAACTCAGCTTCGTTACTAGATTAACATATCGATCATTCAGAGTTAGAGATCTTAGTTGAATTCTTTCATATTAAAAACGTTTAAGTAATTTATGTTAAAGCACATGAAAAATACCATAAGCAGCCTATAGTATATAAAGCTGATGTAACAAGTGTAAAAGTAATATAGTAATTTTTCAACAGAGTGGTACATCAATGTACCTTTATACTAGACTGAAAATTTCTGAGGTACCAACCAGCACTGCACTTTGGCTTGGATCAGATGGTTTACAGCAGTGGGACTCAACCTATCAATCATTGTGGGCTGCATATTCAGGTCACAATGTGTTACCTGGGCCACAGGTTGAGAACCACAGCCCCCCACCGCAACACTGCTATGCCCAGCGCCCACAACCCAAAGACCCCTCCACAGAGTGGGGAGAAGACCAGAGCCCCAGTGGTGTGGCTGAGTGGCAGGGACCCCATAACCTGTTGTGCAGGGCCGGGAGGCAGCCCCAACTCGATCCGGTTGTCAACCCCGATTCCTGCCAGGCGGGGCCGGACAGCAGCCCTGACCCTGACCCCAGACCTTGCTGTGTGGAGCCGGATGCAGCCATGACTCCAACTCCAGACCTTGCTGGGTGGGGCCGGGCAGCAGCCCCGACCCCAGTCCCTATTGTGTGGGACATAGTGGCAGCCCCTACCCTGGACCCTGCTGGGCAGTGCTGGGTGGCAGCCCTGATCCCAGACCCTGATGCAGGGTGCCAGGCGGCAGCCCAGGCCCTGAACCCTGCCGCCCTTTAGCATACAGCTGGGCCGCAGCTGTGTGCTAATTGGGCCGCATGCGGCCCACGGGTTGAGAGCCACTGGTTTATAGGATAATTCAACCATTCTCTTCTAACAGAGAAATACAGAATTCATCTCAGTTTTGGGGTGTGTTTTTTAAACAAGCTAAAAATTACCAGAGTTAAAATTATCAGGACAGTTATTCTCCTACCTCATTCCCATCACACACTCATACAGGAATACAATTCCTTCTTTCTGATGTGGGCGAAGATGATTTACAAGGTAAGGATCCACAACTACATCTACCACAGGTAAACCAGCCTTATTGAACATCCGCTGGTGATCTGGAGTTGGACGTGGCATAACTAAAGAATCTTAAAGTTCAAAATATACACAGATGTGGTAAGAGAGAATTTGTGTTTACTTCATAAGCAAAAGGTATTGTTTTTCCAAGGTAACTATATCAAGTAACTATTTGCTAGACTTCAATAACTGCTGAAAATTGCTTTTTAACATATTGGTCACTTCTAGACAAAGAATATAAAGACCAACATCTGCTATTGTTATTTATGAGTACATAGATACAGTGTTGATGTAAATAATAATAAAAAAATATTAAAACACTGCCTTATATCCTAAAGGTTTCAGAAGTACTTTAAAAGTTTAATATATATATAAGAACCACTTCATCCATCACTTACTACAATCTGCCACCTTTTGGATCAACTATAGCAGCTGTTCAATTGAGGATTACCAACAATAATAGTTTAGGACAAGAAATGAGGAAAAATACCTCATCCAACTAAAACTGCAAGGAGTACAGAACATAATTACTCAAAATAGTGTTTATCAGAACACTATGGCTAACCTTTATTTCTTTTTCATTATATATATATTTTACAGATTTTCATCATCCCCGCTCCTCCTCAAAGACTACAGAGGAATGGGCAGAATACTTTGGTGTCTATCAGCACTAGAAGGGGTTAATATTGAGCAACACAAGACAGTGAACAGACACATCACGCCCTACTCATACTAATTTATAGATTAAAGGTCTCCATCCTGTGGGGTTCTGAGTGCTCTCAACTTCCATGGGAGTTGAGAGGCTCAGCTTGCAGGAGGCACTCAAATCCGTCACAGGATTGGGCCCCAAAAAAAACAAAAATTGGAGAGAAACCCACAGCACTGCAGAAACAGACAAAATGCAGCCAACTCTGCGGTTGAACATAGCAGCACTACACAGCAATTTAGGGCAGTAATCTCATATCATCTTGAAACCACAGCAGGGAATTCAGGGAGACAGAACATCATACAGTTGGAATCAGACCAGAACACTGGTCTATTCTTACAAAAAATGCCATAAGATAATAAGAGGATCTTATTATTATTTATTTGTATAAGGCTAGTGTGGGTAGGCAATTTACAGAGGTAGGAAGACATGGGCCAGCACTGAAGACCTTATAATCTCAGATGACATACAAATGAAAGAAATGGGATGAGGTTTAACAAACTGCAGTGTGAATGCTAAGCTGTGGTTCAGGTGCATTTTAAAAAAATTAAAATTATACATCATTTAGTTTGATAACACTAATATACTTAGTGTTTTTCTCTCATCTGAAACATGGCGCCTTCTCCAGAATATTGTCCCTAAACAGCAGGCTGCACCACTGGCTTATCAAAGACAGATGGAAGATATCAACCTGCTAAATATTCAACACCACTTCCTGAAACTACCAGGTGTTCACTGGAGCTCTCCCATACAAATACTCACATGATCTGATTCTCCTTAAACTTATGGAATTTAATGAGATGACAGCACAAAAGTAACTATAATATTGTGTTACAGAACTTTTTTCCCTGCAATAGATGTCTCACTGAACTTGGTTACTTTTAGTTACTTTTGTGTTTGCACATTGGTGGCTATGAGGAATCAGACTCCCCTGAAAGCAATTCTTCTAACTTTGTTTAACCTCTTCACTGCTCGTTGTCCACAGCAACTACCATGCTGGTGTAGTCTCTCAACACTCCGTTGAACTTGGTGGCAAACTAGAACTTTTCTAGCATGTTTGGCACTAGTCAGTTTCTCTTTTCAGTACATTCATTTTTCTTCACTAGTCTATTTTCGGAACCATTCTGATTTAAACAATTTTTATAGTCATCAATAATATTTATAAAAAACTGTGCTATAAGACACTCTAGGGTATATGGACTGTTTTAGAATACTAACTCTTTCTCAAATGTCAGTGACACAGCCTCCAACCTCATGGTTTACAGCACACCTGCCACTTGTAGAACAGAATCATGCTGTGATGTTATTGGTTAAACTTGATTTTCACTGGGATACTCTAGATTCTCATTCAGTACTTGGGTAAGGAACATAAAAACCTTGTTTACACATTGAGCTTTCTTACAAAAGGACAGTGGATAGTTAAATAAATAACAGAATTTTAAATCTTACTTGATGCATTTGGATCATGGCGAGGTTTGTAGTTCTGAGACTCTTTAAATAGATTTTCTTTAGTGCTTGGCTTGCAGACATTTTTGAATGGGCTACAGAATGGTTTCAGGGTACTTTGTGAAGAAGCAATTGGGACTGTGGTGGACGTCCCAACACCAGTCTGAAAACATTTGCCACTATTAAAGTCCTCTGCTGAAATTATACCCATCACTTCAATTTCTTTTCCTCCAATCATCAGCGTTTGACCTTCATCAAGACTTTCAAGGTCTTTAGATTTATATCCAGTACCTAAAAATAATAATTTATTTACTTATGTTTAGCAATTAATTAAGACCACACAGTGGGTATCACTGCCTTAACATCAATATTCAACTGCAGGAAGTGAAATCAGAAATGTCATCAAATCCTTTAATAATTAAGCATATGAATTTGAATAACCTTTCATACTAAGAAAACAAAGTAGCAACAAGGCTTTTCATTTAAGTGAAAACAGATTCAAGTAGATCACAATACCAAGAAAAAAACAGAACAAACGTAACATCATCTGGAAATTGTTGTACCAAATATTTTTAAAACTGCTGTGAATTATCCTCTTATAACTGAATATAAGCATACATTTAGATATTGAAGTACCTAAACTATTTCCATGGAGTGGACCACATCTCAAGAAAGGGACTGTCTCATTGACCATTCCTCTTCTCTCCTCCCACTCATGATCCCATTTGCAATCTCATAATATGCCTGTGGCAATCATGGAAATGGCTTATATGGAAAAAGATAAAAACAATATATTTTAGCTCCCTTTTAATGCAAGTTAGCAGATGGATATGGGGGGAGCCTGCATTGCCTGACCAGCCACCTCTCTGTGACAATAAGCAAGTGCTCTGTGTACTGCTAGTAATAAGTGGGGAAAATATCTGATCACTCCTCCATAGGAATCTAAGAACTCAGTTTGGTTATCTGACAAGAAAGCATGGTGTGATTAATGTAATAAGTATTGTATAAGCATTATCAATGTTAAGCTTAATTGTAGACCTCTCTGCAAGCATAAGCCTTGTCAAGCAGTGTTAGGCCACAAACTTCCGGGAGCTGCAAAGAGTGAGTGCAATAAAATCCTGCAAGCATAAGCAAAACCAGCTAGGAAGCTTTATAGACTAAGATTAAGCAAAAAGGAAGCTCTGTGAAATTAGATGAGGACTTGTGGTTACTATGCACTGCAATCAGATACACCTCTACCCCTATATAACGCGGTCGTGGGGAGCCAAAAATCCCTACCGCATTGTAGGTGAGATGCCCTTATAGCGGGGTAGCGGTGATTTAAAGAGCCCAGGGCTCTGGCCGCAGGGAGCCCCGGGCCCTTTAAATCACCAGCGGACCCCGCTGCCGCAGGCCCGAGGTAGCAGCAATAGGGCTCCAGCAGTGATTTAAAGGGCCCGGGCCTCCCTGCAGCAGCCGGAGCCTGGGCCCTTTAAATCGCCGGTGAGCCCCGCTGCCGCAGCCCCAGGGTAGCAACAGCAGGGCTCCGGTGGTGATTTAAAGAGCTCCAGTCTCCGGCCGCCGTGGGGAGCCCGAGCCCTTTAAATTGCCGGCCGAGCCCCGCTGCCGCAGTCCCGGGGTTGCGGCAGCAGGGCTCCAGTGGTGATTTAAAGGGCCGGGGCTCCCCGCAGCAATCGGAGCCCCGGACCCTTTAAAGCGCCGCCGGAGCCCGGCTGCTACCGTGCTATATGCAAACCCATGTTATATCAGGTCGTGTTACAGCGGGGTACTTCTTTAGGCTGACTCAAATGTTTTTGAGTCTAGCAAATTGACCACAATTAGGACAACTGGACGCATAAAGAAAAGATGAGCTGGGCACAGGTGCACAATTCATGAGATCAAAACAACTGCAAAATACCACACTAAGACATTTGTCCACCTTAATTGGTAGACCTGCTTTGGAACACAGCCAACAAATAATGTATAAAGAGATGCAAAGGTGCAGGTGTGTGTGTGTGTGTGTGTATATGTGTGTTGACCTAAAAGAGATCTCTCTTTGATCGGGCTCTCACACACACCCTGAACCGTAAATCATTAAAAACCTTCTTTGAGGAATAATTAGTTTTAGTTTCTCTTATGCAGACACTACTCAACCTCATTACAAGTAGTGATCACTCAGGGTACAATTAGGGCCCTGATGCATGTCTCCTCCTTCCATCATCTCCACACGCGGCTATTCCAATTTTCAGACTGTGATATTCTCTCAAGTAAACTGAAGTGGTTGTGGGGGCCTGGTGAAATTGGTATCAGTGTCAATGGCTGCTTCAAGCACAGAGATTTGATTTTTCTGCAGCTTTGCCTTTAAAGACTAGAAATGTTTAATCTTTCCAACATAAAAATATCCATATTTAGCTTTCTATTAATTCTGGAAAGCGCCATGTACTTCATACTTACCTAGATCAGGACCATCAGTATCACCCTCTGTTAAATGAAGCTAATGTGATTTTTTTTAAAAACTTAACAGGGTGGTTGATGCATTCCAAACATTTCTTATTCTCTCGCTCATTTTTTTTTTTTTTAATTCAAGCAAGTCAGTGCATATATAGTTTTGATACAAATTACATTAAATTTGTAAAGTCAGGGATTATTTTTCAATTAAAGTGCCTGGCAGCAGCAAAGTTTGCAATGCTAGGGTTGTAACAAATTATTAGAGGGCCATCTCTGTCTTAAATTCAAATACAAGTGTGTTTTGCAGCAACACACAATAAAATTGTAGTTTCTTACTAAATAATCTACTTTGGCTTTGCTGACAACTTAAATTGTTGCTTGTCTTTCAGGCAAAGTTTTTGAGTTAACTGCAACCTATAGCTTACAAGCCTTATTTTTTCATCTTAATCAAAATATATCGTACAGTAGCTGCTACTATGATTGCAAGACTAAAAATTGCAGCACCATCAACTCTGGCTTGCGTTTCGGGCAAAGGCAATATTTATAGTTTCTTCACTAAAAAAAGAACAGGAGTACTTGTGGCACCTTAGAGACTAACAAATTTATTTGAGCATAAGCTTTCGTTGGCTACAGCCCACTTCATCGGATGCATATGAAGTGGGCTGTAGCCCACGAAAGCTTATGCTCAAATAAATTTGTTAGTCTCTAAGGTGCCACAAGTACTCCTGTTCTTTTTGCGGATACAGACTAACACGGCTGCTACTCTGAAAGCAGTTACTTCTCTGTAGCTGAAAAACGCAGTTCCAATCTCTCCCAGTAACCAGACCTCTGATTAGAACATTAACAAGTAACACATTCAAATGGAGGTTCAGCCTTAGGTCTGCCTGCTCAGCTATGAATTTGTCCCTGATGCAAACCCACTTCTCCGGGGCATTATTTGTGTGGCTGATGTCAACAAGGCCCAGCTCCTCCCTTTTGGCAGCTCTACTGATCTGCTCGGCCCTTCTTTTCTAGCCCCTCTCCCGGACTGGCGGCGCAATGCTTTTGCCCCTGATATAACTCAGTCTGCCCCATTTTCCCCTGTACTTTTTGCCTGGTGGGCACGAAACGTGATCCTTTTACTTGCCCCAAAAACATTTCTACTTGTCCTGGGTTTCTGTGTAATAATTATTTTTCTCCCATTCTGACCAGTGGGCCACAGACCACAGTTTGGTCATTGCTAATTTACACAATTTATTAACAGCTTCATTTCACTTCATTCATAGACTAAGATCAGAAGGGACCATCATGATCATCTAATCTGATATCTTGCACACTGCAGGCCACAGAACCTCACCCACCCAACTGCTGTAATAGACCCCAGCCTCTGGCTGAATTACGGATGTCCTCAAATCATTATTTAAAGACTTCAAGTTACAGAGAATCCGCCATTTACACTAGTTAAATCTGCAAGTGACCCATGCCACATTCTGCAGAGGAAGGCAAAAAAAAAACCCAAGGTCTCTGCCAATTTGACTTAGGGGAAAATTCCTTTCCAACCCCAACAATGGCAATGAGTAAGACCTTGAGCATGTGAGCAAGACCCACCAGCCAAATACCTGAGAAAGAATCACAGAATAATAGAATATCAGGGTTTGAAGGGACCTCAGGAGGTCATCTAGTCCAACCCCCTGCTCAAAACAGGACTAATCCCCAACTAAATCATCATAACCAGCGTTTTGTCAAGCTTGACCTTAAAAACCTCTATGGATGGAGTTTCCACCACCTCCCTAGGTAACCCATTCCAATGCTTCACCACCCTCCTAGTAAAAAAGTTTTTCCTAATATCCAACCTAAACCTCCCCCACTGCAACTTGAGACCAGTACTCCTTGTTCTGTCATCTGCTATCACTAAGAACAGTCTAGATCCATCCTCTTTGGAACCCCTTTCAGGTAGTTGAAAGCAGCTATTAAATTCCTCCCTCTTTCTTCTCTTCTGCAGACTAAAAGCAACAAAGAATCCTGTGGCACCTTATAGACTAACAGACGTTTTGCAGCATGAGCTTTCGTGGGTGAATACCCACTTCTTCAGATGCAAGTGGTGGAAATTTCCAGGGGCAGGTTTATATATGCAAGCAAGAAGCAAGCTAGAGATAACGAGGTTAGATCAATCAGGGAGGATGGGGCCCTGTTCTAGCAGTTGAGGTGTGAAAACCAAGGGAGGAGAAACTGGTTCTGTAATTGGCAAGCCATTCACAGTCTTTGTTTAATCCTGAGCTGATGGTGTCAAATTTGCAGATGAACTGGAGCTCAGCAGTTTCTCTTTGAAGTCTGGTCCTGAAGTTTTTTTGCTGCAGGATGGCCACCTTAAGATCTGCTATTGTGTGGCCAGGGAGGTTGAAGTGTTCTCCTACAGGTTTTTGTATATTGCCATTCCTAATATCTGATTTGTGTCCATTTATCCTTTTCCTTAGAGACTGTCCAGTTTGGCCGATGTACATAGCAGAGGGGCACTGCTGGCATATGATGGCATATATTACATTGGTGGACGTGCAGGTGAATGAACCAGTGATGGTGTGGCTGATCTGGTTAGGTCCTGTGATGGTGTTGCTGGTGTAGATATGTGGGCAGAGTTGGCATCGAGGTTTGTTGCATGGGTTGGTTCCTGAGCTAGAGTTACTATGGTGCGGTGTGCAGTTACTGGTGAGAATATGCTTCAGGTTGGCAGGTTGTCTGTGGGCGAGGACTGGCCTGCCACCCAAGGCCTGTGAAAGTGTGGGATCATTCTCCAGGATGGGTTGTAGATCCCTGATGATGCGCTGGAGGGGTTTGAGCTGGGGACTGTATGTGATGGCCAGTGGAGTCCTGTTGGTTTCTTTCTTGGGTTTGTCTTGCAGTAGGAGGCTTCTGGGTACACGTCTGGCTCTGTTGATCTGTCTCCTTATTTCCTCGGGCGGGTACTGTAGTTTTGAGAATGCTTGGTGGAGATTTTGTAGGTGTTGGTCTCTGTCTGTGGGGTTAGAGCAGATGCGGTTGTACCTCAGTGCTTGGCTGTAGACAATGGATCTTGTGGTGTGCCCGGGATGGAAGCTGGAGGCATGAAGGTAGGCATAGCGGTCGGTAGGTTTTCGGTATAGGGTGGTGTTAATGTGACCATCAATTATTTGCACCGTAGTGTCTAGGAAGTGGACCTCCCGTGTAGATTGGTCCAGGCTGAGGTTGATGGTGGGGTGGAAGCTGTTGAAATCGTGGTGGAATTTTTCCAGAGTCTCCTTCCCATGGGTCCAGATGATGAAGATGTCATCAATGTAGCGTAGGTAGAGAAGGGGCGTGAGTGGACGGGAGCTGAGGAAGCGTTGTTCCAGGTCAGCCATAAAAATATTGGCATATTGTGGGGCCATGCGGGTGCCCATAGCGGTGCCACTGATCTGGAGATATATATTGTCATCAAATTTGAAATAGTTGTGTCTGAGGATAAAGGCACAGAGCTCAGCAACCAGGACCAGACTTCAAAGAGAAACTGCTGAGCTCCAGTTCATCTGCAAATTTGACACCATCAGCTCAGGATTAAACAAAGACTGTGAATGGCTTGCCAATTACAGAACCAGTTTCTCCTCCCTTGGTTTTCACACCTCAACTGCTAGAACAGGGCCCCATCCTCCCTGATTGATCTAACCTCGTTATCTCTAGCTTGCTTCTTGCTTGCATATATAAACCTGCCCCTGGAAATTTCCACCACTTGCATCTGAAGAAGTGGGTATTCACCCACGAAAGCTCATGCTGCAAAACGTCTGTTAGTCTATAAGGTGCCACAGGATTCTTTGTTGCTTTTACAGATCCAGACTAACACGGCTACCCCTCTGATACTCTGCAGACTAAATAAGCCCAGTTCCCTCAGCCTCTTCTCATAAGTCACGTGCTCCATCCCCCTAATCATTTTTGTTGCCCTCCGCTAGACTCTTTCAAATTTTTCCACATCCTTCTTGTAGTGTGGGGCCCAAAACTGGACACAGTACTCCAGATGAGGCCTCACTAATGCTGAATAGAGGGGAATGATCACGTCCCTCGATCTGCTGGCACTGCTCCTACTTACACAGCACAAAATGCTCTTAGCCTTCTTGGCAACAAGGGCACACTGTTGACTCATATACAGCTTCTCATCCACTGTAACCCCTAGGCCCTTTTCTGCAGAAATGCAGCCTAGCCACTCGGTCCCTAGTCTGTAGCAGTGCATGGGATTCTTCCGTCCTAAGTGCAGGAATTCTCTATAGTAACTCAGAGCCCTTCCCATCTAGTTCCCATCAATGGCCGTTGAAGTTATTTGCTGCTTGTAGTCACAAATCAGCTACATACCATTGTAGGCAGTCTCATCTTACCATTCCCTCCATAAACGTATCAAGCTCAGTCTTGAAGCCAGTTAGGTTTTTTGTCCCCACTGCTCCCCTTGGAGTTTTTTGCTCCCATTCAACACACACATTATTTTTAGGCCAATGTTTAAGCAACAACTATATATAAATCTATAATACCTCTTCCAATGTCTTTGCCTTCCATATCTTTCAGTATCACAGACTTTCCTTTTGCAATAAGAACAGCATCACCTTCCCACTTCTTGTGTTTTTTCTTTGAAGCTTTACACCACACAACACTGAAGTATTTTGCAAGGCAGTCAGGTTCGTCTTCCACTTTCTTGTGTCTTGCTATTTCTGGTGTTGGTACATGCACTGGGTCTAAAAAGAAGGAAGATAACTAAGAATATTAAAAGATCTCTGTTGATGTAGAAAACTATTTTTAAAAAACCCAACACTATCATCAATCAAGTGCAGTCTGTGCATTTCCTGCTATAGAAACATAAGTTGGCATGGTTCCTGTTCTGAGTAACTTACAATCCAATTGAGACAGAGACATCATAATTCAGGCTTAAAACAATGGACAGGGATGCAAGCTCAAAGGAGCACTAATTTTATGAAATACTGTGTGGAAAATATATGCTTTAAGGAAAGATTTTCAAGTAGAAGGGAAGTTATTTAGTCCATGAAAAAGAGGTAGTTCCTGGTGTGGAATGGAAGGAGGAGACAGTGGGTAAGGGATAAAAAGAAAGTTTTTGAAACAACAAAGTGGTGAGAAGAAGAAGGAAATGAGAGTATGGACTCAGATGAGGAGGAGATGAGCAATGCCTTGAAAGTAAAGATGGGAACTTAGAATTCAATGCAGAAGGGGAGGCAAGTGAATAGATCCACAACTAAAGCCAAAAGAGTGCATTCACAATAACTATTACTGTAGCTTTAAAAAACTTGAAAAAACAGTTAGAAAAAAAAACTTTTACATTTCCAGTTGAAAGAATATTTCACCCACTTTCTTTGTAATATATTAAAAACCATCCGCTATCCTAAAATCCTGAAAAACAGCAGCATGACTTGAGATTGCAGCAAACCAAATGTTTCTATCTATAAATAGTCATACATTTGGCAGAATTGCAGCTACTTATATCTATAATCAATGCAAATATTAGCCAAATATAATTAGGTTAATAACTTTAAGGATTCTCAATATTGCAAACAACAGTTGTCTATACTATTGAATAAAGACAAAGATCACATGCCTTCCATGAGTTACCAGTCTGGTATGAGTTAAGTAATAGTAGAGCAAGTCTGCAGAATTATTTGAAGGAAAATCTGAAACATTCCTTTTTAGTACAGCACATGTGCACAACATCAAAGTGAAAATCAGGCTAATTTTCATTAAAATACCCTTGCATGCTGGTCAAGGCTTAATCAGCTTGCTCCTTTGACTCCATCTGGATTCAGCACTACACAGATTTGACACTAAAAGACTGCTCATACAAAAAACTAACTCTTTTTAGGTGTTTATACTTAGATCAGAAGCAGCAAATATAAAATTCCACCTATAATAATGACAGGTGAAAAAAGGAAATCAAATAACCTGAACATCACTTCTAATGGTAATTGTTTAAAAAAAATGCAAAACATGATTATATGAACTGCCTACAAATTAAAGTAAAATATCAGATGAATGTTAACTTTATTGTTAATAAAACGATATAAATACAAGATATTTTATTTATTGATAGAGATTTTCATGCCACAGGACTTTACAAATTTCTGCTCCAATCCTGTAGAGGGAACCATTCCCGTGGAGCTTTGTGTGTGCGCGCGCAGAGTCCCTGAAGTAAATGGCAGGTTTCAGAGTAGCAGCCGTGTTAGTCTGTATCCGCAAAAAGAACAGGAGAACTTGTGGCACCTTAGAGACTAACAAATTTATTTCAGCATAAAACTTTCGTGGGCTACAGCTCACTTCTTCGGGTGCATAGAATGGAACACACAGAAAGAAGGTATTTATACATACAGAGAACATGAAAAGGTGGAAGTAACCATGCCAACTGTAAGAGGCCAATCAATTGAGATGAGCTATCATCAGCAGGAGAAGAAAAACCTTTGAAGTGATAATCAAGGTGACCCATAGAAGGTGTGAGGAGAACTTAACATGGGGAAATAGATTCAATTAGTGTAATGACCCAACCATTCCCAGTCTCTGTTTAAACCTAAGTTAATTGTATCTAATTTGCATATTAATTCAAGTTCAGCAGTCTCTTGGGAGTCTGTTTTTGAAGTTTTTTTGGAAAACTTCAAAAACAGACTCCCAAGAGAGACCGCTGAACTTGAATTAATATGCAAATTAGATACAATTAACTTAGGTTTAAACAGAGACTGGGAATGGTTGGGTCATTACACTAATTGAATCTATTTCCCCATGTTAAATTCTCCTCACACCTTCTATGGGTCACCTTGATTATCACTTCAAAGGTTTTTCTTCTCCTGCTGATGATAGCTCATCTTAGTTGATTGGCCTCTTACAGTTGGCATGGCTACTTCCACCTTTTCATGTTCTCTGTATGTATAAATACCTTCTGTGTGTTCCATTCTATGCACCCGAAGAAGTGAGCTGTAGCCCACGAAAGCTTATGCTGAAATAAATTTGTTAGTCTCTAAGGTGCCACAAGTACTCGGGTTTTTTTTTTGTTTTTTGGGGTTTTTTTGGAAGTAAATGGGACTCCACGGGTGAATCCGCATGCTTAATACATACACATGGATCCACCGTAGAAAGCTTCCACCTGGAAGGTGCAACAAATCAGCTATTTAAGAGTACACTGCAATGCTACACAATGACTAGAAGCAAAAAAACAACAATCCCAAAGCCAAAAAAAACCCTCCTCTTTTCCATCTGAAAATACAGGGAGAATTTAATGTAGGTGGAGTGTGGTAATTTGACTAAGACACATGAATAAATCCTTGCACTTTTGCAAAAAGTACTAGAGACCTATCAGTGGCCAGAAGTAGTCAGCGTGGCTCAGCCCGCCCCGCGGTTTCGGCCACTGGCTCCTGCCAGCCAGGGTCTCAGCCCACTGCCAGCCTGGGGTTCCTTCCCCCAGGCCAGCAGTGGGCGCTGAGTGGGACCGGTGGCGGGACCCCGGCTGGCAAGGGGCCAACAGCGGGAACCCCAGAGCGGCGGCCCACCCCGCATGCCATCAAAAATCAGCTCGCGTGCCACGTTTGGCACACGTGCCGTAGGTTGCCGACCCCTTACCTAGCTCAATGTTTAAATCATTTGGTGTAAGGCTGACGCACTCCATACAGCTGCTAAGGGCAGTGTTTGGGAGCAGACTACAGAGCAGCAGTTTGGACAGTGAAATTACTGCTAGCTGAAGGCATTCAAATACAGTTGCTTTTGCTGACGTCTTAGAAATGAAGCTACACTTGTACATTGTAAGCTCTGTTGTTGCTTCTGGTTATTATCCTGCACACAGACTAACAGAAATATGTGCATACTATAAACAAAGAGAGACAGGGAATCATCTGTGTACACTCATTTCTCTCTCAACAAACAAAAAGCCCACTTTATAAAACTAAACTCTTCATGACCACTAAGAAGCTGTTGCTGGTGATGTGTTCCTTCTTACTAAAGTGAGAGAATACAGCTGAAGTGTTATGGTCCAAAGGTTAAAATGCAGAGACCATAAAAGTGGGTATTTACAATAGGTGAGACAGTAAGCCCTTAAATTTCAAGATTTCAGCAAATGCTTGCTCCATGTGAGAATGAATTCCTGTAACGTGATGGAGTTGATGATTTACAGAAAATGGGGATGTGGGAGGAAAAAGAAAATAAATGCTGCAGTTGCAAATTAGTGTGACCAGTTTCTGCAGAACAGGTTTAGACGTAGATACTGATTAAATCTGCACAGAAAAGTAAAAGGAAATCTGAAAGAATGCAAAATTTAAATAAAATATGCATTCCCACATTAATCTGCAGCACTGTACAGCAGCTTAAATGTGAAATTCCCATAAGGAATGCAGCACGCTCCAGTGGACAGTACAAGACTAGGTCAGGATCCTGGCTTTGCCAACACACACGGTTTGATCTTAACTCAAGTCATTTGACTCCTCTATGCTTTAGTTTCCCTCATCTGTAAAATTTACATAAAGATATCTACCCTCTGTAAAGTGCTTTGAAATCTCCCGATAAAACATTGTTTAAGTGCAAGTATTGCCGTTCAAAAGAATAAGAAATCTGCTTCTAATTCTGCCACACATGATGATAAAAAAGGACAGATGAAGCCAAAATTTAGTTCAGAATATTTGAACATCCCAGCATACAACTGAATTTGGACCTAGGGCTTGGATACTGATCCATCTCTACAATGAAATGCCACGTTTGTATATTGGCATCTGAAATTAAATCCATTCCCGTATACATTCTTAGAACATATGTTCAGCAGAGACCGTGGCTCTTTATGTCTTCTGAGGATCAACAGAAGTTTTATTTTAGTTCAATTTCATACTAGCAATCAGAATAGTTAAGAGAGCGAATGAAAAATAGTACATAAATTCAGAGAACAGCTCTTTGCACTGTAGCTAGGTATTCTGGAATGTGTATATATTATATTTAAAATCACATGCTGATCTGAGATCCAGGAATACCTAAACCCAACATTATGATGGAAAGATAGTGTTACCTTAATTCTAAATCCAGGCTAGAAATAAAGCACACATTTTTAACAGTGAGTAACCACTCACGCAAGTTACCAAGGACTGGGGGGGGGGGGGGCTTCTCCAGCACTGGATATTTTTAATCAAGATTGCTAGTTTTTCTAAAAAATATGCTTTAGTTCAAACAGGAATTAATTCAGGGCAGTCATGTGGCCTGTGTTATACAGGCAATCAGACAAGATGATTGCAATGGTCCCTTTTTGCCTTATAATCTATGAATCTCACAATGGTATAGTGGAAATAAACACAATATTTGTGAAGAACTCCGATAGTCTAGTGATGAGTGCCATAAAAAAAAATTATGAGGAAATTAATAGTTCTGTCTGCAGGCCAGTACCGAAAATGTGTAACAAATAAGACATAGGGCCACACATTGAACAATTGGACATTGAAAAATCTCCATCATTGGAGATTTTTAGGAAGAGGTTAGACAAAGACTTGTCAGGGATAATACTAAAATAATAATTAGTCCTGTCTTGAGTGCAGGGGACTGGACTAGAAGACTTCTCAAGGTTTCTTCCAGTTCTACAATGCTGGAATTTTATTCATTTCCTATGAATGAGGAAAAAATAAAATATTGTATAGCTGCTTGCTACATGATCACCATCTAGCCTGTGCACTGACTGAAGCAGGGGTTCTGTGGAAAAATAGTATGTGATCATGTAATTAAAGACTGTTTTATAATGCTTATACACCACAGGGCAAAATTAAAGTTACACAGGCACCCTTAATTCTGATATTTCCGAATGCGTGAGTGCTTGACTTTGCCATCTTAATAATGTTCTTTTAATGCAGTTTTGTGTGTGTATGCATATGTGTATCATAAGAATAGGAAAGTGGTGATGGCCTTAACTATAAAAGTTGTGAAATGACTGCAATGTAACCTCACCTCTTAGCAAAATATTTAGCTCTTAAGGATAGTGCTTTAATGGAGGGATGATAGGTAGAGAAGACTTCCAAAACATAGCTTCTAAGTGGAAAAAATGTTCTTAAACCTCTCTGTCTAGGAAAACCAACTGACTCCACCATTCACAGTAAAAAATTAATGAACTAAGTTGAAAGCTTCTGATAAATCCACAGAAATAGTTATGCATGTCCCATCATCAAAGGCAACAGCAACATCATTGACAATTCTGGAATGCTGGCAGGCATCAGATGGTGCACTAGACCAGATTACCTAAGTAAAATGTTGAATTCATTCAAATGCCATCCAAGTTGACTGTTTATAACGTTTTCTAAGATGTTAGAACACACTGAAATCAATTCTAACATCTTTATGTAAATAAAAAAACCAAAATGTTCAGACACAAATTAAATGCAGGTAAGACTTCAGAAAGTAATATACACTTGAATGCCATGTACGGTATTTTGTATGTTATTGTAAAATGCATATTTAGAATTATTTGATTTCTGTTCATTTTTTTTCTACTTATTAAAATAGCAAAACACCCAATAAACTTAATCACTACATACATTTTAGTAAGACAAAATAGTTATATTTAATAATCACAAGTGAATTGTACCACAGTCAAAGGGGTCATTTTTCAAAGCATTTCATAGGGATTTCATCATGTAATTCACATTAAATGTTAATGGGAGGCATGCAGCTAAATCCTCATATGCCACATTGCAAATATACCACTTGGCATTCTCTGAAGATGTGCTATTTATTGCAACTTTTTGGAGGGATTTGGGGGGGGGGTTCCCGCCACAAAAAAACTATTAAAAAGCAGGACTATTTGTGATTTACAAAAAGACAAGTCTTCATAGTTTCCAGAAACCCAACAGAAGTGAAGCAAAGAGGAAGTAGGCAAATAGAGGTTTATTAAGATTATGCATACTTGTTATTAACATCTATTTTAACTCATATCTGAGGAAAACCTGATTTACTTACTTGTTTGGAATTATTTATTTCTTTATTTTATTTTTTTGCCAGTGCTAACCTTCGATTGGCTTGAATAATATTGACTCAGAGAACCAACAATGGTCCATTAATGTTTCTATTCTGTATTTTAAAGAGCATTTATTAACAAAACATATTTTATCCTCTGCAGTGGGTAGGAAACACAAACTATTCCTAGGCTATCTAAATAATTTAAACATGCCTGTTTAAAATTCATGAGATTACCCTGGAAGAAGGCACTTCTTTAGCATTTTCATGTGTTATGAAGGAATGATTACTTACAGATTGGCTGATGACATTACTGGAGGGGAAGGCGTAACATTTCCAAATCAAGTTACATAAATATGATTTACATAAATGTAATCCATTCAGTAGTTCAAGCAGAAAAATTATGTTTAGGGCCAAAACTCAACAAAGCTGGTGAATAAGTTGTAACTTGTACCTGGAAAGCACACTGTGCCAGAGGGGGGAAATTCATTCCTGTGGAGGGTAAATAGTGGTTACTGTGCTGTCCTTGCTTGTCTAGACCGTAGGAAAATGGAAGCAGTTTTAAATTACAGGGGCTCCAACGCAAATTCACAAACATGAACTTCTGCAGGAAAACACAGACTCAAGCTCCATTGGACAGGCTTTATTTTGCATCAGTCCTGGCCATTTTTGGAGCTGAACTGACCCCTAATATATGGAGGCATACACAGATGAAGGTGTAGCAGCTTTCAACCAACAGAGTCAGGTTTCCAGTGCAATTTCCAAGGAATCAAATCCCTCTACTACCTTTTACATGAATGTAAATTCTTCCACTGACATTTGTTCCACAGGTGGCTTTAGTCCTACTTACCTAGTTGCCTTTTTATTTATTTTTTCAATAGTATTAAGGACTATCTCATTTGTCTCTTTACAGCATAAAACAGTTTTAAATTTGCCACCCAAAGACCTGTTATATACTCTTTACAGGGTTTGTTTGCATTTTAAGGATTAAAATAACAAAATAAGTTAAAACAGATACTTAAAATAATTCCTGGACTTTTACTAAAATTATTTTTAGTACAGTACTCATTTTTGCATCTTAAAAATGGATTTACAAACAGCCTTTTTTAAAAGCTATATTGATCTAAGCAGTACAGTAATTTATCATAAAAACATTGGTGTCAGGGACACATTTTATCATCTAAGACTGTGCTGAATACTAGTACGTCTGCAAATGCAGACAAAGATTTTACTAAAATGAATTCAAATAGTAAGCAACCCAATTCACTGACAGTTGTTCCCAACATAAGAGGACTGCCCCAACCATAACTTTTTAATTCCCCTACCTTCCCCACAGAGTTCTCTGTTTTAGTAGTTTTGTGGACTGGACCATAGTTTGAAGCAGGGAAGTACAATCCAGATGAAAATATTTGCAGACTGCAGAGTACTGCAAGGCCCTGGAGGACTTTAATACTATCTTGCCAGGTGGCCAACTTATTCAACTTATTTATTTTACGCACGTGTTGGAAAATCATAGTACTAATGAAGCCTTTTTGTATTAGGCCTGAGTGAACCAAAGTTATGCTATTGTTGGTGGCACCAGGCATGACCCAGTGTTGACAGAGGGGTGGAAAATGACAGTGCCAATGAAGGCTCCCTGTATTAGGCCTCTGCTTGTCCGAACCGCGTCCATGTTTAGACTTTAATTAACTCCACAGGCTAGATGGAAAGAATGGAATGTGTGGCAACTAGTTATCAGTACCAGGAGGCAATTATACAGCCTGCTTGCACCTGGCTAAAGGGAGTGAAACAGAATGACCGGTCAAGAAAAGTTACTAACGAGATAATATATTTTTTTGCCAAGTATGATCTAACCTGTTTAGAGTAATTGCTGCTTCATAATGTATTTGCTGTATGGGAACTGAAAAGGAGGGAGAAGAGGGGGGCGGAGGGGGGAGCTGGGCATTGGGGGTAATAGACATGCTTAGCTAAGATCATGTATAAAGACAGAGAGCTGTTTGTCTGGGGTGTGCTTGATCTGAGGTGTGTTCCTCCAAGCATCCTGCGCTTTGAGATCTCAAATAAACTTTTTTTGCTTCTCCACCCTGGTGTGTCTAATTGGAGCGAGGCACTCCGGGCAACGAATCACTGTTTGCTGCCTCAGGCCTTTTGGGCCGGCAACACTATGCTTGCCCAAACCGTGTTGGAAAGCTTACAGAACTTATTAGACTGAAGGCCGTGTATTTACCTATGTCAGCTATTTTGCTTATCAGTTTTATTTGGCTCCCCAAGTATATGTTGGCTCCCCAGTATATGCAGCTGTGTTCCCATGAATGTTTCCAAAGTATATAGCACAAAGGGTCGACGGGTGTATCTTGTTTCCCCTTCAGAATGACAAATGTATCCTCAACAGCTGTATGTATCTTGTAGCCCCCACAAAATGATATATGTATCCTGCATATCCAATTATCCCCTAATAGATACATGTACAGGGTCTATAGGTCAACCAAATGACGTAGACAAACGTAGGCTAAGTTGTTTGTTACCGGCTATAAAGGTAGGCCGCTTGGCCATGAAAGGTGTGTCTCTCTCTGGCACTAGCCGGGACGAGAACACCCGCTCAGCTGACCGATCAATAAAGGGTGTGGTACTCGTCTTCCTGTCTCCGTGCCTCCTTGGTGTAATTAGGTAAGCTCCAGGGGGAAACGAGCCCTTTTGGCTAACACACGTGCACATGCACATCATCTGTTAAAAGAATTTTACTGTTAATGTTGCAAGGTCAAGCATTCAAACATTGGGAAATGCCAGAATTAAGGTTGCTTGTGCAACCTTAATTCAGTCCTCTTGTGCCTATGCATTATGATATAATCTTTAATTACATGATCGCATATTATTTTTTCCACAGGTCCCTTGACTTAATCAATGCACAGGATGGATCATGTTCACTTAATGTGCAGCTACTGAATATCTTGTTTTCTCCTCATTATTCAATGTGGAACCCCATGCCTTATTTATTTCACATTATTCAAATTCTTATCTGATGAAAGAATTATTAATTTTCTTCACTGGCTTTTCTATGGCGCTCATTGTACAATATTTCAGTGCTCACAAGTATCGGTTAATTTATTTTCACAACATCCCTGTGAGATGAAGGGCTATTATTATCCCCATTTTACAGATGCAAAACAGAGGCACAGATCTCTGCAACTTCAGCTAATGGAGTAACTGATGGCCATAGCTGGTTTCCATCCTCTGTAGATCAGCATTAACGGGGGATGAGACACTTTGCCAGTGGGTTTCACAGATATTTTCTAACAGCAAAGGAATGGTGACACTCAGGAAAAAATGGTTACTAACCTATTCCCAAAGAACAGTTACAGATGCATTGCATATGTCCATTCAAGCGTGTGCACACCCTCTGCACTAGAGTCAGAGATTTTCCCTTAGCAGTACCTGTCATGGGGGCCATGTCTTTGCTGCTGCTGCTGCCTTGTGCTACTGCATGATGGAATAAAGGGCAATGCCTACCCGACCATCCCCCAGTTCCTTCATACTGGCTAGAGTCTGATATGGAGGAGAGAAGAGAGGGAGTCTTGGAATGGACATATGCTACACATCTCAAAGAACAACACAGTTACAGAACACATTAGTAACCATTCTTTTCTTCGAGTAATTGCACATGTTCATTTCACTTCAGGTGACTCACAAGCAGCAAAATCTGGAGACAGGTTCCAGAACCTACCTGAACAGTGACTGAAGGACTACTTGTCCAAACTTGGCATCATCTCTGGAATACTGAGATAAAGCATAGTGAGTTGTAAAGGTCTGTACTGATGACCAAGTTGCAGCTTTACAAGGGTCTGTTGTAGGAACTTGATCCAAAAAAAAATGTGGAAGTTGCTTGAGATCTTGTAGAGTGTGCTACCATTCTGCTTGCAGGGGATACATCAGCAATGTTAGCAAAGATGTATGCAAGACGAAATCCATGAGTAAATCCTCTGCGTCAAGACTGGAAAGCCTTTCATCCTGTCTGCAACTGACAAGAAAAGCTGGGATGACAATCTAAAAGACCCAGATCTGTCCAAGTAAAAAGCCAACACCTCCTAACATCCAAAGTATAGTCTCTCCTCATCCTTATAATAATGGAGCTTAAGAAAGAAAGTTGATAAGTATATGGCTTGATTGAAGTGGAACGCTGATATTACTTTAGTCTGGAATTTCGAATGTAGGCATAAGTAAATTTTGTCCTTATAAAAAACTGCAAACTGGGGGTCAGCTACCAATGCTCATAACTCCACCACCCTTCTCAAGGAGATAATAGTTACCAAAAACAGTGCTTTCATAGACAGATGATGAAATAAAGAGCAGGTAGCCATCGGTTCAAGAGGCAGACCCATCAACCTTCTTAGCACCAGATTTAAGTCCCAGGGAGGAAGGGATTCAGACACGGAGATATAACCTGTCCAGACCCTTTAAGAATTTAAGTGACATAAGATTAGAAAATACTGAGTGGCCTGTAATTGGAAGGTGGAAAGTATCTGCATAAGGAATGCAGCTGAAGATGCTTGCGCTCTTGTAGAATGGGCTTTCAAGAGGCTGGAAGTGGGACCTTCGCCTGTTCGCAGCAAGCCTGGATGCAGGCTGTGATCCAGGACGAGATCCCCTGGAATGACACCAGGAGGCCTTTCATTCTATCTTCAACAGCAACAAAAAGTTGCATGGATTTGCAGAAGGGTTTTGTCTTGTCAATATGAAAGGCTAGGGCCCTTCTAATGTTCAGAAAATGCAGACGCCTTTCCTCCTCTGACCTGTGTGGTTTCAGAAAGAAGATGGGCAGAAAAAGGTCTTGGTTACTATGAAACTGACACACCACCTTCCATAGAAATGCTGGGTGAGGACGTAGCTGAACCCTATCTTTGAAGAAAACAGTATAAAGGGGCTCCTAGGTCAAGGCCTGAAGTTCCAAACTCCTTCTGGCCAAAGTAATTGCCACCAGGAAAGCAACCTTCCACAAGAAGAGCAGCAGGGAGCAAGATGCCAGGGGCTCGAAGGGAGACCTTGTGAGCCTGGATCAGACCCCAAGGAAAAAGTGGGTCACGAACTTGCAGGTAGAGACTTTCCAGACCCCTGATGAACCTGCTTTTCATCTCATGGGCGAAGACCGATCTCCCTTGGAGAATGGAACACCGAGATGGCTGTTAAGTGGACCTTAATTGATGACCATGACAAACCTTGGTGCTTCAGGTGAAGGAGATACTAGTCTAGGATGGACTGCAAGGACGCCTGAGTGGGGCAAAGGCTCCTCTCGGCTGCCCAGCATATGAAGCAATTACACTTGGCCAGGTAGGTGGCTCTAGTAAAGGGCTTTCTGCTGTCTAGCAAAACCTGTTGGACTTGCTCCAACCATGCTCTCTCCTCTGGATTCAGGCAGGCGAGGTTCGGATGGAGCAGTCGCCCATGATCCAGTGAAATCAAGTCAGGTCTGGGCAGGAGTGTCAATGGGGCTTTGACTGCGAGATCTAGAAGCATGCCAAACCAAGACTGATGAGGCCATGCTGATGCAATAATGATAACCTTCGCTTTGTCCCCCTTAAACTTCAGAAGGACTTTGTGAACTTGGGGTATTGGAGGGATGGCATGCAGCAGGCCGTCTGACCATGACTGTAGAAAGACATTGCACAGGGAATCTTTGTCTTGACCATGCCTCATGCAAAAGCGAGGACATTTTGTGTTTTGTGTGGGGGCGAATAGGTCCACCTGGGTAGTTCCCCACCTCAGGTGGAGAGACCACTCATGGTGAGAGAAAAAAGGCATCCTGAGGTGATCTGCCAATACATTCCGCTGCCCAGGGAGATGAGATGCCTCCAGGTGAATGGAATATTTCACGCAGAAATCCCATAACCCGAGAGCTTCCTGGCAGAGGACCTTGGCCTGGAGCCTCCCTCTTTGACGACAGGTGGGTTGGGCAAGGAATATTTGCAGGCCAAGCGTATTGTCCTGAGCTCCTTTACATTTATGTGTAGGGATAGCTTGTTCTGCTACCAGAGACCTTGGTTCCTGAAATCATCAAGGTGAGGCCATTACCCTAGATCCGATGTGTCGGACGCCAATGTTATTGTGCACCATGGGGATGCGAAGGGTACTCCAGACATAACTGAGGCCAGGCCCAACCACCACATCAGGGATGCCAGGACTGGCAGTGGGATGGTAAGAACCGAGTCCAAACGGTGCCTGTTCATGGAGTAAACTGAGGCAAGCCACATCTGAAGCAGTCTGAGATGTAGCCATGCGTACTGTACCACATAGGTACATGCTGCCATGTGTCCCAACAGCAGTAGACAGACACGAGCGGTCGTCAATGGGTTGCCCAATGCCTGGGGTGATTAGGTCAACCATAGCTCGGTATCTGGTCTACGGGAGAAATGCCCAGGCTTGAGAGGCATCAAGCACTGCTCCTATGAATTCTATTTTCTGCACCAGGACCAACATCGACTTTTGCTCCTTTATTAAGAGGCCCAGCACCCAGCAGGTGGCTCACACTGCACTGATGCTATGCTGAACTTGAGCTCATGAGCGGCCTCATATCAACCAATCATCAAGGTACGGGTAAATCTATATGCCTCAAAGGGCTGAGGTAGGCTGTGACTACCGCCATTCACTTTGTGAAAACTTACAGAGCCACCAACATGCCAAATGGGAGCACCGTAAATTGGTAGTGGGTGTGGCCCACTGCGGAAGATCGAGATGTGGAAGTACACATCCTTTAAATTGAGGGCAGAGTACCAATCTACTGGATCCAGGAAGGGAATAATGATTATTTGGATTTGGATGATTTAGTTGGGGATTGGTCCTGCTTTGAGCAAGGGGTTGGACTAGATGACCTCTGAGGTCTCTTCCAACCCTGATAGTCTATGATTCTATTCTTTGATTCTATGAATAATGGAGGCCAAGGAGACCATGTAGAACCTCAGTTTCTTGAGATACTTGTTGAGGTGAGGCAGGTCTAGGATAGGCCAGAGGTCCCCTTTCACCTTGGGAATCAAGAAGTAACAGGAGTAAAATCCCTTCCCTCTCAGTTCTGGAGGAACTACCTTCACAGCCCTGCCTGCAGGAGGACTGATACTTCCTGGACAAGAACTTGCTCATGAGAAGGGTCCCTGAAGAGAGACAGGGAAGGGGGGTACAGTAGATGGATAGAGACACACAGAAGGATGTAGCCCTATGCCATGGTATAAGTACCCAGTGGTTCAATGTAATTGACGACCAAGCAGAGAGGTATGTCGAAAGGCGGTTTAAAAATAAAATGGGGAATGGATCCAGGAGGGAGACCGGTAAGTTTTCCCCGAGCATGCCTTCAAAACGCCTGTCTATTTCTGCTCAGGAACCAGCTAGTGCCCTGCTGAGTGGTGGTAGAGGATGGCTGGCTGGTGGCGCCTATAACCTTTTCTTCTTCTCTGGCTCATGTCTGGGTGGCCCCAAGAACCTGGGTGGTTCTTGTGGTCTGAAGTGCTTCCTGGAGGTCGACAGTTTATAAAAGTCTTAAGACCACAGCATGGCCCTGGAATCCTTGAGGCTGTCCAGTTTGGTGTCCATCTGGTCTGAGAATAACAAGGTTCCCTCAAATAGGAGATCCTGCACCAACTGCTGAACCTCTTGGGACAGTCCTGATGACTGCAGCCACAAACTACGCCTCATAGTGACCACCGATGCCATTGTCTTGGCTGCCAAATCTGTTGCATTTAAGACAGCCTGGAGGGATGTTCTGGCCGCCACCTTTCCTTCCTCCATGACTCTTGCTGCAGGGAGTCCTTAAATTTTCCCAATGAATCATGGACATTGAACTCTTATCTCCCCAGCGGCACCTGCTGATGAGAGATACAAAGTTGGAGGCTAGCAGTGTAATAAACCTTCCTACCAAATAGATCTAGGTGTTTAGCATCCTTGTTCTTTGGGGTAGTGCTTGTTTGGCCCTGTCTATCCCGCTCGTTAGCAGCGGAAACCACCAAAGAACTCGGGGGTGGAGTGCAAATACATATATTTGCATCCCTTGGTGGGAACATAGTATTTTTTCTCCACCCTTTTAGAGGTCGGGGCAGAGATGATGGGGTCTGCCACAGTGCCTTTACCAACTTAACTACCTCATCATGCACTGGTAAGGCCACTTTAGAGGGAGCAGTGGCAGCCAGAATATCAAATAGTCTGTCTGTGGGCTCTTTCAACTCTTATGCCTCCAGGCCCAGATTGGTGGCAAAACTTTTAAGGAACTCTTGATAGGCCCTAAAATTGTCCAGAGGCAGTAGGTTAGCGGAACCTGTGATTGGCTCATCTGGGGATGAGGAGGAGGATGCCACTGGTACTGAAGGAGCTGAATCCTCTACTGCCTCCAAAGCAATATCTATCAGAGGTACCACCGGGGTCTTGGTACCATGGTTGGAGTCCGAGCCCAGCCCTGGAACTGGGTGTGGTGGGGCTGCAGTCTATCTCTCGGAGATCGCGAAAGACTGAGGGTGAGAGAACAGCCTGAGCACCACAGGGAACCCCCACAGGTTCCAGCGTTATCAATGGATGGGCCACTGCCCCGGAGGCCATACTTCCATACATGGTCCAGCACTGAAATCCAGTGCATAGGCTGGGTGGAGGCACCTCTTTTGTCGGGGAGCAGATTCCCTACAGAATCTGATGGGGGGGGACTCCTCCGATGAGCAAGGCAGAGCCATTGCCGTTCCCTCCTACTGGCTATGATGGGGAACCGGTGAATGGTGTAGGGCTGGGGATCGATTACTTGGCTGAAGAATGGCTATGAGTAGCTGGTGATCAGTGCCAGGACCCCAGTGTCTGGTACCAGGGCTCTGATGACCAGTGTTGGGCCGCTGGACACAGATGCTTCGATGCCAGACACCAGCATGATGATGGAGACTGGCACCGGGTTGGGGACCGTTGCAGAGGTTCCATAGCAGGCTTCCCTCTGGATGCGATTGCCATTGGTTCTACGGAGGCGGGCGGTCCCGGGGTGTGGGAGGCACTGGCAAAGCCATAAGGTCCCTTGCCGCTTGGAAAGCTTCCAGCGTGGAGGGGGCTCTCAAGTGCGATGTACCCCGGCCGCTCCCAGGAGTGAGGGGCGGGTCCTGGGTCAGGCTAGGCGCTGCAGGTGGAGTCAGCTCCACAGTCGAATGCCTCTGTGGGGAGGACGAATGGCCCAGGATGGGTCTCGACTTATCAGCTCTGCCCCTCTTTTCTCTATTGGGCACCTGGAAGTGCCCTCTTTTTGGTGTGTTTCTTGTGCTGCTTTCTTGGTGCTGGGGATGTAGAGTGGTGTTGAAGGGGACATGGTCCCAGAGGAGTGCTGCACACCGAAGCTGACGTGCTTGGTGCCGAGTCCAACCAGCTCGGTTCCAAAGCCAGTCTAAGTGCATCTGCAATGAGCAAGGCCTTTAGACAAATGTCCCTGTCTTTCTAGGTGTGGCCTGAAACCCTGGCAAATTTTGCACTTGTTCTTGATGTGAACCTCCCCAAGGCAGCTCAAATAGGGATTGCTCACCAGCATGCGCTTACTACAGGCAGAACATGGTTTGAACCCCGGGGACCAGGGAATGCCCTGTCTCTGGGATGATGTCCCCTCAGGGAACTACTATATTTCACTAACTCACTCTAAAACTAAGACTATTTACAACAACACAGTTCAGCAACCACTGGAAAAGGCTTGCAAATACAAGGAAGAGAACACTGTACCAGCAACTGTCACGAGCGGTAAGAAGGAATTGGAAGGGCGCGGGATTGGTGGCGCCTCTTATACCGGTGCATGAGTGTAGGGCTCCCGGGATGCTAGAGCCAGCCGTATGGATACCACAGGGGGAAAAATCTCTGGCACCAGGGCACATGGCGCACACACACCTGACCTGGAATGGACAAAAACAAGCACTCAAAGAAGAAGGATCAGATTCTGGTGTGACTGACTTCTACTTGGAGCATGGATCGATCTCATATCAGCCAGTCATTCAGGCAAGAAAATACGTGTATCCCTGCTTTCCTTAGGAATGCAGCAACCACCATGCATTCTGTAAATAGTTGCAGAGCAACAGACAGGCTGAAGACTAGAACTGTAAACGGCAAATACATGTTGTTGACTAGAAACAGTAGGAATCTCTTGTGGCTTTGATGAACAGCCACACGGAAATACGCATCCTTCAAGCTGAGGGCAGCGTACCAGTTGCCAGGTTCCAGGGAGGGGACGATGGAGGTCAGGGTGACCATATGAAATCTTGTTTTCTTTATATATTTGTTCAGATTTTGCAGACCTGAGATGGGTCTGAATCCTTCTTTTGCCTTTGGAATCAAGAAGTAATGTGAATAGAAACCTTTCCTTCAGTGAAGACGGGTGTAAGCAGGGTGGTCCCCTGCTCCTGCCCTGAAGGGCTTAAAACAGCCCAGGAGAGGGCTGTGGCTGGGGCAAGAAGCCTGGGCTGATTGGGGAAAGTAGGCTCAGCTGTGGCCATGTTCCAATCAGTCCCAGCTGGCCCCTATAAGAGGCTGTGCCCAGCCAGTCTCCCTCTGGCTGTAGGGAGCTAGAGACAGGGTACCTGAGTGGAGCAGGGCTGGGGAAAGGCAGTGGAGCGCCAGCCTGGAAAGCCCCAGGCTACAGCCTAGCAGAAGGCAACAGGTACTGGGGGTCGCAGAGGGCAGCCCAGGGGTAGGCACGGCAGCAGGTCCAAACCTAACTTTGCCAGTGATGAGTAGGCTGATACTGCAGTCTGCCCCAGGGCATGGGGGCTAAACAATGACTGGCAGTAGCCATACACTGAGGCGAGGTGGGGATAGTGGGTGGGGGTTCCCCAGGGAGGGGGAGACTCTGAGAGAAAGGGGTTACTGCCAGGGGGCAGCACTCCAGGTACAAGGGCACCGGGTCCGGGAGGGACATGGGGGACAGAGGATAGGTGGATCACCGGCCTGCAGAGGGCACTCTGTAGGCTGGAAATCGAGCCAATTCCCAGAAGTCACCAGCAGGAGGTGCAGCAGGGGTGAGTCCGTTGTCTACACGGGGGAACCTTCTCTATAGCTCCCAAATGGAAGACTAGTATTAGAGGGGTAGCCGTGTTAGTTTGGATCTGTAAAAGCAGCGAAGAGTTCTGTGGCACCTTATAGACTAACAAACGTATTGGAGCATAAGCTTTCGTGGGTGAACGTATCCAACGAAGTGGGTATTCACCCAAGAAAGCTCATGCTCCAATACATTTGTTAGGCTAGAAGATCCCACAGAACTCTTGGCCGTTTTTATAAATGGAAGACTGGATCTCCTGGAGGAGAATAGCCTTGTGAGAGTGGTCTCTTAAGAGGAATGGGTTAGGGAGTGGAAGGGAAGGATGGAAATAAAGTGCTAGATGTATCCCTGCTCCACAATACTTAGAACACATCAATCTGTGGTAACATGGGACCAAGAAGATAGGAAGTGGGATAGCCAGTCAGAAAAAAAATGAAGGAGAAACGTGCAAGAGTGGATCTGGTACTCTATCCTTGACAAGGTAGTCAAACATACTGCTTGGAATTTCTAGACTGCCTCCAGGAACCTGCCACAGATGAAAACTGAAGAGGTAGATGTCTCCTACTATGTTTTTTTCCCCCTTTGGCAGAGCTGCTGCTCTCCTGCTCTCCCCAGATGGAGAAAGTGACATGGATGCAGGGAGCCCTGATGTCACTCCTTGCTCCCTCCCTCACAACCCCCCCAGGAGAGAGCGAAGGAGCAGCGTTCAAGGGGGGAGCGAGCGGCAATGCCAGCTGCTCTGTGCATCCAGGTCAGTTTCCCCAGGGAGCAGAGTAGAGGGGTGCAGGGGTGCAAGAGGGAGAGTGCAGGGGTTGGGACACAGGAGGGGGGCACAGGGATATAGACAGACAAAGGGAACATAGTTTAGGGGTTGGGGAGCCTGGGGAGCCCACAGGGACCAGGGGCACCAAAATACAAGTTTGCCCAAGATGCTATTTTCCCTAAGGCCAGCCCTGGAAGCAAGCCAACATGCTCCAACTACCAACCACAGGTGGCAAGAAGGAACTGAGGATGGTCTAAGATGACTCCACCCTTTATACCATCATGGAGCAGCACAAAGCAGCAGAGGGCACATGCACCACACCGACAGGTAACACTGAGGGAAAAATCTCTGATTAGTGCACTGCACGCACGCACACACACACACACCTGAAGTGGAATGGACATGTGCAATCACTTGAAGAACCATCTTCAGCTCCATCCCGGGCTCTGGAGGGGAGTGTTCTCTAGTGGGCACAGACTCTTGTGCATCTTCCCCCTAAGTGTGACCCCTTCTGCTCCATCCCCTCTAACCTGTCCCTGTCCTATCTCTACCCTAACCCCCGCTCTTCATCTTAGTCCCATTTGCTTAACCTAGGCAGGCCCAGTTTCCACTCTTCATGATTCTTATCAATGCCCCAGTCTCCTTGCCCAGCCATTGCCAGTTCCCTGTGTGTGCCCTCTAGCTCCTTGTCCTGACAGTCCTATCTCCCTTCCTGCCACCTCTTCATCAGATATCTCTCTCCCACCGCAGCATTGCTTCCAATCATCCTCCACCCATATTCCCAGTCCCCACTGACTCCCATTCTCAACTGCTCTGCCCAGGCTCCTCATCCAGTCTCAGTGCGCCTCCCTATCCCACCTATTATTTTTAAATTCTATTTCAGCTAATGGAAAGTATAAATTTATAATAATTCAAGTGTGTAAATTAGCTAAGCAACATACATATAAGAACCATGAGAAATGTGGTGCAGTAACTGGTTAATTAAAGTATCAGAGGAGTAGCTGTGTTAGTCTGGATCTGTAAAAGCAGCAAAGAGTTCTGTGGCACCTTATAGACTAACAGACGTATTGGAGCATGAGCTTTCGTGGGCATCCGACGAAGTGGGTGTTCACCCATGAGAGCTCATGCTCCAATACGTTAGCCTATAAGGTGCCACAGAACTCTTTGCTGGTTAATTAAAACTACTCAACTAGCTTGTATTTTATACTGTATGGCTCTCATATATCCCGTCAGCCAAGGAAACACCATTGTCAGTGTTACACCCACCACGAGATCTTTGGAACACATCAGGGTTCAAGGGATTATTCCACATAGCCATAATGTTGGGTGGTATCAGATCCCACATTGCAGAAGGAGGACAGGTACACTGGAGAATGTCTATGACATTCCATGATTGCAGAAGGTAAGGCATTCCCTCCATTTCGCTCTCTCCTCTCCTCTCCCAAAGTAAGAATCACAATTATCTCCAAACCTGGTAGAGTACGGGATGACTGTGGAGGATCCATCAACAGAGAGGTTTAGCTAGCTAAAACCCAGTAAAATCTAAAGAAGTCATGTCCTTGCTACTAATGGAACTTTGTTCAGGCCACGTGGACTCTACTTTAATAAAGAACACCACTTAATCAATATAGTCAGTCTGACTGGGATAAAACTGAGTGTTTTCATTTTTAGTATTAATCAGCAAGAAGCATAAATCACAGGACATCTTAATTTCAGTAATCTGTTACACAAAGAAGCGCAGTTAAAATTCTAAAATGTAACAATAGTAAATAGCAAACATTATGTGTCAAAATGTTACGCAATGAGCTTTTCAGATGATTTAAAAACAAATTCAAAAGGAATAAAAAAATGAAAAACAAATCAAAAATGTGTATTATACATGCACTATAGTGCTATATTTTAAATTGTATTTTCAATCTTTAAAATACAAACTATTTCTAAAAAAGACACTCACTATCCTAGGGTTTCTATTTATTTCCATCCAAAGTATTTAAAAGACGTCAATATGCTTGAACAATAATTATTTAAATTCTCTCCTGCGGCAAGGAATTTTTGATTATTATTTTATCACAATTAGAATTGATCAATTCTATAACACTGTGGAATAAGATAAGAAATTAAACCAAAAGTCCAGTGTGCTGTTAGTTTTTTAAAAATGGAAATTTAAAATTTGGAATATATTCAGCTTACTGCCTGTAGAGCTATGTAAAATTTAACATTTCCATAACACGTGTTTTTAACTGAATGCTGTGGAACAAAGCAATTTTTTAAAATAGGGAACAAATGCCAAAGTTTGTAATCTCTCTTTACTTCCTGGGTTTTGCACTCCACCCCACCCCCCCAACATGGCATCCAACTACCTTGTTAAAAGGAGTTAGAGCTGAAATAAGGGAAGATTGCTCACCAACAAACCTGTCTGTCATATCCTCTCTTCTTTTCTCCAACTCAGCAATAGCTCTTACAGACAGTACTATGGCTTCACCTATTGGGAAGCAGGAGGCAAAAGGTCTGTCAATCAAAGACAATATATAAACTCTATTCTGTCCAGTGAGAAAAATAATATCTAAAACACGATGTAAGATACTAAGGTGTAGGCAGTACGGCTGGACTGGTGTCGTGGAGTCCAGAGGTGGCTACAAGGCAGTGGTCAGAGTAGTTGTGAGAGCTGAAATCAGAAGGCAAGAGTCAGGGTAGAAGTCAGGCTGGGGTTGGACACCAAAGATCAGAGAGTGAAATGAGGTGAGACAAGGCAAAGTCTGAAGCTGCAGCAAGCCAGAAGTCTGTGTGGTTGCCCAGACAACTTTCTGGGGCACCCTCCGGGGTTAGAAAGTAAGAGTGGCCCAATCAGAGCACCATAGGGTGCTGCTGCTCTGGCCCTTTTGGGCAGTACTTCCTGCAGCACCTAATTGCCACAGTAGTCCTTGGATGTGGCTCTGCATGACCTCCTTGGGGTGATGTGGGAACATCAGTTGCCCCAGGCTTCACTGACCTAGATTCTAGTCCTGTGGATCCTTAAACAGGAAAATAGCAAGAGCTGAAAGAAAATAATTGGCAACACCCCAAGTGAGCAGGCGGGAGAGATGGAGGACATGAGAAGAGAGAACTATGACAAACAGGATTACCTGTAAGCAATCCTGCCTTGTCATATAGTACATCCCAATTCTCCCATTTTACCTGGCAAAAGCCCTTACAGACAGCAACTGTATCCCAGAACTTATCTGTACAGTAGCCAAATGCAAGAGTCTGCAGCAAAAGACTGGACCATCTGGCAGTGGTGGGTGAAACTAAGTGGCTGCCTTGTTAGTAGTAGAAGCAGGTATTTAAACCCTCCAAGCCCAAATTATTATCATTACCTAAGAGCGGTGACACTTCTGACATGACGATGAGATTTCATAGCTTGGTCATATAAGAACAACATTCTTGCTCCTTCTGGGCAATAGCAGGTGGCCTTGTCTTTATTACAGCTCTCAAAACAATATTTTTAAGAATCAGAGAGGTAGCCGTGTTAGTCTGGTTCTGTAAAAGCAGCAAAGAATCCTGTGGCACCTTATAGACTAACAGACGTTTTGCAGCATGAGCTTTCGTGGGTGAATACCCACTTCGTCGGATGCAAGAGACTCTTGCATCCGACGAAGTGGGTATTCACCCACGAAAGCTCATGCTGCAAAACGTCTGTTAGTCTATAAGGTGCCACAGGATTCTTTGCTGCTTTTACAATATTTTTAAGAGTTTGTGTAATATTTAACATGACCACCCACTCAACAAAGGAGGCAGTAGCATGATTTCTGACATGTCTTATTTTTCTAAAAAATTCTGAGTCAAGAGGAGAAGAGGGGAACACTATCATAGTTGCTTGCCTCAATCTCAAGCAAATGAATATATCCCTCAAAATTGAGATTGCAGCTCTTGCCAGGACTCGTTTAGCATGGTTATCTTGCTGGAAGCACGCTAATAAACTGTTGGAGACCCCAGGAAAGTGAAGGCTCCACTCACTCATCCTTGCTAGAGGTACATTTTTCTGAGGCAGACAGGGATGGAGGCACTGCTAAGGTACAGAGACTGGGGAAGGAGAAGGACAGAACATGGTGCTGTGTTTTCCATGCTGCCCTGTTCATATATGTTAGTTCAGTATGGCTCTGTACTAGAATAGAGAAGTTCCTAAGATTGCAGGTCCAGAAGAACTGCCAAAGGGTATGTCTACACAGCACAATCCTGATGGCAGTGTGTAGAGTACACACTGCATGCTTCCCCCGCCCCCCAGAATGGGTATAAACAACATTCTAGATAGTGAGGCACTGTTTAGGCATATGAAGACATGCCAAAACTCTCTCTCTACATGCCCAAGCAGTTCCTCCCACATCTATAGTGCTATTTTTATTAGTGTAATGTCCTGGTGCCTCCCCACTGGCAGAGTCTTTTCATGCAGTGAAGAAGTAGTGGCAAAAGACTCCAGCAGCAGGGAAAGACTCCGACAGCAGGGAGACAGTGGGGAAAAGCTCAGGCAGCTCCCCGTGGCAGGGAAAGTGGGAAGTTGCCAGAGTCTTTCCCTGCCACAGTGAAAGACTCATCAGTGCAGAAAGGCTCCCTCAGCTCCCCGTTGCATCCCCCTGGCCAGAGCCTTTCAGAGCCATATTTAGCTACCCACTGTAGTGTGAACACAGCTTGTTTTTTGCTGCAGCATACCCTATATGTCACTGCCAGAGGTGTGCAGTGTAGATATACCTTAATGCTACAACATAACAATACTGAAGGTACACTTTCTAAGAAATGAAAGATGCCCAAGTCTAAGAGGCAGGTAAAGTGATGATGCAAACCAGATATGGGTGCTGGAGAAGAAGTGCAGACCCACAATAATTGGAGAGAGAGAAGCACCAAATATGGTTGACTTCTTGATAGACTAAGAGAAGGAAAGGACATCTTCCATGGGAAAAAAAATTAAAAAGTACATTTGAAGGAGGATGGCTAAAGGTAGACATGAACCCACAGGACAGGGTGCAAGCCAACTGCAAAATGACCCAAGAATTGAAAGATCCACTATGATGAAATCAGAACAAAGGAAACTGGAACTATAAGATGTCTCTGGATAGAAGATGCTGCTAGCACAAAGAAGAAGAGAAAACTCCTTTCTCTGACAAACATAATACAAACAAAACAATCATAATATGGAGTTAGGATGGTGGAGAAAGGGTCTTCATGGGACCTCCATATTCTATTATGTCTTCATCTACCCAACTCTTTCCCTCACAGAATCTAAAACTTTGGGGAGGTTCTGCCAATTTCGTCTTTGCATCTACCTCTACATTCCTGGTGAGAAGCCACCTGATGCTGGCAAAGAGTGGAAAGTTCCATGGTTCTGACTCTCACAGAGGTAACATCTGTAGAGAGAGATGTCAAAAGAAATGGATATTTAGGTAGAAACACTTCCAAAGTCTATGTGGAGGGCTTTGGTAACAAGTATAGAGTGGGTTGTAGTCAAGACAACCTCTGCAAAACCATAAGCCCTATAAGACACATTCTGGCCTCTGTTGAACATGGGACCACATCTATGAGAACTTGGAACAAGAACACAGAAACAACTTGGCATCTACCCCATAACACTGGACAACCAGAATCTAGATTCTCAGGCAAAGTCAGGTATTTCCATGCTATGAGGTAGGCACTGAAAATTTACTTTATGCTGGTTCCCATTCCTCAGAAGCCACATCCTGGATGGTAAAGTACAGCAGGATGAATGCTTTTTATTTTTTAAAAAGAAGTTTTGAGTCTTTTAGGCCCAGAAAATGAATGTCCTGTGGAAGTGGTTCCAGCTCTACAAAGAGTCTTGTGGCATCTTATAGACTAACAGACGTTTGGGAGCATGAGCTTTCGTGGGTGAATACCCACTTCGTCGGTTGCATCCGACGAAGTGGGTATTCACCCACGAAAGCTCATGCTCCCAAACGTCTGTTAGTCTATGAGGTGCCACAAGACTCTTTGCTGCTTTTACAGATCCAGACTAACACGGCTACCCCTCTGATACTTGACAGCTCTACAAGACACATCAGTATCCTGGAATTGAAGAATGCTGGGGTTGGCCAGGATGTACACTGAAATCAAGGCTAGTTATTGAGAGGTTAACACCTTCAAGGCATACAAAAGGCACAATGGAGATAATGGGGCTCTCATCTTAGGCCATGTCTATACTAGCAAACTTACAGTGGCACAGCTGTACCGATGCAGCTGCGCCGCTGTAAGATCGTTCATGTAGCTGCTCTACACGAGCTCTCTCCGTTCAATATAATAAAACTACCTAAATGAACAGTGACACAGCGCTGTATACATGAGCACTTATGCTCGCAAAACTTATGTCACTGGGGGGGGGGTCCTGAGTGACGTAAGTTTTGTTGACATAAGTGTGAGTTTAGACCTGGCCTTAAAGTGCTGCTCTATCCTAAAGTGACTGTAGGGGGGAAAAAAGGGTTGTTTGATTCCACATTCATTGAACCTCAGTGATTTCGATTTCCAATTTCCTCAGATTGTAAGTAAAAGATTTGTTTCCTCTCACTTCCCCCCCACCCCCCTACATAACTCCACAAGCTCATCCTGGGTTCTGACAGTCAAGCTGGTTTCTCTCCATCTCTCACAACACCACCACAAATAAAGGTTCTTTAGGCTCAGTTAAGCCCTTAATTAAACCTATGCAATCCTGCAGTCTTCTGATGTTGCTAGGAAGGATTGGGGAATGGATTTATTTTTTATGTTTGGGATTTTATTTGCAAATAAATCAAAAAGTCATACCATTCACAAAAATTATCCTAGATAATAAAGAATTTTACTTGGCTTTTGGGTCACAAATTATTTATGTAGAGAAACTATTGCATTTTGGTAGCTACAGCATAACCGTGACATTGATCCAAATGCACCAGCATCTGTCTTGGTTGCACATGTATCATAGTAATTATGCATGGAAATGAAAAAATTAGATATCTTCCTAGTCACTTGCCAGTGTAATTACCACAATTGAATACACAAATCACAGAAACTGTGCACACAAATTATGCATGGATGCAGTTCTGAAAATTTTAATGTTGCCTTCAGCATCTCTATTTTGAAATTATCTTATGTAAACTTTCATCCACTGATTATAAAAAGTGTTAAATTTTAAAAAGATATGTGCATTTACTCAATCTTTCCTCAGTTGAGCATAAGAAATAAAACAATCCAGTCAGTTTCCTATGTTCCCCAAGCTAATATAATACATTAACAAAATCTCACCATTGCCATAGGCTTTACTAATTTAAAATGAGTGAAAGATATATAAAGAAACATGGCCTTTATTTCTCTCTCTATATATATATCTTTATTAACCTTCAAATAACTTCATAAAGAATACTAAAAAGGATAGGAATTGCTTTGAAAAAAGAATAAAGCATAAAATCAACATATTTAAGAACACCTGTCTAAATTTTCATTAGCTTGTTCCAGGTCTAATAAAAGTTCAGTGGAAGATTTCCAAAGGCAGTTTTTTATCTTACACACTTAGAACTACAGTATCTGATTATACTTCAGACTAGAAATATTGAGAAGACTCAAACTTGTGAAAGACATTTGACATTTTTGCTAATGTACATAAACAACAAAATGGAAAACATGCATTCATTTTTCAAGGCTAGATTCTGATCCATCCAAATTAACATAAAAAAATCATTTTGCTAGGCCAAAAGAATTTATTAGAAAGTATCTCAGAGAATAAAACATCTCAGATTACATGACAGAGATGATAAATATTTAAAGACTGTTGTATTCTGGCAGATCACGTCGTAGTCTTATTGCCTTCAGCTTCTCTACTTTGATTTTTGCTTTCAATAGCTCTTCTTCCAGTTGCTGCTTTCTTTTCAAGCCATCCCTCTTTTCTTGGACATAAAGCCCAATTTTTCTTTGATTTTCCAAGATTATCTGATGCTCCTCTTTCAGCATTTGCAACATCTGTGGCTCATACCCACACGCTGGCCTAAAGCGTTCTCCGACCTCAAGCCTAAAAAAATCATCTCTTCTTGGGATGGGAGATGAAGACAACATCATTCTCATATCAACAGAAGATAGTGAAGTTGAAGGAGATCTCTCCATAACATGCACCAATTGGTGTTCTTCTCCTTGTTCTAAGTCCTCACTCTGCTGTGAATCTACAGCCAAGGAAGGAGGAGGTTTGACATCCTCTTCTGGTTCCAACTCCATTGTGATTGCAGCAGGATGGTGATCCAACACTGCTTGTGGGGAACTGGTACCAGCAACTGTTTCTTTATCTATGTTAGCACTAAAACATATATATAATAATTAAGTCATTATCTGTAAACAAAAGCCATTATATACAAAAATAGGAGCAGATTTAACTTGTGATAAATATGGCAATTTCCTGCAATATATCTTGGAAGAACTTGCTTTATTAAGTTTAGGTATTAAGGTGAGCTAGGACTGTATGCAACTTCCCCAGTGGGGAGAGGTGACAGATGTAAGCCCTGGGAAATATATAGGATTTCAAGAGACTATTCTGAATTGTGCCGAACAAATGTGTTCTTTTTGGGACACCTCAATCCGGGACAGTTTCTCAGATTGGACACCTAAAAAGAATGACTCATGTGTGATAATCTCCCTCATATCCTCTGCAGTGAAGACCAATGCAAAGCATTCATTCAGTTTCTCTGCAATGGCCTTGTCTTCTTTGAGTGCTCCTTTAGCAGCTCAATTGTCCAGTGGCCCCACTGTTTGGCAGGGTTCCTGCTCCTGATGTACTTAACAGCAAAAATGGTTTTAGTTTGTGTGTCTTTTGTTAGTTGCTCTTCAAATTCTTTTTTGGCCTGCCTAAGCACACTTTTACACTTGACTTGCCAGAATTTATGTTCCTTTCTATTTTAGTCACTAGGATTTGACTTCCAATTTTTAAAAGATGTCTTTTTGTCTGTAACCGCCTCTTTTACTCTATTGTTTAGCCATGATGGCTTTTTGGTGGGGTCATCTTGTAGTTGTTGGGGTTTTTTTTATTTGGGGTACACTTTTAATTTGAGCCTCTATTATGGTGGCTTTTTTTAAAGTTTCCATGCAGCTTGCAGCCATTTAACTCGGGACTGTTCATTGTAACTAGCTTCCCCATTTTTGCATAGCTCCAAAGTTAAATGCTACTGTGGTTGGTTTCTCTGGTATTTTTCCCCTTACAAGGATGTTAAACTTAATTACATTATTGCCACTATTACCGAGTGGTTCAGCTACAGTAAAAGCTGTTTTATCCAGCATGTTGGGGAAATGGGGGGTGCCACTAAGTGAAAAATGGTGGTTAACTAAGAGGGAGGGAGTTTGGGTGCGGGAAGGGGTGTGGAGAACAGGCTCTGGGAGTGAGTTTGGGTGTGGGAGGGGGCTTGGGGCACAGGAGGGGGTGCAGGATGCCGGACCCAGGGGCCACTCACCTCAGGCGGCTCCCCGCAAGCAGCGATCTGTCCTGGCTGCTCCTAAGTGGAGGCACGGCAGGCAGCTCTGAGTGCCACTTCCGTCTGCAGGAGCTACCCCTGCATTTCCCATTGTCCACTGTTCCCAGCTAATGGGAGCTGTGTTGCTAGCGCTCAGGGTAGGGCAGCACAGAAAGTCGTCTGTCATGCCTCCGCCTAGGAGCAGCCAGGACAGTTCGCCGCTTGCGGGGACCTGCCCGAGGTGAGTGGCCCCAGGATCTGGCACCCGGCATCCCCTCCTGCACCCAAACTCCCTCCCAGAGCCCACGCTCCACATCCCCTCCCACGCTCCAATCCCTTGTTGGCCCTGCACCAACCAGACTATAAAACGGAATTTTAATGAAGATCAGAAATGCCGGCTTATAGAGCTTTCAGGTTGGTGAAGTGCTAGATAAAAAACAGCTTTTATTGTATTATGACTTCTTGGGCCAGATCCTGTGCTCAACTTAGGACTAAATAAAAAATTGCCTCTCCCCTTGTGGATTCCAGGACCAGCTGCTCAAAGACGCAGTCATTAATGGTGTCTAGAAATTTTCTCTCTGCATCCCATCCTGAGGCGACATGTTTCCAGTCAATATGAGGATAGTTGAAATCTCCCATTATTTTGAGGTTTTAACTGTTCTGTTTTTGAAGCCTCTCTAATCTCCATGAGCACTTCACAATCACAATCACCATCCTTGTCAGGCGGTGGTGTAGTCCTCCTGCTATACTCATTATTCAAGCATGGAATTTCTATCCATAGAGATTCTATAGTATTGTTTGATTCATTCAAGATTTTTACTGTATTTGACTCCATGCTTTCTTTCACATGTAATGCCACTCCCCCACTCTGTCATTCTGATATTACTGCGTTCCATTGATTATCATAATCCCACCAAGTTTCTGGGATGACTATTATATCAATAGCCTTATTTAATACCAGGCACTCAGGTTCACCCATCTTAGCTTTTTAACTTCTTGCTTTAGTATACAATTTTAAATTTTGTCAATATTTAGTTGTTTGCCTTCATGTGATGTAACTGAAAGGCACTCCTTTTCATTCGACTGTTTCTCTTCAGATCCTACCTGCACTTTATCAACTTCTGTCCTCTTCTCTTTACTAGGTTATAAAGTATTCCCTTTAATAAATCCTCCTCTAAGGGATGTCTGTGTCTGAACCATGTGTTCTTCCACATGTGTAATCTTTTCCCCAGCCCTTAGTTTTAAAGTTCCTCTTTGACCTTTTTAATTTTACATTCCAGCAATCTGGTTCCATTTTGGTTTAAGTGGAGCTCATGCTACCTGTATAGATCCTCCTTTCCCGAAAGGTTCTCCAGTTCCTAATAAACCTAACTCCCTCCTCCAAACTCCATCATCTCATCCACATATTGAGACGCTGCAGTTCTATCCGTTTAACTAGCCCTGCATGTGGAACTGCAAGCATTTCAGAGAATGCTACTAATGAGGTCTTGGACTTTAATCTCTTACCTAGCAGCCTGAATTTGGCCTTCAGGACCTCTCTCCTACCTTTCCCTATGTTCCTAGCACCTATGTGCTCCCCAGCATCTCACAGAAGTGTGTCTAGATGTCTTGAGAGGTCTTCACACCTGGCAGGTTATTCATCATACGGTTCTCCCAGTCATCACAAATCCAACTATCTATATTTTTAATAACTAAATTCCTGTCTCTTCCTAACAACAGGGGTCCCCTCTCCCAGAGAGGTAGCCTCAGTGTGAGAAGATACCATGACATCATCTGGAAGAAGGGTTCCAACTATGGGATTATTTCCCTCTGCTCCAGTTTGATGTTCACCTTCCCTGAGATTTCATCCTCAACAGCACAGAAGTTGACAGATGAGAGGGTGGGACCACTCTACTGCATCCCAGAAAGTCTCATGTATGTACCTCTCTATCTCCCTTAGCTCCTCCAATTAAGCCATTCTGGTCTGAAGAGCCCAGACGTGGGCTTTATGGACCATGAGTCACTTGCACCAAATGCACACATTTGCTACCTGCCCACAAGGAAGCAATCACACATGCTGCATTAAATGAAATAAACTGGATAGCCCTCCACTCTGCTGCTGGACTTCTGCGTGTGTGAGTAGCTGTGAGGTAGCAAGAGAGTCATAGCATGGAGTAGAGGTGGGAAACCACGGAGAGGGCAGAAGGCTAGCCAGCCAAGAAAGTTAAGAAATACCAGAATTAAGTCCCATGCACTTTTAATTGCTCCCCTAGTGTATATGCATTATGATATAATTTTTAATTACATACTATTTTCTTCCACAGGACCCCTCTCTTCTTCAGTGCATAGGATGGATGATGCTTACTTAATGATCAGCTATTCAATATTTTGGTTATCCTCCTTGTTGAATGTGTGGCCCTAGGCCATATTTATGGCACACTTTTTAAACCCTGCCCTGAAGACAGAATTATTAATTTCCTTATGGACTTTTCCATGGTGCTCATCACTACAGAATCTGAATGCTTCCTAGATATTAATGAATTTATTTTCACAACACTCCATTAAAGTGGTATTACAGTATCATTATTCCCATTTTACAGATGAGGATCTGTCTAGAGTTCTGTGCGGATACACAAATATGTATCCACATCCGATCCGTAAAAATTATCTGCAGATATCCGTGGATTTGCAGGGCTCTATACTCAGGGCTGGGCTGAGGCTCCAAGGCACTCCACCAGAGCCCGGTTGGGGGGAGCCGCTAGGGCTGCTGTGGGGAGCCCATGAGGAATCACGGACCCTCCACCTGATCTGAGCTGGGCGGGGAGACGGCCGGGAGCTGCTCTCAGCCCCTTCCCCTGCACCACAGGGTTTGCCACGGCTCCCCAATGCTCCCTGGCTGGGCGCCACACTGGACTGGCCAGGGGGAAGGGGTGAGACCTGTGGACGTGCCCGGGGGCTGCTCGGGCCCCTCACCCAGGGCAGGTGTAGGATCCACCGCAGCTCCCCACAGCTGTCTGCATGGCTCTTACCATGGCCAGGCTGCAGCTTCGAGCCACCCCCTCCCCAGCCAGTTCCCGGTCAGGGAGAGACGCACTGGCAGCTGTGGGGAGCTGCAGCCCCTGACTCCTGCCCAGTGTCCCTGCCCCCCAGTCTCTCCACTCAGTGTCCCTGCCCCACAGGCTACCTGCCCAGGGCAGGTGGAGGATCCATGCCACGGTTCCTCAAAGCTGCCTGCCTGGCTCTTACCGTCAGAGCCCTGCACGGATACAAAATTTGTATCTGCATCCGCGCTGCTATACACAGAAATGGTCCATAGATATAAAGCAGATGGATACCCGTGGATTTGCAGGGCTCTAGATCTGAGGCACAGAGAGATTAAAGGTCAAAAGTGTCCACTAATTTTGGATGCCCAATTTAAGGGCCTATGGCCTCGTCATTTTATAGCACTTTATTTCTTTAAAGCACAGCTCTTGCCTTCAGTTTCAGCTGTGAGTGTTCTGCACTTCTGAAAATCTAGCACCACATTTCTCAACTTGGGCACCCAGAAAATGAGGAACACATAGGCTATGTCTATACTAGAGACCTTACAGTGTCACAGCTGTACCAATGCACCTGTGCCACTGAAAGATCTCTCATGTAGTTGCTCTATGCTGATGGGAGAGCTCTCCCGTCAACATAATTAAACCATCCGCAATGAGTGGTGGTAGCTATGTCGGCATGAGCGCTGTGCACACTACCACTTATGCCGGTGAAACTTATGTCGCTCAGAGATATGTTCTTTTCACACCACTGAGCAACAAATTTTGCTGACATAAGTGGTAACGTAGCCATGACCATAGTTACTGGCAACCTGTGAAAAGTTTAGTTAAAGTGAGTTGCCTAGCATCACAAATGATCCACAAGGAGACTTAGGTGCTTAAATCCCAGTTTTAAGCATCACTGCAATCCACAATTCCCTGTCTCAGCTGCTGCCTAATCCCATAGGCACCTAAACTCACTCAGTAACTTTTTTACTGTAGATGCCTATATTTTCTCACTTTGAGCATGTACACTGCAGCCTCACTTTAGAAGTCCAGACATCTAGCTCATGCCTAAGCCCCATCCACAAAGTAAGAGAAATGAGGTAGTCCCCTACCTGTCTTCCCTATGCAACCCAAACAGAGGAACCAGACACCTGGGGTCACCCATCTGTCAGGTGGGTGCCCTAACCACCAAGCTATAGAGTCAGTCTCGCTCTCTCACTCTGCCCTAATTACTCTAATTATTTACCCAAAGTGGAGGAGCAGATTCAATAGAAGAGACTGAGGAAGCCCCACATCAGACTATTCCATATGTCTGTGGTTATGGCACTCTCCTAAGAGGTAGGAGACCCCTGTTCAAATCCTTTCTTCCCATCATACAGAAGGGGGAACCTGAACCTTGGTTTCCCACATCCTGGATGAGTGCTCTAACCACTGAGCTAAAAGTTATAAAGGAGATACCTCCACCTCCCTCCTTCTCCATTTCTTGCTTAGGCACCTAAACTGCCTGACTCTAAGAAAGGGACTCCTGGCTCTAGAATGCAGAGATAGGCATGTAAATCTCAACTACAGGGAGGTGCCTAAATCCATGAGAGGGGCAGGCTTAGGACACACCCTTCTTGTCAGCGTCGCCAATTAGCTAGCTTAGGCAACTCCCCGTCTAGTGTACTGGCTTTTGTGGATCCCACTTTTAGGTACCTATTTCTCCCTATGCATTGTATAGGGAGCCTAGACACCTAATTCAGGGTTTGAGGATCCCAGTGATTACAGTGGTTTTCTAGGAACCTGAAAGTCAAGCATTGCAATGCTGAGTGTCACAACACCTAAATCCCTGTATGGATCGAAGAGCCTCTGTGACAGAGGCAGGAATAGAACCCAGTTTTCCAGGGTAAGATTCAATTGCCTTAACCATGAGACCATCCTTTCTCTTCATGCAATACCCTGCCTCATTCACCACACACCTTTCTACTTGTACAACAAATGAGGCAGGGGGCCTACTGACAACTGCTTCATTCAATACACAGCCCGGATTCATTCCTTAAGCAGTGTCCATCTTGTGCACTGAATGAGACAGTGGTCCTGTGGGAAAAATAACGTGATCATGTAATTAAAGACTGTATTATAATGCATACACAAAAGGGGACAATTAAGGTTGCATGGGCCTTAATTCTTTTACTTCATAACTTTTGAGTGCTTGACTTTACAACCTTAACATTCCCACTGCTAAGTACAACTGCTAGTCTCTTCTCCACTGCTGGCTACATGCTGTTTTTCTTCCTGCCATAGCCTCTGCTCCTAATGTGGCCTTCCTCATCCTTACTTGCTGTTCCTAGCCTGAGGCAAGGGGTGGAAACAAGTATCAGGAGAAGCAGGTCAAGCTAAAGAGAAAGAGAGGCTCCCAGAAAAGGGAGGGGAGGTAGACTGGGAGTTGATACGGTCTAGAACAGCCCAATAGTGGGAAATCCATAATGATCCACTACAGTGGACCCCACCAAGAAACAAGCAAAATGCTAAGCCTTCATGTAACTCAGACCTGTGAGTTAGTTTTAGTTAGTTTCTTAAGAGCTAAACAACAGTAAAATAGAAGGTGAAAACAGAAAGAAGGAACTGTAATAAGAGAAGCTCCTCTTTGGCAGTTACAGTGGGACTCCTGCCAACTCCACTGAAAGAAAGGGAAACAACAGTTACCATAATGGGGGTGGTATTTATAACCCTGAGGCACCCATGATTCATAGGTTTTGTTTAATTTAATTTAATTAGGTAAGAATTTCTTACCAGATACCAGGCGACATTATAACTTTGTCAACTACTTATATATATATATACACACACCTCCAAAAACAAAGTCATGTTATAATGGGTTAAAACTGGTTATGTTGGGGGGGGGAGGGGTGTAATTCAGGGTTAAAATGAAAGAATACAAAATAATAGTGTATTTTGTATAAATTATTTTAAAAAGTATTTCTCCAATATTTAATGCACCAACTGGTATATTAGGGAAAATCATTCTGGGCACCAATTCAGTGTTCTCGGAGTCCTAACAGAGTCCAAATATGTTTGAGTTGCAGGAATCAAATTATGGCTCTTGAACATGCTGTGCATGAAAAGCACCATTACTGTATACAAGTCCATGAAACATCTATAGCTCTCAGACTAATTTTCTTCATTACAGTAGGTGGTGATCAAGACATCACTTTTATACCTAATTAAAAAGGCTGTTTTGTTTTTAATAAGATCTTTTGACTTTTACCTATATGGGCATTCACCAGTAGCAACTAGACTGCACTGGTGCTACAGATTTCTTTACACCAAAGCCCCACAAGAGCATGTTAAATTTTTTTTTTAAGAGAATCTGGCATGTTAGAATTTAGACAATTGTTACCATTCAGTTCAGTCATTGGCACCATGAATCAAACTTCCCATGTGTACACATGGCAACTTCTCCTAGAACACTTAGCTGTTGCACCAACCAACTCTTAATGGGAAGCCAGCTTCACACATTATTTTGATCTGCTAGTGAAAAGAATGTAAAAATGTGGCTTTATCATTACTTCTGGGTAGTGGACAGAGTTTACTTTTATCCTTGTTAGTTTAAAATATCTGCATCCAGAGGAAGCAAAATCTGACCCTGGCAGTTTCTGATCCTGAAAAGACCAATACTGTACCAGGAGAGTGTGTTGCAAGTCTGATTTGAGGGGCATTATAGCAGCTGTAGGGGAAGCTTGCCCACTGCCTGCTTGTATTATGTCTGGCTCAAATCTAGACAGTCTCTCACTTCATGGAGCACTAAAAAGAACTACAAAAGAGAAAACAACTGATTCTGTAGCTCCCCGATCTCTGTTTATATGCTTACAAACTGCCTAGCATACAATACATGTATTGTTATTTACAGTTTATATTGCAATCAGCTTTGCTCTGGATTCAGAAAATGTCAGCAAGTGAAGGAAAAGTAATCTGTAAAAATCTATTTGTAGTGTTAAAGGCACTTTACTGTATGGAGACAAAGTGCTTAAAGTCTGGATTCAGTTAAAACATATTCAATATTTGCCTAATAAAATAATGTATGATACAGACAAGGTATATGAAATAGATTTCTTGGTTCCCTGAACTTTATATAGATCTTATGTAAACTGGTAATAGTTTTATATGCAGCAAGATGACTGCAGTATTACCTTAAATGGAGGAGAATAGCCACCACTTTGTCAGTGTTTGAATAATCTGCCTATTAAAAGGTGAGGGAGGGGTAGAGGTTGGAGCTACTATTTCTCTGTGATTCCCTCTTAACCCTCACCTTCCAGAATATGACACAAGACACTGAAACAAGCTTTGAAACACAGCTGAAAATAGAATGCAATGTTAAGTCACCATAAAACAAAGGAAATAGTATTTTGCTATTGTTTCCAATCCTTTTCAACTCTGTTGTGGGTATTTGCTTTAGGACACTGAACTCAAGTTAAGAATAAGCTTTATAGAGTAGGTAGGAGGCGCCATAATTTTAATTTAATAACAAAGTAAAATGTATCTCACCTTTGAAAACTGCTCCTGTCTCTTAAACACACACTGGAAATCTGTGGAATCATCTCCACAACTTTCTTGGTTGGCTCGGAAATGCTGCTTTTATAATCTGAATGGGTCTCCTTTTGCTGCAATAGCTCCTGTTTGGCATATTCTTTGAGCCTCTTGTACAGCGTGCGCAGGCCCTGTGCAGTACGAGGAGGACGATCTACTCCGATGGCATTGTAGTTATCGGCTATGATATCCCAGCATTTGTTTTTTTCCACTATTACTGAATGCTTATTGGTATGTTCTTCAAGAATTTTAACATACGGCTTCACAAGTTTTAGCAAATCAAGCTTTTCAGATAAGGTAAAATTAGAAGATCTGGCCTTCCCAACCATTGTTATCTCCGAATTAAGGAGGCAGTTTTTGAAACCACCATGCAGTCCCTAGCTCTGCTCAGCTCTTTTTCACAAACAGAAAAAGATCAGGCTTAACTAGGCTAGTCTCATTTAGGCCCACGCCTACAAGGGAGGGTTTATTAAAATTCCTTCAGCTTAAGCTGACGCAGGTTCAGGAAATCTGCTTAAGCCAAGCCTGACCTACATAAGGCTTCAGACTGAAGACGACGGGAAGAAACAAGCAAAATACACTTTAGTATGAAGGGACCAGACACACAAGATTTAAAAACAGAAAGGTTTAAAGATAAGCATGTTACCAGCTGAAATTTAACCAATTTAGCTTGAGTAAAAAGCTCTCACAGATCTCTAGCTGAAAAACAAACTGCTCTGAGATTTTAAATTTAATAATGTCAAAAAAGCAACAATTGTTTTGTGTAATTTATTGATTGTTGAAATGAAACACAACAGCAGACGAGATAAAAAATAGAGAGATAAGTGTGGCGTGTGTAGAGAGATCCCTAACAGAGCCCCTGATCACTGTTTCCCAGCTGCTGTTAGCTCTTACAGCATTTGCATAATGCTAGTCCTGCTGTCAATCAGGAATTGCATATCCTCTAGCTAGTTAGGTTACACTCAGACTTCACAGTAAAGCTAAGCTTCTCCTGCATTTTGCAGGCTGCTTTAGCTACCTACACACAAGCGTTTTAAAGAAGCAGTCTCTGTTAATGATAAAACGTTTATGTAGAGCAAAAACAAAAAAGAGATATACATGAACAATTAATTGTCCTTTAGCTTCTGCCTGCAGCTGTGCCCTGCTAAAACATGCCTGTCCTGTAATGTGTATGTCATCAACATTCAGTCTGCGGTGCCTAAGAAATGGCATGATCTAACTCCCAGTCTGCATGTAATAAAGGTTACATTCAATCATGACAGATTTACTGAGTGTATTACAGTGTGTGGATACTGGGATTTTCATACTAACCACCAGGAAAAAAAATCTACTTTTATAATACTACCTTCCAGGCATTCTTTCAGAGTCAAATATTTTTATTAACAAGATGTGCATGCTGTACCAGTGCTAATCATTCTGCATAGCTAATGTTTTTCAAAAATCTCACTTCAAACACAGTCTTATTTAAAAATACATATACCAAGTTTTAAACATCCATGGTCTAAATTAAACTAACAAAATCTGAGAAACACAAGAACTTATAAAGCTAAGGAAAAGAATGATTCCACTTAAAAGGGGGGAGCTTATAGGGGGTTACTGTGTACAGTTCTGAGCACCAAGTTGGAAAAAGGAGGTCCATGACTGAAAAGTCAAGAGTTTGAAAATGAGCTTGATTTGAAGGGATATTGGCAACAGCTTCTCCAGCTTACCATGTTTATCCTTGAAAAAGCATAGGCTGGGATGGGGGTGAAGGGGAAGAAATCTAATTATAGTTAAAAGTATCTAAAGGCAATAAAGACAGATCTAGGTAGGAGTGTGGTCATTCATTTGTTTGGGACTGCATTCAAAGCAAGATTAAATAGAGTTTCTTAAAGTTTTGAAGCCTGTTGTAGATGGAACTTGAGAAACAAAACTCTTATTTGGAGTGTGAGCACTTGGTAAAAACACTGCCTTTTATGCTTAGCTTGCCCTCTTTTTCCCATGCTTTGCTTTTTGCCTATAGTAATGTCTAGTGTGAAAGATTGAGGTGTCTGACCCTGAATGAGAGGACCATCAATTATGAATGACTCTATGGGAACAATGGTATTTTCTAAAGAGAGTAATCAAGCAAAAAAACTGATTCTCCCAGTTTGTCTCTAACAGGGTCTAGGGCTTTAACCACCTGACTAGGACACTGAAGCGAGTGAATGAGTCACATTATAGAGGGGACAGAAACTTTACTTAAGGTGAAGATCTACTCTACTCCCTCTTGCAACAACCAACCATTGTCCACAACAAGAGGACTGCAGGAGGGGCCTACACTTTGATATATGGACTATGCCCTAAGGACTCACAAGAAGGTGTAAGGGCATATAAGTTCTTGTTGTTTCGCCTAAAGATCTGTAACTCTTGTATGCTTTGAGAGTAAAAGTTACTTTGGTTTTAGACAGGTTTCAGAGTAGCAGCCGTGTTAGTCTGTATCCGCAAAAAGAACAGGAGAACTTGTGGCACCTTAGAGACTAACAAATTTATTTCATCATAAACTTTCGTGGGCTACAGCTCACTTCTTCGGATGCATAGACTGGAACACACAGAAAGAAGATATTTATACATACAGAGAACATAAAAAGGTGGAAGTAGCCATGACAACTGTAAGAGGCCAATCAACTGAGATGAGCTATCATCAGCAGGAGAAAAAAAAACCTTTGAAGTGATAATCAAGGTGACCCATAGAAGGTGTAAGGAGAACTTAACATGGGGAAATAGATTCAATTAGTGTAATGACCCAACCATTCCCAATCTCTGTTTAAACCTAAGTTAATTGTATCTAATTTGCATATTAATTAGAGTTCAGCAGTCTCTCTTGGGAGTCTGTTTTTGAAGTTTTTTTTGTTGCAAAATTGCCACCTTCAAGTCTGTCACCGAGTGGTTAGAGAGGTGTAAGTGTTCTCTCACTGGTTTTTGAATGTTATGATTCCTGATGTCAGATTTGTGTCCATTTATTCTTTTGCGTAGAGACTGTCCAGTTTGCCCCTCTGCCATGTACATTGGCCAAACCGGAGTGAGCCTTACAGGCCCAAATCTAAAGATCATGGTGGGACTCTGCCCAAAGCCAGCTGGCTTGGAAGAACATGGAATCCAAAGGCTGAGTCCTATTACTACAGACTGGTGACCACACACTAGAAGGACTCAGTCAGGTCTGTACAATGATCATTAAAGTGCCTGGAGCTTTCCCATTTCCCCTGAATGAAACATATCCTAATCACTTCCCCCAAATTTCTCTCTATCTACAACTCCAATGTTTCCACAGCTCTTGACCAACTTGTAACCTACCAGTTTCAATTCTCATTCCCCTCACTCACATGCTTCAGTATGTGTATTAACTCAATTAATTCAAGAGCACAAATCAGAGCTCACTTAACTGGGACACATGAAAATCCCAATACACTGTCTATTGCCTACTCCTGTGGGAATTCTGCGCCACTGTGTATGCATACAATTTATGTCCCCTGAAGATTTCTTTGCTTCCCCGCAGAAAAGTGCAGTATGTTTCGGGTGCCCCGGGAAGCCGGCAGAGAGGTAAATCACTGTGGGGCAGGAAGCGGGACTGGGGAAGACCTGGCTGGTGGCTCCTACCCTGCGCCAGGCTCAGCTGCTAGTCCAGGCTGGGCTGGGAAGGATGAGACTTCCTCTTCCCCCACACAGCATCCAGGGCTGGGTCAGACCCACCCCCAGATTTCTCCCCCGGGTGCAGGAAGCTCTGCAAAATCCCCTCCTCCCCCACTCCCGCTTCTTGCATCCATCACTCCTCAGCTGCAGGGGGAGGGATTCCTGTACAGGGAACTGCTCCCCCATCTGCACAACCCGTGTGCATCCAGACCCCCTCATACCCAGATCCTGCCATTGAGCCTCACCCCCCTGCACTCAGAATTCCCCTGATAAGCCCTACTCCCCCTGCACCTGGACCACCCTGATGAGCCACCCGCACCCCCACCCCACCAAGCCCCAACCAGTTGCACATGGATCCCCACCCCACAGAGTCCCACTCCTCCAGCATCTGGACCCCCTACTGAGCCCCCCACACCCAGAACCCCCTGCACAGCTCTATTCCCCCACACCCAGACCCCCCCCGCACTGAGCCCCAACCTCCTTCACCTGGACCCCCCTGCAGAGTCCCATTACCACTGCACCCAAAAAACCCCCAACAAGCCCCTGTGCATCCAGATCCCCTCCGGTCCCAGATTCCCCACTGAGCTGTCCACACCCAGATTGCCCCATACAGAACCCTCTCAACCCACACCTGGATCCCCCACACACTAAGCCCCTCCACACTTGGATCCTGCCTTGCTGAGCCTGCCTCCCCACACCTGATATGGAGGGGCAGGGCTCTGGGATGTTTCTGGAGCAGGCCTGGTCCTTGCACTATGTCAGGGTTGGGTGCAGCCTCACTACTGAGTCCATGTCCCAGTGGGAGGGGAGGGGAAGAAGCTGCACAGTGATCTCCCAACTCAGTGCAGCCAGTGGCCTTCCATTGCTCCCCAATGCCATGCTGGAGCCTCCACATTTCTTTGACAAATAAAATATGCAGAATTTTAAAATACTGTGCACAGAATTTTAATTTTTTTGGTGCAAAAATTTTTTTTTTTTTGGCACAGAATGCCGTCACGAGTAATTGCCTCATTACGCAAAGCCTTGTTATTCATGTGACAAAGTGAAATAAGACTATCAAATTATGAACTCCGTGTTACACAATATGTGAAAATATTAGCACTGCAACTATTCAAGTCTGGACTTGGCCCAGGGCAGCCTCTTGTACTGCATTCCAGACAGCTGCCCTGCCTGGAAAGGTGTTAGACACCCTGAAGGACTAACACTGATCCCATCAAGGCAGAACAGATAAAACTAATTTCTTATTAACAATATTCACAAAGGCACTAGAGGCCAACCCCCTAGCACCAAACCAAGAAATAAACGAATGGTGCAACTCTGTGAACCTACGTACATTGCAAATAAAACCATGCTAGAGGATTTGTTATAAAATTATTCAAATTTGTAGAGTAAATATGACCTTAACCATGTTTAAGCCTGACAACATGTCCAAGAGGCATTAATGTCAAGGGAGATATGGCCAATGCTTTAGCCCTGTTACAAAACATGGTCACAATCCTGGCTACACTATAAACTGGAAAAATAGTATAGCTCCTTCACAGAACAATTGTGGTGTAACCAAGTCTCCCAAGCAGTTGTATATGAAGCTGTGGTGAGTTAGGAGGCTCTGTACAACTTATCAATTCTATTTGATACTGGGGGATCTTTGCAGTTTGTACAGATGCATACAAACTCCATCTGAATGTGCAGCCTTTTGCCTTTATTACCTGTTTTCATGGGCAGCGGGTGAACGGCGGGCTCTGGGAGTCTAGCTCCTGCCCTGGCTCACCCCTTCTGCCTGAGGCCCCCTTTCCCCCGCCAGAGCCGAGAGCCCCCACCCCCACTGCAGCCACCGCTCCCCCCTTTCCACCCCAGCCGTCCAAGCGCTGGGTGGGTGGCACCCAACCCCCAGCACCCGGAGCACCAGCTGCTGCGGTCCCACTGCTGGGTGGCCCAAGCACCGAGCAAGTTGCTCCAGTGCCCCCAGCACGGGGCGGGCGGCCCCAGTGCCTTCAGCCCCCCCGCCTTCCCTGGAACGCTGCAGGCCCAACATTCCCAGCCTTGGAGAACCAGGCAGCACGGCCATGGGCGGCCCCAGCCCCCCAAGTCCTGGCCGCAGGGCAGCTGCCCTAGCCCCAGCACACTTCCCTGAAGAGGAGCAGCCTGCCTAGGCTGGGGCCAAGAGAGAAGCAGCAAGCAGAAGGGGGCCTTGGGACTGAACGTGGACAGGGTCACGCAGGGCTGTTTAGGGAGGCATAGCTTCCCCCAGCCTATGATACACACTGCCCATGCCTGTTTGCCTCCACATTGGGCTGAAGTTCCAAAAGCTGGTGGCAAAAAACCAATAGGGAGTCATTAAATTTTGACAACTGGTCATCCAAAGAGATAGCTCCTACCCAGGAGAATTGCTTTGTCTGGGGAGAGATTGCCTTGGCAATGAAGTTGCCAGGCAACTGGCAGGGCTCTCTGGTCACCTGGCAATGGCCCCAGTGGAAAGAGGAAGGTTATAAAGAGGGAGGAGCTGATCTTTCCTGGGCCATTTTTTCCTGTAGCTCAACAGGAGGGGAGAGAGAAGCAGCCCAGCATGTCAGGCCTCCAAAAGATATGGGGGCCTCTGCCTCCCTTCCTGAGACTACATGGTCCCCTCCAAGGACTCCCAAGAGTAGGGTGAGCTAGTTGCAGTTAGGCATTGCAGTTAGGGTGTTTATTGTTTTCTAACTGATCTCCACACTTTCTTGTATTTTAAATTATTAAGGAAGAGAGCCCAGAGTATAACACAATTACTGAGTGTGTTTTATGCTTCACAATTACTACAAGCCTTCCAAGATAGTTGAACTGTAAATCAGAAGCTTCACACTTTTGGGAAAGAGTTCTAGGAGAAGGTATGTTTATGTACAGGGGAGTCTGAAGGGTCAGCTTTGTGCCCACAGGGGCTATGTAGCTGCACAATGGGTTCCTGCTCTCAGGATGAGGAGCTAGATAGCAGGTCTGTACCCCAAGAATGGGCCTAGGGGCCCCAATATTGGGACACTGGCTGGACTGCGTTCAGGTTCAGGAAAAAACAGTTACTCACCTTCTTGTAACTGTTTTTTGAGATGTGTTGCTCAGATCCATTCCAGTTAGGTGTGTGCGCACTGCGTGCACAGTCATCAGAAATTTTTCCCCTAGAAGCACCCGTTGGGTCAGCTGTGTAGTCCCCTTGACTGGCGCTTCTATGGCATTCAATATATGACCCTTCCAACACGGCACCCCCTCAGTTCCTGCTTGCTGGCTACTCTGGACAGAGGGGAAGGTGGGTGGGTCTGGAATGGAAATGAGCAACACATCTTGAAGAACAACAGTTGCAAGAAGGTGACTAACCATTTTTTCTTCTTCGAGTGCTTGCTCATATCGATTCCAGTTAGGTGACTCCCAAGCCCTACCTTGAAGGTGCGGTCGGAGTTATGGAATGACAGACTGGAGCACTGCTCTGCCAAAGGCTGCTTTGTCTCTAGGATGCTGAGTTATAGGCCTGGTCTACACTACGCGTTTAAACCGGTTTTAGGAGCGTAAAACAGATTTAACGCCACACCCGTCCACACTAAGAGGCCCTTTATATCGGTATAAAGGGCTCTTTAAACCGGTTTCTGTACTCCTCCCTAACGAGAGGAGTAGCGCTAATATCGGTATTACCATATCGGATTGGGGTTAGTGTGGCCGCAGATCGACGGTATTGGCCTCCGGGCGGTATCCCACAGTGCACCACTGACCGCTCTGGACAGCAATCTGAACTCGGATGCAGTGGCCAGGTACACAGGAAAAGCCCCGCGAACTTTTGAATATTTCCTGTTTGCCCAGCGTGGAACTCCGATCAGCACGGGTGGTGATGCAGTTAAAAATCAAAATAAAGAAAGAGCTCCCGCATGGACCATGCGGACGTGATCGCTGTAAGGGCAGGCAAATCTGTTCTATCAGCGCTCAAAATCATTTTTAAAATATCTCCAGACAGATGCCATAGCAGGGACTCAGCGCACTGCTGCGTGACAAGCGTAACGGAAAGCCAAAGAATCAAATGGACGCTCATGGACTGGAGGACTCAAGCTATCCCACAGTTCCTGCAGTCTCTGAAAAGCATTTGCATTCTTGGCTGAGCTCCAAATGCTTCTAGGGTCAAAAACAGTGTCCGCAGTGGGTCAGGGCATAGCTAGGCAATTTACGCACACCCCCACCCACCCCCAGAAGTGAAAGGGAAAACAATCCTCTCTTGACTCTTTTACATGTCACCCTATCTTTACTGAATGCTGCAGATAGACGCGATGGTGCAGCACTCAACACCAACATCCTTGCTCCCCCCACGCTATGGATGGCTGATGGTACAAAACGACTGGTATCCGTCCTCATCATCAGGCTATTGGCACATGGGGCAGTGCAAAAGGACTGGTAACCATGCTGACTAGCATCAGTAAGGTCAGTCAAGGGCGCCTGGCCCTAATTTTTCCTGGTAGATGGTACAGTATGGCTGATAACCATCGTCATCATAGCAACAGGGGACTGAGCTCCATCAGCCCCCACCCTTCATGTGTAAAGAAAAGATTCAATTGCCCCTGGACTAGCAGAGGGATGCTGGACTCCTCTCCTACACACTCCTTACTGTCCTGTCTGGACTATCATAGCAGCTGGAGGCTGCCTTCCACTCATATCTCACTAACAAGTCACTGTGTCTTATTCCTGCATTCTTTATTACTTCATCACACAAGTGGGGGGACAATGCTACGGTAGCCCAGGAAGGCTGGGGGAAGAACGGAATCAACAGGTGGGGTTGTTGCAGGAGCACCCCCTGTGAATAGCATACAGCTCATAATTTCTGCAGGATCTGACACAGAGCAGCTGTGCTCTCTGGTTCTATGATACAGTGGTTCTCTAGTACACTTGCCCATATTCTAGGCAGGACTGATTCTATTTTTAGATACCAAAAAGGAGGGATTGACTCAGGGAGTCATTCCCAATTTTGGCTTTTGCGCCCTTGGCTAAGACCAGCCAGGGGCACTTATGACAGCAACAGATGGAGCAGTGCAAAAGGACTGGTAGCCACGATCATCTTATTACCAATTTATGGTATGGTAGATGGTACAATATGGCTGGTAACCATCTCTGCTATCATGCAAAAGCAAAAGCATGCTGCTGTGTAGCGCTGCTGAATCGCCTCTGTGAGCGGCATCTAGTACACATACGGTGACAGTCACAAAAGGCAAAACAGGCTCCATGATTGCCATGCTATGGCATCTGCCAGGGCAATCCAGGGAAAAAAGGCACGAAATGCTTGTCTGCCGTTGCTTTCCCAGCGGAAGGAGTGACTGACGACATTTACCCAGAACCACCCGCGACAATGATTTTGCCGCATCAGGCACTGGGATCTCAACCCGGAAATTCCAAGGGGCGGGGGAGGCTGCGGGAACTATGGGATAGCTACGGAATAGCTACCCACAGTGCAATGCTCCAGAAATCGATGCTAGCCTCGGACCGTGGACGCACACCACCGATTTAATGTGTTTAGTGTGGCCGCGCACACTCGATTTTATACAATCTGTTTTGTTAAACCGGTTTATGTAAATTCGGAATAATCCCGTAGTGTAGACGTACCTATAGAGTAGCGAGTGGCAAATGCGTGCACCGAGGGCCACGTCACCACCCTGCAGATTTCTTGAATTGGCACCTGGGCCAGGAACACTGCTGATGAGGCCTGTGCCCTCGTGGAATGGGCCGTGAGAGCCAGGGCTGGAACGTTGGCTAATTTGTAGTGGGTGCAGATGCAGGAGGTAATCCACAATGAGATCCTCTGCGATGAGACCAGGAGACCTTTCATACAGTCTGCTACCACCATGAATAGTTGGTTTGACTTTCGGAACAGCTTCATTCATTCGATGTAAAAAGCAAGTGCTCATCGAACATCCAGAGAGTAGAGCTGTTGCTTTTGGCAGGTCGCATGAGGTTTAGGGTAAAACACAGGCAGGAAAATGTCCTGGTTGGAGTGTAACTGGGACACAACCTTTGGAAGGAAAACCAGGGGAGGCCTGAGCTGCGCCTTGTCCTTGAAGAAGACCGTGTATGGAGGGTCAGAAGGCCTTGAGGTCTGAGACCCTCCTTGCCAAAGTAATGGCAACCAGAAAAGCAACCTTCCATGATAGATACAGGAGCGAGCAAGTTGCCAACAGTTCAAACAGGGCAGGGCGGTTGGCCAAGGCCACTGGCACCCTGAGCTTGGATACCACCAACCGGGAGCTCTTGGACAAGGTACCCTGGGCCTTGTGATATGCCTAGGAGGTCCAAAAGGGACACTGTGCCAGCCCCTGCCATTGCATTGGCCATGGCATTGTGCCCACACTGGGGCATCTATGTGCCGACCAGTGCCAGCTCCAGTGAGAGGATCTGGACCCCACCTCCAAGTCTGACGACGAGGACCGGGATCTTGATGGCCATGGCGGTGCCAAGTGAAGCTGGGTTGATAAGTGGTGCTAGGATCCGGAGCGGCACCATGAAGACAACCAGAGCCGAGACCTCGACCAGTGCTGAGAATGGGACCGTGCCGAGGCGGGGACCTGTGCTGAGGTGGGGACTGGGGCCAGGATGGTGAGCGGTGCCACAAGTCAGAGCGACAGCGTGAAATGGATCGGTGCCGGGACTCAGAGCAGTGCCTTTTTCTCGGTGCCCAGTAGCAGTGCCTTGGAGGTGCAGATGGATTCAACATTGCCGTCTTTCCCAGTGACGGTGCTGCATTCAGTAGTGCCAGAGGCTTGTCGCAGAGAGCCAAGGACCACGGTGCTGTCATGGCAATGAGGTCCCTCGCAGCCTCAAAGGCGTCTGGGTGGATGGTAGCCCCACCTCTTCCACCATATGACTTAGGGAGTCCAATGGCACTGGAGACAACGGTCTCCTTTGCGGGGTCGATTTCAAAGGTGCCAGCTCCAAAGCTCTCAAGGATGCGCCCCACTGGCCGACTCTAAAGGAGTGGGTCTTGAAGGCGGTGATCCGCTTCTACCCTGCTTCTGGTGCCGCTCCTGTGGCGCCGGGGAATGGGACTGGTGCCAGACAGTTTCCACCGGCTTCAGCACCAGGGAGCGGCAGTGCCATGGGTCTCTGTGCCCAGAATCCTTCAGTGGTGCCGCTTCTGCCACAGATACCAGAGCGCTCCGCACCGATGAACTCGGTGTCGGGTCTTGCCGTGCTGAGGTGGATTGCAGTCTCAGACCCGCCTCCATAAGGAGCTATTTTAAACAGAAGTCCCACTCCTTTCTTGTTTTAGGGCAAAACCCTTTACAAATCCTGCACCTATTGGCTTGGTGTGCCTCCTGCAGACACTTTAGACAAGTGTTGTGGGGGTCACCCATTGGTATGGGTTTATTGCAGGACTTGCAGGGTTTGAACCATTACGACCGTGGCATGCCCTGAGTCCCTAAGGGGAGACAGGCAGTCAGGGTGGAGGGGAAACCCCCATTCCCAACAGCTAAACACGACTAACACTAATAGCTACAGCGAACTGAAAGGCTAGGAGAACGAGAGGAGAACTTGATAAGCAAGCCACCACATTTCCAATGACTGTCACTGGCAGTAAGAAGGAACTGAGGTGGCACCGAGTCAACAGGGTCATATATTGAGCAGCAAAGAGGCACCACGCCAGCGGGCTCCACAGCTGACCCGACGGGTGATGCTAGAGGAAAACTTTCCGACGACTGTGCATGTGGTGCGCACACACCTAACTGGAATCTATATAAGCAAGCACTGGAAGAAGCAGCTTAAAACACCTGGGGTTCCAGGAACTCAGGGGCTTAGATTCCCCTCATGGCAGTCCCATGGGAGGGTAGGGGGCACCCCACTTGATCTGTAACAGAAGTGCAGACAGAACCCAAAGAAATCTAATTATCCCCAATAAACCCATACAGTAGAAATACCTGATGATTAATGGTACTGAATACAGGTGATAGAGCTAACATTAATAGTAAGAAAAGCCATTTCAAATCTAACAGTTAACACTCCATCGCACGACTAACACTGTCTTAAGACCTGCAGCTAGACCAAATGATGAAAAATTCCACTCTGAGTAGGTGTTCATGGAGTTACAAAGGAAATCTTGAGACTAGGCAATGTCAGACCATTAATAAATACCAAGAGTAGGTTTTTGGTCATGGACTCATTTCAGCCAGGGTTGCTTCCTTCCCTCTAAAAAGAAAAACATCAATGATAACTTTCACCTAATAGCAAAGTGCCTTGTTGATGTATTCCACAAACCTCGAGAAGCTGTCAGCCTAAGCAACCACAGAATTTTGTATGACATGAAAGTGACCCTAAACAAAAGGAAGCAAAGGTTGATCAACGACAAGCCTCACACTCCCAATCTTTATCCTGTCCCAAATATTAGATCCAGACTGTGGCCAGCTCTAGCAAATTAATCAGAATCCACATGACACAGTCCCATGGTTGTCATAGTACCACGAGACCCTCAGCCAACTCAGAAAAACCATCATCTGCATAGACACTGATGCCACTAAGCACTATCAGTCTTGGCAACTCCATTATTGTTACAATTAGTAACGGCAATAAATTCACCAAGGGGCTCTGATGTGACTCTTCAGCAATGTGTACACCAACTCTTGATCTCATCTTGGGACTTACATTCAAGATGGAGACTCACAATCACATCTAGTTTAGGGGCAAGCAGTCTCCTGTAACTGAGGCCAGAAACAAACAACACAGTTACACTACATTCCCTGATACTCCCTCTATGCAGAGCCAAATACCCAGCTAAAGATTACTGCACCAATAATGGTCCTGTAGTGGCATCCAGCTAGGTGATCTCAGTTGCATATGCAAAGTCAGGAACGACAACCTTAAGTCATGGGGCATGATTATTAAAACACTCTCCTTCCAGTGAAGAGCATGATTTGAGGAGCCAACTCAGCAATCAACTAGCACCCTAGATTCCTGAAAGTAAACAGACAAAACCAATGAGATTAAAATCAAACATGACACAGGTTTATGCGCACACTTTTCTCCTGCGTCATCTTACTTTGCCAACCCTGCACAAACAATTACCCTCCTCCACTCAGACTACTGTATTTCTAGCACAGCAGCAATATTCAACACGGTCATTCTAATGTCAATGAAGAGACAGTCACCACAGCTGAAAATGTGCTACTGCTAGCCAGAACCAAGCTAATACATAGGTTGTGGGGGGAAAAATAAAACTTTACTTTTAAATAATGGAACACAATTAAGTTTAACAGCTTTTGAAATAGGCCTTCTACTCCTGCACACAATATTGCACATCCAAACAAATGCCAAACAATATGAGTCTCTTGCCTCCCCCACAAGAATGACTGTTACTGTCAACATAACAAGCCCCTGTACAAGTCTATCTGACAGATCAAATTCAGAAAGGAGGCAAAGGAAAATTTAACAACCTTTCTGGATGGACCACTCATATCCACCTAAAGCCACACATCAATATCCCCCAAAACAAATATGGACTCTGCAGTCAATCCTCACAAGTCTTGTTGTCCAGGGAACAGCACTATAAATTAATCTACTACAGGGGTTGGCAACCTTTCAGCAGTGGTGTGCCGAGTTTTCATTTATTCACTCTAATTTAAGGTTCCGCGTGCCAGTAATACATTTTAACGTTTTTAGAAGGTCTCTTTCTAAAAGTCTATAATATATAACTAAACTATTGTTGTATGTAAAGTAAATAAGGTTTTAAAAATGTTTAAGAAGCTTCATTTAAAATTAAATTAAAATGCAGAGCCCTCCAGACCGGTGGTCAGGATCCAGGCAGTGTGATAGCCACTGAAAATCAGCTTACGTGCCGCCTTCGGCACGCGTGCCATAGGTTGCCTACCTCAATCTACTATATGGGGATTTGTTTCAACATTACAAAATTTCCTGTACTGTGCAGACAGTGCAATATAAAATATCCAAGTTTATTTATTTCTTCTTACATGTATTATAATCTATTACAATTTTTCCTATTTTTTGTTTGTTTAGCTAGTTACCTGAATATTTACATTATTTGTACAGGACATTTCCTTGAATTGTGCCCAAAATTTAATAAATTTATTGCACAGCTTGCCTGTACAGTGCAGCCAAATGTATTCTGAAATAGTGAGATAGGATACAATTTTGCATGTTAACAACATAAGACTATTCAAGAAAAGGAGCTATCACAGCCCTCCTTGGCTGAGCAGCAGTTGACTCAATTGCAGATTTCTAGGCCAAGACCTGCTCAACCTAGTGCAGAAGGACATTAGGCCCCTCAGAAGCCTAAAGAAACTGAAAAGCGAATGATCAAAGAAAGATCAAAAAAAGAACATGTGTTTCAACTGTGGACAGGAAGAACATTTCATAGGAGACTGTGAGAATATTCCTAACCCCATTTACTGCTCCAACACCTGATCAGCAGATATTCAAGGTGGCATAAACTCAAAGTTAAAAGAGAAGAACAGGAGATTTTCCCCAAGCAAAGCTCCCTGTTGGAGGATTTGTACGAAGAGTACAGACAGCAATCTTGCAGGTGCATGGAGTACAAGTTAGATCTCAGGAGAATAATCTTGAAGAATCAGCAGCTCATGCTACAGGATTTGGAGACACTGTCTTGTGATGAGGACAGCATACCACATGAGTTTCAAACTCCAAGTCCACGGCCTGGAAGACCAAATGCCCAAGATTCTATTCTCATTGACTGGAAAGCATACAGCACATGTGATTCACTTTCTGATGTCTCGCCATAGACCAAGTCAGAATGAGGAGAAGGAGCAGAACTACGAGACCCAACTATACTTGCAAGAATGGCCAAAACTCTTCCCGTCAGATGAGATTTTAGACAGGAAGGATAAGAGGAGAGGAGAAGGTTGGGGACAGCTAGTGAGTCCCTGCACTCACAGAAACTGTGCTTTAGAATCCACAATGAGATGGGCCACACAGGAGTATAGAAAATGTTAGAATTGGCTAGAGGTTGATTTTATTGGCCTCGAATGACCTGAGTGGTGGAGAGGAAATATCAGATCTGTAAGATCTGTAAGCGTCATATCAGACGGAATGCTACTGTAGAAAAGCCTGTCAAGCTTTTGAACATTAAAGCATCTGTTCCAAAGATACCAGAGGTAGAGTTGTTGGAAGAGACTCAAGTAAACAGGAGATCTCAACAGAAGGAATCTAATGCAGGTATGCAGGCTTCACACAATCTTCATTTGATTTGACTCTGCAATCTGAACTTAAGACACTGGCCGAGGAATTTGACCCAAACCAGAGTACTTCACTTGATGAAAATCAAGGGAAATTTCATGATATGAGCACTTCGCTGCAGCTAAGGTGAATCTGCCTATTCCCATCACAACATCTGTGGAGGGTAGCACAGATGTGGTGAGACTGCCTGACCAGTTAGAGCTAGAAGTCAACCCAGTCAAACTTGGGGACTAGTCCTTGATTCTGTACTTTTCTGGAGACCAAGATCCCCAAATGATGAAGTATCACTGCATATACCTTTCTTTACTACCTGACTTTGCAGACACATGTAGATAGGACATTATTGTGGGTCACAGATGTCATCAGATTGCAGGGATGTCAATTGTTTAAATAGGAGCACAACCGACATGCCATATGTTGCAGTATTTTACTTTCTTTGGCCCAAAGAAAGGGAGAAAAGCAATGGGGCGGGGGGAAGACAGGGATTTTAGTTGGCATTTTTTAGAGTTACCTATAAAATTTTGTTTGAGGTCACCCCCTTTTACCCTCTGAGAGCTGAGCCAACCAGATCTCAGAGGGGAAGATGAGAAATATAGGAATTGGAGACAGCCTTGTGGACTTAGCAGCTGATTGACATAGGACCAAGAGATGTCTCTGCTATGAGTGCTGGGTCTCAAGACCTTTGCTGCTTTGAAAACAGGTTACAGATTTTTATATTACCAGCAACTGAGACCCAGGGCTGGAATGCGGCTAGCTGTGGAGATCCCCAGACTGTTTGTTTGCTTTACAGGATTCTGAATTTTTTGGATAAGGACTGAGATGCTACCATTTTTCTCAAGCTCTGAAGAGTCCAAGTGACACATGCTACACCTTATGGTTGCACTATAAAGACTGAGAAACCCTCTCTAAAAAAAGATTAGCAAGGAATGCGTGAGAGTGTGTGCGCGCGCTGAAGTATAAATTCATAGATTCAAAGGCCAGAGGGACCATTGTGATCATCTAGTCTAACCTCCTGCATAATACAGGCCATAGAACTTCCCCCAAATAATTGTTGCTTGAACTAGCGCATATCTTCTAGAAAAACATCCAATCTTGATTTTAAAAATTCCAGGAAACGAGAATCCACTGCAACCTTTGCTAAGGTGCTCCAATGGTTAATTATCCTCACTGTTAGAGAAGTTATGTTGGAACTAAATATTTAAATATATGTAACAGCAACAAAGTGGGGACATCTGTATAAAGACACCACGTAGATTTATTGTCTAACTCCTCTTGTTAAAAGTTATTCACAGTATTCCAAGTACTATTTACAATGCTTCTGTTCATTAATGTTTGTTTATTAAGAAGCTGACTGGGAACAGCTAATTATCAGGGTTTTACATACAATAGCCCTGAGGTTTAACTTGTAATGCTTTCTGAAAAGTCCTGAAAAGACAGAACTCTGATTTGTACTTCAAACTGAGGTGCAGGAAGAAGGAGAACATAACAGAGTTGTACATACTATTACTTTTGACATTCCCCTACTACATTACACTTACACTGACATTAATCCTTCACACTTGCAGTTTACAAAATTACTAACTGTCTTCATGACTAATATTAACAAGTGTGGCAGAATTTGTGGATGACACAAAGTTGGGAGGTATTGCCAGTATGGAAAAGGACTGGAATATCATACGAAGAGGCTTGGACGATCTTGAAAACTGCAGTTATAGAAATGGGTTGAAATTTAATAGTGCAAAGTACAACGTAATGGATTTAGGGATTAACCACAAGAATTTCTGCTATGTTTTGGGGACTTATCAGTTGGAAGTGACAGAGAAGGTGAAAGCCCTGGGTGTATTAGTCCATCACAGGATGGCTATGAGATGCCAAATGCAATATGTCTGGGTCTTAGCTATCTTTAGTAATTTTGTATCTGCAAATTTTGCCACCTCACTATTTACCATTTTTTCCAGATCATTTATGAATATGTTGAATAGGACTGGTCCCAGAACAGACCCCCTGGGGGACACCACTATTTACCTCTCTCCATTCTGAGAACTGACCATTTATATCTATCTTTTGTTTCCTATTTTTAACCAGTTACCAATCCGGGAGAGCACCTTCCCTCTTATCCCGTGGCAGCTTACCTTGTCAAGGCTTTCTGAAAATCTAAATACACTATATCCACTGGATCCCTTTGGTCCACATGCTTGTTGACCCCTTTACTAAAACCATGTTGACTCTTCCTCAACAAATTATGTTAATGTATATGTCTGACAATATTGTTCTTTATTATAGTTTCAACCAGTTTGCCCAGTACTGAAGTCAGGCTTACAGGCCTGCAATTGCCTGGATCACCTCTGGAGCCCTTTTTAAAAATTGGAGTCACATTAGCTATCCTCCAGTCATCTGGTACAGAAGCTGATTTAAATGTTAGGTTACAGACTACAGGTAGTAGTTCTGCAATTTCACATTTGAGTTCCTTCAGAACTCTTGGGTGAATACCATCTGGTCCTGGTGACTTATTGCTGTTTAATTTATCAATTTGTTCCAAAACCACCTCTAATGATACCTCAATTTGGGACAGTACCTCAGATGTTACCTAAAAAGAATGGCTCAGGTTTGGGAATCTCCCTCACACCCTGAGCCGTGAAGACCAATGCAAAGAATTAGTTTCTCCGCAATGGCCTTATCGTCCTTAAGTGCTCTTTTAGCACCTCGATCGTTCAGTGGCCCCACTGTTTTTTTAGCAGGCTTCCTGCTTCTGATGTACTAAAAAAAATATTTGCGATTACTTTGAGTCTTTGGCTAACTGTTCCTCAAATTCTTTTTTGGCCTTCCTAGCTGTATTTTTACACTTCATTTGCCAGAGTTTATGCTCTTTTCTATTTTCCTCACTAAGATATAACTTCCACTTTTTAAAGGATGCCTTTTTGCCTCTCACTGCTTCTTTTACTTTGCTGTTTAGCCACAATGGCTCTTTTTTTGTTCTCTTATTGTGTTTTTTAATTTGGGGTATACATTTAAGTTGAGCCTCTATTATGGTGTCTTTAAAAAGTTTCCACGCAGCTTGCAGAGATTTCACTTTTGGCACTGTACCCTTTAATTTGTTTAACTAGCCTCCTAATTTTTGTGTAGTTTCCCTTTCTGAAATTAAATGGTACAGTGTTGGGCTGCTCTGGTGTTTTTCCTGCCACAGGGAAATTTAATTCTATTATGGTCAGTATTACCAGCAGTCCAGCTATATTTACCAGATCCTGTGCTCCACTTAGGACTAAATCAAGAATTGCCTCTCCTCTGGTGGGTTCCAGGACCAGCTGCTCCAAGAAGCTGTCATTTAAGGTGTCAAGAAACTTTATCTCTGCATCCCGTCCTGAGGTGACATGTACCCAGTCAATATGGTGATAACTGAAATCCCCCATTATTATTAATAATTATTGATAATGATTACTAATAATGATTAGAGATTATCATGTCTCATCTCCCTGAGCATTTCAGTCACTCTCACCATCCTGGTCAGGTGGTCGGTAATGTACCCCTACTGCTATATTCTTATTATTAGAGTATGGAATTTCTATTCATAGAGATTCTATGGTACAGTTTGATTCATTTACAATTCTTCATTTGATTCTACGCTTTCTTTCACATATAATGCCACTCCTCCACCAGCACAACCTTTTCTGTCCTTCCGATATATTTTGTACCCTGGTATTACTGTATCCCATTGATTATCCTCATTCCACCAAGTTTCTGTGATGCCTATTATATCAATATCCTCATTTAATATGAGGCACTCTAGTTCTGGCCTATTATTTAGACTTCTAGCATTGGTATATAAGCAGTTTAAAAACTTGTCTCCTTTTGGCCGTCTGCCATTACACGATGTAACTGAATGGGACTCTTTTTTATTTGACTGTTTCTGATCAGACCCTGCCTGTATTTTATCATTTTCCATCCGCTCATCCTCACTAGGACATAGAGATTCTCTATTAATAAATCCTCCCCTAATGGATGTCCAAACCACGTGCTCTTCTGCACCTGTCGGCTTTCCCCCAGCGCTTACTTTAAAAAACTGCTCCACGACCTTTTTAGTGTTAAGTGCCAGCAATCTGGTTCCATTTTGGTTTAGGTGGAGCCCATCCTTCCTGTATAGGCTCCCCCTTTCCCAAAAGTTTCCCCAGTTTCTAATAAATCTAAACCCCTCCTCCCTACACCATCATCTCAGCCACACATTGAGACTCTGCAGTGCTGCTTTCTAACTGGCCCTGCGCGTGGAACTGGGAGCACTCCAGAGATAATTTTTGCTGTTAACAAGCATGTTATTTTAAATAAATAAATAATTTATAGAGGTGAGAAACAACAGACCTCAACCCTACTGTCCCTCTGCAAATTTGTGTACACGGAGTCAATCCCTTACCTCTCTCTAAAAGTGCAGTTTCAAAAAGTTCAATGAATAGAAGATAGTTGGGTGCAGATTAGATCTGGACAAGGAGAAGAAGTCTGGAGATAAATGTGAGACGGGAGGGACAGGCAGTAGAAAAAAAAGTGGAATTATTTGAGCAGCATATTCCAGAAGTCTTGAGGTCTTTCTGATTTGAGATTTACCATACCATTCCCTCACTAGAAGAGAAAACCTATAATGGCAGCAGGCCATAAAAGAGACCCAGTTTGGGAATAAGAACCATTCAAGAAATATATGTTTGCTGATGATCTTTTAAAGAAAGTCACACCAGTGAACTGGTGGAAGTCACTTAAGCCAGGGGTCTCAAACTCGATTTGCCTTAGGGCTACTCCTCAAATCCTCCCAGCAGGCCAATAATGTCACTGAAGATGGTGTTCACACCACCTCCCAGCCCATTTCCCACCCTTTTCCCTCGCTCCCTTGGCCTCATGTCACCCTGGCTCACTGCCCGGCAACTAGTGATGCTGCCTCCATGGATGACTCTGCCCAGCAACTAGTGATGGTACCTCTGTCTCTCCCCCCCCCCAGCCAATGGGAGCTGCGGGGGCAGCGCCTGCAGCAGACAGCCGGCAGCATGGGTCTCCCCCCACCAAGCCAGCAGCCATGAGGGTTGAATGAAAGAACTTTTTAAAAAGTTTCCACAGGCCACAGTGGGGAGGTTCTCAGGCTGCAGATGACCTGCGGGCCAGGATTTTGAGACCCCTGACTTAAGTACTTGGATTCAGAGACTGCTGAAGTGATAATCTCACTTTTAACAGCAGTAGATTCTTCTGATGGTGTAGAAAGAATATTTTCTCTCTTTGGACTAATTCATTCCAAATTGAGAAATTGTTTGGGACCTGAAAAAGCAGGAAAGCTTGTTTTTCTTTTCCAGATTATGAACAAACAGGAAAATGAAGGTGAAGACGACTGAGTTAGCTGCAAAAGCCAATATTTTAAATTTCTCATGTTGACCTGGCTGCCATAGTCAATTTAATTTTTTTTTAATATTTCATTTAACTATTTTAGTTAAAAACAATTTTAACAAAAACAAACCTGATTTAAAAAAACTTGAATGTTTAACTAAATTCAAAAATTCATTTGCTGGTTTTGTTAAAATATTATATGTTTGCTGCTGAAAAAAAATCCAGAATACATAATGTTGTTGTTTTAGTTAAATAAAACAATTTAAGTGTCTGTCTGGTGATGTTCTCCTCATAATACAGCATGGCAAGAATATTAGTGACTAACTTGTTGAATTGGAGATAGTTCACCTCTCAATGACTTCATAAATATCTGCTTCAATTACCTTTGGTAAATGAAATAACTAAACAATCATTCATTTTCTGATATAGCTGTAAAACTAATCTGAAAAGTTCTCAAAATAAATCACTATTTAAAAATGTATAGTGTGTTCCTTCTAAAAATGAAACCTACATCTATCTCTGAGTTGTACAAAATATGTATTAAGGTTATACCAACCAACAAGAATGCACTTTTATGTAGAAATCCATGATTAAATCGAGTCTTCCCAACTAGTGATTTAAGGATTTAAATCAATTTGATTTCAATCAAATCCACTCTGGTTATTTGGGCTACCACATCCATATTTCCTGACTTAATACAAAATATGTATTAAGGTTATACATACCAACCAACAAGAATGCACTTTTATGTAGAAATCCATGATTAAATCGAGTCTTCCCAACTAGTGATTTAAGGATTTAAATCAATTTGATTTCAATCAAATCCACTCTGGTTATTTGGGCTACCACATCCATATTTCCTGACTTTTCTCCACATGCACACGTATTTCAAAGAAAGTTAGATATGCTTAAACCTGAATTTACAAGTGCTAGAGTGCAAGATGCAGCCTTTTGTGCTGCTAACTTTCACAAGGTTTGGGGAGTATTCGGAGCATGGCAAGGAGTATATTTTTCCTGATCACCAGTGACATAAGAATAAATTTGACATATTCCATTGTGAGAAAGAACAACTTATTTACCAATTTTTTTTCTTAATTTTGAATAACTATTTGGGTTTCACTTTTCCCTGCTCTTTCCATGTTATTTTTATTGTATTGAATATATTTGTCAAGATTTACCCTGGAGATTGTATGTTGTAATCATTCTAGTCTCACATTGAATTTACAGTACAGTAATACTTATTTCATTTTTTCTTTATAAAATTTAAAAGCAGTAAATCCTTGTAAAAAGTAATTTGAAAAACATACATTTATGAACTATCTTCCTTCATCTGAGGTTCGATATTGAATCTTCTGAATGTCCAGTTATGTTTTGTCCTATTGTTATATTTCAAGTTTCCTTTTAAAGCTTCCATTAAAAATAGCAGTAAACAAGTTTAAGATATGCTTGTGTTTTTGATTCACGCTTTGTAATGCTTTCTATGTGATTTGTATTTATTAAACTGAAAGCCTGATTTAATTTAAATTTCTCACAGTTCAGCACAGTGATTTGAATAAGTCCCCCTAGCACACACTTGAGAATAATAAAAAAAATTGTTTGACTCACTTCAGTTTTCCAGCTGAATACAACTGAAGAAATTCCATGAAAAAAAAAAAAAGATCAAAAATATTCAGTTAAATGTACTGTTCAATTAAAACTGATAGAAACAATTCGTTTTATGATTCTCACTTCAAGATTAAGAATGTTGTTTTGCACAATTGCCTAAAGACACTGATGTATATCCACTGACACTCCAAATGCAAGTTACTGTCACACTGGTTACAAGTGAAACTTGACAGGCAATTAGGACAAGGCATAAGACTTATCAAGCGCAACTAGATTCTCCCTGATAACAGTGCTGAGTTCAGAAGCTAAGAATTTTCATACTGGGAGATATATCACACTTTTTTCAAACAAAGATTTTTTTTTTTTAAATTACCCAAACTTCTTGCATAAGAACACTGCTGCCCAATGTGAAGACACTACACTAATCTGGAGGCAAGGAAGAAGAGCAATAAGGGCAAGATTAAATAAACTACTGGATTCCCCACACCCCGCCTCGCTGTCTCCCCTCCACTTCTCCAATGTAAATGTGATCTAGCTGGAGGCCTTCTTCTGAAAAGCCACCTTCTATTTGCGCAGCTGCCCCAAAGCAGCTGGCTGCTGGAGCAGTTCATATGAAGAGAGCTGTAGTGTCAGATACCAGTTCTACAAATCAATTTTCTCTTCTCTCTGCTGCCTGGTTAGCAATGAAAGTATATTTGGCATGGCCCCCAGGAATTCTCAATGTATACTACTTCCAAAGAGCATGCAAACTTTGAAATGCAGGAGAAAGGAAAAGCCAAAAAATAAATAAAAGAGAAGAGAGAAACCTCACCCACTCTTCACCAAAAAATAATAGTAATCAAAAGACAGAATGTTTCCAGATAAAAGGAGAGAGAGAGAGCACATCACTCTCTCAGGACATCAAACAAACGAATAAAGGGTAAGGTTTCCCATATACAAATGGGTGGGAAGAGTTCTAACAAATAAAATTTATTTAGGCTATGTCTACACTACAGCCTAGGTCGGCATAACTTATGTCACTCAGGGGTGTGAATAAACCACACCCCTTGAGTGACATAAGTTACATTAACATAAGCGCTCATGTGCACAGAGCTTCCCCATGTGACATCACATCTGCAAATGGCAGAAGCTGTTTTATTATGCCAATGGGAGACCTCTCTCCCATCTACATAGAATGTCTTCACCAGATGCGCTACAGCAACGCAGCTGTATCAGTGCTGCTGCAGCACTGTACATGTAGACATGCCCTTAGTCTCTTCATGGCACTTACCACCCAACAAAGCCCCTCTAAAATTCACAAGTATTATCACCTCATTTTCCTGATGAGAATTGAGGCATAGGTAACTGATTTGCCCATAGTCATATATGAAGCCTGTGGCAAAATCAGAAACTGAACAGACTTCCCAAGTTCCAGTCCAAGACTTGGACTGCAAAACCATCCTTTCCCTTCTTCATTAAGAACTGCCCACTCCTGCTACCTCCTTTGGATTGATTTAGAAGTAGCACTTATTTATACTAAGATAGTGCTCAGAGGTCCTGTTATGTAGGAAGTCACAGCACCAAATGTATTCATTCACTAGTAGCATTGTTCTAAGTCAGTGGTCCCCAACCTTTTTGTGGCCAGTAGCACATTCACGTTTTCAGAAGAGTGTGGTGGGCTCCAACAATTTTTCAAGGCTTATTTTGTATTTGTACATTAAATATACAAAAATTCATATTTAATATACATAATATATGAATCCATAAGAAAAAAAGGGTAATTTTACATGTAAAAGGTATTAATAAATTTGGCAAATACTCTTTCACCTTTACCATGTGAATTTGCTCTTTATCTACCTGTAAGAAAAATTAAGGCATTTTTACAAAATAAATATCATAAACAGTTTTCATCTTATTTATTTTTAAAAAGTTAAAAGTTGTTGAACTGCTGGTCCAAATATATTTTCTTTATTATTCTTACTTTAACATAGACTGAATCCTGCAGCCCCAGAGTTCTCTGTCCCCAGCAGGGGCGGGGCCGCGGCTTCTCTCCCCTGCTGGGCACTAGGCGGGCACACATAAATGCCCCGGTGGGCGACATGGAGCCCGCGGGCACCGCGTTGGGGACCACTGTTCTAAGTTTTCAAAATGTGCTGCTAGCACATTTTAACAACTAGTCACCATGCTTTGTTATTATGCAAACTAACTTAGCTGCCAACAAATTGTGTCCTATGTTCTGAATACAAAAAAGCCCAAGTTACACTACCACACTTTGCCTCTTCAAAAGAGACTGATATTCCAACAGTAATGATTAAAAAAAAAGTATCCTCCAAAACTATGTATTTTTGAAGGAGCATCATATTTTTCACTAGTCATAATTATACTTAAATGGCTTGTTGTGTAATAGGACCTTTTTGTCAATCTGCACCTAAATATTAAAATTCAATACAAAAATTCTTCAGGGTTGTGTGTCTGAGAACATGCATGTTTTAATCAGGAAAATTTTCCAGAAAACAAGTACATAATATTTTCAGTCTAAACTAAAGCTAGAAAGGCAAGAGTTCTTTTATATAAGCTTTGAGTACAGTTTTTACATAGATGCTATCTAATACAATTGTATAAGTTGCAGAAAAGGGGTACAATGAAAATGTGCAGCTGGAATGTCAATTTTCACGTTTTAGAAGATTTAATGCAGTGCATTCTCTGGGAGCGGTATCAGAATGACCATCTAAATGAACTCAATTGTTTCAATGTCTACAGGTGCTTCATAAGAATTTCAATGGAAACTGAGGCATTTATTTGCACATTCTCCTGCTGTGTTTGAAACCTAAAACACACAGCAGCATTGTGCCAGTACAGAAGAAACAAAAAGTGAAACTTACTAATCCAGCTTCATTGTCCAAACTGAATGATATGTAGGTAACAAATAGATATGGTAGAAGAAATTAAGATTTGTTAAATTGTTTTAATCGTCTAAAAAAAAAAACTAGCTTTTACTAATAAAAATTAAATTACATCATCACGATAATATCCCTTTAACCAAACCAAACTGATTTTACCACTTGGTTAGAAAATTCATATATAAATTCATTACAGTCAAAAAAAATCTATGGAATCTGATTTTCATGACCGGTTTCTATTATTTTTGAGTTTCATAACAGCAGCAGCTTTAACAAAATAAAATTGATTAAGTTTCATGCTCTGACTGAAGTTTATGACTTACATCATTTATATAATTGTTGCAATAGTTGTGCTGAGTAGCAGATGAAATGGTACAACTGGTAGGACTTATATGGGTACCTTGGAAAATACAGGATACTGAAAACAAATTAAGTCTTGGTAAAGTCTGGATCCAAGGATATGCTAGCAGAAACTGGTGCTTGTATCCCAGTAATAGTGATTACTTTAAGCAGTATTTATAACAACAAAATAAAGCTCTTCTTATATAGTGCTTTTCATCAGTGCTTTACAAAGGAGGTCAGTATCCATTTTACAAAAGGAGAAACTGAGACACAAGAGATGAAGTGACTTGTCCAATGTCACCCAGCAGGCAAGCTGGGAACGGAATCCAGTGTCCTGCGTTTTAGTCCAGTGCTCTATCCATTAGGCAACACTACGTTCCTCTATTCACAACTCTATTTCAGAAGTACTAACACGGATCTCCACAGAAAATCTATGCCAGCAGTATTCTCCCTTTAGCACTATGACTTCCAGTGGGAATCTTTCACTTCTATAGCAATTTTTGTGGGGGAGTCTGCTGACAGAGGTTCTTCCACAAGTATATCATTTTGAAGCATCTGCCAGCGTGCAATTTAATCGACCCAGAGAACACAAACACTGAACATGCACTTACATCATAGAAGACCATAAATTACTCAAAACCAAAAAAAAGTTGTTCTCTGGCCACTCTTCTTACCACACACAAACACTTTAAAATTTGTGTTTAAATTATAAGCATCAGAAAGAACAGGTGTTAACGTGTAAGACAGGTAAATGTGAGGGTCTTAAAAAAGTTGAGCAGTCCCTTTCAAACAAACCGAGGTTTGTGATTTTATTGTGAAAGCCTAGATCACCATAATCCATGAGGACAAAACAATAATTTCTAACCACCATTTTCACAGTTCCTTGCAATCATTACAAGACACATCAGGTAAAGACTCAAAAAAACAAAGTACTGAAAGAAGCCCCTAACTGCTCCAAAGAAGTCAAGTGATCATATGCACCAACATATATTATGAAGTTCTGCAAAAATGTTAGCAAAAATGTTAAACAATCACATCAGTTACATTTTATAATAGGGTTGAACATCACTTTGTTAAATAAAGACTTGATTACAATTCCAATGGTTATAAAGAGTCACAAATTGTAGTTTAAATTATAAACAGTTGTGGAATTTTTTTTTAAATGGCAGGCCCAATTAAACACACTACACTTAAAATAATAAGTTATTATTAATCATTAAATTAAGTCAGAAAAATTAAAAATAGTAACTTAATAGAAAACAAAGTGTTAGGGCTTGTTTATACGTGAAACGCTACACCAGCACAGTGGCAGCATTGTAGGGCTTCAGTGTAGACACTACCTACGCCAACAGGAGGGGTTCTCCCATCAGCATAGGTAATCCACTTCCCCAAGAGGCAGTAGCTAAGTCAACAGAAGAATTCTTTGGTCAACCTAGTGTTGTCTACACCAGGAGTTACGTTGGCTTAACCATGTTGCTCAGGGGTGTGGACTTCGAACATCCCTGAGTGATGCAGCTGGGTTGACCTAACTTTTTAGTTTAGACCAAGACTTAGAAAGGTGGCACCAAAAGCTGGTCTCCAAGAATCTCACCACTTTCTTTTAGATCCCCCACCCAATAAAAAGGAGAGGTTGAGGAAAGCAGTGTATTTGAGCAACTTTAATTTTTATTTTTATTTTGGTATTACAGGAGATAATGCTACCACTACAAGACTTTAAGCATTTATGCAACATTCATGTCATGTCAATGAGTAACAAATCAGCCTTATGTTTTTCAAATACTTCCAAATTATATCACAGCAACTTTAAAAAAGTGGACTCTCTTACCTGCTTTAGTTCTATTTACTTTTTTCATTCCAGCAGCCTCACACTCATTTTCTCCATTACACTTTTCCATGGAGCTTATTTCTCCAAGAGATTCCACAGCCTGTGTAGAATTTATATTTATACCACATATTCTAGAAAGAGCTCTTGTATGCCCAGAGCCGCTCTGCTGTTTCTCTTCTACCTACAAAAACAGAAATTCAGGATAGCATTTTCCCAACCCTTAATGGAAAAGTGAAAAATCTGCTTTTCCTTGAAAGACGTGTAGTTCTTTTCCATATTTAAATGTATTACAGAAAATACTAGCTCACACTTTACAAAAATATTAAAATCTAAATTTCTCCTGTTGCCATTTTAAGAAAATAATTAGGTACTACCCACATCCAAACTTTAGTAGCTCTCTGCAATTTTGAAGTTTGGTTATACAGGTCAGGATTAATCATTCCTTCTCTGTGGTAAGTTTGCAAGTCACTCTAGTCCAAATTCTGCCACCCTTTACTTACACTGAATAGTCCCATAGATTTTCAGTGGTACCAACTGAGAAGTAAGGTACTATTCATGCATAAGGATGGAAAAAATCAAGCCTCTACTGTGTATATTTGTGTGTATACACACTGACACATGCAAATAAATAAATGTTCTTTTAATATAAATGGCCATCTGCAAAAGCAGCAACTTCTATTTGTGAATTTTATTCAACAGAAGCCTTAAAATTAAGATATAACTTAGATAATATTTTTACCTCAAGATCCCAGAGACACAGAAAAGGTTTTCATCTTGAGGCCAAAAGACCAAAAACATCAAGACACCTGATCACGGCCTTGGATAGGCCAAGAGACTACTTACACTTGATCTTAGCTCATAAATGATGACATACTGAACTTCTTTCTACGTCAGAGGCTTTGCTGTCTTGTCGCCACACTATGACTCAGTGTATTGACATTTTTTAATTACCCATCTTAAGAAAGGACCTTCTTTTCTGAAATGCTTTTGCCAGGATATTCAAAACATTTTACAGTTCAACCTCTCAGTAACCCAGTGAAGTATAGGCCAACTCTGCAACCCATGCATTGGCTACAGTAAGACATATATATGCTGAATTCTGATACTTTTTACTCATATTGAGTAGCACTTTTACTTCAGCGGTGAAGTTGGAATAGTAATGGGACTATCTGAGGAATAAGGTGCAGTTCAGCATGACAAAGTCAGAATCTGACCCATTACAACTACTTGCATGAGTAAGAACTAATTATTGTTGGCATATTTTAGTTGTGGTGCTGCATAGCTAAATGTTTCCCCATCCCATTTTCCTTTTTACCTCAGTCGACTTAATTTCTGGGACCAGCTGTTCATTTTCTTTCTTCAGACAGATGGTGTTATTTTTTCCTGGGGGTATAAACCTTGGCTTTTTAGCTGAATTCCCTAGACGTTGACTTGGAGCTGCTGATCGCCTCATATTTACTTCTGCCAGTCTGAAAAACAGCAGGTACAGAAGTTTTTTGTGGCAAGAACCTTTAATGGCAGAAATATTTCAGGATATCACTCAACATGCACATCTTAAAAATTCAAGTATCTATCACAGTCTGTATCTCAGATCATTTCCAAGAGTAATTTTAGTTGTCAAGTTTAACATACTATATGTACAAAATTGATGCAAGATGTTCAAACAAGACACGCAACTACCGTAATTAAAAACAGAGAAATGGAAATAGCAAACTGTATCTTTGCTAATCCACACTGTAGGACTCAGTCATTAACATTTCCACTTTCACCTAAGAAGTCAATGATGCACTTTTCAAGAGCAAGAGGTACTTTAGGGATGAACAGTATACAAATTACTTTTCTACAAACTGTACATGGACTAATAAACACAGACATTTGGGAATGGAAACTGCTCTTGTGCCCTTCACAGCTAATCTTGAAAATCCATTACTGTACTCATAAACAGAGTACTGAATGTTCAAGATGAGCATCTGAGATTAGAATTCTGCCTTTAATAATCAATTAAACTGGTTGTGTAGACTCCCCGTATCAAGATGGGAATAGAGCTGGGTATAGTCTCAGCTCTATATGCACTGTTACAATCCAGACATCTACTCTGTATCCTTTATTTCCAGTAGCACCCACAGCGTGCTAGTTGCTTTCCAAACATCAAAGGTCATTGTCCACGCAGATGAACTCAAGACTATAATATACTCCAAGAAGTCATTCTGATACAGAATACTTGCAGCTGTTGCAACAGAACTTGAAGAAGATAATGTGTTTTTACTATAAAAATGTTATGTGGCAATACAGGGACACAATGTATGGGTTAAAGTTTTGTTTAATTCTCTGAGATTATTTTATAATTGGGTTTCCAGAATTATTTGTTTTAATTACATGACAGACATTGACCAAGAATACAGTCAAAACTCAGTAGGCCTCCATGTGACACAAACATCTCTGTCCTTTTGGGAACAGGACACAGACAGTTTTGGTAGCCACTGTATACTCCAGTGGCACAAATTTTTTTTGCACTATTTTGCACTCTAGTGGTCTACTAGCTGCACAGCAATCCTTCTAAGAACATTCACACAAAAGCAATTAAGAGGCTACTGTTAAGAAAAAACACTTCTTAAAAGATTTAGATACAAAAATGCTTAGCATCAATGACTGTTTTATAATTGTGGTTTACCTAACTAGTCAAACAGAGTGCATGTATGAAGCTACTGGCAGACCTACACCTGGATGGAAGAATGATCACCATTTGATTTCACCCTGTATGTTAGTCACTTTCAGTGTGGTTGAACCAGGGCCACCCAGAGAGGGGGGCAAGTGAGGCAATTTGCCCCAGGCCCCGGGCCCCGCAGGGGCCCCCCACGAGAATATAGTATTCTCTAGTATTGCAACTTTTTTTTTTTATGGAAGGGGCCCCTGAAATTGCTTTGCCCCAGGCCCCCTGAATCCTCTGGGCAGCCCTGGGTTGTACTAGGAACCACTCTTATTTAAAGGGATATCTTTGCTTTTCCCTGATCATATTCAAGATTTGCAAGCCTCTTCTTATGGCTCTACTGATGCAACCAGCAGCTACCTTTCTTGTATTTATAATGATTCAATATCAGTTCCTTTGTTGCTGTTAAACTTAAGAACCTTTAACAGGCTCTCATGCAGGTATCTTTATGCATCTATGGAAAGATTTAGGTTGACTGCATTTTTTTTAAAATGTACTATTTTTACAGCAATGAAAATGATACCAGTCAACATTATTACAAGTTATAAGGGTTATACTTCACATATTATCTATGTTTTCTTAGGACCAGGCTTCTTTTAAATTGTAAGCTCTGGGCAAGGATGTCCTTTACTATTACTTCTGGGGGAATTCTGTGCCACTGTGCATGTGTGGAATTCGCATCCCCAGAATTTTTTTTTTTCCTACAGAAAATACATTCTGCCAGAGAGGCACTGCAATTATGCCTTTCACCCATGAGGGGATGCTGTTGTGCCAGAACAGAGGGCAGCTGCTCCCATGCAGGAGCAGACCTCCATGGGTAGGGAGAAGAGGCTGCCTTCCTCACAGCGCCCTGCCTGTAAGGCCAGGTGAGGAGGCATGAAATATGAGGGGCACAGACAAAGGGCTAGTGGGAAGACAGACTGGGGCAGGGGCTGAATGGGAAGGGGGTGCGGTGCCGCATGAGGATGAGGGAAAGAGGTGGCTGAGTGAGTGTGCAGGGGCACATGGGGACAGGGTGGAGGAGGTGCAAGGACATATGGGGATGGGGAAAGGCGGGGCAGCTGAATGTGGGGGCAGAGAAATATGGAGATAGGAGGTGCATGGACACATGGGGACAGGGGCAGATATGCCTGACTGACTGAGAGAGGCAAGGGGTCAGCCAGGGTCAGCATGGGGGGGGGGGATCCCGAACTCCCTAACAATGCCCCCCTCCCTGCAAAAAAACAAACAAACCTGTTTCATACTTCTCTCACCTACATCCAACAATCCACCATGTTCACTCCTAGGCTTCTTTCCAGCAATTACTTCCCTCTCTCAGTTCTTCCGTTACCCCTTACTCCCACAAGCCTTTCCATTACTTCTGAGGGGTGCGGGAAATACGTTTCTGTATTAAAGTCTAAATGAATTATTACTCAAAGTTCTTTCTTAATATGCCTAGTAAGGAATTTGTCAAAAAACATTTCCTGAATCTTTTTTGTTGTCTGTATTGTTACAGACATACTTGCTGACAGGTATTTTGAAATAAATTACCAAAATAATTGAAACTGGTGTGAGTATATTGTGTTATTTTGACAAATAAAATATGCAGAATTTAAAAATATTGTGTGCAGAATTTTTAACTTTTTGGCACAGAATTCCCCCAGAAGTATATTATATATCTGTACAACCCATAGGACATTTTCAATGCTATTATAATATTACTTTATATATATATATTGTATATTGCAAAGCACAATGTAAAGAACACAGAGAAAAATATAAAAAGCAAGAAAATAATTTTACACTAGCTCACTTTTTCTCAATGTACATACTCCTACTTTACTAAAGCAATCAGTGAAAGAATACCCTATATGTACAAATACATATGAATTTTTAGAATACAACTGAGCAGATCTGTACAGATACATAAGGTTCCAGGCCTGTTAGAAAAATTCCCATATTGGAACGGGTCCTTCTCCTGCAACTGACTGTACGAAACAGCTAACAAGAGCAGCATTAACATCTGGATATCTCTTTTGGAGAATTCTCAAAATACAAATCATCAGAACTTTGGAGTACTAGACAAAAGGAAGCCACTAATTTTTTCATCTAGATGTATAAGAAGCAAACAATACTGGATATTTTGGGGCAGGACCAGAGTACAGGTAACTAGGTGCATTTTCTCCAGTGTTTGTCTGAAAGATGGCTTGCAATGTTATTCATCTTTATAAGCATTCATTACCATTGTATTGCAAATTTATAAATCAGGAAAGAATGTGAGTGGTCTTGTTTCAGTTGATTATACTCAGGGTTTGGCTACACTTGCAGCTGTACAGCGCTGGGAGTTGAAGCTGTCTTCGTACAGCTGTGTAGGAAAAGCGCTGCAGTGTGGCCACACTGACAGCTACCAGCGCTGCAGTGTGGCCACATTTGCAGCAGTGTTGGGAGCGGTGCATTATGGGCAGCTATCCCAGAGTTCAAGTGGCTGCAACGTGCTTTTCAAAAGAGGGGGGTGGGGTGGAGTGTGACAGGGAGCATGGGGGAGAGAGAGAGTGGATTTTTGGAGCTGACAGTGTCAGCTCCCTGCCTTGCAAGTTCCGACCCCTTCCCCCACCCTTCTCTCATTCACTAAATGCAAATAGCCTTTTGTTTTTTTCCTCACAGACCAGATAAGCAGCTGCTCCGAAACGGACCTCCCACCCCCGCAAGCCGTGCTGCTTCTCTTCTCAAGCAAACACTAGCTGTGGACATTCATCCCCCTGCCTGCCTCTGCTCGAGCAAACAATAGCTGTGTTTGTTCTTTAGATAAGCAGCTCCGGGAGCCCCGAGTTCACAACAAAACAAAGAGAGGCATCACAACAAAACAAAAGTGTTATCTTTACTTAAAAGCATTATGGGAAAATTCCAGAGGTCAGTTACAGTGTAGTAAGATTAATCACTGTTTACACTGGCACTCCAGCACTGCAGCACCAGCGCTGTTCTCTTTATTCCTCTCGTCGAGGTGGAGTTCAACCAGCACTGTAGCCAGGGAGATACAGCGCTGTATGTGCCTTGCCAGTGTGGACGGGGAGTAAGTTACAGCGCTGTAAAGCCACTACCAGCGCTGTAACTCTCCAGCATAGCCAAGCCCTAAGGGCCGACTTTAGGCCGATTCCCCCAAATCGGCCCTGCGCCTAAGAGGGCACCGCACCCAGCCAGAGCGCGGCAAGTCCTGTGGCCCCACAACCCAGGCCGGAGCCGCGGCAAGCCCCACAGCCCCGCTCCTCCTGCCGGAGCGCGGCAAGCCCCACAGCCCCGCTCCTCCTGCCGGAGCGCGGCAAGCCCCACAGCCCCGCTCCTCCTGCCGGAGCGCGGCAAGCCCCGCGACCTGCTCCCCCGGCCGGAGCGCGGCAAGCCCCGCGACCTGCTCCCCCGGCCGGAGCGCGGCAAGCCCCGCTCCCCCGGCCGGAGCGCGGCAAGCCCCGCTCCCCCGGCCGGAGCGCGGCAAGCCCCGCTCCCCCGGCCGGAGCGCGGCAAGCCCCGCTCCCCCGGCCGGAGCGCGGCAAGCCCCGCTCCCCCGGCCGGAGCGCGGCAAGCCCCGCTCCCCCGGCCGGAGCGCGGCAAGCCCCGCTCCCCCGGCCGGAGCGCGGCAAGCCCCGCTCCCCCGGCCGGAGCGCGGCAAGCCCCGCTCCCCCGGCCGGAGCGCAGCAATCCAAAGTACCACTGAAGACTCAGAGCACCGCCAAGTGAGTACAAGCCCCACGAATTAGGCCCCACACTTGCTAAGCCGGCCCTGGTTATACTAGTCACATGTACCTAAATGTTCATGGGAGCGGGGCCTTAAATGTCATGCAAGAATGGCCCTTATACTATTGCACTGCCCAGTTTGTATTTTTTAATATCATGAAGGGAGCAGACACCATGTTCAAGATGTTTATATAGCAATATTAGACAGCAGATGGCTCACCTTCCCTACCCTAACAACAACATCAGGTCAAAGCATTGTATAGAAATAATAATCAGGAACATCCAAAATAGGTACAAAATACAATGCAATTCGGAGTGCACTGACCTAACTTGATCTACCCACCTAACTGGGAGTAACTTCCAGCTATCACCTCTTGAAATAGTGCAAATTAATCTGGAAAGTTTGCGTTATACATGGTATGCACATTAGATGTTTAAAAGATAGCCAAATACTTAATTTTAAATGAAGTTCATTGAAAAAGAGTTTTCAGGGTCAGTGCAGTTTTAAAAGATTCTACCACAACAAATCAGGAGAATCTGAGATTTTGACAAATTTCATTTTATACCCCAAAACTTTACAAAAGGTTTTAATCAAAAGTAATGGGTATGGACTGTTCAGGAACAGAAACAAGTAGATAAATATATAAATCACCTTCTTATCAATGCCTGAGACTGACATCTTTGATAGCAGCACTATTTCTTATTGCCTGTAGTAGGTGTTCAAGACTGGTGCATTACTTTAATTTCAGTTTATATACATATATCTGGAAACACACATTTACTTGGTTATGTATCATATACCTCAAAACAAAGAAAGGTAGAGCTTATTTCTGATAAGAAGGCAGAGCATGTCTAATTTTACAGGACAAGTGGCTGGAAGAGAACTGGGAAAGAACGTTACGGAGGAGAGGTGACTGCCAATATTCTCATACTAAGGGCATAGCCACTTAGCATCCCGGCCCACCCACATCTGAGCCAGGGTGTAGTGCTGCCACAGCAGCCGGGAGCATCACTCGGGTACCTGAAATCCAGGACGGAGTTATGCACCCGCCCTTCAGAAAACTGCGCTCCGGCAACTCTGCCTTGCCATTTTCTGTGCTGCCCCATGCACGTGCCCAGCCCAGCAGGTGAAACCCAGTGTCTGGGGGTACCAGGGCTAGGAAGAGGACGTGGCATCTGGGGAGAAGCTGAGCTAGCACTGTCTGTCATTGCCCCTCCACCCAATAGTCAGGGCCTACCAAAATTTCCATTCCTAGGTACGGCACTGTCTGAAACACACACGGGCATGCAGAGAACACACTAGCTGCCCCTTTTCCCCTCTTAGGCCTCACACTCCGGTACTGCAGTAGGGGTGCTCCAGAGACCTGCAAGATTAAAAATTAGCCAAAGGAAACGTCGCTTTACTGATCGGCTGCGCGAACACACCCTGAAGCCCAGAGCAGGCATCGCCCTGCAGGGGATGAGCTGCTGGGCCGGGCGGATTTGTCACAGGGGCAGGGCTCAGCACCCTCCGCCAAGCCAGTAGCTTGTTACAAGCACCCTCTGCTCCCCCGCCCCCGGCACTCACTGCCAGACGCCGCCTCCTCAGCCACTGCGCCCCTGCCCCACTCACGGAGCGGTGCGCCCAACTCAACCGTCCCGCCGCAGCCACCGGCTCCCGTCAGCCACTTGCCGCAAAGCGCATGCGCTCTGCTTTCCTCCCACCGGCCATGGTTCAACTGCGCATGTTCCTGTCGCCCAGCCTCACTTCACCTGCTGTTCTGCACCCGCGCGTGCCCACTTGCTTCTTCCCTCTCTTGAACAGGGTTGCCGGGTGCTGCGGTACGCATGCGCATGCCGCCACCCACAGTATGGCCGTCCTGCTGGGTTCATCCTGGTGTGACACGCAGCCGTCAAGCAATAGCAGTCGCAAAATGCACTGCTGCTTGCCGTTGCGGCCGTGCTTGGAAACCAACCTAGAGAGTGGGTGTAGTGTGAGGTGCCGCCGGGCTGGGGCGCGGAGGGAGGGACCCCCGCTGGGCGGGTAAGTGGGTCACTGGGAGGGGGAGCGGTTAACCGTGCGTGGTGGGGCCCATCTCCAAGGGTTGGGGGGCGGGGAGCTGCGGGATCCCAGCCCCAGCGGGGGCTGCCGCGGGTGCACTGGCCTCCGAAGCCAGCGTGACATGGCCAAGAGCTGGGGATGGTGCGGGAGGGGCGGGGTATTGGGCCAGGCGGGCGCCTGAGGGGCTGAGCCGGTGAAATAACGGCAAGTCCGACTTTCCTCCCCTTGGTGGTCAGTCAGCTCTGCCCCAGATCCATCGGTGCCCCACCCACTTACCCAGATACAGTTTGTAAGAGCATTAACTTCTATTAAGTAATTTAATTTAAATTACAAGAATCTGTATTTAAAGTGTAATGTTTTTTCCTGTGTAGTAGCATATAAGCATTTGTTCCCCTTTGTATTGCCATTCAGTTTGTGTAAAGTGATCGAATGTTACTGCCCTTAAGACGAATAACAGCTAAAAACAAATTCTGAAGTATGGCAATAACACTGCTAGGCTCCACCTTTCACAACTGTAAGAAAAAATTTAGATAGAAGTATGGGGGTGAAGTTCAGCTGGTGATGTCTCTTTAAGCAAGTGTTGGCAGAGAGAGGAGCGCTTCTCAGTTTGGGATTATTAGGGAAATTAGTGAAACGTCATACCAAAAAGTTTTCATTTTAAAGCCTAGTTTCTCTTCTTTCAGGAGAAAAGTGTATGTAAATTGTTGCAGAAGGATTACTGAATTCACATCACAAATTTGTATTTATCTTATAATATGTAAAAGTAATATGTGTCAAATATGTGCATGCCAGGTTCAATCTTGCTTTTGACTGTAGTTGTTGGAAAATAGCAAACAATGAGTCTAACTTTAAAAAACAATTCTATGCTTATTTATAGTAGAAGATTATATACCATCTTGATTTTTGCAGATTTCTAAATTTTAGTGGTATTTTATTCTTTCATATATACTGAAAATTAAGTATATACTTTGCTGGAAATGTTTGTAATTATTGAATAGATAATCATGTAATGGAGTGGAGAGTATGTTTATAACCAAGATGGGAGAGGTTGCTAGCACTTTTGAGGAAGGATTATTATTCAAAACGATCTTGACAAATTGAGAACTGGTCTGAAAGCAACAAGGTGAAATTCAGTAAAGACAAGTGCGAAGTACTACACTTGGGAAGAAAAATAAATGCACAGCTACAGAATGGGGGATAACTGGCTAGGCAGTAGTACTGTTGGAAAGAATCTGGGGATTATAGTGGTTCATAAATTGACTGAGTCAACAATGTGATGCAATTGCAAAAAAGATTAATATCATTCCGGGGTGTATTAATAGGAGTGTCATACGTAAGATACAGGAGGTTATTGTTCCACTCTACTTGGCACTGGTGAAGTCCCATCTGGAGTACTGTCTCCAGTTTAGACTACCACTCTAAGTAAGATGTGGACAAATTGGACAGAGTCCAAAGGAGACCGACAAAAATAAGAATTCCCGACTGATGAGGAAAGTTTAAAGAAACTGAATCTTGAGGAAAGACCTTTAGTCTTGAGGGGGAAAAAACGAGCAAATTCACTTTTACTGGCCCTCACTTTAGACCAAAATTTGACACTAGTTCCCTACAGTTTCTTATCCTTCTTATATATTATGTAAGTCAAAAATAAAGAATTATTAAATATTATGCTAAATAAATGATTTGTCATCTTAAAGTTCCTGTATTAACTATTCTCTTGTCTCTTATTTTTGAGTTATTGTCCCACATTTAGATATCAGCACACTGAGAGCAATGACTATAAATAAGGATCAACATTCTGACTAGTTGGCACACATTCTTTTAATATAATATTACAATTATCCTTACATTGGGTTTACCTAGAAGATTTTAAAATGGTCACTTTTTCTTTTTAATAAATTCTGGTTTTATGAGTATAGTTGTTAGGCTAGGTATCAGAATGTGATTTTTTTTAGCGCTATACATTTGCTTGCAATAATGCTTTTTAAAAAAAATCTAAACTGCATTTTATGGTTTGGATATCATTTCAGTTAGTTAGAAAAGAATGTTTCATCTGTTCAAGCAATTTGACCTTACCAGACTTCGATTGTAATTTTTTTTACATAGTATTGTTTTTTATTTTTGATTGAATTGATCTGAACATAAGATTTAGTGTTCGTTTACAGGAAGACTAAAGCTGTGACCTTGTAAACTCATGTTAACCTACTGGCCTTGTCTTTTAGCTCTGCATGGAGTCTATTTGTTCTACAGTAACTCCTTAAAGTCATCCCAGTTAATGTTGTTTCGTCGCTGATCAATTAGAGAACATGCTTGTTTAAAGTTGCGCAATGCTCCCTTATAATGTTGTTTGGCAGCCACCTGCTTTGTCTACTGCTTGCAGAAAGAGCAGCCCATTGGAGCTAGCTGGCAGAGTCTTGGAACCAGGGTGGACCGGCAGCCCCCCATCAGCTCCCCGCTACCCTAAGTTCCTTGCGTGGCATCTGCCCAGCAGGCTATCAGTTGCCGGGCAGTTCAGCTGTCCCTCCCCCCACTGTCATGTGATGCTCCTGCCCTCTGCCTTGGAGACAATGTAAGCTTACAATGGGAGCTGTGGAGTCGGTGTGTGAGGCGGAGACCCCCGGCCCCCCGCCACAAGGGCCGCAGAGATGTGCCTGCCGCTTCTGGGAGCGGCAGTGAGCTGGGACAAGTAAACCTGTTCCCCAGCATGCTGGAGGTGCGCCTGGAAGGGAGGGGGAGGAGTTTCTCAGAGGGAACCATGGAACCTCCCTTTTAAGCTCATTGCTTCTTCTCCTAATAACCTTATCTGTACTCCCTCATGTGCTAACCAATTGCACTACTGGAGCGCACATAGACTTTAGATGAGGACTGAAGGATGTCTTCCATATCCAGACAGTTCAAGTGACTTTTCCTAACATAGGAGGATGGGATATCTGAGGCGGAACTCCAGTTATCAATTTCGACATTACTTATTTGTAAAAAATAAGTCTGTGAATCTAGAAAGTTGTAACATTGTTTCATGCTGTGAAAGTAACAGGGTGGGTTTGATTTAAATTAAATTGATGACTTAAATCACTAGTCAGGGAGACTCGATTTAATCATGGTTTTCTACATAAAAGTGCATTCTAGTTGATTGTTATAACCTTAATACATATTCTTCACAACTCAAAGATAGATGTAGGTTTCATTTTTAGAAGGTACACACTATACATTTTTAAACAGTGATTTATTTTGAAAACTTTTCAGATTAGTTTTACAGCTATATCAGAAAATGAATGAATGATTGGTTATTTCATTTACCAAAGGTAATTGAAGCAGATAGTTCACCTCTCAATGACTTAGTAAATATCTCCAATTCAACAGGTTAATCATTAATATATGGAGAATTTTCTTGTGATGCTGTATGATGAGGAGAACATCACTAGACAGACATTTAAATTGTTTTATTTAACTAAAACAACAACGTTAAGTATTCTGGATTTTTTTCTTCAACAGCAAACATATAATATTTTAACAAAAGAAGCATATGTCCCTCACTTCTCACATTTATCTGCAGACTACTTCTCCTTGTCCAAGGCTATTCCGTTCAATACTATACCATGCCATTCTTACTTCTGTGCTGCTGCTGGCGGTAGCTCTGCCTTCAGAACTGAGCTGCCAGCCAGCAGCTGCCGCTCTCCAGCTGCCCAGCTCTGAAGGTAGTGCCAGCGCTGCCAGCAGCAGCACAGAAGTAAGGGTAGCAGCCCCACAACCCCCACCCCCAACATAATTTTGTGATCCCCCATCCCCAAACTCCTTTCAATTATAACACCGTGAAATTTCAGATTTAAATAGCTGAAATCATGAAATTAACTGTTTTTAAAATCCTATGACCATGAAATTGACCAAAATAGATGGTGAATTTTGTAGGGCCCTAGTCATTAAATAATTGTCTGAATATCTAAATTTATTTTTTTAATGCTTAAGCTACATAATTTTGGGCAACTGAAAATATAAATTGATAAAAAATAAAAATGCTTTCTGTCAAAATTATAACAAAAATAAAATACTGTAGTCTGGACAGGGCCCAGGAAAATGGGGGGGTGTTTTTAAAGCATGGTAAAATATTTTTATTAATGCTTTTTAAACAACACTTAGCACCTAGTGTAGCTATGCCCTCAGTGCTATGTATTGTTTAAAAATGTCTTAATTTAACACCTGTTAACTATTTTTTCTGGTCTGTATGAGCCATGGGTGACAGTTGGCTAAAGTGTTAAACAGACTGTAAAGTAACCTTTCAAATGTGTGCCACTGTAAAGTTTCGTTTTAATGGCTACGAGAACAGTAGTCTGGTTACGCATGGGGATCTGTAACTTAGGAAACACAACAATTGATTCTGTTTCTTTTTAGTGTTCTTGTAGAAAGTAACATAAAGCAATGAAGAGATGATAGAATAAGGTGATTTAGTACTGCTGTCTCCTCTGAAAACCATAATTCCAAAGCATTTATGTGGAAAACTGCATGGTATTAATGTGAATTAATTCTAAAAGGTAAAACATTTAATATTTTTATATTTATAATGAATAAACCTCTTTATTTAGAAATTCTAACAACTTAGGAAATACTGTTTCATGATGCTTGACTGTGTTGCAAAAGTAATTTTTTATGATTAAGAAAAAATGTGCAACCTAAAACATATTTTGTGTAATTAACCATCTTGATAAGAATTGTTAGACTTTAGCCACATCTTCCTTGATAGAATTGTACTAAAGTACAGAAGCTTGTGTCTTCTCTTTCATATAACTTTCAACTTAGTTTTAGGGGTATTGATCTTATAAAACTCACATGTATTATGGGCAGAGCTGGTAGCACATGTCATGGTTACAAGGCTAACGGCACCTTTTTCTCTTTTCTGGTCTCTCTCAGTTCAACCCTCAGGTGTCAGGCTGAAGCCTTTACCTATCCTAGGGTGGAATTCTGCAATTCTCTCACTGTTAGACCAGACCCTGAATTACAGTACGGACAGTATCAACCATGCTTACCCAGTAGGTCCAACTGACTTCTGATGCCTGTCGTCCTTCCTATCAAGGGTCTTTGACAAGGGTATCCAGTGACAAAACAGACTTCTTCAGGCCAAAGTATAGTTTATTATTAACAGTACAAACCATTTAAAGAAAAGAGATTTTTAAAATAGTCTACACACCTCTATCTTACGTAAAAGCTAACCATGGCCTGATAGTAACCTACAAAGGACTAACTTCTTCAAATTCCTCCCCACTTCCCCACCCTAGTGCTTGTGCTCTAGTTTGTTCCCCGAGCTCCGCTTCAGAGAGAGCCTTTTTTAAACTGCTACAGTCCTTTTGATCTCTGCTGTCCATGGGCCTTTTCCTCTAATGGCTTTCATCTTAACAACCCTCAAATGTTTGTGAAGAAGTGGCTTATCTTAAGCCATTCTATTTCCTTCCTGGGTGTTGCTCCATACAGTCCCTTATTAAACTGAACTAAAATATTTATAAGTAAATATCCCAATAACCCTGTCAACATACAGTATTCATAAATTACAGAATAACTCCACATCTGTCAGTGTTGGTTATAATTAGCATTGTCCCCTAGACTTTCCATTGTAAGACCCTGTTTTCAGTTGGTTATAACTTTTCCAAACTTAAACCATTTGGGCTGAAATTTTCCATGCTGGGTGTGAGCCTCTGGCTGGTTTTTTTGGGCAAAGTTCAGCTAAAACAGTTCAGCCATTTTTTAGAATGTAGTTAGGGAAAAATAAATTGTAACTATTTTTAAAATGGGCAAAACATCTGTTTTATTAAGGAGCTCTAGAGCCTCCATGCTTTAGAGCAGGGACTTGAAACTTTTTGAGGAGGGAGGTCTCTCTGGTGTCAGGGATGTGTCTTTTGCCATCACCATGAAAATTTGGTCTAGTTATATGATTTGAAAAACTGCAGCTTGCACAAACTCAGAGGTTTGTTAGAGTTTGGCTGTGAAACCAAATATTCAAAACTGCCCCAGAACAAGCCTAAATAACAGGAAAAACCCATGAAAACCTGAAAATATAAGCAGGGGGTGGGGTTTGAATTTCTGCACCATGATGCTGGGGGGAGGAAGGGTGTTCCATAAAAAAAACCCAAGGGGCACTGTCATAAACAGGTGGTTAAGGTCTGTTTTACCTGTAAAGGGTTAACATGTAGTACCTGGTGACCACCTGACCAGAGGACCAATCAGAGATAAGATTTTTTCAAATCTCTGTGGAGGGAAGCCTTTGTCTGTGTGAGAACTGTTTTTGGATCTAACAGAAGACAGTCATGTCTCCAAGTTCTCCTGGAGTAGTTTCTACTAATTAATAGTGAGTATTAATTAGAAAGGCGAATTAGTCTTATGCTTTGATTTCTACATTTGCAATTGTGTGTTTGCTAAAGGAAATGCTTTATTCCTGTTTGCTGATATTGCTTTTACTGAGAAAAGGGGGAGAGGGGATTCTCTCCAGAGATTGATAAGGTTATACCCTATGAGTGTCCAGCTTGGGCTCATGGAGATTCTGTACTTTCTTTTTGTTCTCTTAATAAATTCTTTTCTTTTCTTTGGACTTGGTTAATTCCTTCCCTTGGGGAAATTCAGGGGAAGGGGAGGGGGAAGTGGGCTGCTTCCCTGTGTGTAGAGATTCAAGGCGTTTGAATCCAGGCAACTCTGTCTCCAGAGCAGGCTGGAGAGAGGGAAGAGGGGGGGAGGTTCCTCCTCTGTGAATTGATCTGTGTTCCCAAGGGGGGAAACAGGGGTGTCCCGGCCCACGGAATTGACCGGGTGGTGGCAGCCGAAGGGGAGACCTACCCTAGGATTTTGGGGTGGGGGGAAGACATGCGGGTCCTCACTTTGAAACCGCCCAGTTTCAAGTGAGGGTAGACTCTGACAGGCACAGTTTAAAAAAAAAAAAAAGGCAGCTCATGAGACACGTGGAAACACCTACAGGTCGTGGCTGCCTAAAAATGCCAGCCCAACTGCTCAAAAAGCAAGCAAGAATACTTCGCAACCTGCACGGAGCATGCTTCAGTCCAGGGCTGCAGAGTCCAAGCAGAACTTTCTTTGTAGTTACTCTTCTTGGCTGTTTCCAGCTGCTGTGGTGCCATGTACAGGAACTGAGGGCTCCACTGCCTGTGCAATCTTAATTAGGCTCCCTTGTACATATGCGTTATGATACAGTCTGTAAATACATGATCATATACTATTTTTTTCTAGACTCCCACCTCATTCAGAGAATGGGTTGTTGTTAACAGTTCTTCTTATGCGTATAAGAAGAAACATACATAAAATTAAGTTACCTGTTGTTGACAGATGCACATAAAATCATATGGATAAGAAGTACTCAAAGGTGTTTCATACTGTCAGTAAAAGCATTGTTTTACAAATTTGCAGAGTTTTATACGAATAAAGGTAAAGAAACAGGAATCAGGTTCTGACATTTGAACAGCGGTTTTTCTGTAATTCATCTTTAAATTTTCAATTACAGAATAAATCTTCAGTTATTCTCTAAATAATCTCAAAAACATTGTGCAAATGCAGAATTAAACTGCAATCTTTCAGTGTCCACAAGAATCACATTTTGTAATAGAATTCAAAACGAGAGAGAACCTAAGTTAATCCTCCTTGTTTTTACCAATGTGTCTGCTTTCAAGATAGAAAGCTCTTTGGGCAAGACCTTTCCTTACTTTTGTGTATTGTGCAGCACCAAGGATTCTGTCAGTGCTAAATAATTAGTTATTGATCAATTACTAATTGCTGTTTTAACATTTATAATAGGTTGGAAGTCTGTGGAAAAGAATGGGTTATGATATTGAGCGTTTTGTTGGCTATGTTAATGAAGGACTTTTATGCTGTATATGCCGAGATGTATTAGAAGACCCCTTACAGGCTCCTTGTGAACATGCTTTCTGTACTGCCTGTATACATGGATGGCTTGTTCATCACAATAATTGCCCTGAAGACAGACAAGCACTTGATATGTCTGTGCTACGACCTCTCTACAGGTATGTAACAAATCTGATTGTTGAAGGGATTTTTCTAAAGCCTGGTTTAGGAAATTAGTTCAGTATAACTATGTCACTCAGGGCTGTGAAAAATCCCACCCCTGAGCCACGTAGTTAAGCTGACATTAGTCCCCATGTAGACATCATTAGGTGGACGGGAGAATTCTTCCTCCTGTAGGAGAGGAAGTCCTGTCAGCATAGGTAGCATCGGTAACTGAAGCTCTGCAGCGGTACAGCTGTGCCATTGTAACATTTTAAGTGTACACAAGCCCCTAGTTAGTACTAAAGACTTACCGGTAGTTTTGGGACCGCTCAATAGCCATTCTTCATGAATTAATTTGCATGTTTAATTTTGAACCTTAATATTCCATTATCATAGCTTTCACCACTCCCAACCATCAAATGTAGTTACTTGAATGGTGAAATATTTTGAACTGAGCATATGACTTTTTTTCTTGTGGAAGGTAGAATCCCTGAAATGTGGCAAAAGTCAACTACTTTTACAGTGTTGCAGGAGTTTAAAAAAGAAGAAACAAAGTAACTCTTTTCTGTATATAGATACATGAAAAATGATCTAAATCGACTTCAGCTTCATTGCAAAAATGGAGAGCGTGGTTGTGAAATGGTTTGTTCTCTAGAATCTATAGACAGACATGAGAGAGAATGTGAATACAGCCAGATACCCTGCTCAAATGCTGGTGAGTAAAGTTCAAAGTTGAGCCTTTTGTTCAGAAAATTGGTATCTGTCATACTTAATCACAGTAGGGTGGCAGCGATGGACATTCATTCACTTCTGTGTTGCGTTCCACATTGTGAATTTCTGAGTTCTAGACCATATTCATGCTAGACCAAAAAAGATTGAAGTAAGCTTTCTTTAAGGCAGGGGGGTAGGTACTTCTGTTTGCACATTCCTACACAGACATGGCCTCTGCAATATGGTTGCTTTAGTTTAACTGGCAAAACAAAACAAAAAAGAGCCAAATAAAAATTCAAAAGATAATAGCATGCTAAGCGGTTGAGAGTTTGCAGACATTTTTTTTAGACAATGGATTTGCTCTCTGTTGTAATGATTGTCATCCATCAGTTTTTCCTTTTCATGTGAAAATTAACCAGAATAAATTTAAATACTGGACCCCTAATTTATCAGAATACACAGCAGTGCATGGTTTTTGCTTTCTGCCAAGGTATGATTTGTCTAATATTCAGCCTTTATTACTCATCTGATTGTGGGTTTTTGCATGTGATGATTGAACCAGCTTTTTGGCCAATTTAGCTTTTATTATATTAAACAGAATTACACTATAACTTGCTGCTTTGCTCCTTTTCCAGAAGGTATCTCAAACTTTAGCCAGTATAGGCAGGGCTGAGTATGTATCTGAGAAACCACTGTTTGGTGCTTAATATGAGACAGGAAATAAGGATTTCTGCGTTCTGTTCCCAGTTATGCTGCTGCTATGTTGCCTTGGGCAAGTTATTTACATGTGTGTGTTTCTTAATCTGTAAAATGGGAGTAATAGCTCTTTCAGAGAGGTGATGTGAGGCTTTTGAGATCTTCCGGTGAAAGGTGATATGAAAGTGCAAAATGTTTGTCTTAATCAGAAGTGCACACACCCTGAAACCTACCACTTGCAAGGTTTTTATGGCACATTTTTGTTTGTGCTTGTAGTTAGGCCACCTCTGCTAGGTGATATTTTTTGCTTGTCTTTACCAGCCTGTCTGCAATATACTGTGCTTGATCATGCTGCCTTTTATCTCAGACTTGTCAGGTGGACAACCTATTATTTGAAGTCAGAAATGTGCATAATCTACTTACATTTACTATAAAAGTAAGAGTAAACATTTATACCATTATTACATTTGACCTCACAAACTTTGAAGGCTTTTGATATCCCTAAGTTATTTTCAATTCTTTCCCCTTGCTTTAGAACTGTAAATATAATTTAATTGCTTCACAATCCTCCTGATTCCTTTTGTCCCGCACCCTGCAGGAGTTGCGACCCACTGGTTGAGAAATACTAGTCTAGTAGTAGGTAGGGCACAAGCGTAGTGGTGAAGAGAACCAGGTTCTAGTCCTAGCTCTGTCGTTGATTTGCTGTGTGATCTTGGACAAGTTGCTAAGGTCCAAAATTTTCTCTAACCTTGGGTGCCAAATTTTTGATACTCACGCCTTGTCTAAACTGGCATTTTTCTTAATATCTCCATCCACTGCTGTTGGTGGTGGAGTAGGGCTGGTGGAAGAATAGTGTAGGCCAGCTGTCAGTATTTTTTCTACTATCCATGACTTACACTAGTGTTACCACCAGTGTTAGAGCAATGATGGGAGACTCGAACAAAAAGTTTTAATATAGACAAGGCTTTGGGACCTATAGGTGTATCTCTTCAAGCTATAAGGGAATCACTTTGTTTTGACAGATTTGCATATGACCAGTTCTATGCACTATGGTTTGTTTGCTTGCTTGGGTGTTTTTGCCTGGAATGGACTATGCTTCTGTTAATTGCAAGTGATTTAATATTGCCTTAATTTACTGTTTCCTGTTCAGGTTGTCCAGTTCAGATTGAACGACGTAACTTAGATAGCCATTTGGCAGTGTGTGAATACCGGAGCCGTGAATGCCCTAATGGTTGTGGTTATACCATTCTCAGGGCAGAAGACACGCAGCATAATTGTGTAGCAGAGCTAAGAACAGAACTAGAACTGCTCCGGTAAAATACTACTTCTGTTTCCTGGGTATTTGTGTTTAACCTGGGCCTAAAATCACTACACATAAGAGACGGTTCCAAGTACTAGCTCTGTTTAATTCTGATATCTAACCCATAATGTGTAAATCACTTGGTATTAACTGGTGAGGATATTTTTAAAAAGCCATTACACACTTTAAACTCTTACTGCACTTTTAGTCTGAGTTAGTTGAATTAATTTGATTAGCTCAGAACCCTAATGAATAAGGATTGCAATTATTCAAAATTATGTGATGGTTACATGAAAGAGTGAAATACATACAAAGAACTAGACTGAGGCCATTAAATCTTTTCACTTTTTACCTTAGTCTGATATGGACCCAGAGCCAAATTATGAAGTAAGATTTATTATTTAAGATTTTTAAAACACTTTGGAGATGAAAAACTCCAACTATATTTGGCAGTTATAAAGTTATCAGAGATGAGAGGCAGGTGACCTACGAGTTCAAGCTTGTACTTAGGCCTAAAATGCTGGAAGACTACTAATACTTATCAGTGTTCGTCTTTACTTTCTGTCTGTCCCTCTCTTTCTTCTTGCCTCTTCCTTTTCCAGTTAATCATTTCCATGATCTTCCAGCAGTTTTGTACCTCTTCCCACCCCTTCCTGCTGGTACCGTCTCTCTTGCTCCTTTGGTCAGTGGAGGCCCCAGCTCTCCTGCACTTTGCTGGTGACCCAGGTTCAGTTCCTGGTAAGTGCAGTGGGAAACAAGTGAACTTTCCTGATACCAATAAAATGCCAAACTGCTGCTCAAACCCCAAAAGGTTAGCCTGTTAATGATTCAGTTTTGACTATGACTGTGTTTGATAACTAAATGATACTAGCTTCCTTCTCCCGCAACTACTGTCATTTCACATCCACAATAAACCAACAAGTGCTGATCCAAATGCTGCTAGATGGTATGCTATACTGAGCTTAACCTGTAGCTTTCTGTATTATGTCCTTGTTTCGGAATTCCATTCTCCTTGGGTTAAGTGGAATGACACAGATTGAGGCATATTCATGCTTTTTATTTTGAGACATGTATTACATTTCTCCTAAACTACAGCACAAAGTTACCATATACTCTTAAAATAAAATTAATCAAAATGACAGTTATATGTTTGTATGAAAGGAAATAAACCGTCCAAAGCCCAAAAAAAGTTACCCTATAGCTTCTGGAATTATTTCAGAAACATCTATCTTGGAGTTCTGTATTGCTGCCGGTCGCCATAGGATTTGAGCACCAAGAATCTCTGATATTGATGCCAGGACTAGAACTTGCACATTCTATCGAGAGAGTAAAACCCCTAAATAGGTACATACTGAGCAAGAATAGTGTTTGTTGATAAAGCACACTCATCTTACATCTAGAGAGATGTGTAACACAAGACTACAGCAGAGCTTTAATTTAGGACTAGATTTGGGCAAATCATGAATTTTTTGGGTTCATTGGCAATTCCAATTTTTTAAAAAAACTCATTTGTTTTTGTTTTAATTTTGAACATTTTTAATGTTTAATTATTTTAAATAAAATTAAAGGAAATTTCTAAAGAAAAGGTAGTTTAAATGTTTCAATTTTTCTGTTTAAATCTAGAAATGAAACATTTTGATTTTGGGGGAGAATTTGCTTCAGGCCTCCCCCCCCCCCTTTACTGAAGCAACTCAGTGAAATCAGCATGAATTTGCAAAATCTTTTGGTGGTGTTGAATCTGCATTTTTTTTCTCCTGAGGAAAAAAGTTTTGGTCGAAAAATTTCACCCAGTTGTATTCGGGAACAATGTGGCTATTTGGCAGCAGTAGTTACTCTGGTACTTGAAAGTCACAGGTATAATGGTTAGGTTTAAAAAGGAAAAATATACTTTTTTAGGTCAGAAATGATCTGCAGAGTGGAAGAGGCAAAGCATGAAATGGAGTCCAGATTAGATTCACAGAGAAGGCATATGGTGCAAAAAGAGAGTCTTCTGCAAAATGAAATTGAAGAACTAAAGGTAAATAAGTTCCAGTGTCAGTTGTAGAAATGTGTTTTTGTTTTCTACCCCTCTCCCAAAGGTCTAGTTTTTTTGCTTTTTCAAGTAGTGGGGAATTTGTTATCCTAATTCACTAGAGAAGATACAGTCCTACATTCCAATGGTCTGAACCTTTCTTTTTCAAATAATTGCAGTGTCGTGGCCCTGGTAAAGCTCCCCTGCTGGACATTCACCAGGCTGTTGTTTTGGGCCCACATGTTGGGGCCGTGTGCTTTTAAGCTTCCCTGGGTCTCAGTAGGCTCCAACGCAGTCTCTCTATTGGCCTTTCTGACACAGGTTTTCTGTCAGTTACCCCTTCGGAGAATTGGCATCTAGGAGTCCAGCTTCACTAGGCCCCTACAAGTAGTGCTGACCCCAAGATATCCCAGTATATTAAGCACATCCTTACCTACAGTTCCACTGTATGGGCACGCTAGCAGACACTTCCTATCTTTAGGGATACGTGATAATCGAAACACTCCAAATTAGTAAATTTCTTACTTGATGGTAATTTTCTTTCTGCTAGCAGCATCTCAAACAGTTATAAGATGTATGGGCTAGTCCCCTCCTGACTGCAGTTTCTGGAGGCCGTTCAAAGCCATAGCACAGCCTGTGCGAGCCATGCCTTGCTGTGTAAAAACTCATAAAATATGATTAGTAACAGTAACTTCAGTGCTAGAAAATAAGTGGGCTACAGCCTACAAACATAACTATCAAAATTAAATACTGTCTCCTGGCTAGGAAGCCAACCAGGGAGAGTAGAATTGTGGGAGATGCTGCTAACAGAAAGGAAATTAACAGGTAAGAAATTTACCATTCTGCAGCTCAGTTTCCCACAATTCTGATACATATGGAAATTAACGAACAACTAACAGAAATGGGGGGATAAGAAAAACAGAATGAGATAGGGAAGATCCTCCTTGAGTTAATTACCCAAAATAGTAATGCTATTCCTAGCCCAATGCCTGCAGCATCTTCCTGACAAAGAAGACCTCCACAGAGAACAGAAAGTCAATTTAGGGTCTACTAAATGTGTTAACCTATGACCATATTGCTGCCCTGCAGCTCTCGATAGTGGAAGCACAAGCTCTTTCCACCCACAAAGTCATCCTAGATATTGTGGAGTGTGCCTTGGTGTCTTTATAATGCATAGCTTGAGCCATCTAGCTAGTGATAACTTGAATACCCTGAGCCCTTGGCACTTCAGATGAAGAGACAAATAAGGAGCCTGATCTTGTCAATTTGGTATGGTTGATGTAGATCTTTAGTGCTCTTCTAATGTCTAATATGTGACACAGCTTTTCTGTCGGGCGCTGTGGCTTTGGACAGAATTAAGGGGGAGGACAATCTCCTGTGTGGCATGGAAAGATGAATTCACCTTAGGCAAAAATGATTCTGGTATTCTTAGTACCACCTTGTCATCATGAAACACCCAGTGGCATTCCTGCATGGCTATAGCTGCCTGTTCAGAAACTCGTCTAGTAGACATGATGATGACCTAAAAAAGAGTTTTGATAGGTGGAATGAAGATATTGATGTCAGTGGCCCAAAAGGATGTGTAGTTAGGTCTTTTGGAAAGATTGGTTTAACCACAAGTTTAGTCAGTCTGACTACTCTGAGAAATCTGGATATCTGAGGGTTCTCTGTGAAGGAGTCAGAGGATGTGGTGAATAGGATACTCCTACAGCTGACACCAGGCACTGTGAAGCTAGTCCCTTGTCTGTGCCTTTCTGAAGAAAGTCCAGAATAAGTGGGATATCCGGATCCTTTGGATTTTTGTTGTTATTGACACCACACACTAAACCTAGTTTGGATAGAGGAGTAGGTCTTCAGGGTTGAAGTCACCTGGAGGAGAATATTGTTCCATCTCTTTGAAGGATAGTTCTAGTGTGGCTAATGCTTCCCTCTTGATTGCAGGCTAATCAGTTGTAGATGCTCTAGATGGAGTAATGGGCTTTGTTAAAGGATGTCTGGTCTCACTGGTAGCTACAGTGGTAGTTCCAATTTAATTTCTCTCAGATCAGAGAACCATGCATCTGCTTGGCCAGCGTGGAGCTAGCACTGTCACCTTTGCTTCTTCTTGCCTGACCTTACTTTCTGGATCACCTTTCTTAGAAGTGGGAAGGCGTATAGAAGGTCTTGCAGCCATATGTGCAAAGAAACAACCATCCCCAGGGATTTCGGGCCTGCTTCCCTAATGAAGTACTTTGGCTGCCTTGTCGGCTTATTATTGGCAAATAGGTTGACTGCCAGAATGATGAACTTCTGCGAAATCCTACTATAGACTTCCTGATTCAGGCACCACTCTGAGTTGTTGATGGTGCATCTGGGAAGTCAGTCTTCCTTTTAGTTCAGCTATCCTATTATGTGTTTTGCTCTTAAAGAGTTCTCTGGCCATCATTTCTGCGTGTAGAGTTACACTCATTGTTTCCACTTGGTTGTTGACATATGGCACAATGATCATGATGGCCAACTGGATCAGAATATTTTCATCTTCTAGGTAGTTCTGGAACCTCTGTTGGGCTAGCTTGGGAGCTCTGAGCTTCAATAGGTTGATGCTCTGGTTCCTTTCGCCTAGAGTTCCAGCTGCCTTTCACTGTTCTGTTCCCCTGCTGTGCCCTCCATCCTGTCAGGCTGGCATTGGCCATGAGTACTTATGGGTCTGGAAGGCATATGGAAAGTCCGTTGCAGACAATCTCTGGGATTGTCCTCCATCTTAGAGAGTTCAGCATCTGGTTGGGAACTGATCTTGCATGTTTTCTAGTGAATGGTTCCATACTTTTAGGAAAAAGACCTGAAGGCATCTGATATGGGATCTTGCCCACAGAGTGATTCCTATATTTGAAACTAGGAGGCCCAGTAGTTGTAAATATTGAGCTATGGGTGGAGTTGCACACTTTACCAACATGCAGGTTCTGGATCTTGTGGAATATGTCTAGTGATGGGTAGGACCATAGAACCATAGGGTTAGAATGGACCCCAAGGGTCATCTAGTCTAACCCCCTGCCAAGATGCAGGATTTGTTGTATCTAAACCATCCAAGACAGATGGCTATCCAGCCTCTTTTTGAAAAGCTCCAGCAAAGGCGGTTCCATGACTTCCCTAGGCAGTTAGTTCCACTGTCCGACTGTTCTTACAGTTAAGAAATTTTTCCTAGGATTTAATCTAAAATGAATATGCTGTAGTTTTGAAATGGTTGTCTAGGAAGTGATACAGTTAAGTGCCTTGAGACCTGAGTCTGGCATCTTGGTGAAGAGCCTAGGAGCTGAATGGAAGCATTTAGTACTGGTAGCAGGCTGGGCTGTACATAAATCTTAGCAGTCTGTGGTGGTGTAGTCATTTGGGAATGTAGAGATATGCATCTGCTAGATCCACAGAAGCAAGAAAGTCCCCTTGAGACAAGGATGCTACCGTTGAAGCTAGGGTCTCCATCCAGAATCTCACTTTCTTTATCCATTTATTGAGTTGCTTGTATCGGAAATATACAGATCTAGACAAAATAATAAAATACCTATCCACATTTCCCTTCCTCAGATTCTTGAGCATTCTTTGGGCTTAGGTCAGAGGCTTCTCTGGTGTCCAGGATCCTTCCTCTACTCCACATGGCTTCTTGGCTGGATGATGGAGTTTGTCTGGGTGTCTGAGGGTATGTCTACACTACGAAATTAGGTCGAATTTATAGAAGTCAGTTTTTTAGAAATCGTATTTATACAGTCGATTGTGCATGTCCCCACACAAAATGCTCTAAATGCATTAAGTCGGTGGACTGCATCCACAGTACTGAGGCTAGCGTCGACTTCGGAGCATTGAACTGTGGGTAGCTATCCCACAGTTCCCGCAGTCTCCGCTGCCCATTGGAAGTCTGGGTTGAGATCCCAATGCCTGATGGGGCAAAAACAGTGTTGCGGATGGTTCTGGGTAAATGTCGTCAGACCCCCCTCTCCCTCCCTCCGTGAAAGGAATGGCAGACAATGGTTTTGCGCCTTTTTTCCTGGGTTACCTGAGCAGACGTCATGCCACGGCAAGCATGGAGCCTGCTCAGCTCACCGTCACCATACGTCTCCTGGGTGCTGGCAGACGTGGGACTGCATTGCTACACAGGAGCAGCTCATTGCCTTTTGGCAGCAGACGGTGCATTACGATTGGTAGCCATCATCGTCGTACTCTTGGGTGCTCTTTTAGCCGACCTTGGTGAGGTCGGTCAGGGGCGCCTGGGCAGACATGGGAGTGACTCAGCCAGCTTATTCCCATTTTCTGCCGAGCACCCAGGAGATGACTATGGCTAGTAATCGTAATGCAGCATCTTCTGCCGAGCACCCAAGAGATGACGATGGGTAGCAGTCGTACTGCATCATCTGCTACCAGCCGAAGATGTAAAAGATAGAGTGGATCAAAACAAGAATTGACCCGATTTGTTTTGTGAAATCAACCGCCTGCTAAACCCAGGGTTTTGAGTTCAATCCTTGAGGGGGCCATTCTGTGTGACAGTTGTTTGTGTTTCTCCTTGATGCAAAGCCACCCCTTTTGTTGATTTTAATTCCCTGTAAGCCATGTCATCAGTCGCCCCTCCCTCCATTAGATCAATGGCAGACAATTGTTTCGTGCCTTTTTCAGCGCAGAACCAAAAGCAAAACCAGGCAAGGAGGCGACGGCAGCGCGGTGACAAGAGTGATGAGGACATAGACATGGACATAGACTTCTCACAAAGTACGGGCCGGGCAATGTGCCCCGGCACTGTGCACATCATGCTGATGAGCTCTACATGAGTTCTGCATGGTCACCTATGCTGATCAGCTCACCATGCTGGCCAAACAGGAAATGAAATTCAAAAGTTCACAGGCCTTTTCCTGTCTACCTGGCCAGTGCATCTGAGTTGAGAGCAGTCACAATGGAGCACTCTGGGATAGCTCCCAGAGGCCAATACCATCGAATTGCATCCACACTACCCCAAATTCGACCCAGCAAGGCCAATTTCAGCACTAATCCCCTCGTTGGAGGTGGAGTAAAGAAATCGATTTAAAGAGCTCTTTAAGTCGAAAAAAGGGCTTCGCCGTATGGACGGGTCCAGGCTTAAATTGAGGTAACGCTGCTAAATTCGACCTAAAATCGTAGTGTAGACCAGGCCTGACTCTCAGATCCCTGCAGCAGTGCCCTTCCTTTCTCTCCAGTGGCTGGTGACAGACCTTCTCTCTAATAACCTCCAGTCCCCTGTGTCAGGTGACCCACCCATCAGCTTGTCAGGTGGTCAGTCCCCCACATCTGTTGTTAAGTTACCACACCCCTGGAGTTCAGACTTGGCTTGCCTGGGGAAGCAGCCGTCTCTTTGTCAAAGCTAAACAACCCTCCATTGTTAGCTCTGTGCAAGTTGCAAGAATTTCTCTTGTCACCTTCTGTGGGTTTTAGCTCAATATGAAGGCAAAAGACAGCAGAGAAGGCAAACAAGTCGCACATTCCAAATGGAGTTTGCAGTTTGACACAGATGTGCAGAGAGAGTCCCCAGTATCAAACAGGATTCATAAGCTGTACGTAGTCGTATTCCCCAATTTGTAACATGCAGCATCTGTTTAAGTCTGGGCGCTTTAAATACAAGACACATCACTACAAGTCAGATATACTTAAAAAAACCAGCTCCTCTGCTCATACTATTTTAAAGTAGCTCAGTATGGATGGAAATATAGGAACCTATGTTCTGATCCTACACTCGCACACTGCAGTCAGTGGTGCTTCATGTGAAAGTAAGGGTTTGCTGCCCACATGGATCCAGTTGCTGGATCAGGGCCCCGTACTCCTTAGCTAGAGCTGTGTTCAGACTCTGTTCTAACTTGCTTCAAAACCCAGTGGTGATATGGCCAAAGTAAAAAGCTGTGGAGAGAGAGAATGTATTATCTAACCCATTCATCCAGCTTTTCTACTGTAACAGGAAAAAAATAACCATCAAAACCCAAGACTGTTGAGCCTTTGTATGTTTTAAGGTTTCTTAGTATTGGATTTGAATAAATATATTAGAAGATCATAGATGCAAGTAAGTCACACAGCTCTGTCCCGAACACTTTTGGTTTTTGGAATAATGTTCATTTGGGTTTTGAGATGCAGAACATAACCAGCAGCCAGTGAAATCCACTGGTACATCTGTGATCAGTCAGATTTGCACTCTCTCTCATGGCTCTCGCAGACTGGAATATTTGAAATGGGTGCCACAGCAAGCGGAAACTGTGCTGCAAATCAGCAAAATTAAGTTTGTTTAGTGGTGTATCAAAAATTGCAGATTCTTTCAGCTGTGCCTGATCTTCATTATTTCTTCTCCTATACGCAGTAGTCACTTCAGCTTCAATACCACCATTATTGGAAATGTATTTATATGATCTCTTATTTTAGTCTGTTTTCACACATGTTTTTTAGAGTCAGATGTCACGAATGATGTCTGAAGTGCGCTCTCTTATGGCTGCAGAGAGACAGCATCGTCAAGAGCTGGAGCAAGCAGAGCTCGAAAAGCGTGAATTAATGGAGCTGCTGAAAGGCCTACAGAAAGACTGCCGATTAAATAATACAGAAGGAAACAAGAAATCAACAAACTTTCGCCCTCTAACACGACTAGAGAGTGTGAAACGAAAACCCAGGGAAGTTACAGTCATCTAAACAGAAGTAAGCTCACAGACACATAGGAGCCTGCTTCCTGTGAACAGTTAGCAAACTTCGTATTAGTTCTAAATTACCTCTTTTCTATCTAAATTCTGAATGGGTCAAAAAGAGTAGGGGAAAACACAAGTTTTTGTATCTAGCACACTTTGCATACTATGCAAATAGTAAAACTAGTTTTTAGGCATTTGGGGGAAGTTGTAGGCCCAGTATTAGGTTTTAAATGTCCATTAATAGTATATTGGGCATTACAACATGCATTTAAAAGGACATTTTCAACTAATATTTTCGTATACGAGGAGCTCTTAATCTATGGTCCTCTCTGGATTATTTACAATAGCTTCCTAACAGACCTGGAAACTAGAACTTCAACTAGATTAAATGGATTTTTTTTTCCACTGCTACTGCAATTTCAGTGCAGTTAAAGCTGGTATATGACCCCTCTTTTTTTTCTCACGTGTGTATAAGCATAATGAATGATAGCCGCTGGAATGTATTCTAGGACTAGTACTAATTCTAGGAATAGTATTCAAGTACTTCAGTCAAGCCAGCAGGGGAAACTAACAAATTTGGAGATATGTGTCCTATAAAAACACTGTACATCACAAAGGAATGGTGGCTTAAATATTCTTACTTCCAGACAGTTGCAGCCAGCATACAAGAGCTTTAAACTAAGTCAGTTTGGACTTTAGAGTACTTGGCAGTTTTCCTTTAATCTCCAACCCCTTCTTAGTTTTTCATCGAGCTAGCTGTTACCAAAACCCATGATAGTGCAGAATTTTAGCAATGCAGTCCAACTCACTGCCAAGCTGTCGAGAATTCTCCTTCATCTGTTTCCGTCATGAAGGAACTTGCAGAAGATGGTGTTCATGTTGAAAATTTGTAGGCATTTGTATTGACCAGGATCGCTTAAATACTGTTACTGCCCTTTCTTGCACCTCCAGTGCTTTTATAATATTTGCATTACATAGTGAAGATTAGTGCATATTCAGAGTTCTGCTTGGTATCAGTCTGGGTGAATTGTGTATATATTTCCTTGGCGTGAGCAATCTATTAGCTGTTTTTACAAGGACTCTAAGGTTTAATATTGCTGACTATAGAAAGATATACATGTCTTTTTTAAAACACATTAAAAGCACCTGTTGAACATCTTTAATTTTCTTTTGATAGGTATGACAAAAGCTACTTGAATGTTGTTTTACCCACAACAGACCTCAATTTTATACAAAGGACACATGATCAGGAGGACATCTATGTTGATACTAAAATCTGGAACTATACAATGGTAATAATAGACCCACGGATCTTGAATCATGAGGTTTCTTACATTTGAGGGCTGCAGGACACTTTGCCATATTTGAGCTCTCTAGATTTCTAGACAGTTAGACCCTGAGCATGTGAGTGAAACCCACCAGCCAGACATCTGAAATATATGCATGAGGAAAGAGAGCTCCATGATGTTACAAGGGTTTATGCAAGTCTCCATGCCTGGTTTGGTTATTTTTTTTCCCTACTGAACTTAATACTAACAACATACTGAAAGAAACAAGTAGAATGTTAGTGACTGCAGTAAATCTGTCGTGGAAGCAGAATTAGCACTTAGTGATTAAGACCTAAGGATATCACTAATCTTTATCAAATATTTTATTAATTTAGTACATTGTAGTTTCACTTAACCCAGCTAACCCAATAACTTAAATTGAGTCAGCACATCTTTCAAGACACAGCCCTCTCTGACTCTTGCCGCATCAATTCCCATTCACTCTTGCAGCTCAGTTTTTTTCATAGAACCATACAGTTCCTATGGAACAAGCAGTGAGCCAGACTAGATTGCTGTTGCGGCATATAATTGCTTTCTTTATTGAAATGTAGCAGTAGAATAGTGTTCAATGAGCGCCTGTTGGTTTCAATTACCCTTCTGAATGCAAGACTTTCAGGAGAACCCTACATCTGCTGTGTAACTGAGTTGCAATGTACCAGTTTGCTTGTAAGCACCCATGTAATTTTAGTTAATATTAGAATCAGCCTAAGTTACATTTTCATCTCAATCATTATTGTTCATGTGTGTTAGCAGATGGTTAGCTTGCCTTAACATCACAATTGCATGGCAAATTTCTTTTCCTTATTAGTAGCGGACAAGTGAATTATGTAGCCAGGTAACATATGCAATTATTGTAAACATTTTAGTTGCAAAGTTATTGTATTATTTACATCTTAAACATTCTTAGGTGCTCTAAGAAGTTTTTTTTAAAAGTGACCCTCAGTCAGTAAACAGGTCCTGGACTATATTTAAATAAGAATCCTTGTGAAATTTGCTACACTCTTCCCCTGGAATGTGTTTTTGATAGTCCTTCTCTACAGATTATTTGTTAAGGAGTCTGGGATAATTTATGTGGAATGGTGCCAGCATTTTCCTTTCTCATGAACATCTTTTGGATAGACCCATACAGTTTATCCTTAGTACGTAGGGGGATCTTATGCAGTTTTCTCATATTGACAGATGCCTTTCTAAATACCTATAAGTCTATGCAACTTTTATATTAACAAATGAACTTTTAAAATGTCTTCCAGCCACGGGGTTCATTGCCAAACTGAAATTAGATTTTTTTTTTACATTTAATAAAAAATGGGAAATGGGCTCAAAAGTGGAATTTGGGGGCTAAATGTCATATTGTGTCTAGAAGAGAGCTAACAGGTAGCTTGTAACCATTTGATTTGCTCTGTGTATAAAAGTTGAGCTACTCAACTGTTCATAAAAGTAGTTATTCATTTTGCTTCTCTTCTTTTCATTATGAAAGATCAGGTATCCTCCCCTTAACTAATAAAATAGTGAGACATACATGCAAATAAACTTGCTTTCATTATTCCCAGTGTACTTCACTCAACGTGTAGGAAAATGAGAGACTAAAGTACTGTAATAGGGGACAGATACTTTATTAAAAGGGACATAAGGAATAGGGGTCATAGTTAAAGGTCTTTATCTGACCCATGACTGGGATACATTAAATAATAGACAGGGCTAGCATTTGATCAAAACAGCGCTCTCCTCAAAGACTTTGCATCTCCTCTTCACAGATGGGAGTTCTTGCTGCCATTGTCTCAGGGGCGTAGGCAAAGGCAAGCAGCCATGCTAAAGGGAAGATGATACAGGCCTCAGAAGTTACAGGTGCCTAGGGTGCAGTAGCGGGAGGGGGTCTAGGTCCTGCTTAGCAGGTATTGATTCAGGATAAACAGAACTTGCTATCCACTGCTTAAAGGGTTCTCATCACAAACTGTATTGCAGTAAGGCCTAAAGACCCCTTCAATTGTGGGTAGGCCTTGTGCTGGAAATGATACAAAACCAGGATGCCTCAGTCTCTGCCACCCACGAGAGTGCACTCTATGGCTGAAACTTTCTGGAGACTCCTTTGCTTTGGCAGCAACACCATCTACGATTTAGCTTTTCTGAGAGGCATTATGGAGCTGGTAGCAATCTTAATCTATCATGTATTTCATTTACCTCCTCTGAGGGTAGAGTGTATCATTGTGCTAGAAACTGCTCAGTGGAAAAAATTCAATTTGACAATTATGTTAATGAAAATGGACATTAACTAGATCATAAAAAACTGGCAGATCTTGCTAGAGAACATTCTACCTTAGATAATGGCTGTTTACAGTTTAACTAGGGCCACAGTGGTAGAAAGAGGAAAATCTGGTGCACACTTCTCCTTTACAATAAACTTAAAGGTTTGTAAAGTATGCAATACATGAAGATTACATATATGCTCATTCTTAGCTAGAACACCTGGAGTTTAATTTAGCATGGTTAGCATGTCCTTTTAAGTCAGGAAAGACCAAACCATCTTTAGGGAAAGTGTCTCATTATGACACTGTCAGATTCAAAAGTCCCACCCTCTGAAGGCTCCAATTTGATCATGGGGAGTGCTTTGGTACAGAGAAAAATGGTTGATATGTCTTAACTTGTGCAAATATGGATGCTGGTGCTCTACATTTTTACTCTCTCTTCTCTTGCTTTCTGGAGCCCTGTTTCTGTGTATTTTTCCCCACAAGGGAGCCAAGCTTGAGGCCTAGGAACTTCACGTTGTTTTACAGCCCTGAACAATTAACCTAGCTAGGGTCCAAAATGCAACACTAATACTCCTGAACTAATATTAGTCCCCAACTCCGCAGTTACTCCCTCACACACGAGCTCAATGGAACTTCTCCTGTGCAAATATTTTCAGGACTAAGGCCACAGTCATTAACTGCCTAACAGCATTGTTGCAGAGCTGAGTGAACATGAAGAGCAAACCTGACCTACCTGTCCTGTCGATCCCTGAATGGCTACCTACACAGGACTGCTGAGGAGAGGAGTAAAGGAATCAGACTGTTAGCCAAAGATGTTCTCATTATTAAAATAAGATGTAAAAGCCACTATTAGCTAACAGCTATATAGTTTCCACTTCAGCTCTTAACATAAATAACACTTTGAACGTTCAAAGATGACTTTTGGTGGTCAATATAATAGATTTCCATTAGGAAAAAAAGTTAAGTATTCTAGCTACTGTAACATTGCCTCATTTCTCCTTAGAAGAAGTCAATGGGACTGCTTGCAAAGAAAGCTGCGATTCAACATTAATCTGGTCCTTTGGCATTAGCCACTTCCAGTGCTCTAGTCAATTAGAAAACAAAGTTCCAAGTTAAATTAAGAAGTGGAATTTAATGTTTTAAACCTGAGTTGCTCATGGTAAGAATTCAATTTAAATGTATCAAAGCAAGTAAATTAATTTTAAACATAGCATTTACAGCATTATTTCAAGTTAATTTAACCTTGAGAACGAATTCCCACAAATATTAAATAAGTCCTATACAACTACAAGGCCTAGAACTATGTTTAAAGAAACTGTAGACATACTGCTCAGTTTTCAAGTTTGACTAATGATTTACTGAGATTTTGTTCACCTTTATTTTTTTAGTTTGAAAATGACAAGCATGACATGCTGTATTTCAAACTTTCAAGAACCAATTGAATATTTACAGTTTGTTCCATACTTCAAGCTTTTCCTTAATTTTTCATTTCAAATTCCCTGACTAAAACCAAATCACTCACATCCTTGCTGCAGTTTCGTAAGTTGTAAAGTTTCTAAAAAATAAAAATAAAAAAACCTCAAACCCATGGTTTAAAGGAGCCTCAGTCTGCTTTACAAAATATTATGCAATGCTCCTCAATTTAAAAAAATAGCATTAATACCTATGTTTGCTAGATCACCCGTTTTAGTCATTACAATTGCATTAGTAAAATTCCATCTTCCTTGATTGACTTGAGTATCTAATGCTTTTTTCACAATTCAGATTCTACTGTTCAATCATTTTTCTGAAGTCCGTTACTTTATACAATACTAAAATATACAACTGTGTGAAACAAAATTATTCCCTTTAGCCATGCCCAGTTAATTAGAACAAGTTTAGTTTAACTATCCTACAGGTCCTGTCAATTAACTTCTTTGTGCAAACTAATTGTCTAGAAACTTGTGGGGCTATGATGTCTCCACATACAAGGCCCCTTCCTACACTTGCTTTCTCTGTGGTTTCAGAGAAAACTGTTGAATGCAACTTAGCCAGTAGGGTTAAACAGTGTTTTAAAACGTGTTCTTACAGTCTACAGTACACATTAAAATATGCGTTTCTGTTTTATATGGGTTCTCATCACTGTACTATCTGAGTCCCTCCCACTAGTGAATTAAGCAAGGTGACTAGCAGTTCTCAGGTGTTTTTTCCTCTCATCATCTCCCCAGGAGGAGAAGCGCAGGCAATGGAGTGTCATGTTTTGGTAGTTATAAATAAATACACACACCCACACAGTGCTGTGTATTTGTTAAGAGAAAGTAAGGTCAAAGAAATGTGCCTTGCACTTGGAGTGGAAGGTGGTGAGTTTTTAATGCTTAATGGCAGCATGCTTGCTGGTTGACCAAAGTACATTAAGATCAGTTTTAGCTGGAAATGTATAAACTAACTGGGCTTGATCCTCATTAAGGTTAAAGCTCATTTACACCACTCTGGTAGTGTAAAGGGACTTATGTGTAAATGAGAATCAAAGTCTAAATTCAAACAGTTGTCTACCATAGGTTAATGTATACAGGGCCTTTATAATGAGGGCTGCAGCTATTAACCTCTTATCTTCCTAGTAATTATGTTGGACAAATTCCACAGAGATGAAAAGAAAAAGTAAACATTTGAGTTCAAAATATATTTGATTCTGAGTTTTTTTTAGCATGAAAAGAAACATGAAGGTGACCATTTGTACAGATTCTTTGTTTGCTCTTAATTTTCAAAGCTTTTCCTCTTGCATTGTTTCAACCTCAGACATCTCAAACAATTACACAAGCAAAAAGCCAAAATGTCCATTAGAGGGAAAAGTTTTGTATCTCTTGCTTCCTTAGGGAACTGTTTAGTTTTATGAAAGTCTGCTTTTAAACTCTCTCCCCCCAACTACACAAGTCAGCAGGCTACGAATAATAATGTAACTCCATCAAGCTTCTATTTATACTGAAGTATCTCACCCTATGATCTCCTTATAGCACACATTAGAAAGACAAGGTAGGTGAGATCTTTTATTGGACCAACTTTTGAGCTACACAACTTTTCCTCATCATCAGAAGCAAGCTCCCCACAGACCAGGACACACCAACTCAAAGCGGCACCAGACCCTGCTAGAACAGATGCAAAACCTGCAGACATATATCTACACTGCTACAACGATCAACACCCTCTCTCCCCTCAACACACCTTTCAAGATCCATGATTACATACATGCCTCTCACAACATGTGGTCTACCACATCCAGTGCACTAAATGCCCCAATAACAACTATGTGGGTGAAACCAGACAACCATTACGCTCTCAAGTGAAAATGATAAAAGACAAACACCACATCACCTGTGGGTGAACACTTTTCACAAAGCAGTCGCTCTTTCTGACCTCTGTCCTTATCCTCAAAGGAAAGTTGCACAGCACTTTCAAAAGATTACCCTGGGCGATTAAATTCATAACTTTGCTAAACACTAAAAATCATGATCTTAATAAACATACTGGATTTATGGCTTATTACAACAATCTGTAGCGCACTACCTCTGTTTTTTGTCTTAATGATTACAGGGGGGTTAATGGGCCACTCCACCTTAAATGGTCTCTTTGAATGTGTATTATCTACTTATGCTAAAACTATCTGTTCCACCTTATATTTAGCTCTCTGTGAGCTTGAAAGCTTCTCTCTCTCACCAACAGAAGTTGGTCCAATTAAAAAAATATTACCTCACCCATCTTGTGTCTCTAATATCCTGGGACCAACACAGCTACAACATCACTGCATACACGCAGGCTCTTACATACAGGCTTAGAGTGAGAACATCTCTAAAAGCTATGCTCTGGGCCTTAAACTTACTCTTATTAAAGACAGTGGAAGTTTTCCTGCCAATTTCAATGGGTGCAGGTTTGAGTTTAATATATGTAACAGTGGTATCAGTACTTATCCATAACTTCTAAATTAAATGCATAAGTTTTGTGTTCTTTCACATATTAAGGCCTGGTCTACACTGGGGGGGGATTGACCTAAGATACGCAACTTCAGCTATGAGAACAGCGTAGCTGAAGTCGACGTATCTTAGTTAGACTTACCTCGCGTCCTCATGGTGTGGGGTCAATTGCTGCGGCTCCCCCGTCGACTTTGCTTCCACCTCTCGCTGAGCTGGAGTTCAGCAGTCAACGGGAGGGCGATCGGGGATCAATTTATCACGTCTACACTACACGCAATAAATCGATCCCCAATAGATTGATGCTACCCGCCGATCCGGCGGGTAGTGTAGTCGTACCCCAAGTCTCAGTCAGTCTTTTTCTCATTTACTAGGACCATTGGTAAGATGTACCTCATTCATTTAATAACTAACAGACCAATAGGAAACTGAGCTAATGGTTCTAAACCTGAGAGGAAAACCTCAAGCTTCCTTATGTACTACTGCAAAATCAGCACACCTGTACCTTGCTTTTGGCACAATTAATATTTTAGAAGAGAAATTATTGAAGTCTTAATTCACATGGGTTCCTTATTCAGTATTGTCTACAGAAGTCCACAAAAAAGTTAAAATGTTCTTTCAAGAAGAACAAAAGATATACAATTGTACACAAAAAGTCTTGAATTTTATTGAAATTTCAAGTCTTGTTTCAAACAAAAACTGCTTTCTTCAGACAAAAATATTCTCTCGCCGTCTTCAGATACCAGTAAGTCTAAATTGGTCCTTTAGTGCCTCTTTTTGTTGTCATCAGCACGAGAAGTTCACCCCACTGGGTTGTTCTGCAAGGTCTCTTTTATCGTGTGAAGGAACGTACATGACGACCTCTTCCACTGCCTCCACTTACAAACTTTCCTCTTGAGCCACCGCTACCACCGCTATTAGCACTCGCCCAAGACGGTCCAATTCCACCACGGCCTCTGGAAGCACGATCACGAGGACTGGGTCGATAGCCTTAAAGCAAAGAAAAATATATGAACGGTGGTAGTGCCCACAGATTAGCCCTGCTGAGGTAGGGGCTGAACAAACATAAGGATACACAGAACCCTACCTTTAATTTATTTTCTAGTCTTTTTTCAATTTTTCAGTAGGCAAACATTGTTTTGTTTTAACTAAAGATGCAATTACCAGGGTTGTTAAAACAATTACATTGCAAAAGTTAGTATTAATGCACGATTAAGACTGTAAATTCAAGCACTCAAATCAGCGAGTTTTGTAAATTTATAATGGATTAAATTTTAATAACAGTTTATATTAAAGTATATTTTGGATTTACCATTAATGAACCATAGTTGATATATATTAAAACTTTTACTGTATTCCAAGGTGCCTGCAGTAAGCTTCATTTGTAAAAAGAAAATGCAACTAGGAGCTTTGTACAATTTGATGCCCACTTCCATGTACTGTAAAAAAAACAAAAAAAAACCACATACCTGCAGAACTTAATGGCCTCAATGGTGGCAGGGGGCCCCTATTAAAATTGCTTTGACCCCCTCTGCTTTCATTGTAGGTGCCTCGTGGTGTATTTTGTGCACTCCAGCTTGAACCCCGGGCTCCTTCACGACGATTGTAATTTCCTAAACACAAAACACAGATGCTGAATAACACTCAGAGTTTTCTGCACTTTCATCTCTGCACTGTTTAACTAGTAGTATGCTGCAATACATGACCAGTCTACTAGGAATAATTATACTGTAACAGGACAACAAGAATGCCTCTACGGACAACCCCAATGTTTTAGATGACACAAGGGCTCAGAGTCCCTATATGCCTATCCAGCACTATCTATATTAACCTAGAGATGGCTTGAGCCTACATCATAGGCACCAGTGTCAATACAGAGCTGAGACTGGCAAGCCTAAAGGAACAGGATGCACATCATTATGCTTTGAAGATGCAGAGAACTTCCTCAATATACCAAGCTCCTAATGAGCTCTGTACGGATGAGAAACCTTACTGGTTTGATGCAGTCACATCATGAAACTCATTCCAGAGGCCACGTATTATACAATCTGCCTGAATTCTAATACCTGGAACAGAGTCTCACCAATACACAGCCAAACAAGGCTTAAGGCACCGAAGGCCTCAGACTCCAAGAAAAATGTTAAGGGAAAGACTTGAGTGGCTCAGATTAATTTAGACTACTGTCAGATACCTCACAGTTAGCAGCAGGGGTGAAACCTATCCTGTGCCACTGCATACTCTTGTGGCAAAGCCCCTTACTTCTGCAGCACACTGAAACTTACCTGTTTTTTAATTTACTGATTCAAATACAATGAACAATATGACCAGTACAGTATTTTGACAGTAAATTCACACAAATCTCAATTATGGAATGCTTTATCAATTTAACACTGCCCAGACCATTTTCACTTTTCCACATGCCACAGTATTTTTATATCAACTGCATTACAGGAGCTGTAATGGCAAAGCTGGATGGTCTGGCAGCTGGCAAGGAGTAGGTTGAGATTTTGGCACCCAGAAAGGGCAGAGGCTGCTTGACCTTTCTTTGTATGGAGGGGTAGCAAAGGAGAAGTTGGGGTACATATTGATTTTGGATTAGAGCTGAACAAATAACTGATTTTTCAGTTCAGTGCCTTAACCAAAAAAAAAAGTTTGTTTGAACTGAAACTTAAGAATTTTTCTCACCAAATTAAAAACTTGAAAAACAATTATTCAAAAACATCAATTCAAAACAGTTTTGGCATTTCTAGGGAGGGGAAAAAATCAGTGGAAACTATTCACCTTATTTGTACATTTTTTGGCAAATTTGCCATTCACCACACACACACACACACACAAAAGTTTTGCCCAGTTCTAGTTTGGGCATCTGTTGGAGGTAGAAGAGAATGACTTATGGAGCACTGGACTGTTTTATTAACAGTGCTGTAGGCAATACAATGGTGGAAAGGAATGCACATCTATCCCCATAACTTCTCATTGTCATGTTTTTAAGGTTTTGGATGGAATGGACGTATCCTGCTGCAACCTTCACCGTCACAAAATATAGGTTTTTTTGTCTGCTAATTTAAAGAAAGCCTAAATTCTGCAGCAGAATCTCTAGCTAGAGAATCACTGCAAACATGGGGCCCTGCACATTCTTCTTCTCAAGAAGACAGGGGGCCTTTCTAATCAAAATGCATTTAAAGTTGATAGTACTGTTATGCTTAATTTGACAAATTCCCATATCATTTCACAACGGGGCAGCTAAGCTACAAGCACTCCTGTGGCCATTGCACACAACAGCATGAGACCAAAGAGTGAAGATCTAGCTAAATTCTTTTGCAAAAATGTCACTCAGACCATAAGAGAGAACAGTTAAGCATAGCTTTGGCTTAACTCCAGCATAGCCTAGAGAAGCATTTTTTTTCCTAGACAGTAATCCGTTTACTCCAAATCCTCAGACAAGAGGCAACATACCTTTTGAAGCAGGTGGTGTAAAGAATCTGTTCTGACTGTGAAAAGCTCCCCGTCCGCCACGATTCCCTGAGAACCCGCCACGTGAAGATATCTTCTGGGACACTTTTGGTGGTCTTTTAGGTTGTGGTATCCCATCTGGAGGGACCACTTCTTTGCTCTCTGCAGCAACAAAATCGTCCACATGCATAGAAGGTGGTCTGCTTGTATTCTGTTTCCTTTGACGAAAGATATCATGTGGTCGAATACCTTGTCCAAATCCTCCTCGGCCTCTTCCTCTAGGAGGTGGCACAACATGTGCTCTCTTTGCAGGTTCTATGTACTCAGATTTTCCACTATATCGCAAAACAAAATTAACAGGATTATTTACTGACCTAAGAATTTATGCCAGCTGAATGTTTGGCATTCTCTGCACTAATATTTAGTAGAAGTTTAAATACATAATTTAAAAACTGTAACATAACTGCCAAGACACAATGAAGCTTAATGTTGTAGGCATGCTCTTTGCAGAAGTCTTTGCTTCTTCATATTTCTGAAATATGAATCATCCATAATATCTCACTACCTAACTACATAGCTTTGAATTCACTGCTCAAAAACCAGCTTTTTGTTAGTACACAATATCAATCTCAATTTTAAATCTACCTATCCACAGGAAGGTATCTCCCACTCAGCTAGACTACATTAATTGTATACTGATTCGAAGTCAGCAATACATCTTACCTTGACGTTATAAAGGTCTCATGCTTGTGTTTGCCAAGTTTGAACCCTTTTGTGGTTTTCGTCCTACCAGGAGATGAAGGTTCTGACAAAAATGATCTCTCCAGTTCTGCTTGCAAGTCAAAGTCACTGCAGCCTTTCTCTGACAGTTCAATTAAGTCTACTTTTACCTGCAATAACAGAATACAGTTACATCACAATAACCACAACCAACAACGCTGGGCAACACTTCGGTATTTTTGAAACAGGAGAAGTGCAGCAGAGGCAGAAGGAGCTCCAGCAGCAGGATGGGAGTGGCTCAGCTGGGGTTCCATCCTGCTCTGGAATCCCTCATAGGAGCACAAAGCCCAGTCAGCCCCTTTAACCCAAGTCATATAGGCTGAGAGAAAAGACGCAGCACCTGAGAGCAGGAACTGCAGCAGCAGCACCAGTACAGCCCTGGACCTCATCAATGGCAGGGCCTAAGGTTCAGATTTGATAGTCTGCTGTCTGATTCGATTAGAACTCCAGCAAGGCCCATACCCTGCCTGGAGAACAGCCTCACAAATTCAGTTGTGTGACTTCTTTCTGTACAGGAGGGAGGCATAGGAAGAGACGGTCTGCTGAGGGAAAAGTTCTATCTATCTTTGTGTATTAGCAAGAAGAAAGGAAGGTATAACTATGGAAAGATGAATCAGAGTTAAGTTTGAGATGAGAGATATTTGATAGTTTTCACTAAGTATGGAAATCTAAGACTCTGTCATTGTTTCCATTAGGATCACCTAACTTCAAAGGCAGTAACTCCCAGGAATAAACTCTTACCTATGATACCCTCACAGCATGGATTTTTTTAAATCCAAAATTTGGAGCTCATGTGTAGAAATGAAGTTTTTACAAATAATTTAGCCTGTAATTATGAACTTTTCTTTAATTCCTTTAGATCACAAGTTCTTTGGGGAAAAGGACTGTCTTTTTTATTATGTGTATACAACTCCTAGCACAATCCTAATCAGGATTTCTGAATACTATTGCAGTATGAATAGATGAAAAAGAGGAAGAAACTTGGTTTCTCATATACCTGAGTGCCAAAAAGCTCCAAGAAGTGATCTAGAAAAAGAACTTAAGAACATAAGAACGGCCATACTGGGTCAGACCAAAGATTCATCTAGCCCAGTATCCTGTCTTCCGACAGTGGCCAATGCAAGATTCTCTAGATGAGATGATTACCAGTTCTGTTCATTAAGTGATCCATCCCCTGTCGCCCATTGGGAACACTATCCCTGCCCATTCTGGATAATAGCCATTGATAGATCTATGAATTTATCAAATTCTTTTTTGAACCCTGTTATAGTCCTGGCCTTCACAACATCCTCTGACAAGGAGTTCCACAGGTTGACTGTGCATTATGTGAAAAAATACTTCCTTTTGTTTGTTTGGTAATAATAATTGGAGATATACCAATCTCCTAGAACTGGAAGGGACCTTGAAAGGTCATTGAGTCCAGCCCCCTGCCTTCACTAGCAGGACCAATTTTTGCCCCAGATCCCTAAGTGGCCCCCGCAAGGATTGAACTCACAGCCCTTGGTTTAGCAGGCCAATGCTCAAACCACTGAGCTATCCCCAGTCCCCGTTTGTTTGAAACCTGCTGCCTATTAATTTCATTTGGTGACCTCTAGTTCTTGTGTTATGACAAGGAGTAAATAACACTTCCTTATTTACTTTCTCCACACCAGTCATGATTTTATAGACCTCTCTCATATTCCCCCCTTAGTCATCTCTTTTCCAAGCTGAAAAGTCCCAGTCTTATTAATTGCTCCTCATATGGAAGCTTTCCATGCCCCTAATCATTTTTGTTGCCCTTTTCTGAACCTTTTCCAATTCCAATATATCTTTTTTGAGATGGGGCGACCACATCTGCATGCAGTATTCAAGATGTGGGCATACTGTGGATTTATATAGAGGCAATATATTTTTCTGTTTTATTATCTATCCTTTTCTTAATTATATAAATTATATAAAATATATAAAAATAAATATTCAAATATTATTCCTAATATTCTCTCAGCTTTTTTGACTGCCTCTGCACATTGAGTGGATGTTTGCAGAGAACTATCCACAATGACTCCAAGATCTCTTTCTTGAGCAGTAACAGCTAATTTAGACCCTCATCATTTCAGAGAGAAGAGAGTGTGTGTGTGTGAGGATGTTTTCCAGTGTGCATTACTTTCAATTTATCAACATTGAATTTATCTGCCATTTTGTTGACCAGTCATCCAGTTTTGAAATCCCTTTGTAACTCTTTGCAGTCTGCTTTGGACTTAACTATCTTGAGTAATTTTGTATTATCTGAAAATTTTGCCACTTCACTGTTTACCCCTTTTCCTAGATCATTTATGAATATGTTGAATAGTTCTGGTCCCAGTACAGACCCCTGGGGGACACCACTATTTACCTCTCTCCATTCTGAAAACTGACCATTTATTCCTACCCTTTGTTTCCTATCTTTTAACCAGTTACCAATCCATGAGAGGACCTTCCCTCTTATCCCATGACAGCTTACTTTGCTTAAGAGCCTTTGGTGAGGGACCTTGTCAAAGGCTTCCTGAAAATCTAAGGTTATTGTATATGCACTTTAAGTATTCTGGAAGTTATTCCAAGGACCTCAGTGATTTTCTATCTGCTTCTGCATACACTTAAATATGTACAATATTAATCTTTAAGGCGCGCCTGCAGTGTCAGATTGTAGGGCAAGGGCAGAAAGAATGAGCCACTCACCTAGATGGCATCATTGATGTCCATTGGCAGCCCTCCTTTTTTAATTTCTGTGTTCTTAACAAGCACTGAAGCTGGTCAGGTGGAAGCCAGCCTCTTCCTGCTCTATCCTCAGCTGCTTCAAAAATCCCACCCTCTTTCCCCCTTCTTTGTGGAAACTGTTTAGACACATATTGATGAAGCAATAAGGAAAACTGAGATGTTTTATAAACAAATTCTACTCTCTTTTTTGCTCAATTTTAATAAAGTCTTTTACCATATCCAGATCAGTGTCAATTTCTTCAGCCTGGAATGGTGAGAACCACATAGATTTCAGCTGGTCATCCATCACATCTGCCAACACATATGTTGTCCTGTAACAATGAATATCAAATGTATTTTTGATTAAAGGACAATAGCTGCTGTAAGTGTATTTGGTTATTGTACTGGGGAATCATGTGACTCCTGGAGTCACTGCTCTTGCAGAAGTGCTCTCTCAAGGGTTTCATTTACATTCAAAGAAATTTAAGTTTGGTATTTTGTGGCCAATCAAGAAAGTGCAGGTTATAAAACATAAGCTTCAGCTAGAGCAGCAAATGTACTATAACCAAGATTAAGCTAACACAATAATTAGAAAACTGAACTGAAAAAATACTTCAGTAGTAATTACATCTCATTAAAATCATTTTATAGTGTCATATTTAAATTTCACCTCATCTAAGCGCAAGGCTGCCTGAAAAAAGAACAGGATTCCTTCATTGAATTAGCATGAAAAACCTTTGTAAGAGCTACTGTGGGAGAAATCCTTAACCTTAGCATCATATGAAATTCCGTTTGGAAGGAGTTATCAAATACACTTTGTTCCCCTACAATGAAGATATACTAATAACAACAGTAATATGTATAAAGCACAAAACCTGGAAATTAAATCCCACCCAGAACATACTAATCCATAAATTGTTGCATTTTCACAAGTTAAGCACACTCAACCTCCAACATATTTACTATTTTACCTATTATTAAACAGATTCTGGAGAGAGTCTGGTGCAGAAAGAACTGGTTCTACATCTTGGTCACTCAGAGGACAAGGATCGCCTGCTGATTCCAGCATCTGCCGAAGTCCAGCTACATTGTCCAATAAGGATTCAAGGCTGTCATCTTCTTTAGAATGTTCCTGCATAAGACATCAGAATCAAAAAATTTTCCCAAAGAGGAGAATTTAGAACAGTCAACATTAAGTATCTGCCAGATTGAAAAGAAAATGTTTCACAGACTATTTTCTGCACACTATATTCTGTTCATCCATATATACTCTAAAATAAACAGCTCCAGAAAAGCAGATAGGACAGCAGAGGGCACCCTAGTACCTTAAAAAAAAAGAACAAATAGCAGTCACCACTCCTCAGGGAGTCTAGCCTTTGTTTACCTACCAGCTGACTTGCAGTGGCTATTAAAGAGACAAGGTGGGTGAACTAATACCTTTTATTGGACCAAGTGCTGTTGGTGAGAGAGACAAGCTTTCAAATTTACACAGAACTCTTCTTCTGCAGTGGTTAGGCAGCTAGTTTAATAAACCGGTCCCAGCACACCAATCATCTTACTACCACCTTATGCTCCCTGTCTGTTGTATTCACCTGTTATCTCTTGTCATATATAAAGCACTCAAGGGAAAGGATTATTGTCTCATATGTGAAAACAGCGTCTTAGCACAAGGGTTTCCCAAACCCTGATTGGGGCCTGTTGGCATTAACACAGTACAAATAATAAATAATAATAAAGCCAGCATACAAACAATTCTGAGCACCACTCATAAAACCATTCTTACTAATTTCATTAGCTAGTGCACATCAACATAAGCCTTCTTTACTACTAAGTAGACAAGCATCTACACATACTTGTAAAGCAAGGTCAGCTAAGGACAAAAAATGAACTTGTTTATTCAAAATTGTTTTACCAAAACATGCTTCTCCAGTTCAAGGAGCAAATTTTCAGGAGATTCTTCTTTGTTCTGTAATAAATGTTTTAACTCTGCAGTAGTAAGACCCAGTGTTCTGGCTGGATGGGAACCATCTACTTCCATCAGACTTCCATCATCTCCACAACATCCCTGGGGTGGAGGGAAAAAATAAATAAATCACACTCTAAAGCTAATTTTAAAAAAAAAATCATCAAAAACTAGATTTTGTGACAGCATTATAAAACCTACAGCTACCCAGACAGACTTTAGAACAAAATACAACAATGTGGAAATTCATTGGATTTCCACCAAAAACTATTTTTGGTGGCTCTCTAGTGAAACCATTACCTCCACGCCAGACACATGCAAACAAAAACAAAAGATAATACTTCAGCTCAACTAATGGAGAGAGAATACACCAAAATCTCAGAGGAAGATTTTTTAAAAATATATATATTATTTTTAGTGTTTTAAAATAAAAACACACAAAATATATCATTAAATCAAGTATACTCAAAAGGACAAGGTTAGCTCATCCCATCAAGAGGTTCCTTTTTTCCATGTACTGTACATTGAAAATAGATTTGTATCTGAGCATTAATAATATTTCAGGTTGTTTCTATCCACATGTTAATTTTAGGGGTTTTGGTTTTTTTTAAATTAACAACACAAAATTCAGAAACACGGCAAATCTCTATCTTGACAAGACTCCAATCCAAAGTCTGGACACAATATCACACCGATCACCTCAGAAACCACGCTTAAGGAACTCCACAGAATCAATTTGCAAAAGAGTCTTATATACTTACATGCCCCTAATATTACAAATTCTGTTTAAGAAACAAAAAAACTTCTACTGATAACTTCTCTCCCACAGGTGTATTTCACTATCACCACACTCATTACAGCTACTATACCCTAACAGTTACATAACCAAATCTGTAATGTCCCACCTAAAGTATTTTGAAGTTGCTCTGACAGGTCATAACAAGCATGCATGCATCTGAACTGTGCTTTTTAATTGGGAAATTAATGTAAAAATAAAAGGGAATCTATTTCTAAACTTCAGTAAATTTGAAAGATGAAGGAAACTGCTTATAGAAATAACACAATAGGAACAGAAATATGGGAAAGCATTCCAAAGAAGCATTCCAAACAATTGAAAATATGTAAAATTCATGAAAAAAATATATGAAGGCCAGATGACTGCATTTTCTCCCCGAGGAATGCAACTGGACTTTCTTCACATGCTGAGAAAAGTGCTACTCTTCATTAACAGACATTCTTTGCAACGTGTAGCGGGTTTTGTTAAGCGATGCACTAAATTATTGATGAAAAAACATTATATCCAAAACTACATTATATCCAAAACTGAGCTAGCAGTTTTTACTTTTACATCACCTCTGTTATCTGTAACAAAAGCAGTGCTTCTACAACATTTGAAAAGTGTTTAACATATAATCACTTACCAGTGTGTCGGAGTTTAGAATTTGTCTCATAAAATCCAAAAAAGAAGAGGCCAGTTCACCTGTATCCTTACTAAAGCTACTTATTACTCGCTTTGATACAGTATACAGAGCATGGTTGCGTTTTCTTAGAGAGCTGTTTTAATAATAAACAGAGGGGGAAAATTACCTAGTGTTTAAAGCACATCTCGCAATTGCTGCATTTTATTTCATTGTTTAAAAAAAAAAGTTGCATATAAGGAAAATAATCAACAGTAACGTAACAGAATATTGTGTAAAATAGATTTAACTAAAGTTCTCCTATGATGCAGTGTGACAGCCACTGTGTATCCATCCTCACTAAAGAGTTCCTATTTAAAAAAAAAAAACAAAAAAAACACACACCACCACATGATGACAGAGAACAAAAAAAAATGCTACAAGCAGCTCAATACCCATCTAGTCAAAGCTCATTATCTCTCAACTGTCCCACTTGGATTTTTTCCATAATATATTATGGAAAAATTAAGTTTCTCTCAGCATGAAGTCTTTCTGCACAGGAAATAATTAGCATCTTAATATTTTTGGCAACCAAGAAACAAAAAGTGCACCACCACCCCCAAAATGATAACTACAACTCTTATCAGACAGTTGGGAAACCATGTAGAGTCCAGTGATTAGAACGCTCTACTGGGGACTCAATAGCTGGGCTCTATTCCTGGTTCAGTCACTGACCTGTTGCATGGCCTTCAGTAAGTCTCTTCACATCTCTGTGCCTCTGATTTTCCTCCCAGCTGTTTCTGTCTTATCTATTTAGATTGTAAACTCTACAGAGCAGGAACTACCTTATGTGTTTGCACCGTGCCTAGCACAATGGGGCTCCAATCATGTTTGGGGCTGCTAGACACTATTGTAATACAAATAATAAGTCAGAATTAAAATATTCTCTCACTACATCTTTGTTTCAGAAACTTGATCTGGTTTTAAAATTCTAGATGATAAATGTTTGTTCAAAATCACTTATAAAACGGTACCTCTTTAAGTGGTAGAATCCATAATCATGCTCTGTAAGGAACATCATTGTCCTTATACATGTCAGGAGACAATTATAACTGGTCTCTGCATTAGCAAGTGTTTCCATCAGACAGTCACAGATTAAGGACATCAATTCCTTGCTTGGTAATGAATTGGAGAGCTGTTCTAATTCAGAAACAGATCCCTCTGAGGAACTTGGCAAAATTAGTGCTATGTCCTGTAAAGAGAAACCATGACTACTTTATAAGCATTAAAACCATGCATTTAGACTATTTACTTTAATTTTCTTGAAGAAAACAATGGATTTGCTCAGTAGCTACTTAGAAACTTAAAAGCGTATTGGATTTTTAAAAGAATGTATTCAAAATTAAAATACAAATTATTAGGTTTATTGTTTCGCTGGTTGGTAACCAACACAAGAAACCCAAAATAAAAAAGAATAGTTTTAAGTGATACAAACAATTACTGGTGTTTTTTTTTTAAATATATGACGGATGAAAATGCTGGCTAAGATACTACTGTAGAGTACTGCTAGAAACAGTAATTGTTTTTAAATGATTCATTAAACATCTGCTGTATTGACTGAGATAGAGCTGCATATCATGAAAGGGCTGTCTAGACAAACATGCACACATACACTATACATTTTTATTATATATTTATGTATATTCAAGTTGTCCCTCTCTATCATAAAAATAGTTAAATCAACCATGAAGATTTGAGATAAGTCTTAGAACTGGTAATACCTTCTGGAAAGTTTAAAAACATGCTGATTCTGGCATATTGTAGAATTCATGCTACACAAAATAAAGTAAGACACATGATGTATAAACGCAAACTGATAATTAACCTCTTTACTGACTAAGCATGCACAAAGGCTGTTTTGTACAACTCGAGGTGTCTGCACATAAATCACACGTGCAAATGTATGTATGTACCTAACTGAATGTTTGTCCCTAAATGGTCTATTTCTTAAATATGTAGTTTTCAGATTCAATTTCCTATTTTTACTGACTATTTTTACCTGACTGATTTTCTTAATGCTGAAATTTTGTGTGTGACTAGTATTTATGTTTGAAAGAGGCTTCAGGCTGGCAGCATGGAGGAAGAGATCTATTTATTCATTGATCAGATAAAGCAAGGGCAGTGTGAGCGTCCCACTATTCCATCCATGCGCCAAAAATCTTCACACGAAGAGGATAATTCAGTCTCCATGTCCATTCAATTCTTGGTCTCTACTGATGCCAAACAAGGGTTCTGGTTGCAAGAGTGATTTTTGTATATATGTGGACACCTGTTCACTGAGATCAGCACTGAGAACAAACCCATTTCAAAGAAGCCAGTTAACAGCCATCAATGGTTATTTGCATCATATGATATAAATCTAACTCTCCCCACAAAATTTTAACACTAATTTTCCCTAACATTTTTTGGGGAAAATACACACTTAAGTGCAAACATCACGGAGTTTGTACCCTAAGGAAAACAAAACACAACGTTAGAATCTACTCAAAACTAAGGGGCTGTACAAGAACTGATAACATTATCACAACAGTTCCCATCTGAGAAGAGATAAATTAAGAATGTCCAAATTATCAAGGCATCAAGATTACAGATAACATTCAAGACACTACTGCAAATGTAAAGAAAATATTTTTCAGTGGCATATAACCACAGCAATCTAGAAGTTTTGTGTACTACTGTTTTCCTTCTCTCTCTCTCACTCTCTCACACACCCACCAGATTATTTATAACGACATATAGTAATTTATATTTTAACTGTATAAAATACCTGATCACAGAGGGACTGCAAAATGGATGTTACATATTCAGCACATTGCTGGTGAATAACATTGTCCCCAGTAGATCTCATTAAAGCCAACAGCTCCTGGAAAACTTCTGCATACTTCTCATCACCTTTAATAGTTCCATTAACTAGATGCAAAATAGCTAATTTACAAGCTTTGTGTGAAGCCAGGGCATCAAGTAAAGCAAGTAATCGGGTAGTCTGGCCAGAGTACTGTTTCTCTTTATCTTCTGTACTGCTGAAACAATATCAATGCACTTTAAAAACAGTGTTCCTACATATTAGAAAGTTATTAAATAGACTATATTGTACAACCATTTTCATTTTAGTAGATTTAAAAGTTTGTATTTTAAACAAAAACTATAATTTAAATGTTTAAAATGTATGTAATGTTTTTAGAAATTTCTATCTTAATTTATATTTCTGGAAAACTACCACAACTACTACATTACTTGTATGGTTATATTGTATATGAACTCATTATCAATTTAAGAAATTATAGTTCACCTAAGCATATACAGATAGATGTTTTTAAATACTACTCAATTTTGTTTCAATTTCTCCCAAACATTTCCTATAAACATACAATAATGTGAAATTCTTTACATTAAAATAACATATTGTTTGCTTGGTTGGCAACACAGGATATTATAGCAGACCTGGATTGAGGACTCAATTCAAGTCTGTAATGGACTAAAAATGTATCCAAAATTCAGTGTTCTTCACCTAAGAAAATTACTGCAGAGAACAGGGATGAATTCAATAGCTATTTAAAAAAAAAAAAAAAAATCTTTGTGCAATGGAGAAACAAAGATACCTTTGTAGATCTTCTACAATCAGATCCAAAACAGTCCTCATGATAAGAAGAGCAGTTGGTGATGCCAAGTCACACAACTGAACACAAATACGCCTCAGCATATGCTGAATAGGCTGACAAGTTGAACCAGAGAATGATCGAACTATTTCCTGTAGCAATTTGGCCTGAACATGGAGATGCATGCTCCAGAGTTTTCTGGTGTTGAGTGCCACCGATATATCATGTGGTTCAATAACCTGTGGAAAAAGTATAAACAGGCTCTTTAAAAGATGTTTGCTTTACAGGAGAAAATCATTCAGGACCAAATTCTTCCCTCCTAAGATACTTGCCCACAAATCTAGTGACATCAATGAGATTTGCAAGCATGTATCTCAGGACAGAATTTGGCCCTAAACTGCAAATGAAACTAATAGTCATCTCAACAGATTAGGTGTTCCTTTGGGGCCTAGTCTAATCTCACACCAGTGTAAACACAATCACAATGAGGCTGTTTATTTTTAGTCTTTTGTTAAACATCAAAAATTGAACATTAGAACTCCCATCTCTTCTGGCACTAATGTACACTGAAAAGTCCAAACATCTCTATGCAGCCATTTCAGCTCCTAGTTTTGGATACAAAAGCTGCAAGGTTAATAATTTAAGTAATATAATGGGATACCAGGAAACTAGCTAGTTAAATAAGAGACAAAATCAATATAATACTGACTTAAACCTCCAGTTATTTGGGAAGCTTAAAATTAACACAAAACATGCACAAGCTGATTTCTGATGAACAATTAAATATACCTCAAAACAACCTATTTGATTACAAATCCCTTTTTATAAGTCTCAATCAACCCTTTTATTCACCTTGGTCTTTTCCTCAACAAGAACATGATCTTTAAAGGAAATACAGAAGTTATTTATTAAATTGCTAATTTAATTAAAATCATACCTGAGTTGTTTGCATGGGCAATGGAAGAGGCAGCAATTCTGAAAGCAGTATAAGTCCAGAGAAAAATCCTTCAGGAATTCGTAAAATTGAAGAGAGGACCTCCTTTAACATTAAAGACCAAGTATTATTGGCCAAAGTTTCTTCTGAAATTGTCAGTTTTTCATTAACTCCCTGGGTAAAGGTCAATAAAATATCAATAATGTCATTCTGAATTTTTTGTTCATCACTATCTAAACGGCCTGAGAGAGGGATAGAACACAGAAGCATATGTAAAGAAACAAGTGCTGAAGGAACACGCATGTCTTTAAATTCAAAAGATCCACCCCTCAGGAGCTCAGTTAACATGGTTTTAAGGAGATTAAGTGTACATCGCGCCATGGAAATGGTAGTAACTCTATGAAGTGTGGTTCCCATGTTGACATGGAGCCTCCAAGGCTGAATAAGAATACTGTTCAACTTTTGCAGAACCCGAATGAAGGTGTCCATTCCTTCAGCAGAAAAGAGCTGAATAACTGCAAGGTTCCATTTAAGATCCTTCTGTTGACCTGTAAAGGGGCGGAGGAGGAACGAGGAATTAACTTTCACACATCTCATATCAATTATATTTAAATCAGTCTTTATCAGGTGTGATTAAATAACAAATACTCAGAAGACTGTTTTTTCTGTATCAGTAATATACCTTCAACAGGAGGTGGCGGGCATGCAACATGACAAAGAACACGGAGTGCAGTAAGAAGACCAACTCCTTCCTGGGTCATCAAACTATCAATATTCTATTAAAAAAGAATAAAGAACATATGTTACAAGGGACTAATTTTCAACAAAGATATGCTTGATACATTATACTAACCTATTTTACTAGTCTACATCATGTCAGAAGACTATTTAGGCATCACAATATATACAAAAAAAATTAAAGAGATTTTTTGTTATAAAGACAGAAGAGTCTGAACTAACTGATATGGATCATTAAAGAAAGCTGGATCTTATTGACATTCATTTTTCCAACTCTTCAAAAACCTGGTTCACTCTGTCTATGTTCTACTCATGGGCATGACTGAAATTACCAAGTACTGATGCTCTTCAGTTGCAGAAAAAGCCCTGTCAAAATTTACAAACATACAATACTTTAGGAAAACACTTCAAACTGTCGCACTAAATTCCATATGTCATCTTCCATCACAGATAACTGCCAGGTTGTTAGCAACTTTTAAGACTGCTTCCTCTTACAAAAATCAGCCTACTCCTTCCTTCTATTTCAATGGCATCACAATCTGCTATGGAAGTCACAGACTTTTCAAATGTTGGACTGAGACATCAAGAATGGAAGGACAAATTGATTGCATGGGCAAAAGCTTCTAATGTCACATTCTCAAACAAAGTAACATCTGTATCAAAAATTTTACTAACCTGTTTAATATATTCAATGAGATTTGGGATACAATTAATTTCAAATCTAAGATTTTTCAAAGGTTCAAGCCACTTGCAGAGCTCTAAAAAACAAGATAATATTTTGGTGAACAGAAAAGTCAAACTAGAATTGTATTTGTTTTATAAATCCATGCTTTAAGAATAATTTAATTGATACAGACTATGCTATGCACTTAGATGAAAATTTGATAGGTATCAGCCATTGTATGAATTATAAACAGAAAGGATTTTAATGATCTGCATTAACATGAGGAAGAAAAAAAATCACATTAAGGCAGGACATACATCTGATTTGAATGCTGTCATATTCAGCTCATGCAAGTTTGGTGCTGAAATGATTTTTTGGCATATGACCATCTTATGGATAATCACCTTCTAAATGGAATGAAAGTGAACAACTGGAACACTGCTAGATTGGCAAGGCATTTTCCCTTTCTAGTAATTTTTTGGGGGAAGTCCCTTGTGAAGAGATTTCTTCTAGAAACAATATCAACATGTTGTTATCTGTCAGAAACACTTCTGTCCCTATTTTCATTACTCCTACTCATACACGTAAACAATTTGTAAACATCACTTTGCATGTAAAACTAAATTATAAATTTTTTTCTTATTTATTTTAAATTAAATACACACACCTAAAGAAAATCTCTCATGGACTCTAGGGGCCCTAATTCCCTTTAAAAAACACAATGCCAAAGCCATTCAGAACCAAAAAAGCAGCACATTCCTCTCACGCAGAGAGGCACATAAAATAGGTAATTACAAACCAAATCAAAATCTCCTGCTCCTTAAATGCCCAACTGAACCCCATCCCCAGCCACAGGGCGTTCTCCATCAAAGTTCCTCAACTATGGTGTTCACTCCCCTCCTTGGTCCACAACAACCTAGACTTGTCAACCTGCCAGTTTGGGGGTTCACAGGTGGAACAGCTGGAAGCTGAAGAATGGTTTATGTAGGATTTCATGATGTGACTGGGTAGAGTGGCATCCCTCTTGGGCAAAAGGCTGGTAATTGGAAAAACTGATTAACTGAAAGTTTTGTATTGAAAATTTTTTGTTTCTAGTAGTGCATTTTAATGTTTGGAGGGGGCCCAGAGTTCTGGGCTGGTGGGAGAAAAATTAAAAAAAACAGCCAAAGTAAGAATCAGCCACTGACTCCCTATTTTTGCTAAATCTTCCCTTCCTAATTATTTCCAACAAAGAGTGCAAATTTCCTGCAATTATCTGATATTCTTGGTAATGAATATTACATAAAATATAAACTTGGAAAGTATTCAAGTTGAAGAACTCATATTAGTATAACAGAAAAAATTATACATCTTTTCAATGACTCAGCCTAATCATACACAGCTAAAAAGGGAATTTCATTATACCCATTATCAAAACCAGATGATCATGAAGTACTAATTACCAACATACAAAAAAAATTTCTATACATTCCGAACAATTCACTTGATAATAACACATACTGTACCTTGCAATTTGGTGTTATTTTCATCTGCCTTACAAAGCTTCAATAAAGGCGCTGAGTACTGTTCCAGCATTTGGACATCACTGGAAGACTGAACCACCAGCAAAACAAGTATGCATGCATAATTATACGCTACCGACTTCTTGGACTTGGAATCACTGAAAGAAGGATACAGGATTTTCCTCTTAAATTCTAGGCTAGCACACTGGATACTTGATAAATTTTTTCACTCCTGAGCCTTTATGAATCTGCCTGCAGAACTCTATCTTCATTACAAGTTCACCTACAGAATTTTTATACTGTGGAATAAAAATCACTCTCTTTATAGTAGTTTTTGAAAACTAAAACAATTGACAAGAGTTCAAAATATAATTAATATCTGGTCAGTTTGGGTTTTTTACAGTAATTGCTACTTATATAGTTTAGACATTTCTTATGTTTCCCCTTTTGAAACTTCAGTACTCAAAAAAAGGGAAATGGATAGCATTGGCTATATTCAAGCAAGCAGAGAGTATATTTTCTTACGCTGCTTCACCAGTGCTATTCAAGAAAGGAATAAATAAATCTGCTCCTCAAGTCATAAGTCTCTCCAGAAAAACATAGTGACAACATTTTCAAGTTTTGGGGAAACTTGTAATGTGGAAAAAAAAAATCATCTCTTGTACTGTATAGTCCCCAATCAGAAAGCCACGGCAAAGAATGAGTTTCAGCTGGCAAGAAATGTTAGACACAACAAAAAAGAGTTCTTCAAATACGTCAGACAAAAAAGAAAGACCAAGGATGGTGTGGGTCCACTGCTCAATGGAGAAGGAGAACTGGTAACAGAAGATGATAGGAAAGCAGAGCTGCTCAATGTCTACTTTGTTTCAGTCTTCTCACAAAAAATAACGTGATCAGACAACTAGTGAAATTACCACAGACAATACAGGGGAAAAGTAAAGAACATTTCAGAGACCTTCTGACCAATCTGAATGAATTCAAATCAGTGGGGCCAGATGCTATTCACCCGAGGGTACTGAAGCAATCAGCTGAAGAAATCTCGGAGCCACTGGCAATAATATTTAAACTCATGGATGTCAGGAGAGGTCCCAGAAGGCTGGAAAAGGGCTAACGTAGTGCTCATCTTTAAAAAGGGGGGGAAAGGAAGAGTCGGGGAACAGCCTGACTTTGATTCCTGGGAAGCTAAGAGAAATGTTTAAAACATTCAATATGTGAATACCAGGAGAATGAAGGGGTGACCACTAGCAGCCAGCATGGATTTACTAAGAACAAATCATGCCAAACCAGCTTGATTTCCTTCTTTGACAAAGTAACTGGTTTGGTGGATAGGAGGAATGTGGTGAACATAATATACCTGGACTTCAGCAATGCTTTTGACACAGTTCTACATGACATTCTGATAAGTAAAACTGAAGAAATGTGCGCTAGGTGGAACTACCATTAAGCGGATACATATAATTGGATAAAACACAACTGCAAACAAAAAGTAACTATTAATGGAATGATGTGGGATGGAGGGAGGTCTCAAGTGGGGTTCCACGGGGATCTGTTCTGGGTCCAGTCTCATTTAACATATTTATTAATTACCTGAATGTAGGAATAGAGAGCATACTGATCAAATCTGCAGATGACAGAAAGCAATGGGGGTTGCCAACACTTTGGAGGATAGAGAGAAAATTCAGATAAATTGGAGAACTGGGCTATAGACAACACAATGAAATTTAACGAAGACAAATGTAATGTGCAACACTAAGGGAAGAACAACCAAATGCACAAATGCAAAACAGGGGATAACTGGCTTGGTGGCAGCACCATTGAGAAGGATCTGGGAGTTGTGGTGGATCACAACCTCAACATGAGTCAGCGATGCAATGCTGTTTCAGGGAGGGGGGCAATTTTAGGTTGCATTAACGGAGGCATAACATGCAAGTCACGGGAGCGGATAGTACCACTCGGCACTGGATAAGCCTCAGCTGGTCACTTTTGGTCACCAATGTATAGAGAGGTTGTAGAGAAACTGGAAAGGATCCAGAGATGAGCGACAAAGATGATCAAAGGGATGGAATGCAAGCCATGTGAGTAGGGCCCTACCAAATTCACAGTCCATTTTGGTCAATTTCATGGTCATAGGGTTTTTAAAATTGTAAATTTCATGATTTCAGAAATCGGGGGGAGGGAGATGTTTAGTTTGGAAAAGATTAAGGGGGAACAAAAAAACAGTCTTCAAATACTTGAAAGGCTGCCATAAAAAAAAAATAAAAAGATGGAGAAAAGTTTTTCTCTCTTGCCACAGAAGGCAAGACAAGAAGCAGTGGGTTCAAACTACAGCATAACAGATTTAGATTAAATCTCAGGGAAAAAATTCCTAACTGCAAGGACAGTAGGAGAAGGAAACAGACTGCTTAGGGAGGTTGTGGAAGCTCCTTCACTGGAGGTTTTCTAAAGGAACTGGATAGCCACCTGTCTTGAATGGTTTAGACACAACAAATCCTGCATCTTCACAGAGGATTAGACTAGATGACCCTTGCTGTCCCTTCTAACCCTACGATTCTATACCTGGTTTCACAAGCAAACAGTAAGCTTGGATAAAACACTGCTTAATATTTCGTAATTTTCTTTAAAAACTGACCAACAGTGAAACAACTAAACATTTTTCTTGAGGACCTATATAGTTTCTATGCTAACAGATATTTGATTACAAAAGATGTCTGCAATTTCTATGCTGTAATTCTATTTTGAATCAATGGTGATTCTGCAAAACTATCAAAGCGTAAGATTTTCTTTTGTTGTCTTCCACGCCATCTACTTCTTTACAAAGGGGACAGCTAGTATATGCAAATAAGGAGTAAACACAAATATACAATTACCCTAAAGCTTCTTTGGAATAGTATTCCATTAAAGTAATAAGACTTTGGAGGTTCTTCTCAAGGCTGAACACATGAGCTACAGCAGATCTTCCAACAGGGTTAAAAGTAATCAGGTAAAGGTTATGAAGTGTTCCCAAGAGGTCCGAATGGTCAGTTTCCTCACTGGCTGTGCACCGCTGAAAATGGCAGAATAATTCTGAAATATACTGCAATGTCTGTGTTGAATGCAGGAGCCACAAGGCAAATGCATCATCACTGGCACCATCTGATTGGAGACCTTCTTCTTGATCTGGATCAGAAAACTGACACAGCGCCCTAATCAACAGGTTTGTTGCTTCATACTCAGACAGGAAGAAGAGGAGACCTTTTTGTGACTGTCCCAGGAACTTCAACACATCTCTGACAGCCTGAAGCACACCAGGATGAGCACTTGTTATTGGAATGGATAGTAGCAAGGTGATAGATTCCAAGAAATGGTGACTATGAAGGTATCTGCAGAAAGGTAAAACAGAAGTATCTGTAACATATGATGATCTGGATACATAGAACGTTGGACCACCAGAATTTATTCTTTTGTATATTATGAGAAACCATATATTAACCATACTTCATGATTAAGTAGCAGAATTCTGAGCCTTTTTTCCACAATGTAATTATTGTAACTATGTAATGAGGAGTAAATCCCCATTGAAATAAATATTGTACACAATAAAATCACACATTGAACACCACCACCAATGAGCAAAAACTTTAATTTTTGGAATAGTCTAAATTTTTAGGACTTGAATCCTCAACCTTAACTTTTTAATACTGCTAGTTCTTGAACTTAATTTCTCTTTAAAAAAAGACAAAACACAACAACTTCTTTAGGATTCCATCTTGGGGTTTTTTTGTACATAGAGATGGGCTTTAAAAGGCATCTTTTGCAATATACAGACGCCCTGCCCATTCAGTCCTTGGTCACTTTGCTGCAGCTGCCAATACTGACAGTGAAGGATTTTGTGATACGGATGCTTGTCCACAGCAGGAACTAGTCTCAGACCATCAAGTGCAAGCTCTTCTGGGGAAGGGATTGTCTTTTTGTTAAATGTTTGTACAGTACCTTGCACAGTGGACCCTGATCCACAAATGGGGCTCGTAGGTGCTACCATAATACGACTAATAAATAGTAAGACGGTAACAACTTTGGGTTAGTATTAACATAGGCTGAACTGGAAACAACAACATAATTGCAATCCCATAAGCCATCCAGTCCTCCCAAAAGCTTATTAAAGCAATAGGTAAGCCTCCACTAAAGCTATATTAGCAAAGTGAAAAATCTAGCGTAATGTTAGTCATTGCTTTACTCTATTGCGTATGTAGTTCATAAAACATGCATAGGTACCAAACTGAAAAAAGAACCCAGTTCTGGTACCCAAAGCTGGTATCGAAAGTGAACCACTGCTGTCTTACCTGAAAAGGACAGGATACGGATCATCCCTTTCTGGAGGTCCTGTAATGCGTGCCATTGTTGGAAAAGATTTTACTGGTGGCTGAATCATTGTATGTGGTGCAGTCTCCATCAAATGAAAGATTTCATCTAAGAGGCTAATAAGTTTTTCTACTTCTCCTTCACTGATATTAGAAGATTCCAAAAGATGATCCATATCCATAGGTGCCTCCACATCATTTTCATATTCTGGGTTGGTTCTCTCAAGTCCAAGGTCTGGTTCCTGCTCAGACTCCATATGATTAGGAAGGGGAGGAGTATTCTCCGCTAACTGGTCACCAAGCTTTTTAATGTCTGACAGAATCTCATAGAAATGGCATTTCTGCAGAATTGCAGAACCTGCAGTGACTACTCTCACAGTCTGATCTAATAGTATGAGCTCCAAGAGTTTCTGATAACCACTTTTTTCGTGTATCTCTAACCCACCTCTTAAAAACATTTCCATTCCCTCAGTCATGCTGATAACACTATCCAAAGCTTTAAAAGCATTAAGTTTAAGGGAAGATGAAACATGATCTGCAAATAACAATTCAAATAATGCATTAATAACTCCTGAATGCAAGAGTCCCATGATTCCTTGAGTCCCACATTCTGCTAGCGATGACACCAATTTTGTTCCAGCTTTAAGCTGTCGGACATTCAAAGCAATAGGCTGCCTGAGAGCTACCTGCAAGTTTAAAGCCTGCATTGTCCAATCTACTAATTGGGTAATATAGTCCTGTGTTGTGTTCTTCACTTCCAGGTAGCTTAGTCCTTTTGTTATTAAATTTGGAATTTCTTCTAAAGCTGTGACCCACTTTGCACCCCTTTCTTCCTGATATAATTCCAGGAGTTCAGTTAGCTTAACTGAGGCTTCTACTGCCCCTGAATTTTCCTTGTCTGGATCTTGATCCTTTATCTTACCAACTTCAACCTCAAATATGGTCTTGTAAGGACAATTAAAGTACAAAAGAGGTCCAAGCTCTCTTTCATAAGGCTCATATGTCACAGGTGGCACTGAGGCTAGATCCTCAGGAGTATATTCAATATCAAAGCTTGGATACTTAAATGTTTCACGTTCCAGATCAGCAATTCCATCTTCATCACTTGAAATCTGCTCATAGCCATCATCACCTGCAAAAGAGTTAAGTTTAATTTAATAAATAAATCAGTTACATCAAGCCCAGTTTATGAACTTCAGAGAACTACTCAATGTACACCGCTACCCTGATATAACACAGTCGTGGGGAGCCCAAAATCCCTACCGCGTTATAAGTTAAACGCCGTTATATTGGGGTAGCAGTGGCAGGGCTGCAGCGGTGATTTAAAGAGCCCGGGGCTCCGGCCGCAGGGAGCCCCAGGCCCTTTAAATCACCGGTGGAGTCCCGCTGCCGCAGCCCCAGCGTAGCGGCAGCAGGGCTCCAGCAGTGATTTAAAGGGTCTGGGGCTCCCCGCAGCAGCCCTGGGCCCTTTAAATCGCCGGCGAGCCCTGCTTCCGCAGCTCCGGGGTAGCAGCGGCAGGGCTCCAGCGGTAATTTAAAGAGCTCTGGGCTCCGGCCACTGCAGGGAGCCGGGCCCTTTAAATCGCCAGCCCAGCCCCGCTGCTACAGTAGCAGCAGCAGGGCTCCACCGGTGACTTAAAGGGCCCAGGGCTCCCCGCAGCAGCCGGAGCCCCGGACCCTTTAAAGCACTGCCCGAGCCCCGCTGCCGCAGCCCCAGGGTAGCGGCAGCAGGGCTCCGGCGCTGACTTAAAGGGCCTGGGACTCCCCGCAGCAGCCAGAGCCCCGAACCCTTTAAAGCGCTGCCCAAGCCCCACTGCTGCAGCCCTGGGGTAGCAGCGGCAGGGCTCCAGCGGTGATTTAAAGGGCCCTGGGCTCCCCGCAGCAGCCGGAGCCCTGGACCCTTTAAAGCGCCGCCGGAGCCCCGCTGCTACCGCGCTATATGCGAACCCGTGTTATATTGGGTCACGTTATAGCGGGGTAGCAGTGTACAAAAGTAATATACAAATTTCTATTTGGAAAATATAAAATATCCAAAACACTGAAAGATTTCTTTCTATTACTATACTTGGAAGTCAAAATTAGTAGACTACTCTTTGTCACAGCATGGCTGTAGCACATCCATGAAGAAGGAAGCAAAGAGCCTGTTTACTAGAGTGAGAAATCCAATCATAAAATGATAATTCTAGACAACATTATGTAACAGCAGCAGCATATATCATAATTACTCTTTTAAACATCTCTGATTATGAAAGGCTGATACAATAAGCTGAACAGCTGCTAAAAGTCTCTCCCTGATAATTTTATTCAGGCTTAAAAAAATCTTTCCATAAATCTAGTTATCTCTTCCTTCTTAATGTTCATTGCTTGGCTGCTCTTCTCTGCTGGAGTCCCTATGAGCCAACAGAATTCCTTTGTACTCTTTGAAATGCTGACATTCTATTGGAATGTTGGCACAATGGAACAAACCAGAGCAGGTCCATGGAGCAGCAATGGAAGGGTGTCTTGCTCCACACACGTGGCAAGTTAGGCATCAGTGAAGTGGTTAAACAATTTTCAAGGCTGAGAAGCATGGATTATTTTGGGTCAGATAGGCATATATTAATTGGTCACTTTCCTGAGAACACAAGGGGCTTCTTGGGCATTGGTGAATATCAACCTTCCCTTTTCCTTTCCATATATTTTCACATATCCTTGAAAATTCAGTCTAATTCCTTTCCAAAATATTCAATCCTCCATCATGTAATTATAAAAGTTTGTTACTGTGGTATCAGTCATGGGCAGTGGAGTTTGGGCAGGTTTTATTTGTTTTTCAGGGAATATTGGGCGGGTTATATTTTAAGAAAATAAAGATTATTGAGTTGTCATAGCACAGGGTTTAATACCAGCTATTTTGAAACTTACTTGTTCATTGAATTAATTTGGTTATTTATCAAGTAAAAGGTGCAAGATAGTATAGGTAAAGCACACATACACCTTCACAGTTACTGAGATAGAAGAATCGGATTTTTTATTAATAAATAATAATTTACATTTATAGGGCCTTTCTTCCACGTTCTTTACAAATTGAGAAAAAGACAAGCTAAGTGACTTGCCCAAATGTCACACAATCAAAGCAGTGATAGAGCCTAGGATAAGAATCAGATCTACTCACTCCGAGTCATCTGCTTTAATCTTTTGACTCCACTCCCTCAAAAAATTCTATAATATCAGTCATTTCTATTTGTGTATATTACTCACCTTCACCCTCTTCCTCCTCCTCACCTTCCTCTTCTTCATCTTCCTCCTCCTCCTCCTCCTCGTCTTCTTCCTCAGGAATACTCTCTACTGTATGGCCATCCTCCTCGTCCTCTTCCTCATCTTCCTCAACATCCACATCTTCCTCCTCATCCTCCCCTTCTTCTGGCTGCTCCTCCTCTACCTCCCCTTCATCAGAGTACTGGCCTTCTTGGTGAACGGATGTTCGATCAGGAGAAATTGGCTCAAAGTAGTCCTCCCTATGATCAACATCATCTTCCTTTTCCCCAGCCACTGAAAAAGTAAGGGATAAATCTCATTATTACTAAACCCAGTAGTTAACAATGTTTACAGGTTTTGTGGTGTGAAGAGTGAAATTAAAAAAAAAAATTTCAAAAAGCATTCAAATGCTTTTACTTAACATTCACTACAATTATTTATCTTATTACAATTGTATTTACATAAACAGTTCTATGCACTTTTAATCCATAGTAAAAATGTATAGACTACTACTGTACTTTGATTCTGTAGTCCTTATGCAGGAAAAAAATTCACTGAAGTCCATGGAAATTTTGCATGGGATATAGAGTGCAGGATCAGGCACTACACGGGTCTATATTTAATGTTTCAAATGTTTACACTGAATATAGTTATTGAAAATGGTACATCAGAACAAGGGGTTCTCCTACCAATCCTACACCTGCATTGCTTTTCCTAAAGAGCATAGAATCATAGAATATCAGGATTGGAAGGGACCTCAGGAGGTCATCTAGTCCAACCCCCTGCTCAAAGCAGGACCAATCCCCAGACAGATTTTTGCCCCAGATCCCTAAACGGCCCCCTCAAGGATTGAACTCACAACCCTGGGTTTAGCAGGCCAATGTTCAAACCACTGAGCTATCCCTTCCCCCGCAATGAATCTGTCAACATCAATGAGAGCAGAAAGCTCACCTACCACTAGGTAACATGGTAGGCCTTTTTCCCCTCATTATCCACTGCTGTGCAGTAGACAGAGAATAAGAATCTATATTAGCTATACCTGTCACAGGCATGGGCTCATCTTCATCATCATCAGGAGGTGGAGGGCCTGGAGGAGTCCTTGGTCCCCTGGGCTGTGGTCTTGGAGGGCTCCCATTGAACTGATCTTCTTTCTCCCCATCAACTATATTTTTGTTTTTCGAAAAACAAAAAAATTTATTTTAGGGGAGAAAGATGGAAAATGTAGCACATTTTACAATGTAGGTGCCAACCTTGATTAGGAAGCACCCCTCATGTAGCATATGCACCTTCATCATGCAACATCTAGGGGAAATGTTCACTGGAAGGTGCTCTCATGCTGAAACCACCCTTGCTGAATCACCCAAAAAGATTTAAAGCCACCGGGTGAATTAAAAACTAACAGAAGCCACTGCTTATGAACAAAGACATTTCTTACAGAAACACTGCGTTCAAGATTCATTTTAGAGTTTTTTTTAAATCATAAGTTACAGTGAAGATTTGTATTTACTTAGCCACTTGATTATTTGCTTTCAACGTGTCTAGTAATACTATAAATCTACCATGACTAGTTAAAATTATTTAAAATCAAATTTTAATCTGAAGCTGAATGTTTATAATACAATAGTTATATTTCTACAGTAAAATGATTAAAGATCTGAACAGTGCAGTTCTCTCCCTAATTCTGAAACCATTACTGAGGCAGAAATGGAAACCTGTTCGTGACTGCTGCACAGGGCCACTCTACTTCTGGTATGATCACAGTCGCTTTTTAGCAACCTGAGAGTCACAAACAGAAGGCTAAGTAAAAGGCTTTCCTTCGTGTCCTTTAACTACTGCTTTGTTCATTAACTCTCAGTTTTGGAAGCAGTGATTTTAGTCACCAACACTTTTACTTAAAGTTTAGCTCATGGGAAACACAAATTAATTTACGTCTTCAGCTGCACCCTTTCATCAAGTACCTTGTGTTAATCAAAGTCACTTGCTCTCACTAAAAGCATTAGAAAAAGAAGAGGAACTTATTAAGAAATATTCTATATAAAACCTACAAAGAGATAACATGGAAAGAGACAAAAATTTACAGCTGGATAATTAAGTCCAATGAAATCTCAGAATATGAAGATTACCCTTTAGCCGCTAGGATAATTAATTTTAATGAAAAAACTTTTGCTGTCCTACTTCAGATGATTCTGACATACTTACCATGTTTTGGGTTTCTTTTCAAACCTGGTTGTTGCTGGGGAGGAGGAGGTGGTGGTGGAGGGGGTGGAGGAGAATCTCTGTCATGACTTATTACCCTATCAACTGATCCATATATTGCTAATGTCAGACAGTTGTACCAGCCTCTTAGGACCAATCCATCCGTGTTGACCTAGTTTGTAAAAGAAAAAGCATCTTTAAAAAACTCAAAGTGAATTTGAGGCTCTTTACTTAATTTTAAATTATTAGTTCTGTATCGGTATATGCTTAAAATACACACAAGAAAAACTGCAGATTAATATATTTTATATCTCTTCAAGGTTTTGAAATATTAACATATTGATTATACCACATGAATAATTTTACAACAAAAAGAATTCATTATAACACACTGTCAAAGCCACTAAATCCAGTATATTAAAATATTCACTGGGGCGGATCGCACTGGAATGCATCAGACAAACCTAACGGATATGCTCAGATGTGGGCTACAATCATCAATAACAATTCTGGTTTGTAACTGTGAAAAAATTATTAAATGACTTAAATAAGAGCTTTATGTAGCTCAAAAGCTTCTCTCTTGCACCAACAAAAGTTGGTCCAATAAAAGATGTTACCTCACCCACCTTGTTTCTCTAACAAATCAGTACTGATATGCCTCTGCATTAGTAATAAGTAATCTGAAAGGAAAAAGGCTAAACCCTCTTTATTCTTCACATAGTAGTATACGCGTGATGTTTGATTTAGTGTTTTCCAAATATGCAGACTGAGACCAGAGACCAGACATGAAGTGGTTTGGCTCTCTCAAAATGAAGCAACCCTGTTCTCAAACCCCTTCCATTTCATCAATCAAGTCAAATTCTGAGGTGAACATCCACCAAGATGGCTGCAATCACCCAGTTCATTGTTATTAGTGAACTAAATAGGAGCTGTTGAGTGATCAACACTTTTGAAAATCAAGCCACTTACTTGGAACATAACTTTAGGCTACTTTTTAAAATCATGACTCTAGTGCAGGGGTAGGCAACCTATGGCACAGGTGCCGAAGGCAGCACGCGAGCTGGTTTTCAGTGGCACTCACACTGCCCAGGTGCTGGCCACTGGTCCGGGAGGCTCTGCATTTTAATTTAATTTTTAAATGAAGCTTCTTAAACATTTTAAAAACCTTATTTACTTTACATACAACAATAGTTTAGTTATATATTATAGACTTATAGAAAGAGACCTTCTAAAAACGTTAAAATGTATTACTGGCACACAAAACCTTAATTTAGAGTGAATAAATGAAGACTCAGCACACCACTTCTGAAAGGTTGCTGACCCCTGCCCTAGTGTATTATACGATTGAACTGTATGGACTAGCTTAGAATATGAGCTATCCAGAATAGGGTCTTCCCCTACAACTGCTTGCACAGTGCTAAGCACACTAAATAGCAGCATCATGGTAGTCAAATAATAGCCACACAGGAAGAAGAAAAACATTGAAATTATAGCATAAATAGGTACAATTATTACCTTTGCATTGGGTCTAAATATAATTGAAGAGTTCTCATCATATTCAAGGCTGTTAAACAAAACACAAACTTATTTTTCAATGTTTAACAAAAGTCCTTTACACATAAAGTATGGACATTTCTGTACATGACCCTTTAATAATACCTTATTTTCACCTTAAGTGAAAGAAAGAACAAGACTTCAAGCCAGTATCAAAACACTATACAATATTTAGGTTTATCAACTTAGGAATGTAAAAAGCCCAAAGAACTTTCAATATACATTGACATTAAAGGGATACTGTCAGTTAAAAAATCACGGTTGGGATCTTCTACCCAGACCCTTTAAGTATAGATCTCTCTCCCCTAACACAATGAATGAAGAGGGGGGCAACTAGGGTTCATGCTAGGGAAAGAGTAGAAAGAGGCAAATATGGAAGCATAGATGGGCAGGCCTGGATGTACATGTATCCTCTAGTCTCAAAGATTTTCAAGAATAGATAAATTCTAAAGCTGTACTATCTTTTCTGCTGAGCCATCTCCCCTCACAGAAATCTTAAACAGATCCACAAACAGGGTGGGTTCATGGTGGAGGGAACAGAAACATGCTTGCAAACAAATAATTGTGAACTTTTGTTATTAAGGGTGTTTACAAGTAAGGGCCCAATCCTAGAAACACTTTTTACTAACCATAACACTTATTAGCTTTAGTAGTCCCATTACAGAGAACAGGGCTACTCAGTGAAGTAAGTATTATGTCCACTAATCACTATCAGACCCTAAATCTTTATTTTAAAAAATAAGAAACTCCTTTGGAGACTTAACAATACTGTGCTGAATTTCTCATTTCTACACACCAGTAAATGCAGCACATTCTTCTACAGAAAAACATTCAGTGCTATGCAAAAAAATCATGAATGTATGAAGTACATGAATTCGCAAATTCTTACCTTCCCAGCCTGTCAAAAACAGGGGCACTTGGCTTGCTGACATTGTTGAAAAACAGGTCTAACTGAAATGTATGTGGGGATGTCTCTCTGGTGATAGAACAAAGGTAAAAATTAATCCTGTCAGGCTTCACTTACCCAAAACAAATAAGACCTGAAATCTCTAAGATGGTATTGTTTAAAACCTGAAAGAAAATATTAAATATATATATATTGCATATTCAGTGAATGCATAAGCACAGGCTACCTTCCTATATTGCAGTTTTTAACTCTGATTCCCACGTCCCAAACAAAATGCAAGGAATGGGCATCTGAATATTTTAAGACTTACCCATAAGCTCTATTGTCAGGCAAACTTGTGTGAGCTCTTATTCCTGGAGGAATGACACGTACTTCATTTATGTAAACCACACATGGAAAACGAACTACATCTATATTGGTACTTTGCTAAAAACAAAGAGCAAACAAAAGTCATTAAGCTTGAAAAATACTATATTGTTTTTACTTTACATGACAACTTATTTATGTACCCTCTATTTAAAAAAGCACAAACTTAAAAAGGACAATCCTGATAATTTCTTTAACTTCTTATTGTGACAACACCTAAGATTAATGTAATTGAAAGGGTTGAAAAAATCTTTTTTTTTCCAGTTTGTACATTTCTTAGCTTGTGTATAGAAAGTTTCATTGTTTCCCCTACAGAATTATTTCCCTTTTTATTTGTGAGGACCTTTCAAACAGCAACAAGAGGGAGATACATTTCGAAAATTATAGTAAAGACAAAAATTGACAGAGGAACTGAAGCTACTTTCAAAATTCACTAATTTTCAAGTGGACAGTGCCACTTTAAACATTGCCAAGTTTATGATTGTAGAAGAAATAAAATGTGTTCTAATTTTAGATATCAGAAGGTTATTTTATTTTTTTAAGAGCAGCTAACACTGTTGGAGATATTAAAGACTACAGCCAGAATTTTGTGAGAGCTATGCAAAGATACTATTTAGTGCTGACTTTTCTACCTCTGCAGCAGCATATGAAAACTTTCAGACGCTTTAGACATTTCTGCTGACATCATATAAGTCAGGGATGGCAGAGACTTTTCAGGCCATTCAAACACCAGGACTTAGATATGTTTGCACAAAGAAAGATATAAACAAAAACTGAGCTGTGATGGCTTCCAATGTATTAGAAACTGAAAAATAATCAGAGTTTATCAAAGTAAAAGACACTGCCTCAGCAAACACTGATCATTGAAAGTCTCCTTTCACTAAACTGTATATATCCTCATGAGACACATTTATAAAATAGGAAAAATATATTTATCCGTAAATATCAGACAATGTGCAATGAATTAAATTGTGTCTCTTACACATGAGCAGTTACTTTCCCTGAAGCTCATGATCACATTTCTCATTAGAACAGCTTAATACTATATATCCACTAGCCGGCCTATAAATTAACTACCTATCAACATATTCTAAAAAGTGGAACTGCAGTTAAAAGATTTTTAAGACAACAGGAACAAAGGGAAACTAGATAGCTCATGAGACTGCTTATGGCATACAAAATCTTTCACTATTACGTCATCTGTTCAAATCAAACTCTGGTCATTAGTATCTGCTGACTTTCCAGCAATCGATGTGAAATGAATTCATAGCCTCATTCAAGTTTCTAGAGAACAACCACACTGCACAAAGCCACCACTATAATTGAATTCCTTGTAGGAAGTCTTATCAGAAAAGCCAAGGATTAAATTATTATGAACATTTAATTAAACATCTTACTACTAGGGCCCTATTTAAACTGCAGACACTACTGTATTTGGAAACTGTTTATCAAACATTTTCAGCTAAACACAACTGTGTCATTAATGGGGAAGGGGTAGCTCACATTGTTAAAAAAAATTTTAAGAACTATTTTAGATACAAGAATGATTTTTATGAGCTGTTTTAACAAAGTCCACACTAACATACAAAGGTGCACTAAGATGACAGTGCAAAGTGCCAGGTCACACACTTAGGGACAAACAATAAGAATTTTTGCTATAAGCTGAAGACGTGACAGAGGAGAAGGATCTGGGTGTACTGGTCAATCTCAGGATGATTATGAGCTACCAACGAGATACAGCAGCGAAAAAGGCTAAGGCAGTCCTAGGATGAATCAGGAAAGGTACTTCCAGTAAAGATAGAGAAGTGATGTTACCATAATACAAGGCACTGGTGAGACCTAATCTGGAACAGTGTGTGCATTTCTGGTTTCCCACATTTAAGCAGATGAATTCAAACTGGAACAGAGGCAGAGAAGGGCTACTAAGATGATCAGAGGAATGCAGAATCTACTTTACAAGAGGAGACTTAAGGAGTTTGGCTTGTTTAGCATGACAAAACGAAGGCTGAAGGGTGATAGGACTGCATTCTATAAATACATCAGAGGAATAAACTCCAGGGAAGGAAAGGCATTAATTAACTTAATGGCCAATGTTGGAACAAGAACAAATGGACATAAACTGGAAATCAATAAGCTTTAGGCCTGAAATTAGGTGAAGGTTTCTAACCATCGGAGGAGTGATGTTCTGGAACAGCCTTCCAAAGGGAGTAGTGGGGGCAAAAAACCTAACTTGTTTTAAGACTGAGCTTGATAAGTTTATGGAAGAGATGGTCTGATGAGATTGGCCCATATGCTTTTGTAGGCAATCAGGACTGCTATTAGCAAATATCTCCAACAGCCAGAGGTGGGACACTAGATGAGATGGGTTCTGAATTACAACAGAGAATTCTTCCCAGGTGTCCGGCTGGTGTGTCTTGTCCACATATTCATGGTCTAACTCAGGAGTTGGCAACCTTTCAGAAGTGGTGTGCCGAGTCTTCATTTATTCATTTTAATTTAAGGTTTCATGTGCCAGTAATACATTTTAATGTTTTTTAGAAGGTCTCTCTCTATAAGTCTATATATTATATAACTAAACTATTGTTGTACTGTAAAATAAACAAGGTTTTCAAAATGTTTAAGAAGCTTCATTTAAAATTAAAATGTTGATCTTATGCCGCCAGCCCGCTGCTGGTCTGGGCTCAGCCCACTCCCGCTCAAGGGTTCCATCCACCGGCTCCTACCAGCCGGGATCCCGGCTTCCAGACCCGCACAGCCCGCTGCCGGTCTGGGGTCCCGGCCCTGCCCACATACAGTGGGTACCTACCTTCTCCCTGGTTCTGGCCCATTCTCTTCCTCTCTCTGCACTAAGCTGAGGGTGGGAGTGCACTGAGCACAGGGCTGGGGGTGAAAGGTCTGGCCAGGAGCTAGAATGAGGGAGGGGTCTCAGGGTTGGGACAAGAGGTTTGGGTGTGGGGCACTTACCTGGGCAGCTCCCATTTGGTGCGAGGGGTGCAGGTGGGAATGTGGGGGTGGGGGGTGCAGGAGCTCCCATTTGGTGCTCAGGGTGGAGGTGGGAATGTGGGGGGTGCAAGAGTCAGGATGTAGGGGGTGCATGGGGGGCCTGGTATGTGGGGGGGGCGCAAGAGTCAGGGTAGAGGGCATGTGAGGAGGGTGCAGGAGTCAGGGCAGGGCGTGCGTGGGCTGGGTATGTGGGGGGGGCAGAGTCAGAGCTGGGGTTGTGGGGGAGGTGTGAAGGAGTCAAGCAGAGGGCTGGGTGTGTATGAAGGGGGTACAGGGCTCAGTGCAGGGGACTGGTGTGTGTGCGGGGCACAAGGCTCAGGACAGAGGGCTGGGTGTGAGAGGGGGTCAGGGCAGAGGGCTGGGTGTGTGAGGGGGAGTCAGGGCTCAGGGCAGAGGGCTGGGTGTGTGGGGGGGGCTCAGGGCAGAGGGCTGGGAAGTGTGTGCGGGGAGGTCAGGGCAGGGGGTTGGAGGGGATATGCCCCTATTCCACCCCCCCCTTCCCCAAGGCCCTGCCCCCGCTTCTTCTCTGCCTCCGTCAGGAGCAGCGAGCATGCCGACTCTGCTCCTTCCCGACCCCATCCCTCGCACAGGCCATCAGCTGATCAACAGAGAGGAGGGGCAGGATCCCAGCACACTACGGGAAGAGGCAGGGGAGCCGGCAGGACCAAGGTTCTTCCCCCTGCCCCCGCGGGGGGGAAGAGGGGAGCAGAGGGCGGAGAAGAGCAGGCTGGGCCGGATTTTTAATGGCACGCTGCAATCCCAGCACACAGCAGCATGCCATTAAAAATCGTCTCGCATGCCGTCTTTGGCACGCGTGCCATAGATTGCCGACCCCTAGTCTAACTGATCACCATATTTGGGGTCAGGAAGGAATTTTCTCCCAGATCAGACTGGCAGAGGCTCTGGGGGTTTTTTGCCTTCCTCTGCAGCCTGGGACACGGGTTACTTGCTGGGTTGAACTAAAGTAAATGGTGAATTTTCTGTCACTTGAAGTCTTAAATCAAGATTTGAGGACTTCCATAACTCAGCCAGAGATTTTGGGCCTGCTACAGGAGAGGGTGGCTGAGATTCCGTGGCTTGCAAAGTGCAGGAAGTCAGACTAGATGATCATGATAGTCCCTTCTAGCTTAAAGTCTATGGGTCTATGAACACGATTAAGACAACGGAGTGGGATGTTGCTCTTAGTGCTCACAATTTATGAAGAAGAGTAGATCACAAACGTTGTTTGCTTTACAGATTTTTGCTTTGTTTTACAAATACACAGACATCTTTCATCTGGTCCTTTCATTTCTGCTAATACTGTGGAGACATCCCTCATTCAGATTCCAAGCCAGCAAAGCACTTAAGCACATGCATAACATTAATCATATGCGCACTCCTACTGAAGTCAACAAAAGTGCTCGCATGCTTAAAGTTACACATATGAGCAACCAAAAACATAGGATGAGATTCTGTGCCGCACTTCTAAGAGGCGCAGTACAGAATTTGCCGCCATGCAAGGGGAACGGGTAGATGGTTTTAAGCCTCCTTTGGGCCTTCCCCATCCTAGGCTATTCTGGGGAGCTAGAAAAAGCTCCAGCATAACTCAGACAGGCCCGTTGGGCCTGTCTAAGGATATGTCAAGACCACAAATGAAAGTATAATTGTACTGCAGGAAGGCATACCCACATTAGTTTTAATCTGGCTAGGGCGGGTAACAAGAGTAGTAGTGAAGTCAGGGTGGCACTGGCTTCAGCACAAGCTAGCTGCCCCAATGCAAGCCTGCTGAGGACTCTAGTGCAGGACTCTAGTTTCTAGGCTGCACTACAGTCCATGTTATTAGACAAAATGTGGTGGGTGGCGTATCCATGCTACTTGATCTCCACCTAGATCAGACTTGATCTCCATCTAGTTCACGATTTTGTCTGACAGTGGCCAGTCCCAGATGCTTTAGAGGAAGGTGCAAGAAACCACAGCAGGTAGACGTGGGATAATCTGCCCCCATATTAGGTCTCCTCCTGATCTCTTATAATTAGAGACTGGCTTAATCCCTAAAACAAGTTTTAATATCACTTCCAAAAACTATTAATTAAGAATGTAAAAATGGCCATACCGGATCAGACTAATGGTTCATCTAGCGCAGTATCCTGTCTTTCGACAGCAGACTGTGCCAGATGCCTCAGGGAGAAACGAACACAACAGGGAAATTCAATGAGCAATCCATCCCCTGTCATCCAGTCCCAGCTTCTGGCAATCAGACGTTTAGGGACACAGAGCATGATGCTGTTTCCCTGGCTAATAGCCATTGATGGACTTATCCTCCATGAACTTATTTAATTTGTTTTTCAAGCCATTTATACTTTTGGCCTTCAACGCGTCCCCTGGCAATGAGTTCCACATGCTGACTGGGCACTGTGTGAGGAAACCTGCTGCCTGTTGATTTTGTTGGGTAACACAGGAACCAGGGGTCACATGAAGGGGTAAATAGCACTTCCTTATTCACTTTCTCCACACCATTCATGATTTTATAAACTTCTATCATATCCCCCCTTAGTCGTCCCAGTCTTTTTAATTCTCCTCATATGGAAGCTGTTCCATACCCTTAATCATTTTTGTTGCCCTTCTCTGTACTTTTTCCAATTCTAATATATTTTTAAATGGGCCAACAAGAACTGCAAGCAGTATTCAACATGTCAGCATACCACTCCAAGTGTGACTCCAAGATATCTTTGAGTGGTAACAGCTAATTTAGATCCCATCATTTTGTACATACATTTCCAATATGCATTACTTTGCATTTATCAACACTGAATTTCATCTAGACATGAGACCGGCCATACTGGGTCAGACCAAAGGTCCATCTAGCCCAGTATCCTGTCTCCCGGCAGTGGTCAATGCCAGGTGCTTCAAAGGGAATGAACAGAACGGGTAATCATCAAGTGATTCATCCCATCACTCATTCCCAGCTTCTGGCAAACAGAGCCTTGGGACACCATCCCTGCCACTTTGTTGCCCAGTCACCTAGTTTTGTGAGATCCACTCTTAACTCTTCACAGTCTGCATTGGACTTATCCATCCTAAGTAATTTTGTATCATCTGCAAACTCACCACCTCACTGTTTACTCCTTTTCCCAGATCATTTATGAATATATTGAACAGCACTGGTCCCATTAGAGATCCTTGGGGAACTCTGCTATTTAGTCCTTTCCACCGTGAAAACACCAAACACTTTTATTTTAAGACCAAGGTGACAGCCATACAAATGTCCAATCTCTTTTGAATCTAGTTAAATTCTCGGCCTCAATGACTTCCTGCAGATCCACTTCTGACAATTTCACTTTTAACATCATGCTTGCTTAAAGATACATCTCTCCCACACATTAGGTGACACAATCACTGACAAAGTTCTCTGCTGCAACAAAAGTATCTTTGCAACACTGGGCTTCTGTGGCAACAACAAGGAGGGTTACCCTCTGAGACTGGGAGCTTGGTACATCCACACTACACCTACTGTGCAATGGGACACAAAGGACATATGAGCGTAAATGAATATTCCCCTCTCCTCATTAACTGCTGCAAGGGAGAAATGCACCATAGGCTCCAGAACAGCACTCTTATTCCTGACTTCTCCCCTCATCCTCACTCACATAACCTTATCAAACTGTCCCTTTTATAATTCCGCTCCCATTTCCCCCTTTCTCCATCGCCCACCCCTTTAACTTCCTCCACTATCAATTCCTATTTTCTTACTCTGCTACCTCCTCATTAACACCCACCCCATTTCTGCGCTGCCAGTCACCTGCACAACAAGCCACACAACCCTTGCTAAAGTTTAGGGGGCAGGGAATAGCCACCTGTTGTAGCTACAATGCATCAAGCATCTGACCAGGCCGGGGCTTCACCGTGTGATACGAGGGCACTGGGGGTGTCTCCCCTGCACGCTTATGCCATTGTGGCCCCCCTACCCGGATCTGGAACAGGCAGCGTCACCCTCCCAGTCCTTCTCCCTGCCCCTCTAGAGCCCACCCCGAGGCTCGCCCCCGCCTGCGCTCTCCCCCGAACCCTAGCCCCAGCCAGAGCCCCCGCGCTCTCGAGCGGCCCGGCCCAGGGGAGAGGGGAGGATCTCTCTGCCTCCCTCTCTCTTTCTTCGAGGGCAGCTGTACCTCCGCGCTCTGGTGCTTGAAAGTGTCTAAAAACAGCAGCTCCGTTGCGGTCTCACCCGCCATCTTTGCTCGGTAGCAGCGGAAGCACTTCCGGGTGAACACAAGCGCTTCCAGGGTGGCTCGCGGTGCCTGCGCTCTCCAGCCCCTCCCTGAGGGGCTCCCTGGAGCGCGCATGCGCACGCTATTGCGGTTGGGGCCGAGTGAGCGTGAGGAGCAGGGCGCGTGGCGGAAAGGAGGGACGGAACGTTCGCTGGCGGGAGAGGTGGCGTGTAGTGTCGACGGGGGCCCCGCGCGCGGCAGCAGGTGGTGCGGAAAAGCAACGCCTCGTGCGGCGAGCCCCGCCCCCCTCGCGGCTCGCGCTGCCAGCTCCTTGTGCGGGCACAGCGCGGCTAGCCCATGACCTGTAGTGGCGGGAGAAATGTGCTGGTTGCGTTTGTGCCACTCCACCGGCTGTGTGCACTGAGCCCCGTAGTGCGGGCGGGGGCCCATCAGCTGCATTTATATTGGGTTCAGCACCATAGAATTTCATAGGAGGGTTTATTTAAGGCGAGGGAGAACATTAAACCTGAGCAGAGGGGAATGATCCCTTACTTAGGATTCTCTTTCCAGATGTTGTCATGGTATCGTCTTCTACTAGGAAACCTCTCAGGAAGGGTTGCAGAGTAGCAGCCGTGTTAGTCTGTATCCGCAAAAAGAACAGGAGTACTTGTGGCACCTTAAAGACTAACAAATTTATTTTAGCATGCATCCGAAGAAGTGAGCTGCAGCTCACGAAAGCTCATGCTAAAATAAATTTGTTAGTCTTTAAGGTGCCACAAGTACTCCTGTTCTTTTCTCAGGAAGGGGACTCCTGTTATTAAGAGACAGGTAATAGTAGCTGGGGACTTGATTATTAGAAATACAGCTAGTTGAGTTTGTGGTGACTTGGAGAACCACATTGTGATTTGCCTGTTGGGTGCAAAGGTTGTGGCTACCTCAACGCATCTAGACCAGTAGTTCTCAAACTTTTGTACTGGTGACCCCTTTCACATAGGAAGCCTCTGAGTGTGACACCCCCTTACAAATTAAAAACACTTTTTTATATATTCAACACCATTATAAATGCTGGAGGCAAAGGGGGGTTTAGGGTGGCGATTGACAGCTCATGACCCCCCCATGTAATACCCTCCTGACCCCCAGTTTGAGAACCCCTGATCTAGACAGTGTTATGTGCAGTGCTGGGGAAGAGCTGGAGGTCATGGTACATGAAGGTACTAATAACATAGGGAAAGGCAGGAGGGAGGTCCTGAAGGTCAAATTAGGCTACTAGGTAAGAGATTAAAGTTCAGAACCTCAGTAGTCACATTCTCTGAAACTTTCCAGTTCCCCACACAGGGCCAGTGTAGACAGGCAGAACTGCAGGGTTTTCATGCATGGATGAGACTATAGTATTTGGAGGAGGGATTTAGGTGTATTAGGAACTGGGGAACCTTTTGGGAAAGGAGGAGCCCACAAAAGGAGGATAGGCTCTACCTAAACCGAAATGGAACCAGATTGTTGGCATGTACAATTAAAAAGGTAGAGGAGTTTTTAAACTAATCACTGGGGGAAAGATAACAGGTGCAGAGAAGCACATGCATGGGGAGCAGGTATAATAGGCCAGAGGAGGCTGAGCCTCCCTTGGTGCTGCTGCAGGACCCCTGGTTTGGGAGTGAAGTTTTTGATTTATTATGCCCCATGCAGGTTCTGGAGCGGCTGAGGAGGCGGTATGTGCTATTCAGCTTCCTGGGTTGATTACTGATGAACCCAGAAAGAAGGTGAGTAGCACACTTCTCAGCCACCCCGGAACCTGCATGGGGCATAGCAAAGCTTCTTCCAGAGGAGTGTTGAGGGATGCACACTTTTCTCCGGGTGGCTTGAGGTCTGGGGAGGGGAAGTGCGGCAGCAACTGGGCTAGGACTCTGGGCGGGGGGCTCAGGGCTTTGACCAGTTGGGGGCTCCTCTGGGCAGGTGTGTGTGGGGCGACTGGGTGCTCTGGCCATGGGGGCGGGGGGGTTTGCCTGGCTCGGGGCTCCTCCAGCCTTGGGGGGGAGGGACTCCAACTGTGGGGAAGAGAGGGGGTCTCAGGGCTCTGGCCGGCTTAGGGCTCCTACGGCCGAGGGGGGGCAGAGCCGATGCTAGCCTCCCCAAAGGAGGGCTCCACCTGCCACCATGAGCACACAGTTCAGACAGAGACACCCCTTAGAGGAGGATTAATTAACAGGAATATTCTATATCCCTGTAAAGAGGTGAGGACAAGTTGTTAAAATAAAGGTAAGAGCTGAAGAGAAACAGTCAAATGAAGAAGAGTCCCATTTAGTTACATCACAAAAAAGCAGACAGCTAAAAAGTGACAAATTTTATAACTGCTTGCATACAAATGCTAGAAGTCTAGATACTGAGATGGATGAACTTCAGTGCCTGACGTTAAGTGAGGATATTGATATCATAAGCATCACAGAAATTTGGTGGAGCGATGATAATCAATGGGACATGGTAATAGCAGGGTACAAAATACATAGGAATGACAGACTAGGTCATGCTGGTGGGGGGAATGGCACCATATGTGAAAGAAAGCAGTGTCAATTATAATAAAAATCTGAAATGAATCAAACTATACCATACAATCTCTATGGACAGAAATTACATGCTTGAATAATAAGAGTGTAGCAGTAGGGATATACTACCGACCATCTGAACGGGATGATGATGGTGATTATGAAAACAGAAAACTAAGTAATAATGAGGGATTTCAGCTATTCCCATATTGACTGGGTACATGTCACGTCAGGACAGGATGCAGAGATAAAGTTTCTAGACACCATTAATGACTGCTTCTTGGAGCATCTAATTTCCCACAAGGGGAGAGGCAATTTTTTATTTAGTCCCCAAGTGTCACACAGGATCTGGTCCACGAGGTGAATATTGCTGAACCACTCAGTGACAGCAACTGTAATGTATATAATTTAACATCCTTTTGGGGATAAGGAGGGGAAAACCAAATAAGCCCACCACAGTAGCATTTAACTTCAAAAAGGGGAACTATACAAAAATGAGGAAACTAATTAAACAGAAATTAAATGGAATAGTCACAACTGTGAAATGCCTGCAAGCTGCATGGAAACTTTTTTAAACACCATAATAGAGTCTCAAATTAAATATATACCCCAAATAAAAAAAAGTAAGAGGACCAAAAAAAAATGCCACCATGGCTAAACAACAGAGTACAAGAGATGGTTAGAGGCAAAAAGGAATCCTATTAAAATTGGAAGTCAAATCCTACTGAGGAAAATAGAAAGGAGCATAAACTCTGGCAAGTCAAGTGTAAACGTACAATTAGGCAGGTCAAAGAAGAATGTGAAGAACAACTAGCAAAAGAGACAAAAACAAAAGCACATTTCTTTAAAGTAGATCAGAAGCAGGAAAACAAAGTGCTGAAGGAACATTCAAGGAAGACAAGGCAATTGTGGACAAGCTGAATGAATTTTTTACTCTTCGCTGCATAGTATGAGAGGGAGATTCCCACATCTGAGTCATTTCTTAGGTGACAAATTGAGGCATTGTCCTAGACTGAGTTGTCAATAAAAGAGGTTTTAGAACAAATTGATAAATGAAACAGTCACCAGGACAAGGTGGTATTCACCCAAGAGTTCTGAAGGAACTGAAATATAATATTGCAGAATTACTAACTGTGGTATGTAACATATTGCTTAAATCAGCCTCCGTACCAGATGACTAGAGAATAGCTAATGTAATGCTGATTTTTTAAAAAAGGGTTCAGGAGGCGATCCTGAGAATTAGAAGCCGGTAAACCTAACTTCAGTAGTAGGCAAATTGGTTGAAACTATAGTAAACAACAGAATTATCAGACACCTAGATAAATGTGATTTGTTGGGGAAGAATCAAAACAGCTTTTGTAAAGGAAAATCATCTCACTAACCTATTAGAATTCTTCGAAGGGGTTAAACATGTGGACAAGGGTGATCCAGTTAATATAGTGTATTTGGATTTTAAGAAAGCCTTTGACAAGGTCCCTTGCAAAAGACTCTTAATCAAAGTAAGTAGTCATAGGATAAGAGGGAAGGTCTTCTCATGGATCAATAACTGATTAAAAGATAGGAATAAATGGTCAGTTTTCAGTATGGAGAGAGGTAAATAGCAGGGTCTTCCAAACAGCTATACTGGGACCAGTGCTATTTAACATATTCATAAAAGTGATTAGGAAAAGGGGCAAACTGTAAAGTGGAAAAGTTTGCAAATGATACAAAATTACTCAAGATAGTTCAGTCAAAAGCTGACTGCAAAGAGTTACAAAGAGATTTCAAAACTGGATGACTGGGCAACAAAATGGCAGATAAATTCAATGTTGCTAAATGCAAAGTAATGCACACTGGAAAATATAATCCTAACTATATATGTGAAATGGTTTGAGCATTGCCCTGTTAAACCCAGGGTTGTGAGTTCAATCCTTGAGGGGGCGATTTAGGGATCTGGGGATTGGTCCTGCTTTGAGCAGAGGGTTGGACTAGATGACCTCCTGAGGTTCCTTCCAACCCTGATATTCTATGACTATGATTAAATGATAGTGTCTAAATTAGCAGTTACCACTCAAGAAAGAGATTTTGGAGTCAGTGCGGATAGTTCTCTGAAAACATCCGCTCAAAAAACTAACAATGTTAGAAACTATTAGGAAAGTGATAGATAAGAAGACCGAAAATATCATAATGCTACTATATAAATCCATGTTATACCCACACCTTCAATATTGGGAGTATTCTAGTCACGCCATCTCAAAAAAGTAGGGCTGCCAGGCGATTAAAAAATTAATTATAATTACTCATGTGATTAATCGCACTGTTAAACAATAATAGAATATGATTTATTTAAATATTTTTTGATGTTTTCTACATTTTCAAATATATTGATTTCAATTACAACACAATACAAAATGTACACTTTATTTATTTTTGATTACAAGTGTTCACACTGTAAAAAGACAAGAAATACTATTTTTCAATTCACCTAATACAAGTACTTTAGTGCACTATCTTCATCATGAAAGTTGAACTTACAAATATAGAATTATGTACAGAAAACTGCAAAAATAGAACAACGTAAAATTTTAGAGCTTGCAAGTCCACTCAGTCCTACTTCTTGTTTAGCCAATTGCTCAGACAAACAAGTTTGTTTACATTTGAAGGAGATAACGCTGCCTGCTTCTTTACAATGTCACCTGTTAGTGAGAACAGGCATTCACATGGCATTGTTGTAGCTGGTGTTGCAATATATTTATGTGCCAGATGCACTAAAGATTCATATGTTCCTTCATGTTTCAACCACCATTCCAGGGACATGCCTCCATGGTTCTGCTCAAAAACCATCCAAAGCAGTGCGAACCAATGCATGCTCATTTTCATCTGCGTCAGATGCCACCAGCAGAAGGTTGATTTTCTTTTTTGGTGGTTCGGGTTCTGTAGTTTCTGCATGAGAGTGTTGCTCTTTTAAGACTTCTGAAAGCATGCTCCTTACCTTGTCCCTCTCAGATTTTGAAAGGCACTTCAGATTCTTAAATCTTGGGTCGAGTGCTGTAGCTATCTTTACAAATCTCACATTGGTACCTTCTTTGCATTCTGTCAGATCTACAGTGGGAAGTGTTCTTAAAATGAATAACATGTGCTGGGTCATCATCGTAGACTGCCATAACATGAAATATATGGCAGAATCTGGGTAGAACTGAGCAGGGGTTGCACAATTCTCCCTCAAAGAGTTCAGTCACAAATTTAATTCACGCATTTTTTTTTAATGAGCGTCATTAGCATGGAAGCATGTCCTCTGGAATGGTGGCTGAAGCATGAAGGGGTATACAAACATTTAGCATATCTGGCACGTAAATACCTTGCAATGCTGGCTACAAACGTGTGATGCAAATGCCCGTTCTCACTTTCTGGTGACATTGTAAATAAGAAGAGGACAGCATTACCTCCTGTAAATGTAAACAAACTTGTTTGAGCGATTGGCTGAACAAGAAGTAGGACTAAGTGGACTTGTAAGCTCTGAAGTTTTACATTGTTTTGTTTTTGAGTGCACTTATGTAACAAAAAAATACTTTTGTAAGTACTTGTATGAGGTGAATTGAAAAATACTATTTCTTCTGTTTATCATTTTTACAGTGCAAATATTTGTAACCAAAATATATACTTTGATTTCAGTTACAACACAGAATACAAGATATATATGAAAATGTAGAAAAACATCCAAAATATTTCAAAAATTTCAATTGGTATTCTCTTGTTTAATAGTGTGGTTAAAACTGCAATTAATTGCAATTAATTTTTTGAGTTAATCGCATGAGTTAACTGTGATTAATGGACAGCCCTACAAAAAAGATATATTAGACTTGGAAAAGGTACAGAGAATGGTGACAGAAATGATTAGGTGTATGGAACAGCTTCCATATGAGGAGAGATTAAAAAGACTGGGACTGTTCAGTTTGGAAAAGAGACTAGGAGGCAGGAGCAGCGCCAGACTTTCTGGCACCCTAGGCAGAATTCGGGGGAAGGCATTTTGTGTGCTCCCCACGGGGCGTGCAGGAGCTTCCAGTTCCACTCCCATCGCACCGCCGAAGAAGGACCCTCCGCCGAAATGCCGCAGGTGACAGCGGCAGTCATTGAGCTGCTCAATTGCCTGCCACTGTTTTCCGTGGCACATCGGCAGAAGGTCCTTCTTCGGCAGCGCGATGGGAGCAGAACTGGAAGCTCCCGTGCGCCCTGTGGGGAGCGCACAAAATGCTGCCCCCCGAATCCTGGCACCCTAGGCGACTGCCTAGGGTCACCTAATGGAAGCACCGGCCCTGCTAGGAGGGATATGACAGAGGTCTATAAAATCATGAACGTTGTAGAGAAAGTGAATAAGGAAATGTTTTTAGCCCCTTCACGTAACACAGGAACCAGAGGTCGCTCCATGAAATTAATAGGCATCAGGTTTAAAACAAACAAGGAAGTACTTCTTCACACAATGCAGAGTCAGCCCGTGGAACTCATTACAAGGGGATGTTCTGAGCACCAGAAGTATAACGAGCTTCAAAAAAGAATTAGGTAAGTTCATGGAGAATGGGTCTATCAGTGGCTGTTAGCCAAAATGGCTAAGCCTGACTGCCACATGCTGGGACTGGACTACAGAGAATGGATGAATCACTCAATAATTTTCCTGTTTTGTTCATTCCCTCTGAAGCCTGTGCTATTGGCTACTGTCAAAAGACAGGAAACTGGGGCAGATGGACCACGGTCTGACCCAGTATTGCTGTTTTTAATCATGAGGTGAGAATGACTATATAGCCCAGTGGTAAGGGCACTATCTTGAGAGGTGGGAAACTGCTATTTAAAACTTTTTTCCCCCTTCAGGCAGACAGCACAGAATTGAATCAGGTTTCCCATATCTGGGGTGAGTGTTCTAACCAGTGGGCTAAAAGTATTAAGAGAGGGAGACACCACCACCATCTCCTCCTCATCCAGCATTTCTTGCAAGAAATAACTTGGGCACTTAAGCCTCCTGACTCCTGGAGAGAGGCTTCTGGCTGTGGCTCAAAAGCAGAGATATGTGCCTCCCTCTACAGCCCAGATTTACGTTCCTAACTCTTGAGGGGCGGGATTTAAGACACATCCCTCTGGTCTGCATCTCCCACTGGCAAGCTTAGGTGGCTTCTTGCCCAGCATGCCAGCTTTTGTTGGTCCCATTCTTAGGTGTCTGTCTTTCCCCATTTATTGTATAGGGAGCCTAGGTGCGTCTAACACTGGGTTTGCAGATCCCATTGTTGTTTCAATTATTTTCCAGGCACTGAAAAGATAGGCATTGCAATGCCTGTGTCCCTTTGTGGATGTCTATACTACAAGTGCTGCAGTGGCACAACTGTGTAGACAATTGTTACAGTGATGAAAGGGGGTTATCCATCACTTGAGTAAATCCACCCTCTCTAGAGGCTTTAGCTAGGTTGAATTCTTCCATCCACCTAGCTTTATTTTAATGGGGCCCAGGTCAGCTTACCCACATCTCTCTTGGGTTTGAATTTTTCATACCACTGAGCAACGTAGTTAGGTCAACCTATGTTTTAGGTGTAGATCAGGCCTAAGAGTCTCTTGAAGTCAGTGGAAAGGCCCTCATCGACTTCAGAAGATTTTAGATCAGGCTACCCAGGAAGGGGAACTTGAAGTCTAGTGCCTTATTAGTACAATGAGAATCAAACTTGAGGACATGGCTCCTCAGACAAGCCATTCTCTGCCCATGGCCTGTCCCCTTTTGATACTTGAGCACCTGAAAATAAGGGAGCAAATATGCAGAGAGCTTGAGACTTAGCCCCATTGGAACTGCTGTGTGTAAATTTCCAACCTTATCTCTTGGTATCTCGGGTTACATATTTTTAAAATGGGTATAATACCACCTAAGTGATGAGATAGAGATACTTGTATGAAAGGCACTAGCTGCCTACAGCCATTAGTTCCATTTGGATATTTTTCACTTCCTGTCCCAAATTATTGTGTAATATTGTGTAACAACTGCAATTTGAAAAGAAAAAAAAACATGGCTGCATTTCAGTGCTGATTAAAATGTTCTGCAGATCTCTTTAAAAAAAACCTGTGTGTGTGTATGGGGAGATTTAATTAATGAATAATTGTAAAGACCTTTCAGATCCTTGAATGAACATTGCCCTAGAAGTACAAATAAGTATCTGGTATGTCTAATTACGAAAAATTTTGAAGTGAGTTTTCACATAAATGGCCTTTCACAGTAGTTGCATCTCTTCAGTGTGCCCAGCACATGTGTCTGTCTGGGGTCGGGGGTCAACTACACTGTACTGCACTCACTCCATTCTCCTTAGCACCTCGAGGGGGTGACTGGGGTGGGGGAAGGCAGGTGGGTCTCCCGTAGGGATTTGATTGATGGTCTGGAACTACTTTATGAAATGTAGGTGTTGTTTGTGCGGGCAGCAGTTAGAGTTGCCAGGTGTCCAACCAATGGGAGCTGCAGGCGCACCATCTGTGGGTGCAAGGGTAGTGCGCAGACCCTCCCTGGCCACCCATGCATCTAGGGCAGTGGTCCCCAATGCGGTGCCCGCAGGCGCCATGGCGCCCACAGGAGCATCTTAATGTGCCCGCGTCGTGGCCCCTGGGAAAGCACCCTCTGAAATGCTGCTGAATTTCAGCAGCATTTCGGCGCGGACGCCTCGCGATGACGACACTTGTCGCCGACAAGTGACATCATTGAGAGGCGTCACTCCCAAATTTCGGCGGCGACGCCTCTCGATGACGCCGCTTGCCATCGACAAGTGACGTCATTGAGAGGCGTCGCTCCCAAATTTCGGCGGGGATGCCTCTCGATGATGTCGCTTGTCGATGGCAAGAGGCGTCGCCACCGAAATGCTGCCGAAATTAGGCGGCATTTCGGCTGGTGCTTCACCGCCGCAGTGGTCCTTCGCCTGGCACCTGCCAGCCAAAAAGATTGGGGACCACTGGTCTAGGGACTCCAGGGACCTGGCGTCCATGGAAAGTACTGCTGGGATCCCTCATCTGAACCCCCTGTCCCAACCCGGAGTCTCCTCCCACAACCAGACTCCCTCCGGAGCCTACACACCCCGTCTCAACCTCCACCCTAAAGCCCTCATCCCCCGCTCTACCCCAGAGCCCCTACCCAACCCAGAGCCCCTTCCCTCACCCCAAACCCCTCATCCCCAGCCCCACCCCAGAGTCCACAACCCCAGTCCCTCCCACACTCTGAACCCCTCAACCCCATCCTCACCCCAGAGCCCACACCCCTAGCCGGAGTCCTCACCCCCCACACACACACACCAACCCCCTGTCCCAGCCCGGAGCCCTCTCTCTCACCCAAAGGGATGGGAGGGGTGTTCGGTTTTATGCAATTAGAAACTTGGCAACCCTAGCACAGACACCAGACCTGCCTGCTGAAGTCACAGCACAGCGCTGCGGGTCGCTGCCTGAAGTTTGGACCACACGCAGCAATGCCGCCAGGGTGGCCGCAGTGCTGATCTGATAGATGCCTTCTCAGCAGTATTGTTGCCATCTTCTTACCCTTGAATACAACGCAGTTAAAGGGACTGAGAGAGTGAAGGAAATGGTCCTGGGCTCAATGCCTTGAATTGCTGCTAGGCTCCCTCCTCTGATCCTGAAAAGGGAGTCAGCGGGAAACTGCCCATCACCCCCTTCCTACGTGGGAGGCAGGCCGCGCTGCTGCGTCTGCACAGAACAAGTTCCAGCAACGCCCGACGAGTGCTCCCTTCCCACACCCACCACCAGCTCCCCACCCATTCGCCTCCCTCCCGCTCCCAGCCCCACACTCTTAGCCCTCTGCTCCACGTGATCGGCTTTCCTTGTACTCACCTCACCTGCCGGCTCGTCATCAGCGCCTTCCTCTCCCCTAGGAGCCTGGCTCCCCACCCCCCGCCTCCACATTCCCTTCTCTGACCCTACTCCCCCATCTAGCTCCCCTCCTTCCAACTTTGAACTTCAAAGCTTCAGCAGAGCCGCTTTCCCTGTAGCGTGGATTTGGCGCGCGCTGGAGTTTCTTCTCCCTGCAGTGGGGTGGGGGGGGCGCGATGTCCCCTGACCCCCTCCCGCAGGACAAACTCCCTTCTCCTCTCACAGAGTCCCCGGGGAGAGCGGCATTGGGACTCTATTGATCACCAAGCGGTGTTACACCTGTTCACGTTTCTATGGTTTTACACATCACCCGCAGGGAGGGGAAAGGTTGCAATGACCCTGCAGGGCGAGCGAAGGGCTGGACGCCCCAGGTCTCAGCTGAGCTCCTTCCTTTGGGCACTAGAAGACGTGTTGATTTCACAGCGGCAACTTTGTCATTCGCTAGGAAGTGCCTCCTCCTCCTCCTGCCCCATTACCTTCGGGCTGCGGCTGCCCCTTCCCCATGCTACTGGCTCCCCTGTCTCCTATTGCCTCTCACCCTCGCCTCCCCCAGTTTTTGCTACCCCTTCTATCGCCTCCTCCTGGGACCCTTCTGGTTTTCATTCTTCCTGCTGCTGCCCCCTCAACCCCAGTTTGGTATTCCCGCCTCTTGTACCCCTTCGCCCCTGCCTGCCCCCCCTCTTTCTGCTCCTGCCCTTTCACTCTTTTGCTGTTGGTCCCTCCCACTCTGCTAATTGCTACCCCTGCCAGCACCTCCTGCTGCTGCTGCTACCTACCCCTGGCCGTTGTCTCCTCCCCTTCTGCTGCCACGTCCTTGTTTGAAGGAGCCAATGGGCGGGCTCAGTCAGGTGTCTCTTACCTGCACCACGTGGGGAGGGAGGGTGAGCAGGTAGAGCCACATCCCAAAACAGAGACGCTCGCCTCCATTGCGCGTCTCCTAGGGGCGCAGCCCTGGTTTGCCTTGGTTCCCAAGCAGTCAGCTACAAAACGGGGACGCTGCACACGCCTCCCCTCCTGAGCAGGTCTCCGGGGAGTGGTGGTGGGTGGGGGAGAGCGAAGTGGCTGCAGGTGTGCGCTGTGGGGGCGGGTTTCTTCCTTTACACTGCAGGGGTGGTGTGTGTGTAGCAGGGTGTTCTCGGTAAACTCGGGGCAGGAATCCGGTTTCTTGCCCTCCCCTGGCGATCATCATGACTGCGTCTCTTGACTACCTGGTGATCTTGTTCGGGACGACTGCTGGTGCTCAGGGGGCTAAGCTGGGATCCGAGGAGAAAGAGCTGGTCCAGCTGCTGTGGAAAGTGGTGGATCTGGCCCGCAAGAAGGTATTTCTCGGAGTAGCCCCCAAGGAGGGGAGGGGAGGGGAGGCTGCTGGCAGGGATTGCCCGTGCGCGTTCCGCTGGGGGCTCCCTGCGGGGGGGTTTAACCCGCTGCCAAGTTAGGGCTGGTGTCTGCCCGCGTGGAGAAGGCGCCGCCTGGGCTAGGAGCGCAGACGGAGTTAGGCGGCAGCCCAGACCACCCCTCTGTGACAGGGGTTGTGTTCAAGCAAACAACCTCCACCAAGCCCCATGGCGCGCCCGCCCACACAGGCTTTTTCCCCGGGCCTCCAGCCGCCCTACACGCCAGGGGGGGAGGGGGAATGCAAAGCCCTGCTTCCTACAAGTCCTGCAGGGGGGCTCTCCCTGGGCGCTTGCTCGCCAAGGCGGGAGCAGGGAGCGCTGACCTCTTTCTCCCTCCGGAGGCGGGGAGCCTGCACGAAGTGCTGGTCAGGCCGGAGCGCCTGGACCTGACGGAGGAATGCAAAGAAACAACCAAGCTGGAGGTGGAGAGCCTGGCGCGAGCCCCGCAGCTGGAACAAGCCCTGCAACAGGTGAACCCCCTTCTACTTTCAATGGGGCTTCGCAAACCCCTCTCCAGGGAGTAGAGCCTCCCAGAGAGACGCTTCCGACTGCAGAGGGTGTGCGAATAGCCCGCGGGGTCCCCGCTCCCCCGGGACAGACAGAAGCTCACTGGGGAGGGGGTGGGATAGGGTGACCAGATGGCAAGAGTAAAATATCAGGACACACGGGGGGCGGGGGTAGGCGCACAGCCCCCACCAGAGCCATGGGGGAGCGGGGTGCACGGTCCCCACTTCCAGCTCCTGCTTTAAGCTATGGGTCAGCAGCGCACTGCCCCGGCCCCCCATGGGCTCCACCCCTGCTTCATGGGCTCCAGCTGCTCTGTCCCCCTCGTGCTGTCCCCCCTGTGGGCCCCCCATTTTCACTGCTCCAGACCTCTTCATTCATGGGCTCCAGTGGCCTCCCCACGGGGCTGCCCCATTGTGAGGCCAGCTGGGCTGGCTGGGGCTCCTTCCAGGAGCTGTCCATCCTTCCTAGCAGTCAGGGAGTGTGTGTGAGGCAATCAGGCATGGTGGTTGCTGTGTGTGTCCCCAGGGAGCTGGTAAATCTGGACCCGTACAGAACAGCCTGCCTATCCCAGCTTCATTCTGTGCCCCAGAAACAGCCAGCAGGTCTGGCTCCTAGGTGGGAGGGCCAGGAGGCTCCCCACTCTGCTCTTGCCCTCAGGCACAGCCCCCCCAGCTCCCATTGGCTGTGGTTCCCAGCCAATGGGAGTGCGGAGCCAGTGCTCGGGGTGGGGATAGCGCACAGAGCCCCGTTGGCCCCCCCTACCCTGCCTAAGAGCCAGACCTGCTGGCCGCTTCCGGGGCGCAGCACAGTGCCAGGACAAGTAGGGACCAGCCTGCATTAGCCCTGCAGCACCGGAGACCAGACTTTTAACAGCCCAGTTGGTGGTGCTGACCGGAGCCATCATGGTCCCTTTTCAACTGGGTGTTCTAGTAGAAAACTGGACATCTGGCAACCCTACCCAAGGTACCGGAGTGATTTCCTGCCCTGGGACCAGCCCTGATACTGCTGGCTCAGCCCATCACCTCACCGCCCAGGGCATGGGGGAGTGAGTGTGTCTGGTAGATCTCGGGGTGGAAGCTGAGTAGTGGAGGAGGTTTGTGTGTTTTGGGATGCTAGGCAGTGGGGGGGGGCCTGTTGGGGAGGGTGCTGGGTAGTGGGGGGGGGGCTGTGTGGGGCACTGTGTAATTGTGGTAGTGGAGCTGTGTAGAAGGACACTGGGTAGTGTGGGAGGGGGAGATCTGTGTGTGTTAGGGCACTAGGGAGTGGGGGGTTCTGTGTGGGGTGCTGGGCAGTTGTGGTGGATCTGGGGGGTGCTGGCAAGGGTAGTGGTGTGCAGGGAACTGTGCAGTTGTGGGGTGAGGGCGCTGGGCATAGCCGGCCTGGGGGGTGTTGGGTGGGAGGGCTGTATGGCATGGCATGGACCTGCCCCCAACGGGAAGGGTCACGCTGGCAGTACAGGGCCAGGCAGACCAATGTGAGTCTGGCCATGCCATGTATGCCCTATTACCTCTGGCAACCCCACCCCCCCATGCCCACCACTTGCCTCCTCACCTGAGGGTTGGGGGAGGAGGTGCAGGGGCAGGGTCTGGGAGGTGCTTACCTTGCGTGGTTCCCAGGAAGCAGCCCTCAGGTCCCTCCAGCTCCTAGGGTCAGGGATGGCCAGGGGGCTCTGCCCGCCCCCACAGGGGGAATGCAAAGCCCTGCTTCCCACAAGTCCCTGCGGTTCCTGGCCAATAGGAGTTGCAGAGCCAGCACTCCTGGTGGACGCAGCACACAGAGACTCCCCCCTCCCCCCCCGGCCATCCCTCCACCTAGGGGCCTCAGGGTCCTGCTGGCTGCTTCCTGGAGCCAGGTAGGGAGCCTGCCAGCTAGATTGACCAGTCCAGCCCCGCGCCAAATATCAGAACAAATGTCATCCCAATTTTATTGGGACGTCTGGTCTCTCTAGGGTGGGATAATTGAACCTCTCTTTCTGTAGGGTCAGGGAGGGCTTCTCTCTCTATAGGTCTATTGCAGATGGTCTAGCTGGGAAGACAAACATGCGAGGAGAAGACGGGCTGGGGCATGGGGTTAGAGTTGCAGCCTCTGGAAAGCTGAAGAAGGCTCTTTTTGCTAGGGCCATGTGGGCGCCCGGTGGCGGCTGAGCGCATTGGGAGAGGCTGGCACATCTAGGGGCCTACTGGGATCTCCTGAACCTGCCCTATTCTCTTTCCATTTCGGTTTGGGGTAGCGAAGGTTAAGTTCGGAGTGATCCAGCCATTGCTGTCCCAGGGCCTTTTCATCGAAGGTTGTTGGGTTTTGGTTCTCTCTTTGAATTTCTTTATTAAACTTACTGAAACTTTATTTCTTCTCTGCACGTGAGCCGGGGTAGAGACGGGCTCCAGCGTGACCAATCATATCTCCACAAAGCACAGGGGTGCTCTGTTCCTCTTTCATAATAACCAGGAGGTCCCATAACTCATTGCTGCAATGCTGCTCACCATACAGTGAAGAGCTGCACCTCATTAACTTCCCCCAACTTTCAGCCACTGCCAGGAGCTTTAGTCTAAAGATTTTAGCAGAAATTTTCAAACTAGGGTACTTAAAGCTAGGCTTGTGGTGCCCTGTTGAGGTACCTAAATACTCTGGGTTGACTTTCAAGTGTGTTGGGCATGTATAATCCCCATTAACTCTAATTGGATTTGTGATGGCTCAGCAGGTTTGAATATTAGCCCAAAATATTTAGGTGCCTAAATAAAGCATAGGAATGTGCCCTGATTCCTAATGAGAGCATTATATAGAACTGAACATTTACCTTTTCATGTTCAACAAGTTGTAATGATCTGAAACTTACACTGACCCTTTCATAACAAAGTGTAGCAGTTCATAATTTTGTACCATGTCTATTTTTTTTTCAACTTTCAGTTTAACCAGTCTGTGAGCAATGAACTGAATATTGGTGTAGGTACTTCCTTCTGTCTCTGTACCGATGGACAGCTTCACATCAGACAGCTTCTGCATCCTGAGGCTTCCAAAAAGGTAAGGTGGTTTCACTCATTAGCCATTCCTTAAAACTGATCTCCTGTGGTAGTGTTTGGGTTTTAATGCAGAATTGAAAAGCTTCTTTTTGCTTTATGATACCCAATATGAGTCTACTTCAGCATAGTCATAACAGATCTCTGATCCATCCATAAGTTTATTAGACTCTTGGGGCTTGTCTACACTGGGGAATTTTCCAGTTATGATATCGTTAAACTGCTGTGGTTATACCAGTATAACTCTTCATGTGGATGCTCTTATTTCAGTTTAATAAGCCCTTGTTCTGGTTTAGTTTATGCAGCTTTGGAAGTGGCTTAAGCTAAAACAGAAAAAGGTCCCCTGTACTGGAATAAGTATGTCCATGTCGGGAGTCATATCGGTTTAACTGCAGCAGTTTAAATTCACACTCTACTCTATATTTGTATTTTCCATGTACAAAAACCCTTAGGTGGCTGTAATGGGTTAATACAGGAACTGATTTGTAGGACTAGTTAAAATCGTAATTTTTTCACAAAATACTTGACATTACTGTTATACATGCTGTTTTGAAACTTTGAATGCTGACCGATCTAAAGATAAGCATTCAGTCTTTATGTAATATTCGGCTTGCACTCTGATAGTGGTACTTTACTGTATTTGTAAAGAGCCAAACGCTGGTCTGAGATCATGTCTGTCTTCATCATCTGCCTCAAATTATCTATAATTTGATGATGTATTTCCAAAATTACCAATCACTAATAGACTTGCAAGTCCCTATGTCACTTCTCTATTGCCAATAGAATTGCAGTTGTGTAGACGGACCTCAGTTATAATATGATTGTCCCTGCAGTGCAATCAAGCACAGTTCTGTGTTTCAGTACCGTCAGGAACTAACAATATTCTAAGAATCATGCTACAGATTTATTCCAGTCTTCTGTTTTCACTGATGTTTTTGAACCATGCATTTCATTCTCTTCTGTGTCTTGTTTCTTTAAATGGTTGAAAGCATGATGCTAGTAAAACAGTAAATCTTACTGCTAATATCAGACTGTGATATCAGATTATTTGTTAATGTAATACTTGCTGCTACTATTTGGTATTTATCACTCAAAGTCTGTTTAACAAACAGAGAATGCTCCTGTATTATGAATCACTTCATACTATCTGATGTGTTCTAAACATGAAAAAATAAACCATATTTTAATAACTATAGTTTTCTCTCCATATGATAGAATTATTTCTCTAACTGCTATACAATTTACCTATTTTATGCATTCATCCTCCCTGCAATTAGATTAAGTACATAATAAAAAAAAATGCAGAATCTTTGAAAATTGATTTTTGTCATTTTAGTTTGTAAGATTTTTTGGGGGACTAACACTTTTCTATGTATTTGTACAGTGTCTAGAACAATAGGAATTTAATGCTGGCTAGGGTCTTCGGTTGCTATTTCAACACAAATAGGTGGTAATTTGAAATCTGCTCTGTGCTTATTATAGATTAAACCAAAGAGATGACTACAGAATGTCACTGGCTTTTCTTGTGGATAACAAAATGTTGAGATTAAACCCTAAGTGTAAACTAAAACCAAGACTTTAAAAATGATTAGCTGTTTTTGAGTGCCTCAGTTTTGGATGTCTAATATGAGCTATTTCAACAGGCCCTGACTTTGAGTGGTTATGACATAGGCAGGTTTAGTTTATACTGAATGATTAAGAATAGAGTTTGGGGGGACGGGGGACTGAAGTGTCATGAAACCACAACTGGGAAACACCGAAGGTTGACTATTTGCATAAGAGTTTGCATGAGCGGGGTGACATTTGTGAAATAAAAGTTCATTTTTTACATTTTAAAATAAGAGAGCCAGAGTAGCAGTTTTTTAAAAGAATGTTGCAATTAAAGAAGAAAAGAACCTGTAGTTCATAACTTATATAATAGAGAAAAATGCAGCTACTCTGGCTGTAGAGCTGATATTAGGTATAAACACACTAAGCAATTGCTTAGGGCCCCAAGCAGGTCAAGGGGGGCCCACTATTCACTTTTTATTATGCATTTGGGGTGGGGGGGGACCAGAATATTCCTGCTCTAGGGCCCACGGTGGGCTAGTACCGACTTTGACTGGCTGTAGCAGTCAAGTACACATAGATAATAAAAATCATTGATGTGTGGGACTCTTCCTGCCCTCCCCTGCTGGTGGGGTTGGTACAAGAAAATGACGTTCTAATATCTGTGCTGATCTTGCACTTAAATGCAAAATTTCTGAAAACAGATGGAATTTGCATCGCTAACATAATGCCGATCAATATTCCAAAGCCAAAACCCAACTTCTTAGTGTCTAAAATCCTTCCAACAGCACCTTTCTCCACCCCCCCACACACACATACATACATCCTCTCATCCCAATACACAGTACCTCAATACACAAATTGGCCACCAAATTGTGGATGCAAGGATCTTGTTTTGCTGAATTTTGGAAAAGAAGCATTACCTCATGAACAGCTGAACTAAACATGGAAGCTTATAGCTGTAGGAGAGACTGACTTTTCAGCCAGATACAAATAAGGACTTTTACGTGTGGACACCATTCCATGCTAATTATCTCAAGACATTTCCTGTTCCAAAACTTAATAGCTTTCAATGAACTTTAAAAAAAAAAAAAAAAAATCTTACAAGGAAATTCCTAAATATCCATCATCTCCCCCAACCCCCACTTGTGTTCTGCCTGTTATTAATCAATCCCCTCTAGGATGACTTCAGACTTTCCTAACCTCTAAGAAATCTGCCTTTTAAAAAAAAAAATACATTGGATCGATTTAAAAAAAAAAAAAGTTTCCACTTTCCCCCAAATGTGAAATTTCTCCATATCCCAAAATAATAAAAAAAATTTTTGCCTGATGTAAAAGGAGTAGCAATAATCAGTTATGCACCAGGGACTGGTTTTGGGAATCTGACTTCCTCTTCCCGGGCCACCCCCATTGTTAACCTTGATAAAGTCACGCAATTAGGGAAAAGAGTCGGAGTGGAATATACAGCGCATACTTCTATTCCTGGAAGGTTATGAGATGTTAGACTTGAAAACATGACACTTCTATGTATTAAAAATATGTTGTAGGTTACTTTTAGAGGTTATCCTGCATTCATTTTCTTTCCCTTTGTGCAGTTGGGTTCATGGTATTAAGGGAGCCCGCCTTTATACCATAGAATGAAGAATTAAACAAAACTATTTAAGAGTTTGAGCATGTGACATACACAGTGATAGGGTATAATGGCTTTTTTGGCATTTATGTGAGATTAGTTGTATCCACTCACTCTTGGCTTTGCTGCTCATTAGTAATGCATCCATCACAAGCACATGGTGACAAAACCTTTACACCCCATCACGCTATACATTGTCTATATTACAAAATAGCCAAAACAACTATTTGAAGTGTGATTATACTCTGCAAATAGAATGCGACTTCCCTTCATTGAATATGCTGTCTAGAAAATTAAAATGTCTTCTGAAAGTTTGCTTGGGCTCTGTAAATCGAGCTGTGACCCCTCTGGTTTGATAGGGCCAGCTAATGAAAATTGGAACCAAGAACTGTTAGGTGCAGTGTTGTAATAGTGTCTCTTTGCTCTCCCACAGTTGAATTGAATCCCCAGCATTAGTAATATTAATAAAAAGCAGCAATAACCTTCCCTTTTGTCAGTAAAGGAAGCAAATATCCCTGACTATACCAAGGGAACAGACTTACTGAGTAAGAAAGATTCATAACAATATTTGTCACTGAGAGAAGAGGCTTGTAAAAATATGTGCTATAATATACTCAGGTGAGTGTGGCTATTTTTACTTGAAAACTGGTTGCAAAATGTGAAAACTCAAGAGAATATAGACTGGATTCACCTTAGTTTACAGTCACTACCATGTCGTCTTACAGAATATCTTATTACCTGAATGCTTCTACTCCTTTTTTGACTTGCGGAAAGAGTTCAAGAAATGTTGCCCTGACTCATCTGATGTTAACAAACTGGATGTTGCTGCCATGACAGAATGTATCCTTTTTAAAAATCATAACTTGAATTATAATGGCAGCCTAGTACTTTTAGAAACACAGCCCAGGAGCATAGGAGTGTTCATAATGCTTGTTTAGGAATGATATAATTTAGTAAATAATAATGAGTCATTAATGGGTTTCCTACTAAATATGCTTCTGTCTCTGGTAGCTATGCAAAAATTTGTGGTACCTTGCAAAAGCTTTGAACAGTCTATAGGAGACTTTGAAACTGAAATTTGTCTTTCTCTCTTCCTTACCTCTGAATTTTGCCATATTAATAATCACTGCCTTAGTGTCTTGTTTAATGTCCAGTTTTGATAAACCTTGACTCCTAATTACTAAAACACTTGAAAGGAAACACTGAGATAAAATTTGCATGTTAACAGAGTGCATTTAAAATGCTTCCAATTTTCATAGCATTTTTTCAGCCTTGTTTGGCAGATAGTAGATCATGGATGTTGTGGGAGCTCATTTTAATTTCTGGAACATTTTATTTCTAAAGCAATTATGGTATTCAACCTTTGAATAGTACATTGGGTTGCTTTTAATACCTGAGGTATCCAGACACACAATGCTTTAGGTAAACTGTGCACAGTATACCCTCTAACATGCAACTAGACTAGGAATCCTGTCTCTTCCCTGTCTTCTCTCCTTCTCTAGTATGGAGAGGGCATACAATGGCTAAAAAAGCTTTCAGAAACTGTTCTCAAATAGCCAGTAACCCAGTTAAAATATGGCTCTTAAAATCTTTTGCTGCATTATTCTCAGTCTGCACTGGAGACAATCCATAGCAACTGAAACTGACCTCCAGAAATGTCCTCTGACTAGACTCTTCCTCCCTGGTGGCTAGTGTCTTGTCTCTTACGTCTGCACACATCCCTGTTTTGTAACTCAGAAGTAGAAAACACTTGACTCCTCCAATGAGGCCACTAAAGGGAGCCCCTGCAAAGGCTGACTGGCCAGGAGGGATATGAATTTAAAATACTCTTCGCAGTTTTCAAAGCTAAAACAAATATTGGTGAGAAACAGTTTACTAGGTTACACTCCATATGTAAACACCTGTTGTACATGTACAGTGATTGCCATTAAAGCTGGCATTTGCCACACAGTGACATCTGAGATAGTACAGCCTAAATAAAAATAGGAAATAACTACAGTTTTTTACACGTGACTATGTAGCAACAGTGCATAAAGTGGGTGCTGTTGTGTCAATGTTTTAACTGTGGAATCCAAAGTAGCTTCAGATGTCAGAACAGTGTAACTAACTTTTCCACTAAGGGAGATGTGCCTTATTTATCTCACTATCCTAAAACGTGTGTAGATTTGTTAATATACAGTATCTCCGACATTTATTAGGTTCTCCTACACAGTCCAGGAGTAGGGGATAATGGTATCTTTTTACTACTGTTGTCTGCAAACATGCAAGGAACTTCTTAGAAAACATAAGAAAACTCCCAGCTTCAAAGAGCTTACTTCATATTGCTTCAAAGTGTATCTATTGCAGCATCCCTGAACAATAAACTACTTGTGTTTCGTACAAAGCACTTGAAAGAGACTGCACTGGTGAGAGATGTTTTATCCATCCAATGAGAAATGAGGTCTTATGTACCTCTTTCCTCTTATCTCTGGGTAGCAGAGATTCTGACCAACCACAGGAGGGTCAAATGTTCGGTGACCCAAATAGTATAGTACTGACCAAGACACAAGTGCATTCTTGGTATTGGGAGGGCAATGATGAATCTTATGTTGAGAATTTGACCAGAAGATTTCCATGGCCATTGACCTCTAAATATCACTTAGACCCACTCTGAGCGGGGTTAGGTGGCATGGTGCTTACAACTCCAGTGACTTCCTGAAGCTTAGGTTAGGACTATATGTACACTGCATGCTGCTGTTATGTGCAGATATTCTGCACATCCCCTAGCATGGTTATAAATAGCAGTGTAGATGATGAGGCACTTAAGCAAATAGAGTAAAGACACATCAGAACCTTAGGGTATATACTCTACATGTCCAAGCAGTGCATCCCCTATCTAAACTGTTGTTTTTATACTGTTTTTAGCAATATGGTGTCCCACTGCTGAAACCTTCCCCACCACAGTGAATGGCTCTGGCAGGGGTGACGCAGTGAGGAAAGGTTCCAGCAATGGGAAGCTGCTGGAGCCTTTCCCTGCTGTCCCCGCACTGGAGCCTTTCTCCAGTGCTGTGTGTAGCTACACCACAGTGCAGGTACAGCCCGCTGTTCACTGCAGCATGTAGTTACACATACCCTACATGCCACTGCCAGTGTAGACAAGGCCTATATTGTAGCTCCCATTGCTTCTACCACCAATGGAGCTTCAACAAAACACCGTATTGTTGACCTCAGTTCTGAACTGAATAGACTAGTTAATTGAACACCTCTCTGAAAACACATAATTTCAGTGATTTGTTTTGTTTGTGGCTTTCTGTTGTCTTTCTGGTTCCAGATTATTGGACAGATTTGTAGGTCTGTTTATCTTGATGACTTCTCATTGTAAACCTGTTCCGTTTATGTGATATAGCTAAAATATTCACAGTCTCTGTGTACTTAATTTGATTGGGTAATGGATTTGTTCTCATGGTAGGTTTTCTGTTTTTTTTGGTTCATGTGGCTTCTTAATTACTGTTATAGAGTGGCTTGTTTCATAGACTGCCAATTTTTGTCAGACTGGGATAGTATTTCTGTGTTCTTAAAATGGTGGTAGAAACTGGTAAAAATGTCTAGCAGATCGTTTTCTGATGTTGGGGAAAACACTGTATAAGTGGCTTGCTTACTTATGACACTAATATTAATTTGGTGGGCTGTAACTATGTGCAAAATATTTGCAATAAACTATTAAGCTACTTCTCTGTTCGCGTTACTGACTTAAACAGTCCCATTTCACTGGAAAAAAATGAGTACATTAGGCACTTTATTTCAAATATGAGTGAATTTTTAGTAAAGGTAGGCAGACTCTGAATGAAAAGTAACTCAAACTTGAAATAGGCATTTAAGGGAAAAGCCAGACCTGCGGAGTATGAAGTCACTTGAAAGGAAACTTTAAAAATATTGCATACTCTCGCAGAATTTCCTCAGTCCCTCTGCTCTTAAAGCAACCAAGTGTCTTCCATTTGGTAAGTGGAGAGGGCATGAGGTCTGAATCTAATGTGAAACAATGGAACTTTGTGTAAGTCAAATTCTCCGTTGCCCTGTACCTTGTATGCTGACTGCAGAATAGGGAGGAAGTATGGGCTAATAAACAACTTGTTTGGGCCTCAGGAAACCTGGCTTGTATTCCTGGTTCTGCCACTGGCCTGATGGGTGACATTGAGTAAGTCATTTTCCCTTTCTGTGCCTCAATTTCCCTATCTGTAAAATGGGAATAATTCTTTGAGAGAAGTTTGACATCTGTGGAAGGAAAAAAAATGTATAAGGGTTAAGTATTACTATATAAAATGCTACCAAATCAGAATGATACCTTTAGGCATTCATTCTCACTAGTGTAAGTGACTGTACAAGGTGCAGGATCATGGACAATCTAGCCTTGTGTGTGTCAGACCTGTATTGCACGTGTGTATGTGTTCGTTGTCTCTTTTTGACTAACCAGAAGTAGCCCCCTTGCACAGAATGTTAAATAACAGTATGTTATGTTTGATCATGTATTTTGTGTGGGGGAGGCAACCTGTTGTAAAAAGAGGACAGTGTTATTCAACTGAATGAATAATTGGGTACCTTATTTTGCTTTTAGAGAGGGTTTATAATCTATTTAATCAGCTAAAACTATCTCAATCTATGGTAAGAAAGGGATTCCAGTTTCAAGAATTCTAGTCCATTCTGTGAACGCACTCTGTTTTCTCCCCCCACTCCTCCAGTGGAAATCATAAGTAGTTGTTGTTTTTTTTAATTTGTTTGTTTGTTTTAAAGACTGCTGGGATGCTAAGGAAGGGAAATAGTGCTCTAAAAGTTGCCACCTCTAATTTAGGGAATTGAGGAAGAACTGATGCTACCTAACTAAAAATCTTCTCTCCTGAGAAGTCTCCTCTGCTATCTTTATTATGGAATCAAGCAATTTTTTTACTGTTTGAGTTTGTGGCAAACCTTGTTTTCTTGGCATGACCTTACAGTGAAAGTGATGTGACAGTAATAAGAAAATCAACTCTACAGAAAAGCCATTGGAGAAACAAGTACATTCCTGCTAAGAAAGGAGTTGTTAGTTATTCAGGAAATTATGTTCAACTCATGTGCAAATATACAGAAGGCCAAGGAGTGTTCATTTTGCACCTCTGTACCTCCCTAATTCACAGGACTTCTTGATTTGCAGAACTTGCTAAGCCAGTTTTCACTGTTGTGAATGCCTTTAGGGTGGAATGAATAAAGCTTGCATGACTATTCCTAGATCAGTCTCCAGAAGACTCATCCTCCTTTCCCTCAAGATCAGGCGTGCAGAAGCCATTAAATGGCAAGTAAACAGAGGATATAATTGGAGTGAGAATAGCTGCCTGTCTTCTTTCTGGGCTTAGTGGGAGGCAGACTGCCTTAGTGAGCAATATATATTGAAGGGTAAACAGTCTAATACCCTGAAGAAAGTACTCCTGTTGTTGCCATGGTGTGTGGGTGTGTGTATTACACACGCGCGCGCACACACACTCACAACATGAATGAAATATAAATTGGAACATGCTGAACAGAATCTGGATAGTGAAGTGGCAAAAATAGTCTCTATCAGGAAGGCTGTAAAAAGTTTTACATGGAACACAACTATAACTCAGCATCAGAAAGGTTTTCATCTTAACTTAATCCCCTCACCCATGTAAGTTATCTGTTGTTCATATTTACTGTTGTGGTGCCTAGGGATCAGCCAGGATTAGGGCCCCATAGTGCTACTCAGTCTTTCTTTCATTTGGCTTAAAATGTTAGATGTCCAAGTCTAGGTTGGTGATCCAATTAATTGGTTCAGGTGACATGGAATGGACTGCAGAGACTGTGCCAACTGAAAGAATTTTTGGGGTCCTCTGCACTATGGGAATGGAGGTGGGGGACACCTGAGTGGAGTTGTGACCTGGCATGTGGAGTCAGTGCCACTCAGGTTTGGCCTGGCTGCCCCTCTCTCAGGGAGAAGCAGCTTGGGTCAAATTCGAGGGAATGGTGGTGTGACCTAGTGTGCAGAGTTGCAGCTCTGTTCATTTCTTCCCCCCCCCCCCCCCCCAGTGATTGGTGGGGCCCTTGTGCTAGTGCCCAGAGAGTACACTGGGTAATCTGGGCCTGGGCAGATGTACCTCTGGAAGATGATTGTGTGTGTGTGTGTGTGTGTGACATTGCTGAGGCATTCCATCGTCTGGTTCTGCAGTCACAAATAGTGTCTCAGTCACTGTTCATGGAGAAGGTCGGTACATCTGCAATATGATATGTGGAAGAGGTTCAAAGTAGACCATGTTTCTGTGGAAGTGAAAAAGGGAGGTGTTTGGGGGGAGGGTTGTTTTCTTTTTTGGGTCACTGGCATCCTTCCACCTTGCTTGCCGTTAGTTTTTGGGGAAACCCTAAGTCTTCAGGCTCTTCACTGCAAGCCAAAAAGGTTTTCTGGAAGTTAAGTTGGAATCTCGGTATATTATTTAAGTCTTTGTGTATTGAAAGATCCTGGTTCCATCAAAGGTAATGGCTTTTCTGAAGAACTATCATGTTGAGACAATTTTGGGGTGGGTGGATACGTGCGAGGATTGAAAGCCATGGGGGATAAGCTAAATGAAAAGGGAAGGGAGAAAGGGAATGGGAGGAGGGAGGCAATATGGGGGGCAAGTGTGGAGTGAGACTGAGGGAGGGGGGTGGTGGTGGTGGTAGTTTCTTTCCCTATCTGTACAAATGGGCCTAAGGTAGAATGATTTGAAGTGACTCTCCCTCAAAGCTATAGAAGGAGTTGATAGAGCTGAGAAGTAAAATTCAGGAGTTCCTGGCTCCCAGTCTTGTACTTACACAATACAACACCTATCTTTTGCCTTTCACTCTAGTTGGAATATAAATGTATCTATGATTGGGTTGTAAATACATCCTGTATCCACACAGGTATTGTTTGTAGGATTTAATTATTTTGGACTTTTGTGTCCACAGCGACAAGTCTTAAAACTTTCCTTAAACATCCTCTTCCTTTTCTCTACTATGGAAATAGACTATTTCTGTATAACAGTCTGAGAGAACCTAGCTGAATTCACAACATGAAATTATACTTTTTGACTTATTCTTTATTTTAAAAAAAATTACTGATTACAAAGTCTTCCCCTCAAAACATTAAACTTTTTCTCTAAAGTAAAAGAAAACAATGCTTGTAAATCACTGCTACATGCAAACAGTCAGACACGCTTTGCTGGCTACATCAGAATCTGTTTTTATTCAGAACAAGGGTTTTGTTTTTGTTTTGTTTTAGTTGCCAACAGCCTTTTTAATATGTGCACAGTGATCCATTTCTCTCTTACCCAGGGTTGTAAAGAAAACTGCTCTCAGGTAAGAAGCAGCAAAAATGAGAGCGATCCCAATTACTCCCACTAATGTTGACTGCATTTTTCTCTCAACTCCTGTTAATACAAATAAAATATGTAATTTAGCTAAACTGATTCCTTGTGTCTCAACGCTTGGTGACAAAGGCTGTGTTGGCACTTGGAATGTTTGTTTCAACTAAAAAAGCCACTTTTGAATTTTTTTGTGGGCTTTTTCCCCTCTGTTTTCTTACGTTTTTACTCTCCCTGTGTGTGTGCGCTTTGTTCACACTTTAAGTGGAAAGAATTAGTGATTTTTCTTCTTTTTTTTTCTCTTTTTGTTTGGGGAGGGATGGTAGTATAGATAGGAAACAATCCTGAAGTTAGGCCTAGTACTACTAGGTAATGGTACATGGTACGAAGTGAGGTGAGGAATTCTAGAATAAATAAATAAATATTGGCAATAACTCTTAAACTGATTTAAAAAAAAAGCCTTCCCTAAATAATATAATACTTAAAACATTAAATAAACTTCTAAATTGGACACTTGGATAGAAAAAAATCTAGAAAAATGTTGAATAGAGCTAGTTTGAAAAAAGTGAGTATATTCAATGAGCATATTAGTTAAAAAATTAATGAAAAATACTCTGCATGAGTGTGGGTTTTTTATATTTCTATTTTAACAAATTTCAGTTTCTTTCAAGTCGTAGTAGTCAAGGCCTCACTTAATCAAAGCCATAACTTCAACTGATGTGGAGATATTGAAATGTCTTGTATATTGTTTGTATCACTGATTGTAAATCAGACTATGGACAAGCAACAAAAAACACTCTTAACAGAGTTAAGCCCTGCATATCTGTGCCAGCTCCACAGCACTTCCGAAGGGATTGTCTTCACCGCAGAGTTCGCTCGCGTTGTAACCTGAGTGTTGTCCCTTACTCAAGTCCCATCTGCACACACAAGCCCTTAATGCAAGTGTGGTGATACTGTTAACTCAGGGTGGCTGACCCACTAGGGGATATAAGCTAAAGCCCGAGTGAGCACAACGCAATCAGCTCCGCAGCTGAATTGTTATTTGCAGGAGACTTTCTGTCTGTGTAGGATCACCACACTCCCAAACAAAGGTATTGATGCTAACAGAAGCTTTTTTTCCATTAATATAGCTGCGATTATACCCGCGATTATAGCGGCATAGCTATGTCATTTAGGGGTGTGTTTTTACATACATTCCTGACGTATGTAAGTGTGGACCTAGCTGCCTCTTACCTAAGATAAGCTAACTTGAGAGGCATTCACTTGAGTTAATTCTGCAGTGAAGATATAGCCTAATCCATTTCCGGTACCTCTCTCTTGAATGTCTGTGCCTTCCTTTAGATCAGTGGCTCTCAACTCTCCAGACTACTGTACCTCTTTCAGGAGTCTGATTTCTCTTGCGTACCCCTAAGTTACACCTCACTTAAAAACTACTTGCTCACAAAATCAGACCTAAGAATACAAACATGTGTCAGCACACTTACTGAAAAATTGCTTTCTTTCTCATTTTTACCATATAATTATAAAATAAATAATTGGAATATAAATATTGTACTTGCATTTCAGTGCATAGTATATAGAGCAGTATAAACAAGTAATTGTATGAAATTTTAGTTTGTACTAGCTTTGCTAGTGCTTTTTATGTAGCCTGTTGTAAAAACAGACAAATAGCTAGATAAGTTTGATGTACCTCCTGGAAGACTTTTGTGTAACCCCAGGGATACCCCTGGTTGAGAACCACTGCTTTAGATAAGGGATACATTTTTCCTGTATCCTATAAGGCTAAAAATATGGAAGAATTTCCTAAAGAGCTTTACATAAAGCATCATAGCTAGCTTTTAAAAGTGGGACTGAAGCAGGACCACCTTTCCCCAACTCTTTCTAAAAATCCTTACCCAACAGGACGAAATTTGATCCATTTTAAAGAACTTTGGAGTCTGATGTAATGAAGAAAAATAACATAGTAAGTACAATTGAAATGACCATGAGAAGATGGTGGTATTTGCCACTCAAACTTAAACCAGTCTCCAAAGATGGAAAGGTAGCTAGTAAATCCACTAATATCAATCCAAAACAAACCATTTCTGCCAGTTCCTCCCATCCAGAGGGTTTATCTTCACCTTTCCCTTTGACGTCTTTCCAAATGGAAGGAGTTAGGGTGGTAGTCAGTGTTTTACTGGGATGATGTGCCATTAACAATTAGCCTGGCTATACTTCAATATTGGGTTAGCAATCTTTTTTATTTATATTTTTATTTTATTTATTTTTTATTTACTTTTATTTATTTAATTTAATTTAATTTAGTGCAAGTAAGTAAAATTGGAAAAGGTGCCGTTTCTAAAGTTTCTGAATTGTATCCAGCTAGGAAGTGATATGCTAGTTCCAAGGAGTGGAACAAATTGGAGAGGTGCCATGTAATCTATATTAGGAAATACTAAGCAACCGCGTTTAGTTTTTAAGAGCGTCTAGCCATTGTTTTAATTTGCCTTTTCCCTTCCTGCAGAAAGAAAGGTTTTAATCCATGTGGAGCATTTACGGTGGGGGTACAATTACTATGGTGAGATTAAGAGATGACTCCAATCTACTGTGAATGCAAGAAGGTCTTTGACTTTCATTAAATTCTATCCAATAATTTACACTTTTTTTGGAAGCTCTTTTAGCATCTCTGCTGTGCTGTCACCAAATGCTTCCTAAAGTGATCTTGTATTCTAGTAGGTGACAGTGGTTGTGGGAGGGTGTTTGAACTGTGAAGATAACTAAATCATGAACAAGAACACAGATTTACTATTTTAAGTGTAAATTGACTGTCAGGGATACTATGGAAAGCTTGTTGGCCCATGTAGGGGGTGGGGAATTCTCTGTTCAATTATAAACTCATTTACTCAATGACTGTTGACTTAACTTCAATTTACAGATTTAAATCTTGAAAAGAGCAGTCCAGCATGGCGTTTTGGAGCATCTCAAGTGGAAGATATGGGGAATATTATTTTAACACTAATTTCTGAAGAATACAGTAAGCAACAGTAGTAAACTTGGGTTTGGCTTTTTACTTTATTTCTCCAGAATGTTGGGGAGTGAAATAATTTCTGCCATGTTTTGTAGATCACAGATTTGCAGATCCTGAAAGAGTGAACTATAAATTTGAAAGTGGTACCTGGTAAGTGGAGTGAGTGTGTTTGGGTGGTTGGTTTTTTTTTTTTTACACCTAAGGCATAAGTACAAAACCTGACCTACACTTAACATTTCTGTACTTGGCTACACTTGCAAGTAGTCTGTTTTTTTAATGTCTTCTATTTTGCTGGGAAGTTGCTTTAAAAAAAAAAAATAGGTTGCTTAATTGAGATGAGGGGTTGTAAAACAGAACTGTATGCTGAGTATCCTATGCTGGACTTGCACGGTATTGGTTAAGAGCTGCTACTATCTCCAAAATTGTGTTGTTAATTATCACTGATGATGGTGAACACGCTATCCTATTAAACAAAGATAAATAAGTTCTTGTTGTTAACCCTATTGACTTTGGATTTGTTTCAAGTGATAGGGGGAAAAATATTTGCTCAATGTAACAATGGCATGCAAATGTATCTTCATGTGTCCAAGACAGTATGAAAAGCAATGTAGAATTTTTCTAATAAATTATAAATATCAGAGTGTCTTTTTAAATATGTTTAGTAATGACAATTGCAATGGTACCGGTTATGATGCAAACTTCTTAATCTCACTCATCTCTTTTTAGCATATAAGATTCTTCACAATGGTATTACTAAATGCTTTCTAAGCAGTGCCTGCAACAGAGATTAGTATCAGAATTGTTTTTAGTTAGAATCTTCATGAATGATCTGGAAGAGGGAGTAAACAGTGTGGTCATAATAATCACAGATGCTACTGGTATTTGCAGCTCTTTCTAGCTCAGTAAAGCAAGGGAAATACTATGATCTAAAAAGATCATAAATATTGGCAGAAAATAACGAGATTCATCCAGTAGAATCTATTTAATAGGAGGGAGAAATCTGGACTGTAACAATGAAATCTGGGAATGAGAGTGGACAGCAAGTTAGGTAGGAGTTTGCAATGGAAGACCAGAGTGAAAGAACAACAAGGAGTCCAGTGGCACCTTAAAGATTAACAGATTTATTTGGGCATAAGCTTTTGTGGGTAAAAAACCCCACTTCTTGCATCTGAAGAAGTGAGGTGTTTTACCTGCGAAAGGTTATGCCCAAATATATCTGTTAGTCTTTAAGGTGCCACCGGACTCCTTGTTGGTTTTTTTGTGGATACAGACTAACATGGCTACCCCCTGATACTTGAAGAGCGAAAGAGTGAATGCAATGTTGAGCAATCTGTGTAGAGGCATATTTTTAGAAGGGTTAAGCATTTTGTATTCTGAAATATCAGAAACTTTGTGCTCTTCCTGTAGACTCCTGCTCATCTTCTAGTCTGTAAGATGTAATTTCCTCTGTAGGCATCAACTTTAAATGAGTCCAGTAAATGGTTGAAATGGACTCCGCAGATGAAACCAGTCTATTCACAAAATCAAAATTCTACCTATTTGAGAGTCTGTAATACGCATCTGCCTTGATTGCTGCTGTGTAACACTTGACTCAAATAGTTGCGTGGATGTGATGCACAGGAGTATTAGTGAGTAACAGAGCTTTATTTCTGGGTCCCAGTCACCTGACATGGGCCAGGGTTTCAAAAGGTTAATTTAATACCCTGTTGCATGATTCAGATGAGTATCCTCTTAACTCAATAGATACCAGAGTTATTGACTTGCAGCTGTAACTTCTATAGGATCACCTTCTTATAAATATGTATGTTCTTTACATCAGGGGGAGTTGGGGTGAGAGAGAGAAGAGTGACCATGTTCAGGAGGCTAATTTTGCGTAATGCAACATCTCATCCAAAGATAAGCCACATGATGCAATTCCCAATCTAGCAGCACAACTGTCCATGAGTCCTCCAGGAAGCTAAATAAGAGCCATGGATTTTTGTTGTCATGTCCAGTCAAATATGTAGAGCACAAGTGATGGACTTTATATTCTGTACATTCACTGCTGTAGAATTTGGTGCAAAATCAGCCCTTTGCTGCAGAACTGTGCTCTAGTAAAATAATCTTTCTTTTAACTATACTTTCTAGTCGTTTTGATTATGAGCAAAACTTCCCAACATGAAGTGCATGTAAACAATGCAGTGCTGCCTGCCTTAAAGGTGGGAGGACAGGTAAATCTCTAGCCTTAATGCAAAGGTAGCCTTAAAAGGGTAAAGAAATGGAAGCCGGTTGGTAGGGCTGAAAGTCTATCACTGACTTATTTCCTGAAAGTCACGTTGATCACATAACCTTAGATTGACTTTTGCATCTTGTTTTTTTGGGGGCGGGGGCTTTGAGGAGGAAAAAGAAATGATGCTCTTGACCAATTTATAGCTGCCCTGGGTGTTGCAGACTTCCTGCTGATTACTATCCAGCTGTCTGGGGCTGAGTCAGTCCTGTGCTAAGCCACCATTGTGACCTCTAGCCACAACATGGAGGGTGGTTGAACAACATGTGAGCTAGCATGATAGTGGCCTGAGCATGGGACTTGAATTCTAAACTCTTTGTTCAGTTTGTACAGTGCTGAGCTCAATGGGGTCCTGGCTCATGACAAGGGCCTCCAGGCACTACCACATTATAAATAATAATCCCCCTGCAGACACTAATTTCCTCTGTGGTCCTAGACAAGTGGGATATCCTCTGTTTTAATTTTCTCATCTTTTCCCATTTTTCAGTACTTCTGCAGTGGACGGTGTGATTTAGCTCAGATAGAGAACAACATAAAAACAAAGCATTGGGCTGGGGTGGGGAGCACACCTGGAAAAGACACACACAACTGTAATGGAGATGAGACACTGGGTAGCAAAAGAGACAGACTGAGAGAGGGGGAAGTGGGAAAGAGACTGCTTAATTAGTCCATGTGTTCTGTGTTTCTGCCAACAAAGAATGGGTGTAAACGTGAAAGAATGAGAGGAAAAGAATGAGAGAATAGTAAACAGAAATGAGGGAAAATGGCACTGGGATGGATGGAATGAGCCAGATAAGGGAAACGATTTATGACTCTTAAATTTGCAATCTTCCCAACTGTGTGAACAACCTCAGTCCTTGTTTGATAAACGTTGAATACGAGTTTAAGCTTATGAATAAATTACAGTTCCGTTTGCCGTCTATGTGGTAGATACTGAGGATGGGGAAACTTCAGTGTGTGTTTGTGCTTTATCTGAAGCAGCAAGATGGAACTCATAGATGATAATACCATAATCAGAGCAAGAGGCTTACCGTGGCAGTCATCTGACCAGGACATCGCAAGATTCTTCAAAGGCCTGAATATTGCCAAGTTAGTTACCAGCAATATATATGTTTATGGTTTTGTGAGACAGAAATAGTGCTTGCTCTGCTTCAGTGATTCATTCTTGTGCCTCCTTTTTCCTTGCCTCGACTCTTTAAGGGGAGGTGCTGCACTTTGTCTCAATGTACAAGGAAGAAGGAATGGGGAAGCTCTCGTCAGGTTTGTAAGTGAAGAGCATAGAGAGTTAGCACTACAAAGACACAAGCACCACATGGGGAATCGGTACATTGAGGTACGCTGCAGCAATGGTGGTTGCTTTTTTGTTTCTTTTAATCTCTTTGATAGGACTACAAATACCATGCCACATACAACTGATTTTTTCCCCTTCTTTCCCTAGGTGTACAAGGCAACAGGTGAAGATTTCCTTAAAATTGCAGGAGGTAATCCACTTTTTCTTTTGTGGGTGGAGATGGGATTCAGTTCCAATAAACACCTGTAACTTAGAAACACTTTATAATTTGAAACTATCGAATGTGATCTCTGAATTGGCTCATAGAATACATAGGTAGTTGATGTGCTGAGAGTGCTATCTACTCTGCTGATCATTACTGTCTTACAATTTACATTGTTCTTCTTTCCCTCACCCCCACTATATTGATGAATCACAATAAAGCATAAAAACTGTAAGGTCTCTGGTGCAGGGACTGCCTTCATTCAGTGTATACAATGCTTGGCAATGGGGCTCTGATCCCTGAGGAGCTACTGTGACATAAATAAATTCAATGTTCTCTTCCTTTTCAAGGAGTCAGTCAGTTAAGGATCTTACCAGACTTGTTTCTGAATCTCATTTGCTACATAATTTTCCTGGGGCCATGGCTTCCATGTAATCAGTTATAGAAAAACATAACCTGGATTCTTTCAGAACAGTGATGTAACTCTGTTCTACTTGTTCTCTATTGTTGTATACAAATCTCTGTGTGAAAGCAAATGAGTTTCAAAATATAAATGCTAATTACTAGGGATGGGTGAAACTGTTTTTTATTAAACAACTCAAACTTTTCCTGTATCCTAAAATGATCTTCCTTCCAAGGGAAAGTTGATCACCAAACACTGGAAGGGTGCAAAAGTGTTTTGTAAACCCTCAAGCCATCTTCTCTCTCAACTCCTCTCTCACCCACCTGGTCTTAGCCAAGTGGGTTGGATAAGGCTCAACAAGCTGCCACCCACATCTGTGTTGTTGGGGTCTCATTCTCAGGGGCCAGACAGGCTTGGTATAGGAATGACCTGCTTCCCTGTTCCCTGCAGGCTGCAGTAACCTAGTATTTAGAAGCCACAAATACCAATACTCTGAAACTTTTTAAAGGCTCCCTAGAAGGGGAATGTGTGGCTGAGAGGGTTGATAATGGAGTGTAGCGGTGCCTTTGACTTCTAGGGGTATGGCTAAACTAGAAGAGGTATGTGTGATTGGTGTGTGTCTTCCTTCTAAAGTTTGGCTTTAAACATCTTTCTCCTCCCTCCCCCCTTTTTTAATCCTGGTCTAGACATAAAGTAGGTCACTAGATGGACCCAATTTACAATCTGTTTCCTGATAGACTCTAGTGTCCATTTTCTGGAAAACAGACACTGTTGGCAACTCCAGTAGAGACACAGGACTGAGTAGGCATGAAAACTGACTCACCTGAACCTTAGTGACGGTCCTTGGGAGGCAGTACAGATACACTTGTGCTGCTGCTGGCACTGCACTTCTATGGCTATAGAACTAGGTTGAACTTGGGTCTAAATGGTGGTCAGTCTGGCATATCTTAAACACACAGGTGCACACATCCCTAAAATTGGATATGTCAGTGGTTTGCTCAGTGGCCCTCTTCTCCCCAATCCTAGCGGTAGAGGATGGGATTTTCAAAGGCACCTAAATGCTATGGACTCTGTGGGGCTTGTGATCCTTAGTTACTTAGGTACTTATGAAAACTCCACCACAAAGTGTTTGCTTGTCAATCATATTAAAAACAATGGCAAACAGATGGATCTTGCATTTCACCCTGTGAAGATAAGGTTTGTGGCTCTCTGTCCATGCAGCAAAGTATTGTACCAGCTATTGTGAGGTTGACTGGGGGGTGTTGTACAATCTATGACTTGCTTATTTCATAGCTCACTCTGGAGAGCTGACATGTCTTGGGAAGAGAGAACCAAGTTTTGGGATAAGAATACAAACTGACATCCTTCCAATTGGCTGTAGATAGGATGCCTTGGATCCGCTTTACTAATTTTACTGTGGTATTACATTGGCAATGTAAGCAATGCTGATAGACCTCCCGTCTAGTTACTGACGGCAAAACTGGCAAGCTTCTAAAGATGACAATTGTATCAAGGTGGAGCCAAACTCCTGAGCCTTCCTAAATGCACTTTTTTGCTGGCAATTCCCAGACCATTGTCTGGGGTAGTTTGGTGTCTGAAACAACATTTCAGAAATATGTATTTAAAAGTAAGGCTTGGAATTCACCAGAAAAGCCATTCCAGCAGCATCTGTGCTACTATGTGAGAGACTAGTGTTTTGCTGACTGGGCAAAGACTCAATGTTGTAAATGCAGCCTAGTTTCACCCTTGGGTGAGGGTGAATCTCTCATTTAAGCAATCAAAGGAGCAGCATTCTAGGCTTCAAAGGGAGGAGTGTCCCATATGATGACACTCCTGGCTTTCCAGGTGGCTTTTGAGTGGGGAGAAACAATGTGAATTTCAATTCTATACCCTAGGTGCAAACTCTCTATACAGGGAGGGAGTTGCTGTCTTTTACGTGTCTGTGGTGTCTCAACTTGGATTTTGTTGTTTTGTTAAAGGTACTTCTAATGAAGCAGCTCAGTTTTTATCGAAAGAAAACCAGGTGATTGTCCGGATGCGAGGTCTTCCTTTCAATGCAACGACAGAAGAAGTGCTGACGTTTTTTGGCCAGCACTGCCCAGTAACAGGAGGAAAGGAAGGAATCCTGTTTGTCACATACCCTGACAACAGGCCAACGGGAGATGCCTTTGTGTTGTTTGCTTGTGAGGAATATGCACAAAATGCACTAAAAAAACATAAGGACTTGCTGGGTAAAAGGTACATTGAACTCTTCAGGAGCACGGCAGCAGAGGTTCAGCAGGTAGGGTGAAAGCTTCCAAATATCTTGGGCTATTCTAATAAAAGAAACAGGAGGACACAGTGGTTGGCATGTGGTTGGGGTCTTGAGGAATTGTTTTGTATCTTGTTGTGGGAGGAGAGGTGTTTGACCTCAAAGCGTGGTCAAGGTCAGAAAATGTACCTTGTGAAACCTTTCACAATCAAGAGTTCTGATGCTTGTTTATATGCATAGTCAATCTGCTCACTCTAGCAACTGTATTTTTATTTAAACTGCTTTTTTACATAATTAAGGCGGCATAATTAAGAGACTATCAACAGGACCACTTACTAAGTTCTGACCAGTCATACCTGGGCAAGCCTATTGCACATGCAGGGTTTGCATAGGCCCAGTGGAAAGCCTTATTTGGCTTGCAGAACCTTTACTGGAGGGGATGCAGATGGCGGCACTCAAGCTGATTTCAGGGGGCTGGCAATTACAAGAACAACTTCTAAATTGAGTACACTTGATCTGGAATCATTGGGACACGCAAGTAGAGCTTCACAATCTCACTTTTTATCTCTTGAGTTGACCTGCATTTGAAGACCACTAGGTGTCGAACAAATCATGTAAAGTATTATCAGAAGGCTGAGATCCTCTGCTTTCCAGTGGTATATAACATTAATTGGTAGTCCTGGGAAATTTAATCTGGACTTTTCTAAATTCTAGAAAACAAACCACCAACAACCAAAAAACCCCTTGTTTTCTGAGAGTTCAAATTTTCCATCTTAGTTGCTTAACATTAACTTCTGTCTAATGATGACTAACTGGTTAGAGGCCTGATCACTGTAACTTATTGCAAGTTGCATGGTTCAGTTTGGCCGCATAGCAGCACGTGTTTGTTTCGGCTGCTACCAAGTTGCCTAACCATGTTGGTATTAGTGCGTTCTAGGAAAATCTGGACAACTGTCCTTGGCAGAGCAATCCCTAAAGTAGAAGAAGGAATATTGTGCTTTCTGTTACCAAAAGTGGTGGAGATTCAGCTCCCCATCCTGTCCCTGGTTGTGGTAAAAGTAGTCCCACACAGCTCTCCCTCTTTATCTTATACCATGAGAGCTCCCTCTCTGTTTCGGTCTGCTTTAATCTCTTCGGCAAGACCCAGATTGTGAGGACAGCAGTAGAAGGTGGCAATGCACTCTGGGATATCTTGCCACATAAAGACCTGCAAGGAAATAGGATCAGTCAAACCAGTTACAGAAACTGAGAGTCCTCTCCATGCTGCAAACAGTATGTTGAACTGACTACCAGCAGTCAATCCTGTGCCAGTCTTGGTCAAGGAGACTCGTTACACTGGACAACAATGAGGAAACTTCCTACCACTGCACTAGCACACATGCTGCTCAGCTGATTGGTATTAACAGTGGAAATGCTAGTGTAGCATGACCCTTGTCATTTCTGTCATCTTGTCATACAAACAAGTTTTGAGCTAACCTGGATTTTTCATAGATCTGGAGTTTGACTCTTTCTATAGAGCCTTGTCTGTTTGCACTGATGAAAATATGCATAATATTGCTATATGCATAGAAGTTTTACATAGATGTGATCAAGGGAAATGATTGAATATTCACATAACTGTTAGGCAGGGTTCTTACTGTTCAAACTAGAAACAATAAATCTAAAATGTAACATGATCTTTTTGGCCAAATATATTTATTTTTAGCTGACAGATGGTGTTGCTACATGGGCTAAATCATTAAATGGTGGTTTACACTGTACCATAGCACATGAAAAAAAATCTTCTAGTTTCAGGACTCTTCTCTTCCTCCACCTTGACAGTGTAGTCTTTTGTGTCCTGGTTAACAGCTGCCACATTTGTCATCTAGGTTGGATGCCTTTTACTGGAAACAACTCTTCTATGACCATATAAAGTGCTTTGGGATCCTACAGGATGAAAAGCATTATGTAAATGTAATATACATAATTAGTAAGTTGTTGCTCTGATACATCTCCTGGTATGGAGCACTGCAACTTGCAGTCTGATCAAAAAGAAACCAAGATGATATTTTCAAATAAAGCCACCCAAAGACTTCAGACTTATTCAGAACGTATTAATTCAAGCTGTCTTTTTATCCTTGATTAAAAGCCTACTGCTTAGATGACTTACCTTCTAAGTATTGCACAAGTTGACTATAATTAACAAAAATTCTATCTACATTCAGTTCATTAGAACAAGCTTGAGGTCTCACCATTTTTGTTTCTGATTTTGTGCAGGTGCTGAACAGGTACTCTTCTACACCTCTTGTTCCCCTTGCAGCGCCGCCTATCCTTCCCGTGTTACCTCAGCAATTCATGTCTCCGACCAATGTCAGAGACTGCATACGTCTGCGTGGTCTTCCCTATGCTGCCACTATAGAGGACATCTTGGAATTCTTGGGGGAGTTTTCTGCAGATATTCGGACCCATGGGGTTCACATGGTATTAAATCACCAGGTAGGTAGACAACGAGAATGCAAATCATGGTTGCCAGTGTGCTACCCACTACATGATCCCCTGGGTTGATTACTAGTGGAATAGCAGGGAAGCAGCCTTGATAAAGCCCCTAAATGCACAAAGGTGAGACAGATACTGATTCTGTCCTCCATGAGTGTAATGGAAATAATCAATAGTCTTTCACAGAACCTAGGTTCTTCAAGGCATTATATTTTTTTAATACTGGACCCAGTGTAGCAAACAAATTGCTAACAGGATCAACTGAAAACTTGGTATGGTTATCCGTAAATGTATGTAGAATTATTTCCATTGTCTGTAAATAGGTAACTCATGTTGCACGTGGGGGGTTTGAAAGCAGGACAGGGCCGCCCAGAGGGGGGGGGGGCAATTTACCCCAGGGCCCGGGTCCCACAGGGGCCCCCACGAGAGTTTTTCAGGGCCCCTGGAGCGGGGTCCTTCACTTGCTCCAGGGGCCCCAGAAAACTTTTGCAGGGCCCGGGCCCCCAGAGCTTCTTCCACTCCTGGTCTTCGCCGGCTGGGGGTCCTTCCGCTCTGGGGCGGAAGGACACCCCCCCCCCCCGCTGCCGAATTACCACTGAATGCCAAATTACCACTGAAGCGGGACCCGCCACCGAAGTGCAGCTGGGTCTTCGGCGGTAATTCAGCGGCGGGGGGGCCCTTCCGTTCCGGGACCCGCCGCCAAAGACCCGCTATGGGGGCCCCCCGCCACTGAATTACCGCTGAAGACCTGCAAGAAAAAGAGAGGAAATGTTAATCTTTTTAGGTGCGATGTTGTATGTTTCACCATATAGAACCCAACACATCCTGCTTCAGGGCTGCCCAGAGGATTCCGGGGGCCTGGGGTCTTCGGTGGCGGGGGGCTCCCATTTCGGCAATGGGGGGTCCTTCCGCTCCGGGACCCACCACCGAAGTGCCTCGAAGACCCCCCGGCTCTTTTTCTTGATGATAGTAGATGAGGTGGGGGGGTAAGGAATCTGTTTTTGTGGGGTTGTGATTAAAAAACAAACCAACAACAAAAACCTTTTAGACTCTCCAGCCAGACTTAATTACTCGAATGTGATGCAGAAAATGGCAAGTAAATTCTAAAGATTTTAATAATGTGTTTTATGTCCACAAAAGAGACACACTACATTAACTAATCTCTCACAACCTACCAAAATCTCTTTTAAGAGGATTATAAAGGCAAGTTCATATTTGTAACTTAACGAAAAAGCATAACTGTCACACACTTATTTAACATCTATTACGGGGCACATACAAAGGGACAAGCCTGTGTGTTGCTATTTATTTGGTGATTTTGTTATATAGGGTAAACAATGTGATACTCTCTAGGCTTGGAAAAATTAATGTTTTTTTAGTTTAGATGGATAATATCAATGTTCATTTTTAAGCATTATTTTTATCTATTTAAATTTTCACAGTTGTGGGAAATTATGGGTGAGGTCAGAAGTTTAGAGGGTATCAGGTAATTAATCATAGTCAATATTGAGATTCAAAAAGTTAAAGCTTTAGAACTGCTAAAACACAATTATCAATATCACAGGTCAAAACATATTAAGTAAATATCCCTAAAGCAAATGTTAAATTCTCAAGCAGCATTTTTCTTAATTTGCTGGTCTATAAATTTCTGTCGTAATGACCAATATTTTTGGTCGGTTTATGTGTGTATGGTGAAATAAACACTTACCAGTAAAAATCTAATGCTTCCAAGCCTACCTATATAATTGGAAATCTGCAAAAAATATTGCCTCTCTTCCCTGGGATTACAAATTAAACTGTTCCATTTACCCAACCAAAATATACAAATTGATACTTAATTTCATTCTTATACTTCACAGACCTTTAATCTCATATCAAAATCCTTAGAAACCTGATAACTGACCACTCTGAACTCGCAATCTCTTAAACTATCAATTGTCCCTCAGGGAGGGCTGGTTCCCATTCTCCCATAGCTTGTGATATGGGTATGTTTAAAATTTTGTCACGGTTGCTTTTAGTAAAAGTCATGAACGGATCGTGGACAATAAACGGAAATTCATGGAAGCCCATGACCTCTCTGTGACTTTTACTAAAAATAATGAGCGGGGACTGATTTTGGGGGGGAAGGGTGAGAACCTGAGCCCTGCTGTGGGAGGTGGGGAGGGTTTAGTACCCACTGCCCCAGTGGCTGACAGCTCCATGGCTCCATCTTGAGAGTTCCAGGTCCCCCCTGTCACCTGCAGCAGCTTGGCACTTCAGGAGCCAGCAACACTGCACTCTGGGGGCCCCAGCCCCAGGGCTGAAACGGAAAATGTCCCGGAGGTCTCTGAAAGTCACAGAATCCATGACCTCCATGACATAATTTATCCTTGGAGATGGGGTTAATAACCTGTTTGATTTAATCCATGAGGGCCTGGTCTACTCTAGACAATTAAGTCAATTTAAATCCACGCTCTCCGAGCAGCATAGTTAAGCCAACCTAACCCCCCATTGTTCACAGTGCTAGGTTAACAGAACAATTCTTCTGTTGGCCTACCTACCACTTTTCAGGAAGGTGGATTATCTCCACTGATGGGACAACCCCTCCCATTGGTGTAGGTAGTGTCTGTCTACGTGAAGTGCTGCAGTGGCGCATTTGTGCCGCTGTAGCATTTCAAGTGCAGACAAACCCTAAGTAAAGAACAGATATTAGACAACATGAGGGGTATTTTTTGTTTGTTTTTTTTTATCTGAAGCGTGTTCCTTCAATCTGTCTCACGTGTTCAAACTGTCTTGTAAATTACTCTGGACATGAACCATAATCTGTTATGATGACACCACATACACTAGCCATGCTCAAATTACCTTGGACTGACGTTTTGCCTTACTTGTCCCATTCTCTTTGGCTTTTTTCCTGGGCTGTGAAACCCTTAAAGCTCACTACACTTGGTGCTCTACTAACAGAAGAAGACAGTCCTTGCACCAAGGCTCTTACAGTCCACTTCAGACACTGACAGTACAGTCTAAATATGCAAGACACACGTTCCAAACTTGAACCACTTGCTCTGTGGTGAGTGGCGTCACAAAAATGTAAGGTTTTTAAGGAAGAATGTGATTGTGCAAATGGCAGCCATCTTTTCAGTGACTTAAACCTGGGTCTTTTATCACTCCAGTACAGACCTGTACCACTTGGGCTCAAGGATTAACTAAACTGGGTGCACTGCCAATTCCAAGACTAATTTTTAAATGTCCAGAGATAGTCCAGGAATAAATTAAAAGCATAATTTGTCAACATAGCTTGAGTGCCTGTATGAGGAAAATGTTGGTGAAGAGATCTGCCATCTATTGCTCTCCTTGTGTCCAACACAGCATATAGTGGTAGACAGGAATCCTGCCACAACTGCCATGTGGGAGCAGATCTCCTGCTCCAGTGTAAGGATTTGTCTGTACATCGTCTATTCAGGAATACTCCAGCTTTAGACAGGAGCTTGAGTGAGCTTAGCTGCCTTAGTGATCCCCTCTGTGGGGGAGGGAGAAAGTTCTTTATTGCAGTACAGCCTGTGGTTATGACCATGGTCCATTTCCACTCCTCCTACATATCACAGAGATGAGCTCTGTATAGGGCCTGAATTCCCTCTTGTTCAACCTCCCCAAATCCTAACCCCTGCATAACTGAGCTGCACCAGTTCATTACATGCCAACCAGGTGTAGCCAGCCCAACACTTTCCTCTTGCAGAACCTTCTGTCTGAGGAGTTGAGAGCTTCACCAGTGCTGGTGAATTCAACTGCACAATACCCATGTTAAGGGTAGCTGATCACCCCGATTATACTGATGGAGTATTGAAGGGGACAGAGGAGATTAAATTTGTCTAACGTCACTGGTGGTGTCTATCTCTTGGTATGCTCATATGTTGTAAAGGTCCACATCTTGTAAGCTTGGCCATTTGCAGTTTAAAAGCAGCAGTAGCTTGCAAAGGCACATACATACTTGCCTCTGCCTCAGTAAGTAACAGACGCTGGCTATGTTTAGGAAAAGCTTTTTATGATGTAGATAAGATATAGCGGCGTGGGCAAGGGATGTGCTGGCTGCCCTTCCCGCAGCCCCCATTGGCCTGCGACGGCAAAATCGCGGCCAGTGGGAGCCGCAGTCGGCCAAACCTGCCGACACTGCAGATAAGCAAACTGGCCTGGCCTGGCCAGCCAGGGTGCTTACCCTGGCGAGCCACGTGCCTGAGGTTGCCGACCCCGATGTAGATTAAAGGTTTTTTGCAGTGTTGGAGCCTTGTTGGTCCCAGGATATTTAGAGAGACAGAAGTTGGTCCAATAAAAGATATTACCTCACCCCCCTCGTTTCTCTAATAGATTAAAGGCTTCATTCAAAACTGCTGCCATAGTGCACATGAGAGGGTAAAGATTTTGTCGTGGTTGAATTGTATGGGGGCCTTGTGAAATAATGTTAGCGTTTAAATGGTCAAGCTAAGCACTGAAATTAATCAGTAGCTCACAAACTTGAATACAGTCACGCCTTTGCTGTCGTTGTTGTTGCTTTTTGTCTCCAGGACACTGTTCCTCTTTATAGAAGGAAATGTGCTCTCTGAACAGAGGACTAAAGTTCTTAGGCTTTGTCTACTCTGGAAAGTGTTTTGGTGGTGGTGGGTTTTTTTCTTCCAGTGTAACCTAGGGCCAATAATTTAAACCAATAATTCTACAACTATAAACCATACCATGTTGCACGGTCCTCCCCCTGTGGGCACTCTTATTCTGGTATAAAAGTGGCTTTTGGGGGGTTCAGCTTAAGTCCCTTCCCAAGCATCATATGCCTTTTTTCCATTCAAGCTAATACTGGGATAAGAAGTCTTCTAAACTCTTATTTTTACCAAAGCTATGCTTGGAGCTAATGTGTGGCATTTTTATTCTCTCTATTCTGAGCCATAAAAATAGCCAGGCTATACTATAGATAACAGCTTTACTTAAATATTCAAAACAAATAATAGTAGAAGGCTGACAAACATTGATGTAATGTACAGTGGGCAGACCATGGGCCCAGGCGGTAGTGAGATTTTAAGTGTATCAGAACCGTTGATTGGTACAGGAGTTGGGGTGGTAATGGTCAAATAGTCTTTGTAAAAGATGCTGCTAACATTGCAAGTGACTCCTGTTTTGGTACCACATGAGTATTTACATTGGAACTATAGATTTGCTCTTGTTCTTTTTCTTGGCTTTTCAGGGCCGTCCATCAGGAGATGCCTTTATCCAGATGAAATCTGCAGACCGAGCTTTCTTGGCTGCACAGAAGTGTCATAAGAAGACCATGAAGGACAGATACATTGAAGTCTTTCAGTGTTCTGCAGAGGAGATGAACTTTGTATTAATGGGGGGCACTTTAAATCGAAATGGCTTGTCCCCACCACCATGTAAGTTACCATGTAAGTTTTGCATGGTTCTTGGCGCTACTCTACGCTGTGTGCTGGTAGGTGTTGGAGCTTCTTTCTCTTCCCAGTTCTTTGTAAGGTACATTAGATGGGGGTGGAACTGCAAGGCTTTTCAATCTGAAATCAGCAGTAACCTGTGATCATTTTTCTTTTGGTCGTGGATTACTATTACTGAAGAAGAATTACTTTCAAATTATACTCTTCTTTTCCACTGACAAACTTGTTTTCTGCAACTTAACTTGCTCTGGACAAGCAATGACTCTGAAAGGAAACTTTGCCACCCTAGAGCCCAATAAAAAATTAAATGTGAATTGGTTTATCACTGTGTGTGTGGATTCCATGCCCCTCCCTTTCTTTTAAAGGCTAATTCTTGCAACCACTGGTAATGCTTCTTTTTTCCAAGTCTAAACACAAATATTCTACCTGTTGAACAGCTACTAACCCCTGGACTTTTCCCTGGACCTCCAGAATGCATGGAGTTAAGGTTGCTGGTGTGAGAGTGAAATATGTATTTAGACATGCAGCTAAGCTAGCCATATGTCTTGGTGGATCAGAAAACAATACTTTGCTTCCAGCTGTGCTCCTTATTGGGTATGAGTCATTTGGGAAAATGGGATCTTATCTAATATTTGGGAGAAAACACTTTAAAGGCTCAGGGGCTGACATAATCTGTTTAAAGTAATATGGCTTTGAACCCATGGGAAAATAATACTTTGCTTCAAAGATCGCAAATGGCAGGATAATTGAGGTAGGATCCTCCTATTTATGCAGAAGAAATGGAATATTCTAAATCCAGCCTGGTTGGTTATGACCAATGCTGTTTGTTTACCTGGTGGCTCCTTGGTAGGCCATAGAGAGTTGGTCCCAGTCTACTTTCTAGTGGACAAATGCTTGCATCAGAGAAACTACCACCATCATAATTGGTCCCCTTGTCAGCAGAAAGGCAAAGGCCTGAATGGGAGTGAGGGATAGACAGGTCACTCTTTCCTAGATATGGGGCAAGTGTACTCTGATTTTTGTTCAGAGACTTCTTTTGTGAAGGTTCCCAGAGCAGGCTAACGAACTCTGCTGAAATCATGGAAAAGTTTTTGGATTTCTGAGTTTCACCTTCTTACAGCTATGAGCAGAGGTGACTAAAAGTTCCAACAGGCCATGTCCCCATGTCTGTTTGTGATGTGGGAAGTGAGGAGTTGAGCCATCAGATGGTCTCTTCACAACTGCTGGTCCCTTTTTAAAAAAAAAAAAAAAGTGTGATCAGTTTTGCCATTCCTAGTCTATCTAGATTGATCAGAATATGGTGGTGGAAGAAGGAGAGAGACACTACTTTCAAAGGCTTTGGGGAATATTCTGACCCCCCAGAATGTGTGCAACTTGTAGAAACACTTTGTTTTTTGAATTTGCATTATCCTGTTAAATGAAGTAGTGACATGATGGGAAGTACCAAGGAATAATACAATGGGCCTGTTGGGGATGGAGATCTCTAAATTGAAGGAATGCCCTGTATAATGGGGGATATTGGACAGATATAATCTTGGATATTGACAAGCTTTGCTCTTGTCTTTTGAAGAGAGGAGACTTAACTGATAACTGAAACTAGACCAGTAAACCAACTCATCTCTTTGGAAAGAGAATTTGTTCCCACAAATCATAGAATCCTAGAAATGTAGGGCAGGAAGGGACTTTGGTAGGTCATCTAGTAGAATCCCCTGCACTGAGACAGGACTAAATATTACCTAGACCATCCCTGATAGGTGTTTATCTAACCTGTTCTTAACCTGACTGACTGAGATTCCACACCCTCCCTAGGCATTTTGTCCAAGTGTTTAACCGCGCTGACAGTTAGGAAGTTTTTCCTGGTGTCTAATCTAAATCTCCCTTGCTGCAATTTTATGCCCATTACTACGTGTCCTGTACTCTGTGGTAAGGGAGACCAATTTATCATGTGCCTCCCTATAATAACCTTGAGAGCAAGAGGTGGCTTCTGTGTATTGTCACATACCTTTTTTTGTTTTGTGATTTCTACACAGATAACTTCATGAAAATGTGAGCAAGTTTTTTGCAGGTTGGAAAGACCCTAGATTTACTTTGAGGCTGTCTTGCTGAATATACTGGAATTTGGTGAACCATGTTAATCTATCCTCCTTCGGTTCTTTTTAGGTCTTTCTCCTCCGTCCTACTCACTTCCAGCTCCTGCAGCAGTTATTCCAACAGAAGCTGCCCTTTATCAGCCCTCCGTGCTTTTGAATCCACGAACGCTTCAGCCCTCCACAGCATACTATCCAGCTGGCACCCAGCTCTTCATGAATTACACGTACTATCCCAGGTAAAGCAATGAGACAGGAACAAAGAAGTCCTTTTACAGAAAATGCTTGAAGCTCTCAAAAGAGTATTCGCTGCCATGGTGAAGGCTTGTGCTATAGGGAATAGCCTGCTCAGTATTTGATCAGGGTAATTATTTCAGAATCCACTGGTGGGGTTCCAGTTTTAGAATGTCTCAGGTGGCAAATTTTAATGTGTGTAAAATATTGGTCACTTGAATAGCGTGTGACTTTTGAAAGGTGACCAAGTGACTTAGAAGCACACTTGTTGTTGCGTTTCTGTGAGAATTGTCTTTTTTTTGTTAAGGGGCTTTTTTTGCCTCTTCCTTCCCTCAACTTGTTTTGCAGCATTCTGACTGATGCCCTCCACCCTCGAGGTAACTGCTTTTCAGTGTCTCTGTACAGTTAAAGGATTTTGAAAACTTTGATGGGGAAAGGTGCTATATAAATGTAAATATTCCCACATCCTTCAGTGCAAGTTGACTGACTAATGTTCTTTTCCCCCCTCCATCCCCCATTTCTGCTCTCTGAGGACTTTTAGCTTTTCCTGGTTAAAGGAAACAAACACCAGTCTCTTGTGGGTGGGGTATAGTGGGTTTAATGTATACTTCACAATCACAAAGTAACGGTTCGTTCTGATTGGAATGCAAAGTACTTCATACTGTCGAGATTGTATGTGAGGCCTGGTCTACACTACAAAGTTAAGTCAACATAAGCCATCTTGCGTCAACCTAGTTGTGCATGTGTCTACATTTAAACTTGTGTCCCACTGATATAAGCACCACATTAGAGAGACGCAGTAACACCATTCCCCATTGAGCTGGGGTCGATGTACTGAGGTTGATGCAGCATGAGGGTAAATGCTGTTGCCTATCTCAACCCTAACAGTCCTCCAGCAGCTGTCCCACAATGCCTGACACTGATAGCTCTGCTCACAATGATAAATGCCCAGCGGTCACAGAAACCGAACAGCCTCCCTTCCCTTTAAAGCTTCATACATTGTTTAAATGACTTTTCCTGATTGTCCAGCTTGGGAAGCACATCTAGCTGACCATGCAGGCTACATGCTCCAGAGACACTCCGGGATGGAGTAGACTGGAGATATTGGATCTCCTGGGCCAGTGAGGAGAAGAGACTGTGTAGGCATAGCTACAAACCTGCCAAAGAAAGGTGGATATCTATGAGCAGATTGCATGGGAGATGAAGGTGAAGGGGTTTGACAGAGGAATTGTGTCAAGCTGTCAGAAGGCTAGCAAGGCCAACAGTCGATCTGCTGTGGAGCTGCAGACGTACAGCCTTCACAAAGAGCTGAATGGTGTACTTGGCGGAGACCCCACCACCACTTCGCAGACCATTTTGGATACCACCAAGAAGCCCAAGTCTCAGGCCCCTGGCAAGGAAGAGATGGAGGAGGATGTGAGAGTGGGAGGTCCAGCTACAAGGTGAACCAGAACCTGTTTGAGATTCCACCGCAGGCCAGTCAGTCCCGGCAGTCGAGCACAAGCGAGCCTGATGCAGGGAAGCAACCTGGGGTAAGTGTGTAAATGTATTTCGCATTATAATGGTGGTGCCCTCAACTTACCAGGACACAGCTGTTGACTCTTCATTAATTTACTTGTAGTAGAAGAGGTAGTTTTACAACAAAAAGAGGTAGTGTTATCTGCTTTTCATTCACCTCTAGAGGTAGGATAGTGGGGCCGTGTGGAACAATTTATTTATGTACGCAGGTATGTCCCTTGAAGCCTCCTGAGTGATCTTGATGAAACTCATGGAAGTACTCTGCAACCCTCTCCAGAATGTTTCTAGGGATGGCAGCCTTATTCCTTCCTCTGCAATAAGGACACTTTCCCATGCCAGTTAATAATAACTTGAGAGACAAGATGCATCAGGTAATATCTTTTATTGGTCCAACTTCTGTTGGGGTGAGAGACAAACTTTCAAGCCACACAGAGCTCTTCTTCAGGTCTGGGAAAGTGATGCTCTGAGTACATTTCTGTGTGGCTCAAAAGCTTCTCTCTCACCAAGAGAGGGTGGTCCAATAAAAGAGATTACCTCACCCACCTTGTCTCATTAATATCTTGGGACTGACATAGCTACAACTAGACTGCATACAGTAATAACTTTGGCAAGTGCCATTGCAGTACACAGGCTAGCAGCATATGGGTCTGGAAGGCTTCAGGGCACCAGCAGCGCTCTGTGCCTTTGTTACCCTCAGAAGAGAGAGATCAGATAAAACCTTCAGCATCTGTGGTCAATGGTGCCAGCATTCAGTGCCATTGCATAGCTTCATACAACCGAGCAATTCCCTCTTCATTACCCTCACTGCTGGTGGGTGACACTCACCAATGCTGGTGCTGTGAGTGGTACTGCACACGAGCACTCTGTAACAGAAGTGTCAATAAGCATGTCTGGTGTAAAATTTTAGGGGAGCAAGGGAAGGGACTTCTGAATCTTCACTTTCCACTGTGACTATACTGACAATGTTACCTCTGTGTGTTTTATCTGCAGTTGCTGCCGTTTCAGCCTTGAGGGGTTCCACCGCCACAACTATGGAACACCTAAGCCAGATAAGGAGAAAGAAGAGGACTCAGGATGACACATTCAGCAAGATCCTGCAAGCCAGTGTTGCATCAGATGAACACTGCAGGTAGCCTGTAGAAAGGCCCAGGAATCTCTGAAGGAAAAACAGAATCAGATGTACCAGGACATGACGGGGCTTCTTTGGCAGCAAACAGATGCCGAAGACTCTTGTGGAACTACATTTCAACAGTCATGGGCTCGCCTCCCTTTGCAGTTCATGAAGAACTCCATTACCGCATCATCTCCCTACACACCCAGCTCAACATACCACATGGTATCAGGGGGCTGCATCCCGACTCCTACCGCTTCATCCCGAAGAACGTTAAGGACAACTACACTTGTCATACACTGACCTGAGACAGCCATGGTTGCTGTATGTGTAGGTAAAATGGATATGAATGTTCTTTCCGCTTAAGTTCTGTTCCATTAATTTAAGTTTTTAATGTATTTGCTTTTAAATTGCTCAGACTTCTTGGACTGACTTTGTTACTGAATAAAACTCTATTTCAAAAAATAATTCATCTTTATTAGTTCACAACATACACTGCAGAAAACTTAGCAGTTCTGAAAGGACCCACTTCTTGCTGTACAGTGTGACAGCACATTGGATCAGTGGCACAATGTAATAATCCTACATGTACAGCAAACGCTTCAAAATTAATAGGTGTATTGACAGTGTTATATTCAGAGATGTACACCATGCAACACGCAATTCCCAACAGACCCCAAAACAGCAGGACCAGGTAGAGCACAATCTACCACAATGCATTACTGTGGCTCGCTGTTAAAGTGCTCTTTCAAAGCCTCTTAGCCATATAGCTCAGGGCTGACCTTTTCTAATAGCCCTTGTGTCTAGCTGTTGAAACTCGGCAGACAGCCACTCCACTTCCCACTCGGCAGCAAATTTTCCCCCCTTTGCTTCACAGATATTATGTGGGACAGAGCAGGCAGCTATAACCATTGTGTGTGGGGGGGTGGGGGTGCTTTTTTTTTTTTTTTTTAATTCAGGTCCAGTCTTGTGAATGAAGTGACACTGGCATTGTTTAATCTACCAAAAGCTCATTCAGCTGTCATTCTGCACCTGCTAAGCCAGTGGTTGAACCTTTCCTTGGTGCTGTCAAGCTGGCTGGTGTACAGCTTCATGAGCCAGGGTAACAACAGCTACATTGGGTGTCCCCCAGGATTACTATGAGTATTTTGACTGGCAATGGTTATCCACCAGGTGGGAAAATCCCTCCTTGTAGCTTTCTGAACAGTCCTTTGTTCTTAAAGATTCAAGTACAGACTCTCCCCAGGGTTACGCAAACCCAATTTATTCAAATTCGCACTTACAGAAAAAGTTCTGTAAGCTTTTTTTTTTGCGTAATTGTATACGTTCCCGACTTACGCAAAATTCGACTTACGCAAGGCGTTCCAGAACAGAATGCTTGTGTAAGTCAGGGAGCATCTGTATCATGCACCTTAGAATCATAGAATATCAGGGTTGGAAGAGACCTCAGGAGGTCTAGTCCAACCCCCTGCTCAAAGCAGGGCCAATCCCCAACTAAATCATCCCAGCCAGGGGTTTGTCAAGCCTGACCTTAAAAACCTCTAAAGAAGGAGATTCCACCACCTCCCACATGTAACCCATTCCAGTGCTTCACCACCCTCCTAGTGAAAACCTTTTTCCTAATATCCAACCTAAACCTCCCCCACTGCACCTTGAGACCATTACTCCTTGTTCTGTCACTTGGTACCACTGAGAACAGTCTAGATTCATCCTCTTTGGAACCCCCTTTCAGGTAGTTGAAAGCAGCTATCAAATCCCCCCTCATTCTTCTCTTCTGCAGATTAAACAATCCCAGTTCCCTCAGCCTCTCCTCATAAATCATGTGCTCCAGCCCCCTAATCATTTTTGTTGCCCTCCGCTGGACTCTTTACAATTTTTCCACTTCCTTCTTGTAGTGTGGGGCACAAAACTGGACACACTACTCCAGATGAGGCCTCACCAATGCTGAATAGAGGGGAATGATCATGTCCCTCAATCTGCTGGCAATGCCCTATTTATACAGCCCAAAATGCCATTAGCCTTCTTGGCAACAAGGGCACACTGTTGACTCACATCCAGCTTCTCGTCCACTGTAACCCCAGGTCCTTTTCTGCAAAACTGCTTCCTAGCCATTCGGTTCCTAGTCTGTAGCAGTGCATGGGATTTTTCCATCCTAAATGCAGGACTCTGCACTTGTCTTTGTTGAACCTCATCAGATTTCTTTTGGCCTAATTTGTCTAGGTGCCTCTGTACCCTATCCCTATCCTCCAGCGTATGTACCACTCCTCCCAGTTTAGTGTCATCTGCAAACTTGCTGAGAGTGCAGTCCACACCATCCTCCAGATCATTAATGAAGATATTGAACAAAACCAGTCCCAGGACTGACTCTTGGGGCCTCAGAGAGGATCCTAGAGTCTTTTCTCCATCCAGGGCAGATGGATTCTAGCCACCCCTCCCCCCCAAGACCTGCTCCACACAGGGATCTGCTTAGCCTGGGAGTGCACCTGCACACACGGCCATGTACATCTGACCAGCCAACCCTGATGTTGTTGAAGCATCCCTGGCGATCCACCAACACTTCATAATTATAGAAATAGTCCTTTCTGTACTCTGCGGCAAGGTGGCCTGGTGCCAAAATAGGGATACGCATGCCATCTATTGCTACAGCAGTTTGGGAACCCCATTGCTACAAATCCATCCACTACATTCTGCACATTGCTCAGAGTCACAGTCCTGCATCACAGGAGGCAATTAATAGTCCTGAATACTTGTGTGACAATGGGCCTCACAGTGGATTTTGCATCGCCAGAATGATTTCCCACTGATTGGTAGCAATCCAGCTCTGCAAGTTTCCACAGTACGATTGCCACTCACTATTCCATTGTCAATGCAGCTCTCATTTTGGTGCCCTTGCACTGGAGGGCTGAGGCAAGCTCAGCACACAGATCCAGAAATATGGCCTTGCACATCCAGAAGTTCTGCAGCCACAGCTTGTCATCCCAAGCCTGCATTATGATGACGTCCTGCCAGTCAGTGCTCGTTTCTCAGGCCCAGAAGCGACACTCCACCATCTGCAGCTGCTCTGAAAACTACCAACAACCTTAGAATTGATTCACAGTATATCTCACAGCAATCTGTCCTTCAATAAATTGTCATATTCTCCACTGATTCAGTTCTTCTGACAACTCTGCAAATATCGGAGGAACGTGCGTTCTGTGCTTGCAACACTTACGACAATAGTGCAGAACTGTGCAGGCGCTGTGCTTCTGTCAAAGATGGTGGACAGTAAGGAGGGCCACGTGAATTTTTTTAAGTGCAAAAATTATAGGATATAGATAGTTGCATGCTGAGAAGTTGACTCCTTGCTCCCGGTCCCCCATGTGCAACTCATTTCTGCCTCACCAGACATTGCCGAAACTTCCCCAAAAGACAGTGTGCTGGATGGTGGTGGATTGTACACTGGGATACCTACCCATGATGCACTGCACTGTGCATCGACACAAGCACTCCTGGTGAGTACCTGCAGTGTCAATATAAGGAGCTAAGTATGCATGTGCACGAGGAATATATGAACTGTGGTAGCTTTATGCTACATAACTTGCATCAACCAAAGTTTATAGAGTAGATGTGGCCTTAGTAAGTGGAATATCTGATGGATAACCTAAACCTCTTTCGGTGATCTACTGTTGGTGCTCCGAAGCCATCCATGCAATCTTTTACAGCATGAAATATCCTTTCTGGGACATGCTGTGCATATCCACCATTGTTTGCTGGAAGCCCAGGGCAAACTTTAACATCATATCCTGCTGAAACAGTCAACTTCCCTAAAAAATCTAACGGAAAGTTCTCATTAAACTGCTCTTTATTTCTGCCTGTACTAAACAAACTGTGTTGCACTCCCTTCATCCCTAGCCACCAATAATTGAAGTGCATTCTAGTACCATATGTTCTAGTGGAAACTTACAGGAGGGGGTTAAACAATGTTGATACCAATAGTGGACCACAAACCCATAAGTCCTTTCCCATCACTTTTTACACAATCCTTGCTTCTTGTGAGTCAAATTATCCAAGTTCTATTCAGCAATTTAAAAAAGAAGTTGCCAAATAGCTGTCTCTCTTTGAGATAAATCATAGGCAACCCCATTCTTGATGCGAGCATTATCCCTGAAACTTTCTAGAAGCAGTTCATGGGGGCCATTTGGAACTTTCCCCTGTGCTGTGTTCAGAGGGTATTATATGGGGGAGTAGTGACCATCCCAACACTGTGAATCTACGGGGAAACTCTTTCAGTGGGGAGGGAAACATTGCTTTGCTTAACTGTGCTTCAAGAGTTCCATGTGGAGTCTCTGGGTAAGGATTCCAAACTAGGCCCCAATAAATGCTGTTTCCTAGAAGATGTTGAGGGTACCATCCATCCTAGAGTGGTGGCTAATAGAGGTGTTCATCACCAAAGACCTGAAGTATAGGTTGGGCTGTGCAGGAGCTGAGAGAGCCCAGCAGCACTGCTCGTTACTTTAAATGAATAACTTTGACGAGATGGTGCCATGGGTGCACTTGCTGCTGGTGGTGCCTCCTCCTGGTTGTCCTGGGGATTAGCTCTCCCCAGTGCAGGGTCTATCCTGTCGTACTCTCATCCTGCAGATCCCTCTCACTCCAAGAACCACAGCCTCCTCTTTGTGACTCAGCCATCCGGCTGTGGTCACTATGTGGTTTCCACTTCCGGGGGTGTAACAAAGTCTTTCCAGAACAAATAGGTAATAAAGGTAATAGCTGGAGATATACCAATCTCCTAGAACTGGAAGGGACCTTGAAGGGTCATTGAGTCCAGCCCCCTGCCTTCACTAGCAGGACCAATTTTTGCCCCAGCTTCCTAAGTGGCCCCCTCAAGGATTGAACTCACAACCCTGGGTTTAGCAGGCCAATGCTCAAACCACTGAGCTATCCCTATCCCTCTAGGTAGTCCACTGCCATGTCCCTAGTGGCTGGTAGAGGAACCTGGCCACACCTTCTACTCTGGGTTCTAGCTCAGGGGTCCTCCAGTCAGCAGCCAAGGCCTGCACTGTCTTATCTTGCTGTTTTCCCTTTCTGTTGCCAGCCTCCTGGCTTATATAAAAACCCTCCAGATGAGCCTGCTTCCAATCAATTCCCTGTTCCTCTTCCAGGTGCAGCCTGTGGAGTTAATTGGCCCACCTGCCCATCTTAACCCCTTCCAGTCCTGTGTGAGGTAGGCATCCTAGCACAGATGGGTTAAGTTTTACTGAACCAGGATGGACAGCTCACATTTATCTGCGCAGAAAAAAAAATGTAAAAGAGAAATTCCAAAACTAAACCATTTTAAAATTAGTTAAGTTTGCTATACTTGCCAATCATGTCACTTACCAAACTCAACCACTTAGGGCTGGTCTACAGTAGGGGGTGGGATCGATCTAAGATACTCAACTTCAGCTACGTGAATAGCGTAGCTGAAGTCGAAGTACCTTAGATCGAATTACCTACCGTCCTCACGGCACGGGATCGACGTCCGCGGCTCCCCATGTCGACTCCGCTACCGCCGTTCGCATTGGTGGAGTTCCGGAGTCGACAGGAGCGCGTTCGGGGATCAATATATCGCGTCTAGATGAGATGCGATATATCGATCCCCGAGAAATCAATTGCTACCCGCCGATACGGCCGGTAGTGAAGACGTACCCTTAATGTAAAAGAAAGGAAATGAATAGCTAAGCACATCATAAAACTTGCACAGGCCACATAAAACAAATAATCCTTCTCAATAAGATATGCAACCTTAATTCTCACGTAACTTACTATTCTTTCTTTGAGTCCATAATACATACACAACAAACACTTCTGGAAAAAACAAGAAATATGACCCTGTAAAACAATTCATGCAGGCATAAGGGTCTACCTGTGCAGAGCCCCTACACTGCAGTCAAGGGGTTCTATGTAGGTGCAGGAGTCCTACTGCAAGCTGCTCAAGACCAGGGCCTGTAGATACACAACAATTTCATGTATTGATCAGCCTCCGAAGCAAGTCAAAATAAGCCCATAAAGTTATCTTTAATTGACGGTTGTACACTATTCCTAGGAAATTAAATATGTGATACTATTCCAAAGAACATCAACTGTAACTACTTTATCTCAAAATTCTACTTTCTTAATAAATCAGCTGACTTTTTCCATTTGATAGTTTCTGTTAGGGCACTAACTAAATATCTTCTAATATTTAGGAGAAGTCTTAATTTATTTAATAAAAATGTATGTGGCTTGTTTAGTTGCAATAAAAAACTATCATATGGAAAGAGGCATTTATGTGAGCAGTATAAGACTTACTCCCTTGGGTTTTGTAAATGATGTGATAAGGAAGTACTTTTTTTTTTCCATCCCTTTTTTTTTTTTTTTTTTTTTTGTCCTTGAGTAACCTTAACCTTTCTTTTTAATGATGTTTTCTGGAACTGAAAATAATGCAGCAAATGTGAAGTAAGTGCAAGGGAAAGGAGAGGATCTCCTCAGTACTAAATTGTATATTTAAATGCATGTACATGGAAAAGCAATAAGGAGTCAGTAGCTAATGACCAAACATTGGCCAATAAATCTAATAAGTGAGCATTTATGGAAATAAGGAAAGGCTCTTTGAAGCTACTACCAAAAGGTTCAACAGCTTGTGTTGACAAAGTCAAGGATTTCTATAATGGCTGATTCCATCGTTGACATAGTGCTCTACTCCTTTTTTTTTTCTCCTTTCTTTCTTTTTCAATTCTCTCTATACCGCCCCACCCCTCCAGATTTTCTTGTGCTTATCACAAGCCCCTGAAGGAGACCGTTTCAACTGTCTTGCTTTCAATGTACTAGTGCCGGGATCGGCAGCCTTCGGCGTGCAGCCCATCAGGGTAATTTGCTGGCAGGCTGCGAGACATTTTGTTTACGTTGACCATCTGCAGGAATGCCCCCGGCAGCTTCCATTTGCTGGAAATGGCGAACTGCAGCCACTGGGAGCCAAAGAGGGCCGTGCCTGCGGACGGTCAATGTAAACAAAATGTCTCGCGGCCCGTCAGCGGAATACCCTGATGGGCTACGTGCCAAAGGTTGCTGACCCCTGTACTAGTGCTATAGTTTTTAATAATAAAAAAGCTTGTCAATGTACAGGAATACATGTGTGTGATATATAAGAAAATAATGTAAGAGTTGAGTCGACTTGTTACATTGATCATAAACTGCTGTAATTACATCGCTTGTGCATGTTCACACAACACACCTTGTGTCAGCAGAATGCATCCACAGTTGGTGCTTGAGCACCATGGATAGCTATCCCACTATGCAAATCATCACCTTCTCCCACTAGGAGTTCTGGGGATGGATTGCAGTGCATCATGGGGAAGGATCACTGGCCCCATGACTCAGTTTTCTCTGTTCCATAATTCCAAGGGCTTCCAACTGCATTTCGTGCCGTTTTTCAGCTGTGCCTGTACACTTTGCACCTGCCCTCTCTGCCTGAAAGCATGGATCCTGCACCGCTCACCAGTCTTGTGATAAGCATTATGAACACAACATGGCTGATCATACAGCATTTCATGAGCTGTGAATCTGAACAGGAATCTGTACTGCCTGCCCTGCTGTGTGCCATTGAAAGAAACAATTCAGATTGATGTTGTCGTTCGCAGATTGCTGCACACAGTGGACTGTCACTAGTGGGTTTGGGAAACAAGCACCGAGTGGTGGAATCGGATTGTGATGCAGGTATGGGATGATGAGCAGTGGCTGCAGAACTTTGGTATGTGCAAAACCACCTTCCTTGAACTGTGTGTGGAGCTTGCCCCTGCCCTGTGGCACAAGAACACCAAAATGAGAGCAGCTTTAAGGGTGGAAAAGTGAGTGGTGATCACAGTGTGGAAGCTGGCAATTCTAGACTGCTGTTGGTCAGTTGCAAATCACTTTGGAGTTGTGAAGTCCACTGTGAGAATCGCAGTGATGCAAGTATGCAGGACCATTAATCATCTCCTGCTACAAAGGACTGTGACTCTGGGCAATGTGCATGAAATAGTGGATGACATTGCGGCAATGGGATTCCTTAACTGCGGCGGGGCGGTAGATGGCAAACACATCCCAGTTTTGGCCCCAGACCATCATGCGACAAAGTATATCAACAGAAAAGGAAACCTCTCTATGGTATTTCAGGCACTGGTGGATCACTGGAGTCATTCCACTGACATCAATGCGGGGTGGTCAGTGAAGGTGCATGACGCACACCTCTTCAGGACCACTAGCCTGTATAGAAAGCTGTATTCAGGGACTTTCTTTCCAGACCAGAAGATTCCACTAGGGGATGTGGAAATGCCCAAAGTGATCCTGGGAGACCCAGCCTACCCTTTCCTCCTATGGCTCATGAAGCCTCTCACTGGAAACGTTGACAGCAGCAAGGAGTACTTCAACAGACTCAGCATGTGCAGAATGACCATAGAATGTGCATTTTTGGCAGATTAAAGCATTGTTGGCACTGCCTCTTTGGCAAGTTAGACCGCAGTGAGGAAAATATTGCCTTGGTCATAGCGGCCTGATGTGTTCTGCATAACGTTTGTGAAGCCAAGAGGGAAAAGTTTCCCCGGGGTGGAAGGTTGAAGTGGATCACCTGGCAGCTGATTTTGAGCAGCCAGATATCAGGACAATTAGAGGAGCACAGCGGGTGCTATCCAAATCAGGGAGGCTTGGAAGCATCATTTTGACAATGAGCACCAGGAATGTGTCTTTCTGTAATGAATTGAGCCCAGCATTGGTTGCTTGCCACCTTCAATAACTCTTGTAATGATTCCTGCTTATTAACTGTACTCTGCAAATGTAGCGATTGCCACAGTATTTGAATTTGTGTTGCAACCACACTCTGTAGGTCACAAATAAAGAATCACTGTCTTTGTGAGTCTAAATTTTTATTAAACAGCAATACACAGATTAACATTTCTTACAGGGACATAGAATCATGGAATATTAAGGTTGGAAGGGACCTCGAGGTCATCTAATCCAGTCCCCTGCTCAAAGCAGGACCAATCCCCAACTAAATCATCCCAGCCAGGGGTTTGTCAAGCCTGACCTTAAAAACCTCTAAGGAAGGAGATTCCACCACCTCCCTAGGTAACCCATTCCAGTGCTTCACCACCCTCCTAGTGAAAACCTTTTTCCTAATATCCATCCTAAACCTCCCCCACTGCAACTTGATATCGTTACTCCTTACTCTGTCATCTGGTACCACTGAGAACAGTCTAGATCCATCCTCTTTGGAACCCCCTTTCAAATAGTTGAAAGCAGCTATCAAATTCCCCCTCATTCTTCTCTTCTGCAGACTAAACAATCCCAGTTCCCTCAGCCTCTCCTCATAAATCATGTGCTCCAGCCCCAATCATTTTTGTTGCCCTCCGCTGGTCTCCTTCCAATTTTTCCACTTCTTTCTTGTAGTGTGGGCCCAAAATCGGACACAGTTCTCCAGATGAGGCCTCACCAATGTCGAATAGAGGGGAATGATCATGTCCCTCGATCTGCTGGCAATGCCCCTATTTATACAGCTCAAAATGCCGTTAGCCTTCTTGGCAACAAGGGCACATTGTTGACTCATATCCAGCTTCTCATCCACTGTAACCCCTAGGTCCTTTTCTGCAGAACTACTGCCTAGCCAGTCTCTAGGCTGTAGCAGTGCATGGGATTCTTCCATCCTAAGTGCAGGACTCTGCACTTGTCCTTGCTGAACCTCATCAGATTTCTTTTGGCCCAATCCTCTAATTTGTCTAGGTCCCTCTGTATCCTATCCCTACCCTCCAGTTTAGTGTCCTCTGCAAACTTGCTGAGGATGCAGTCCACACCATCCACTAGATCATTAATGAAGATATTGAACAAAACTGGCCCCAGGACTGATCCTTGGGGCACTCCGCTTGATACCGGTTGCCAACTAGACATGGAGCCATTGATCACTACCCGTTGAGCCCGATGATCTAGCCAGCTTTCTATCTACCTTATAGTCCATTCATCCAGCCCATACTTCTTTAACTTGCTGGCAAGAATACTGTGGGAGACCGTATCAAAAGCTTTGCTAAAGTCAAGGAATAACACGTCCACTTCTTTCCCCTCATCCACAGACCCAGTTATCTCGTCATAGAAGGCAATTAGATTAGTCAGGCATGACTTGCCCTTGGTGAATCCGTGCTGACTGTTCCTGATCACTTTCCTCTAAGTGCTTCAGAATTGATTCCTTGAGGACCTGCTCCATGATTTTTCCAAGGACTGAGGTGAGGCTGACTGGCCTGTAGTTCCCCGGATCCTCCTCCTTCCCTTTTTTAAAGATGTGCACTACATTAGTCTTTTTCCAGTCATCCGGGACCTCCCCCGATCGCCATGAATTTTCAGAGATAACGGCTAATGGCTCTGCAATCACATCCACCAACTCCTTTAGCACCCTCGGATGCAGCGACATGACAATGAGCAGCACTCGTTGAAGTGAGGATCTCACAGCTGCGTGCAAGTCCAGCTGTTATGGAAAATATCCCTGGGGAGGAGTGAAAGGGTACTGTGATGGGCAGTGAATGTGAGAGGAATATATGGGTGGAGTTTGAGGAGGGCATGGAATGTAGTTCTCTATGGACTGCAGGTTGGGGGTTGAGCATGCATGTGTTCTGCCTGCAGCGCAGTCAGGGACATCAGCATCTCCGTTTGGTCCTCCATGAGCTTTATTATCCACTCCTGACCCTGTCTTCTGTCTTGGCTATCAGTTTGTAGTTTCTCTCTCCATGGTCTTCACTCACTATCTGACGATTGCGGCAATTCCCAAAACATGTCCTCCTTGCTGCTCCTACTCCTCATTCACCTCCTTATCTGATGGAGGTGCTCTGCCAGTGTATAGGAGCTGGCCCTCAAGGGCAGAAGCAAGAGAAACAATATACAGTCAGTATTGTGTGTGCACTCAGTAGTGAATCAAAAGTTACATACACCTCTTTCTCACTTGGCAAACATTCAGCACAGCCAGAACGTTAAACATGGTGAGTTTGGCCTGCGGGGGAAAGAGCGTGCAAGACAAGACAGGGTCAGAGTGGCTTCAGAAGCGGATCCGTACAAGTGCCTACGGACACTATTCTGAAAAGTGGCACCATTTTCCACAGGCAAGGGCGATGGAAGCTGAATCGCACAATACTGAGGGTAACCAAAGATGTGAGGGTGCATCTCCTGTATACTTGTGCACCTTCAGAACAGGTCTGTATGCTGCTCGCCTATGTGCTGCATTTGTTCCTCCAGAAGTAATTGCCAATTGGCGCTGCAAAGTTTCCTACAACGGGAGAAGAAACAAAGCAGCTCTGCCAAGGAACCTTCAGCAGAGGATTGCAGAGTATCTACAGGAAAGCTGCTTAGAGATCTCTGCACAAGATTCCTGGGAGATTTTGGTGTGTATTACCCAACTTTTCCACAGGACTCCCACTGCGTAGCTGCAAAAGGTAATGCAAAGCAGATGCAAACAGTATCTAGTGCTGTTAATTTTGATCCCTTCTCCCATGTGCATCATGTAACAAAATAAAGGACACCTGTAGCTTATGTAACTGTGCTCTTTCAAAGAAAGATGAGTACTTGCGGGAGCTTCCCTCTTCTCCTTGAGGCACACCAGACTTGGACTGTTGGGACTGGCTAGATCTCTCCGGAGTCAAAAAGATGTCCTGGCTCTCCATACCACCAGACAAGCCTATTGCTTGTCCCACATCTTCCTCCAAATCAACCTCATCGTCCACCACTTCATCCTCGGGGTTGACTCCACTGGTCGCTACCACCAGTTTCCCTCGAAATAGCCACAGAGCTCTTGGTGGTGGAGGTGGAGTTGCCACCAAGGATGGGATGCAGTTCCTTGTAGAAGCGGCATGTTTTCCACACCACAACTGAGATATGGTTGGCCTCCATTGCCTTCTGGTACTTGATCTTAGCACAGCACTCCTGTGTGTCCCTTTCATGCCCCTTCTCATCTATGCCACGAGCAAAGTTCCTATGGCTGGATCAGAGCTGCGACTGCACAGCCTCCTCTCCCTACAGAATCACCAGATTCAGCAACTCTGGGGAACTCCACGTGGGAGCCTGTTTGCTGCCGAAAGCCAGGATGGTCAGCTGGGGAGATGTGAGCTGTCCACCCTGAGCAAGGAAGTGGAATTTCAAAAATGTCTGGGGCTTTAAAGGGGGAGGGGTGCATGCCTGTGTACCTGGCTTCAGGGCAGCGGAGTAGAAACAGCTTATCAGAGCGGTCATGGTGGGTATTGTGGGACACCTCCTGGAGGTCACTTTAGGGCAGGGGTCTCAAACTCAAATGACCCCGAGGGCCGCATGAGGACTAGTGCATTGGCCCGAGGGCCACATCACTGACACGCCCCCTTGCTGCCCCTGGCCCCACCCCCAATCCACCCCTTCCATGAGGCCCCGCCCCTGCCCTGTCTCTTCTCCACCTCCTCCCCTAAGCGCGCGCAGTTTTAATAAATATATACACTCAGTAATGCACCTCACTCAAAGGACAAAACACGCACTTAGATTTACTGCCTAAGGCTCTGGGAGGGAGTTTGGGTGGGGGAGGGGGTCTGGATGCAGGCTCTGTGCTCGATGCAGGCTCCAGGCTGCGGCAGGGGGTGGGGGTGCAGGCTTTGGGACGGAGTTTGGGGATAGGAGGGAGTGCAGGGGTGAGGGCTGTGGGGCTGAGGATGAGGGGTACATGATGCAGGAGGGGGCTCAGGGCTAGGGAAGAGGGTTGGGCTGTGGGGTGAGGGCTGTGGATGAGGGGTTCATGATGCGAGGGGGCTCAGGGCTAGGGAAGAGGGTTGGGCTGTGGGGTGAGGGCTGTGGATGAGGGGTTCATGATGCGAGGGGGCTCAGGGCTAGGGAAGAGGTTTGGAGTGTGGGGTGAGGGCTGTGGATGAGGGGTTCATGATGTGGGGGCGCTCAGGGCTGGGGCAGAGGATTAGGGTGCGGGGGGATGAGGGGTTCATGATGTGGGGGCGCTCAGGGCTGGGGCAGAGGATATGGGTGTGGGGGGATGAGGGCTCTGGCTGGGGCTGAGGATTAGGGTGCAGGGGGATGAGGGGTTCATGATGTGGGGGTGCTCAGGGCTGGGGCTGAGGATTAGGGTGCAGGGGGATGAGGGCTCTGGCTGGGGTTGAGGGTTTGGGGTTGGAGAGGCTCAAGGTAAGGGAAGCCTGCCTTGCCAGTACTGGCGGAGGGCAGGCACTAGGACCCGGCACCCTAATCCTCAGCCCCAGCCCGAGCCCTCCTCCCCCCCACCCCCTAATCCTCCGCCCCAGCCCTGAGCGCCCCCACATCATGAACCCCTCATCCCCCCGCACCCTAATCCTCTGCCCCAGCCCTGAGCGCTTCCCTTCCCCCCCCCCAGCCCGGCCCCGGCGGGTCCCGCTTCCCTTCCCCCGGCCCGGCCCCGGCGGGTCCCGCTTTCCCCCCCCCCTTACCCGAGCGCGTCTCCGGCGGTCCTGCTCAGAGCCGCGTGGTGAGGGGGCGGGGCTGGGAGCTCCACGCCGAGCGCAGCGCTCAGCCCAGAGCTCCCAGCCCCGCCCCCTCCCCACGCGGCTCGGATCGGGGCGGGGCTCAGGCGCTCGGACGGAGACTCGGCGCTCTATGCGCCGAGGCTCCAGGAGAGGGGCGGAGGCGGGAGCCTCCGCTTTTCTCTTGGGGGCCCCTGCGGAGCTCCCCTGGGGAGCTCCGCGGGCCGCAGGGAAGAGCTCCGCGGGCCGCATGCGGCCCGCGGGCCGCATGTTTGAGACCCCTGCTTTAGGGCAACGTAAGCAAGTGCAGTGTCTAAAGTGACTGCGTCACTCTAACTTTGTGCCACTCATTGAGGAGGTTTTATTATGTCAGTGTAGCAAGAGAGTTAAATCAGTGGGAGGAGCATTGTTGCATGTACACCTCCACTGTTTTGTTGACAAAACTGTGTAGTGTAGACAAGGTCTTAGTGTCTAATCAAGTGTTAAGAGGGAAAATAAGCTATCTGGGGTATAATTAACTCTCCAGGAAACATTTTCTATATCTCAACAGCTTGGCCTGACAGCAAGTCAACAGGCTCTGGCTCTGTCTGTTCTTTCTTCTCAAAAGACTGCGAGTAATAGGATTAAGGGGATGGCTTGTTGGTTTGGTTTAATCCTGAATGGACAATGAATTTATTTGTAATTTTTTCAGTGTACTAGTGCCTAGAACAATTGAAAACCACACTTCCAAAAAAAAAAAAGTAAAGCAAAACATTTTTATACCACGTGTTGTAGAGGCTCTGTCATGAATAAATTTAAATTTGCTATACACGTACACCCCCCCCCCCCCCCGTTTCTCCCAGCGAGCTCTAATACTGTTTTCTGATCATTTTAAACAGTGGCTCTAATCTTCCAATGCCAAAGTTCTTGTTAAGGCACTCATCTTAATCAGACCTATATTTTAAACACAATTCACTTCTCACACAGCGAGAATAGCTTCTTGCCTTGTAAATTCTTGTGCCACTGACCAAACTAAGAGCAAGTATACCTAGTTGTTTATAACACATTGTTTCCTGAGTTTAAAATAAATTCCTTTAAAAAAGCTGGATGATGCTTGTAAACTTATACTAGTCTGAAAAAAAAAAAAGTCTAACACAAGCATCCAAGAGCTGTGGTTACTTATTTATGAGCATGCTTAATGCACTGTTTTGGACAGCATGAGGTCTCTCTCTAGTGGTTGGCAGCAGAGAGGAAAAGAGCCTGCTTGTTACTGGAGTTTTCCTTTAAATCAAATGCTAGGTGACGAAAGGCCAATGTTCAGAGACTGACAAGTTGTCAGCAGGGGTAGAAGTCATGAGTTTGTTAAACTTCTATTGTCACAATTGGTGTCTTCAGCTGAAAAAGACAGGTTTGCTCTTGGTACTCGTAGTGTAGGAAACTGGAATTCATCACAGAATTTCCTGTTAAAGTAGAGCATGTAAAAGAGTGTCGTAGCCATGATGTTTCCCATAAATTTGTTCACCCTTCTGAGGACTGCAATAGTGAGGGTGAACTATAGTAGTTAAATGCTTCTGAAGATTATCAACATCTTAAACTAATATCTTGCAGCCCTTATCTTACGTTCATATAACAGCCAGCATGTTGAGACCCTGATCTCAGAGTGTGCGCACTAGCAAAGCATTAATGATAAAGAACAAATGTACTTCCAATAGCTGGTCATGGAGGAAGAATGCCCTTGTTCTTAAGGAGAGACCCAAGGTTTGCCAGTGACTTCTTGTGAGACTTGGGGGGTAAATCAATCTCTGCCAATTTTGCTAATCTCTAGAATGTAGCTAATCCTGGACTAACTTTGAGGTGTAAAGTTGGTAACACTCACTGAGATCCTTGAAAGTTGCTATAAGTGCAAAGCATATTTATGTTCACCTAAAGGGCATCAAAACCAATCCTCACTTCTGAATATTCAGTGGCGAAAAATGACTTGAGGAAGATGCCAGCTGCTGTCTAAATTACATCATTCAGCATGAGATGGTGGTTGGTTTTGGTTTTTAAAATAGATGATGCATCTGTCACTTTGTGTGCTGTGGTTCCATAACAGTCTGAAACTTCCACATCATCTTGCACCATAACACTAAAAGTTACGTAGCAGTGATGGCAACATACAAGCACTTGTGACTGATATTGGTCATAGTGTTCATGAAGTTAGACTTGTTAGAAGTTTCTACAATTTTGTACTCATTGGTTTTTGCAAGGCTCAGTTTGAAGATGGCTCTTCCTTCTGCTCTTCTATAGAAATACAGTTCAGGTATTGTTAGTGAAGAGGAGTTAAGTGAAGATTCTATGTTCCAATGTGTGATCTCCAGTCGTTTTTGTTTTTCTGATATATGTTAATAGAAAACTCCTATAGCTGGAGGGGGTAGGGGATAGTGCTGTAATGGGGGCTAGAAACCCCTCCTGCAGGTTACATGCTTATTGACATATTTTAGTCTCTAAAGAATGAGACTTTTTCCAATCACAGTTGGATGTACCTTACGAGAGGCACCCAGCAATATTCACTCTTCCCTAAACATTCCCCAATGGCAGGCTGCTAGAGTTCCAAAAATTATTCAGATCAGAGCATTCCCACAATACCGGCAGAGAAGTACTACTGGGTCCATTCCTGTCGCTTTTTGTTTTCCAATTCTGTTTATCTTATACAGAGGGATAGTAGTTATGCACTGAGCAATAATGGGAGGTGCAGTGTCTATTAGATATGCCATGACATTTCATTAACTAGAAAATGTTTTTTTGTAACAAATTTGGATGGTGCATCAGTTCCTAATGACTTCTCAGTGTTTCAGAAGGGCAGTTGGTCTGATCTCAAAATATGGGTTGGTAAGCTAGAGTCAGAAAAATATAGAAAGAGGGGCAGTTGTTGTGGAGAATAATTTTGTGTAGGTATCGGTGATTAAATGGCAGATATTGAAGTCCAGGTAGATGGTTGTACAATTTATTGGAAAGAGCTTGTTTGCAAAAGCATTGCTAGCTCTTGCTCTAGAACTAAATAGCTTTCAGAATCCATTTGTTATATTATTTCTGGTCTATTCTGAGGGCAAATCACAAAGAAATGGTGGCCTAGTATGGCTTTTCATCTTGTGTTGCAGGTAAAACACTAAACTAGACAGTGAACTAATATAGAGGTTAATGTAGGGCCCAATTCTGAAAGTGTTAGCCTGCTTGCAAAGCTGGAGTAAAAAGGCTTCACAGGACCATCTTAATCACTGTTCGTAGTAGTTTGTACAGTTTCCTATTTATCAAGTCAACTGTCCATCTTCTGAAATATTGATATAAATGTTCCTGTTTGAATGGAAAAATACATAGTTCTATTCCCTTCTGGTAATTTAAAGATCTTAGGGCAAGTTTTGTAAGAATGTAGAGTGTTACCACAAGTGTTCCAGCCAAATGCTAACTTCAGCAATTTCATTATGCCTATATGAAATTCACTTTGTGTTCTAAGCTGGAAGTGGTGTACTACCATGCACCACAAACTGCTGATACAGTTTTGTATGCTTAAAATTGTTATAATGTTTTTTTCCTATCATTGAACTGCATTTCAGTAGTGAGTGCTTACAGATACTGCACTTTAAGTTGACACTGCAAGCCAAATGTGCACACGTTACCATTGGTGCTGTGATATGACAAAACAGTCTGTCCTTGTGTCAGCCCAAAGGATAGTTCAAAACCCTTTAGTCCTCTGAAAGGTAGACTCATAGGTCTTGGAACCCTCTCAAGGAGGTGACTGTTCAAAATTCAAGGAAGCTTGGTAACCCTAAATGGTGTACGTAGTTTGAGGTTTGGGTATTGTTGAAGATGGAATGTTCTATATTATACGTTTATTAATAATTGAGCTGAGCTGGATGATAGAGTTCTGTCTTGTTGAGTTAGATTGTAAGTCCTTCATAGGCCTTTTTTATTAGTGCCTAGCACAATGGGGCCCTTATCTTAGTTAAAGCCTTTCAGTGCTGCCATACTACAAATAGTGGTACTGGAAATCTGTGTCCAGCTCCTGCTCCAAGTCTTACTTCCTAGGCCAGTGGTTTTCAACCTGTGGTCCACAGACCCTTGGCAGTCTGCAGACTATCTAAGATTTCCAATGAGGTTTGCACCTCTGTTCAAAATTTTTTAGGGACCCGCAAATGAAAAAAGGTTGAAAACCACTGTCCTAAGCCAACAAGGGCCTGGGAGTGCTGTGAGGGCATCGGAGTGCTGCTCATGGAGAGATCTGAAACCTTGCTTATCTATGACTTCCCACTGCCTAGGCTGATGGGCCTTATCAGAGAGATGTATCCAGCCCTCCTTAGCAGGAAGGATAATGACCTCATGGAGTCTCAAAGCTGAAGTTCCAAATTGGCAGAGTAGAGAGGATCCCAGTAACTCTGTTAAGGATTCAGAGGAACCCCAGCTATAGAAAAGGTGATTAATCAATTAGAAAAACAAAATAAATGAAAACTAGTAAGTGACAAATTTGCATTGTCTTACTGTGTTTTCCCTTTAGTCCCCCAGGTTCACCTCGTACCCTTGGCTACTCGCTTTCAGCTGCTAACACTAATGTCCCTCCTCAGCATGGCATGATGGTCAAAATGCAGGGCCTGGCTTATAGTTCTGGGGTTAAGGAAATTCTTAACTTGTTTCAAGATTACTAGATCAGTAGCTTGAAGGTGGAAAATCTTCAGTGCTCCTGTTAACTATCTTTAAATTAATTATCTTTAAGATAAATCTTTAAGATTACAATCTGAGACCAGTTGCTTGTTTAAGGGAAGAGAAACTCAAGCCATAGAAAGAGTTGTAGGAAAGGGTTTGGAAGTTTGGCCCATACAGTTGGGGAACTGAAAATCTAGCAAGTGTCTGGCTTCAACTTGTGCAGCTAAATGTATACCTCCCCCAAATTCAGATTTGTGTATGCAAATGGCACTTGATGTGCCCAAACTGGGTAGACCAGCAATTTCCCTCATTGTCCACAGAGCATTACCTGGAGGTCTGCAGAGAGCTGGTTGATCAAAGGATGTTGACTGCTCCCTGTTTCTACCTGTTAAACTACATTCAAAGATAGCTGCAATTATAATAAATACTTTCCTAATAATCTTTCCATGTAAGCAATTGCTGTAGTTGCCAATGGGAGAGGGAGGTGGTCCCCAATAAAATATTTCTGTATAAGGAAGTCCACGTGATGAAAGCTGGGAAACCCTTCAGGTATTATCTACCTGATTTGGGCATGTAAATGCTGTCTGCATAGCAAAATCCAGTTTGGGGGCATGTGAAAACTTGGATGTTAACACTTCAGAAATTACCTCTTAAAAAGGAATCACATTTTGTTTTGGGAATCATTGTAGACTACTGCAGTTTCCAAAACACTGCTGGAAAAGGCTGGTTTAGACACTATTGATTAGAGCCAAGGCTAAAGACCTACTCTCACAAGGAAGGGTCTGCAGTGGAGATGGTATCCTCTACTCTTCAATTCTCATATTACTCATCTGAAAAGTATCTTTCTGTTAAACTCCGAGCTTTCCATATATCAGATTTTTGTGCAAGCCTTTAGGAAGCGTTCTGTACTGCAGCTTAGTTTCATAAGGTGCCTCCTCTCTTATGGCAAAAAGCTAGTCTTAAAATTATATTATGCAAGAAGGTTTTATGTGTATGTTAAGAGTGGCAGTGTTGCTACATAACCTTCCTGTCTCCACATAAAACATGCAAGTGCTTGTTCCTGCTGGATGCTGGTAATGTTACATCAGAGGGGAGAATCCATTCTGACTTGTCTTCAGCATGAGAGTGCTGAGATTCTTTAAGGTGAAGCTGTTTTGCCTAGGAAATGGTCAACTTTAGGTACAGCTGGTGGTGTGCATTTAAAACTATTATGTTTAGGTGGTGGCTGGACAGGAAAATTATACTTTTTTTTATTGTGGTGTGCACACAGGGAGTTGTACTGGTATAAAACTTTTAACTGGTAAAACTTTCCCGTGTAGACGAGACCTAAACCTGAGCTAAGGTCTTACCTTTCATCCACAGTAAGGTTGTAGCTGTCAACCTAACCCCTGGTATAGATGTAGCTAGGTTGATAGAAGAATGCTTCCATTGAAGTAGCTATTGCCGCTTGGGTAGGTGGTGGTCAACAGCAATGCTAAAAACCCCTTTTGCTGTAAGAAATATCTACGCTACTGGCCCTACAGTGGCAGACCTACGGCATGGTAGCAGTGCCACTGTAACACCTGTAGTTTAGATACAGCCTGAGAAAGAGCTGGCTTAGTTAGCTACGGTCAACCTAAACCCTCTACTACTTTTCCTAGTTAAGACCTGGGCTGTGTCTTCACCGCAAAAAAGTGAGAGAGCTATCTCGTTTTAAAATCCTTCCTAGTGGAGACAAAGGATAAGTAGTTTTACCTTAACTAGCTATGGCAATGTAAAAACTATCTGTACTTTGTCCCCAGTAGGATTAGGAATAGAGCTCTTGATGTAAAAAAGCATGCCTTTTTTTGCCGCAAAAAAAAAAAAAGTTGTTTTGGTTCCTCCCTGAGCTGAACTAGAAAATCTATCATGCTATATGCTATTTTCTGTCAAACTTGAAAGGGGACAGGAGGAGATGACAGTGTTCTATTTGTATGCAGATTCTACAAGGGTGAACGGAATCCTATAGCATAAATAATCCTATATTACTCCTTCTGTGCATTTAAGATAGTTTTACAGTTCAGAATAGCAGGGGCGGCTCTAGGGATTTTGCTGCCCCAAGCACGCCAGGCAGGCTGCCTCCGGCGGCTTGCCTGTGGAGGGTCCGCTGGTCCTGCGGCTTCGGCGCTTGGCGTGCTGGGGCCTGGAGCCGCCCCTGAGAATAGCAAAAGATTTCATACATTCTTGTAGCTCTTGACCACTCTGGCTAAAGGGATAATGTTAATTAAGGTAGTGCCACAAAGCTATTCAGTTGTTAATAGTTTATGGGAGAAACCCCTTCGCTCCATGAGACAATGGGTGATTTATACTGATTAGGTTACAATGGTGTGAACATAAATGTACCCTGGAATTTCATACATATTATCTGCTACTGTAGTGCATAAAGAATACTGTAGGAATTGCCAAATCAGAACACAAAGATCTGTCTAATGAAATATCCTGTGTCATTAATGGCTCATGCGAAATGCTGCAGAGGAAAGCATAAAGCCACATGATTCCGAAATGTTTTGGTGGAGGGAAAGCAGGATTTCCTCTTTACTCCCAGATAAATAGCATAACTAGGAGTCATGGTTTTAAACTTCTCTTTTTAAATAACATTATTCCATCTATGGTATATAATACTCCTTGAAAGCAACACCCATTTATTGATAGATCTAAACAGTAATACTATTACTACTTATGTAGTATGTGATCTTAAACTGAAATATTGATCATCTTTATATAGCTCTTGTACTGGATTACTAGCACAAAATCATTCCGATACCTTCTCAGCTGAACTGTTCAGTCAATAACACTTTCACTGGACATCGAAAACCTGAAAATGGGCTACATCTGAAGATAGAAGTGCTAAGACACACAAATGCGGTGCTGAAGAGCTACCAGCTTTCCAGACATGAAGCTGTGATATGAATAGTTTTTGCAAAAAGCACATTTATCCCTTGGTCATGAGATTAACCTACTTCTTACTATTCATCTTCCAGTCCCCTTATCTGTTTAATACTCTGAGTTTAACTTCTAATCTAGTGGTAGATTGCGTGGTGAAACCTCTGAAAATTCCTCTCCAATAGTGTGATCCTGTACCTACATTCCATATCACTTATCTGCTGTTTTAATAATGGTTTAAGTGCCATTCCTGCTGAATAATTCACTTTTAGTGCTACATAGACAAGAGATGATCAGGTTCCCTAAATTAAGAAAAGATTCAAGCAGGTAAAACACTCTGAAGGAATGGGGGAAGAAGGATAACAATGAGGGAAGTACATGGCTCCGTAGAAAAGCTCGTGTGCATAACTTGTAGGTTTTGAGTCATGGATTTTTTTAAGTATATAAACAAATGATTGATAATCCCCGCCAGCACCTTCACTGTAGGCATCTTGGTAAAAAGTGAATCTTGAGGAGAGATTTTTGATGGCGGTGCTAGTAGGTTTTATGAATTAGTTTGAGGAGGACATCTTTGCAATAGGAGTAGTGGAAGAAAGTGTGAAGGTACTTGTGAACCTGGCAAAGTGGACAAACTGATAAGTATTACTGGTGGAGCAAATGAGTGGGGTTGACTTGATGAGACACAAGCAAATATATAGGGAGGACGTTATTGTCGGGTTTTTGTCTTTGAATTTACATATAGTTTTCACTGGAGGAGGGAGGTGGGACAAGAAGGTGCTGGCTTTAGTTTCACTCAATATAAAGATTTGTTAATGCATGCTACGATAAATTATGGTGGTGAACAGTCTGTAAGGCTCCACCTAGTGGCGAAGTTCTCAACTTTTCCTTTCAGAGACTTGCAAACACGTGTACATTGCTGAATCACATATCTGCTAAGCTGGTGGTGGCTATCCCCTTGTTACATTTGTATTGCATTTGTTGATAGGTAAATGTCTTTCCTAGACAGTCTGTCTTTATTTTCTGAAGATGTTCTCAAGATTGTCCAAGCCTTTTATTTGAGACAGGTCCCAACTGACCAACCTTGTTTGACAACGTTCTGTTTACTAGTCCTTTAGGTTATTAGATGAGGCTTATTCTGCAGCATCACTGCTGTTGCTGAGTTGTTTTTTGCACTCTACCATGGTGACAGAGAGCATTACAAATACTTTAGATTTGTAAATCTGAAGTCTGAAGCATGCCCTGAGCTTTAACAAAAATTTATGGCTGCCTTTTCCTGTTCCTGTTGAAAACTTTTGCCCTGCTTCTGATCGTGTACATCTTAACTTGCGTTCTAGCTTGCAGCAGAGGATGGACTTGTACACACAAATGGCACGGCAAGGACAATGCCCAAAGAATGGATTTGCATTTAAAGGTCCCAGCAGTTAGACTTTCTTAGAAGAGACGGTAAGGATAAAGAACACTAGCATATTACTTGGATGTCTGATTACTATTACAGTTAACTGCCTTTAACTCCGCATTTGTATAGGCACCTTGCTAGCTGTCCATACATTCTCCTCCTTTGAAAATTGCACTCTGTTTCTATAATCTTCACAGAACATGTAATGTCACTTACTGATTTAAAATGGTCTCTTGGTTCCCTGACAACACTTGCCTATCTAAGGCACTTTTACCCACAACTGGCACTTGCTGTGTAGGCAGTCTACGTCCCAGTTCTTCTAAACTGGTGCATTGCCAGTGGTGCTGGAGTAAGTAGTCTTCAGAAGAAAGTGAGGGGTGAAGACTTAAGGAAAAGAACCTCTTTAGAGTAAAGAATCTTATTCCCAAAGTTGCATCTTGGCATAAAACATGAATTTGGCAACGCTGGTCTCAGATGCTGGGTGGGATTTGGTTTTTAAAACTAGATATGTAATCAGGGGAGAAGTGATTATGTTCCATTCCCAACAAATGCAGTTTTTGATTGGCCCTTTCCATTTGCAGAAAGGCGGGCTATCCCATGGGCATAATTAACTTCTACATGTAAATCTTCACTTACACGGATGCTGTAGCAGCAAAGTTACAGTAACTTTTCTCCTTGAATCTAGCGCAGAATCCACCACAGCCATTTTAAACAAGATGAAACATTTCAGCTAGTTAAGGGTTACCCATACAGATTCATTAGCTGAGTTGCTAAAGCCCAATATCATAGTCTGATAATCTAAGGAGTGTGCTTTGTTGAATAAACTACGATTTGTGTTTTAGTGAAATGTGTCCTGCTTTTTCTAGTAAAAAAGCTATAGTGTTTGTATGTAAAGTATTAAATTTTGCATGATCTGGAGGCTTCCAAAAATTCAGTTTTCACTGTTCATTACTATAATTATCACTTTATTATAAGAAATGATAGACTTCATGTTAAGGAAACAATGAATAAGAGCAGAACAAAACCTATGTTCATAAATAACATTCAAATTCATTGTGTATTTCATGCAGATTCCTCCTAGCTTTCTGATGTTTGTGAACAACTACAGCCAGACAATTGGAGATCGTTTGATTACATTCCTAGTTCTTCATTTGGTCAAGCCAGCTGTTCATAAGAAAAATCACCAGAACCTTGGAAATCATATTGACCAGTATCTAATTTTTAAAATATTAAATACACAATGTCCATAGAGACTCTCATACACAAATTGTCACTGTAACCACTGAGCCCTTCACTGAGAGCACAAGTTGAGAGATCACGAGTCCTGATTTTTTTTGTCTATACAGAAAGTATTAAAATGCTTTTCACATGAATAGAATTATAGTTTAGATTAAACTTTCCAGATTCAGGACTATGTTAATATACAAAGTATGTTTGAAACATCCAATAAGCCCAAATTTTTTAATCTATTTTGCACACAGTTTAACATTTTAAAAAATTATATATATATTAGGACCTTTAATTATGCATTCAACATTTTTATAAAACATTGTTTTCTTGCCTTGTACATATTTGATTGTTCTGTGCAAAAAACCCTCTGTATACTTTGACAGATTCCAACCAGGATTACTTTACACAGTGCAGAAATGGTTATGAATGTAAAATGATTACCTGAAAATTACTGTAACTTTGTAAAATACATGAAGTATGAAACGTTAAATGTTTTCTCTCCAACTCTTTTTTCATCTTGTATATTGATTATATGTATAATGTGTATTTAAGTGAATACTGACAGAAGCTAACTGCATCAGTCCCATTTCTGATGTCCCCATCCTACCACCTACCAGATTCTTTGCATGGCGAGTGTTAAATGGCTTTCTGTCCAAGAGAAGTTCTCATGATCATGATCCATTGCAAGACTCAACTTCAGAGGAGTACTAAAATCAATTTGAGAGGCCTGGTTGGCTTAAACTAACAATGGAAGATGGAAATTCTCTCCAAGTTACCTGTTCTTATCTAGATCACACAGGTAGAAACTGAAAGGTGTTATGATCCGATAACTGAGAGATTAATATGTTCATGCTCTCTGAACAGGTGTCCATTGGCCAGAAATCACCAACACAACTGGCAGTCCTTGCAAAGGTCAAGGTTTGAATACATAAACTGATCTATTGTTAATCTCACTTAAATGGTTGATGTCCTTCTGGAACAGACTTGTGGTCTATTAGCAAGACTGTATAGCAAGCCTGCACTCTCCCTCTGTCTGTGCTGCTACTTCAGCTTCTAGTTCTGTCAGACTAACTTGTTCCACGAACTTTAAACTTTTTTTTAAAAAAGCAAGGAGGAAAAAAAAATCCAATTTTGAATGTGACTAAAAGTGAAAAATATTTTGGATAATGAGGTTTTTGGTGCAATAGAGAGATCTGTTAGAAGGCATAGATGGGACATCTCTCTTGCAGCCTGTTCAAAATATTATCAAAGCCCTGGTTTTCAAAATGACCTGCACAGCAGTAACCATCTCAAATCTTATCTTGTGAAAATTAACAACATAGAATTTTTTCTGGCTTACAAAATCACTGCCAGACAAGATAAAACAGATAACAAATTGTTCTGTCCCATTGGAAAAAATCTGTTTGGCTATAATTGTAGAGCTTGATGTTGATACACATTTATCCTCCTGGAATCTTGTTTGCTCAATTTGTTAGAAAATAGATATGTACAAAATGTAAAAGTTTCTGAGGGGAGGGGAGTGGGGGAAATGGGAAGCTAAAAATACTCTTATCTGACTGAGACAACTTGTTTTGAGCAAAGGGAATATTTGGTAAGGAAGAGTCAATTCAAGACATATAAGAATCAAAAGCTACAGTGTAATATTCCCCCAGCAGTATTTACACTAATGGAGTCAGTGGTGGTGTTTTTAAATGTTAATTTGATTTTATTTTTAACTTCTTTTAAGACTTCAAATATAGTGTGAGTAAAGTAGGCAGGATTTTTCACTGTAGCTGGTCAAATTACTTAATGCAAAGTAGAAATTGAAAATATAATTTGTTCTATATCTGTGAAGGTGGCTCTGCCTTCAGTCATAAAAACAATAAAAAATGTTACTAATATTTTGCAGTTAAAACTAATTTGTTCACTTATTAAAGCAATGCTTAGTACAGTAACTCCTCACTTAACATTGTAGTTATGTTCCTGAAAAATGCAAATTTTAAGTGAAACGATGTTAAGTGAATCCAATTTCCCTATAAGAATTAATGTAAATGGGGGAGGGTTTAGGTTCCAGGGCAGCTTCCCCTAATCTACAAGCACCAGGGGCAGGGGGCTCAACCCTCAGCCCGCCCACTCCACTCCTTCCCCCAAGCCCTCACCCTTGACCCGCCTCTTCTCTTCCCCCCCCCCACCTCCTCCCCTTTTACTTTGCACGCTGCGTCCTGGCTCCTCCCCCGTCCCTGCTGCAAGCCAGCTGATTGCCGGGTTCCGGAGGGAGGGGGAACCTGCATGCCGAGTCCTCACTCCTCCCCCCTCCCTCGGGCAATCAGCTGACTTGACGGGAGCCTGTGCGCCAAGTCCTCGCTCCTCCCCCTTCCCTCCTGCCCAGAGGCAGCTCCAGGCCCCAGCACGCCAAGCTCATGCTTGGGGCGGCATGCCACAGGGGGCGCTCTGCCAGTCTCCGAGAGGGCGGCAGGCAGGCAGGCAGCCTTCGGCGGCTTGCCTGCGGAGGGTCCGCTGGTGCTGTGGCTCCAGTGTTCCTCCCACAGGTGTGCCTGCAGAGGGTCCGCTGGTCCCGCGGCTTCGGTGGAGCCACGGGACCAGCAGACCCTCCGCAGGCACGCCTGCGGGAGGTCCACCGGACCGGCGACCGGCAGAGCGCCCCCCTGGCATGCCACTGTGCTTGGGGCGGCAAAATGTCTAGAGCCGCCCCTGCTCCTGCCTACAAAATGCTGTAAGCCAGCTAATTGCTGCTGGCAAGAGGCAGGGAAGGGAGGGGGGAGGTGCGCTGAGTCCTCGCTCCTTCCCTTTCCCTCCTGCCCAGGGCAATCAGCTGGCTTGCGGCATTTGGGAGGCAGGGGAGAGAGGGGGAGCCTGCATGCCAAGTCCTCGCTCCTTCCCCCTCCCTCCTGCCTCCAAAATGCTGCAAGCCAGCTGATTGCCATGGGCAGGAGGCGGGGGAAGGCGCTGATCCGCAGGGTCTGCCAGCGGGCAGGAGGCACTGTGGGGACCGGGGTGGAGGGGGGACGGCGCATAGGGAGGCTGCCAGCTGTGGAAAAAGCAGGCAGCCAAACAACATAAGAGTGGAGCATTGCACAACTGTAAATGAGTATGTTTCCTAATTGATCAGCAACATAACAAAACAATGTTAAGCGGGATGACTTTAAGTGAGGAGTTACTGTACTGCTATAGTTAAATGTTACACCACTTTCTTCCTTGATCCTTGTTTTCAACGATTTATAAATAAGATAACCTGAATCTTGGTTTAAGTGACCTGTAAGTGTTGCTTTCATTTTTTAAATGAATCTCATACTGTGCAGGAAAAGGGGGAGAATTATTCACCTTCTGGAGACTCCAAGAGTTCAGAAGTGAGCTCCATGCTTTCCTTTCCAAGAAACCAGTCTTGAACTGAAATTTCAGTTCAAGCCATTACAACCAAGGTTTAGTTCTAGTGTGATCTAGGTCTGCCTGAGCGAAACCAATTCTATATTGCTGTCAAAAGGTTGTGCGTTTTAGAAACCAAACATACTAACAATGGCAGGCTGTTGCTATAACTAGACATATTTGCATTATGTTCTGCTCACTTTTTCCAAGGCAAATTGGAGGCCCAGTCTTGCTCCCCTGGATATCAAGGGCAAAACTCAGTGATCTCTGTGGGAGCAGGCTCTGGTCCTAATCATTCATGTTATCAGGCAATCTTGAGACTCAGTCATGACACAGGTGGAAGTACCATTGAAGAACCAGCTCTCTGTAATGTTAAGATTGTGGGTAGGGTCTGAAAATGTGACTCTGTGGCTTGTAGACAGACATGTAACTGCTCTGAAGGTAATATTTGAAATTGATCATCTGGACAGAAACTGTAGAAGGAGCTCTGTTAAGTGCTAACAATTTCTTGCCATTCACTCTTTCAAAACTATACTCCTAGCAAATCTGCATTTAATTTGGCAAATTATTTAGATTTAAAATCTAAATTCATGTGGAGCCTAAATATGCCTTACACTAGCTGGAACACTGTTTTTAAACGTGTTTGATAAACACTTTAAGGGTGGTGATAAAAGTACATTTAGAATTCAGGCTGACACCTCATTTCACACTTGTTTTCTGAGGAGGGGGAGACATGAGCTAAGGACCTCGGGTGTTCACTTTAACTTTTTAATTTCCCAAATGTGTGGTTGACTTGTACCTCAAGCTAACCGTTTGTTGTGTTTTGTACTTCATATAGACTGTCTGCAAGATCTGAATTTTAAGGTCTTGATCTAGATTTTTTTTTGGAAAGAAAAAAACATTGCCTGTGCTCACTCTTGTTTAATGTCATAAACTGCATAGTGAAAAGTTGTATTGCTTTGCTATGAATGTTTACAATAGCATAAGCCAGCACTGTCTCGTTTTGAGGCAATTTATTAACAATTTCACAGTTTATCATTTTTTAAAATGTTCTTTGTGAACTTAAGACTTCAGGTTGGATTTTCAAAAGTACTTAAGGGAGTTTTTGAAAATTCTGCCTTAAATCTTAATTTTGTTGTCTCTGGCTTGCAATACAGTCTTCTGTCACAGTATTGTAAAAAGTGGCTTGGCAAGGAGCAGTCAGACCACATCTTGCTGCAGTAAAGCCATTAAACTGTTGTAACCAATGTACATTTTCCCCCCGCAGGCTATCTGCATTCAGCAGGCAAGCCTCTCTTTGTGGATCTCGAATTAATATTTTAATGTGAACATGGCTTCCCGCCCAAGGTTATGTTCATCATTGTGTGCTTATTTTTTCACTATCAAATGCATTGGGATTTTTGCAGTTTGCACGCACAAAATGTCATTGCCTTGTACGTGAACAAAAATAACATCAATACTAAGGGCCTGATGCTGTGAACACTTACTTACAGGCTTAATTTTAAGTAGGTGAATACTTCCATTGAAAGTAATGGGACTGTTCACCTTTTTAAAGTTAAACAGCTGTGTATGTGTGTGCAAGATGAAGGCCCATATTAATACTCCAACACCTTCAAGATAAAAAATGCATCTGCTCCTAATGTGACAGTTTGAATTGCAGCAAAGTATTGTAGTTGTCTAACGAGACTTCATTTTCCATTCCATTTTCTGAATGTTAGCAGTATTATCTTTAAATCATCATGCTCTAGAAAGCAATAATTTGTAACTAAAAAATGTAATACTTGTGTGTGTGTTAACCAGACTGTCACTGGCTTACATTTTCTCAAAGGTAACTTGTTAAAATGTAGAGCCGTTGTGGTAGATAGAGGGAGGAAACACTAGCACACTAAATTAATTTTGTTACTGATATCTGATTTATTGGACAATGTGTGAATATCTGCTACAGAAGTGCAATATGTGACAGTATATAGAATATAGCTTGTGTCCAAATTCAAAAGGGGGAGGAGGGGGAAAACAGGTCTTAAAATAACTGAGTTACTTCACTGTTTGCTTGAAAGTGAGCGTTTGGCATGTGGAGTTATGCAGATTTCTAGTAGATGCTATTTTTTGTTTAATTATTAACAACTTGAATGGGGAGCCAAACAATTTCTCGTCCCTGCACCCTCCCTTACAGCTTGCCCAACATGATCCTTTTCAATATAGGAGGCTAGATTGACTACTTGAAAAACAAATGTATTCTGGAGAATAGGTCAGAATAAATAATTGAGTTCACTTTTAAATAACTGTCTTAACATGGCTTGAAAGCTTATGGGAAAGGCAGCATGGTACTAATAAAGAAAGAATGAAGCAATGTATGTTTTATTGTGTAGAGCTAACATACTTTGGTAATAAAAATGTTCTTTCCTACCTCTTGAATGTCTTCATTTAAATGGGTGACAGTTTTCTGGTTTAATACATGCCATGTCATAAACAAACTAGGGAAATACAACCTAGATGGATCTACGGTAAGGTGGGTGCATAACTGGTTGGAAAATCGTTCCCAAAGTGTGGTTATCAGTGGTTCACAGTCATAATGAAGGCATAATGAGTGAGGTCCTGCAGGGATCGGTTTTGGGTCTGGTTCAGTTCAATATCTTCACCAATGGTTTAGATAATGGCATAGAGAGGACACTTATAAAGTTTGTGGACAATACCAAGCTGGGAGGGGTTGAAAGTGCTTTGGAGGATAGGATTAAAATTCAAAATGATCTAGACAAACTGGAGAAATGGTCTGAAGTAAATAGGATGAAATTCAATAAGGACAAATGCAAAGTACTCAACTTAGGAAGGAACAATCAAAATGGGAAATGTCTGCCTAGAAAGGAGTACTGCGGAAAGGGATCTGGGGCTCATAGTGGATCACAGGCTAAATATGAGTCAACAGTGTAATGCTGTTGCAAAAAAAGCAAACATCATTCTGGGATGTATTGGCAGGAGTATTGTAAGCAAGACACAAGAAGTAATTCTTCCGCTCTATTCCATGCTGATTAGACCTCAACTGGAGTATTGTGTCCAGTTCTGGGTGCCACATTTCAGGAAAGATGTGGACAAATTGGAGAAAGTCCAGAGAAGAGCAACAAAAATTATTAAAGGTCTAGAAAACATGATTTATGAGGGAAGATAGAAAACATTGGGTTTATTTAGTAGGGAGAAGAGAAAATTGAGAGGGAACATAATAGTTTTCAAGTACATAAAAGGTTGTTGCAAGGAGGAGGGAGAAAAATTGTTCTTAACCTCTGAGAATAGGACAAGAAGCAATGGGCTTAAATTGCAGCAATGGCAGTTTAGGTTGGACATTAGGAAAAACTTCCTGTCAAAGTGGTTAAGCACCGGAATAAATTGCCTAGGGAGTTGTGGAATCTCCATCACTGGGGATTTTTAAGAGCAGGTTAGACAAACACCTGTCAGGGATGGTCTAGATAATACTTAGCCCTGCCTTGAGTTCAGGGGACTGCACTAGAAAACCTCTCAAGCTTCCTTCCAGTTCTATGATTCTATGTTGTGGTGTATAGGATTCCATTACGGGGAGATTTTTCAGTAATGCAGACCTGCAGTCAAATATTGGTGTAAAAGATGAGTTCTACAACAGAACTGAAGTATTGCTATGTATGTGGTAGGGACAAGGTGGGGAAGGTGATATCTTTTATTGGATCAATTTCTGTTCATGAGACGGACAAGCTTTCGAGCTTACACAGAGCTTATGCAGACCTGAAGAAGAGCTCCAGGCCCATCGACAGAAATTCCAGGGCCAGGGAGTCCCAAGGGGGGAACAGGGCCTGGGGCAGAAGTGACAAATCCGTCGCTGCCCACAATGGCCCGTGGGGCCCCCCAGAGTGTGAGGCCCAGAGCAGTCTCATGTGCCTAGGCACCGTGTGGCCTGCCCAGGTGATTTAAAAGGGTCTAGGACTTCTGGCCACTGTTGCTGTGGTGGCAGCTGGGGGCCCACGGGCCCTTTTAAATCGCCTGGATCCTTGGACAATTGCCCCCCTGTCAGCAGGCCTGAAGATCTCTGTGCAAGCTCGAAAGCTTCTCTCTCTCACCTACAGAAGTTTGGTCCAATCAAAGATATTACCTCCCACACCTTGTCTCTTTAATATCCTGGGACCAACACAGCTACAACACTACTGCAGACACATGTGGTAATAAGATAACTCAAGTTAAAATAGCAGCAAAGACACAGCAATGGGCCTTATTTAGCAGTTTGGGTTAAAGCCTATAAGAGAGTCTGTCTTTGAACTCATGCTGCTACCCCAAGTTAAAAGCTGAGTTGCTGTGTCTTCACTGATGTTCTAATATGGTTTCGCTAACCCAAGTTAAGAATACACCATTGCAGTGAAGACTTACCCTAGAACTAAGATTTTAATAGGGGTTATTTTAGCACAGGTTCAAATATGCTTTTTTTTCAAAGTGAAGACAAGGCTGAGGAGTTCACAATCTCTATGCAGGCCAATATGGGAGAAACAAACTCTTCCAATTTGACAAATGGGAACTAAGGCAGTAAAAACTCAAAAGGAAACTTGTGGCAAAGCCAGGAACTGATCATTTCCTAACTACCAATCACCACAAGTCTTTATTTTCTTAATCTTTACACTCACTTTTTCCAGCTTGGGGGAAGGCTCAGTACCAACTGCAGGCAAATGGTACAGGTGTACATCCCTATCCCCTGCCTATGGCCTAGGGATGTACATGTGTTCTGTGCTATGCCTCACCCAGGTGGGCATAATTGTCTTCTCCCTACTTTCTTCAGGTAGGAGGAGAAATGCTGATGATTCTCCTCTAGGACTTCAACTTGCCTGCATGGACAGGGGAGCATTGGGACAATGAGTGAGTAGCATCACTCAGGAGATGGGACTGTCCTTCTCATCTCTGAAAGACTACATCCTCCACCACTCACTCAGTGCTCTCTAGAAAGAGGGAGTCGAGAGTAGAACTGGTGCAGTGGCAGACTGGGCCTGTGACTAAGGTAAGCAGCAGCTGCATCACTCGCAACTCTCTAGGGCTTTGAGCTGAGCACCACGTCTAATCAAAGAGTCTGGCAGTTCCAGGATTGAAATGCTAGAGTTTCTAGCACCCAGTTGCTCCTAGAATGACCTATATCATACATGCTACCTAAGGAAGTATTTAATATCAAGTTGTTTCTGTGTTTCTTGACTGCAGAGTTAACTTGGGTGACTGTCCTACTGTTGGCCTAGCCTGAACGTTAGCTAAACTGCAAAGCCCTGGCCATGTTATCATGTCCTCACTGGTGCTACATGCAGCTGTGTGTCATTAGGACCTGGGTGGCCACACTAGAAGTTGCTTTGCGATGCAGTAAGCTAAGAGGCTCTGATTCTTTTGCAGTGAGTGATGGGAGGACTTAGCTACAGGGGAAATTACAAGAAGGTATTGAAGGATTATGAACATGTGAGTGATTTAGTTTGTCCGTGTTGCAGTGTGGGCAGATTACCAGCTAGCCTGGGTGTAAAGCACCACTTAATTTGGGTGAGAAGGTTTGCATGTGTGAACAGGAAGGGGGGTGAGGATTAGGAGCAACACATGAAGAGCCCAAGATAACTCTGCAGTGAAGACAGCCTGAGTAGTTAAAACTGTTTTTGAAAAAAAATGAAGTATACAAATGCTCCACAAACATCTTTAGCTACAACTATGATATATGCATTAAATTAACTTTTTTTGCGGAGGGAGAGAATGCAGCCTTCCATTCCTTATGGTAGCATTAAAGTACTGAATTATTTAAGCAGACCTTGCTTTAAAAAAAGCTAATGCTTATATGGACAGGTGATTAGATAATACAAGCCTGTCGTGTAAAATCTGGGGACAGCATTGTGGTGTAGAACTCCAGATACATGTACAGTTTAGAACATTAAGGCTTTACGCTTTACCTACCACTGAAGTTGATGGCAAAACTCTCATTGACTTTGGAGTCTAAATGCTAACAAAATCCTGAACCTCAAAGATAGAAAACAGGTTGTCTAGATGTTTAGATTGTCTAGTCTATCCCTGCCAGAAATAAGTCTACACACACTAACTTTACATTCTCAATTGTTTTGTCCCTTACACTTAAATTCTTGCAATGGAGTTTCAATATCATCTCTGTCTAATTCAGAAATTGTTAAATTATTTTTGATAAACCAAAATTATTCTGCACAGATTTTTTCAAATTATTGTTCTTCCCACCTTATACACAAACATGGTGGTGCATATATAATTTTCTGTGAATATTCTCAACCCAGTGAACAAACTTGGTAATTTAGCATATAGGCAATGCTGAGATTTAAATTCTGATTCTTGAATATTTTACATCTTCTGCCACCTACAGGCCTCCACAGCAAATCAAGTTTCCAGACTCCTGTCGCTGCAATGCAGACTGTCATAGACAGAACCCTTTCCAATTAATTGTTCTTTGCTTTTTTTAAGTTCACTTACAAATAAATCCAATCGCTGAAAGCTTTATTTAAAGCAGGTGTTTAGGAGTGTTTTTATTTATATATATATATATATATATATAACACCCCTATACACCTGCTTTAAATATATATAAACTGAGTGTCAGCATAGACAGGATTGGGGATAGAAATCAAGGGTGACATTCTTTGGGGCAAGAATATGATAGTGCCTTACTAAAAATAAGAAATCATCTCCAAAAACATGAAGAAAATCAAGGAATATGTAATTTGGTCTGAGTATAATCTGCTAATACAGACTACTGTATGTTTGGATCTTTAGGGAGAATACATATGACATCTGTATAAAATAATATAGAGAGCTTTTAGTTTGTCAGTGTGTTCTTAGCACTACACTGTGTGATCCTGGATACCAGATATTCTGTATCCAGTGCAACTTGGAGAGTGGAGACCACAAAGGTGGCTGTAAACCACCTTTATGGCTCTAGCATTTGTGTTATTGGTCACTGGTCCAGTTTCGAGAAGCAACTCAGAGCAGTCTGACGGCTGTTCTAACTTTTATGATTTGCACTGGTCCTCAAGGCAGTTCTGGCAGTTGAGGATTGTTGTACAAAGAAACTCTAGCCCCCTCCCCCACCTCCACCTCCTTTGTCCAAGCTACACTCCTCTCCTACCCCCAAGAGCAGAGAGGGATGATGTACGCCTCAGGTAGCTCTCTTTGCTGAGGAGTCCCCAGGTGGCTTGTTAAGCTAGCTTTTAGCAGTGGAGTATGTTTCAGGTTCTGACACACAAAAGCTGTATGAAGTAGTCACAGGTGGAGTATCACTGTGCTATTTGGAGCTCAGCTTGTGGCTTTCAGGGCACTGTACACATCCCAAACAATGTGCCAGGAAGCCATTTTTTGAGAAGTTTCAGCTGGTGGGGTCTTGCCTCCAGTGCTGACAAGACATAATGTGATTCAAATGTTCTTTATAAACCATCAGCCTGGCATGAACAAAACTGTGATGTGGCTTTGGTTATACAGTACCTAGCATGCTGGGGACCAAATCCTGAAACCGAGTCTTTGGGCACTATTATGCTGTAAATATTACCAGTAAATAAGACGTAAATAAATGTTTTTTGCCACCTGAAATCTCTACTAGGAAATATGACCCCAAACAATTGAAAACTGAAAATGTCTGTTTCCAGTTGATATTTAAAGTGCAGTACTAGTCTGAAAAGAAACTATCAAAATAGCATTAGGAAGTTCTATATTTATTATGTCTCAGTGGCTTCAGATCAAAAATTCTCCACTTACAAGTAAACAAAGATTCTAGCCCTTCAAACTCAACCTAGTCTCTGAGAGTGAAACTAGATTATTTTCCTTTTTATGCATTATCACCAGTAATGAATGTTCTGCAGACTAAATAATGTCCGCAGTGACAGCTGTCAAGGCCTATTGGCTTCAGATTATGCCCTTAGTTATCCCTGTACAACTTTGTTGTGGTTAAAGTGTTACGCAGGTGTAATTGACTGCCATGTAATTGGAACTTAGTGAACAATTAATGCACAAAAAGGAACAGAATGCCGCTCACTCTCTTACACAAATTAACTCTGCAGTACTAACGCATTAATAGATAGTAAAACTCATTTGGAGCACTACAGTCACACTATATGAGTGTAAGCCAGCAAAAAGCAGATCTACCGAGTAAGACAGTACTGTTTTTTTAAGTCACTTTTCAGATTTGAACTATGCTTTATCACTAGTATGAATGAGAAAGTGGTGTTTGGAAAGGTTTGTGAGGCTTTGGTACAGATACCTGGTCCATATAGAAATATTTACATTTGGGTAGGAACAAATCTTGGGAGACAGCTAAGAAAGCTTCCAAGGCAATGCATTACAAGTGGATAGGACCCATAGCCAGGAACATGCAACAACGGAATCTGGGCTAAATGCTGCTTCTTTTTGGCCTGCTGCACAGGTAAATTTTTATCCAATTTTGAACGCTCCATATTTCTTCTTGGTTACAACAGTTTCTGAGGACTTGACTAGTGACCAGTTTTCTGGGTATCATGTAGAGGCAATTCCTGAAAATGACGGTGTTAGAATATTCCAGTTCCATTTTAGGAAATAACCTAGAATTAAGCTGACAGATGCAGTGGTGGGTGTGTTAGTGTTACTTGTAGCCTGAATATAAGGGCATTTCGTTGGAAATAAAAGGTCTAAGTGTCTCCCAAATCTCTAAAAATATATGTGATGAACTATTGGAACAAATGGATAGAGGCTGAACTGACTGGGGGAAGGAAGTTGCTCATGTAATTATGGGAACAGAATGGGGAGTCAGGATTTTTTAAGTTGCTTTGGAAAAGATGAGAGGAATTTCAGTACAAATGTGTGTGAGTGAATCTTGGTCAGTTTCAAAGGAATATAGAACAGAGACAGAGCAAAGTATCCTAAGTGGAAATAATCTGTTCTACTCATGTTTTTGTTTGGGGCGAGAGAAGGTCCCTGTGCCATCTCATGCTGTTCCTTACAGGGGAATTCAAATGTGGGAAGGTTGCGACTGTGGTAGGCAGCAGTCTAATTTCTCATATAAATCCCCAAGTCCCTCATGCTTTCTTTGTGGCTACACACAGTGTGGGAATGCAACATAAAAACTATAGTGAAATCCTTTTAAAAAAACTTTAACTCTTCTGTTTGTTTCATTGCTTATGGGGGAAAAGATTGTGCAAATTTATGCAATCACAATTCAAATGCATCTATCCAATCAAAGTTTTTATTTATGAAGTGACAAGGCACTATCATAACCCAAATCACTGAAAATGAATAAAAATAAAAACCAAAAATTGAACTAGCTAAACATAATTAAATTATAATAATGTAAAAAATCAGAAATTTCTAGGCAGCTATAACATGAATTGATGGTTGTTACAAAAGAGGTCTGAGGTTCAATCATTCCCTAGCAATGTACTCACTGAAGCATCTCTTTGTTAGTATAAATTGAAATTTATTAATAAAGAAAAATGTCAGACGTGTCCATTCAATGAGCACTAGAGAGATGGGTATGACATCACTTATAGCCAATAAGAAAGCTCCATCTGTGTTCAGAGTTCTACACCCACTCTGTACTGTGTATTAATGTACCAAGCAATTTGTATGTTCTCAGCACTGCAGTATGAACGCTTGCTCTAAGAACAGAGCCCACTGAGTGCATCAAAGGGGCTCTTAATAAAACATGTAGGGAGAGCTGAAAATCTGGCTGGCTGGCAGAGTAATGAGCTAAATGGCAGCAAAGTCTTGTAATTTTTTGTTAAAAGTAATTAACAGTTTAAAAGGAGAATCAGCTGGGGGTGCCAAATCACTGTGAGCAGAGCCTTTATACTAGAATATGATTTTCATAGACTAGATACTTAGCTCAGTTGTCACTGTTCCTCCAGGGTTCAGTGTGTTTTTCCTGTCTCTCTGTGTGGGTAATTCTTAATCAATGATTATGCACACACACAGAAAAGAAGAGAAAATACATTAAAGTGACACATTGTGACCCTCAACAAAGCATGTATTGGGATCACCTGATGAATCCTGTACTAATGATGGATAACATGTTTTGGATACTGACAGATTTACAGAAAGCTGCTTAAAGTAGAAAACGTCTGCACTCAAAGATGTGAAGCACTCACGTCCTCAACTTGCTTTGTTCGACTCAGTGAACTAATAATACAAATGCCACTTTAAAAGCACCCTACAGATTACATTCTCATAGAGCTTCTTAAAAGCTCACACAGTGAAAGTGCATTTAGGCTAAAAAGGTAGCTTTAACTTTCACAATCATGACTATACAATAGCTGTAGCATTTCATCTCAGCAGCAGCAGTAGCTCCACTAAGTGCATCACTTCACAATTAACTGAACATAGAACTGATGTCTTTATTATTTTATAGCATTCTTTTGGATTCTAAGTAAAGTTAGAGTCTGAAAGGTACTTTGTCAAGCAACTTCTGGCATAAGATGTATTGACAATAAGTAGCACCTTACTACTATGAACGCAAGTAAACTGCAAAGCGACGCAGCTGCAATAAAACTAAAAACTCAGATGTGCTGTTTACTGAACTAGTGAGGCAGTTAGGGTGTGTGATGTGACACTTCCTGAAATCACTCTGCCATCCCTTCTCAGGGCCATGTATATGGTCTTGTGTATATATTTATATTGCTGGATTCCTTCTATTGTTTGAATATGCAGAGCAGCAATTTCCAGTCCATTCTGCAGTTGTAATTACCAAAAAACCCCACACGTGCGCACACACAAAACTAAGCAAGAGTTAGGCTCACCTCCTCTCTGGTCGGCTAGAATGCCCTTGTCCAGGCACACCACCACCCTCTCTGTCACTGTCAGCCACTGAGGCTACGTGTTCACTACCAACAAAGAGAATAGCTAATGTGAGTTAGCTGCAAAAATCCTCTTGAGACAAGGCACAGGAGGCTTTTACCTCACTGTAGCTAGGTGAGTTCAACACTCAACCACTCTCCCCCCACCCCACCTGGGGTTGACCTCACTTAGCTACAATGAGGTTAAAAATTACCTGTGCCTAGTTTCAACGGGATTTGAGAGCAAGATCGAGAACTCATGTTAGTTATCTCACTTTGAAAATGCACCTTTTATTTTCAGAGAAGACATAGCCTGAGTCCTCCAAAAGCACAGCTTTCCTAGTGAGTCCCAGAGATTGAGAGGGATGGTCTCTAAGATATAACTGAGGCCCAGGGTCAAAATGAACTGGCTCCCAGACATTTAACCAGCTCACTCCCCACAAAAGTGGATATCACCATGTGATCCAGGATCTAAACTTTCATTTAAAAAATATTTAGCCATATCAGTTTAGACAGAACCTTCCAAATATAAACAAACTGGGGTCTGCAGGCATCCTGGAAACAATAGTTCTGAGGTGGGAACTGGTCTGCTTCATCTCAATGGGATGTAGACTCTCAATATTATCAGAGAAACAAGATAGGTGAGATAGTATCTTTTACTGGATGAACATCTGTTGGTGGAAGAGACAAGCTGTGGAGCTTCACAGTGCTCCTCTTCAGCTCTAGGGAAGATAAGCAGAGTATCTAAGGCAGAGGTGAGCAAACTACGGCCGTCCTGCCCGGTACTTGAGCTCCTGGCCGGCAGCAGAGCTGCGCGCTCCTACCGAGCAGAGCAGCAGGGTGTCTGGTTCCGGCCAGTGCGGAAGCCAGACGTGCTGCTCTGCATGCTCTGCTCGGCGTGGTAAGTGGGCTGGGGCCGTGGGGTTGTATAAGGGGCGGGGGACCTGGGGGGTGGTTGAATGGGGCTGAGGTTCAGGGGGGCGGTCAGGGGATGGGGAACAAGGGAGTTGGATAGGCATTGGGTCCCCGGGGGCCTGTCACGGGGCGGGGGTGTGGATGGGGTCGGGGCAGTCATGGGACTGGGAGCAGGGGGGGTTGGATAGGGGGTGGGGTTCCATGGGACAGTTAGGGGCGGGGGGGCCGGGGAGGGGGCAGTTAGGGGACAAGGAGCAGTGGGGGTTGAATGGGTCAGGGGTTCTGATGGGGGCAGGAAGTGGGAGGGGTGGATAGAGGGTGGGGGCCAGGCTGTTTGAGGAGGCACAGCCTTCCCTACCTGGTCTTCCATCCAGTTTCACAACCCCAATGTGGCCCTCAGGCCAAAAAGTTTGCCCATCCCTGATCTAAGGGCATGGCTACACTTGCAGATGTAGAGCGCTTTGAGTTAAACCAGCCTTTGTAGAGCGCAGTCGGGAAAGCATTGCAATCTGTCCACACTGACAGCTTTAAGTGCACTGGCATGGCCACATTTGCCGCACTTGCAGCAGCATTGAGAGCAGTGCATTGTGGGTAGCTATCCCACAGAGCACCTCTTCCCATTATGGTGCTGTGGCTTGTGGGAAGGGGGTGCAGGGCATTCTGGGTCCTGTCCCAACATCCCGTGATGCATCAGTTCGCCTCCCAGCAACCCCTGTGTTTCCGTCCACATTTGCTGAGGAATATGCCGATGACTCTCGCCAGCACATCACGTTTGGCAGTCGAGTTACTCCTTAAGATCCAAACTGACATTGAGGACTCCAATGATATTGACTCGGGTACTGCATACGCCACGAGATTGCTTGTGTCATTCGTAGACATGCTCACCACCATGGAACGCTGCTTTTGGGCTCGGGAAACAAACACTGAGTGGTGGAATCACATCATCCTGCAAGTCTGGGATGACGAGAGTGGCTGCAAAACTTTCGGATGAGAAAAGCCGCTTTCATGGGACTGTGAGGAGCTTGCCCCCATCCTGCGGCACAAGGACATGAAACTGAGAGCTTCCCTAATGGTGGAGAAGCAGGTGGCTATTGCAATCTGGAAGCTGGCAACACCAGACAGCTACCAATCGGTTGCTAACCAGTTTGGAGTGGGAAAGTCGACCATTGGAATCGTGTTGATGCAAGTTTGCAGGGCCGTTAATCGCATCCTGCTCAGAAGAACTGTGACTCTGGGTAAGGCGCATGACATTGTGGCTGGCTTTGCACAAATGGGTTTCCCTAACTGCAGAGGGGCGATAGATAGGACCAGTGATGAGCTGCCAAAATCTTAACAACGGGTTCCCTATAAAAAGTTCTGATTTAAGGGATGTGCGACAGCATGTATTTTTTGTACCAATAGGGTTACCATACGTCCATATTTTCCCAGGAGGTGATTAAGAACCGAAAAGCCTGACATGTCCAGGAAAATACAGATGTATTTTAACCTTACCTAAAGTTCTTTTTTAAAAAGATGGGGCTGAACTAGAAATGAGCTCCGTTTCACATGTGTGGGTGGTGATCAGGGACAGTCTCAATTTTTGGGTCTTTTTCTTATATAGGCTCCTATTACCCCTCACCCCCGTCCCGATTTTTCACACTTGCTGTCTAGTCACTCTAGGGTGTGCACATGTGTGGGTCCCAGCTGCTCCCTGCCCCCCCCTCATTAAAGCAGGTGTGCAGGGTTACTGCCCTGGGAACTGCAGGGCACCAGTGGATGTGGGGCTGGCTGCAGATAGGGGCGTGGTGCAGGGCTAGCTGGAGGCAGGGAGTGACACGAGCTGGCTGTGGGCAGGTGATGCAGACGGGCGGGCTGCGGGCGGCTGTGGGCAGGGGGTGGCTGCGGGCGGCTGTGGGCTGGGGGTGGCTGCAGGCAGGGGGTGGCTGTGGCAGGGGCTGCAGGCAGAGGCTGGCTGCGGGCAGAGGGTGGCTGTGGCAAGGGCTGGCTGCGGGCAGAGGGCGGCTGTGGGCAGGGGCTGGCTGTGGGCAGGGGGTGGGGCAGAGGGCGGCTGTGGGCAGGGGCTGGCTGCGGGTGGCTGTGGGCAGGGGGCGGGGCAGGGGGCGGCTGCGGGCAGGGGCTGGCTGCAGGCAGGGGGCTGGCTGGGGGCAGGAGCTGGCTGCGGGTGGCTGCGGGCAGGGGCTGGCTGCGGGCAGGGAAGGCGGGGGAGGGGCGCAGATACTCACACGGGGGGGGGGGGGCTGGGAGCAGCAGGACGCAGCCGGGGACTCACCAGGCAGCAGCAGGAGCCCCAGGGCCAGAGGTCCAAAGAGCAGGAGCAGCAACAGGGCCAGGAGGCAGCTCACATGGCTCTCGCAGCACAGCGCAGCGCCCCCCGGCGGCCGGGAGGAGGAATTACAGGCTTCCCAGGCAAAGCCCATCAAAGCTTCCCTCGCAGGGAAGCTAGTTAACAAGCGGTTCTAAAACCGCTTCTAAATTTAACAATGGGTTCATGCGAACCCGTGCGAACCGGCTCCAGCTCACCCCTGGATAGGACGCATATTCCAATTCTGGCACCAGCCCACCTAGCTTCCAAGTACGTTAATCGGAAGGGGTATTTCTCTATGGTTCTCCAGGCGCTTGTGGATCACCGTGGGTGTTTCATTGACATTAACGCAGGCTGGCCCGGAAAGGTGCATGATGCACTCATCTTTCAGAATACAGGCCTGTTCAGGAAGCTGCAAGCCAGGACTTTCTTCCCGGACGAGAAGATCACAGTAGGGGAAGTCGAAATGCCCATTGTGATCCATGGCAGGGCCGGCTCCAGACCCCCGTGCGCCAAGTGCGCACTTGGGGCGGCATTTTGCCGGGAGGGCGGCAGGCGGCTCCGGCGGACCTCCCGCAGGCATGACTGCGGAGGGTCCGCTGGTCCCGCGGCTCCGGTGGACCTCCCGCAGGCATGCCTGCGGATGCTCCACCGGAGCCGTGGGACCAGCGGACCCTCCGCAGGCACGTCTGCAAGAGGTCCCCCGGAGCCGTGGGACCAGCGACCGGCAGCACGCCCCCTGCAGCATGCCGCCGTGCTTGGGGCGGCCAAATTCCTAGAGCCGCCCCTGATCCTTGGAGACCCCGCTTACCCGTTAATGCCATGGCTCATGAAACCCTACACAAGGAGCCTTGACAGCAGCAAAGAGCTGTTCAACAACAGGCTGAGCCGGTGCAGAATGACTGTGGAGTGTGCTCTTGGCCATTTAAAGGGCTGCTGGCACTGTCTGTATGGGAAGCTGGACCTGGCCAATGACAACATCCCCACGGTTATATCCGCGTGCTGTACCCTCCATAACATTTGTGAAGGGAAGGGTGAAAGCTTCACTCAGGCATGGACCTCGGAGGTTCGACACCTGGACGCTGAATTTGAACAGCCAGAGAGCAGGGCTATTAGAGGGGCCCAGCGTGGGGCTGCAAGGATTAGGGATGCCTTGAGGGAGCAATTCAATGCTGAAAGCCACCAGTAATGTTTGGTGCCCCGCACAGGAGTGAAGTGCAGTGGTTACAATGTTAGTAGGAATCTGTTTGCTATGCTGACTTGCACTGCCTGTTGCTTTCCTGGGCTAAGGTATCTTTTACTTATTGCCGATAATAAAAAATGTTTTCAAAAGCAAAAAAATCAATTTATTGAAAAGAAACACAACTGCTTGGGAAACAGAAAGGGCAAGGAGGTGGGGTGGGGAACGGTACAATCACAGATTTGCACATGTCCTGTTATCATACTCAGCCTTCCTGTCTGGAGTGCTGTGCACTGAGTGCTGCACTTCAGGATGGCTGTGATGCATGGTGATGGGGGTTAAGTGCAGTGGGTAAGGGTTGTAGTTTTCAGGGCTGGGTGCTGAAACTACAGGTGTTGCAGGCAGCTGGTGGCGATAAGAACCCAGATGTTGGGGAAAGTGGGTTGGAGGTGACATGGAGGCACCAGGGAAAAAGTTTTGGGACAAGGGCTGTGGCGGGGAGCGGAGGGCGCGGTAGTGCTCCACCTGCCTGGCTACTAGCGCTTGGATCAAGTCCACTTGGCACTTCATGATGCTTATCAGCCGCTCTGTGCTTTGCTGCCGAAGCTCCGCACTTTGTGCCAGCGATCTGCATTCTGCTGGCGGATCCTTCTTTCACTGTCCCCCCCACTCCTGTGCTTTTACATTCTCGTTAAGGGACTGCTGCATTTCTTCATGCAGCATGTCTTCTTTGCTTCTACGTGGCCTCTTCCTAATTCTTTGGAGTCTTTCGGCCAGTGATAACACGGATGGCTGAGATCTCAAGGTTGCATCAGTAAAGTGTAAGCAGAGTCAGGATGAGCTCTACCCTGACATCTGGTGGTGAATTATGGGAAGTGTGGAAAGGAATTTCAGGTATTTGCATTTGCCCACCCACCCCGCCTAGCATAGCCCACAGCAGCCTGGGATGGTTACTTTGACAGCTGTGGGATCCCCAATTTCTTTGTTATTGGGGCAGGAGGAATAAAGTGTTGTCACCCTGATTATGTGAATGAGGAACTATGAAACTGTTTTATGACAGAGAGTTTCACCATCACTTAAGTAGCACTCGCTAGACAAGGGACATGGGTGCCAAAACCTAGTGAATTGAGAGAGGTTGGGGACAGGTATGTGTACCTGATGGTATGGGTGCCTTTTAAGGGCCTGGCATACCAATTGCATCTCCTTCTCCCTCCCTCTCCACTGTTGAATAGTAGAGCTAATTTTGATTCTATTAGGAATCTAGCTAGAGGCTGCTGAGCTGAATTCACTTTGGACCAATCGTGCACCAGCACTGGGGCTCCCCTACTACAAGCTGAAATCACTAAGAGCTGAGATCACTGAGTGCTGTGTTAACTAGTGGGGGAGCTTGAAGATATATCGCTAAGCGGCTGGCAGAGCAGTTTGCAGGATGGTTGGAGCGGCCTAGCACAGCAGAGTGGAGCTGAGCCATTTGTGGGGACAGTTGGTGGAGTGGAGCATCTGGTGGAGTGGAGCAGTGTGTGGGATGGTTGGAGCGGCCCATGGAACAGCAAGTGGATTGGAGTGGAGCAGTTTGCGGGGATGGCTGGAGGAGCGGCGCAGAGCTGTTTGTGGTGAAGGCTGAAGCAGATCTCCTCGGAGAGGTGGGGCAGTCGGCCTCGGCCCACATAAGGTGCCCCTTTACACCCTGTGTGCCTCCCCCCATTTCCACCCAGGCTTGGGGGGGGGGGTAAAACTCTGCAGATGAACTTTTGAACTCTGGGATGATTTGGACTTAAGACCCTGAGGGGAAAAGGACATTGTCAAATTTACTTGGAGGTGGGGTTTTTTGCTCATGATTTGTGGTAAAACTCTCTGTCATAAAACAGTTTCATAGTTCCTCATTCACATAATCAGGGTAAGGGAAGAGGTAGACACAGCTGCCTTAATATGCCCTGACCCTAAAGGGACCTCTGATGTGTCTGTGCTGATAGGGACCAACTCCAGTCTCTTCAAGGTGCTTGCGGATTACTGCAAATGATGGGCTGGGGATCAGTACCTGAATGCCTTGATGATCCATATGCTTTGTGCTGAAGCCTATAGGAAGATTGAGAGCGCTAAAAAGAAGACATCTGAGCTACCGATTGGGGCACTGAAGTACATGGGCACAACCCCTTTAGTAGTGCCTGCAAGGACGGAGCAAGAAGTGCTTGTCATGAGTATCAGGCTGAAAGGCAGTAAAGGGGCATTAGCAATGGTAGAGCAGCTGGTTGAAGGAGAGCTCCCGGAAGGAGTGCTGGTCCCCAGTGGAGTCATAACCCTACCTGCTGAAGCCCAGAAAAAGGTGACTATACTGATTGCTAATGAAACAAGTCGAGATGTTGTTGTGAAGCAAGGACAAAAGATAGCAAAACCGGCTCGAGCCCCCACCCAGTGACCTGGGACAATTACATACCACACCCCTCCCCCAGGCGCCTCTAGGAGGCAATACTTCCCCACTCGCAAGCACGGAGTCTGAGTATAGCAAAATCCTTTTAATAAAGGAGGAGAAACGTTACGTTGGAGAAACACCACAAACAGGATTATAACACAAACCATGAGCAAAAAACTCCACCTCCAAGTACGTTTGGCAATGTCCTTTTCCCCTCAGGGTCTTAAGTCCAAATCACCCCAGAGTGCAGATGAACTTTTGAAGAGTTTTACCCCCCACCCCAAGCCTGGGTGGAAATGGGGGGAGGCACACAGGGTGTAAAGGGGCACCTTACATGGGCCGAGGCTGACTGCCCCACCTCTCCAAGGAGATCTGCTTCAGCCTTCACCACGAACAACTCTGCTCCGCTCCTCCAGCCGTCTCCGCAAACTGCTCCACTCCACTCGCTGTTCCATGGGCCGCTCCAACCGTCCCACACACTGTTCTGCTCCACCAGATGCTCCACTCCACCAGCTGTCCCCACAAACGGCTCAGCTCCACTCTGCTGTGCTAGGCCGCTCCAACCATCCTGCAAACTACTCTGCCAGCCGCTTAGCAATATATCTTCAAGCTCCCCCACTAGTTAACACAGCACTCAGTGATCTCAGCTCTTAGTGATTTCAGCTGGTGCACCATTGGTCCAAAGTGAATTCAGCTCAGCAGCCTCTAGCTAGATTCCTAATAGAATCAAAATTAGCTCTGCTATTCAACAGTGGGGGGAGAGGTGCAATTGGTATGCCAGGCCCTTAAAAGGCACCCATACCATCAGGAACACATACCTGTCCCCAACCTCTCTCAATTCACTAGGTTTTGGCACCCATGTCCCTTGTCTTGCGAGTGCTACTTAAGTGAAGGTGAAACTCTCTGTCATAAAACAGTTTCATAGTTCCTCATTCACATAATCAGGGTGACAACACTTTATTCCTCCTGCCCCAATAACAAAGAAATTGGGGATCCCACAGCTGTCAAAGTAACCATCCCAGGCTGCTGTGGGCTATGCTAGGCGGGGTGGGTGGGCAAATGCAAATACCTGAAATTCCTTTCCACACTCCCCATAATTCACCACCAGATGTCAGGGTAGAGCTCATCCTGACTCTGCTTACAAAAGGCAAAATGCAACACTTAACAGAGGCAGCATTGTTCACACTAGACAGAGCAATGATTCCCCCATACTTAATGGCAAGCACAGTCTACACCAGGGATCAGCAACCTTTGGCATGCGGCCCGCCAGGTAGGCTGGGCCAGTTTGTTTACCTGCTGTGTCCGCAGGTTTGGCCGATCGTGGCTCCCACTGGCCCCGGTTCGCCAATGGCCATCCCTCAGCCCTCACCACTTCCCGCAGCCCCCATTGGCCTGCATCGGTGAACCGCGGCCAGTGGGAATCGTGCTCAGCCAAACTTGCGGACACAGCAGGTAAACAAACCAGCCCGGCCCACCCGGGTGCTCACCCTGGTGGGCTACGTGCCAAAGGTTGCTGATCCCTGGTCTACACAATAGCATAATTTGCCCATCCCAAAGCGAGCGTACATAACCCACGGGAGCCCCAAAATGGTGAGTAAGCACAGGGTCAAGGGGGACTGATTGTTCCACGGCCGTACTGTCCTCTGGGTTTCTGTGCTTTGGGGAGAGCCAACAGCTGCAGGGGGCCCCTATACTGAACATTGTCCCCACATTTTCCACAGGAGTTCGTCCTGGAAGATATCTCGCTGCTGAGGGAGACCTGGGAAGCAAGGGAGGGTCTTCTACTCCGATGCGGCTTCTGCCCTGGCCCATATGCAGCTTTCCTGTGTGCAGCAATGGCCCCCCCACCCCTCACGGCACAGTGGCGCGGACATGTTAGCCTGACTGGGACAAGGACCACAGTGGCTCTCCCAAGAAACCTACACTAGCGCTTTGCCCAGCTTCTGGATGAGACCTTTGAAGAGATCACTGAGGTCGATTACCTCAATGTGAGAAAGCACATCAACGCCCTATTCCGCATCTAGGCATGCATGCAGCCCTAACCCTCCTTGCCGCAAGAGCCCGCACTGAATAACTTCCTTCCCAAAATAAAAGCCACTTACTGGGAACCTCCTCTGTTGTTTGTCCTTCCCCAAGCACTGGCCGCCGTGACTAGCTACCTTCTTCCTGGCTTTAGAACAGCTCCTGGCTTCATGCATCTAGGGATTCTGGGGTGTCTTCCTCCTCCTCAGCACCATCACACCCGCTTTCCTCCTCCTCCTGCCTTGTTGAACTGGGTTCTGAAGTGTCCATGGTGGTCCTCGGAATGGAGGTGGGGTCGCCCCCAAGTATTGCATCCAGCTCTTTGTAAAAATGGCAGGTCGTGGGGGCAGCACCGGAGTGGCAGTTTGCCTCACGGGCTTTGCGGTAGGCATTCTGCAGCTCCTTCACTTTAATCCTGCACTGTAGTGCATCCCAGTCATGGCCCCTTTCCATCATGTCCCTTGATATCTGCCCAAAGGTATCGTAATTCCTACGTCTGGAGCTCAGCTGGGACTGGACAGCTTCCTTCCCCCAAACACTGATGAGGTCCAGCACCTCACCATTGATCCATACTGGGGATCGCCTGGTGCGTGGAGGCATGGTCACCTGGAAAGATTCACTGATTGCACTCCACACCTGGCTGAGCAAACAGGAAGGGGATTTTCAAAATTCCCAGATAATTTAAAGGGCGGGTCTGACGATTGGTCACCTGAGGGCAGGGCAGTAGAGTTCAAAGTGATGACCAGAGTGGCTAGAACAGGCTTTGTGGGACACTTCTGGAGGCTGATCAAAGCGCATTAAAAGACCAGGGTGTCCACACTGGTGCTGCGGTTCTCCAGCGGGAGCGCATCAAACATTATTCCACTCGCCGAGGTGGAGTACCAGGAGCGCTTTAGCTGCAGAGTCCAGGCACTTTACGTGCCTTGCCAGTGTGGATGCGTTGTGAGTTAAAGCACATGGGGCTGCTTTAATGCACTCTAACTCTCAAGTGTAGCCATGCCCTAAGCTAAATACAGGTTGGGACAGATTGGTAAGTATAAGGGGTTCACACATGCTGGAGGAGACCACTAAAAATGAAGTGGCAATTAAGGGTTAGCAGGCAGCAGGGTGTGTTACAAATTGTTGTAATGAGTCACAAAACCAGTGTCTCTGCTAAGTCCGTTGTTTTTAGTATCTAGCAGAGTTATGAATTTAAGTTCCCAGGCTCATCTTTTGAAGGTGTTGTGCAGGTTTTCTTTGAAGATGAGGACTGAGAGGTCAGATATGGAGTGATTGCTTTGTGAAAAGGAAGGAGTGAAGCTTGCTGGCTAGTCAAAGATGGAAAAGGGCATTTCTAACTACTGTTTCCATCTGATTGTCCAGAAGCAATGAGATACGTGAAGACTATGCACAATCTGACCACCTCCGTCAGCTCTCTGAAATGCTTCCTATTTTCCACCATCATCACATCTGACTTGCCGGTGCTGAGCTTTAGTCTGCTGCTCTTCATCCAAGTGCTCCTGTGTCTCTTTCTCTAGTACACCTAGACAATGAGACTATCTAGGTTTCATGAGATTAAGAATTAGAGTTGGGTGTCATGATGCTTTCCTGGCACTGAGTCCATAACTCCTCAGTGTTCCCCAGAGAGGTCCAACCTAAATGTTGAATAAGAGGGTCTGTAGAACTGACCCTACAGGATTCCCTAAATGAGAGCTTTTAGGTGACTCTCTTTTAAAGCCAGTGAGATAGTATTCTTGTATTTGATGGCCTGTGTGGCTGATTATTTCATATGGGTTGCTGATGCATCAGACTGGACCTGCTATACTGGTGCCCAATCCATCTCCCATTACAAGCAATACAGCCCTTTCATTTGGCTTTAATGGAAGATATAACAGAATTAAATGCCCAGTCTGTATATTGTATTAAAGACCCTAGGGCTCTGAGTTAGGCACTTAGAGATACAACAAGTATTTAAAACATAAAAATTCTATTTCTCTCCTGGGGCGTTATTAGATGTGGCAGTAACAAGCTCCTCTGTGCTGAGCTGATCCAGGAGAGGGAGCAGAAAGTGAAGAGAAGCAAGGGGGCCAATTGTTTGACTTTTTCTTATATAAATTAAGGGTCAGATAGTCACCTCTATAGAATTTTTTCTGCCTAGAAAGCAAGAAGCTTTTGAATTGAAACAGATTTCCCTCTGCATTGCTCTGTGGGGATGGTGGAGTTTATACTCCCTCCCTCTCTCTTATCCCTGCAGAAACAGCAGGGAGGAGTCCAGGTGCTTGTATGAGCAGCTGCTTCAAGGTCCCAACAGGTCACAGGAGAGCAAGGGAGTACTGGACACAAGTCCAGTTTAGAACTAACCCAGGGCATGGCTACACTTGCAAATGTAGAGCACTGTGAGTTAAACCCGCATTCATAGAGCGCAGTAGGGAAAGCGCTGCAGTCTTTCCACACCCACAGCGGCTTGCACACTGGCGTGGCCACATTTGCAGCACTTGCAGCGGCATTGGGAGCGGTGCATTATGGGCAGCTATCTCTGCATGCAAGTGACTGCAATGTGCTTTTCAAATGGGGTGGGTGGAGTGTGACAGGGAGTGTGATGTGTGTATGTCGGGGGAAAGAGGGTGGGTTTTGGGGGGGCTGAGAGCATGTCAACATGCTGTCTTGTAAGTTCAGACAGCAGCAGGCCCCCCTCTCCCTCCCCCCGCCTCTCTCTCTCACACACAGCATTCCACAGTAAGGGCTTGCGTGCTGGCTGAGCTTTGAAAGGGCATTTCCACATTCCTACAGGAGTTCAAAACAATGACAAGAGTGGCCACTTGACTTAAAGGGGTTATGAGATGTTTCTGGAGGCCGATCAGAGCGCAGTAACACAACACCTCATTCACACTGACACCTGGGCGTTGTAGCCAAGGCGCAGCAAACATTATTCCTCTCACCGAGGTGGAGTACCAGCAGCGCTGTAGCCGTGGAGTCAGAGCGCTCTATGTGCCTTGCCAGTATGGACGGGGAGTGAGCTAGTGCGCCCGGGGCTCCTTTATTGCGCTGTAACTCGCAAGTGTAGCCAAGCCCCCAGACTCAGACAAATTTCACATAAAAGTTATTATGCAGGCAGGGCCTAAAAGAGACTTAGAACTATGCTGTAAAACAGAACTGTAGAGTAGTTAGCTAGGTAAGGCATAGCACAATGTGCAGAAAGAAATAGCCAACCACACCAATCAGGGAAACCTATCATAGAACCCTGCTAGCATCATCTGTGTTTAAGGATCATGTATGGTTTAGCTATCGTGGATCTGATTCTTGTGTGGATAGAGCCTAAGGTCTCATATACACAGAGCAAATTTTGAGGGACTGTTACAATACAGTAGTCTCCCAATGTGATTAAAACATGGTTTAGTCCTGCAGCTGAGACTGGGTCAAACTGACTTAACCCAATTTCCAAACTCTGGGACAGCCTTTGTCTTTACAAGTCTGTAGCACAGTTTAACCCATCAGTACAATACAAGATTGAATCATGTTTTAAACATGTTGGGGAGAAAGAGAAACTACCATGCTCTGACCTAGTACCCTAGCACAGTAGTTGCTACAGTGCAGACTACAAGGAGGCAGGTAATCAGTTCCAAGGCCAGTGTTGTTTGATTAATATTAATGATATGGGAAAAGGGAGTACAGCAAAATGGTAAAGTGTCCTTAAAAAATGCTCAGAAGTTGAAAATTGTCAGCACTGTTAAGCTTTTGTAGCTCAAATAATAAATGATTCAACAACTGTACTGTTACCATGGGTACGGTTTCTCATTGAGCCTAAAATTGCCACACTGCTGACAAGGACCTATTTTTAGTATCAGCAGATGTGTATCTTTAAAAACAGTGAAGGAAACCTACTACTGATGTGGTGTCTGTCTGTGTGTGTGTGTGAGAGAGAATGTTTGTTTTCTGGTGTTAATAAGAAAGGCAAAGAAAATTAAATGTGTTTGATCTCCCAGATGATGCAGTAAAAGGGGATAGTGTGAACAACTTAAATTACCATTAACATCTGGTAAATAAACCACAAAAAGTGGTAAGATTGCCAGGATACAACTGAACCCATGCGAAGACTCAGATCATCAGTGTCAGTTAATTTGCTACAGTAATAGATGCATCCTATTTTCCATATACATTAGCATCTACTGGTGCATTATCACAGACTTCCTACATCAACAAACGTAGGCTCACACCTGACACACAAGCCTTTGGCACAAATACTGATCACTACAGTGCAAACCCTCTTCTTCACAGTGTTCTGCATTTATTTCATGCAAGAGGGAGGTGCACGGCTAATATCTATGAGAGTACACAGATTAGGGAAGGTGTTAATAAATTCTGATAAATAGCCTTCAGGGAGTAGATTTTATCAGTCAATGTCAGTAAACATTGATTTCGCCATATGTACACAGACCAATTAAACAATATTGCCATCGATCATCAAAATTTAGAGACAGGGAAAAGAAGAAAATTGCTGCTTCAGAGCTACAGTTTAATTTAAGAATATTTACTTTGTATATTTTGACACATGACGTTGACAGTTTGTGTTAACAGTTATATAGCTTTAACTGTTGGAATCTCAACATCTACTGTCATTAAATAATTACTGTCTGATCCACCCATAATTTCCCACAACTGTAATAATTTAAATCAGAAAAAAATGCTAAAAATAAACATTCTCTGTTAAAATTTAAAAAATATAAAATGTCAGAGTCTGCCAAGCATACTGATAAATAAGATAATGTTACCCTGAAACAATGCCAAAGACACACAGAGCGCAGTGCTTGCTATCTACATACCAATGTACCACATACTTTCTCAGTCACTGCAGTGGCATCAATATAAATTGTACTATAAAGTCCAGGGCAACTGATACTACTGTAAAGGCACTTGTGCTCAAAGGCTCTGATCCTGCTTCCATTTAAGTTAATCGGATTTTTGCCACTGACTTCAAAGGGAGCATGCTTAAGGCCTAAGCCTTTTAGGGCCTGATTATTAGAGCGAGGCCAGAGGAGTTTGCCTACAGGGACACTTAAAGAACTGACACAAAAGGTATTTTGCCCAAACATGTGGCCCGACAAGTACTGCTTTAGTCATGAGTGCATCCAAAATCCCCATTCTGGAAGTGCCTGTGTGGAAAATACACATGCAAAAGTGGGTGTGCTAGTGGGTCTCTACTTTTCAGCAATACGGGTTATACAACACTACACTAATGTAACATACTCCATCTAGAGTAGAGGGGCATCATCACAGACAGTTCAGTGCGCAATCTGCAGTTGTGGTCAAAAAAGCAAACAAGTTGTTAGGTTGCATAAGGAATGGGATGGAGAATAATATGGAGAATATTTTAATGCCTTTATATAAATCAATGGTGTGGCCTCATTTGGAATAGTGTGTGTAGTACTGCTAACCCTATCTAAAAAAAGGATAATACAGAACTAGAGAGTGTTCAAAGTAGTGCAATGAGCATGATAAAGGGTCTGGAAAAACTTGTATGCAGAGAAAATGAAAAGTTTGGAATTGTTTATTTTAGATAGAAAGGAGATGAATAAGAGGGGACATGATAAAAGTATATAAAATAATGAATGGTCTAGAGAAGATAAATTGGGAAAGAACGGTTACTTACTTTATAGTAACTGTAAAGTACTTCAAGGTGTGTTGTCCATATATATATATATATATGTATATATATATATGTGCCACTCTTTGTGTGCATGTACTTCATGAGCTCAAGATTGGAATCTTTTGGCCAGCACTGTCTATTGGGGTTGTGTCTGTGCCCTGAGTGCCATGTGCCCTCACTTGAAGGAACAAGGGGTGGAGTGGAGCCAGCTTATTTTGAGTTCCTTTGCCTATACAGAATCCAGGTGACATAACCTGCCCTTTTACTGGGCACACACCTTGTTCAACACTGGTGTCTCTGTGTTGCTAGTAACCTGAAATACTGAAGGTGTTCCTTGGAGTCTACTTGAACACAGATTGTAACACCTCTGTCAAAAGAGGCAACCAGCCTAGATAATGTTCTGTGAATGTGTGAACTGATCCCAAAGTAGCTGCTCTACAAATTTCGGAAATGGGAACACTTCTGAAAGACATTGCACAAGCTGCCTGAGTTTGAATGGAATGAGCCCTGACTTTACCTAGATGATCTGAAGTAGCTAACTGAGAGCATAGCTAAATGCAATCTCACTTAGATCAGGACCGGCTCCAGTGTTTTTGCCGCCCCAAGCGGCCAAAAAAATAAGAAGCCGCGATCGGCGGCAGCTCTACAGCCACTGCTTCATTCTTCAGCGGCAATTTGGTGGCTGCCGAAGAGCCAGATGTGCCATCCCTTTCTGTTGACCGCCCCAAGTACTTGCTTGCTGCGCTGGTGCCTGGAGCCAGCCCTGATTTAGATAGCCTTTGAGATTAAAAGGTCTGGGTTTTCATTCTTTTTGCATAGGCAACAAACAATGTGGGAGAGACCCTAAGTGACTTTGTTCTATCTAAGTAAAATGAGAGGATCCTATGTACATCTAAAGAGAGCAGTTTCACCTCCCATTGGTTGGAAGGGGGTTTAAGAAAGAATATTGTTAGATGGATAATCTGATTTAGGTGAATGTCTGACACCAGTTCAGGAATAAATTCTGAATGGGTCAGAGGTGGGGGTGGGGGTGGAGGTGGGGCGGTGCTAAAGGAACCTAATGTTTGTGATAAAGAGTGTATGGAGGACCTACCATGAGTGCTTGCAATATCCCAATCCTACTGGCTGAAGTAACCATGACTAAGCAGGTGGTCTTCATGGACAGATCCAGGAAAAACTTCCTAACTGTAAGAACAGTAGGACAATGAAACAGCCTGCCTAGGGAGGTCGTGGAAGCGCCTTCACTGGAGGTTTTCCAAAGGAGGCTGGATAGCCATCTGTCTTGGATGGTTTAGATACAACAAATCCTGCATCTTGGCAGGGGATTAGACTAGATGACCCTTGCGGTCCCTTCTAACTCTATGGTTCTATATAAGGTACAGTCTGCAATCATAGATTCTGCCCTTGTGTACAACATAGGCCATAAGACTTTCCTGAATTAATTCCTGTTTGAACTACAACATATCTCTTAGAAAAACATCCAATCTTGATTTTAAAAGTGCCAGGGATGGAGAATCTGCTACAATCCTTGGTCATATGCTCCATTGGTTAATTACTCTCACTTTTAAAAATGTGCACCTATTTCTGATACCAGGGACTCAAAAGGAGGATCCTTCAACCCAGGTAAAACCACACTGAGATTCCAGGAGGAAAGGGGTTTCCACAATGATGAGAATAAATACACTAGGCCTTTAATGAATCTAGCCACTATAGGATGTGAAAACACTGTGTGATCCTCCACTAAAGTTGATGCACTGATATAGCCACCAAGTGCACCCTTATTGAACTGATAATGTTCTGATCCTTTTAATAACACTAAGTAGTCCACAATATTTGGAATGTCCAATTCTGTTGAAGAAATATTGTGTTGGTGTGCCCAAACGGAGAACCTTTTCACATTGCTGCTTAAGTGATCCTTGTAGAGCCTTTCCTCTGTATATGAGGATGTTTTGGACATCCTTAGAACAAGTTATCTCCATGGAAGTCAGCCAGACAACATCTGTGCTGTGAGATGCAGAGAGGCTGCATTCTGATGTAAGATGGTCCCATTGCCCAAAAAAACTATGTCTGGACACATTGATAATGTTATTGAAGATTGAATTGAGCATCTCATGAGGTGTAGATACCAGAATTGTTTGAATCAAGCTGGTGCTATCAGGATCATTATTGCAGACTCTCGTTTGAGGTATTTTTTTTAATACTCTCAGTAGAAAAGGCGTTACCAATTTATTACCAAACAAGGGTTTTACAAAGGTTTGAATTGATCTAGTAATTAAAGAAACCTCATGATAAGTAAGCTTGATTGGGTTTATTAAGAATTACTTAGGCCTGGTCTACACTAGGACTTTAATTCGAATTTAGCAGCGTTAATTCGAACTAACCGCTCAACCATCCACACCAGGAAGCCATTTAATTCGAACTAGAGGGCTCATTAGTTCAAATTTGGTACTCCACCCCGGCAGGTGGAGTAACGCTAAATTCGACATGGCTAGCTCGAATTAGGCTAGGTGTGGATGCAAATCGAACTTAGTAGCTCCGGGAGCTATCCCACAGTGCACCACTCTGTTGACGCTCTGGACAGCAGTCGGAGCTTGGATTCTCTGACCAGCCACACAGGAAATGACCCGGGAAAATTTGAATTCATTTTCCTGTCTGGGCACTTTGAATCTGACGTCCTGGCTGGACATCGGGGCGAGGTCCGCAGCACCTGCAACGATGCAGAGCTCTCCAGCAGAGGAGTTCATGTTATCTGTGAATAGAAAGAGGGACCCAGCATAGACTGACTGGGAACTCTTCGATCTGATCGGTGTGTGGGGCGAGGAGTCTGTGCTTTCGGAGCTGCGCTCCAAAACAGGGAATGCGAAGACCTACGAGAAGGTCTCCAAAGCCATGAGAGACAGAGGATACAGGCGGGATGCAACGCAGCGCTGCGTGATAATCAAGGACCCCAGACAAGGCTACCAAAAAATCAAAGCGGCAAACGGACGCTACGGAGCCTGCCACCACTGCCCCACCAGTGACCGTGGACTCTGACGATGGGACAGTGTCGACGGCCAGTTCCTCGGTGATGTTCGCGGACGGTGAAGATGAGGAAGGGTTTGTGGAGGACGAGGCAGGCGAGAGCGCTTACAACGCTGGTTTCCCCGACAGCCAGGATCTATTTATCACCGTCACGGAGATCCCCCAACAACCCTCCCCGGCCATTAACCCGGACCCTGAATCAGGGGAAGGAGCAGTCGGTAAGTGCTTTAACCATGTTAACTTTTATTCTTAATATAACAGGAATCTTAACTGTGTGAAAAGGAGGTCTCTCTAGATATGGGGATAGAACAGAAATCATCCTTGGAGATCTCCACGAAGCTCTCCTTGCGTTAATCGAAAAGCATCAGCAGGAAGTTCCTGAGGAGAGCTGCCTTATTGGGTGCTCCGTGGTAGCACAGTTTTCCGCGCAAGGCTTTCATGAGGTACTCAGGGAGCACTGCCTCCCCGAGCACGGCTGTATCGGGCCCTGGTTCGTGCTAGCTTTCACGCAGCATGCGCTCTCCATCTCCTTCAGTGACCCTCCTCAGGGTGATCTCGCTCGGAGACTCCTGCATCTAATTAGGGTAATTACTGTAATTTTACGCCTGGTCCAAAGTATTTTTAAAAAATCTACGGACAGACGGCATAGCACAGACTCAGCACGCAGCTGCGTGACGAGCGTAACGGAAAGCCAAAGAATATAATGGACGCTCATGGAGGGAGGGGGGAATGAGGACGCAAGGTATCCCACAGTTCCTGCTGTCTCCGAAAAGTATTTGCATTCTTGGATGAGCTCCAAATGCTTCTAGGGTCAAACACAGTGTCTGCGGTGGGTCAGGGCATAGTTCGGCAATTTGCGCACACACCCCACCCACCACCAGAAGTGAAAACAATCCTCTGTTGACTCTTTTACATGTCACCCTATCTTTACTGAATGCTGCAGATAGACGCGATAGTGCAGCACTCAACACCAACATCCTTGCTCCCCCACGCTATGGATGGCTGATGGTACAAAACGATGGAAATCCGTCCTCATCATCAGCGTATTGGCACATGGGGCAGTGCAAAAGGGCTGGTAACCATGCCGACTAGCATCAGTAAGGTCGATCAAGGGCGCCTGTCCCTAATTTTTCATGGCAGATGGTGCAATATGGCTGGTAACCGTCCTCATCATTGCAACAGGGGGCTGAGCTCCATCAGCCCCCACCCTTCATTGTAAATAAAAGATTCGATTGCCCCTGGACTAGCAGAGGGATGATGGGGTTCTTCATCCACACTCCTTAATGTCCTGCCTGGACTATCATTGCAGCTGGAGGCTTCCTTCCACTCATTTCTCACAAACAAGTCACTGTGTCTTATTCCTGCATTCTTTATTACTTCATCACACAAGTGGGGGGACAATGGTATGGTAGCCCAGGAAGGCTGGGGTAAGAACGGAATGAACAGGTGGTGTTGTTGCAGGAGCACCCCCTGTGAATAGCATACAGCTCATAATTTATGCAGGATCGGACACAGAGCAGCTGTGCTCTCTGGTTCTATGATACAGTGGTTCTCTAGTACACTTGCCCATAATCTAGGCAGGACTGATTCTATTTTTAGATACCAAAAAGGAGGGATTGACTCAGGGAGTCATTCCCAATTTTTGCTTTTGCGCCCCTGGCTGCTCGGCCAGGGGCACTTATGACAGCCCCAAATGGGGCAGTGCAAAAGGACAGGTAACCATGCCCATCTTATTACCATCTTATTACCAATTTATGGTATGGTTGATGGTACAATATGGCTGGTAACCATCTCTGCTGTCATGCAAAAGCAAAAGCATGCTGCTGTGTAGCGCTGCTGGCCCGCCTCTGTCAGCGGCATCTAGTACACATACGGTGACATACACAAAAGGCAAAACAGTGTCCATGGTTGCCACGCTATGGCGTATGCCAGGGCAATTCTGGGAAAACGGGCTTGAAATGATTGTCTGCCGTTGCTTTCCCGGAGGAAGGAATGACTGGCGATATTTACCCAGAATCCACCGCGAAAATGATTTCTGCCCCAGCAGGCACAGGGGTCTCAACCCAGAATTCACAGAGACAGCCTAGACTCAGTTAATTGTTCGCAAAAATGTATCTTTGCAAGGAATTCACTCCCTGTTTCCCATCTCACAGCTTCCACTGTCTCCAGACCTGCCACAGCATCCCCCTCGCAGAGGCTGGCGAAGATTAGGCGGCGAAAGAAAAAGACAAGGGACAAGATGTTCGAGGAACGTATGGGCTGCTACCTAGCAGAGGCGGACCAGCAGAGCCAGTGGAGGGAGACCGTCTCTCTGGGCCAGCGCTCACACAGCGAACGGGAGGAGAGGTGGCGTGAGGAAGACAAGCAGGCGACTGAAACAATGCTTGGACTAGTGAGGGAGCAAACGGACACGCTCAGGCGTCTTGTGGGTGTTCTGCAGGACCGCAGGAGGACAGAGCCCCCCTGCAGTGTATCTGCAATCGCCCTCCCCCGCCACAAAGTCCCATACCCCCCTCCCCGAAAATAATCAGGAGGAGGGGCGGCCGGGGACGTGAATACTGTCACTGCACCACAGCACAGCGCTCAAGTACCCAAAAGCTCTCATACCCTACATTTGCCAAAGTCCTTCACTTCCAGACTCACAGTAGTCCCAATCCCAGTCCCATCCCCTAACTGTCTACTTAATTAATAAAAATGCTTTGCTGTTAATTACTGTTTCCGTTATGTTTTTTCAAAGAAGACTGTGTTCGAATGGGGGGCGTGGGGAAGGGGGTGGTTAATTGCATAGGACAGTCACCTTTTCCAGGGTACAGACACGGGGGCAGGATCAGCAGCGGGTCACACACACGGTGCAGTCAGTAGGCAACATGGTCGGTTTTTGGAGGTGGTTTCCAGGATCTGTGTGGGCGGGGGAGATGTGACTTTGCAGCGGGGGAGGGCGGTTACAGATCTTATACAGCGGTCCTTGTCCTGGACCGCTGAGTCACGCAGCTGAGGAATCTGTATCCGTCCTCCTCCACCACAAGGTCACATATCCGCCCGCACACAGAATTCCATAAAGAGGGATGGCAGGCTCCGTTGAAAGAAGCATTCCGGCACTGCGGACCGCTCTAGGAGCAGGAGCCTGTCATTCCTTGAGTTTAGAGGCGGTCTTTACATCACCACACACCCTACCCAGCACAGTCTGCGTCCCAGTTTCAACCCTTTAACGCAAAGTCATTAATAAAGAAACCTTTGTTAAGTAACAATGGGACATGTATTTTATTTTTACACGTGTGCTGGAAGTGGGGGTAACGGGGTGAACGGGGTATGTAACCGAAGAGGAGAGTCAACAGTAACTGGGTAAAGAAACAGGGGCAGGTTCAGCTTCTCTGTAAAGAAACTGAACAGTCACAGGTCACGCTGCTCGCTGCTCGCTGGTATTTGAAGAGTTCCTTGTCGCTGTCCCAGGCGCCTGTATAGGGCTTCATGAGCAAGTGCATTAGCGGGCAGGCTGGGTCCCCGAGGATGACTATAGGCATCTGCACATCCACAACAGTTATTTCATGGTCCGGGAAGAAACTACCTTCCTGCAGGCGTCTGAGCAGCCCACAGTTCCTGAAAACACACGCATCATGAACCTTGCCCAGCCACCCGACGTTGATGTTTGTAAAACGTCCCCTATGGTCCCCCAGTGCTTGCAGCACCATTGAAAAGTAGCCCAATTTCTCAGCAGCTGACTGTGGAAGACGTGGACGATAAAGTGTGAGGAGGAGAAAACGGCGATGATCGCAGCGGGCTCCGTGCTTGCAGTGCTGTGGCGTCCGCGCTGTCACTGACCAGAAAAGTGCACGAACAGATTGACCGCAGGCGCTTTCACGGAGGGAGGGAGGGAGGGAGGTTGTGATTGACGGTTCAATGACGACACTTACCCAAAACCACCCTTGACACATTTCTCCCCCCAGCAGGCATTGGGGGCTCTACCCAGCATTCCAATGGGCAGCGGGGACTGCGGGAACTGTGGGATAGCTTCCCACAGTGCACCGCTTCCAAAGTCGACGCTGGCCCCGTGAATGTGGACTCAGAAATTCGAATTAGTGTATTTAGTATGGATACACAAATTCGACTTCATAAGGTCAAATCCACAAATTCGAACTAAGTTGATTCGAAATAGTCTTGTAGTGTAGACAAGGCCTTAGACAGTATATAACAGAAAGAGACCATAATTACCACTATTTGTAAGTACCCATTCCTGTAGACTAGTCAGTTAACATTCACGATATGTCTGGTCCTGGTTTTGAGGTTACCTTACAGCTTGGTTCAATTATAGCAGAGCTGCCTACAATTTTATTTATATATATGTGTGTGTGTGTATGTGTGTGTGTGTATATATATATATATATATATATATATACACACACACAGACATTTTATTTTTACTCATAAATTTCCAGTATATTAATATCTGTTCTTTATCTGCTAGACTAAGTGTTTGTACTTGTACTCGCTAAAAATATTTATTCTTAATCTGATAATTTCCAGCAGGCTAGCATCTTCTCTTCTTAGCATGACTCCCAAAACATCATGTGGAAGTCTGGCTCATAGACATGCTACATGCCTTATAAAAGTCTGCTTCATAGGTCAACAGGGTATCATGCATCAGACCTGAGGTCCAAGGAGTGAGGAGTGCATTTAGAGGTCCTGGACTCAGGTCTCCCCTGGAGCAAAAGACGAGACATTTGTTTATTTCTGTAGCAAACAATTCCATATGAAAATGGCCCCACCTTTGAAAATCTCTCAGAATGATAGTGTCCTTTATAGTCCACTCCTGGTCATCTGAAAACTCCCTGCTCAAGTGATCTGCTAGTATGCTATGTAGTCCAAGTAAGTGCACATCTGTCAGGACAATGTGGTAATGGTTAGTCCAGTTCCACAGTCAGGCTGCTTCTTGACATAGAGGCGATGATCATGCTCTTCCTTGTCTCTTCATATAGAACAACACAATGTCACCTGTGCTATCCTGGATTGAACCAAAGTTAGAAATGCTAAACAAGTGAAACAAATTGCCCTAAGATATTTATGTGAAGACAAATCTCCTCTTGAGACCACAGGCCGATGTTGGTCTAGATGTGCTCTCCCGCCAAGATTGGAGGAATTTGTAACTGTTGTCCTTGAGAGACGCGAAAGAGAAAATGGTTGCATGCCTGATTGGGGCTTTTCCACCAATCTAGTGACTTCAGGACACCTGGAGGAATATGGACTGGCATATCTATGTGATGCCTGCTGGGATGGTATATTGACTTCAGTCAACCTTGCATACAATGAGTGTGAAGTCTGGCAGTTTGAATTACAAATGTGCCCGAGGCCTGGTGACCTAACAACTTTACTGTTGTCTGAGGTTTTATCATACCTGTCATGGTTTTGAATCTGGCCTGGGGTAGTAAATATGATCTTTCTATTTTGCACTTTATTTTCTGAGAAGGCACAGAGGATGGCTTCTCCACTCTGATCTTAAGTTTTAGAGTGGCAAAAAAGTTGTAGGATGTGTTGAACATTGTCTCATACTTGTTGAGGTGAACTGTCTCCAATAAGCCTGTTGTTGAAATAGAGGTAAACTTGTATTCCTTGCATCCTTAAACATGCTTAACTATAGTTCTAATACCACAAGGCATTTCATGAAAACCCTTGAAGCAGGCAGGACTCTGCATTTGAAATTAAATGTTCCTACTAGAAACCTTAGGTATTCCTTGTGGCTTGGGTGCCTGGAAATATGCATCTTGGAGGTCAAGAGCTGCAAACTAATCCTGAGGATCTAGGGACAGGATAATTGAGGTAAGGATCATCACTTTGAACTCTATCCAGCCAATAAGGGCATTGAGTTCCCTTAAATCCAGAATAGGGCTCCATTCTCCTTTTTTCTTGGGAATTACAATGTAAAGGGAATAAAAACCTTTCCCCTGTGTTGAAGAGGCACTTCTATTGGAGGGAACAAGTTCAAATCTTCTGGGTATGGTTTCAAGCAGCTCTCGACTAAACTGTGAAACCAGCTGTTGAGGGTGACCATATTTCCCAAAGTGAAAATGAGATGTAGGGATATTAAAGAAGGTTTATATTAGACATGGTTTATATGAAAAATAACTTATTGTTAATTGATGCCTCATAACTAAAGGTTTATGTTAAAAGTAAATTTGTGATTCTAACCTGCAAGCCACCAGCTGTGTCTGTGTGAAGCCTGCTCAAAGAAATACTTTGTATAAAACTTGTTAAACATTAATTAACTCTAAGTAAGCCAAAACAGTAGCTGTTATAGTGTATAAATAGAGACCCCCACCCTCTGTAAGTTTTCATCTCACTTTATCTTTGATTGTTAAAAGACAGGGAGTCTCACATAAATTGGTAACACCCCAAAAAGTAAAGAAACAGTGAAATAGATGTGATTAAGATAGAGAATGTATGTGACTGAATGGTTAGGGAGTTACCAGTCTGAAGAATTCAGTGTTGGCTGAAGAAGGTGTCAAGTGGGATCAACCAGATGACCCACCACACCTCAAAGGAAGGAAAAACAAGCATCTGACAGAATGGAGCCAGCCATCTGCTGATTGATTTAGCAACAGCAGAATGAGGCAACTCCTATGAACTAACATAGGGAAAAATCCCTATAAAACTGGACTCTAAAGACTGAGGACTTTGAGTCTATGGTTCTGATACCAACCTCCAGGAGCATCAGATGCATCTGACACAGACTCGGCTCCATCCTCATGACCAAGATACCTGGCCAGTAACTTGGCATGAGCAACATCTAGGCTGGTAACTATAACATCTATACAGAACCTGAATGAATGATTGTGTGAATGAATATGTGTGTGTGTATAAGGAATAAGTAGTAATAGAAACAAGTAGGAAAACATTGTCTTTTGTTTTGTTATGGTATTTACAATAAATGTGGCATCTTTGCCTTATCCCTCTTAATAAGATCCTGCTGGTTTTTATTATATTGGTACAACATTTTGGTGGAGAATAGCGAAAGGGGGATTATTGGTATTTTTGCCTCACTTATTGTAAACCATTCTGTGTGCACACAACCGGCTCTACAGAGCACGGTTCTATTCTTGGTTAACCAAAACCTGCTGGCCTCCGTGAAGGTAGTAGGAAACATAAAATTGTTATCAAAACCTGCTGGCCTCCGTGAAGGTAGTAGGAAACATAAAATTGTTAACAAAACTGCTGGCCCCCGGGTGGGTAGTAGGAAAAGTAAAAATAAAGAGCTCATAAAATTATTGACAAAACTGCTGGCCCCCGGGTGGGTAGTAGGAAAAGTAAAATTGTTAACAAAAACTGCTGGCCCCCGGGTGGGTAGTAGGAAAAGTAAAATTATTAACAAAAACTGCTGGCCCCCGTGTGGGTAGTAGGAAAATTGTTAACTAAATCTGTTGGCCTCCGTGAAGGTAGCAGAAAAAGAAATATATATATATATATATATATATATATATATATATCAGGAGCAACAAGAGGGTCCCAGGGACCAGACAGTGCTGCTCGCTGAACAAAATTTAAAATGTTTAAGAAAAGGCAAGGGAAAACAGTCCCAGAGGAAGAAATGAAGTCAAAAGTAGTTTCTACCTCACCTTTTATTAAAGAGATAACGCCTTTTCAGCAAATCCTCCAAAGATATGGGCACAGTCCTTGGACTGAACAAGCCCTTGCAGATATCTGCACCATTTTGGACCTAGAGGATAGATTGGCCCAATATATCCTCATATGCAAACCCCTAAATGCAGTAAAAAGAGATGCTGCAGGGATCTGGCTGCTGTGGAAGGCTTGTAATGACAGCTACCTCCACCTAGCAGCCTGTAAAGAGGAGAAAATATCTCTAAAAGAAAAACTATCCCAATTGGAAAAAGGGATAGAAAATTGGAAAGTAATGGCACATTGGGAAAAAGAGGCTTGGGACCCCCAAAAAACATGGGAAGAAAATATGTGAAACAACCATTGTAAGCTGCTCTTTTAGGAATTAAGGGTTATAGTGCTTAATATTTATCAGTTTGGTTTTTGTTGTTGTTGTGGTTGGTTGTTGTTCACAACTGTTGGGAAAATGTAAAAACAAAAAAACTGCATTAAGATTTACAAGCCTCTGCTGCAAAAGCAGAAAAATAAAAATGTATGTAGTACTCAAACCCAGTTAGATGCCCTTAAGGTTGGGTACAGAGAGTTAAAACAGCACTCTCAAATCCTACAACAGCAGTAACATCAGAAGAAGGAACATTTGAGACCCCAGAAGGGGCAGGTTTTTGGGACCTCTCTGGAGAGTGGAAAGGGGAACATTTGGGTAGATTCCTCCTCCCAGGGCCAGAATGCCATGGCAAAGTGGCTGGGAATTCCTGCATCTGCCTCAGACCTCCAGGCCATGGCAAAGTGGCTGGAAATTTTAAAGTAAAAATTTTTTTGCACCACTTAATTAGCATTTGTGTAGCCCCAAGTACCAAACACACTGTGGCAGAGACTAAACAGGGTCTGCCATGTGGAAGCACTGTGCTAATTTATTTCTAAGTTTCTATTTTTCAGGCTCTAAAACCAAAACATCAGAAGAGCTGGTACCAGCTGAAGAGTTATAAAATACCATGGTTATAGTGTCGCGACAAAGTCTGTGTTCAGTGTTCTGTGTTGCATGTTCTCTGTTGCATGTTCTGTGTCTGTCTCTAGTGGTGTCCTGTGCTAGCATTGGGTCCAGAAAAAAAAATACTACACTAGACAGAGCAAATGTCTTTTCCTCTCTCTACTTCCCCCATGTCCATCCAACTTATCAATCACCACTTGTGTCCAAAAAACTTTGGTCCCCAGTGCACCAGGTTTATTTTTTGTTAGGTTTTCCACACTTTTCTCTATGCACTCTGGTTCTACTTCCCCAAGTCCTAAAGGGTAGTTCTTGGGCCCCCATAACCTGTAAGATCTTGGCCCATAATTGCAGGGCCCCATCTTTCAGGTCCCCCAAAAACCTCTTAAGTACAACTGTTAAAAATAGGGAATTCTGCAACATTTTAGCAAATAAATGTTAGTTTAAGTCCAAATCAGCTTAACCTTGCCTGACAACTATGGTCCTCTAACAAAATCTTATTTGTTGTGTGTGCTTAAGAACCTCAGAAACTTTTATTGTTTGATGGCTATTGCAGCATCAAACTTGGACCTCATCTTATGTGTCAATGTACCCAATTATTGTAATGGTTATGGTTTTTTTTGTATTCCCAATTATAATAACTATAATTGTTTGGATTTATGTTTAGGTTATATCTGGTGTTTAGTCAATTGTAATGGTTTTAGTTATATTCACCTGGTTATAATTGTTTGGTTTGTTTACAACAAATCACCTGTGCCCTACCATGACAACAACTACTGTAATGATCATAGATCAAGGGGCAGAGTGTTAGCAGCCCCCAGTAGATAAATGTAAATGCAATATCAGTACTGTTTTTACTAAACAAATAACTTATTACTGGTATAATATATTCTTTGGATGGTCCCCAACCACTACTGGCATCCTATCAGTAATGCTACATCCCTTAATAGTTGTCTTAGTATTAAATTGTATTTGTATTATTGAAATGTTAACCATGTGTTTCTGGATAAAAAGACTGTACACTAGATTGAAATCACAAACCCATGTTGCCTCACAGTACCTTCTTTTAAACAGGTTACATAGAAAGTGACACTAACGAATATATGTATATCGTAGTGTCAAAAGGGGGATTATGTAGGGATATTAAAGAAGGTTTATATTAGACATGGTTTATATGAAAAATAACTTATTGTTAATTGATGCCTCATAACTAAAGGTTTATGTTAAAAGTAAATTTGTGATTCTAACCTGCAAGCCACCAGCTGTGTCTGTGTGAAGCCTGCTCAAAGAAATACTTTGTATAAAACTTGTTAAACATTAATTAACTCTAAGTAAGCCAAAACAGTAGCTGTTATAGTGTATAAATAGAGACCCCCACCCTCTGTAAGTTTTCATCTCACTTTATCTTTGATTGTTAAAAGACAGGGAGTCTCACATAAATTGGTAACACCCCAAAAAGTAAAGAAACAGTGAAATAGATGTGATTAAGATAGAGAATGTATGTGACTGAATGGTTAGGGAGTTACCAGTCTGAAGAATTCAGTGTTGGCTGAAGAAGGTGTCAAGTGGGATCAACCAGATGACCCACCACACCTCAAAGGAAGGAAAAACAAGCATCTGACAGAATGGAGCCAGCCATCTGCTGATTGATTTAGCAACAGCAGAATGAGGCAACTCCTATGAACTAACATAGGGAAAAATCCCTATAAAACTGGACTCTAAAGACTGAGGACTTTGAGTCTATGGTTCTGATACCAACCTCCAGGAGCATCAGATGCATCTGACACAGACTCGGCTCCATCCTCATGACCAAGATACCTGGCCAGTAACTTGGCATGAGCAACATCTAGGCTGGTAACTATAACATCTATACAGAACCTGAATGAATGATTGTGTGAATGAATATGTGTGTGTGTATAAGGAATAAGTAGTAATAGAAACAAGTAGGAAAACATTGTCTTTTGTTTTGTTATGGTATTTACAATAAATGTGGCATCTTTGCCTTATCCCTCTTAATAAGATCCTGCTGGTTTTTATTATATTGGTACAACAGAGACACCATGCAGGGCTGGCCCGAACTCCACCCCCAAGCTGTTTGCCTGAGCCCCAGCTCCTCCCTCTGCAGGGCTGGCCCCAGCTGCTCGCCCTCCCCCTCTCCTCTGCTCAAGGCTGTTGCTGGTTGCTTGAACCCTGCCTGCACCCCCGCGCTGGAACCCTTCCTCCCCCCAACCCTGCTGGAGCCGTGTCTCTCCCCCTGCATGGGGCTGGCATCTCTGCTCCTCCCCACCCCTGCACATTCCTCCGCACCACACCCCACTTTTTTGACAATTGTTGTCATTTGTCCCACTTGCTCTTGTCAACTGATCAAGTTGGCAAGAGCAAACAGCGAGCCCACTTTTGCCAAAAAAAAGTTGGGATAGCTGGGACAGGGCTTAAAAAAGGGACTGTACTGGCCAAAACGGGACATATGGTCACCCTAGGCTGTCTGGATGTAGGTATTGATCTTGCTGTTGCCAAGAAAGGGGAGTCTTCTGTGGTATAGTTCTGAGGTATGGACAATAGAAAAAGGCAGACAGAGACTGCATTGGATAGAGTTGTTTGTTCACCACCTTGGGAATCAATTTTGGAGAGGGCCCTAGGGTAACCTTATCTTTGTGGAAAGCAGTGTATGGAGGGTCACCTAGAGTGAAATGTTTCTGTGGACAAACACTTGAAAAATTTCTGTTCTTCCTCACTCAATGCAAGAACAAGGAGACATTCAATTGAATTAAAAGGTGGGAAATTCAAAACTGATAAGAGGAAATATCTTTTTCAGATAATGCATAATTAGATTATCGAACTCGCTGCTGTGATGAAGTGGGACTGTTTTAATGTTTCCTCGGAATACTGTGTGGGTGCCTCAGTTTCCCCTATGCATTTCTTAAGTCTCTAGGTGGTGGGATAAAGGCCAGTGTGCATAAATCACCGACACTCTGTCTCCTGGCAACAAATGGCTGGGGCCCTTCCCCCCCTGCAAGGGGATAGCTAAAGGTGAATAAAGAGATCAGGTGACCTCCTGGCCCAGGAAAGAGACAAAGGCCAGAAAGGAGGGGCTGGAGGGGGTTTCGGTTGGGAGCTAGCTGGGGACGGGAAGTGAGGGCAGATGGGGTTGTCTGGCTCGCTGGGCCCCAGAATGGACTAGGCTGAGGGGTTCCGTTCTCTGTACCTACAAGCTCTGTTTTAGACTGTGTTCCTGTCATCTAATAAACCTGTTTTACTGGCTGGCTAAGAGTCATGTCTGACTGCGAAGTGGGGGTGCATGCAGGACCCTTTGGCTTCCCCAGGACCCCGCATGGGTGAACTTGCTGTGGGAAGCGCACAGAGGGGCAAAGGATGCTGGATGCTCCAAGGTCAGACCCAGGAAGGTGAAGCCGTGTGAGCTTCTTGCCCTGAAGACAGTCTGCTCCAAGGGAGAGGAGGCTCCCCAAAGTCCTGACTGGCTTTGTGGGAAGCAGTTCCCAAGCATCGCCCAGGGACTCCGTGACAGCTGCCATAGGAAGCTGTTGAGGCCAAGAACTCACCAAGTTTCAAAAAGGCACTGGATAATTATATGAAGATTAAAAATATCCAGTTATTGTAATTAATGATTATTTTCTGGAACAGATATTAAACCTCTTGCTTTAAGGTTTAGGCCAATTTCTAGCTGTTAGAGGTCACTTTTATGTGGGGATCAGACTATCCAACATCTTCCTTCTGTGGGGCTCTTAAAGGTTCCTCTGAAGCTTCTGATACTGGCCACTGTCTAGGTGGACCTTGGTTCTGATCCAGAATGGCAATAACTGTATTTCTAAAGTTTTAATTAAATGGAGTTGTCTTCTCAGAATGGGTTACCTTTAGTGTTGATCCATTAATCTTCCCTGCTTAGTTATACAAGAGCAACAGAATTGGAGCACACTGTCACGGAGTGTGGGGAGACAAGGCCTTGCACCCCCGGCTTCCTCTGATTCACCATGACTGTCAGCCAGCCAGTAAAACAGAAGGTTTATTTAGACAACAGGAACAAAGTCCAAAACAGGTCTTGCCAGTACAGACAATATTTTAGTTAGGTCCATCTGGGGGCCCCGTTGGGAAACCCAAGCACCATGGGGGCACCCATCTCCATTTCCCAGCCAGCTCCAAACTGAAACTCCCTCCAGTTGTCTCACTCAGCCTCTCCCCGGCTCCTCCTCCAGCCTTTGTGTCCTTTGTCCAGTTTCCCGGGCAGAGGTGTTACCTGGCCTCCAAACCCCCTCCTGGGTTCTCATGTTACATGCTCAGGTATCCTCGTCAAGGAAAGTCTCCCTTCCCCAATGCAGACAGTCCCAGCAAAACTCCCCTGAAACCTTCCCGGGTCAATACTCCCCACTCAGTATTCAAAGAACACATCAAGAACATTCCCAGTTCGTCACACACTACTTACAAAGTTGAAATAGTCCCCTAAAATAATTTAACTTTTATTAATGAGTTTTAACATCCAGGTTAAACCTCCAAAATTAAAACTTCCCATAACAAAAATAAACTGTTTTATCCAGGAAATGCCAGTATTCTAGCTGGTTGTACATATTACATGTAGAACTGCAAACCAGTTTGTAATATAACCTCACCACAGACACATTTTCCACATTTTCAAACCATGCATCCTCTGGGCTGAAACTTTCTATGCTTTGTCACTTGCAAACAGTGAACTTTTCTGTGTGGAAAATCTATAAAAAAATCTCTGCAGCCATTTTTATGAAAGTGGGGGCGGGGTGGAGAGGATTACCTTTCCCTTTGAAGAAAACTAATTGCAACCACAGATTTTTAAGAAACAATTCAAGAGTAACCAAGAGATAAAATTTTAATTAATAGATATAAAGCCAGAAGGGACCATTATGATGGCCTAGAGACTGAGCTCCCATAACAGGCCATAGAACTTCACCCAGTAATTCTTGGCACAGATATAGTCCTTATTGACGATGATGGTCTTTGCTTTGTTTAGGGGGAAAATAAAATTAAAATGTTATAAGTGGCTGAAATCTCATTTCCTAGCACACTGAGTGCATTTGCTAAACTTTTCAAAGAGCCAAATAAAGCCTCATTCTTTGTAACATCACTGCCAGGAGCTGGCTTTGGGACTATATGCCCTGCATGCAAAAGTATTGTTGCACTGAGAAAACAAAATCTGTAAATAAAGTAACTTGCCTTAACATGAACAATAAGATTAAAACATGTTATAGTTGCTCCATAATTTTTGCTGCATAACAAAATATTTTGCATAGCTGTGAAATCTTTCATCCAAATATTTCAAAACCCCTCACAAATATTCATCACAAGACCCTTGAAAGTATTATCATCTCCCCCATTTTAGACACAGGTAATGGAGGCACGAAAACAGAACTGAAAACCCCTCTCTCCATCTGATGCTGTTAGCACTGAGCCACATTCCACCCTAGACAGAACAATTGCTATGTAAAACAAGCCTTCCTTGTCCCAGGCCGTGGCCTTATCAGAAAGGATATGGGAATTGTCTGGGAACCATCCACAGCTGAAAATAAGGAGGGAGCTGCACTGTGGAAAGGAGTGTGAATTCAGGACAAGACTAGTGAAAGAAGCTGCCACAAGTAGCAGAGGGGAAGCTGTTAGGAAGGAAAGACTGTAACAGTGAGGTGAGCGGACAGTCAATAGTATATTTTCTTGTATCTGCGTACCAAGGATTTTAGAACAAGATATCAGATTAGAAGGGGATAATCATGCACACCCAAGCTATCTTAGATGTTTTTAAATGCCTGTCACTAATAATACTTAGCTATAACAGTAGAGAGGTTAAACACCTTTTTTATTATTTTACCCTTTTTGGAGAAAACAGCTGTACTATTTGTTTATGCATACATGCACACACCTTCTTCTGCAGTCATTTGGCTGACAATATGGGGGAAAAACCACTTATATAAAGGTAAAAAGGCATGAGAATGTGAATTTAAGAAGGTCAAAGTTTGGGTTATTTGTTTTAATTTCAAATCTTTGCTTTTATAGGTTTAATATTTTAAATTAGAACAATCACATTGATACAGGTAGAACAAGCATCTGCCTATAGCAGTAAAATGCTTAGAGCAGCAAAATATTTAGTATCAAGCCAGCCAGAATCCAGTTCCTATTATTAAAACATGTTTCTGCTGCTCTCTCTTCTTCTCTGAGTGCTCCCTCACTACATAACACAGAATGTGCAATGAATGGCTCCTTTTCTTTTAATGTATTACTGCTGCTAAGAATAATCACACTGGGCCCTGAAACAGCAGCCTTGCTGGATTGTTAAATCAATCAAAGGCCACCTGCTAACTGGCAACTGATGGAACAAGCATCAGAACACTGGGGATGGGGCGAATAAAGTTTCTTTGAAGGCACTAAAGGTGAACCTTCAAGATTGTTTCTACAGAAAAACCTCTATCTGAGGCTGGAATTGAACATATTTCTAACCTTTATATAGCTCAGGAAGCACCCTTGCTTTAGCATCTTTTAGTTAAAGATTTGTCAGTTTTAGTGACTACTCTGTGTATGGGCGGGGGGAGGAGTTGTTTGTTTTTTCCACAATTGCTTTTGATCATTATACTCCTTGTGCAATCATATTTGCCTTGCATTTTAAAGAATTTAATAGTAACCTTTGCTAAATGTAGCAGACCACCAGAATACCCCAGCAGAGCAGCGCATGTACAGAAGTAATGCAATTTACGTACAGATTATTTCATACAAAGAGTTGTTTCAGTTTCTTGTAACTGCAAATATATTTATTACTAACATTTAATTATCATAAAACTTTTCATGATGCTTTACAGGGACTTTAATACATGGGGTGAAATCCCCGCAGAAATCAATGGGAGTCTTGCTTTAGACTTAAGTGGGACCCAGATTTCACCTCTGGTTCCTGAGGCTCAATTTAAAGTTACTTTCATTTTTGCTGAATTTAGAGAGAACAGAAGAATTAAAAATAATACAATGTGAATCACATAGCAAGCAAATGAGATTTCTGATACCAAGCAAAGATGGCATAGCTAGGTTGGTTTTAGAATGAGACAAGGTGAGTGAGAAAACATCTTCTATTAGTGGAAGAGACAGAGACCAGCTTTTGTCAAGAAGTTGGCCCAGTAAGAGATATTATCTCACTCACCTTGTCTCTGTCAAGCAAAGATTGAGCCAGAGCAAAACTGCAAGTCAACAAGGAAAAGCAAGGTAAAAAAATGAGGAGTCCTTGTGGCACTAACAAGAGACTAACGCATTAGTTTGCACATAAGATTTTGTGAGCTAAAACTCAAATAAATGTGTTAGTCTCCAAGGTGCCACAAGGACTCCTCATTGTTTTTGCTGACACAGACTAACACGGCTACCACTCTTAAACAAGGTAAAATAAGTGCACTCAAAGAGGGATTTGGGAGAACAAAGATGTTTAGAACTGAGGATAAGAGATGTCATTCATGTCGTTGAGACCAGCATAACAACAGGCACACAAGTGAGAGTTGGAGATGTTAACAAAGGGAGCCACAAAATGATGTGTAGAGCAGAGAGCAATGGGGAGGATGTGATACAGATGGGGTAGGGGAAGGAATGAGGAATATGAGCTTCCTGTGGAAAGAGACCATATGGAAGTCAGTGATGGTGTTTTGAATAGGATTCAAATTGTGCATTAACCAGCCCATGTTCTTCCTCTCCCTTCTATTGTTTGTCAGACACACTTAAGTCTTGTCATAACATGAGACTGTAAGCACTCAGGACAGTGACCATATATTTCTGTATACACCTATTATGCCTAGCACAACAGAGACCCACTCCTGATTGAAAGCTCTAGGCACTACTGCAAACTAATCTGAAGGAATGAGAAATGTGGCCAGAGTGGCAGGCAGGGAAGATTATTCTAGCTGCTGAATGGTACTGTCACCTTCTGTCAATCAAGGAGAAAGGTACAATAGAATAAGCAAGATAAAACAGTGGTGTGAAGCAGAGTTTTGTCCAGAGAGTCATAAAACATTTCTCTGCTCCTACAGAGAATTCAGGAGGTAAAAAAAATTGTTTATATTATTAATGTGCAACTTTGTGCCATACTAAGCCAACAACACTTAAGTGCACAATAAGGTACAATAACTCCTTTTCATATTTTTACAAAAATTAAGATCAAGATTCACCAGAAATACAGAACCCCAGAAATGCATAAAAGACTGAACCAGCTCAAAAAAGTATTACTATAAGTTATTAATTACAAATATGTAGATCTTTAATTTGGACCCTGGAGATCATAACTCATTTGCTGAAAGAACCTGCTTTTCTACCCAGTTTTCCTGCTGATCTGACCAGGAAAAGGAGATGAACCCATTAAAAAACATCAAAACACAGCAACTATGAAAATTGTAGATGCGCTAGTAGGACTTTTTGGGTACAGTAACAATTCAAAAACATCGAAAGTTGAGAGACAACTGATTTTATCTTTCAAAATTGAACAAGCTAAGTGTGCTGTGAAGCGCAAAGGCAGTATGGAGTAAATCAAGTTAAATTTTGTTTAAAGTGTACCTTAGTTGAGCAAAGCAGGTCATCTTAATTAATTAGCCTCTTAGAGCTGGTATGGCATCTTCTCTGTATGGACATATATATACTCTTCTTATATGTTCCATTCTATGCATCTGATGAAGTGGGTGGTAGCTCACAAAAGCTTATGTTCAAATAAATTTGTTAGTCTCTAAGGTGCCACAAGTACTTCTGTTCTTTTTAGCAAACAATGAAATCGTTCTTGAATAAGTATCACTTTCAGGTTGTTATGCATAGGACAGTACAGCAATGTTTGCAATGTAAGGTAATGTTTTGTTGGGTTTATTAAAATAAACTAGAAAGAGTATAAAAATGTGTCAATTGGTCTTACATTACTTAAGTCTTGTTTTCCAGAACCAAAATGATAGATCAAATTTGATGTTTATTTGTGAAAATCATGATGCAAGCTCTATTTTGAATAAGAATTTTCTTAAGACATGTATGGAGGGGAGTGTTAAAAGGTTATTGGCATGTGTTTATTAGGTTCATGTTACAAGTGGTAGAAGCATTGGAGAAAGTTTTGAAAATCCTCCAAAATGAATGCCAAAATCCCTTTACACAACACCATCACACACGGTGTACACAATGCTTAACTCAATGGAGCCCTTTCCTATCCACAGATCTCCCAGTCCTGCAAGAGGAAAGAGTAAAGGTTATTTGAAAAGCCATTTAGAAAGTTAAAAACCAACTAGTCAATGAAATTGACTAGTGTCTTTTCTAGGACTCATTTCAATTGCAAGTTTATTGAAACATATTATTCTAGTAAAACCCTTAGAATGAATGTCTTATTTCTTTCACTGACTACAAATAACACTTGTAAAGTTAACTGTTCTCATTAATATAAACAGATTTGTATTTGGGTTTTGGAGGGGAAATGTAGAATCTCTGTGCATAAACTGAAGTAATGGAAAATCATAGGTAAAATCAGTATGGGAATATTTTAGTTGGCTTTCATTTTATACATTCACATATTTAACCAAAGTTGCATAAATACTAACACTAGGTCAGCCAAGTTAGGTAATGTAACGGAGTTACTAAATAGGCCCAGGTAATTAAACTGTTCATCCCAGGATTTAAGTTAACCATTGGCACAGTGGGCGCAACTCTGGTCCTGGGACTATTGGACAAAAATATGAAAATGAATAGATGTAAAGGCACAATGGCAGGTAGTTACATTTGAAACTCAGATTGTTTTACATCTTAGACTTTAGGGAGTTAAAGAATGAAATAGAAACTTAATTTTAAAATAACTCTTCCGCAGTATTTATAACCTAAATATTGCAACATTCTGATAAAGCACAAGAACAAAGGTAATAGCAAGTCTGTTTATTCCTAGCTGTGTAAAATGCAAAAGAGTAAACAGCATAAATTATGAAACTTCGGTTTTAAAATTGTTTCAGATATTAGGAATTAGATATCACAATGTTTTTTAAGTCTGCTCTTACCATGTTCCTTTAAGTTATGTGCTTTGTTATGAAAGATCACATTACATGTCCATAAGACTGCTTACAAATTAGAAAAAAGAAGAAAAAGCTGGTAAAAAGCACAGTACATACTGCTTATTTACTACCACCTTAGGGGGGGAAAAAAACAAAACCTGAAATCAATACTTCAACTGAACATTAAACACAATTAGTTACTAAAGATTACGTATATCACTCAACGCTAGCACAAGAAAAATATGTCCTGACGTAAGTAGTTTATGGATCAAATTTGACCTTCAAAAAGAGTGAACTGTGCAAGTAACTAACTGATCAGACACAGGTAAACATATTCCATTTTCTTCCAAATGGGATCACACCGTCAAAGGGGCTGCTTTCACCCCAATGTGCGTAGGGGAGGGGGAAGAGGGAAAAGGGGAAACTGTTTTCTCGTGTGTGTACAAACCTAATCTTAAAACTCATTGGCTGGCTATTTTTAAATGGAATGAGATTACCTACTAACCTAAAACATTCAGAATGGTGTTTTAAAAACTTAATTAGCACCATCATTTTTGAATAAATGTGCTTAAGTCCATTCCTACTGAGATGTAGGAGCCTACTACACCCTTTCCCTCTCCATATCTCAGGTTAGTTGTATGTTCTCCTTCCCCAGGAAATAAAGAACATGAATAAATAACCAACTTCATCTTCTTTCCCCCCTTTAATGTGATATACCAGATTGTTAATTTTGTTGTCAAGTGTGATTTGATTTATGAATTCCTGTGGCAACGTTGAGTCTGCAGGAAAGGATGTCCCTTGGCTTAAGAAAGAATGCTGCTGACAAACAAAGGGGCTCAGTTGCATCTCAATGCATTAATAATGGGTGTCCCACTGCATCAGACTATGCGGATTATTGTTTTGTCTGCAAAATGGAGATCTCTTAACTGAAAGGGAAATATGACAGGTTATGTATGTTTGTAAGACTGTAGCCACTGATTAGTTCATATAAAGAGGTTTGCTTTTCTCGATGTCAATAAGACACAGGCCCAAGCTAAAAACAAGACCACATTTATTCAGTACAGACATGTTAATTAAGACAAGTCCTGTAAACCAGGAACACAATTCAAACACTCCGTTACGAAGTGTATATATTTTGACAACAGCCAGCATCTTTTCAATCCAGCCATTGAGGTTTTGTTTTGTTTTGTTTTTGGGGGGCGGGGGAAGTTGTTTAGCTACCATATGTGAACAATGTATCTCAGTCTTCATTCACTCACACTTCACAACGATCAGTTCAGCGGCTTTCCAACTCTGAGATTCACATTTAAAAACGCTCTGTAGTCACAAAGGGAAAAGTGTAAAAAAGAAACCCATGAGGGGAAAGGAAACACGCACCTCCCAAGAAGATATTTTAGACTTATTGCAAATGGCTCCTGTGAGACCACCAGAGACGGACAAATCTACTCCCGTGTACCGAGAAAGACCCCCAGCCTGGAGCGCGCTGGCAGTGGGAATCAGGGCAGGGGTGTGAAGAGACAAACAGCCTTCTCTCTTGTCCATCCTCCTAGAAAGAGCCCCGAGCGCGGAGCAGTGGCAGTGGTATTAGCAGGAAGGGCGGGGGCTGGTGGGGTTCTTAGAGAGCTTGCTGTAATATGACCCTGTTTCTGAGAATCCCACTGGTAGGAGGAGCTCTTGGAAAGGGAGAGGGAGGGAAGCACAACAACTCGGATCGGGCAACGTGCACGTCCTCAGGAGACTCCCAGCGGTTGCAAAACACAGGGCTCGCCCACAGTACAGTCAAAACAAGCTAAGATAGGGTTACTATCTCCAACCGGCTGGTGAAAGCACCACCACCGTGCGAGCGCTGGGTGGATGCGCCTTTCGGGGACTGCAAGCGGTGACCTTGGGGCAGAGGAATAGGACCCAGGAAATTTTAAAACCGCTCCACCCAAACCAACCTCCCCACCGCCCCACACGCGTACCCCTCCCCCTGCCGGGTGCCGCATCTGCCGCTCCCCTCCATGACATAAGACTGGGGACCCCTTCCTCCAAAACAACGGCAGGTCGGGACTGGCCCAGCGGGGTGGTCCCTTCCCCCGCCCCGACACACAGCAGCGAGTTGAGGGGGGTCTGCATCTACGCAGAGCGGGACAGGCTCGATGAAGGTGTGGGGGGGCTCCCTACTTCCCACACCCCCATTAGCAACCACTGCAGAGACTTACAGCGCCTCGGGGCTAGCACCACGTTTTATACAGAATAGCCAGACCCCGGCCACAGGGTCTCATTGTCAATAAAGAGTCTGTTTCAAGTACGGGGGACGCCCCCTAGATAGATCCGCCGATAGCTGGCCCCTCCCACATGCGATGTCCTGATCCCGGCGCGGAGGTCGGTGCCACGGGATCTCCGCAACCCGCGGGGCTATTGCAGAGGCTGCAGGGCTGCTGCTGCTTCCCCCTCCCCGCTGCCGCCGGTGGTTGCTGTGGCCACGGCCGCCGCCGCCAGCTGCAGGCGCCTGACTGCCTCCTTGATGAGGTTCCCGGAGAGGATGAGCTGCTGCAGGAGCCGGTGCGGATCCTCCTCTTCGCCGGGCGCTTCCCCGGGGCCCGGCCGCTTCCTCCTGTGGGCGGCGCTCCGCAGCCAGCCCCGGCCGCACAGCTGCTTAGCCACTCGCTGGCTAGTCTTGCCCGGCCGCTGGGGCTCCGCGGGCTGGTGCGGCTGCAGGGGGGCCGGGACCAGGAGGCCGCTGCCGCGGGGGGAATAGGGCGCGGCGCGGCCCCGGGCGGTGGTGGGCGGCGGGTGCTTGGGGCCGCGGGGGGCCGGTGCCCGCTGGGCGCTTAGCTGCAGCACCTCGCCCAGCTTGGCCACCAGCGCGTCCACCTCCTTGGAGCCCGCCTGCCCCACGGCGACCGAGCGCTCCAGCAGCAGAAAGCGCTCCCCGGGCAGGCAGGGCATCTCGGCCGGCTCCGCGCGCCGCGCCGGTGCAAACCCGACTCGCAGCAGCCCGCTGATGGCTCGGTTTGTAAACAATGGGTGACGCGATATCCCGGGCACGTCCCACTGCGCTGAGCGGGGGGAGCGGGCGAGACCACACCGGGGCACGGGGGCCAGCGCGCGCTCACAGAGCCGCCGCGGACGAGCCCCCGCGGCCTCTTTGGGGCCCCCCAGCAGTCGCCTGTCCAGAGGGTGGCGCGAGGGGGTGGGCGAGTGTGAGCCCGCCCTCCTCTCCTGATCCGCCTCCCCCCGCTTCGCCGTACATGGGCTCGTCCGCTTTCAAACCCCGCACCCAGACGGATGGGGACGAGCCTCTCTGACCGGTAGGAGGAGCGTGATTGGAGCGGGAGGGGGCATGAAAGGGGAGCTGGGGCGGCCTGGCTGAGCGGTGGGGGCAGAGCAGGCGCGAGACGCCCCTGGCTGCGGGGGGAGGAAGAACCCGAAGAGCTGTCGCGGGACGCCCCTGGGTGTGGGGGTGGGGCAGAGCTGGCGCGGGGGGAGAGGGGCAGCGGGAGGGGGGCTGTCGCGGGACGCCCCTGGGGGTGGGGGTGGGGCAGAGCTGGCGCGGGGGGAGAGGGGTAGCGGGGGGGGGCTGTCGCGGGACGCCCCTGGCTGTGGGGGTGGGGCAGAGCTGGCGCGGGGGGGGGGGGCTGTCGCGGGACGCCCCTGGCAGCAGGGGGCAGAGCTGGCGCGGGGTGCTCCTGGATGCGGGGGGGGGGGGGGAGAACCGGTATAGCTGGCGCGGGACGCCCCTGGCTTCGGGGGGGGTGGGAAGAGCTGGCGCGGGGTATCCTGGCTGTATTGCGGGGTTGCAGGGGTGCCCGTGGCTGCGTGCTGCGGGAGGGGGCGCAGCGGGCACGGGAACTGTTTCTTTAGGTATGTTTGCGTGGTGCCTGCTGGCACAAGGTTTCGGTTGGGGTCTGTAGGCATGTCGGTAATACAGCGTGTGTGCAAGGAGTGTAATTCTGGCCCCTGCTTTCATTGTAGCTGCTGGAGCGGTTAGCAGTAACGGAGAGCGGTAGAAGAACAGGGTGCATGAAGGCATCTAGAAATTGAGATTATTTTTTAATGGCCAGTCTCATTGAAACATGTGACTGGATTAAAAATAGTTATGCCCTGGAAATTTTAAACTCTATTACTTATGGTGCTGGGAGTGTTTTTATACCCAATAACCTTGTACATTATTGTTGCCTTCCTTTCCTTTATCCAGTCTACACCAGGTAGAACTACATTAGCCATGCTCATCTGACACGTTACAGCTAATACACATCAGCATATCCATACAGCAGTGTATTTTCTAGCATAATTATATCAACCATATTGGCTGTCCACACCAGTCACATTGACAACTGTGTTTGAATCAGTGCATTCTGGGGAAAGCTGGGCAGCTCTCCCTTAATGCCACAGCTACTAATGCCAGGGAAAAAAAGAGGTGATTTTCATTTAGTGCTGTGCACTTTAGGATCTCCAAAGACTTGGGAAAGGGGAAGCAGACAGTCCAGCTATGGTTAGATGGTACCATCTACCAACAAATTTGTAGAAGCAGCAAAGAATCCTGTGGCACCTTATAGACTAACAGACGTTTTGCAGCATGAGCTTTCGTGGGTGAATACCCACTTCTTCGGATGCAAGCAGACAAGCAAACAAACACAAACAGACACAACAAATTTGTGTTAGAAGCTGATTACAAATCATATTATGTTGCAGCCTTGCTGTGAAGCAAGATTGAAATATGATACATACATGCTATTAAGTGCCATTTATGTAAACCCTGATGTGTATAGACACAAACTACTGTCTGGGGCTAAGTTTGTCTCCATCCAGATTTTTTTTTACAGCTATACCTATATTGGCTTAAAACTAAAGCAATACAACCTCTAGTATTAGGGTTGCCAGCTTTCTAATTGCAGAAAACTGAACACTCTTGCCTGCCCTGTCCTGCCCCTTCCCCAAGGCCCCGCCCCTGTCATTCCCCTTTTCTGAGGCCCCGCCCCCCACTCACTCCATCTCCCCCACCCTCACTCACTCATTTTCACTAGGCTGAGGGTGCAGACTCTGGGGTGGGGCTGGGGATGAAGGGTTTGGGATGCAAGAGGGGACTCTGGGCTTTGGGTGGGGCTGAGGGGTTTGGAGTGTGGTAGGGGACTCGGCTGAGGCAGGGGGTTGGAGTGTGGGAGGGGGTATGGTCTCTGAGCTGGGGGTTCAGGCTTCATGGTGGGTCGGGGAGGAGGGATGTGAAGTGCAGGAGGGGGCTCTAGGCTGGGGCCGAGGGTTTTGGAGTACGGGAGGGGGCTCAGGGCTGGGGCAGGGGTTTGGGGTGTGGGAGAGGGTGAGGGCTCCAGCTGGGGATGTGGGCTCTGGGGCGGGGCTGGGGATGAGAGGTTTAGGGCTCTGGGTTGGGGGATGGGGCCAAGGGGTTCGGAATATAGGAGAAGGGGCTCTGGGCTGAGGCAGACGGTTGGGGTGCAGGAGGCGGTCAGGCTCTGGGAGGAAGATTGGGTGTGGGAGAGGGCTCAGAGCTGAGGCAGAGGGATGGGGTGCAGGAGAGGGTGAGGGGTGCAGGCTCCAGGCAGTGCTGATCTCAGGTGGCTCCTGGGAAGCAGCAATATGTCCCTCCGGCTCCTAGATGCTGCCCCTTGCCCAGAGGTGCCACCCCCCACAGCTCCCATTGGCTGCAGTTCCATCCCACCCCCATATTATTCTGATTCTCTTTCTTATATTGCATCTGTCACCATCATATCTCAGCACCTATGAGGTTCTTGGGGTCTACATTTAAAAATTTACTTTCTGGACTTCAAAAAAATTCATATTAGGGGCCTGATCTTGCATATGCTTACTTACATAAGTGACTTCATTTATGGTAGTAGTTCAGTTGAAGCCAATGGGGCTACTTGCACAAGTACAGTTATTTGCATAACTGTTATTAGGATCTAGTCCTAGGTTAAAAGTAAACATTTGAGCATAGGAGAGAGAGAATACCTGTGAATGCTTATGAGCTACTTTCACTTAAACTGAAAGTGTGCCTATGTGTCTCTCTCAAATGTGGAGATTATGGCAGTGACATGATTTATATCAAGTTCTCAAATGTAATTTTAAACATTTAGAATTTTGTAAGGTGAATCTTAAATGCTTGTGAAAAATTCCATATTGACAGCCATTTGTCCACAGAACATCAGCAAAATGCCTCACCCATGTGCCTCAACCTTTGCTTGGAGAAACTGCCTCCCCACCCCACCCCCGCAGCAGTTCAGTCTCCATGCCCATTCTAATCCTTTGCTTCTCTGCGCAGATTGGCAACAAAGAGTCATGATGCTGTGTGTGTGTGTGAGAGAAAGAGAGATGTGGGTTGCTGTCATATGAGAACTTCACTGAGCGCTCCAAGTCATTTATCAAAAGCCATTGGCAAAAATATGTCTCTACTGAGCCAGGCTAGGTTAGGTGAACTAGAAGTGAAAGATACTGTATCTAGTTACACTATGTATTAATATATTATGTATTAATGCTTTATTATCACCACCACAGTAATATCTACAGGCCCCAATCAAGATGGGGACCTCAGTGTGCTAGGTATTGTACAAACATGTAAGGGACATGCTCTTCCCTGCCCCAAAAATCTTACAATCTAAAAAAGACTTCTAGTATTAATAATTATGCACCATTGTTTCAAATTAAAAGAATGTAAGGCATCCATATATGCATTACCTGGATATTCTGGTTTAGGTCTATAATAGGAGCACTTTTCTCCTAGTATAGGCCCCTTAGCTCTGTAGCTATGCTGACAACCCCCCGGTGTAGATGCGGCTAAGTTGACAGAAGAATTCTTCAGTCGACCTCGCTATCACTGCTCAGGGAGACTGATTATCTCGTACTGGCAGATTAGCTGTCTGTCACTTAGACCTTAAAATGCCAAGGAGAGCAATACCTAATACCTTTAAAAATCTGTGGCTTTTATTTCAAATTAAAGTGGTCTTAATTCCATGTAGTTTAATTTACTTTGAAAGTGAATTGGCTAAATCAAATTAAGGATACTTCAGTTCTGAATGAGAGCATCTACAAGGGGGTTTAATGCAATTTAACGAATCCACTTCAAATTCACACCCAATTCGATTTAAACATTCCTGAGGGTCCCCATGAGGACAAGCTCTTAGTAACTTGCCCAACATCATGTAAAATGTCTATACAGCACCTGGGTGCCTGCCTCCCAGCCCGGATCCACAGATTCATGTCAGTGGGGCTTGCAGTAGTGCTCTAAAAATAGCTGCATAGACTTGTGGCTCAGTCTCTGAAGCCCACCCCCACGGCTTCAGAGCCCAAGCCACAACATCTGTACAGCTATTTTTAGATCACTAGTGCAAGACCCATTAACACAAGTCTGTGGAGCCAGACTGGGAGGCTCACTCCCAGATACAGTGTAGACCTACCCAAAGGAAGTCTGTAGCTCAGCTGGGAATTGAACCCGCATTTCCTGAGGCCAAGAATAGTGTCTCAACCACAACACTCTCTGTCTCCCTGGCACAGATAAAGTGCAGGGTTTTTTTAAGCAAGGTATCGGATGCTGGTAAGAACATCTGCACCCTGTGTACACTATAGCATCCACCATTGTCACCAGTGGAAATTAATTTTGAGACATTGTTTTCTCTTGTAGATAAGGCCTTATCAAGTTCCCATAATAACATTAAGCAAATTAACATAAAGAATACGCAAGATGGGGAGAGTATCGTCCAAAAATAAACATAAGGGCTAAGGGTGAACAGAGAGCTCTCAGTAACACAGCTGTGTGCACAAATTCTTTGACAAGTTACAACATGGTAGTTAAAAAGATTTTCCTAACAGGTAAGTTGACAGTGGACTTGGCTGATGTGTGGATGCTTGTTTTGCCCTGACACTGACAGATTTCTCTCTCCCAGTTCAGAGGTTATCAGAAATTACCACTACTAGGGTTCATCTAAGACATTCTATTAAAAAGATGCCTTAACTGCAAACAGCAGTTGCTTCATGGCTTTATATTTATTACTATTCCTCATCTCTTCCTTTTAGAACTGGACCTTTTATTTATGTATATCTGTTTAAATTTTGAAAGAACAGCTTTTTCTTATATTTTAATTTGTTTCTATTATTTAACTTAATTTCCAGAGCCCTCTGGCTGGGGATGAAGTATGTGTTTTATATGTAAATAATAATTTTATTAATTATGTGGCAAGCTCTAAATTTTGCCTTTTAGTCTATCATAATTATGTAGGATAATGATCTGTCAGTTCTCAGGGACACGTTTCATGTCAGTGTATAAAGGCCAATCACATGCCTAAAGAAGCAAGTATAGGTTGTGATTTCTGAGCTTTACACCCAATTAGTGCAAACAACAAAAAGTCAAAGCCCCTGTAAACCTATGTAAACTCAGGTATACCAGTGGGAGCCCTTTTATCACACATGTGGACATGCATGCTTGTGTGTACAAACACACAAAACTATCGTGAAAATAATAACTCATCATAAGGGAACTGAGTAATTATACTTGAAATTTCCAATGCCATAGATCATCTAGTTACAATAATTGTACACGGCTTTGAAAATGTAGAGTGCTATTTAATTTCTTAGTTGGATTAAAAATAAATTGACCCATCTTTTCATGCCCATTTGCTCATGTTTCAGAAGCTTTGTCATATGTACTGCACTTAGATATATATAATGCTCCTCTTTTTCTTAACAATAGATGTCAAATAATGGTGCTTGTGCAAACTAAGCTCATTTCCTACACATGCTTTATGTTGTGCATTTCAGAATGGGTAGAGGCCAGAATGCCAGAACAAGAATAAGGTGCTTTTAGATTTTCGAACAATTGTTTTACTAACCTGCACCTATAATAGAATTCTAAAAACAAAAAACTTTGCTTTAAAAAACAACTAAGGTTGCTAAATGACATCCATGTGTTTGCCTATCACAAAACTTACAAAATCCAAGCACGTTAAAGCAAGGAAATGAATAATTAAGGACATCACAGGTTTTACACAGCTCAAAAATACAAATATAAATACATTGTCCAAAACTTTAAACAGTGATTTTGGATGCCCAACTTGAGACACCTTAAAGGGACCTGATTGGGCACCCAGAAATTGAGGTACTCAAAAACATTAGTTACGTTTGAAAATTTAGGCTTTTATTCTTAAATACAAAAGCATATTTCATCACAACATCAGAATCTGCTCATATCCAGGGATTTTTGTTTCTTTGAAGTATTGTTTTGTTAACTTGCTTCAAGTTGTATACCAAGGATCTGATCCAACTCCCCTTAATCAATGGGACTTGGATAAGGCTGCAAGCTTTCTCCATTTAAATCCTTCCTCAAAACACACTTTCAGCATAATCCACCATACAAAGAAGAATGTTATTAAAAAAAATTACACCACTTGGGATCTGATTATCATCAGGTACATCCTCTTGCTGAACTGTGTTTTCTAATTTAGAGTATGAACCTGCTCCCGCTGGAACCTACAGAAGCATGAGCAGGCCATTGGATGTAAGCTCCTTGGAGTTGCTGTTACAGTTACAGGGCTAAGCTGCACCTCTGTCCCCTTTGGGTCTCTCTGAGTGCATCACCTCAGGTATCAGGCCTTGGGTCTTCTCCTCTCCTGGGGTGAATTCTGTAGTTCTCCCCTCTTAGACCAGGCCCTGGGCTACTGTACCATGTATGTCAGCCATCCTTACTCAGCAGGTCCGAGTGGGTTTGGCACCTGTGGTTCTTCCCTTCAGGAGTGTTTGACCTGTGGTATCCATTGACAAAACAGCCTTCTTCAAACCAAAGTATTTTCTATTTAAAAGCAGGAATAAAATAGTAGAGAAGAAAAAGATAGACAGCTGTCTATCTTACCTAAAGTCTTACTACCCCCTTACCTAGGCCGGCCTAGCTTCTTCAGACACCTCCAGTGTATGGCTTGTGTGTCAGTTGGTTTCCCCACAAAACTACCCCCCTTTGACAAAGAGTCCCTTTTTAAACTGCTATAGTTCTTTTGATCTTCTTGTGATCTTCTTCTTCCAGGTCTTTTCCTGTCCTGGCATTGTCTCTTAACAATCCTTAAGTGTTCACAGAGAAGTGGCTTATCTTGAGCAATTCTTTGCCCTTTCTGCTTTTTTCCTTACAGCCCTCTAATAAACCAAACCAATATACTCGTACATTAAAAAGCCCAATAACCAGCTCAACATACAGTATTAATAAATTACAGAGCCGTTCCACTTCCACCACTGCAACCAAGTCTTTCTCTATGTTTTGAGTAGAGCTAATCTCACTGTTAGCATGTAATACTAATTCTTTTAACTTCAGAGGAATTGCCTTTTCTGTGCTTTTACAGCACCCCACACTGAATGGGGCCTTTGGACACTATCATAATATATCAGCCGTGTTAGTCTGGATCTGTAAAAGCAGCAAAGAGTCCTGTGGCTCCTTATAGACTAACAGACGTATTGGAGCATGAGCTTTCGTGGGTGAATACCCACTTCGTCGGATGCATGTCACCCACAAAAAGCTCATGCTCCAATACGTCTGTTAGTCTGTAAGGTGCTGCTTTTATCATAATATAAATATTTATGACTAATAGCAAGTAGATCATGGTACTTATCCTCTTCAGGGATGCATAATCTTTGGACTGTTGGCAACTGAGCTTCTGCAGAATACTGACTGAAACACTGCTCAGCTGTGTCCTAGGTAGAGATCTGAAGTGCTATGGGAACCAGAATCAGGTTCCAGTTCTTCCTATTGCGCTTTCACTATGGCTATAAATAAATGTACTCTCTCTTGGAGAGATTAATTCTTTTGGAATAATCCTGTATCCTGTTCCTTCTTGTTAGCGTCATTAAAATTAAGAGCAACAAAATAAAAAAACCCATCACCGCTGATAAAACCGTCTCACTATTTTATAATTGAACAGCATCTTTTCTGTTCCTCCGAAGGATCCACCTTCCTGATGGGAAGTAACCTCTCTTCCCATCAGGAAGGAGCAGTCAACTGCTGTTCCCAACTGCCACAGAACACTGATGCCAACACTTCATCCTTTTTTGCTCCTAAAGGGACATGATTATTGCAATGGAGGTGGCTCCACAATTAAGGTTCAGTTGAGTTTTTCATTTAAAGCAGAGATTCAATGTCTTTGTTTTGTTAAAACAAAACAAGACAAAAACACAGCACATCTTCCCCAAACTTACAGCACTTACTCTTTGAGGACAGAATTAGTTTTCTGAGAATTTACAAGTAATCCATTAATTTATGTATTTATTTTGTGGTAGCTTCAATCCAGGCCCTTGCTAATTGTTGTACAAGCACATACAGTTCCTGCCTCCACTGTCTGTCTTCACTGCAGAGGTAACTGGATTGAGCCTAATCTCAATTAGAAGAGATGCCACTCTGCAAAATAACACTCAGCTTGCTGATTGCACATTGGTGCTGTACTCACTTGCGCATGCTGCTAAGACTTCTGGGGGCCTATTCTATGGTTCATAGTGCTGCAGTAAACAAGCCACTCTGATTTATTTCCCATTGAACTGTGGGAAAATTTGTGGGGGAATTCTGTAATGACATTGGAGGACTAATAGCACTCAAGTGTTTCTACCTGAGTGCACACTACAGAGTGGTTTTGTGAGCTGGTGATGTATTTTGCTCACTCAAGTTTTAGCCTATAATCCCTCTTGGGCCAAATAATAAGAATTAAAGGCACCATCACACTCTAGTTAAGGGTTTTTGTATATGGATTGGACTCAAGTTAGGGACAACACTTGAATTATAACTCAAGTTAACTTTGCGGTGAAGACAAGCCCAAAGAGTTGACAATCTAAGGCCCTGTTTACAAAATGTAGTGAAAACGTATTAAAAAATGGGTCTGTTAACACAGTTCTGTATCCACAATGCAGAGGACGCTAAAGGTTAACACATCTAAGACAATTTGTCCAACACAAAAACTCCTAGCTTCAGTTAATGAACCAATTAATTGAACATTCAATATTACTAGCCTTCATTATAATCTTCCTCTGAAAGCATACACTAGATCACATCTTCAAAGGCTAAAAGTCATCACTTAAGTTATGTACGATCAGCAGCATGAGTCCACATATTTCAGAAGTTTTTTTTATTTGCACTTCTCACAAATTTACCTGCACAATCAATGTTAAAACAGGTCTTTTTAAAGTTAGGTTTTAACTGAATGCTGCACTTTGGGAGGAAAATTCCTCCACCAATTTAGCCAGTATTTTACTGTTGTCCCACTATGGTGGTATTTACAACTTTCACTTCTCATGTAGTTTATTATATTCTCAAGTGGGGCTCAGTTGTGGTAGTAGGTACCAGACCCTGTAGATGAACTTCCTGTAAACAAACACAATGCCTTTGGGAGTGGAGGGGGCCAGAAGTGGAGTCCCAGACAGACTGGCAGAGGGTTTGACCTTTGTGCAGTCATCCTTGACATTAAAACCTAAGTGTAGTGCAAAGCAAACATTTAAGAAACAATAGGAACAATCCCTTCAGCAATTCCACATTTGTGATTATTCTCCCCTTCCCAGCCATCCCTCCCTCTGTTCATATTTATGCAGATTTTTATTGCATGTGGGTGTTGCTCAGTCTGGCAATTGGTGGTACACTTGAAAAGGAATTTCATTATGAAAAATAATATGTTAATGGTGATGATGATAAAGATTTGCTTGCTATGGGGATTCCAATATGCACTCTTATCACATCATTCAACTACTGAAGTCTCCATTCTGTGCTCATTGATGTAGCTGCAGCTGAACGAGGTGAAATATTACATTGAAGACTGCTTTTCTTGAAGTGAACCTAAACTGCTCTTCTTACATAAAATCATCCTGGTATGAAAGAACCATCTGACCACAAAAACCCTGAGGAAAAACTCTTCTAAGGCATCAAAAAACAGAAGACAACTGATAATTCCATCTCTCTCAACAGAAAAATCTTTAACAATAGTAAACTGAAGTGAGTGATCACATGAATATTTTCTATTCCAAAATACCTCAACTTTGAGAGAGTTGCAGGGTAGTTTTTATTACTGATGAGTAATTCTTATTGGAAGAAGTCGGTCAGTATTAGAAGAACCTGCCACTAGCATACCAGCCAGGTTCTGATTGGATCATATTCCTGGAATCATCTAGGAACCAACTAATGCCTGAAATTCCCCTGCGGTTATTCATTTTGACAAAGACATGATGATGGCAGCCAAAACAGTAGCTTCTGTTTTTACTGTAGGAAATATTGTGATGGGGACCCAATTAATACACAATAACCCTGGCATGGCTAAACATGACTATGATTATTTAATTTATTTAATGTTTGTAGATGACACCCTAATTGGCATGGTTCCATGTTGCAGTGTAGACTCAAACTGTAAACATGCTCATCCACAAATATGGTAAAAACACAATTGTTATTATTTAACATTTGTATAAAGCTCCTTTGCAAAACTGAGCCATGCACAGCTGTTTCAGGCAGGAATCAAACCGTGTTCTGGCCCTTTTCTTAGATCACACTACAATCCTTCGAAATCCAAGGCTTTAATTATCATTTGGGAAAAGTTGAAATTCAATCCCATCTAATACTTGAGACCAAACTATGTTTTAACCATCTCAGAAGCCAACAATGAGGTAACCAGGTCTTCCAAAATGGTACATAAATGGAGCCATAGTGCTGGTATTAGATTTGAGATAATGTAAAGAAAGACACACAATAACATGTAATACAATTAATTTGTAAATCACAGCATCCTACATACAAAGAATTGCAAAAGAGGAAGACTGTAGGGACACCCCTTTACAGAACTGGGAGTAATGCGTATTGAATAGGCAGAAAAGGAAAACTACATACAGAGGTGGAGTCCAAGGCTTTCTTGTTATTATGGCAACTGTGAAGGAGTTTGCTCCTTGCAGGTGCTCCTCCTAGTGGCTGGATCTGGAAATTAGCTCTCACTTCATCTGGTGCCCTCTTCCGTTGGTTGCTTGTGCTGTGGCCTCTCTTCCTCACCATGACTCGGGGTGCTCCCGCTTTGTAACTCAGCCCTCTGACCAGGTCACTATGTAGTCCCCCCACTTCTGGAATAATAAAGTCCTACTGGGCAAGCTGTCCAGATGCTGCTTTGGACAGCCTTCCATTCCACTCCCAGATCCTGCACCACTTCTCAATGGCTGGTAGGGGAACTCGGGCCTGCCTACTACTCCAGGTTCCAGCCCAGAGACTCTATGCTCAGTCTTAGACCCTGTTGCTGTTTGCCTGGGCGCCTTCCCTACCCCACCTCTGTATCTCCTTGCCTATCTCTGTGATTACCCCCGGAACTTCCTCCACTCCCCTTTTTACCCACATAAACCTGCTCAGGGCTTGTTTGGGATGGGCACCCATCACAATGGCCCAGTTAGGTTCCGTCCATGCTACAGATTTTAACTGTCTGGTAGGCTTAGTTGTATTTGTTGTGTAGATGAATCTTAAAAGAAAGCAAGCTTATTTAATCCAAAATAAGTGTCCACCTACAGATTTACACCAGAACAACTAAAGATTATTACAATTGATTTAGTTATTTTGGCTCCAATCTGTAGATACACCCATTTAAAAAAAAATTTTAAAAAGCTGGACTTCCGATGTAATCACAGGACTTGAGGAGTTGATAGTGAAGGTATGGGTCTCTCCTGGCCAACAGATCTCTGTTACAATCACTATTAGGGAATAGCAGTTATGTTGGCTTTCTCGGGGTGGAGAACTTGACCAAATATTTTGAAATGTAAAACAAGGATGTGGGCAGCTTCAGATAAATTTTTACTTTTTAATTAATGAGTTCTCCTAGCCTTAGCAGTTGGAATTGCATGGCTCATGCTGCATGTATTGAGAGACCACTGGTTACCAGGACTGTGAAATATGGGTAACACCAAAACTGTTATATGAAGGACACCAAGAAGACTATTAGAAAAACTACAAAGAGGAAGAAAAAGTTTCCCATATACAGTGTATTTCCTAGTTGCTATAATGTGATAAAAAAACAGAAATGATGCTGTTTGCCCTCTGAACTGATTTTATATATATATTGCTGCCTGGAGCTGCTGTTGGGAGCAATAAAAAAGGCTACTGTAATGTGAGGCTGTCTGTCTTCAACTAAAATCAGGAGTTGTCGTTATATAATTATCTGAAATGAGATGTTGAAAAACTGCAGCTGTCTCATACATACTCAGCAACATTACTGAGTCTCAAGCACACTTTCATAGCCATGCATACATACACAGGTTTCCAATACGTCATGTAAGACACACTGCATTTTATAGCATGGTTTGTGTAATTGTATCACTTTGCTTTATTGTATAATTTCATATCTAACAATCCATACATAAATAACATTTTGTGGGTAGGTGAATAATCTAATACAGCTCACCACCTACAGTATGTCAGTCAGATCTACTCTTCCAGTGCTAAGAGGACAGACAAAATAAATTTTACTCTATCATTGAAAATTCATCTAATTCTGTATTCAGCTTTGAAAAATGTTTCCCATGTGTCTTTGAGTGACAGTCCATCTTTTGATGATTATATTTGCCATCTGGATACATTAGCTTTGTTCCATAGTAGAATTATAAGAAGGTGCAAATAAACCCACAGGATTAAAATAATTTTTAAAAAATGATCCCAAGCAAATGTAGCTGTAAATGATATACAATAATGCAATTTTTATTTACATCTAATGGCATAGATATCCCTTTTTTAAATAAGACAGGTGATTTTCAAAGGAACACTCTCAACTTAAAAATCACACTTCTTGTTGAATTTTTTTTCTACTGTTGCTACAAATAAAGCTATTATTATAGCTGAAGGAAATTAGAGAAAATATTTTCTCTATTTTTTTAGTTTGTTTACTTTATGCATGTAATAGCATATTATGTATAATCAGTTTCACCATTTATCCAGCACTGTTAGTAGTCAGTTTTCCCAGTTTGCATGGGTCTTCCATAGAGCAACAGAGGAGAAAAATATTTGAACAAAATAGGAAAATGTGCCTGTAAGCTTACAGCAAGGCAGAGAGTATTAGAGGAGTAGTGGTACCAATACTACTTTAACTATTTTTTTAATTGACTGGATCTCAAATTGCTGGATCCCTTTTAAGTTTTTAATTTAAAGTTGAACTGAAAAGATTTTATAACACTACTAAATAAAAATATTTAAGATCCTAAATCAGTAACCAAATACATGAATAGACATGTGTGTATTTATATATATATATATATATATATAACCAGACAATGTTTTGACTTCAATTGTTAATGTGTAAAACAATCTGAGATCCTTAGATGAAAATGTGCAATTATTACTATTTTTATTTTATTTATTTATTATACCTACCTGCTAATATTTGAGTTCAGGGTTCTGTGTTTCCCTATGCCCAGCTATAGGTGATAGATAGCATCACAAGCAAGTGTAACAATGTAAAAGATGTAGCTTCTTGCTGCTCTGCACTAAGTGTTGGTTATGCCATCAGCTATTGCAGGGTAAACACTAAATATGAAACACAGATCTTGGCAGGTAAAAAGCATTCTCATTAAAGTTTAAAGCATCAGATCATTAAAACTTCATAATTCCCAAAGTGTAAAACACTTGAATGTATAGTCATGTAAAACAGAACCAGATCCAAACATTGATTCAAACTTGGAAAACAATTAATAATCATTCCCCAGAAATGTATGAATGTTCTTTCCAGTTATTTATGTTGCTGTGAGTTAGGCAGGGACATACACAGTAGTCAGAGACGGTTTGCATTCATCTGCTGTTATGTCACTGGGAGAGGTGCTGTCTTCTGCCTTTAGCATTTCTCTGCATACTCATTGCCCTTTGTAAGATGATCTCAGCCTCACTGGGTCATATTATAATTTATTACTAACAATCCCTCTGTGAGTTCTTTTCTGGTAGTCAGTAGTCAGTCTGGAATCCATTTTCTGCATGCTGATGACTTGTGCTGTTTTCTTGTTTGTCAGTGAGATCATACAGTGAGGACTTTTATCTTTTCAGTGTTTTTGTTATTTTAGAAAATCATTTTCTCAGCAAATCAGGTGCCATTTGCTTTTGTATAAATCAGTAAATTCTCCTTAGAAGATACTCAGAATTCTTGCATGTAGGGAAGATGGATTTGATGAACTTCCATGAAAGTTTAATATCCAGGGCTTAGTTCTCTGCTGCTTGCACCTTATACCTTCATTTATACCCCTCCTAAGTGAATGGAAAACAGTACTAAATCAGAATGTGCAGGCAGCTTTAATTCTGTCACTTCCTAACTTTTGAGTACTGCTTAACTTTCCAACCTTAAAGTTCTTTTAAGGTTGTTTGGTTTTGTTTTTTTTCATGTACTTTCAAATTCATCTCCCTTAATCATCTAAAATTGTAGACATGCTTTAAGGGCGTCTCTGTGTACACGTTTTAACTAGGGCAGAGGTCAGCTGAGTTGCAGCCAGGTTCTGTGGGCTTGTCTTCACTATGGGCTAAATCGGCACTGCTGCGATTAATTTAGTGGGTCTGGTGAAGACACGATAAGTTGATGGGAGAGCACTCTCCCATTGGCATAGCATGGTGTAGACATCGCATTAAGTTGATGTAAACTATGTTGATTTAAGTTATGTAAGTTACGTAACTTAAGTTGTGTAATTTACATGACTTAACCCTCTAGTGTAAACAAGGCCTGTGTGACTCAGTTGGAGGGAGGAGAGACCCAAAGTAAGATATAACCAGAGACAATGGAAAGTTGGAAGGTGTAAATAAATAAATCCAGGATACCAATATTTAGGGTTTTTTTGCACATTTTTGTTATTCTTTGCTCTCAAGGCTAGCTTTCATGTATTAATCTAATGTAATTGACAGGTTACAAGTAGCCTTCCCTTCTCATATGTTTAAATGGGAGTGAGTTCCACCATGGAAAAGGTAGAGAACAATTAATTTAAATTTAATTGATCTAGGCATTTCTACTATTCTCCTCACCATAGTATCTGCTCACCTAACTAATGACTCAAACCAGTTCATACTGGAGTCAGTGGGAGAGTTTTCTTTGAGTGTAATGGAAACGGGGTCAGGAACTAGGAAATTAAGGACCAACATTTCAAAAGTGGCCTCTAGTTTTGGGTACCTCAGTTGTTGGCTGTCCTTTGAGACACATTTTCTGTGATTTTCAGAGGTGCTGAAGACCCACAACACCAACTGAAGTCAGTTGGAATGGAGCGTGCTGGGCACTTTTGAAAAATCAGATCCAAGCTATAGCGTGTAAAAATTGGGGTAGACAAAATTAGGGTCCCCTTTGAAAAAATTGGACAAAATTTCTGACTTTTTCCAGCCATGAAGGTAGTTTCTGTAATGTATCAGATTACCAGTAACCCCTGTGTAGTGAGGCGCCCTGGGTCCCAGCTGCGTCTGAGAGGGCCGAGCCAGAACAGACGCCACAGTGGGCAGAGCCACCGCGCCTGTTCCCGCCCCCCAGAAGTCAAGGGGCGGGACAGGAAGTATAAAGGCCCAGCCCCAGCGCTCAGTTGACCGCTGGCCGCCGGAGAGGACAGACGCTAGTGCTCTAGCTCCCGCTGGGCCAGGCCTGTCCTGCACTCGCTACCTTGAGGAGGACTGGCCGAGCCTGCCCCGTGCTTGCCGCCCAGAGGAGCTGCCTGAGCTTCCCCTCGCCCAGTATCCTGAGGAGCAGCCCGGCTTACCCAGCGCTCAGTACCCTAAGGAGCCAATGGTGTGGGACACTGCGGAAGACGCCGGGGATACCCAGGTACCAATGGAGGGGGAGATTGGAAGTGGCCCGGGGGTAGCCAACCCTAGTCTGGCTGCAGCAGACCCTGAGCCAATGTCAGTGTGTTGCGGCCAGGATCCCCACTGACACAGCAGCTGACTGACTGCCGCTGTTAGGGCCCCGGGCTGGGATGCAGTGGAGTGGGTGGGCCTGCGTCCCCCCTGCCACCCCATTCCCGGGTGGCAGTCTCCCCCTCACATCAACGCTCAGGCGTAGGAGCCTGGACTTACCTTAGTCAACTGCTTGCTGCCCCGCCCTGCTCAAGGGCCTGGGCTTATGTACTGTACTGTTTGTTTGCTCAGCCCCTGCCTGAGGGTCTGAGCCCCTGAACTACTGTTTGTTTGCTCAGCCCCTGCCTGAGGCTCTGAGCCCCTGAACTACTGTTTGTTTGCTCAGCCCCTGCCCGAGGGTCTGAGCTTTAAACTGCTGATTGCCCCGCCCTGACCCAGGGCCTGGGCTTATAGACTATTTGTTCGCTCAACCCCTGCTGAAGGGTCTGGACCCTGACCTACTTGCTGTCTGTAGTGAGGCGCCCTGGGTCCCAGCTGCACCTGAGAGGGCCGATCCCTGACACCGGACGTCCACACCATGCTTAGAGAGAAATAGCTAAATCATTTATTCCTGGGGGAATTCTGCACCACTGCACATGTGTAGAACTCATGTCTCCCACAGATTTCTTTTCTTCCACGCAGAAAAATGACTTTCTGACAGGGAAGCAAATGGAAGCTGCAAGAGCAGTCACACAGCACTCCCTAGCAGCACAGGCAGATCATTTCAGGCACCCAGAGCAGCTAGCAGAGGGGTAAATCACCACGGAGCTGGGTACACCCCAGCCAGTGGCTCCTATCCTGAGCCACTGCTAGTCCTGGCAGGGCTGAAGGCAGGAGAGGATGGGACTTCCTCTTCCCCGGCAACGAGTGGTGGGGGCTGTGTCAGATCCACCCCCAGAAACCTCCCCCAGCTGCAGGAAGCTCAGCATCCTCCTGTAATGTTGCACGCTATATGATTTTATGAAAGTATGCTGATGAGGATGAATATAATGTAACTGGAATATGCTTCATGCAAAAGGTCTCTTGTAAGGTATCATAACTAAGCTTATAATCTACTGAGTGTGGTCATCCTATTTGTATAAATATATCACTCTTGTATCTGAAACTAGAAATATGAAATATAACTCTGAGGGCCTATTGTAATTATGCAAATTGTGGGCCATTAATGATGGTTTGGAATCTTGATGGCTCCCATCAACCAGGACAATTGACTGTGGATGGCTCTGTTTGCAGGCAGGCCTCTCTGTGAGTCAGACTGGGAGGAATGAAGGTTTAGGGGTCTTACAGTGACATGTGATCATGTCACCTGAGCTGGAATCCATCTTTAACCTGGTGTTTTTCCATTGAGAAAGAGGGGTGGGAACCCAGAGTGACAAAAGATTCCCGCTTTATGCAAAAGATATATAAGTGGGTGGAACAGAACAAAGGGGGCTGCCATCATGAGAAATCCCCTACCTACCACCTGAGCTGGGACAAGGGCTGTACCAGGGGAAAAGATTGTGCCCAGACTAGGAAGGTGTCCAGTCTGTGAAAGAAACTTATTGAAACATCTCTGAGGGTGAGATTTTATCTGTATTCAGTTTTATTACTGTATAAAGCTTAGATTTGCATGTTTTATTTTATTTTACTTGGTAATTCACTTAGTTCTGTCTGTTACTACTTGGAACCACTTAAATCCTACTTTCTGTATTTAATAAAATCACTTTTTAATTATTAATTAGCCCAGAATATGTATTAATACCTGGGGGGGAGCAGCTGTGCATATTTCTCTATCAGTGTTGCAGAGGACGAACAATTTATGAGTTTACCCTGTATAAGCTTTATACAGGGTAAAACGGATTTATCTGGGGTTTGGACCCCACTGGGAGTTGGGCATCTGAGTGTTAAAGGCAGGAACACTTCTTAAGTTGCTTTCAGTTACGTTTGCAGCTTTGGGGCACATGGTTCAGACCCTGGGTCTGTGATGAAGAAGACCGGTGTGACTGGCTCAACAAGACAGGGTGCTGAAGTCCCAAGCTGGCAGGGAAAACAGGGGCAGAAGTAGTCTTGGCACATTAGTTGGCAGTTCCCAAGGGGGTTTCTGTGAACCAACCCATCACACCTCCCCTGCTTCCTCAACCCGTCACTCCTCATCTGTGGGAGGAGGGGTCACTGTATGGGTAGCTGCTCCCCCATCCATCCAACCACTATGTATCTGGACCTCCCATACCCAGTCACCTCAAGCCTCTTCCAGTACATCCCCTTAGCCCTCCATACCCAAATCCCACCCCACTGAACCTCAACCCATGCATCTGGAGCCCCCCTTGCACCCAGACCCCCTGCCCCCCCACCCCTGCACCCAGACCACCCCCGACTGAGCTCCCTGCACTCAAACCCTGATGCCCCCACTCCCTGCACCACCTTGAGCCCCCACATCCAGACCCCCATGCCACTGACCTACAACTAGCTGCACCCAGACCACCACCCCACCAAGCCCCACTCTCCCAGCACCCATACCCCGCCCCCACTGAGACCCCCTACACCCAGACCCCTCCGCTGAGCCCCAGCCACCTTCACCTGGAAGCCACTGCCGAGGCCCTGCACCTGAAACTCTGTCCCTAACAAGTCTCTGTGCATCCAGATCCCCCCACACCTAGGCCTCCCACTTTGCTGTCTGCACCCAGATTGTCCCATACAGAATCCTTTCACACCTGGATCCCTCCACACTGAGCTCCTCCACACTTGGATCCTCCCTGGTTGAGCCTGCTTTCCCCACACCACAGAGAGGCAGGGCCTCATGGTGTTTCTGGGGCAGGCCCAGACCTTGTGCTGTGTCAGGGTTGGGTGCAGCCTCACCACTAAGTCTGTGCCCTGCGGGTGGGAGGGCTGCAGGGTGATCTCCCACCTTTGTGCAGCTAGTGGTCTGTGCTCCCCATGGCCATGCTGGAACCTCTGCATTTATTTATTAACAAATAAAACTTGCAGAATTTTAAAGTATTGTGCACAGACTTTTTAATTTTTTGGTGCAGCATGCCCTTAGGAGTAACCATTGTAGCAGCAAAGTTGTGAACTCTCTCTCCACACTTAGGCCAACCCATGTAAATGTTAATATTAGTAAGCACAGCAATGTATTAACAAAACTGACAATCAAAACTGGAATCGGAGCATTTATTTTCTTTTTTTCTTTAAAAATGTTGGGTGAAATCCTGGCCTCACTGAAATCAATGGCAAAAAGCCAAATGACATCAATGGGATCAGGATTTCACCCATTGCCTTTTGTAACCTTCTCCTTCTTCCTTCACTTTCCGAGGATGGGCTCTGCCCCTCTTTCCAAAAGCAGCACTTTCTTGTCATTCTGGAGGAGACTGGAAGAAGATTAGCATTTCCCTTGTCTTTCATTATTTACATTTTATTTTAATTAAAACACTTTATTTATTTCAATCTCCCCGCTCTGTAGCGACAGCAATGGGAAAATTCATTTCCCATTGAGATGATGAATAGCTACCTCTATTATTATTCTGTATTATTTGTTAGGCTCTGATTGTGTCCCCTTTATTTAAGTGCTGCACAAATTACTTACCAGAGGATTATGTAGCGTTATTAAGGCCTATATCTTAGACCAATTCACTGCCTTGACTGTGGTGTAGCTATTTACATGGGTGCAAAGTAGGTGCAAAATGTTACTACCAGTATCAGTGAGTAGAGACTTCTCATTTGGTAGTGTATTATATTATATTCACTTTGCCCAAGAGTAAATGTTAGGATTGCCACCCATACCCAGTCAGTCCAGTTTTGGCATCTGTGTCCGGGTGCCATTTAGGGTTGCCAACTGCATGGTTTTCGACCAGAAAGTCCAGTAAAAAAGGGGACCTGGCAGTCTGCTTGATGTACTGAGCAGACACAAAAAGCCTGGTTAACTTGGGGCAGAGGGAGGTGCCGGGTCATTAACCTATGCCAGCCCCTGCTCAGCTGGGACCGCCTTCTACCTGCAGGCAGGCTCCTTATCAGGCTGCAGCAGCTCCCGTCCCAGCCATGGAGAAGAGGGAGCCCAGTTTGGTTTTTTTTTTTGGGAGGGGGGGGAGTAGAAATGATCCAGCGAGCAATAAGGGGAGGGAGGCAGATGAGTGAGCAACAGGGGGGACCTTGGGGGAAGAGGTGGAGAAGAGAATGGGGCCTGGAAAAGAGGCAGATAAGGGTCAGGGCCTTGAATGAAGAGGTGGAGCAGGGGCGGGGCCTGGGGGGAGAGGCAGGGTAAGGGGCAGGGCCTCAGGGGTCCGGATACCAGCAATTAGAAAAGTCACAATCCTAGTAAATGAGTATACAAGGGACGAGATAGTGGAGAAACAAACCCTTTGTCACTAGAGACTAAGGCCAGATCTACACTCAAAAGTTAAGTCAATCCAGCTTTATTAACCAAGCTATGTTTACACTCCTGGGCAATGTAGTTAAGCCAACCCAGCCCCCAGTGTAGAAAGCAGTAGGTCGATGGAAGAATTCTTCCATTCACCTAGCTACTACCTCTTGGGGAAGTGGATTAAGTATAGTGAGTGTCTACACTGATGCGCTGCAGCTGTGTTGCTGTAGTGCTGCAGCTGTCGGTGTAGCATTTCAAGCCCTAAGGCTACATCTACACTATGGTGCTACAGCAGGAAAGTGACAGCACTGCAATTATGCTGCTGTAACTCCATGATGGAGATGCTTTCTACAGCAACAGAAGCGGTTTTCCTGTCACTGTAGACAATCCACCTCTCTGAGCGGTGGTACCTAGGTTAACAGAAGAATTCTTCCATTAATTTAGGGTATATCTACACTACTATAAATTCGACCTAATTTCGAAGTTGATTTTTTTAGAAATTGATTTTAAACAGTCGATTGTGTGTGTCCCCACTTAAGACCATTAAGTCGGCGGAGTGCGTCCACAGTACTGAGACTAGCGTCGACTTTTGGAGCATTGCACTGTGGGTAGCTATCCCACAGTTCCTGCAGTCTCCCACCACCCATTGGAATTCTGGGTTGAGCTCCCAGTGCCTGATGGGGCAAAAACATTGTCGTGGGTGGTTCTGGATAAATGTTGTCAGCCCACGCGCCCCCCCCCCCCCGTGAAAGCAACGGCAATAAATCGTTTCTCGCCTTTTTTCCTGGGTTACCCGTGCAGACAACATACCATGGCAAGCAGGGAGCCTGCTCAGCTCTCCGTCACCATACGTCTCCTGGGTGCTGGCAGACGTGGGACTGCATTGCTACACAGCAGCAGCTTCTTGCCTTTTGGCATCAGACGGTGCATTATGACTGGTAGCCATTGACATCGTCTCCTGGGTGCTCTTTTAGCCGACCTCAGTGAGGTCGGTTGGGGGTGCCTGGACATAAATGGGAGACGACGATGGCCCGCAGTTGTACTGCACCGTCTTCTGGCAAGCAGCCAGGAGATGACAATGACTAGCAGTCGTACTGCACCGTCTGCTGCCAGCCTAAGATGTATAAGAGAGATGGGGTGGATCAAAACAATAAAGAGACCAGATTTGTTTTGTATTCATTTGTATTCATTTGTTCCCGCCCCTCCTTCCCTCCCTCCGTGAATAGTGTGGGGAAGGGATAGCTCAGTGCTTTGAGCATTGGCCTGCTAAACCCAGGGTTTTGAGTTCAATCCTTGAGGGGGCGATTCTGTGTGCCAACCCTGTAAGCCATGTCATCAGTCACCTCTCCTTCCGTCAGAGCAACATCAGACAATCGTTTCGTGCCTTTTTTCAGTGCAGAAGCCATAGCACGGCAAGCATGGAGCCCGCTCAGATCACTGCCGCAATTATGAGAACATTATCCTGCAGTATATGCAGAACCAGAACCTGCAAAAGCAAAACCAAGCGAGAAGGCGACGGTAGCGCGGTGATGAGAGTGATGAGGACATGGACACAGACTTATCTCAAAGCATGGGCCCTGGCAATTTGGACATCATGGTGGTAATGGGGAGGTTCATGCCATGGAATGCCGATTCTGGGCCCAGGAAACAAGCACAGACTGGTGAGACCGCATAGTGTTGCATGTCTGGGACTATTCCCAATGGCTGCGAAACTTTTGCATGCGTAAGGGCACTTTCATGGAACTTTGTGACTTGATTTCCTCTGCCCTGAAGTGCAAGAATACCAAGACGAGAGCAGCCCTCACAATTCACAAGCGAGTAGCGATAGCCCTGTGGAAGCTTGCAACGCCAGACAGCTACTGGTCAGTCGGGCATCAATTTGGAGTGGGCAAATCTACTGTGGGGGCTGCTGTGATCCAAGTAGCCAATGCAATCAAAGAGCTGCTGATATCAAGGGTGGTGACTCTGGGAAATGTGCAGGTCATATTGGATGGCTTTGCTGCAATGGGATTCCCTAACTGTGGTGGGGCGATAGACGGAACCCATATCCCTATCTTGGGACCGGAGCACCAAGCCAGCCAGTACATAAACAGCAAGGGGTACTTTTCAATGGTGCTGCAAGCACTGGTGGATCACAAGGGACGTTTCACCAACATCAACGTGGGATGGTCGGGAAAGGTACATGACGCTCGCATCTTCAGGAACTCTGGTCTGTTTCAAAAGCTGCAGCAAGGGACTTTCTTCCCAGACCAGAAAATAACCATTGGGGATGTTGAAATGCCTATAGTTATCCTTGGGGACCCAGCCTACCCCTTAATGCCATGGCTCATGAAGCCGTACACAGGCAGCCTGGACAGTAGTCAGGAGCTGTTCAACTATAGGCTAAGCACGTGCAAAATGGTGGTAGAATGTGCATTTGGATGTTTAAAAGCATGCTGGCGCAGTTTACTGACCCAGATAGACCTCAGCGAAACCAATATTCCCATTGTTATTACTGCTTGCTGTGCGCTCCACAGTATCTGTGAGAGTAAGGGGGAGACGTTTATGGTGGGGTGGGAGGTTGAGGCAAACCGCCTGGCCGCTGATTACGCGCAGCCAGACACCAGGGTGGTTAGCAGAGTACAGGAGGGTGCAGTGTGCATCAGAGAAAGTTTAAAAACCAGTTTCATGACTGGCCAGGCTAAGGTGTGAAAGTTCTGTTTGTTTCTCCTTGATGGACCCCCCCCCACCCGGTTCTCTCTGGTTAGCTTACAGGGAAGTACTCTCCCCTCCCCCCTTCGATCACCGCTTGCAGAGGCAATAAAGTCATTGTTGCTTCACATTCATGCATTCTTTATTAATTCATCACATAAATAGGAGGATAACTGCCAAGATAGCTGGGGGGGGGAGGAGTTGGGAAGCACTGGGTGGGGTGGGGGAGGAGGGAAGGACAAGGCCACACTGCACTTTAAAACTTATTGAATGCCAGCTTTCTGTTGCTTGGGCAGTCCTCTGGGGAGGAGTGGTTGGGTGCCCGGAGGCTCCCCCACCACATTCTTGGGCGTCTGGGTGAGGAGGCTATGGAACTTGGGGAGGAGGGCGGTTGGTTATACAGGGGCTGTAGCAGTGGTCTGTGCTCAAGCTGCCTTTCCTGAACCTCAACTATACGCTGGAGCATATCAGTTTGTTCCTCCAGTAGCCTCAGCATTGCCTCTTGCCTTCTGTCACCAAGCTGACGCCACCTGTCCTCGCGTTCATATTGTGCTTTCCTGGACTCTGACATTGTCTGCCTCCATGCATTCTGCTGGGTTCTTTCAGTGTGGGAGGACTGCATGAGCTCAGAGAACATTTAATCGCAAGTGCATTTTTTTTGCCTTCTAATCTTCGCTGGTCTCTGGGAAAGAGAAGATAGTGTGAGCGTTGAAACATTTGCAGCTGGTGGAGGAAAAAAAAGGGAGAGTGGTAGTTAAAAAGACACATTTTAGAGAATAATGGGTAGACTCTTTCATGGTAAACCTTGCTGTTAACATTACATAGCACATGTGCTTTCAGTACAAGGTCTAATTTTGCCTCTTATTGAGGGTATGCTGGTTTGGTGTGAGAGATCTTTCATGCAGGGCCGGGCAACAGAATTTGGCTTGCAGGCAGCAATGGTAAGACACAGTCTTTTGGCTTCCTTAACCTTCATAACATGTGGGAATGGTTTCAACCAGCAACAGCGTTCTCATTTCCCATACCAAGCAGCCGTTGGGTTGGCCATTTAAAATGAGTTGGCCATTTAAAAGGAGGAGAGGCTGTGGTTTTCATGTTAACGTGCAGCAAAAACCCAACTAACCCCTCACCCCCCACACAATTATCTGGGATGACCGCTTCACCCCTCCCCCCACTGTGTAGCTAACAGCGGGGAACATTTCTGTTCAGCCACAGGCAAACAGCCCAGCAGGAACGGACACCTCTGAATGTCCCCTTAATAAAATCACCCTATTTCAACCAGGTGACCAGGAATGATATCACTCTCCTGAGGATAACAGAGAGAGATAAAGAATGGATGTTGTTTGAATGCCAGCAAACATCGGGACCATACGCTGCCATGCTTTGTTATGCAATGATTCCTGACTACGTGCTACTGGCCTGGTGTGGTAAAGTGTCCTACCATGGAGGACAGAATAAGGCTGCCCGCCCCAGAAACCTTTTGCAAAGTCTTTTGGAGTACATCCAGAAGAGCTTTATGGAGATGTCCCTGGAGGATTTCCGCTCCATTCCCAGACACATTAGCAGACTTTTCCAGTAGCTGTACTGGCCATGAATGCCAGGGCAAATTAATCATTAAACACGCTTGCTTTTAAACCATGTATAATATTTACAAAGGTACACTCACCAGAGGTCCCTTCTCTGCCTGGTGGGTCTGGGAGGCAGCCTTGGGTGGGTTCAGGGGGTACTGACTCCAGGTCCAGGGTGAGAAACAGTTCCTCGCTGTTGGGGAAAATGGCTTCTCCGCTTCCTTGCTGTGAGCTATCTTCAACCTCTTCCTCATCATCTTCCTCGTTCCCAAAACCCGCATCCCTGTTGCGTGCTACTCCATTGACAGAGTCAAAGCACAGGGCTGGGGTAGTGGTGGCTGCACCACCTAGAATGGCATGCAGCTCATCACAGAAGCGGCATGTCTGGGGCTCTGACCCGGAGCAGCCATTTGCCTCTCTGTTTTTTTGGTAGGCTTGCCTCAGCTCCTTAAGTTTCATGTGGCACTGCTGTGGGTCCCTGTTATAGCCTCTGTCCTTCATGCCCTTTAAGATTTTTTCAAATGTTTGGGCATTTTGTTTTTTTGAATAGAGTTCTGATAGCACGGATTCGTCTCCCCATACAGCGATCAGATCCCGTACCTCTCATTCAGTCCATGCTGGGGCTCTTTTGCGATTCTGGGACTCCATCATGGTCACCTCTGCTAATGAGATCTGCACTCACCTGCAGATCGCCATGCTGGCCAAACAGAAAATGAGATTCAAAAGTTCGCTGGCCTTTTCCTGTCTACCTCACCAGTGCATCTGAGTTGAGACTGCTGTCCAGAGTGGTCACAATGGAGCACTCTGGGATAGCTCCCGCAGGCCAATACCATTGAATTGCGACCACACTACCCCAAATTCGACCCGGCAAGGTCAATTTCAGCACTAATCCCCTCGTCGGGGAAGGAGTACAGAAATCGATGTTAACAGCCCTTAAGTAAAAAATAACGGCTTCGTAGTGTGGATGGGTGCAGGGTTAAATCGATCTAACACTGCTAAATTCAACCTAAACTCGTAGTGTAGACCAGGGCTTAGATGCATCTACACCGGGGTTAGTCAGTTTAATTATGGTGCTCAGGGGTGTGGAAGTATAGATAAGGAAAAGAGGGTTGATACCTTCACCTAATACCCCATGCACATACATGGGGTATTAGGTGTAGTCAGAATTACAATATAAAAGGGGATTCCCTGGTTGGGTAAAAGTGGGAATGCCTATGGGAAAACTCCCAGCAGGAACTATCCCTCTGCTGATGATCAATTGGTGAGGACTCCATCAGATCCTAAGAATATCTTTAAGGATATGAGTATGACTATATTTATACCGTGTGCATGGGTATTCATAAGATTTATATATGTTTGGGTAATCATAACCTTGCTTGTTACACTAATAAAATTTGTAAAATAGATTAGGCTTTGTACTTGTGAATGTATGTGTGGTCACTATCTTTGGTCTTCATGTGTTCCTAGAGTCTCTAAATCTGAGACAAGTAGCAGAGGTGATTTTTCACTTTGTTGAACTTTAAACTGTAGCAACCAGAGCCAAACCCATGATGGTGAAAGATAACATCATGAAATCTATTGTAAATATAATAAAAGGCTATAATGAGAGAAAGCAAAGAGGAACAGATTTTAAAGGATATTTAGGCACCTAAGAATGCACATAAGCATCTAGTGGGATTTTCAAAAGTGCCAGGTGCCTAACTTCCACTAATTTTCTGGCTTTTTTCGGGGGGTGGGGGTATAGTCATGCCCAACGTTCCCTTGATGTTCCAACTTTCTATGGTATATTCACTTTCTTTTGTGTGGTTTTGACGAGAGCTTATGAAAGGCTGCCACATTCTACCCCATAGGCAGCTGCATTTCAGTACTGGATATATACTGTAATCAACACATAGAGGTTGTTAAGTGTTTGGGGATTGTTGGATGAAAGGTGCTAATATAAATATTAGTAAATGAAAACCACTAGTCTCAGATATGACTGAAGTACCGGTAGTTGTGTACATACTTTTGAATGTTAGTGAGAAATCATAGTAAAAACAATAAACAGAATTATCAATAACCCTTAATTAGCAAATGAAACTACAAGCCAACAATTCAAATGATATATATAATACTCCACCACACAGTGCAGCAATTTATGTTTATTACATTTCTGAAATTATTGCTATACATGGAAGGGTAGTAAATAATTAATAGAACATTGGCTGGTTATTACTTAGGCCACAATCTTAACCATGTTTATAGCCCACCATGCCAGTAAGGCCTTATCTACACTTACACTTTCCCACCATTGGTCTAGCACAGCAGTTCTCAAACTGTGGGTCGGGACCCCAGAGTGGGTCTCGACCCTGTTTTAACGGGGCCGTAAGGGCTGGCTTAGACTTGCTGGGACCCGGGGCCAAAGCTGGAGCCCGAGGGCTTCAGCCCTTGGTGATTGGGCTCAGGTAGCAGGCCCCAGCCTGGTGCTGAAATCCCTGGGCTTCGGCTTTGGCCCCTCACCCAGGGTGGAGGGGCTTGGGCTTCGGCCCTCTGACCCCGGGGCAGCAAGGATTGGGGGGGCTCAGGCTTCGGTCCCCCCTCATAGGGCCACGTAGAAATTTTTGGGGGTTGCAGTGCAATGAAATTTAGCAATAAGACAGCTCCACTGATAGTAGCAGTGGTGGAAACACTAGTTAGACTAGGCATAGGTATTATTACTACTATCTAGTCTAAACCCAGTGTGGGGTATTGTGCTGCTCTCTTGAATAGTGTAGAATCTGGATGTATTTTTTATAGCCTTCCTTTAGAGATCGTTTTAATGCACACATCAACAAACAGCATATAAAATTACTGTCCACCAAGGGCTTTCAGCAAATAGTAAGGCAGATTTAGCTAAATTACAGTACATCACTTGTTATTATGTTACGGTGATAGGCATTAAAAAGGAAACATTTTTCTTACTGTATCTCATCACAACATTGCAGTCAAAAATAGGAAAATATCACAGCTTCTCATATTACAATAATATGTCTTTTTCTTTTAGTGGTGACCTACAAAGTGGAAAAAAACGTATGTGTGCCCAAAGGTTTGGAATTTTAAAAAATCTGCTTGTTGTTTACATTAGAGATCCAGGTCTTATCTACCATGAGCTTTGTGCTGCACTGTTACAGAAATCTAGATAGTTTCTGCCCCCAGAGAACTTGCTCTTCACTGAAATACTCCAAGATTACATTTCAAAAGTGCCCACTGAAAGTCTCAGTTTTGGTGCTCAACTCGAAGCACATAAATGGTCCCAAAATCACTTACCACTTTTGAAATGTTTCTAATAGTAGGTCATTAAACAGTAAACCAATAGCACGGAGCCTATTTATTACAGTGTCACTAGTTTCAGTGCTGCTACAGATAAAGTTTTGCCAGCACTTTCACTTTAATCTCTGTTTGTCATTAGTTTATATAACACAGCTGTAAATATTTTCTCTGGTTGAAATTTGACATTTCAGGGAAAAAATTGTAAAAGAGTAGCTTGGCAATTTTTGAACAATATAAGACTAATGAAGCTGGGAGTTTTGCATGTAAAATGTTTGCTTAACTCAGTGATGGTTTTAATTTAAATAGAGAAAAAAACCCACAAAGCACACTGGACAGAAGTCTGCAATTAAACAAAATACCATTTTAATGAAATTGAAAGAGGATAATTAGAGTCACGATTTTGCTGACATGTTCTCTGTGGTTTTTACGTTGTAAATATGGATCAGATCCATTAACAATGGGAACATCCACTGACATGAATCTGTGTCCTTGTGGAGCAAAGGCCTTATCCAAAGCCCATTGTGGTTAATGAAATGCTTTCCATTGATTTCAGTGGGCATTGGATCAGGCTGCAAATCTTGGTCTGATTGAAATCAATGGGAGTTTTTCCATTGATTTCTGTGGACTCCAGATTTGGCCCTGTATCTTTAATGCCTTTTGTCCCACTTTTGAGGCAGCTGTTCAGAGCCCCTTTCTGAGGACAGCAGGAGTTGAGACTGAGAGAACATCTGTGTAGCAGCTCAGAGAGCGTCTCCATGTCCTGGATGGTTTACCAGTGTTTGTTTGTTTTTGAACCCAAGTTATTAATCTTTCTATTAAACTGAGCTGTCTGTTCTACCACAATATCCCTGTTTCTGCTGAGACTGCAGAGGCCACACCATGACACAAAAGCACTGTACTCATCAGCCTGATCTACTGCAGAAAAATCTTTTGTTGCTGACAACTGATGTCAGCACAAGGTTCGGTGCTGCTTCAGCTGCACACAGTTCCCTTGAGAATGTAGTCCAAGAGGGAGGGGCTGGACATAGCTTGTTCCAGTCTCTACTTGCATTTAAACCATGTACATCTGACCCAATGCCAAACCTGTTGCTGATACCCTTTCTAGTGTAGACCAGGACACAAATAATGTCTGTGAATTAACATAACCTGCCTTTTAGGCATCTGGAGCCATATTCAGGGGCCAGAAACTCTCATTTACTTATATCCCTAAATTGGGATCTAGGTGCCAAATATCAAATGCATTAAAAAATGTTGGCCTTGAACTGTATGGGGTAAGTCTTGTGAAACAATGATTCCTACCTTAGTCAGTGGAGACTGAGGGCACTCAGCACTTTTAATGGGAGTTAGGCATCTACATACCTTTCAGGATCTCAGCCAAGCTCAATATGGGCTAAATGGTGGTCATATTTATGTCAAGGGGAGTTTTGACTTCAGTGGAACCAGTATTGGGTCATCTGTGTGTTTCCATCTGTAAAATGTGGATGATAATATTTACTTACTTCCCAGGGATGTTGTGAAGATTAATTAGTTAATGTTTGTAAAGTGCTATAGACTTTAAGTGTTGTGACAGACCCAGGCCAGTGGGGTACAGGAGTCTGGTTGAAGGCAAAATATACTGGTCACTGGCTGAGTAGTTTTCTGTTCCCTGAGTGACCAGAGCAGGGGCTGCACTAGAGTAATCAGGAACCTGCTAGAACCAATGCAGGCAGACAAGCTGATTAGAACTCCTACAGCCAATCAAGGCAGGCTAATCAGGGCACCTGGGTTTAAAAAGGAGCTCACTCCAGTCAGGGAGGGGGGAGCCAGAGGAGAGGAAGTGCGTGTCAGGAGCTGGGAGCAAGAGGCACAAGGAGCTGAGAGTGAGAGGGTGTGCTGCTGAAGGACTAAGGAGTACAAGCGTTATCAGACACCAGGAGGAAGGTCCTGTGGTGAGGATAAAGAAGGTGTTTGGAGGAGGCCATGGGGAAGTAGCCCAGGGAGATGTAGCTGTCATGCAGCTCTTACAGGAGGTACTATAGACAGCTGCAATCCACAGGGCTCTGGGCTGGAACCCGGAGTAGAGGGCGGGCCCGGGTTCCCCCCAAACTTCCCAACTCCTGATCAGACACAGGAGGAGTTGAACCAAACTGTGGGGAAGATTACTGAGGTGAGCAAATCTGCCAACAAGTGCAGGACCCACCAAGGTAGAGGAGGAACTTTGTCACAGTGTTTAGAATTATTACATTGGCTGGGGGAATGGACTAGATGTCTTAACCGGTATTGTATGAGTCAATTAAGTTATATAATTACATGGTACATCTGTGCAAGTGCATCATACTTGCTGTACACAAAATACATTCTCACATATTTACTAGGGATGGGTGAACTGGCTCAGCTAAAGTAAGAAGAGGCACAAACCTTTGGCTATCACTCAAGACTAACAGCATCTAAATCTTACAACTGTCTGTGCTCTAGCACTTCCTGGCATAGGTTATTCTGGAAATATTAATTAATGAATTGGCCCAATTGAGGAAATATTGAAAAACAGTGAAAGAAACATTTTTTGTGAGATTTTCAACCCAATTTCTAGGCTACAGTGGCTGCAATGCTTCCCTTCCTGCATTAAACCACGTGGGGAGTGTATGATTCCTTCCAGAATTGTACAGCCTTTTGAGATTTGCTGGCACAGAGCATAATTTTCAAAATAACTAGAAATATTAGCATAAATAGCTACACTCTTGATTCTGCTCTCATTTACACCCATGTAATCCACTGACTCCATTGGGGTTGCATGAATTCACAGAACTGGGTCCAACATTTACATTTTGGATTCCAGTCTGCTCTGAAATCCTGTGTAGGTTTACATTTACTATCAGTGCTGAAAAGTGTTTTAAGGACAACTGTAGACGAGTAAGCTTGAGTCATTAGAGTGGAGGACAAGAAGTCTGGAGATATTGGTTCTCTTCCCCATTCTGCTACTGACACACCATGACTTTAGGCAAGTCACTTTGCCTCTCTGTGACTCGGTTTCCTCATCTCTAAATTAAGAATAATAATACTTGCCCATAGTTGTAAAGTGATTTGAGATCCTTGGATGAAAGTGGAAGATTATTATAAATCCATTTTAGTGGCACAATAGCAAATGCTTCTAGATCCCTGGTTATATATGCTTTATATAATTATTTATATTTAGTGTTTATATTGCAGTAGTGTTCAAAATGTGTTAAACATTGTATGAACATATAAGAAGATATAGTCCCTGCCCCATATATAATCTAAAAACACACAGAAGGAAACGAAGGGCAGGGGGAATTGCTTGGATACAGTACCCAAGCAAAGTGTTCATGCTAATGGCAATCACACGTGTGTGTGTGTACACATACACATACACACATCCATTTTTATTTATTTGTTAGTCCTGACTAATTAATTTCACTATTTGTTTTGAACTGGGTTTAAGAGGTTAGGAGGCTCCCTGGGGTGGAAATGAGGGAGAGTAAGAGATTGTGGGACTAACAAAGGGGAGTGAGCAAAGAGAGGAAAACAGAGGGAGGTAAAAAGGAACAAGAGGATGTGAGAGAGAAAGAAAGAGAAACATGCATAGATGTAGGGTGTGAGGTGGAGGAACTGAAAGGTTGCCATGTTAAGAGAAGAGCAGGATATAGCAGGACCAACAACCAATGGCAATAAAGGAATAGATTAAAAAATACCTAGAGGCCATGTCTCATACCAGGCTGCATGTGAAGGTCAGGAGGCTGTGAAGACTCCTTCTAGCTGTTGCTCGTGCTCCCAATATGCAACAGAAGTCCACTAGGTCCGGTGTGGGAAGTCAGAGGTCTGGAAGGTCCTCATTTATCCCCTGTGCCCTCGACTGTAGTTCAGATTAGACTCAAACCTTCATTCACTGTTGGTTTTACTTCTTCACAGTGGTGTTAGTTAAGGAGGGAGCATCTACTTTAACTTGGAATTTCTTGGATTCTGCCCATCTGTATCGCAGCTGTAATGCTCTTTAAACACATTACTGTGTGTGTTTTGTATTAGTTTGTTTTAGTGTTGTTTATACCCAGTTGTGCTGCACTACATTGGCCCATGATGTACTGTTTGCCAACTCTCGCAATTTCATCACAAGTCTCATGATATTTGGTTTTTCTTAAAGTCCTGGCTCTCTGGGAATCATGTGATTACATGAGAATATCAACTTTAAAAAAAAGTATAAGTTTCTAGCCCTTAAGGTGGCAAAGAGAAGCTTGAAAATCTGACTGGTGTGCACCTAAAGGCTCAAATACTGGAAAGCAAATAAAAAGAACTCAAAATTAATTATTTTTGTAAAATCCCATGACTTTTTGAGCCTGACTCATTATATTTGAATGTTTGGGGTTGGCAAGGCTCATAATATTAGAGTTTTTTCCTTCTTCTTTTGTATGGAAACTTGAAAAAGAAACATTAAAAGTCAATGTCCAAGTTTGTTATCTCCTCTATGGCTTCTGGTGACATGGAATGAATCAAGGCTGTCTCTCTGGAGAAGGATCTTAGAGGGCAGCAGTTCACTAGATGTTCCATGGTTTGGATGTCTTCTCCACATTCACATATCAGGCTGTCCTTCATTTGCCATTGTGAGTAGGTAACTGCAATGCCTATGTGAAATTCGGATCCAATTTGCTGTGATTCTTATCTTACATGATGTGGGAAAGTCAGCTGGTTAGACAGTAGGATCCATAATCAGGTCTTGATTCTTGACCACTCTGTTTTCCCACAGAATCCACCACTTGTCTTTTGATGACAGGCTGCTGACCAGAAAGGGTTCCTGGACTTAAGGTGGCATCTTGGAGGTGACTGGAGATCTGCATAGATGGGCAAATCTGGGTTCATTATCACGCAATCCTATTCTCATATTATTACTGCTTCTCTTCAGAGGAATGGATAAAAGAGTTATGAAAACTATATAAGTAAAAATGCACAAAACTTTCCCATCATACACCGGCTGCAGCAAATCTATGTCTGCTCTGAATTTATTGCAGCATCCCTAAGCAGACTGAATGGCAAAATGGTACTATTACTTCTGATTATAAACTGGCTGCATAAGATCTGTTATAAATACCCCATTATATAACACACTGTACAGTACAACACCTACTATCTTAATATCATTCAATTCTTTGGTTTTAAAAATAGTGCTCTCAGCAGAAAAAAAAATCCAGTCTGACATCTGGAAGGAAATGTAGGAAGGAAATAACTTAATTAGAGGCTCAACTAATAATGGGTTATGGTGTTACACTTCAGGGAATCATTAGGAGTTGTCCTGAAGTTTAGATTAAAATTACCCTGATCTGTTAAAATATTGGGTTAGGTTCTGGTCCCTGTTCCAGCTCCTTTGCATGACTTTGGAGGAATAAAGGGGCCAGAAAGTTGCCAGAATGGGGCAACTGAGTGCTACCCTAGGGCAAGGGAATCAGGGTCAGCAGTCATCTCTGTGCTACCACCTCCTAGACCCCTTAGTGCAAGGGGTGTATCAGGGATGGGAGGAGTATGACCAGAGCATGTTGCACTCCAGTGATACCTGCCCAGTGTAAAGGACCTTAGGGGGCTTTACCAGCTAGCATAATTTAGGGCTTGAATTGAAGTTGAATTGATTTAATTTAAATCAGTTACAGTGATGCAAACACCATGTGTGGATACACTTACATCCATTTAAACCTGCCTTACATCATTTTAGCTTGATAGATTAGAAACCCTACAATGGACAGTTCTGGATAGGAATGTCCAAACACGCAGTTGTACCACTTCAACTCAATTGGTTTAAAATGACTTTGGTTAAATTTGTGCAAGTTTATGTGTAGAGCAGTTCGGGAGCTGCTCTAAGTTACACTGGGGCTCCAGTCCCCACCAGCCTTGAGAATCAGTGTAGTGCAAACGAGGCTTAAAGCTACTCTTGCCTCCCTCTCCCCTCAGCTGCACTGAGTGGAACACTGGCCCAGCTGAGGCTCTGGCCCATTTTGTATTAAATGCTAAAAAGTAGGTCAAGTTAATCATCATCTCCATTTAAACTGAACAAAGAAAAACTTCTTTTAACTAAGTATGAAAGTCTACTATCCCCATATTCTGTGCTGTGACAGAAATTCTGGACTCTGCCACGTGAGAGTACACTGCTGTGACATTTACTAAATGGGGTAAATGAAACAAAATCAGAAATAACTAATCCACACCATTTCAACAGAGACAAACTAGTTCAGTACACTGTGTGTCTGCGAACCAGTACAAACAAGGATTTCCTCATAGGTGGAAACAATGAATCAGCTCTGCAAAGGTAAATTTAAATTATGGTATAAACAACTGGGTATGCATATGTGTAAACACAGCCAACTCAGAATACCATACATGTGATTATAGAGAATAAAATGTGCGCATTTCAAGGTATAAGTTATTTAATCAGCTCTAACAATTACCTGAGACTGTAAATTGATGAGTGTCTATACAGCTCTTCAGTTGTCTGAGTGGCTTATACATTTTTAGCTGAAAGCAAAACCTTTCCCTAGGTGAAACATATGTTACTTGATGAGTTAATTTATAATTAGTCTCTTTGATCAGTTTGTCATTTTTTTTTTGTAGCCGGCAGTTGCTCTAATATCAGGCGTATCATGTATCGTGGCCAATAATATCCTGTGGGTCCTCTGTCCTTCATATCTTGGTCTTATCTAACCTTGTTTTGGTCAGGTCTTACTTCCTTTACTTCTCCATGTCAGATTGGTCTAGCCAGGGGAACTTCTCAGGCCTATCGAATCAAGGCAGTATGGACTCAAGAGTTCTTTGGAATGATCAGGTACACCTCTTGAGTGGTGGAGGGTCTATAAAGCTTGTTAAGTCAAGAATACGATCCTTCATATGGTTTCGATAGTCAGTCACTATCTTTTACTGGAATGCTAATATAGGAATTGCCATATTGGTTCAAACCAGTGGTTTATCTAATCTGGTACCCTGTCCAGATTACCACATACCACATACTTCACAGGGAGTTGCAAGTAACCCTGTGATGGACAATTATGGAATTACCTTTTTGTAGTAGTTGGCATGAACATTTATATTCCTTACCAATTTCTGTTCTATATAACTACGCTTCCCCTTACCTGTATAGCTGTTAAACTAGTAAGCATACGTTTCCTGCCTTTTTATGTATATACTGTAGCAAAGCCATGAAGCCAAGGGTGGAGGGGAAGGGAAACCCCTGTACTCTTCTGTATTTAGTTAATCTTCTGATCACCTGTTACATTTTGTATCTGACTAGTATTGACTATAAGACCCTCAAGAAAGGGACTGTCTTTCTCTCTGTCTGTATAACACTGAGTACACTATTGGTTTAAACACTGATATCTCATTAATACCTGCTCGCTTTCCATTAAGTATGTGTTCACAGCTCATATGTTCCATATATTTTAACATTGTTTTCTGACAGGCTAATCTTCAGGCCTGGCTCTAGCTTACCTGTTACAGAGTCTCTGCCTCTCCCCTCTGATGGCATCCCTTGCCTTACTAGCACTTAACTCATAAACATTCCCTCTCCTCTTGCCTTTAGACTTCTAGGGTCCCTGCATAGCCCTTATCTTTTTCTTTACAGATCCTTATTAATTTTCTAATAAATGGCACCTCCTAAGGGCTAGAGATGAAGGATGGGCCCAGGGTGAGGGCACTACCCTACAATTTAGGAGACAGTAGGTCAGATCCATGTTACAGATAAAGCTCCTAGCAGACATTGGTGTGATATTTCATTTTAGAGGTTACAGATCACATGATAGATTTTCTGTATGTCTTACCATGACTTCGTAAAGCAAGCAGGAGTATTGTGCTGTGAATTAAAATGGAACTGCTGAATTTACAATAAGCAGCAGGATTAACCTTGACATTTGACAGAACAAGCAGAATATATAATCATTATCTCTGGGACATGGTCTTAATCCCAGTCCCATTTAGGAGAAGCACCTTCATAGCTCATTACTGCAGAATCAGTGCCTCACTCCTGGAATCAATTCCTTACTCTCAGACATAGCTTGACAGTTGGCAGAAGAGACTATTCAAGAGAATCCCTCTGGGATCTTTTGCTCTCCACACTAGCCTGAAGGTGACAACACCATGCCTAAACTGAATTTGGCTTGAAAATAAAGATTACAAATTGTCATTTGGGAGTTTGGCTCTAGCAGTAGCCATCTTGCCAATATCATTTTTGTGACACCAGCAGCCTGGGCGGTGAGTGTCAGAGATCGCAAACCAGGTTGCATCCTGTTGTAATATGTATTTAACAATCCAGAGAAGAACATTGCTGTTTAAACATGAAATAGTTTGTTGATGTATGAAACATGAATGTTCCTCTTGATCTCATTAAACCAGTTTTACAACAGCATAGTAATTGATGAGCAGATTCTACCATGGTGGATGCTTGTGCTCTGTCTTCTGTAGAACACTCATCATGAGATCTAACCCCTAAGGGGTTCATTCTTCTTTAACTTTTGCTAGTGTTAAGCAGGAATTAATCCATGTAAATCAGGGGAGTTACAGTGTAAAACTGGTATAAATGGGAGGTGAAGCAGGTATTAGATATTACAAAAGTTGTTAGCCATGCAACTCCGTGCTGAGAAACCACGACAGGCTCACGATAAACATCTAGATAGGTGACAGAGAGACAAGGTGGGTGAGGTGATATCTTTTATTGGACCAACTCCTGTTGGTGGAAGAGATGAGCTTTTGAGCTACACAGATCTCTTCTTCAGCTCTCATCTCTCTATCACCTAGCTTGTCTCTGTAATATCCTGGGACCAACACAGCTACAACAGGACTGCAAGCAATAATGGTAGAAAGGTGATAGTCAAACTATGTAAGGCTTTGTAAGTATTTCCCCTCTATTGTATGTTTATGACTATGATGCCTCCTGAATCAGCTTTTGTTTTAACTAAACTCTCAGGAAATATTCTTTACTTAAGAAAGACTCTGGATTCTGTTTTGCAATGTAACTTCTGACTAACTGAACAGATAGACCCTCCTGGTCTACACTACGACTTTAAGTCAAATTTAGCAGCGTTACCTCAATTTAACCCTGGACCCGTCCACACAACAAAGCCCTTTTTTCCGACTTAAAGGGCTATTTAAATCAATTTCTTTACTCCACCTCCAACGAGGGGATTAGCGCTGAAATCGGCCTTGTTGGGTCGAATTTGGATAGTGTGGATACAATTCGATGGTATTGGCCTCCGGGCTATCCCAGAGTACTCAATTGTGACCGTTCTGGACAGCGCTCTCAACTCAGATGCACTGGCCAGGTAGACAGGAAAAGGCCCGCAAACTTTGGAATTTCATTTCCTGTTTGGCCAGCATGTTTGCAGAGCTCATGCAGAGCTCATCAGCATGATGTGCACATTATCAGGGCACATTGCCCAGCCCGCACTTTGTGAGAAGTCTATGACTATGTCCCTCTCGTCACCACGCTGCCGTTGCCTCCTCGCCTGGTTTTGCGCAAAACAATTGTCTGCCATTGCTCTGACGGAGGGAGGGATGACTGATGACATGGCTTACAGAGAATTAAAATCAATGAAAGGGGTGGCTTTGCTTCAAGGAGAAACACAAACAACTGTCACACAGAATGGCCCCCTCAAGGATTGAACTCAAAACCCTGGGTTTAGCAGGCCGTTGATTTCACAAAACAAATTGGGTCAATTTCTTGTTTTGATCCATCTATCTTTTACATCTTAGGCTGGCAGCAGACGCAGTATGACTGCAAGCCATCCTCATCTCCCGGGTGCTCGGCAGAAGATGCTGCATTACAATTGCTAGCCATCATCATCTCCTGGCTGCTCACCAGAAGACGGTGCAGTAGGACTGCTAGCCATCGTCATCTCCTGGGTGCGCGCCAGAAGATAGGAATGACCTGGCTGAGTCACTCCCATGTCTGCCCAGGCGCCCCTGACCAATCTCACTGAGTTTGGCTAAAAGAGCACCCAGGAATATGACGACAATGGCTACCAATCATAATGCACCGTCTGCTGCCAAAAGGCAATGAGCTGCTGCTGTGTAGCAATGCAGTCCCACGTCTGCCAGCACCCAGGAGACGTACGGTGACAGTGAGCTGAGCGGGCTCTATGCTTGTTGTGATATGACTTCTGCTCAGGTAACCCAGGAAAAAAGGTGTGAAACGATTGTCTGCCGTTGCTTTCATGGAGGGAGGGAGGGAGAAAGGGGCCTGATGACATGTACCCAGAACCACCCGCGACACTGTTTTTGCCCCATCAGGCATTGGGATCTCAACCCAGAATTCCAATGGGCGGCGGAGACTGCAGGAACTGTGGGATAGCTACTCACAGCTACCCACAGTGCAATGCTCCGGAAGTCGACGCTAGCCTCAGTACTGTGGATGCAGTCCGCCGACTTAATGCACTTAGAGCATTTTGTGTGGGGACACACACAATCGACTGTGTAAAAATGATTTCTAAAAAAACTACTTCTATAAATTTAACCTAATTTCGTAGTGTAGACATACCAGAGTCTGATGTTCTCTATCTATGCTAAGAACAAGCAGTCTTATGCAAGCTGTCCTGTGCTGCCTCTCCAGTTTTCCTCAGCCCTTTTCTTGAGGGACCACTTCTAATAATTATGAGGACAGTCTCCATGCTCATTCAAATCCTTATCTTCTCTGCTGAAGCTGCTAGAAAGGCTCTCAATTAGAGTTCATTATTATAGGTATTTTGCTGAAGTGCACGTGTGCAACAGGGCAGTGATCCACCACTCGCTGAAATCAATGGAAAGTCTCCTACTGATGTCAATGACCATTGGATCAGGTCCTAGGTACTGGGCTGAGACTACCAGTCAAGTGACACAGAAATAACTTTGGTTCACTGGTGTCAGATTTAAATGAGTGCTAACTTAGTGGTGAAGGGCTGCACATCCCTTCAGAAATCCCCTGAAACAGTCAGTGCCCTGCAAAACATAGTCTTTCATAATGCTTGAATCCATTCACAGCTCTTGCTCCCTCTCTCTGCAGGACTTGTAAGACTCCTCCCTGAATCATTTTTTTGCAGATAGTTCCCTCAACGATTAGGCCATGGATTTCCATATTTAGCATTCTGTTCTTTTCTCATTGCACACACATGGCACCCACTAATATTAAAGAGAGTTAGACACATCCACTGGTAGCAGAATAGATACCTTAAACGGTGCATTAGCTTATGGGAAGGGTCTTCAGGAAGATGCAAGTGTTGAAGACATCCTTGGGAGGATTTGTTTTATTTAAAATGAGAAATGGGTTCCTTCCATGGACTGTTTCTGCTACACAGAATCTCAGCAAAAAGTTGACAGTGACTGAAAAAACAGGGATGGTTTGGAAATGGGTCCCATTTCATCAGAATCCTCAAGGGAGTTTTAGTTAAGTTGGTCTGGTTTTAGCCTGTATCTCTATTTCAAAAAGACAAAACAAAAATGAGGGTGGCTGGTACAGGAAATATTGTCAGATGGGGTTGCCAAACCATAAACGGGGGGTGGGGGAGCGGGAGGGTGTTGGATCTTGCTTATTTATTGAAATCCCTGAATCCCTGCAATAGATTTCCAAAGAATGTTGTGGAATCCCCATCACTGGAAGAGTTTAAGAACAGGTTAGACAAATCCCTGTCAGGGGTGATCTAGATATATGTGGCCTACCTCATTAGGGGTGTGTGTGTGAACTAGACGACCTCTTGAGGTCCCTTCCAGCACTACATTTCTATGCCCATATCTACTCCACAACTGCTACAGCAGCACAGCTATGGCATTGCAGCTGTACTGCTGTTGCACCATAGTGTACACAGTTCCTACATTGACAGCAGATGTTTTTCCATCTACATAGTTAATCCATCTCTCTGAGAGGCGATAGCTAAGAATTCGTCTGTCAGCCTAGCCACATCTACACTGGGGGTTAGGTCAACCTAACTACAGCACTCAGGGTGCAAAATTTTTCACAGCCCTGAGCAATGCAGCTAGGTTGATCTAATGTTTAAGTGTAGACCAAGCCTATGATTCTCCTGTTGGGAGCTTCAGATTAGTGGCTGTAGTTTAGGCACATCTCTACAGAGCATCATTACTATATTAATCTTACCAAAATCAGTGAGGTTTTGGGAAGTATCCACATGATGGATTTGGGGTCAAATACTGCATCTCTTTCCCACTGAATGCAGCTCACCCATGGATACATAAGTATGAATCCAATGCATACTAAAAACGATAGGCCAGAATCTTTGGTCTGATAGGTCTAGTTTATGCTGCTTAGGTACAAACACAGAGAGGAGTGAAAGCATCCAGAGCTTGCCAGTGGAGCATTCTTTCCAGGCAGGTGCTGCTCTGTCATCTCTTGCATGAGCTGTACCCCCTGCGTCCATGCAGGGGACAAGGAAAGGAGCTCCACTATGCTTGTTCCTCCACTGGCATGCGGTGCATGAGGGATCCAGCTTTAATTTGCCCTGAGGCTAGATGGTTCAGGATCAGGAAGCCACAACTGGCTACCAGTGACCTCTTGGCTCATGTGGGCCTGGTGACAGCAGCACCCATCAACATACCCAAGCTAGCCTTGAACTACCTCGCTCAAATAACTACAGTAGTGAAGCTGTGGCAGCACAGGATAGCTGCTGGAGTGCATACCCAGGGTGCTGGGTGAGGTTGTACAGCTCATGCTGCCACAGCATCACTGCTATTGTTATTCAAGTTAGCTAGAGCAACGCTACTTTGGTATGTCTACACGTGCTTCAGTCACACCTCTGATGGCAATAAAGGCATATCCTGTGTCTGAGTGGGCTCAGGAGGGGTAGAGAATCTGCCCCAATATGAAAAGTGTATGCACAATTGGGTTCAATCTTGTTTGCCTCACTGGGGCCGAGAGTCACACAGGACTCACACAGGAGCAAGGGGAGCAGCATCAGGCTCTTCTACAGTCTTGTTGATTCACTCCTCCCACCCCAAATTCCTAATGTGACTAAGGAAATGTTTTTATTTTCAAACCATAGCCATTTTTGTTCCAGGGCTGCCCCAAAAGCAGAAAGTATCTGGAAGCACCCTCCACGCTTCCCAGCTTTTCATTTCTCTCTTAGATACAGCTGAACTAATTTTAACACACTTTAGTTATAAACACAAATAATGCTCAGGAGCATGAGGGCTGCCTAGTCATGCGACTTGAAGGAGCTGAGTTCTGAACCACCGAGTAATGAAATTTTTAATGGCAAGGCTGATAGATCCTTAGCTACTGAGGCACTACTGGGCACTGCAATAATTATACTGTCCTAATCAAGTGCTGCGAAGTCTCAGTCTCACTGGCATTAAAGAAAAAAAGCAGCACTAATGGAATCTCATCATAACAAGAGATTGTAAAGCATTCCACAATATATTATATCTTGGCTTCTATAGAGGTTGCTGTTTTATTCATGGTGAGCACATCATCATAAGTGAAACTTGGGATCTGTGCCAGGCTGACATATTTTAGAGCAAATGTAAGAAGGGGAGGCATAATTTTTTCCAATCCCTTTTGACCCCCTCCTCTTCCAGGAGCTCCCATCACTCATTCTCTCTCCATGAGGCCCCCACACTCAACCTCCCCTCCCCATTATGCTCCCACCATTCTCACCCCTTTTAGCTTCCAATTTATGAACTTATTTTATTGCTACCTCTTCCAGCTCTAGAATTATGGCTGCTGAAGGAGCGTCATGGGATGGGAATGGTGCTGTATGTGTACTGTCTGCACATCTCTAGGATAAGCTGTGTTTGGGATGAACCAATTAGATAAATTAGTAAACAAACAAGTGGGTAAGAAACTATGCCAATGGTAGTGTGGCAAAGGCATTTGTGAGTGACACAAAGAACTAATCAAGGGGTTTAATTCTCACACTTCCCATCTCAAGCACAAAACCTCCACGAGCTCCTGGCTTCCTTAAAGGCACAATTGAGCCCTATGTATGTGAAACACTCCAGGTGGTTCTGCTTGTGGGGAGGAACCCAAAGCCTGTGATTCAACACCCCCCCCCCCCCCAAAAAAAACCCAGTTCTGTTTATGAGTGGTCTGACTACTGTCTGTACCTGAGCTGATCACTCCTCCCTGTCCACATGCAGTATCAGATACCCTATGAAAAATTATATCTGAGTAATTCTGAGCAAGTAAGGGCTAGAAGGAACAAATTCAGGCATGCTAAAAAAAAAAGGAAGGGTGTGACGGGATAAGGGATAGTATTCCTCTGGAGTCAGAGGCTTTCATCTGGCTGGCTGACAGTACCAGCAACTTAATTGTCTGATCCTCATAAAAGGAGGAACAGGAAACTGGGGAAGGGGGACTGCAATACCTGCCAGAGGTGGACCATCTCCAAAAAACAGAGAGGAGAGTGGGGAAAGTCCTGTTATCACAAAGGGCTCTGAGGTCAGAGCCAGGAACTTTTGGGTTGATGAACTCTTGGGATGTGGGACAGACTTGGGGGAAAGGAACTAAACTGTACAGCATTTCTGGGGAAAGGATGAGAAGTTTTGATCCTGTTTTTGTTAAGAAGGCTTGAAATAAAACCCACAGCAATTAATTGGACTGGAGACTTCCGTGTCTGGATTCTGAGACAGGGCCTCAGACAAGATTTCCCCAGTGGGGGAGCTGGCTCTGCAGGCACTAGCCTGCATCCAGCTGGAAGAGGATGTTATAAGGTAGGCCAAATCCTTCACCAGGGAACATTTCTCTGTCAGAAACGGCCTGCGGTCATTAGGAGGATGCATATTATAATATGCCACCAGTTTGATACAGACACCTAAATCTCAGGATGCGAATGCCAAATGCCCTTTCTGTCACCATTCTGCTGGGCCTAATGCTGTTATGCCAAGGGCGTGCCCTTGTTTGAGGAATCATTAGGAAGGTCAAGAGCCAGGTTCTAATGGAGCACTCTTGCTCTCCTGGAAGGAGGAAGGAGATGTGCTATTAAAATGAGGATTACACCACTGTCCAGTTCTTGTCTAGATTTGGATGGAGTTTATAGCATTTGTTTTTTCAGCTCACCCAGGATGAATCCAAATCAATGACTATTCTCAAAACAGCACAGGCAAGCATGTCCTGTCTAGTACACAGACATCTTTGTAAGATCAAGGAAATCTGGCTATTGCGTATGTAAATTGTAGCTGATTGAGTGTGTGTGTGTGAGAGAGAGACCATTTAGAAAAGCTGGACGAGCACAGGTCCATGGGGCTGGATGCACTGCACTGCTTCCGAGGGTGCTAAAGGAGTTGGTGGATGTGATTGCAGAGCCATTGGTCATTATCTTTGAAAACTCATGGTGAACGGGGGATGTCCCAGATTATTGGAAAAAGGTGAATGTAGTGCCCATCTTTAAAAAAAGGGAAGGAGGAGGTAATAATTGGAGATATACCAATCTCCTAGAACTGGAAGGGACCTTGAAAGGTCATTGAGTCCAGCCCCCTGCCTTCACTAGCAGGACCAATTTTTGCCCCAGATCCCTAAGTTGCCTCCTCAAAGATTGAACTCACAACCCTGGGTTTAGCAGGCCAATGCTCAAACCACTGAGCTATCCCTCCCCCCTGGATCCAGGTAACTATAGGCCAGTCAGCCTCTCCTCAGTCCTTGGAAAAATCATGGAGCAGGTCCTCAAGGAATCAATTCTGAAGCACTTAGAGGAGAGGAAAGTGATCAGGAACAGTCAGCATGGATTCACCAAGGGCAAGTCATGCCTGACTAACCTAGTTTCCTTCTATGACGAGATAACTGGCTCTGTGGATAAGGGGAAAGCAGTGGACATGTTGTTCCTTGACTTTAGCAAAGCTTTTGATACAGTCTCCCACAGTATTCTTGCCGGCAAGTTAAAGAAGGATGGGCTGGATGAATGGACTATAAGGTGGATAGAAAGCTAGCTAGATCATCGGGCTCAATGGGTAGTGATCAATGGCTCCATGTCTAGTTGGCAACCGGTATCAAGCAGAGTGCCCCAACGGTCGGTCCTGGGACCTGTTTTGTTCAGTATCTTCATTAATGATCTGGAGGATGGAGTGGATTACACCCTCAGCACGTTTGCAGAGGACACTAAACTGGGAGAAGTGGTAGATACTCTGGAGGGTAGGGATAGGATACAGAGGGACCTAGACAAATTAGAGGATAGGACCAAAAGAAATCTGATGAGGTTCAACAAGGACAAGTGCAGAGTCCTGCACTTAGGACGGAAGAATCCCATGCACTGCTACAGACTAGGGACTGAGTGGCTATGCAGCAGTTCTGCAGAAAAGGACGTAGGGGTTACAGTGGACAAGAAGCTGGATATGAGTCAACAGTGTGCCCTTGTTGCCAAGAAGGCTAATGGCATTTTGGGCTGTATAAGTAGGAGCATTGCCAGCAGATTGAGGGACATGATCATTCCCCTCTATTCGGCATTGGTGAGGCGTCATCTGGAGTACTGTGTCCAGTTTTGGGCCCCAAAGTGGAAGTGGAAAAATTGGAAAGAGTCCAGCGGAGGGCAACAAAAATGATTAGGGGGCTGGAGCACATGACTTATGAGGAGAGGCTGAGGGAACTGGGATTGTTTAGTCTGCAGAAGAGAAGAATGAGGGGGGATTTAATAGCTGCTTTCAACTACCTGAAAGAGGGTTCCAAAGAGGATGGATCTAGACTGTTCTCAGTGGTACCAGGTGACAGAACAAGGAGTAATAGTCTCAAGTTTCAGTGGGGGAGGCTTAGGTTGGATATTAGGAAAAACGTTTTCATTAGGAGGGTGGTGAAGCACTGGAATGGGTTACCTAGGGAGGTGGTGGAATCTCCTTCCTTAGAGGTTTTTACGGTCAGGCTTGACAAAGCCCTGGCTGGGATGATTTAGTTGGGGATTGGTCCTGCTTTGAGCAGGGGGTTAGACTAGACGACCTCCTGAGGTCCCTTCCAACCCTGAGATTCTATGATTCTATGTTAATTGAGTCTGTGGCAGAACTGTCCTCAAAAGGTGTATAGGTGCCATTCACACTGCCCAGCATGAATTGAAGTCATCTCTCTCACAAACTCTCTGCATGACTTCAAGCTGTGTCTTTCCCTCTCCATAGAAGAAGGTAGATATTATATATCCCTCCCCACCATGGAATTAAAGAAATCCTCCAAGCAGTATATAGTGGAAGGAAGCTTGGGTAATGCCAGTGGGGTTCCATATAATCTTCTGAAGGACCCAACAGCTAGTAAGCTCAAGGTGCTGCTGATTTTGATGAGAACTAACATAGACTCAGTGTGGAGCGTATGGACATCTCCTTTATCTCTGTGTCAGTGCAAGTGTTGCCCTCCCCGTTTTTTCCCTCACTTGCCTCAATCTATGTAAATGAATCTATGTGACCTTAAGACTGTCAGTGGCTGATGTAGCCCTTACCTAGAATTGCCAAACCCAAAAAGCATCCTCCCTCAGCCATCCTTACCCCTCCCTGTACTGTCCCTGGCTAATCTAATATCCCTTCTTCCAGCCGAGCCCTAGCTCAAAAAAACTGTGAAAGCTACTTGCACACTCTCCCTCTGCCCCCACTTTCCTGAGAGTTGGGGGGCAGGAGTGTTTTTTTTCAGCTGTGTAGAATGAGCTTCTGGGTAGTGTGCAGAGCAACTAATTAGTGGCTGATGCCTCAAGGGCTTAACTTGCACCTCTTGATCTCGCAATGCCTTGATACAACTATTCCAGCAGTACCTGGCTGAGCATGTGGGGCCTTGTGAAAGCCTTTGAAAATCCTGAATAGGCAGCCACCCCCTTAACCATGCCCAGGCATGCTCTCTGGGAGCTTTCAACCTCTGGAGCAGGGGTAGTCAATTATTTTTGTGGAGGTCTGAATTTCTTGGTCAAGGGACAGTCAAGGTCCAGACAGAGAAAACAACAACAATAATAACAATAATTAATAATAAGTAAATAAAAAGATTTTGGGGTCTGTTCAAAAGCTTCTGGCAGTCTGGTTTTGGCCCGCAGTCTGCCTATTGACTACCTCTGCTCTAAAGCATTCAGAGGGTTTAGGCACTACTACCAAGCTGCTCTGAAAATCCTAAATGCCTGAACATACACTGAGTCCCATTTGCTCTGTGCAGCAGGCTACTTGCAACTACATACTTTTTTTTTGCTATCTATTTTTGCAATGTGAAGACCAAAGGCTAATTAGTGGGAGCTGATCAGGCTTTTAGATTTACTGGCTGATCTCCATCCAGGTCCTCCAAGAGTCTGGATTGACATTGCTTATTGAAAGAAATGTCTCTGTATCTTTATATAACTAGTATTAAAATTATTAAACAAAAAAATCCAGAAAACATATCACCAAAGCTAAGCTGTTGTTAATAATACTAAAAATAAAACAATACAACAGTTAAATCAAATCAGGGTCAAATCAATAAATTAGCCTCAATATTGGATTAACCATCAGATTAATACACGCACAAAATAGTCAATCCGTATAAATTGTAACAAGGAATCTAAGGAAATAGCTGTCCATTTGTTTATAAACACTCACTAAAGAACTATACCAAAGTCAATCAGATCTATAACTCAGTGCTAGTTAAATAACTTAAAACAGAAACCAAATTATTATCTAATGTCTGATCTACAATTTCAGAGCCAATTATAAAACTTCCTCCTTAGATTTCAGTTCTTGCATGGTGAGTAACCCTTCTCCCTGTCCCCTCCCCCACTGAGATTGTGTCATACAGACTTTAACAGAACACTTCAGGTAACCAGAAATTTGACAAATCTTAATCTACCAGAAATTCATAATGATAATTTCAAATCTCTTATCACTTTTGAAAACACTCAGATTAATTTTATGAGACCCATATTTAGAGCTGTTTAAATCTTGGTGTGATGAGGTGCCCACCCGCACACAAGCTCTGAGCAGGTTAATGTGGGCCAGAAGGCATCAGTTAACCTTAGATGCTGCACCTGGAGGGGAAGTTAGGGATTGTAGGGTTGCCAACTCTGACTGAAGTTATTCCCCCCCTAACATAATGTAATGTCATTTTCTTAAAATAGCCTATTAAAATCTCCTGGATTGCTTTCAATAGTCTGTGGGAGATTGATTCTGATTCCAGGAGACGCCAGGCCAATCCTGGAGGGTTGGCAACCCTAGGAGATGGGTAGGGCCTACTGGCAGATGAACCCCAGCTGGGGAAGGAGCTGGGATAGGATTATAAACCAGGAAGTGAGCAGAAAGTTGTAGGGAGGAGGTTTGTTGTTACTCTCTAGAGGGCAAGGAAGTTGACCAGGTACAAGGAGGAAATCTAGGAGAGTAAGACCTGGGATCCTGTTCTGGAATGGGGAGTCTGGTAAGAGGCCAAGCAGGGTGAAGTAGCCCTGGTGAGCAGAGGAATCTCTGGCAGGAAACCTGAGATAGACAAGCAGGTAGAGAGGTGGGGTAGGAAGGAACCAAGGAAAACAGCAACAGACTCTGAGACTGAGCAACCCTGGACTGCTAATCACAGGGGCCTGGATTCCTCTACTAGCCACTGGGAAAGTGGCACAGGACCTGGAGATATGGAATGAAAGATTGTTTGAGGCAGCATTTGGAAAGTTTGTCAGGTGAGAATTTGATAGTCTGGGGTGGGGAGAAGAGGCTGTATAGTGACCCGGTTGGAGGGCTGAATCGGGAAGAGAGAGTATACTGAGTCATAAGGGGAGAGAGAGGGGCCACAGCACAAACAGAGGGGATGAGAACTAATTCCCAGACCTGGCCACAAGGAGGTGCCTCGGGAATGAACCAGTTTACACTTGGGAGCTTTACTTTCAGGTGCCTTCCCCATATTGGCTTTAGGGGTGCACACACACCTGCATGCACACAGTCACACTTTCACACTCTACAGTTAAAGAATATAAAAAGTTTAGATCATCCCCCAGATGATGAAGAAAAAAATAAAACAAGATTCTTAAGATAACTGTGAACCCCTCAGCTCTCAGTCTTCTGGACTCTCAGAGAAAAGGAGCTGAACTGCAGTGAAAGAGGCAGACAGTGAAATTCTGCAGGCACAGTGCTTTGGGCCTCCTATGGGTTCAGAGAGAGACTGGTCAAAGGCTGGTGTAGCCTGGTTGTTGATGCCATGTGTCAAGGCTGACTCCCCACTCTGGCACTTTGAGTGCAGAAGGTGGGGGCCCACAAAGATTCTAAAAATTAATACTGGTCACTCCAGGCTTGTATTAAACTCCCAAGGTTACAGCTTCTCTCTGAACTTGGAGGGGTACATGCTGCCACCACCCAAGTGCAAACCCCCCTTTTAGAACCCAGAAAGGCACACTTGGGAATTCCTTCCTGTGGGGTACCCTCAGGCCCTTTCTCGTGCGCGCTCTCTCACACACGCACACACGCACACACACACACAAGCTGAGAAAGAAAACGAAATCAGCTGTTGCCACCAGCTAATTAAACAACATGTGCACAAGTCTCTTGGGGACACACAAATCCAATTCTGTTCTTTAAAAAAAAGGTAAACTTTATTAAAAACAAAAAGAAAGAAAATACATCTGGAATTTAGGCTTTTTGCTAGGTTTATAAAACAATTACAGGGATTAAGCATCAAGATAGATTCTTGAGGTCCAGTTTAAAGGCTACAAGCAAAACAAAAGCACCTGGGGTTAGCACAGAGGAGTCCACAAGCCATAAAGAAATAAGAGAGAAACCTAATCATGTCTTCCTAGACATGTATTGATCTACTTACGTATCTGGGGTTTCCAATGAGTAGTTTCTAGGTATTATCTGATGATTTTCATATCTGGCCCAAAGCTTTTTACAGCATAGTTCCAGCCCTGTCTCTGCTCTGTCCCCTCTCTCTAGAGAACCACCACAGAGAGACAAAAGGGATTTTTTTTTTCCAAATTTTAAAAAGTTCTAGCTTTCCCATTGGCTCTTTTGGTCAGGTGCCCACTCCCTTCCTTTTACCTATGGACTTTTTTAACCCTTTACAGGTAAAGCAAATAGAGAACAGCTACTAACAGGGATTTTATAGCTAACTGGCTGGCTGGGTGTCCATAAAAGGGAGCTATCCCTACCCCCTTCATTTATCACACCATGGCTTCCTCTCCCCAAGATGGCTGGAGATTCTGGAAGGTCAGCCTTCCTTTGGGTGGCTTGTTGACCCAAAAGGTGAGGCTTCTCAGCCTTATCTTTGATTCTTATGGTTTGTGAGCTTTGCTTACCTCATCTTGCAGTGCTGCTGTCCAAGGCTTTTGGACAAGACAGGTTTGAGGCCTACCTGGGAGCAAAAAATAGTCTCAGGGGTATGCAAAAACACTGACTGTCTATGGACCCCTCTCCCTCCTTCCCCAAAAAATAAAAAAGTGGATAGGTGAGACCACTATGTGGAAGTTGGCATGATCTTATCTGACATTGTCTCACCAGAGTTTGACACAATACTGTAAAAATAGCTGATTGCGAGGGTTCTTTTTCAACAACCAGTCACTCAAGTTTCATTCACCAGCAAAATAAAAAAAATAAATTTGCATAATGTATGACTATTGTTATTCTTACAAACATGACAACATCCAGTAATCTTTCTAGTTTGGAACTTGGCTATAAGTCAAACAGCTTGTCTTCTGGACTCTTCATCTTGAGAGAAAAAAAGTTACTCTAAAACCTATCAAGAAGGAAACCCATTTAAGAAATCAAGTATTTAATGTTTATATAAGGTCTGGATTCCCATACATGCTATTTCTCTCAGCACAAGCAACACCCATTTTTTGTACTGCAGTAACCATCTGAAGGACCTGTGGTAGAAGGGAGACTGTGGTCACTGAGATCTCCTTACAGCAGACTGTGACTGGAGGGCTTGTTGCCTGATCTACATTGCCAGAAATTGGCATAGACCAGTGTTGAATCTGCCCCTACATCTTACAACAGTGATAGTGAGGGGTTGGAGCAATTAATAAAAAATTAGTGCCAAAAGGTTCTAATCTCAACCAGGGCCTGTTTGTGCTAGATGTTGTACAAACACCTAAGACATGCTCCTTGGCCCAGAAAATTTACAATCTACTATATAAGAGGAAGAATGCTCCAGGGCTTAGGACACTAGCCTGTGATTGGGAAGACCCACGTTCAAGTCCCTGCTTTGCCACAGGCTTCCTTTCTGACCTTGGGCAAGTCACATAGGTCCAGATTTTCAAAGGTAAAGATTCAGAGGTGCTCCAATACTATGGTGATTGGGGGCGGGGGCACGTAAGTACCTATGATAGATAGGTAAGAGAGAGCAAGTTGCAACAAGTTAGCATAACAAACAATGGAATGGAGGAGCTAGGAAAGGGGGCTGAGGATATAACAACAGGAACATGTGGTTTCATAGACAAGCTGTATGAACTTGATGCATCTGTATCATATGAACCTTTCTGTTACATCAATCTAATGAGCTCTTCTCTGCTGCCGCTCAGCTTAGCATTGTTACTTGGCTGATTGCTTGTAGGTCTTCAGGAGAGATTTGAAGGAGGAAGAGGCAGTTGTCTGACAGAATAGTTCAACTACTATTGAATGCTGTAATATTATTTTACCTGGTGTTTGGGGACCTAAAAATGCAGGTTTCCTGCATCAAGAAGGCCTTGGGTAGGCCCCCTGCAATGGAGCAGAAGGTGAATTTTACCCTGATGTCTGCACAGGATTGTCAGCACCAAAGTTGCCCTTGTAAAAGAATTCCAGCATGTAATTTTTTTCCCAAAAGGTGGGAGAGAAGATTTGGAGCCACTAGCTTGATACAAACATTAAAGGGATTTTGCATGCTTATGTTTCTTTCTTTAGAGACAAATTGTACTGTTTTAGGTTGCTATGGTTTCTGGTTTCCTTGGTTACCCCTTTTGTGGTGGGTTGGGGGAACACATGGGGATGAGGGGAAGGAGGAATCCAAAAAAGGTGGGAACCAATTGAAAAGAGCATGGAGAATGCTGATGATGTGTAGGTTTTCCTAGGGAGAATCAACAAAAGGCAAATATCCTGGCTTTGTTTTGTCCTTTTAGGTGGGTTTTTTTATTATGATTAAAAAAGTGAAAATATTGTGTAGTGTAATTGGGCTATGGTTTTCTCTGAAGATGAATATTTCAGATTCCCTTAAATTTAGAATGATGAGAAAATCAATTGATAGAAAAGAAATATGGGGCAAAATGAGGGTGTGCTCAGCTGCGGACATCTGAAAGTGCATTGGTGAAACTGTATCCTAGAAGGAGCATTCCCAGTTGCTTCACAGCAATGAGTAAAGAACATAATGCATCCTATTCCAAAAAGGATAGGTAGGTAAAGCTCACTTTGTCATCCCCTACATTGTTAGGTCCTAATCCTGCAAAGCCTTACACAAGCAATCCTTATGCAAGTATCCCCATTGAAGGCAATGGGACTGTATACCTGAGGAATGCTTGCAGGATTGGGCCCTGAGTCCTCTCTCAATGCCCCTGTTATCAGTTGGGTTAAACCTCATAGAAACTGCTAGGTATAACAGTTGCCCTTCATTACTAACAAATGTAAGAAACAACTAAGCTCCTTTATGGAACCAGCTAGCTGAAACAATAACAGCCTCCACCCAAACACAGTCACCAAAAACAAAGGCACACATGGGTGGAGGGATTTCTCAGGGGTATATGGTGTATGGAGTCTGTGTAACAGTGAGAAGCCAAGGACAGAACAAGCACTAGGAATGTGGCCACAAGAAAAGCCTCATGAGAGAGTTTTGGGGCTAAGACCTGTCTGGAAAGGAGCTTGGAATCCTAAGCAAAGAAACTGTCTCCTGATGATTGACTCCTGCTTTGTTCAGGGAAACAGGGTTTTGTACATCCTTTGTAAATAAACAGGATGGCATCAAATAAATATCTGACTCCAACATCAGTTTCCCCTCCTAACAAAACCTGAAAACAACCTTCAATTACATCTGAAGAAGTGGGGTTTTTTTACCCATGAAAGCTTATGCTCAAATAAATCTGTTAGTCTTTAAGGTGCCACCGGACTCCTCATTGATTTTGTGGATACAGACTAAAACGGCTACCCCCTCTGATACTTGAAACAACCTGCTGCATCTCAAATTTTGACTATCCATTGGCATCAAAAAGGGTAGCTTTCAATTGACTGAAGTAGTGAAGTCAAGGGAGTTTCAACTGAGTAAGGACTAAATCAGAACTGCATAATCTGCCTTTACATCACTATATATGTCACCAGTTGTTGGAAAATAAATCCAACCTGATCCTGCATGGCAGATTGCAAAGATTCATCTAATATCCAGTGGCACAGTCAGGCTGTTCTGCCGAGCTGGTAGAGTTCAGGTGCTGTGCCAGTTGTGTTGAGTGGATGAGGAGACCTGCTAGTTGAGTGCGAAATAGGTCAAAGGAATGAGTTAATCAATACATTATATTAATGGAAAGTTCTTTATGGAGCTCTTGTGTTTATAGTTCTTTGGAAGAGAAGAGAGTAAACAGGAGACAACTAGGAGAAGAGGTGATGGGTGTGGGAGAGCAGAGAGCTGAAAGAGAATTAACCAGAAAATAATATGAGCTGAGCAAGGAGGATCAAGAGTCAGCTCTGTCCCTCTCCCATACCCAATTACATTAAGGCACAGTGACAGAGGCCAGAACCAAAACCCATTGAAGTCAATGAGAGACTTCCCATTGACTTTAATGGGCTTTGGATCAAGCCCCCAGTCTAGTATCTAGTATAGACCCATACTACTGAAAATGAGACCATTGCCAGGAACACTTTATACCCCCATATTTGCTGGAGCTATCATTTATGGTGCAGTGTCAAAAATATTCACATTTGAGCCAGAAGCTAGGAATATCAGAAACCTTAATACAGCATCAACAAGTTTAGAAAAGTTTATCATATGTAATATTAATAACAAACACATATATATGCACACACACATACCATGAGATTCAGGTTGCTTTTATTCACAATTTATTTGTACATGGATTTTTAAAGACTAATTTGTTTTTTTCTGTTTGCATAAGAAGTTGGAAAATCCATAAGATAATAACCTTCCTAGCAAAGTTCTGTAAGGGAAGCTCAGGAATACTACTCCCCACAGCCTCTGTTGTGTCCTAATGGTCTTGCTTATTATGTGTTTGAAATAGGGCTAGCAGATATTTTCAGTTGAAACTAATAATAATTTATTAAAGATGCGCAAGGAATATGTGATATTGGGAATTAAAGCATGGTCAAATATTAAAATGATGATCAAGCAAGGTGCCTTTAAAGAATTATTATATTATCCATTATGAGGATGACTAATTTTGCATTTAAAGTTTGGGTGGCAGGTTACATTTTCACATACTGCCTATTATTGTTAATACTGGGAGTTGGGTGTGCACTTTGCTCATGTATACTACATGAAAACATGCATCAGTTGGGCTAAAATAAGAGGACTGTAGCCCTCTCCTTGCTGCTAAGGACCTTGCTATTTATGGGACTGGAGAGAAATTGGAAGTCTTTTCATGTACAAAGCAACTTTCCCTTCATATTTCAAATTCTTCCTCAATATGCTTTCTTGTGAATCCTTTCAATACTCATTGTCCAAGTAACGATGACTGCATTTGAAATGGCTTCTGGAGTATATATTTATGAGTCTGTACCATATTGCATATGTATGAATGAGATTGTAAGCTCCTTGAGACAGGGAGCTAGTTTTCCATATGTGGTGGTGTAGATCTGTGTATATTCAGAGCAATCTATAATGATATAATAACTCATGTGGTTGAGGAAATCATAATGTCCATGGGATGATATCTGACTGTGGTAGAAGTATTCAATGGCTGTGTTTTTTGCCAAAAAATGTCCACCATGCTCAGTGGTTCAGCCCCACCAGTGGTAGTAATGGTGGCAGCACCACTATAAACAAGGTGCAGGCAGGTGCTGGTTCTTTGACCACTATACTATATAACCCTGCTCAGTGCAGGTCTAAAGGACATTTGGTAAACACCCTGGCAGCTGCAGTATCCCTTTGTGCACTCTGGTTTCCAGTGTTGTTACCATCAGTGGAATGGAGCTGGTGATAGCAATGGTGGAATCTTTATGGCAAAAAGCCTGGGGTAGACAAGGCCAATAAGTAGCATGCTTCCAAATACAAGTGCTTTTTCAACAGTGCCACCCACAGAATAAACCTAAGAATGGGATTGGCGAATGTGCAGGGTGAAAAACTAAGAAGGTTCATGCTGTGTTAATATCTTGGAGCTCTGGCTTATTTGTTTCATATCAAAGCTAAGTATACAGCTTATTGCTGACTATAGCTGAATTCCACTTGAGGTCGATTCTGTGAAAACAGAAAGGCAACCTTCATCAAAACATACAGTTGTTGTTGTAACTGGATTTGAAGAAGTTTTACAGTCCTGATAGCTTGAAAGATATTCTTCAGCATTGTGACATGTTATAAATCGGGGCTTTTATGTATCACAGATGGAGCAATAAATTCCATAATAGATTTACTGGTTATTGCTGCTCTGATAAAAGGGTCATTAGAAGTTGTAGAACTCTAAACGTTAATGGGAAGATGTTGTAAATACTGTAAATGAAGAGAATGAAAGAACATGATATATTAGTCATCTGAGGTCACTTCTTAATTTATAACCATTTTCTAACAATGCAGAAGAAGCAGGGGGTTGCCTTTCGAGGAAATAGAAAGTGCAAATACAGTTACTGCCACTTATAAGAACAACCTTTGTGACAGCTCCTGTACAGCACTGTTCTGATAGGGCCTAATCTAAAGCCCATTCATATCACTGGGATTTAGATCAGTCCATATACTTAGGGTGTGTATGCACTGCAGTTAAAAACACGTGGCTGGCCTGTGCCAGCTGACTTGGGCTTGGGCTAAAGCGCTGTTTAATTGCCAGGAACCTCCCACCTCTCAGGGTCCTAGAGCCCGGGCACAAGCTCGAGCCCAAATGTCTACACTGCAATTTAAAAGCCCCTTAGTGCCCGAGCCCTGTACCTGAGTCAGCTGCCATGGGTCAGCCACTGGTTTTTAATTGTAGCGTAGACATATCTTGTGTGCACTGCACTCAGAGCATATATGAAAGCTTAGAATAGCGCATACATAATACACTGCAGACTTTACTATGAGTATTTCTGAGTGATACATTCACAAAAATAAACTTACTCATCTTGAACCTGTAGCTAATCAATGGGTGTTTTGCCTGAACCAGAACTGCAGGATTAGACCCAATGATGCTAATTTAGCAATATGATTTGATTTAGCTGGCCTGCACGTAATGTCTGACCAACGATCCCATAAAAATTCAAATACGAAAATGGTCTTCAAATGGACACCCTCAATTTCCAAAACTGCTTATAGGCAGAGCTGCTGGTGCTGCCTGTTATTAAGGTTGCCTGACTCTTCCCATTATAAGACTGTTTTCAGATGTTAATAACATTAACTGTTTAGGCTAAATTTTTCCATGTGGGGATCTGCCTCAGGCTTATTATTTATTAATAACAATAATAACTTCAGCCAAAACAGTTCTGTGTTTCTCAGAACCAGGCTAGGGGAAAATACATTGCTTTGCCTATGTTAAAAAGTTCTAGCAACCTTTTCTTTAAGAAGATCTAATGCTCCCATGCTTTGGGGTAGGGACTTGAAATCTGATAGCAATGTGGCCTTTTTGTCAGGCATTTGCCTTTTGGGTCCCCATGAAAGTTTGCCCAAATTTGGCAAGTTATAAACCTTTGAAAAATTGCAGTTCGCACGTGTTCTATAGAGACTTCTTAGAGCTTTGCAGCTAAATTCTGTAAGATTCCATCCACAATGGAATGGAAGGTTTCCTATGCAACTTTAATTTGGCCCCCTTGTGCATATGTATTAACTATGGTCTTTAATTACATGATCATATATTAGTTTTTGCACAGGATGGACCTGCTCAGGATTGTGAAATGAAAGTTGCATGGGCAACCTTAATTCAGGCATTTCTTAATTTTTGAGTGCTTACTGAAGTTGTTGCAAAGTCAATATTCTTGGCTTCTCTTATTGGTAAGTGTGGCATGTAGGACACCAGCAACACATTGCGGATTTTGTTCTGACCTACTGAGAGAGGCATATCAGTTCTATTTATGCAACAGAATCTGACCAGGGATATTTCAGAAGTGTTTTCAGTAATAGATGATGATCTAAGTGGTTTAGCATTCTAACTGGAGAAGTAAAAGGAGGATAGGCAAATCATTTGTTAATTTCTCATTGAGTCCATCTATGGAATCTAAATGTTTTATAGAATATAACTTATATATAACTTAATTATAGAATGTAATGTTGTTGTTATAATTGCTGTAACATGCACTAGAGCACTTTGAAAGATCAATCCAGCAAAATTAGAGTTGTCTGAATAATGAAAACAAAATCACTTAATATTTGTGGAAAGAGTACTGAGGTTTTTCTCTGTATTAGCTGTGGATCATGTTTTATTTGAATAGTCAGATAACTGCCAGATATTAATGAACATATTCTCAAATTCTTTAACTTATTTGTAACAAAAGACCATTGTACATTATACTTTTGTTTTAAAATGTTTCAATCATCCAATCAAGGAGCAGGAACAATGCCATACATTTACGGTATCTTAGGATTGTGTCTTAGGTGACCAACAACAAAATACAAATAACAAAGCATGAACAGTTAAAGAGTTTGTGAACCACCCACAGGGTGGAAAATTTTCAGCTAAATTATCTGTGAAACATTTACAAATAATGAAGCTAATTAGGACCACTTTGTGACCTGAAAAAGGTGATGATGCATATTATTCATAACAAATAGTTTCACCACATGTAAGTACCATACAATTTTTTTAATGATGCTGACACATGTCAGAAAATAGTGAGGGCGAGAAATATCTTAAACCAACTGATCAATTGGTCTATACCATTCAGAATTACCTGATTTAGGTACTGATCCTGCAAAGACATAAACACGTGCTTAGCTTTATGCACTGGGAGTAATCACATACCCTAGAGATGAATTTATCATACATTGTATCACCACTGATACCACTGTGATAACACCGTTCATTTTCTTTTCTACTTAATTTCATTTCTAGTTCTCAATAATAGTACAATATTTTGCTTTTATAACACTAATTATTTTATTTACTTTTTGGGAGCAGTGTGATTGGCCTTGCTGCCCCTTATCAACTTGAGTGGTTAGCCAAAATTTGGGGCCCTACAGGTTGTCTTTATTTAGGGTTGCCAATTTTCTGATTGCAGAAAACCAAACACCCTTGCCCTGCCCTTGCCCCGCCCCTTCTCTGAGGCTCTGCCCCACTCACTCCATCCCCCCTCTTTCAGTCTCCCCAACTCTCTCTCACTCGCTCATTTTCACTGGGCTGGGACAGGGGATTGGAAGGTGGCAGGGGGTGAAGGCTCCAGCTGGGGGCGCAGGCTCTGAGATGGGGGCGGGGATGAGGGGTTCAGGGTGTGGGAGGGGCTATGGGCTGGGGCAAGGGGTTGAGGTGCAGGAGGGGGTGAGGGTTCTGGCTGGGGATGCAGGCTCCAGGGTGGGGCCAGAAATGAGGGGTTCAGGGTGCGGGAGGGGGCTCCGGGCTGGGGCGGGAGGTTGAGGTGCGGGGGCGGTGAGGGGACTGGGGATGAGGGGTTTGAGGTGTGGGAGGGGTCTCAGGACTGTGGCAGGGGGTGAGGGTGTGGGAGGGAGTGAGGGCTGGTTCTGTGTGGTATCAATGGAAAGGAACCCCTAGATATTGAACCCGGCCCTGGTTGCTGCTGGCTCCACCTGGCAGAAGGGTTACACACACATACAAAATGGGAAATGACTGCCTAGGAAGGAGTACTGTGGAAAGGGATCTGTTAACAATTTTGTATCTGCTTTATTTTTCTCTATTTATGCTCTTTATCTTTTTGCAGCTCAGGAGAACGATGATAAAAAAGATTAATGAGGTTTACTTTTTGTTTCTAGTACCTCCTGGTTCTCCAGTGCTTGCACAATGTTGCACACTTTAACACCAAAGGAAACAAAACTGTTGATCAAAAAGGGAATGTAAAGTCTTAAAACATTCCTATTAATAGCAGGTTTTGTAAAACTTTATTTTAAACAAAATATAAATGTTAGACAGAGAATACTTGGTTGTGTTTCCCTTTAAATGATCTGGTTTTGTGAATACATTATCAGCAAAGGCAAAGCTGGCCTGCTGGCCTTCAGAGAGCAGCACTTCCACAAAAAAACAATTTTATTATCACAGTCACATGGTCTCAGATAAACTACAAAGACAGAATGGGGCAAGGAGCAGGCAAGAAATCAATACATCATTATGAAACAAAAGGCTGTTACTCTTAGGAGTGAAACAGATAAAAGAGAGCAAATCAGCTGACCTGTTGTTCACTGAACAATCTAATGAAAGAAAATTAGTGTGCTGGAACCTGACAGCTACCAATGATTCAAAAACAATTTAAAGCTCACCTACTAGGTTGGGAGCTATAATGATATTTTAAAAAATATGTTGCATACCAAAGAAATGGCAGACTAGCCCAAAATAATTATCATGAAGTGGTAAACAAAGGGACCAAACTGCTTGTAACCCTTTTAAAAAATGTTATTCTTAAGTAGTGATCCTAAATATTATTACAGCTTACAGTGGTCCTACTGCAATATTTGAAACTATTTCTGTAGAATAAAGGTTGGTTGGTTTTGCTATGATGAGGGTGGCAATATATATGTTACTTATGTGGGTAAAATAATCCTGAAAATGTTTTAATTAAGCGTGAACATATGGGTTTTTTTCTGCCTGGTATGGGCTGCCACAAATCAGTTTGGGGCAAATTCTTCTCCATGTTAGGTTTCCTTCTGAGACATTTCCACTCCGTTTATCAAGAACACCTCATCCAGTTTTGCAGTGCTGTAACGAGGGCAAGGTGAGTGAGGCACTTGCCTCAGGCGCGGAAGGTGAGGGGCGCAGAAAGTCTCTCATTCGGCAGCAATTCAGCAGCAAGACCTTTCCTCCGAGCAGGGGCGGCTCTAGCCATTTCGCCGCCCCAAGCATGGCGGCATGCTGTGGGGGGCGCTCTGCCGGTCGCTGGTCCCGCGGCTCTGGTGGACCTCCCGCAGACGTGCCTGCGGATGCTCCACCGGAGCCGCGGGACCAGCGGACCCTCTGCAGGCACACCTGCGGGAGGTCCACCGGAGCCGCCTGCCGCCCTCCCGGCGACTGGCAGAGTGCCCCCCCCCCCGCAGCATGCCGCCCCAAGCACATGCTTGGCGTGCTGGGGCCTGGAGCCACCCCTGCCTCCGAGAGGAACTGAGGGACCCGCCACCAAATTGCCACCAGTCGTCAGCAAGGGAGAGGGGCAGCAAGTCCGGCTCTTCAAAAATTTGGCGGCGGGTCCCTCAGTCCCTCTCAGAGGGAAGGACCTGCTGCCGAATTGCCGCCGAAGAACAGCGGCAATTCGGTGGCAGGTCCTTCCCTCCGAGAGGAAGCTGCCGCCGAAGAGCTGGACGTGCTGCCCCTGTCCCTTGCCTCGGGCGCAAAAATCCCTAGTTACGGCTCTGCAGTTTTGGGAAAACACTTCATCCTGTTCCCTGGGATCCACAAAACTCAGTTTGACTCCAGCTCATTACTCAGGTTACTTTATTAGGCATGTAACAGCTCTTTCCCCACATTGACTTGGCCCAGACAAAGTGGTACCACAATTTCAATTCATATCATACACCACACAGTTGATATACATCTTTCCCATCTACTGATATCTATACTTCTTGCATGTAAAGACCAAATGTTTTGCAGATTGCGTGCAGAACAATCACTTTGCAGATTGCATGAGGCAACCTTATCAGTTCAGTATGTTTCTGCCCACTTTATTTACTATAAACATACCCGCAATAGTTTGTTTAGTAAGTTTCTGCCTCCCTTAGGCAGATTTGATCAGTTAGATCTAGTCATAGATTGTAATTATCTATGGAAATAGAAAATTGGCACACATACAGATATGTTGCACAAGTTCGTATTTACTGAGTGCCATTTATTTATAAACAGAGAAATCCAGCATTTATTACTACAACTGTACAGTCCAATCATGTTTGGAACTTAGATGCTCATATTAATCCGTTTATATTACAGCAAATCAATGTATTATTCTTTGTCACAGTCTGAAATCACAGGTCAAATTAGCACAGAGTAGACTGAAAAGAACACAAAGTGTCTATATAACAATACAGTGCCATAACATTTCTAAGTAGGGCTGTCCATTAATCACAGTTAACTCACACGATTAACTCAAAAAAAATTAATCGTGATTAATCGCAGTTTTAATTGCACTGTTAAACAAGAGAATACCAATTGAAATGTATTAAATATTTTGGATGTTTTGCTACATTTTCATATATATTGTATTCTGTGTTGTAATTGAAATCAAAGTGTATATTTTTTATTACAAATATTTGCACTGTAAAAATGATAAACAGAAGAAATAGCATTTTTCAATTCACCTCATACAAGTACTGTAGTGCAAACTCTTTGTCCTGAAAGTGCAACTTGCAAATGTAGATTTTTTTTGTTGCATAACTGCACTCAAAAACAAAACAATGTAAAACTTCAGAGCCTACAAGTCCACTCAGTCCTACTTCTTGTTAAGCCAGTCACTAAGACAAACAAGTTTGTTTACATTTACAGGAGATAATGCTGCCCTCTTCTCACTTTCTAGTGACACTGTAAATAAGAACAGGCATTTGCATGGCACTTTTGTAGCTGGCATTGCAAGGTATTTACATGCTGGATATGGTATGCCCCTTCATGCTTTGGCCACCATTCCAGGGGACATGCTGATGACGCTCGTTAAAAAAAATGTGTTAATTAAATTTGTGATTGAACTCCTTAGGGGAGAATTGTACGTCCCCCGATCTGTTTTACCTGCATTCTGTTATATAGTTCATGTTATAGCAGTCTCGGATGATGACCCAGCGCATGTTGTTTATTTTAAGAACACTTTCAATGCAGATTTGGCAAAATGCAAAGAAGGTACCAATATGAGATTTCTAAAGATAGCTACAACACTTGACCAAAGGTTTAAGAATCTGAAGTGCCTTCCAAAATCTGAGAAGGACGAGGTGTGGAGCATGCTTTCAGATGTCTTAAAAGAGCAACACTCTGATGTGGAATCTACAGAACCCAAACCACCAAAAAAGAAAATCAACCTTCTTCTGGTGGCAACAGACTCAGATAATGAAATGGACATGCCTCAGTCTGCACTGCTTTGGATTGTTATCGAGCAGAACCCGTCACCAGCATGGTCGCATGTCCCCTGGAATGGTGGTTGAAGCATGAAGGGATGTATGAATCTTTAGCTCATCTGGCATGTAAATATCGTGCAACGTCGGCTTCAACAGTACCATGCAAATGCCTGTTCTAAGTTTCAGGTGACATTTTAAACAAGAAACGGGCAGCATTACCTCCTGCAAATGTAAACAAACTTGTTTGTCTGAGCAATTGTTTGAACAAGAATTAGGACTGAGTGGACTTGCAGGCTCTAAAATTTTACATTGTTTTATTTTTAATGCAGTTTTTTGTACATAATTCTACCTTTGTAAGTTCAACTTTCATGATAAAGAAATTGCATTACAGTACTTGTATTAGGTGAATTGAAAAATATTATTTATTTTATTTTTTTACAGTGCTGATACTTGTAATCATAAATATAAAGTGAGCACAGTACACTTTGTATTCTGTGCTGTAATTGAAATCTATATATTTGAAAATGTAGAAAACATCCAAAAATATTTAAATAAATGGTATTCTGTTATTAAGTGTGATTAATCATGATTGATTTTTTTAATCGCATGATTAATCATGATTGATTTTTTTAATTGCTTAACAGCCCTATTTCTAAGAAATAGCAACCCTCCTGGGAGTGGCATATGTGGCACTTATTCACTTCAGTGCCTCCCCTTTTGTTTTAAAAGCCATTTCTTTAAAATTATATAGGCCAAATTCTGCCTTGATTTAATAACTGTTTCTGTGAGTTGCTCAGCTTTGTGACACTTTCTTGGTGTGTTCAGGACTGTAAGTCAGCTTGTTCTCTCTCCCCCACCCCTGGCCTCTAACAAGAGGAAAATTTGCTTGTGCTTAACTGCATGTCGGCTCTCTGATACAACCAGGTTATTAGCCACTCAAATAATCTCCTCAGGGCTCTTCCGGCCCTCACTTTGCCTTGCAGATTAACAGTAGGTGAACCCAAGCCTCTGGGCCCCTCCAAAAGCATTACCCTCCAAAAAAATTACCACATTTGCTGTCCTCAAGGGAACAGGATACACACAGCTTGACTGGTACAACTCAGGATCAGTCCTTTTATAAATATCACAGCACTGAGATACATTTATTATCAAAAGCTAAGATTTAAGAGATAGTGAATAAGAATAGTGGAAACAGAAATGGTTGCATATAAAACAAAAAATATAACATGCTTCTTAGAATCTAAACTTAGCTTTAACAGGCTCAGTTCCTGCTCTAAAGGAGTTTCTCACCTAAAGCAATCTTCCAGCATCATCAACCAACATGACTAGGATCTAACTTCTATAAATGCAAAAAGTACTGTCCTTTTTGCTTCCTTGGTGAAGGATAAAATGGTGTCCTCTTGTCTTTTTCATATACCCCTAAAGTTAATTGTTTTGTCCCCAGAATTAATGATGACCCCTACCCCTGGGATTTATTCTCCAGTGTCTTGTCTCCTGTTGACTTCCCATCCCCCTGTTGACTTGTAAGTAAATGGGGCTTCCATTGTGTTGGCCTATAATGCTTAACGTACATGGCCAACAGACACAGATGAATCAATGTCCTTTGTTTGACCCCAAAACCTGTTAGTCAGCCCTGTCTGGGATTTATACTTTAAAACAGTGGTCCCCAACCTTTTTGTGGCCAGTAGCACATTCATGTTTTCAGAAGAGTGTGGCAGGCACCAACAATTACTCACATACAGGGCTGGCTCCAGGCACCAGTGGAGCAAGCACGTGCCTGGGGCAGCACATGCTACGGGGCGGCATTCTGTCCATTCTGCAGAGTCGGAGTGGTTTTTTTGTTTGTTTTGTTTTGTTTTTGTGTTTTGGGTTTTTTGGCACCAGTTCTGGGCAGTGCAGAGAGAAGCCGGAGAGAAGCCGGGAGGACAGAGAACACTGGCGCCCGCAGCCTGCAGCTCCAGAGTTCTCTGTCCCCAGCAGGCGCGGTGCTGTGGCTTCTCTCCCCTACTGGGCACTAGGCAGATGCACATAAATGCCCTGGCGGGCACCATGGTCCCCCCCGGACACCACATTGGGGACCACTGCTTTAAAACGTGTTGAGTACATTGTAACAGGTGGATTAGAGGGCCAATCAGCCTAGTGGTTGGAGTACTTGCATTCCTGACCCCTGATTCTGTGGTCGAGGTGCCTCAGTCTTTAAGGCAGGGGAGTAGGGGGACCTGGGCCCTGCCACTCCACCAGGTCCAGCCCAGGGCCCTGTGAAAGTCAACCTCTCGGTTGGGGGACCTCCCAGTGGGAACTCTTTGTCCACTACCCTGGGCTACTTCCTACATGGCCCCTACAGGTCAAGTTCCTGTGGTAGCATGTCTCTAGTAGTGCCCCCTTATGGGCCCTAGGCAGCATCCTGTTGCAGTCCCAGGTTCCTGTGGGCAAGGCAGGTATAAATTTGGTGGGGTCAGAACCCCCACAAGGTCTCCATGCTTCGGTCACCCGGATTCCTCTTAGTCCAGATGCTCATAGGCCTCTTTCTCTGTCTCCTGTGGCCAGGAAGACAGTGCTTGGTAGCTGCTTCAACTAGCAGGCTAGTGAGCCTTCCCTCAGGTAGGGAGGCAGCTAGTTCCTGCTTGTTCACCAGTCAGCCACAAACTGAGTCAGACTCCCTCCTTTTCTCTCCCCTCCAGGCCTGGCATTGGCTGCAGGTATAACAGGGCAGGGCTACCTGGGCCCAAAGGTTCTCTTTAACCCCTTCCATGTGGGTGGGTGGTTTCTCTGCTTCACCACATACAGTGTCTTAAATAACATCCGTACATACATCAGGCGGTACTTATGAGGATCAGTGTGAACCTGGCTTTTATTGATAGCTCCTTTGACCCTCTTTGGATAAATACTATGAAAGCAATGTGTTTGGGTGCAATAAGTTTGTCAGGTCTGTCAAGAGTTACTGTTACAGTTGCCACTGAGGGGTTTTTAGGATCACAAGCTTCCATTCAGTTGAAGGAACTCAATACCTCACAGGTGGCAACCAGAAAAATCACAGGGCTGGTCTGTTACACCCAGCACAACCCCACTGAATCCAACAGAGTTGTGTGAGATGTAAATTGGGACAGATATTTTTGGCCCAATATTTCTCCTAAAGCTCATTAAAAATGGGGTGGGGAGGAATTGGGGAAAAATGTCCCTCCATTTGTTCAAACATTTCTAATCAGCTGTATTATCTATATCAGTTGATTTTTGTATTAACCTTTCTGAGGAAAAGTAGGAAAAATGTAGAAAACTCATTTATCAGTGTGATAATTTGTCACATATTTAAGGCCCCTTTTTTCTTCTTCCAGTTATACATATATTCTTTGTCCAGCCCGTCCTACTAATTGTAAAGCACTTAAAGTTAAAACTTGCTATAGGAGGCAGGTGGTTGGATTTGCAGCTCTACACACCTAGAATTATTTTTTTTTTCACCGCAGTGCCAAGGATCCATAGACATGGATCAGGACCCCAATGCATTAGTTGCTATACAAACACAGAACAAAAAGATGGCCCCTGTCCCAGAGAGCTTACATCTCATCAACCCAAGCCCTGTGCAGTCTTTGAATTTAACATTTTTAAACACTTAAGAAACCTTATCAGTATAAAATGAACTGACCTCTTGATTATTCAGTGTTGCTGTTGGCTTTCTATAATTTCTAGTAAAATCCTGCTCACCTTATTCACATGTGTTGTCTCAGTGTTAGTGGGACTCTGAGTAAATAAGGCAATCCAAGTTTGGCCCTTAGTGTTAGTCATTTTATCATACCGAAGTATGCCAGGGTAAGAGTGTATGATTGCTGTTCCCTTGGGATCCTTGTCTGAGTAAGATGTGCACTGTATCCCCTGAGCTATCTTAATGAGAATGTTTATATTGATACATGAATAACCTAGCCCATGATCACACAATTCAAAGGAATTTTCTCTCCCAGAGGGAATCCATGTTTTGTCTCTGCCTATGTCTCCTTTACTCCCTGTAGGGTGACCAGACAGCAAATGTGAAAAATCGGGATGGGGGTGAGGGGTAATAGGAGCCTATATAAGAAAAAGACCCCAAAATTGGGACTTTCCCTATAAAATCGGGACATCTGGTCACCCTAACTTCCTGCCACCTCTTCTTAGTCTTCTTTCTTTTTCCTTTATACTGCTTTTCCTGGTGAGGGTCGTGGCAGCAGCATGGAGAGTAGAGAGGACCAGACTTCCTTTTCCTCTGCAACAGGTTCCTCCTGGGGGACTCCCCAGTGTTCCCAGGCCAGCCAGGAGATATAATCCCTCCAGTGTGTCCTGGGTCAGCCTCGGGGGCCTCTGCCCAGTGGGATGTGCCTGGTAGAATTCCAATGGAAGCCTCTGAGGGGACATTCTTATCAGGGGCCCAAACCATCTCAACTGGCTCCTCTTGATCTGGAGGAATAGCAGCTCTATTCTGAGGCCCTCCCGAATAGCTGAGCTCCCTATCTTGAAGAGTCAGCCCAGCCACTCTACGGAGAAACCCCATTTCCGCCGCTTGTACCCACGAGATCGTCCTTTCAGTCATTATCCAAAGTTCATGACCATAGGTGAGGATGGGGACATAGAGTGACCTGTAAACCGAGAGCTTCATCTGAGAACTCAGCTCCCGCTTCACCACGACGCATTCGTACAGCGCCCACATCACTTCCGCCACCACTCCAATTTGCAGGTTGATATCCCACTTACAATCACTTGTGAAAAAGACCCCTAGATACTTGAGCTCTTCCACTAAGGGCATCTGCTATCCCCTGACCTGGAGAGAACAGTCCGCTTTCTTCCGTGAGAGGACCATGACCTCTGATTTGGAGGTGCTGATTCTCATCCTAGCCACTTCACACTCAGCAGCGAAACATTTGAGTGCACATCAGAGATCGTACTCTGAAGAAGCAAAAGGACAACATCATCTGAAAACAGCAGAGATGACCCCTCCAAGTTCCCATACTGGATGCACTCCATAACTCAGCTGCACCTTGATATCTCACCCATGAAAATCACAAACAGGAATGGGGACAAGACGTGCCCTTGGTGGAGTCCAACGCCCACCTCGAACGAACTCGACTTAATGCCAAGAATATGAACAAAACTCTGACTCCAAGAATAGATGGACCAGATAGCACGCAAAAGCGGCTCCGGCACCTCATACTCCTGCAGCACTTCCCATAACACATCTTGGGGAACATGGTCATATGACTTCTCCAGGTCTACAAAACAAAGGTAGACTGGATTAGCAAAGTCCCACAACCCCTCAAGTATCTGCAAGAGAGCAAAGAGCTGATCTGTTGTTCCACAGCCGGGATAGAATCCACATTATTCCTCCTGAATCTGAGGTTCAACTAATGGGCATAACCTCCTCTCCAGCAGCCTGGCATAGGCTTTGCCGGGGAGGCTGAGGAGTATGAACCCCTATAGTTGGAACACACCCTTTGATCTCCTTTCTTAAAGATCGGGACCACCACCCCAGGTTGCCAGTCCAGAGGTATTGCACCCACCTTCCACGCAACATTGAAGAGGCATGTTAACCACGACACCCCAACATTGTCCAGTGCTTGCCACCTGTCTCTGCCAAATCTGATTAATTCAAGGGATAAGCCAAAATTCCCTACCAATTCCTGTCCAGCTCTGATTCTGTTGACATCCAACCCTACCAAGGAATCAAAAAGAAAGTAATTATCTACTTGTCTCAACAAATGTCATTCACTTTGTTTGCAATCCTTAGGGCAGGGCCAACTGTTCAACTATGAGTTCAAAGTTACATAACTCTGGGAGGGATGAGAACAACAATATTCAAACATGCACTCGAACATTGACGTGTACAGGAAAAAGTAAGACAGTCAACAAAGCTTAACCACAAAGGCTACTTCTCAAGTTTCTCCCATCATAGTCACAATGTCAGTATCTGGCACTTTTACTATAAATATGCAGCAACATGTCATTAGTACAAAATGTCTTCATAAATTATTTGGTTAAGCTAGTTTTCCAATGAGTCTACTGATCAGAATGCTTGAAGAATGCCTCTTTTTTCTTTTTTCAGTACAGAAGTATCTGTATAATGAATTCAAAAGTTACCTGCAAGATTAACAGGTATATGCAAGATCTCCTTTTTCCGTGGGATTAATACATTCATATCTACCATGGGACTTTCTGCTTCAACAAGGATTGGATAAACAGCCCACAGCTTTCTCTGTCGGCTTCCATGTGCCTTTGCATAGTTCTTACTTCTGCACACTTTCCTGACAGCAGATATAGTAATAATAATAATAATACTTTGCACTAATATGGCCCCTTTACAACCAATATGGACATTTCTCCCTCCCCACACCCCCCAGCATGGGAATGCATCTCCTTTTCAAGATAACCAGTTAGGTAGGGCGGGGGGAGGCTGCTTTGCCCCTCCCCCCCAAGTTTCATACAGGAGGTGTGTTCCCAGGCAGAGCTCTTAACTGCTCTGCATTAGTGTGGAAGGTGAGTTCTGCAGAGAGGTGCTTCTTCCAGTCAGCGGCACTGCTATGGGTACCCACATGGCCCCACAGTATGCCAACATTTTTATGGCTGACTTAGAACAACGCTTCCTCAGCTCTCGTACCCTAGCACCCCTACTCTACTTGCGCTGCACTGATGACATCTTCATCATCTGGACCCATAGGAAGGAGGCCCTTGAGGAATTCCACCAGGATTTCAACAAATTTCACCCCACCATCAACCTCAGTCTGGACCAGTTTACACAAGAGATCTACTTCCTGGACACTACAGTGCAAATAAGCAATGGTCACCTAAACACTACCTTATATCGGAAACCTACTGACCACTATACTTACCTACATGCCTCCAGCTTTCATCCAGACCACATCACACAATCCATGTCTACAGCCAGCCCTAAGATACAACCGCATTTGCTCCAATCCTTCAGACAGAGACAAACACCTACAGGATCTCTATCAAGCGTTCTTAAAACTACAGTACCCACCTGGGAAAGTGAAGAAACATATTGACAGAGCCAGAAGGGTACCCAGAAGTCACCTACTACAGGACAGGCCCAACAAAGAAAGTAACAGAACACCACTAGCCATCACCTACAGCCCCCAACTAAAACCTCTTCAGCACATCATCAAGGATCTACAACCTATCCTGAAGGACAATCCCTCACTCTCACAGACCTTGGGAGACAGGCCAGTCCTCGCTTATAGACAGCCCCCCAACCTGAAGCAAATACTCACCAGCAACTACACACCACACAACAGAAACACTAACCCAGGAACCAATCCCTGCAACAAAGCCTGTTGCCAACTCTGTCCGCATATCTATTCAAGGGACACCATCATAGGACCTAATCACATCAGCCACACCATCAGGGGCTCATTCACCTGCACATCTACCAATGTGATATATGCCATCATGTGCCAGCAATGTCCCTCTGCCATGTATATTGGCCAAACTGGACAGTCTACGCAAAAGAATAAATGGACACAAATCAGACATCAAGAATTGTAACATTCAAAAATCAGTAGGGGAGCACTTCAATCTCCCTGGACGCTCAATAACAGACTTAAAAGTGGCCATTCTTCAACAAAAAAAAACCTTTCAAAAACAGACTTCAATGAGAAACTGCAGAGCTGGAATTAATTTGCAAACTGGACACCATCAAATTAGGCCTGAATAAAGACTGGGAGTGGGTGGGTCACTACAATAAATAATTTTCCCTCTGTTGATACTCACACCTTCTTGTCAACTGTTGGGAATGGGCCACACCCACCCTGATTGAATTGGCCTCATTAACACTGACTCCACACACACACTTGGTCTGGCAACTCCCATCTTTTCATGTGCTGTATATTTATACCTGCCTACTGTATTTTTCACTCCATGTATCAGAGGCGTAGCCGTGTTAGTCTGGTTCTGTAGAAGCAGCAAAGAATCCTGTGGCACCTTATAGACTAACAGACGTTTTGCAGCATGAGCTTTCGTGGGTGAATACCCACTTCTTCGGATGCAAGCAGTCAATGTATTCACTCCATGTATCTGATGAAGTGGGTTCTAGCCCACAAAAGCTTAAGCCCAAATTCATTTGTTAGTCTCTAAGGTGCCACAAGGACTCATTGTTTTTGCTGATTCAGACTAACATGGCTACCCCTCTGAAACCTTCTCCCAGCTTGTGTCCCTGAGGCAGGGAGTCAGAGTTTTGTTTACAAACAGAGGAAGGGTGATTACAATATGAAAAGGCTGGTAATTAAATTAAGGGTCTGGAAGTCCTTAGATGAACCTGTAAAACAGGAATCCTGGGAGGTGGGGAAAGGGAAGAGAGAACTTAGGGGACTCAGAAGAAATACAGCCAAGCCTTCTGAGCCAACGTTACATTCAGAAAAGAGGAAGATGTGAGGGGCATAAGTGAAAAGAAGGGGCTAAAACCCAGGGAAGGGCTAGCAGTGGTATAGAGAAGTTCCCATTCTACCTCTGGTACTTATGTGGCCCCATCACTGTAGTATCTGAGTGCCTCACATCACAGCCCGTCGGTGAGGTAGAGCAGTGCAGATATCCCCATCCCCAGATGGGGCACCGAGGCACAGAGAGACTAACAGTCAGCAGGGGCGGCTCTATGTATTTTGCCGCCCCAAGCATGGCAGTCAGGCTGCTTTTGGCGCCATGCCTGCAGGAGGTCCGCTGGTCCTGCGCCTTCGGCGTACCTGCCGCCGAATTGCCGCTGAAACCACGGGACCCGCCGCCCCCCACGGCTTGCTGCCCCAGGCACGCGCTTGGTGCGCTGGTGCCTGGAGCTGCCCCTGACAGCCAGATTATCAAAGATATTTAGGCACCTAGTGGGATTTTCAAAAGCACCTAGAAGGTGAGGTGCTTTGTAAACCCCACTAGATGCCTAGTTGTATCTTTGGGTGCCTAAAAACCTTTGAAACTCTGTCCCTAAGGCACTGACCTGAGGTCTTACAGGAAGTCCAGGGGGGGCAAGGAGGAAGTAGAACCCAGGTCTCTCAGGGCTAGCTCTCTGTCCACTGGACCAGCCTCTCTCTCTGCTGTGTGCTGCGAAAAAGAGGCCTCTGATGGATGAGAGCAAAACCAAGAAAGCCAGTTCTCTGACACTCCAGCAGTTGGTCCCAGATGATTGGGAACGATGTCATGGTTGACAGTATGAAAAGCAGCACAGAGGTCAGGAAGGATGAAGAAAGAAAGAGAAATGAGAGTCAGATGAGAGGAGAGCACTTAACCTCCAATAGGTGGCAGGTTCTGCCCCAGACTAAGTTGTACAGCAATGCCATTTTGTTTTGTCATTTTTTGTGCTAAGTTTGAGAAAAGGGAGGAATGAGAAAGTGTCGTATGAGTATCAGATGTGATTATACATCAAATTCTTAGGGTTTCAGCTGTATTCAGACCAATTCCAGAACAAAGAACAGAAATTGTACCCACACAGTCCATAAAGTCAACAATTATTGCCATGATTTGTAGTATTCACTGGGCACGATCTGTGTGCTCAGCACTGTTCAGAATATGCCAGAAAATGTAGTCCCTGAGCTAATGTATATAAGATGTGTAACTCTGGATAAGATGGCTCAGATATTTAAGTATGAACTGTATAGTTATTGACCACACGTTATCACACGTTCACTGTAATGTTTATATCTATGAGTGGAGGTATTGATGGCAATAGAAGTTTTACTTGATTAAGGACTAGAAGATTTGACCCTCCAACTTTCTTTCAAGAGGAAGAGCTGCCCAGAGCTCCTGTGCCTGTTTAGTTTCCTTTCCTGCCTGCAGTGGCCCTGGTATACCTCAGAAGTCTCAATTTTTTCCCCAACTTTAAAACGTGGAGGGTTTTTTTGGTGTTTAATTATAATATTGTCCTGTGAAAACAACAACTCAATTGCTGTAGTGTTGTATTTAAGAGCCTTCTGGAAAGTAACTAGCCTTTAAACAGAAGTGAAAGCAGTATTGCCAACTCTCATGATTTTGTCATGAATCTCATGATAATTATTGACAAAGAGTCCCGTGGCACCTTATAGACTAACAGACATATTGGAGCATAAGCTTTCAAGGGTGAATACTCACTTCGTCAGACATGCATCTGACAAAGTGGGTATTCACCCATGAAAGCTCATGCTCCAATACATCTGTTAGTCTATAAGGTGCCACAGGACTCTTTGTCGCTTTTTACAGATCCAGACTAACACGGCTACCCCTCTGATACATGATAATTATTGTTTTCCTTAAGTCCTTAAGCTCCTGAAGTCAAATGGATATGTGATGATTCCAACCTTCATTCTTAAAGAAAAATGAAGTTTCTAGCCCTTATGGCTATGGAGAAAGCTTCAAAATGTGACCCCAGTGCACCTTAAAGGCTCAAAAAGCAGAATGTAAATTAAAAAAAATCAAATCTATTATTTTTACATAATCTCATTATTTTAAAGCCAATCTCCTGATTTTTGATGAGCCTGATTCTTAATTTAGAACGTTTGGGGTTGGCAATACTATGTGACTTGAAAGTGTCAGTTTCACTCCTGTTTAAAGTCAGTTTCTAGTCTATTATTTTATCGTAGTGGAGTAACACCCCTACAGCCCCAGGCAGGTGCAGTATAAACTCACGGGGCCTTGCCCTAATAGGATGTTTCCGAAAGTTAAATGATCTATTCCAAGTTTGTGGAACTGCAAAAAAGTGATAGAAAGTAATCTAGGCTTTTCTACAATTATTTCAATTGTTGTAGTCAAGAGTTAGTAACAAAGTAGGAATATACATTAATTTTTTAAACCTAATCAGTGTCCCTTAAGTGAATTGACATGATGTCAGAATAAGTATTAGAGCTGAATGGGTCTAATATTTATTTAATTTTCTTTCTTTATATGGGCATTTGAAATTATTATCTGACAGGAGCACTGTATCTAAGTTGTTATCTGCAAAAAAGAGTTTTCAGGTGCCCAAGTAGCCTTTGGAATCACAATTAAAGTTGCCCCTCCCCTCAGTCTGAAACAGTGCTCCTGCTCCTTTTGAATGGAATAAGCTGAGATCTCTGCTGAGCAGTATTGGGTCATTGTTTCCTTGTGCTCCCCTGTCTGTCTCTCCAGATTGGGTCTTGTCTTATACTTAGCCTATAAGGTCTTTGGGACAAGAACTGTCTTTATGTTCTTTGTTTAGTGCCTACCACATGAGGACCCTGATCAATGACTTGGGCTCCTAGTCCTATTGATACTACGATATAGCCTCCTTCCCAAAAAACAACCTAATAATAATGTTGTGTGAAACCTCCCTGAAGCTGGTGAGTGTAACAGCCCCTCAATCATGATAAATGTAAGACGTAATTAAGCTCCTTCATGGAATACAGATTTTTCCATGTGGAGATTTTGTGCGCAGCAAGCAGTGTGAATCTGCAGTGCACCGGCCTGCCATGCACTAAGTGGCCACATGGACCCTGGTGCCACACACTAAATGTTCCATAGTGTGCTTTGATCCATAGCTGTTTGAAATTTAGTGTGTGTGGCAGTGGGGTCCACAAAGCCACAATTTAGTATGCAGCAGGCTGGTGCGCTTTAGATTCACAACTGGCTTGTGCACGAAGTCTCCACATGGAAAAGTCCTTATTCCATGAAGGAGCTTAATTACTTTTTACATTTATCATGATTAAGTCTCTGAATGGACAAGCCCTAAGACAGCTGAAACAATAGAAGCCACCATGCAAAACACAGTCCATATCCAAGGCCGCTTAGGAATTTGAGCTATGTGGGCAGAAGCGTTTGATTGGGGGCTGAATGCAAATGGGGGGGGGGGGGTAGGCATTGTTTGAAGGGGAGGGAAATCTGCACCAAAACATCAAAAATTCTGCACCAAAAAACTAAAAATAAAAATTCTGTGCACAATATTTTAAAATTCTGCAAGTTTTGTCAATAAATAAATGTGGAGGTTCCAGCATGGCAGTGGGGAGCATAGGCCACTGGCTGCACAGAGGTGGGAGATCCCCCTGAAGCCCTCCCTGCCCCCAGGACAGGCACTCAACAGTGAGGCTGCACTCAACCCTGACACAGCGCAAGGGCCAGGCCTGCCAGAAACACCCCGGAGCCCTGACCCTCTGAGCCAGGCGCACCAGCTGTGGGCAGGCAGGCTCAGCCCAGCAGGATCCAAGTGTGGAGGGGCTTGGTGTGGGGTGAAAGGGTTCTGTGTGGGGCAATCAGGGTGCGGTGCAGGGGGATCTGGATGCACAGGCTTGTTGGGGGGTTTCTGGGTGCAAAGGTAATGGGAATCTGCAGGAGAATCCAGGTGAAGGTGGCTGGGGCTCAGCTGGGAGGTCCAGGTGCTGGAGGAGTGGAGCTTAGTGAGATTGAGGTCCAGGTGCAACTGGTTGGGTGGTGGGTGTTCGATGAGCCTGCTTAACAGAAGAGCTCCAGATGCTGATGCTGCCGCCACCTAGGAGACACAACATGCTGGGCTCCAACTCCCCCCCTTCCACTTCCCTTGCCCATCCCCTCCACCTTCCTCTCCCCCCTGCTCCTGTCCCACTCCCTGTGCCCTATCCCACACCCTCCCTTCCCCACTGCCTTTTCACCCCACCTCCTTCCCCCATTTCCCCAGCCCCCCTTGCCTGCTCCACTGCGGGCACGCAGCCTTGCACAGAAAACAGGTTGGCTCCCAACGAACATAGAAGGGGAGCATGACCGACACTAGGACCTAGGAGGTGGCATCTAGCTGCAAAGTCAGCAGAGCTGGGTAACACCCTCCTTCATCCAGGCAGCTCTACACTCACAAAATAGAGGGGGAGGCAGTGGGATGTAACCCTATGTTCCCCCCCCACACACCTTGCCTCTGTTTGGGGGAGCAAAGACTCCCACCTCTTCCAAACTATGTCCATGGGCATCCCCAGCCCCCACTCCCAACGAGGCTTCCCTTTGCTTCCCCCTCATTTTCTGCAGGAAATCAAAGAAATCTGCAGGACGACATGAATTCTGCATGCACATAGTGGCACATAAATCCTCCAGGAGGTAAAGTGTGCATGTGTGGGGGCGTGGGGAGCGAGGCAGCATAAACTCCACAGAAGCACATAACGAAGGCAGCAAGAAAGCCCCAAGAGACAGCTAGAGAAGCACTTGTAGCATGACCCTGAAAAAAAGGCTGAGAGAGAGAGAGCTTTTGGGTAGAGTGCTGGCTATAAGGAGGCTTTGAACGGTGAGCAAAGAAACTGTCTCCTGGTATTTGATTCTTACTCTGTTCAGGGATAAAGGACTGCACTTTTTTTTTTAATAGGATTACATCAAAGCAATTACTGACTGTGTCATCAATTTCTCCTCTTAATGGAAACAGCCCACAAGAAATCAAAGACTAACTGCTCATGTCAAATAGGAGTAATAATAATAATAATAAAGTTTAAAAAGAAGAGTCATCTTTGCTGAGAATAGTAGCAATGTTTTTATGGTATTTTCAGTTGCCAACATTCAGAGTAAGAATAATGTAAGGGATGCTGGGGAAAGCCTTGAGGATCATAAGCAAGGGAATTTGAGCAAAAGTTTAAAAATATACAGTTGATGGTGACCATACTGTACAACCAAGAAGCAAACGGGGTTAATGGGGGACTGGCAGAAACTGGGAGCAGTGAGGGCTGTGAGGATTGTCATGTGATGGCAAGTGTGGGGAAGGTTTATTGGGTTGTTGAAGAAAAAAGGCTGGATTGTGAAGAGCTGTGAAAGCAGTGTGTCACAGATGGAAAGATGTGGCGTTTTCAGATGGGGCAGGATCTAAGTGATATTTATTGAAACAAAATAGCCAAGTCATGGGATCGCTTGATTGCTACCCTAGTAGGGGGAAATGCTACTGTCAATTATCGGAGAGGAAGGGTCATTTTGCAAATGGGTAGATAGTATTTTAGTGTTGCCCCAGTAATGTTGAGAACTTTGAAATATGGATCAAACCATTCTCACCAATCAGGCCTCCTTTTTCCCCAACAGATCCAAAGTTTTGCATAATTAATTTAATGGCCTGCCTTCATGAATTATCATTGGAATAATTCCTAAAGCTGGTACCAGTTCTAGGTAGAAACCCATTTGTTGTACAAGCAGGAAACAAAATATTATGATTCACCGCCCTAACTAGTCTAAACACGAAAGGCAAAGCAGGCTTCAATCACTGGTGATTCGCAGGGAAAAGCTTTTTATGCAACAGTTTAGTTTTGCATAATTATAAGGTGGTTCATGTCCTGCATACTTGTTACATCTATTCATACCATTTGTTTTTCGTTATTCACTGTTTCATAAAAAGAGTTATCCCGGAGGATAGAGGTGGCAATAGGAAATAATTTCAAATGCTGCAATTTAATTCACACAACTACAAGCCTGGGGAGAGTGAATACCGGCAATGACATCAAAACCATGATGATGCCAACCATGATTCAGGCAATGCAAAAAAACAAAATAGAACAAAGCTGCCCTACTGCAAGGGTTCTGGGGTTCAGTAACCTTGTTAGCCCTCTGCCTTTCACAAGAGGCAGAACTGCTTGTGCTTATCTGGGTATCAGCTCCCTGACATCTCTAGTCGGTTAGCAACCCAATCAATCTCCTCAGGGCAATGTCAGCCCTTACTTTGCCTTGCAGGTTAACAATAAGCGTTTTCCTGTAGTATTCAGCTCCTTATCTACTGAACACTCACAAAATTACCATGTCAGCTTCTCCCTAAAGGGATAGTGTACGCACCAGCTTGGTATAGTGGGGCTGTTGAGAGCCATTGAACCAAACTGTAAACCCTGTATATGATGGAAACCATTCCAAGCCCAGGGGTGCAGCTAGTTCCAGCACCTATGTTAGGATCAGCTTCTTGTATAACACCAGAGCCCTTAGATATGTTTATAGTGAAAACAAGGAAAAGTTTAATATCAAAGATGAGATTCAAGTGATATTGAGTAAGAATTTTGAAAACAAACTGTTACATAAAAAAAACATAACTTGGTTATTGAGACTAAACTTAATAGGCTAACCTGTCTAAATAAGTTTATCTCACCCCAGATGTTTCATTCAGCATTTCAACCAAGCCTGATGGAGATCTGTTTTGATTAATATAATTGGATTGCCCGATTCTTAAGTGCGGGATGCAAGGGTGTCTCCTTGCCTTCTATTTATACTCCCTGAAGTTCATTATTTGTGCAAAAGGCCAGGCTAACCCCCAGGGTTTGTGTTTTTCTTTGTGCTCCTTTCCTGTTGATTTCAGAGGTAAATGGGGCTTCTAACGTGTTGGCTTACAATGCTTCATTTACACGTGAACTAAGATAGGTGAATATACATCCTTTGTTTGGCAGAAACCTGGAACATATTTTCACTGGATGTACATAACTTGTTGCATGGTATCTGTACATACATTTAACAATGATATTAGGAATCAGTGTGATCCTACTTTTCATTTAAGATCACATGACATCATTTATGGATAAATACCTGGAAACCATTGTCCTGGGTGTAGTTAGTTTGTTAGGCCTATTAGATAAAGGCGTTGCTTTACAAAACAGTGAACCCATTGCCAGCTGGCACCAATAGGCCTTTGTCACACCAATATTGTGAACTCATATTCCTTCATACCTGCTTGACCCACCTCTGCTTCTTGGAAATGCATAGCTGAGATTTTCAAAGCTGCCTGTAAATGGGGTATCCAAATCTCTTAAGCTACTTTAAAAATTGCACGCTATGTTCTGAGCCATACACAATCCAGGCCGTCTCTTGCTATTGTATAGCAAGTTCAATATTCCAGTATACAATATACAGTTCAATATCCCAGCTGAACTACCCATTTGTATGGTATGTTGCTCACACTGAAGTCTGTTACTATGGTTCCTTGGCAACACAGAACAAGTTGCTGGGAGCTGCCAAAGTCTGAGCATGTTTTAGTAATTTCAGAGACAATCCTTGCGAAGGGTAATATTATCAATTTGACATCACGGGCGTTAGCTGCATTAATGATTGATAATCTTCACATGTCAAGCCAAACTCATCCCTGTTTCAACCTGGGAACTCCTCCTTATGCCAGCAGTGAATACGATCTGTCAAACTGAGACTATAGAACAAAGTACCTGATCCTTTGACGTCAGTGGAGGAAGTGTACATGGTTAGTATTATTTAATGAAACACTAAAATGGGAATAAATTAAAGTTAAATTGAAGTTCTATGCTGAAAAGAGCTTATATAAAAAAGACACTTTCTTATTCAGTAGATCTGCTGAGAGTTGCGGCAAAAATAATTTTTTTCACTGATTTCTACTCCTTTTAAACCTGCAGAGACAACACTGTTAAATGGGAGTGAATTGGATTCCATTACTACTTTTGCATCATCAACAGAATTGTTTATTAAACTCTAATCAGATATACCTGTGCAAACCCACTGACCGCACTGTCCCTGCACAGGTGTCACTGAGGACATAATTTGAAGACTGAGATTGCACAGCTATCTAAATAACTTTGATTAATGGTGACTGACAATGCACAACAAGGGAGAACCCAGCTTGATTCTCAGAGCATAGGCTAAGTGTGCAGGACTGACTGTTTGGATAAAAATACCTGGTTACTTAGAAACTGAGCACATTTAATTCAGAGTCTGAGAGACAATAAATATGAAATCCCACAATGTCATTTTAAAGAGTTACTTTTCAGAATAGAACTACACTTTTAAGTTCAAACAGCACAAAATACAAGGCATTATGAGTGTATCACAATCTGTGTATCACAATTCAGTTTACAGAAAAAGTCCATAATAACCTGCAAAGAAACAGAAGATTTGAAGGTGCAATTTAAGAATGGAAAGTAACATGAAGGGTTCAGAGTGGGGGAGAGAGTTCCAGACAGATGGGACAGCATGAGCAAAAGAGCAACCCTCCACAAAAAGTAAGAAAGGAGGGGAAAAGTATAGGAGAAGTTGAGTGAATAGATGCATTTGAAATCAGAGACCATGGACAAACCCTCTAAGGGTTTAGGACAGCCTCACAAAAGAGTGCATTGCAATAGTTAGAATATGAAGTGGACAGATGAAGGCATGGACATAAATTTCAGAGATAGAATCAAGGAGGTAACTTGGAAATTGGGGAAAAAAATCAAAATTCAAAAATATTTGACAAAACACAGGGACACACTTTTCATGAACTTTAAAAAATAATTGTTTTGACCAACTGTGGGAAGAAAGTTAAAGTCTGAGTTGAAGAAAGTGATAGTGGAGTCAGAGTCATGTACAGCGAAGACTTTAGTCTTTGGTAACAGGAAGTTGTGGTTTAGCCAAGAGCTGACAGAGGTAATAGGAGGTGCAGAGCTGTGTGTCATCCACATAAAAGTATTTCAACCTTGGACAATAATCAAAGAAACATCTAAGAGGAGAAAAAGACGTGGGTCAATGACAGAGCCTTCAGCCTCTTCATACTGCTGAAACAGAGTAGGGGGAGAGAGTGGGTAACCATTTATTCCTATAATTTATAGTTCTTTCTGGTAGCACATACAATGTGCTAGGTGCCATACAAACATAAGGGCAAGGTTCCTGCACGGAAGATCTTACAGTCTAGAAAACAAACACAGAAACAGACAAATGGAAGGGGGAAATGGTACTATAGGCAAATAAAGGCACCAAAGTAGTGATTCGGCAAGTCATCTTAATATTATGTTTTTTCCAGTACCCCTTAAAAAAATAGACATATAAAACTATTCCCAATTTCTCCTTTACCATGACATTATTAGTTGGTTGATTTCTTAGAGTCATCAAATTAGATATGAATTTGAATGCAATGTGTCAGCCAAAGAGATCCCTGTACTTTGCATATGGGGAAGCATGACACCCTGGAGAAGAGAGAAGATAGCCCCTCTCTATAGTGCTCTCAGGAGACTGCACCTAGAGCAGCATTTCTCAGATGCAGCCATGGTGGCCACATGTGGCCACCAGGGCTTTTCGTGTGACCATGACAACCTCCTGGGTAGTGATGGGGGTGGTGGGCAAAGTATTGGCCTCTTCCTGCCCCCCCCCCCGCCCCGTTGTTCCTGGAGGTGCTGCTCTGCACAGCCACTGGAGACAAGTTGGGCACAACACTGCAGGAGCAAGGTGAGTTCTTGACCCACCTTGTGGGGGGGCTTGGTCTTAAGCCTTGGGGTGATTGGGCGGCGCCATAGCGGGTTCCAGCAGCGGGACTTCGAGAGCCTGGCCATGAGGCTTTGGCACCGACCCCCGGCTCCAGCTATGTGGCTCCTGTCCATGAATCCAGCCCCTGGCTTCAGCCACTGGCCGCTGGCTCTGGTCCCGAGTGCTGACCCCTGCCCCTGCTGTGCAGCAGTGGGCTCCGACTCCTGGCTTCAGCTGCATAGCCCTCAGCTCTGATCATGCAGTAGTGGACGCTGACCCCCCAGCTCCAGCCATGCAGGCTCACCACCATCTCCCATCACCGCAGGCCCCTAGTGCTTTCTCCAGCCCTGCATCCATTCCCCCATCTCCCCTGGCCCCCGCTGCCTCCCCTTCTGATACCCCCATCCAGGGCTCAATTTGTCCTGCGGCTTGCTGAGAAAAGTGATATTAACAAACATGCAAGATCACTTTTCACAGCAGACTTATTAGCTAGCTGGGAGGCTGTGTAAATGATACAGTACTTATATGTTTGTTAATATCACTTACCACAGCCTCCCAGCTAGCTAATAAGTCTGCTGTGAAAAGTGATATTAACTAACATACAAACATCACTTTTCACAGCATTATTTTTATTATTGAGTCCACAAAACAAAAACCTACATAAATTAATTACAGTGATTTGGATATGTATATGTGCATATTTATTTGTTTCTCCTACAGTTAATTAAGTATTTTAGGTATAAGTGTCAGTGCAGCCACCAGCAAGAGTTGAAGAGACCACCAAAAAATTGCTGTGAGAACCCCTGACCTAGAGTATCACGTTCAGTTCTGGGCATCACAAAACCAGTAGGAAATAGATGAATTGGAGTGAGCTCAGACAAGAGCAACAACAATTATTAGTGATCTGGGGGTGGAACTTAGGAAGAAAGATTGGAAGTGCTAAACAAGTATATAGAATTAAGAGTCAGCTAAGGGGTCTCATTTTACCCCTCACTCCAATTTTGGAAACATTTAAAAGAAACTTTCATCAAAACCTGTGAGGAAATGCTGTGATTCAGAAAGAAACACCATAATTAATGGTTGCCTGAGGATATATGGCAGAAAATAGAAGAAAGATGTAAAATAAAACTGAAATCAAGCAGGAACGAGAACAAAGAAACAGTGATTCCAGGAGCAATATGCTGCTAAGAACAAGGAGGTCAAAAAAAGTGCCAGGAAAGATAAATGAGATTTTATAGACAAAATGGCAACAGATGGACAGGTCACTGCAGCACAAAATGACATGAAGACACTGTATAACTCCACTAGACAGGAAGAACAAACACCAGCCAACCAAGACAACTAGGACAATTTAGCAATGAAGACATCAGAACAATTAAATATATAGAGGCGATACTTTAGTCAGCTACTGAATTGTGAGCCGGTGGTCAACACCCACCCCTGCACCCCCACCCGATATAGAGGAAGGAGAAGTTCTGGATACCAGACTAGGACTTGTCACTAGAGTAGAAATGGAGATGGCAATCAATCCGTTAAAGAGTGGAAAGGCACCAGGTCTGGACAACATCTCAATGGAGGCCCTTCAAAAAGATTCAAAGAATGCAGTAGACATTTTGAAAAGCCTCTTACAAAAGATACAGGAAGAAGAAAAAATACCAAACAAGTGGGAAAATGGTCATATAGTGAAGCTGCTGCCAAAGAAAGGAGATCTCAGTCAGTGCAAAAACTTGAGGGGCGTTCACTTGCTGTCCATGCCAAGTAAAATACTTACATGTGTTATCCTAGACAGACTAAAGAAGGCAGTAGAGACAAGAACAGGCAGGGTTCAGACAGGAGAAATCATGCATAGATCAAATAGCAGTCCTGCGTATCATCACAGAACTGTTGATACAGTGGCAGTCACCACTCTCCGTGAATTTCATAGATTTCAAAAAGCCTTTTGGCACAGTGGATAGAACAGCCTTATGGAAGTTGCTACACTGTTATGGAATCCACCCCAAATCTGTGAATATTATCTAGAGCCTCTATGAAAATATGACATGCCAAGTAATACATAACAAATTGACTAAGCCATTAGGGATAACTACTGGTGTCAGACAAGGATGTCTTATGTCACCCATGACCTTCCTAATGGTAATGAATTGGGTAATCAAAAAGACCACAGAACAGCCAAGATGTATACAATGGACTTTCACAAAGAAGCTGCAACACCTTGACTTGGCAGACAACATCAGCCTGCTGTCCCATATCCACACAGATATGCAAACTAAAACTAATGCTCTCCAGGCCCATGCACAGTAAGTAGGGCTGAAAATCAACACCAACAAATCCAAAACCATGAGAACAAACACACAACAAGAAACAACAACAACACTTGCTGGCACTGACGTAAAAGGATTTAGCACTTCACATATCTCAGCAGCATCATAAGCAAAACACGTGGAACAGACAAAGCATTAAATCCAGAATAGCAAACGCCAGACATGCATTTGCAACCCTAAAGTCAATCTGGAGAAACAGAAACCATGCCTTCCGAACTAAATGTTGAATATTTAACACCATTGTAGAGTCTGTTTTACTATATGGTACTGAAACTTAGAGATTTATAAAGACCTTACTATCTAAACTCCAAGTATTTATAAACAGTTGCCTTAGACAAATCCTCAATATCAGATGTCCAGAAAAAAAAATCACAGATGAAGAACTTCGGAGGAGAACAAAACAGAAACTGATACACATAATTTTCTGTCCTAACTCTTCTGCCAGGTGGAGTCAACAGCACCATGGGCCAGGTTCAATATCTAGGGGATCCTCTTAACAATACAACACAGAACTGGCTTGAGACCTCACCCACTAATCTGGGAAAATGTAACACCACCATTGGGCACCTCTAAGATGCAATACTTCCCCTCTCAAAAGCACTGAGTCTGTGAAAAGCAAAGAAAACTTCTATTAAAAAGGGGAAAGGAACCTGGCATTAATTTGGGAAAACACCACAACCATGATTTGAAAGCATATAACCATGAACAAACATCCACCCCAGAGTGCAGTGTGCAGTGTCCTTTGTCTCAGTTTACCACATTGTGGTGGGAAAGTCCAATGAATGAATATTCCTTTAGCACATCATGCCCCAGTCCCTCCTCTGCACCCCGCTCAGTCGTTCACTCTGCCATCGCTGCCCACTGCCACCATTGTTCACTCTGCTGCTGTTGGCCATTGCACCATCATTTACTCTGCCACCATTGGCCACTGTGCCATTGTTCACTCTGTCACCACTTCTGTGCTGCCACCTACCTCTCTACTGCCATCCCACATTCTGAAGTACCACCACTTAGCCCAGGTCTCAGCGATTTCAGAGGACAGTGAGGAATCTCACTGCTAGTTCAGGCTGTGCAGTCTTCTTCCCTGCAATACTGTCCCACACTGCATCTAAGGGCTGGTCTACACTACAAACTTAGGTTGACATAAGCCACGCTAAGTCAATTTAATAATGTAGGTGTCTACACTACTGATTCCCCTCTGCCGATCTAAGTGGCCTGTAATGTCGACTTCTGTACTCCACCGCCCCGAGAGGTGTAGTGCTTGATTCAACATCCATGGCTCGACATGGGGATAGTGTAGACACTGCGTTGTGTAATTTGAATGAATTGGCCTCCTGGAGGTGTTCCACTGTGCTCCGTTGTGACCGCTCTGGAGAGCACTTTCAACTCCACTGCATGTCAGCCAGGTACACAGGAAACAGCCGCTTGCTCCCTTGTTAAAGCCCCGGGAATTTTTGAATTTCAATTTCCTGTTTGATCAGCATGGAGAGCTTGCCAGAACAGCTGATCATGGAGATCAAGGCCACAAACATGTTCCAGCATGGAGTACACAGGAGGTGGTGGATCTTATTGCTGTGTTGGGAGAAGAGTCTGTGCAGGCAGAGCTCCACTCCAGCAGAAGAAGTGCTGACATCTTTGTCAAGATTGCGTGGGGCATGGGGGAGAAGAGCTACACCAGGGACACGCAGCAGTGTCACATGAAAACAAAGGCGCTTCGGCAAGCATATCATAGAATCATAACTAGACCTATACACCTTCGAGGACAGTTCTGCCACAGACTCAATTAACATAGAATCATAGAATCTCAGGGTTGGAAGGGACCTCAGGAGGTCGTCTAGTCCAACCCCCTGCTCAAAGCAGGACCAATCCCCAGGAATAACACATCCACTGTTTTCCCACTGAAGCCAGTTATCTCATCATAGAAGGCAATTAGGTTAGTCAGGCATGACTTGCTCTTGGTGAATCCATGTTGACTGTTCCTGATCACTTTCCTCTCCTCTAAGTGCTTCAAGACCAGCATACCAGAAGACAAGGGAGGTGAACAGTCATTCTGGTTCTGCCCCAGAGACATGCTGCTTTTATGAGGAGCTGCATGCGATTCTAAGTAGCGACCCCACCACTACCCCAAAACATTCTATGGATACTTCCCAGGAGCCCCAGGTGACCTCAAGCAAAAACGAGGACATTGTTGACAAGGAAGAGGAGGAGGAGGAGAATGTGAAGCAGGCAAGCAGAGGTTCCATTCTCCCTGACAGCCAAGAACTGTTTTTAACCCTGGAATCCATCCCTTCACAGGACCAGTTGGCAGCAGAGCATTAGGCCAGGGAAGGCACCTCTGGTGATTGCACATTTCCAATCAAACTGTAGGGGTTACATGCTATTATTTTTTATGGTTAATCTGAACAAAAAAGTAGGTGTCAGTGGCCACTCCAGCTACATGCTTTCTGAAAAAGACTCTTTATGTGCATGGGGATGGCCCAGGAATCCCCCATGGAGATCTCTAGGAAGCTTTCATGGCAGTACTCTGTGACCATTTGCAGAAGGTTTCTGGGAAGGGCTGACTTCTTTCCTCCACCATGGTAGGACACTTTCCTGGGCCACTCCAGTATTAATTCTGCTTGCATCATTACAGCACACAGCATTGCAGCATAAAGGACCAGGTTTGAACCCAGACTCCCTTGCTGCCTCTGTTACCCTCAGAAGAGTGATATTGCATAGAGTCACCTAGGGGAAACAGGAGAAGTTTTCAATGTGAGCCCTTAAACTGCAAACAGTTCAACAAGTAATTTGCCCCTGTTTGGTGAAATCTGGATCACACAACCATGCTTTCCCAAACATGTTGTGGTTGTGGTTGGAAGGGATCACTGTGTATTGCAAGCAGCATTGAAAAAAGGGGAGGTAGCAGCTTCCTGTTTGTCTTCCTTCCCCACAACCTGGTGTCATTTTTATAAAAAACAAACTATTTGGGGGGCTTTACACAGGTGCCTGCCCTCAAGCACCATCCAAGTTACTAGGGGAAAGGGGGCTTTTCTCAAGTTTCAACCTGTGATTCCCAAGGATGTGTTCATAAAAGCAGCAGCACAAGACCTCTCACCCAGGCCTCGTGGCCTGGCCTTACTCGCCATGGCTGGAGCAGCAAAATGACTCTCGCAATAGCCAGCCCTTATGATTACATTGTGGCTTGCAGTGAAGTGAATTGGGGGGGTTATAAAAAAAATTAACCTTGCTCCAGAAACTATGTATCCACTATCAATGCTACCCTTGTGCTTTGTATTCCTTGCAGCCGAAACCTTGTCCGTCAGAGCATCCTCCACACCAGGACAGAGACTGTCCCAGATTAGAAGGCAGAAAAAGAAGACTTGCGAGGACATGTTCAGTGAGTTAATGCGCACCTCCAAGAGTGACAAGATGGAGCTCAGAGCATGGAGTATTACACTGTCCAAGAATCTGGACCAATGGTTATTTTGCAGTCTGGAAAGAAAGTCCCTGCTTGCAGCTTTCTGAACAGACCTGCATTCCTAAAGATGCGTGCATCATGCACCTTTTCCAACCATCCCACACTGATGTGAGTGAAATGGCACCTGTGATCCACCAGGGCTTGCAACACCATTGAGAAGTACCCCTTTCAGTTTATGTACTCTTTGGCAAGGTGGTCTGGTGCTGTCTATCGCCCCCACCGCAGTTAGGGAACCCCATCATGGCAAAACCATCCACTATGTCCTGCAAGTTGCCCAGGGTCACTACCCTTCTTAGCAGAAGTTGTTGGTCCTGCAAACTTGGATCACAACAGTTCCCACACTAGATTTATCCTTCCAAATTAATGCCCCACTGACCGGTAGCTTCTGGCATTGAAAGCTTCCACAGAGCTATTGCCACTCACTTCTCCACTGTCAGAGCAGCTCTCATTTTAGTATTGCTGCACTTCAGGGCTGGGGAAAGCTCTTCACACAGTTCCTGGAACGTGGCCTTACACATTCGAAAGTTCTGCAGCCACTGCTCATCATTCCATAGCTGCATAAAGATGTGGTCCCACCAGTCAGTGCTTGTTTCCCAGGCCCAGAAACGGCACTCAGCCGTGTCAAGGTGATGCGTGACTGTCACCAGCAACTGTGAATTGCTCCACAATGTGTCTTTCAGCAGGGCTGCTTGAGTGTCATCACACTGTTCCATGCAGCAGCTCCTGTATCCACTGTGTAAATACTGCAGGATAAGGCACAAGGTGTTTGTAATGCTCACAACAACAGTGTATAGCTGAGTGGGGTCCATGCTTTTCATGGTGTAGCATTGGTGCGGGTAACCCAGGCTTATGAAAAAGGCTTGGTTTGTTTGCCATTGATTTCAGGGTGGGCGGGAGGGAGGGAAGGAGATAAGTGCATCATGGGAGGCTAACGCCATATTCCCGTAACCAACCGCGCCAATGTTTTGGTCCCATATGGCATTACAAGCCTAACCCTTAATTCCACTCAGCTATGTGCACTGTGGGATAGCTACCCACAGTGCAGTGTTCTGTGCATCAATGCAAGCCCTGCTAGTGAGGATGCACTGCATTGCCACAATGAGTGTAGTGTGTACACTCAAGATCAACTTGCTTAAATTGGAGGCTCGATATCAACTTACATGAAGTCAACTTAACTTTGTAGTGTAGACATGGCCTAGACTTAACACATACACCTGGTTATCAGAAATATCAGCTCTACCCATCTCTGAATAAAAAAGAGACTTTGAATTGAGTCTAACCACCTTTGTCTTTAAACACTGATGAGGGAAGAGTCAAATGGTGTTTGGGACTGCTTAGACAGACCAAGTGCAAACAGCTATTCTCACCCCCTCTCTGTTCACTGGAATTTGGCATCCCTACCACCTGCTTAGCGAGTGAGGTTCAATTTAGGATGACCCCCTCAATCAGGTCAGGCTAAGTACAGTTCTGCTGTGCTTTACTCAGACAATGAGAATAATTATATTTCATTACTTCTGCACTCAGTACTAAAATGAAGCAGCAAAGAATCCTTTGGCACCTTATAGACTAACAGACGTTTTGTAGCATGAGCTTTCGTGGGTGAATACCCACTTCTTCGGATGCAAGTGGTGGAAATTTCCTGGGGCAGGTATATATAAGCAAGCAAGAAGCAAGCTAGAGATAACGAGGTTAGATCAATCAGGGTGGATGAGGCCCTGTTCTAGCAGTTGAGGTGTGAAAACCAAGGGAGGAGAAACTGGTTCTGTAATTGGCAAGCCATTCACAGTTTTTGTTCAGTCCTGAGCTGATGGTGTCAAATTTGCAGATGAACTGGAGCTCAGCAGTTTCTCTTTGAAGTCTGGTCCTAAAGTTTTTTTGCTGTAGGATGGCCACCTTAAGATCTGCTATTGTGTGGCCAGGGAGGTTGAAGTGTTCTCCTACAGGTTTTTGTATATTGCTATTCCTAATGTCTGATTTGTGTCCATTTATCCTTTTCCTTAGAGACTGTCCAGTTTGGCCGATGTACATAGCAGAGGGGCATTGCTGGCATATGATGGCATATATTACATTGGTGGAAGTGCAGGTGAATGAACCGGTGATGGTGTGGCTGATCTGGTTAGGTCCTGTGATGGTGTTGCTGGTGTAGATATGTGGGCAGAGTTGGCATCGAGGTTTGTTGCATGGATTGGTTCCTGAGCTAGAGTTACTATGGTGCGGTGTGCAGTTGCTGGTGAGAATATGCTTCAGGTTGGCAGGTTGTCTGTGGGCGAGAACTGGTCTGCCACCCAAGGCCTGTGAAAGTGTGGGATCATTGTCCAGGATGGGTTGTAGATCCCTGATGATGCGTTGGAGGGGTTTTAGCTGGGGACTGTATGTGATGGCCAGTGGAGTCCTGTTGGTTTCTTTCTTGGGTTTGTCTTCCAGTAGGAGGCTTCTGGGTACACGTCTGGCTCTGTTGATCTGTTTCCTTATTTCCTCGTGTGGGTACTGTAGTCTTGAGAATGCTTGGTGGAGATTTTCTAGGTGTTGGTCTCTGTCTGCGGGGTTAGAGCAGATACGGTTGTACCTCAGTGCTTGGCTGTAGACAATGGATCTTGTGGTGTGTCCGGGATGGAAGCTGGAGGCATGAAGGTAGGCATAGCGGTCGGTAGGTTTTCGGTATAGGGTGGTGTTGATGTGACCATCACTTATTTGCACCGTGGTGTCTAGGAAGTGGACCTCCCGTGTAGATTGGTCCAGGCTGAGGTTGATGGAGGGGTGGAAGCTGTTGAAATCGTGGTGGAATTTTTCCAGAGTCTCCTTCCCATGGGTCCAGATGATGAAGATGTCATCGATGTAGCGTAGGTAGAGAAGGGGCGTGAGTGGACGGGAGCTGAGGAAGCGTTGTTCCAGGTCGGCCATAAAAATATTGGCATATTGTGGGGCCATATGGGTGCCCATAGCGGTGCCACTGATCTGGAGATATATATTGTCAGCAAATTTGAAATAGTTGTGTGTGAGGATAAAGCCACAGAGCTCAGCAACCAGGTGTGCTGTGGCATCATCAGGGATACTGTTCCTGACAGCTTGTATTCCATCAGTATGTGGGATGTTTGTGTAGAGAGCCTCTACATCCATGGTGGCCAGGATGGTGTTTTCTGGAAGGTCACCAATGCATTGTAGTTTCCTCAGGAAATCAGTGGTGTCACGGAGATAGCTGGGAGTGCTGGTAGCATAGGGTCTGAGTAGAGAGTCTACATATCCAGACAGTCCTTCAGTGAGAGTTCCAATGCCCGAGATGATGGGGCGTCCAGGATTTCCGGGTTTGTGGATCTTGGGTAGTAGATAGAATAACCCTGGTGGGGGCTCTAAGGGTATGTTGATTAGTTCTGGTGTTAGTGTAGGGAGTGTCCTGAGTAGATGGTGCAGTTTCTTAGTGTATTCCTCAGTGGGATCTGAGGGAAGTAGCCTGTAAAATTTAGTATTGGAGAGTTGTCTGGCGGCCTCCTTTTGGTAGTCAGACCTGTTCATGATGACAACAGCACCTCCTTTATCAGCCTCTTTGATTATAATGTCAGGATGGTTTCTGAGGCTGTGGATGGCATTGCGTTCTGCACGACTTAGGTTGTGAGGCAAGCGATGTTGTTTTTCCACAATTTCTGCCTGTGCACGTCGGCGGAAGCATTCAATGTATAGGTCCAGACTGTCATTTCGACCCTCAGGAGGAGTCCATGTGGAGTTCTTCTTCTTGTGCTGTTGGTGGGAGGGTAACTGTGTATCCGTGCGCTGTTCAGTGTTGTCCTGAAAGAATTCTTTGAGTCGGAGACGGCGAAAGTAGGCTTCCAGATCACCACAGAACTGTATCATATTGGTGGGGGTGGCAGGGCAGAAAGAGAGTCCCCGAGATAGGACAGACTGTTCTTCTGGGCTGAGTGTGTGGTTGGATAGTACTAAAATGATTTGTATCCCTACACCACCCAAATGTGATCACTTTGGCAAAATGCTCCCTTTGCTGAATACCTAGGTAGAGTAGTTGTGTTTATGTAAATATGGTCTGTTCCTGAAGTCTTTCCTCCTAGCTCACCACTAGATGTCAGGGGAGTGCATTCAGACCCTGCTTACATCTGGAATGAAACTCGAGATAGCTAGGATACAGATGGAGGAAAGTATTGAATAACACAGCGTTTCCCAAACTTTTTTGGCCACGGAACACTTTTTAGCCTATTACGGAACACTTATAATATTATTTTGTAGTCGTTTGGTTTTCAAGTAAAAAATTGTGTTATTTATGCTCAAATTTATTTTATAAAACAAAGCAACAATACAAATTTAAAATAACTTGAACTAACAATTTCTAACTGGAAAGCGCATATAAAGTAGTACAAAAAGCAAGTGCAAGAGTCTTCCACGGAACACCTATTCACATCGTGCGGTACACCAGTGTTCCGTGGAACACAGTTTGGGAAACGCTGGAATAACAGAACACGAAAGGTGCTGGATTGGAGTCCCCTGGGCAAGAGGGAACAGGGTAGACCAATGACAACATGGAACTGTACAACTGAAAGCTATCAACATGACATGAGAAGAAGCTCAGACTGCAGCAAGAGACCACCTAAGATTGGAAGCAACGGTGAAAACCTTGTGTTTTGCATGGAATAAATAAGTACATTAGTCAATTAAGTCAAAAAGGCTCATGATAATGGTGTAAAATATTTGATGGGTGAAAACACAAAAAACAGAGAGGGAGTATTTAAGGTGGTACAAAGTGGAATACTAGCAATGATAGGATCATGGGCGGTGGGTGAAACCCTGCTTTGGGGAGGCTAGGCCGCCCACCCTGCCCCTTCTGCCCAGGCCCCATCCCCGGCATGCCAGAGCCCCAAACTCCCTCTGCCCTGTAAATGGAAAAGCTCTGAGGGCCCTCCCCCCAAACCAGAGAAGCCCCGGCCTGCCTGCCCCAGCCACATCGGGCTGAGCCACCACCACCGGCGACCGCCAACACCCCTCCCCAGAATCACTGGCCTCCCTGAGTGCCAGGCCAGCCCCAGCACCATCAGAGTTGGGTTGGCCCCAGCGCTGGACCGAGTTGCTGGCCCCCAAACCCCTGACAGCCCCACCCTCGCCAGAATCGGGCTGGGCCCAGCATCAGGCCAAGCCAGCAGCCTCCCCGAGAACCAGTTCCTCCTGCCCCTGAGGGCCCCCCACACACAGACCGAGCCCAACCAGCCCCAGCGCCCAGCCAAGCCTCCTCAATCCACCAGCCGCTGGCTCCCCGCATCACTCCTTACTCCCCCATCCCAAGGAGGAGGGACACGGTCAGCAGCGGAGACCTTTTGGGGGGGGTGGAGTAGAGGAGGTGGTGGGGGTGTCGGGGAAGGGGCGGGGCCACCATGGCCCAGTTTTCCAGCGACGGGTAGGCAGCAGCGCCAGGGAAGGCTAAGCTTTCCCTGGCCTATTATACCCGCCACCCATGGATAGGATGAAATTAAGAAGAGGAAAAATTAGGGTCAATTAGATTTCTAAATTATTTTCTAAGGGTAGTTGTGGAAACCACAGTGTTTGAGACATTTTAAACAAAAGTGAACAAAAAATATAGAAAATATACTGTAGGGCAAAAATTCTGAACAGGTAGGGGACGGTGTAGATGAGAAAACTGGTGCAGTATTTTTATCTCTAGTTTTTAGTATAATGATAGGATGAGAAAGAGATGCAAAGCCACGTGTAGAATTAAAAGAAGGAGATGCTGGAGAGGTACCCTAGGATTCATGCCTGAAGAGGAACATGCTCGAAACACAGTCCCAAGTTCTGATCTTAGTTTCACTGGTATAAATCACTGGTAAAACAACCTCTCAGCTCCTACTTGAGATTCCCCTTTTTAATGCATCTCACATTAGCACATTAGCTCTTTTGGCCAGAGTGTCATTCTGGGATCTCCCGTTCAGCTGATTATCCTACCAAATCTGTTTCAGAGTCACTGCTTTCCAGGATAGAGTCCCCCATTCTGTAAGGATGACCTACTCTTTGTTCCCAGATGTATACATTTACATTTAGCCATATTGAAATGCATATTGTTTGCTTGTTCCCAATTTGCCAAGCGATCTAGATCACTCTGAATCAGTGACCTGTCCCCTTCATTAGTTACCACTCTGCCAGTTTTTGCGTCATCTTCAAACTTTATCAGTGATGATTTTATGTTTTCTTCCAGGTCATTGATAAAAATATTAAATATTGCAGGGGCAAGAACCAGTCCTTCTGGTATTCCCACTGAAAACAGACTGCTGAAAGATTATTCCCCATTTACAGTTACATTCTGAGACGTATCTGTTAGCCAGTTTTTAATCCATTTAATGTGTGCCACATTAATTGTATATTCTAGTTTTTTAATCAAAATGTCATGCAGTACTAAGTCAAATGACTTAGAGAAGTCTAAGTATATTGCATTAATACTATTACCTTTGTAACAAACTCATACCTTTATCTGAAACTTGTAATCTCACCAAAAAAACCCCAAAACAAATCAAGTTAGTTTGACAGGACTTATTTTCCATAAACCCATGATGATTTGCATTAATTACGGTGTCCTCCTGTAGTTCTTTATTAATCAAGTCCCATTTCAGCCGCTTCAGTATCTTGCCCAGGATCAATGTCAATCTGACAGCCTATAATCACCTGCGATATTCTGTTTACCCTTTTTAAAAAGTGGCACAATATTAGCTTTCTTCCAGTCTTCTGGAACTTCCCCAGTGCTCCAAGGCTTACTGAAAATCAGTGTTAATGGTCCATTGAGCTCCTATCCAGCTCTTTTAAAGCTCTTGAAGTGAAGGCAGCTGGAAAAACTGCAAGTTATCTGGACCTGCTTATTTTTAAATGTCTGACTTTACAATCTTCTGTTTAACATCCTCCAGAGATACTAGTGGAATGGAAAGGCTGTCATCATCACCATATGATGAGATTGATTCATCTGGTTTTTTCCAAATATAGAACAATAATATTTACTGAATACCTTTCCCTTTTCTGCATTATTATTGATTGTTTTACTATTTATGTCTGGTAATGGATCAATACCATTGTCAGGGTTCTTTTTGTTCCTAATATATTTTTTTTAACTCCTTTTTATTTTCCTTAATTCTGCTGGCCATAGAGGTCTTGTTATGGCCTTTAGCTTCCCGTATCAATCTTCTACAGTTCCTAACTTCTGATTTATATTCATTACTATCTACTTTTCCTTTCTTTCTTTTGTATATTATATTTTTATTTTTTACAGCTGCCTTCACTTCCCCTCTAAACCAGGTTGGTTTTTAACCAACATGGCCATCTTCCAGAGTTGTGGGATTGTGGTTTTTTGAGCATCTAGTAAAGTGTTCTTAAATGATTCTCAATTACTCTCAGCTGATTTGGCTCACAATTGTTTTCAGCTTTGTGAAATTGACCCTATTAACAGGGCCGGTGCAAGGATGTTTCGCGCCCTAGGCGAAACTCCCACCTTGCGCCCTCCCCCGTCCCCCCGTCCCCCAGCCCCCGCCCTAAGGTGCCTCCCCTGCGGCAGCTCCCCCCCTCCACCCTCCGCCCTGAGGCACCCCCCCGCCCCACCTCACCCCTGCTCCGCCTCCACCCTGAGCACGCCATTGCTGCTTCACTTCTCCCGCCTCCCAGGCTTGCAGCTCCAATCAGCTTAGGCACCGCAAGCCTGGGAGGCGGGAGAAGTGAAGCAGCCACGGCATGCTCGGGGAGGAGGCGGGGCAGGGGTGAGCTGGGTCAGGGAGTTCCCCTGCATGCCCCCCCTTACTTGCTGCAGATGGCCCTCCCTGTGCCCCCCCTGCCCCAGCTCCCTCCACCTAAATGCCGGCGGCGACCAGGGCGGCCGAAGATCTGGTTGCTGCCAAAGAAAATGCTGCTCCCCAAATCCTAGCGCCCTAGGCGACCGCCTAGATCGCCTAAATGGTTGCACTGGCCCTGCCTATTAACACACCAAGAATATATATTATTGGTGTGTTTGCATATACATGCATGTATATATATACACACCAGTAATATATTATATGATATAAAAAACCAAGTGTGTGTGTGTTGTGTATTATGAGTATTCCTACTGCGTTCAGTGAGTCTATATACTGCATAAAGTTACTCACATGCTTAAGTTATTAACAGAAAATTGGAGCCCAACTTTAGAAGTGATGTGATAAGGCAAAGTAACTAAAAAGCAGGTATGGGGCAGGTTCAGGAAGGACAAGATTTGCAGCATAAGATCATGCAGTTACTTGGGTTAGTTACATGCATACTTTGATGAGTCAATTAAAAGTATTTTAACAAATAATAATTATTGTTATTGAACTGTGATTTATCCCAGAAAGTACTTGTTTAAACATACAATAGAACAAAGTTAAAAGTGAAATAAAATATATCAAAAAACAATTACAGTAAAATATACAGTGGATAATTTATGGACCATTAAAGACATAAGCAAAGCAAGTCTTTTAACTATTCAATAAATAAAGAGCTGAAAAAGAATTTCAAACTTTATTAAAAATGTCCAGGAAACCTCTAAATCTCATTTTATGCTCCACTGGAATACACAGATTAATTTCCTTTTGGCTGCTGCTAGACAAGTAATCAAATTGGTTTTCCAGTAGTTGATCAGACATTGGCCTGCCGGAGAAAATTCAGTTCCCTAGAGGCAATTCCTGCAAACCTCTTCAGATGACTTGTCAGACAAATTTCTTCTGAGTCTTATAAATAAATGTATAAGCCCTGCTGCTCCACTATGTCTGTGCTGTACTAAGTAGTAGTTGAGAGGGCTAGCTGCAGGGAGTTGCTTGGGGTTCCCTGATTCAGAACCATTTAGCTCCAATACAAAGTCAAGGCCAAATGTGGGCAGCCCAACCTTACATCAGTGGAGAACTGGAAATAGCAGAGCTCTGCTCTGTTGTTCTCCCCTGCCCCACCTTGCCCTGGTCCCAGACGACCCCCAACATACTCAAACATCATGAAACCAAATCATAATAGGTATTACCCAAGTGTCAGTTATTTTGTTCCAATTCTTTCTAACCTACCTCTTTGCAAATTACAATGTCTTAAGAAGTATTTAGAAACTCAGGATGTACACTTGTTTCAAAAGATGGTGGATCAAATCTTGCAATGCACCCTCAGTCCTCATGCAGGCAAGACTCGCTCAGTGAGATGGCAGAATTTGGCCTAGACCATATGAAAAGGGAATGTTGTCTGCCATTCTGTAGTGTATCCATGGCTGCCTAACCACACACACCATGAGGCCTGATCCAACACCCATCAAAGACAATGGAAAGTCTCCAATTGATTTCAGAGGACACTGGATCTGGCCCCCAAATCCTCAAGCCTTTCAATTTGAGATTATATGATGGGACTGCCTGACATAACAGGGAACTGAACTCAATGACACAGAAGGCCTCTTCAAAACCTATGTCCTATGAGATAAAAGAATTGTTATATCCTTGGGGCAGCCGGTGTAGGAAGCAATCACTTGAGGCCAGAGAGCAGACAGCTAACCAAAACCTCCATTTTATTTACAGATACAGATAGCTCACTCAGCCGGCCGAAACCAGCTGAGCTATCCCATAATAGTCTAACTCAGTTGCCATAGTAACAAAACCCATGACAACCAAATACACAACAAGAATAACTAACTCTGTTAAGTATCAGAGGGGTAGCCATGTTAGTCTGGATCTGTCAAAAGCAGCAAAGGGTCTTGTGGCACCTTATAGACCAACAGATGTATTGGTGCACAAGCGTTCATGGGTGAATACCCGCTGCATCTGACAAAGTGAGTATTCACCCATGAAAGCTTATGCTCCAATACATCTGTTAGTCTATAAGGTGCCACAGGACTCTTTGTTGCTTTTTAACATTGTTAACTATAAGTAGCAGGCTTCTGTAGTCTCTGGAGTTAGTTACTATATGCATAGCAGACAGACAAAGCAGTGTATTATATACTCCCTCTTTTAGACAAACTCATGCTTGGCATCTTATGGGCCACAGGAGTTCAAGCCCCTGTGAAGTAATAACATATAACAGATCTGAGGTGTCTGTATATATGTGGCTACCACTGCATGACAATAATCGAACCTGGATGGGAACTGCCATATTATAGTGAATCCGTGGCTGCATACCCCAGCTCATCATCAGGAATAGAACTTGGGACTTCATCAGCAAAAATTTAAGCGCCCACTGCTTGAATGTAACACATACTTTTTTGCATTTTAATATTACCCATGGAGTGGTAAAATTACCACTATGCTCTACAGTACTTGTAGAATGACAAGCTCTTGAATGGAAGACCTTGTAACTGAATTAATACACAATACAGGAGATGATAGTGCAAATGCACGAAGACATGTGTAAGCAGAGACAGGATGAGCCCCACCCTGACATCTGGTGGTAAATTATGGGGAGTGCGGAAAGTGTTGCATTGGTATTTCGGTTATTTGCATGGGCACTCCCACCCCACTTAGCATACCGCAAAGCAGCATGGGATGGTTATTTTCACAGCTGTGGGAGCCCCAATTTCGTTGTTATTGGGGCAGGAGGAATGAAATGTTGTCACCCTGATTGGGTAAATGGGGAACTACAAAATTGTCTTGTGATGGGGGGTTTCATTGTCAGCTGGATAGCGCTTGCTAGATGGGGCACATGGGTTCCAAAACCCATTGAAAAGAGAGAGGCTGGGGACAGATATCTGTTCTGAGTGGTGCAGGCTTCTTGTGTGAGCCAGATGCACCAGTTCCACCTGTGCCTCTCTCCACTGTGGAATGGCAGAGTTAATGTTTGATTCCCATAAGAATCTAGATACAGGTTACTGAGCTGAACTCACTGGGGCTCCCCTACTAAGAGCTGAAATCACTGAAGAGCTGGACTTGCTGAGCTGAGAACACTGAGTACTGTGCTTATGAGTGGGGGAGCCTGAAGCAATACCGTGGAGCAGAGCAGCTGGCAGAGCAGAGTGGAGCAGTTTGTGCAGCCCTGGGTGAGTGGAGCCAAGCAGCTCGCGAGGACGGCCGGAGCAGATCACAGGACAGCTGGTGGACCAGAGCAGCTGGCAGAGCAGAGCAGCCCACAGAGCCAGCGGAGCTGAGCGGTTGCGGGGACGGCTGGTGGAAGCAGAACCCCACGAAGAGGCAGGGCAGTTGGCCCCGAACCACGTAAGGTGCCCCTTTCTACCCAGGCTGGGGAGGGGGACCTCTGCAAAGAGACTCTTGAACTCTGGGGCTGCACTGACCCGGGACAGAGACTTTTGGATTGTGGGACTTTTGGGACTGTGGGTGATTTGGGGGGGTTGCTGGACTCAAGGGCCCCGAGAGAAGGACACGGCCCAATTTGCTGGGGTGGGTCTTTGCTCACGGTTTGACCCATGATCTCTAGTTAAGGTATTTTCCAAATTTAATGCTTGTTGTTGTTTATCTTATGTAATTAAACCTTTTCTGCTACACCAAGAGTCTGTGCTTGCGAGAGGGGAAGTATTGCCTCCTTGAGGCGCCCAGGGGTGTGTGTAAGATTTTCCCAGGTCACTGGGTGGGGGCTCGAGCTGGTTTGCATTACGTTGTGGGGAAGGGACCCCTAGGTATTGAACCTGGCCCTTGCTGCCATCATTTCAGCCTGGCAGAGGGGTTACACATGGAAACACCATTGGTGGGGATCAGGGCTGGATTAACCACTAGCCACAGTACACCCATGCATATGACTTCTGTGATGGTTCTTGGGGTAGACAAGCATGTGAGTCAACTTGTTATCCCACCTCGAGCAAGAGAGGGTCTTTTTTTGTGCTAGCTAGGTGTCAGTGTAACCCACACACCACCTGAGTGTGGTGTTCTGTCACATCTAGTGGCACTGAGACCACTTAGAAAGAGAGATAAAATGAGTCTGCTCTACAGCCTTTCCTAACAGCCAGTTGGCTTTTAACTCATGAGATAGAGACTCATTCGTTAAGCTCCAGAAGTCTCAAATTCAATCCCTCCCACCAACGACCGGGGTCTGTCGGCGTTACATCAGCTTCCTGACACCATTAGTCTTTCAGCCACTCAAGCACTCTCCTCTGGGCCCTAATTTTGCCTTGCAGGTTAACAACAGATGCACCCCAGTATCCAAGCTACCTTAAATAACTCCCCTGTGATAGCCAGCCCTTGACATTGGCTACTCACAGAAATTCCAGTGCAGTGCACCCGTTTACAGTTTTACTTTAAACCACTGCTCCTGTAAACCACATGGCACTTGTGAGCACTTAGATAAAACAAAATAAGGTTTATTTAAATAAGACTAAAGATATAACTAGAAATAAAAGAGTGGCGGAAACAAGTGGTAACAATACAAAGCAAAATCATAAAATGTGATCCTGGGTCTACACTTATCAATAGTTACCTTCCCTATCAATAAAGTTGATTTGCCAAACAAGTTCAGTCTCTATTGCAGAGCTGGCTGGTTTTTCAATAACCAGTATCCAAAATGTTAATGAAAGCACCCTTGCTTCCCAAGGCATTTCCTCAGTGAAGGGATAAACACTCTGCTATAGTCTTTTGTTCCTATTCATGACCATGGCACAGCTCTCTCTGTCGTAATGTTTCTTTTGCACCTCTAAGGGGTTTTGATTGTTCAATAGTGCCTCTGATGGTTTGCCATTGATAGTTTTGGGAGGGAGCAAGGCTTATCAACTGAGGCTTGCCTTACCTTGTCAGCTAATTAGGGAAGGGTGACAACTCTCTCTTGCTTAGATGAGCCATTCTCGAGGCCCGTTACCCCGTGGCGATTAATTTCTACTCCAAGTCCATCAAGCGCACTTTCACTATAAATAAATTGTTCTTTAATATTACCCGTACATACATCTCACAATAGTTATAAGTCTAGTGAAATTACAAGCTTTCTGTAGACATGTCACGTGATATCCCTTATGAATAGTTACCCTTCAAGAAATGTGTTTGGTGTAATGACTTTGTCAGTCTGAGGTGAGAGCTGTTCCCAAAAAAATAGGGGACCTTTTGTCATGGGGTCTCTGTGACACAGGTCTGGAGTCATATGAAGACATTACAGTGACATCATCATGTACAGCCTGTAGCATAAGGCTGTATACTCCCGTGGAGCAAAAAAACCCTATATAGAAAGCTGTGATCTCAGTCCCATGGAATAGAGACCACCAAGGAGAATACCATCCCCACCCTCCCTGGGACAGAAAGCTCTGTGTTGAAGGCTCCTATGCCACTTTAGCGGAGCCCTCAGGGATGGGATGGCCAGTTAGTAGCATCTACAGTACCCACAAAGCACCCTCTGCTGTTTTGACAGGAGGCACAACCACCCAAAGCAAAATGTATGTCTGTCCATCATATGAAACAATGCCATCACAGCATCTATGTGTTTTCTTGTGGTGGTACAGTCCAACCTGTGAGGAGCAATGTCATGAGCAGATATTGCATAGGAATGCATAGGCTCCCAATGAAGACTTGCAATGATACAAGGCTCTTTTTTCAATCAGTTTTTCGCATTTGCCTTTCTCAATGTGTTTACAACCTTTACTGATAGCTGTTCTCCATTCAGGTCTGTCCTTGGAAGTTATGAATGTTTATGCCACATGAACTGACGTTCTTCTGAAGGATGTCTTTGAAGCATTTATGTTTTCTGAGTCTCAGCTCACCATAGAGGACTTTTGCCGGGAGTCTATTCTCACTCATTCTGATAACACGACCTGTCCATATAAGCTGAGCTTTGATAGTTATTACCCTGTTGCTGCTTGTAGCAAAGGGTAGACATAGCAGAGGCAGGGCCCTAAGACTCTTGTATGGGATGTGGAAACGGCCTGGATTGCCTTGATCCATAACTTCATGATAGAACAGGATTTGAAGAACGATGCCCTTCACCCAACTTAGAAGAGCCTCTGCTTTCTGTATACCTATGGGACATATGAAGTCAGGGCTGCGCTAAATACAGAGGAGGCAACACTGACAGTTGTGACAATGCAGCCCGTTTTTAGCCTTGTTTATTGTGGAATTGCCATTCGGGGGAAGGGGATATTAAAACTGCTTTCTAGTTACAATGTTGTCAACGTTTGTGATTTTTATTACAAGTCACATGATATTTGGTGTTTTCTTGAAGCCCCAGCTCCTGGAGTCATGTGAATGCATGAGAATCTATGCTTCCGCTTTGTTTTTAAAGTATATTTCTAGTGCCGGTGTTGGAGAGAATAGCTTGAAAACACAACCCAAGTACATCCTAAAGATTCGGAATCTAGAATGCAAATAAAAAGAAACCCAGTATATATATCTGGGGAAAAATATGATTTTAAGCTATGGTGGTATCTGAGAGCTTGTGGCTTGTTCACTCAGCACCCCATTGGCTTTGCCCCTCTGCGTGTGTGGGTGAGTCTTAGAGCTTTGGGCAGGGTAGATTAGTGGAAAAGGAAGTTCCCCCCATGGGAGGGGAAACTGAGTGAGCATCACTATGTTCCCGCCCCTCCCCCATCATACCGGAAGTGATTTGGGACCCAGCGTTGCCTTGGTAATTGCACGTGTGTGCTCCGGCCATCTCCCTGCTCCCTGAGACTAGGGTTCCTTCCCCCTGAGACGGCGGCGACACCAGGAGCAGCAGGAAGGGAGGAGCGGCCGCCCCTGCTTGTGTGTTTTAGCCGATCCGCTCCCGGGACCACAGGGAAGAGAGGCCGCGGGGAGCGCGGACCAGCCGCCCTCGCCCTGGAGAGGGCGGCGGGAGGAGCAGGCGGGAGCCCTTGCGGCTCTGCCGGAGGCTGGCGATGGAGGAAGGTGAGCGGCTTCATGGCGTGTGCCCCCGTGTCGCCCTGCCCCGGGGCGCTAGGCCGGCCGTGGCTGTGGGCCGGGGGGAGGGGGCTGGCGCGGGGCGGGGGGAGGCGTTGGGAGCCGCGGGGCCTGCGGCGGGGGAATTGGTGCCGGGGACAACGGGGGCTGCTCGTGCGCCGCCGCCGCCGCCGCTGCTTGACGTGGCCGCGAAGTTCCAGGGGCGAGTCCGTTCCGGGGCGGGGGAGGGGCAGGGAGCGGGGGCTCCCCTCGCGCGCGGGGGCGCTCCCTGGCCGTTGGCCGTTGGCTGTGCGGTGTGGGGTTGGCCCGGGGATGTAGGTCGCCGGTGAATGTAAAAGCCGCAGCGACGCCGATCGTGTGACGTGAAATGGCAGGAGCAGGGGGTCAATGGGCGCCCCAGGCTGCTGCTGCTCCGGCCTCGTCTTCGTGTGTTCTTAAAAACATGCGTTTGTCTACATTTCACAAGGGCTTTAAGTGCCTCCGTGAGCCTGCGCCGTTGTTTTGTTTTGCCCCAGTTGGAGGAAAGCATCGGCACCCTCTAGGCACCCCGCGCTGGGTGACGACAGAGCTGAACTTCTCATGCCTCACTTTGCTGCTTACAGACCACTTGTTGCTTTATTAATTGCAACTCTGTGGCGCTGTCTTCGCTACTGTGTACTCTGCAGTGACTTACTGATCACAACTCCACCTACTCCGCTCTTTTCCTTTTACTCTGAACCACACTAGATGAAACAATGGTAAAGCTTAAAATCATTGGATTTCTACAAGTTCTGAAATGGGAAGTATCTCTAATTGCAAGTACAGTAACTCCTTGCCTAACGTTGCACCTTATAGACTAACACGTTTTGCAGCATGAGCTTTCGTGGGTGAATACCCACTTCTTCAGATGTTTCATATTCACCCACGAAAGCTCATGCTGCAAAACGTCTGTTAGTCTATAAGGTGCCACAGGATTCTTTGCTGCTTTTACAGATCCAGACTAACACGGCTATCCCTCTGATACTTGCCTAACGTTGTAGTTATGTTCCTGGAAAATGCGACTTCAAGCAAAATGTGTTAAATAAATCTAATTTTCCCATAAGAATTAATGTAAATGGGGGGATTAGGTTCCAGGGACATTTTTTTTCACCAGACAAAAAATGATATATAGATATACACACAGTATACATTTTAAACAAACAATTTAACACTGTTCACAGCTATGATGATTGTGAAGCTTGGTTGAGGTGGTGAAGTTAGAGGGTGGGATATTTCCCAGGGAATGCCTTGCTGCTAAATGATGAACTAGCACTTGGCTGAGTCCTCAAGGGTTAACACGTTGTTAATGTAGCCTCTCACACAAGGCAGCATGAACACGAGTGAGGGGAGACAGCATAGCAGACAGAGGACACACACCTTGTGTGTGGGAGAGAGAGAGATGCACACTGCCCCTTTAAGCTGACCCACTCTTAAGTGCATTGTCTTTTTAAGTGGATCAGGAAGTTAAGACAGCAGCTGCTGCCCCAAGCTCTCTCTGTCTCTCTCCGTTGGTGTTCCCTCCGTGCTCTATATGGAGAAGGAGTAAGTGGGGTTCAGGAGCAGAGGGGAGGGGGACACCTTGACATTAGCCCCCCCCCTTTCCTCCCCTGCACAGCAAGCAGGAGTCTCGGAGCAGCTCTATGTCAGAGGGCAGGAGCAGCACATGGCAGTAGTGGGTGGGACAGCTGAACTGCCAGCGATAGCCTGCTGGGTGGCTGCAGCACAGGGAACTTAGGGAAGCGGGGAGCTGATGGGGCTGCCGGTCCACCCTGATTACAAGCCCCCACCAGCTAGCTGCAACAGGCTGCTCTTCCTGCAACCAGTGGACAAAGCAGGCGGCTGCCAAACGATGTTAGAAGGGAGCATTGCACAACTTTAAACGAGCATGTTCCCTAATTGATCAGCAACTAAACAATATTAACCGGGACAACTTTAAGTGAGGAGTTACTGTACTGATTTTATGAAAAAAACTGTGGCACTTCTCGAGCCAGAGAACAATGATACCATATCCAGATGTTCCTAAATTGGGATGAGTTTTATGTTAGAAACATGGGACTATTCTTGTCGGGATGCCGCCATTTTAAAACCAAATAAATTTACTACTGTAGTTAAAGTATTACTGTATTTGAAAGACTAGAGAGGAAAAGATTTATTTTTCAATTTATTTTCTGTTTTGAAATCACTCTGTGCACAGTTTTCCCTTGTTGCTTATGTAGGTATAACCCTTCTCACCCCTGCAAAATAAAGGAACCAGAAAAATCTTGTAAAATCACAGAAGTTGGCAGGGAGTTTTAAGGGTTGTGCTGGCTCCTGAAACTACTGTTGAAATCTAGTCAGTTTCATAACATGATTTAAGTTGACATTGTCCCCTTGTAAGTTGTTTTAGCTCCTACAGAAACACTTCATCATCCCAATGCTGCAACTGACCTGGATGGGTGAACCTGTAAAATCAGTGGCTCTCCAAGTGAGCACAAGGGTCCAACTCAGAGATCTAATCGCATATAATTTCATAGTTTTTAGGATAAACCAGAAAATCTTGATGATTACTGTCTGCTGGTCATCACTGTTGCATGAAAGTATCCAAAAACGCATTGTTTTGGTATATGGTGCTGAATATCCAGAAGTAACATCTTTATACAGTTGTCAAATCTGTAATCTCAACACTGCACATGTAAAATAATCAAATAATTCTGAGCTATAAATGAATTTAACCCAACATCATTTTATAAACAATTAAAGCAAAGCCTTCTTGATATGGCTGTGCAGAAAGTAAGTTGAACAGCGGAGGTCTTTTAACTAAAAGTTGAAGACAATTGTACTGGGAACCTTGGAACACTATGAAGTGGTCATTTAAGATGAGAAGTTGCTGGAGGTGAAGGAACTAGAGCAGGGGTTCTCAAACTGGGGATTAGGACCCCTCAGGAGGTCGTGAGGTTATTATGTAGGGGGTCGTGAGCTGTCAGTCTCCACCCCAAACCCCGCTTTGCCTCTAGCATTTATAATGGTGTTAAATATATTAAAAAATTATTTTTAATTTATAAGGGGGGTCACACTTAGAGGCTTGGTATGTGAAAGGGGTCACAAGTACAAAAGTTTGAGAATCACTGAACTAGAGGCTGTGTCATAAAATCAAAATCCTGGACTTATTTTTAGTTGTCACCTTGCTTGTCTTTTATTTCACCTAATTAAAAGGACTTACAGAAGCGGAAACAACATTTTTTTTTTCTTGTTTAAGGCAACTGCAAATCAAACAGACATAGCATATGTGTATATTTTGTTTACTGATTTTGGTAGCTGCTGAGCAATCCAAAAAAACAATGTCCAGATCATTGTGTTGACTGATCTGTATGTATATCAGAATTGGAGGTTTTACGTTTTTTCTTTTGGGATTTTTCTGTGATTACTGATAAATTCAGAGTTTGCTGCAAGCATCTGTTATCATTAAAATTTAGGTTGTTTGCCAAAAATATATATATGTAGGCACTAGTTGCAGTGGTACTACATTGCTTTGGTAATAGCTAGTATGGCAGAGTAAGACATCTAAGATTTCCTTCTAAAATGCACACAAAATATCAATAAACACTTATTGCTCACCCAACCATGTAGATTTTACTTTTTCATATTGTAGAAACATAAATTATGTATCTGTTCTAGTGCACTGAGTTTTTAACATTACTGTCTAACTTTTTTTTAATCTCTTCGGAGCAAGGTGGGAACTAACTCTGTTATTTATTTGGATTTTTATACCATGCCGCCATCATTAAATTTGAGCGCCCTAGAGATTTCTTTTGTCAATCATATTCCCAAACCTGCTCCCATTGAAGTAGATGGAAACTTTGCATTGAGTACAAAAAAGACTGTCAGATTATAGATAGATTGTGTGTGGTTAGGGATAATTATATATGTTACTGAAAATATATTTTAAAACATCATTGTGTTAAAACGTATTTCCTAATAAACCAGATACCAATTTGAACCGTCTATTTGTATGTTCTATCCTTTTCCTGTATTTCTAAGTCTAATGACTGGAAATTGAAGTTAGACAAACTTAAACTGTAAATAAGTGCAATTTTTTAACAGTGAAAATAATTAACAATTGGAAAGGTTTACCATAGGAAGTGAATACTGATGTATTTAAATTAAGATTGGATGGGTTTTTTTAGAAGAGATGCTCTAATTGAACCCCCAGTTACTGGATGAAATTCTATGGCCTGTTTTATGCAGTAGGTCAGACTAGATTAATAAAAATGTTCCCTTGTGGTCTTAGTATCTATGAATTAGCCTGTTTGCCCTTTAGATTGAAAAATCAGGGTGGGGGCTTAGACTTTATTTTTGGAAAACATTATGGATTCTACGGAAAATAATAATGAGAGCAGAAATAGGCCTATAATCTTACTATGTGCCCTCATTAAATGACTGACTTTTTAAACTATATGAATTCTTGGTTAAATTAGCCTGCATGGATTTAATTTGAGTAGACTTGGAAGTTAAAAATGTCATCACTATTCATCTTTATCTTTTAAAATCTTAACTATATAAAAGTAGCAGTAACAGGCAGTTCTTTTAAAAAGCAATGTGGGCCTGATGCTGATCTAACTCACACTAATGTAAATCACAAGTCAATGAAGTTATGCCAATGTAAAAGCAGTGTGAGGACAGAATCATGTCTATATCCATTAATTTAGACAACCTGCTTTCTCCATTATATGCTAAAGTAACTAAAATAAAATAACAAATTTTCAGTGCGGGTTCTAGTGATATCACAATCCCCAAAGCAAACTTTAATGAATTCTCAAAAGGATCTCATGATGGAATCCATATGTATTACCCTCTTGTATGTTAGTTATATATTCAGTATAAAGGTAGAAAATTGATTAACACATTTTTGTTTAATGGGACTTTTATTGAATATACTCAGTGTGAGGTTGCGTCAGTAACAATAACTGCTGTGTAGATTTCTTAGAAATGATACTATATATTGCAATAACTTCTGGGAATATTTTAAGGGGCAGCAGACCTGCGACAAAGAAAGAAGCAAAATTGCACAGAAACTGACAAAATGGCTCCAGATGAGAGAGAAAAAGAAAACCCAAACCTGGGAAAATCGCCAAAATGTAAGCAGCATTTTCTGTTAATGTCTCATTTTTTATTGTTCTTAAATTATGTACATTGTATGGAATTATGTTTCTAGTACAATAATTATTGAATAATTATTTTGAATGAGATTCTTTGGATTATTAAAAAAATGCACGTGCTCTACAGTCTACTTATGGTGCAAGTTTGTATATCATGAAGTAAAATGATAGTGTTTGATTGTTTCAGTTTTTTGCAATGTGCAAATGCATTTCTTCTTATAGAAAATCTCTGCTTAAAGTTGCACTTTTTTGCCTGTTTAAAAACAAAACACTCCATTCAATTTACATATGCGTGTATTTGTACACACTTACATCCTTTAATGGAGTCTGGAATTTTCTAGTAGCTTATAAGTTAGGATGGTTGAATTGATAGTTCTGCAGCAGGAATAGAGGAACTAAAATAGTTCTAGTCTTTTAAGAAATAGAACAACTAAAAGCGGTTGTTGTTTCATGTTTGGGCAGTTCAATAAGTTTAACTTAAACATTCTGAATACAAAATAGAGGGAGAGAGAGTTTAAATGGGTGCTGATTGAATTAAATAAATCGGTAAATTCCAAAGTAGCTCTGTCCTATCACTCATGAAGAAGAAAAAGGAAACAGTAATGTTAAAGTATTGGTGGCAATTTTCTTGAGAGCTAGTGAATTGTTACCTTCTGTTGCCTGTATACATCTATTATGGTGTGTGTAATAAAATCCAGAGTTTAGTGTTGTTTTCTCTAGGATGTATTTCCTTCACTAGATTGTTTCAGAAATCATGACAGTTAATATGGGGGTAAATTTTCAGCATGATGTGTAGGTATTTATCTATGAAATCCCCATTCAGCAGTAGTGTGGACTGAGGGATAAAACCCCCTTTCAAGGAATGCAACTCTGCTATATGGTTTCTTCATGTGTCTGCGATGAAATATTAGGTTAATTTTAAGGGCCTTAACTTGTTGAATTGTAAGTAAACTAGTCATAGTGAACTTAATGTGCCAACTTTTTTTTTTTTTTTTAACAAAAGTGCTGTATTTCTCTGGAGTATTTTTGCTTTTTAATATTCTTTTACAGATGTCTTATTTCAACGTTTTGCAAAGCTTTTCTTTGGCTGTGTCGCAGCTGTCACTAGTGGGATGATGTATGCTGTGTACCTCTCAACATACCATGAACGGAAATTCTGGTTCTCCAGCAGGCAGGTAAAAAGTAGGATAGTTCTAAAATAATGTTATATTGTGTTTTTAATTCTTCCCATTAATCAGGATGTCAGGTTCAAACTTCTGGTTCCTGCTTTCAAATCCCTAAATCATGTAGTCTTTGCTTACATTTGTGACAAGGTCTCTCCTTTGTATCCTTTCTGCCAATAATGCCAATCTTAATTTCCCTCATCTCCTCTAACATATGTCTTCATGCCATTTTCTGTCCTGTTCTTTATAGTTTGAACACCCTTCTACAGTCTCTTGGAGAAGCCTCCACCCTCAGCTCATTCATATCACTCCTGAAAACTGACTTCTGCAGCAATGCCTACATAATATTGTATGCACTATTAAAAAAAAAAAAAATCCTAAAATGGAGCCACCCACATCTACATATGCCTAAACTGAGTAACTGCATAATGGTGGATACAATGTATGTCTGTCCTTCCCTCATCCCATTCTGGTGGATGCTGTATCCTCGCTCATTTAAGTTGCAAACTCTCTGAGAAGGGACGTGTCTTATCTGCTGCTAGACATTAGAAACTTCTTGGGTTCTAATTCCAGATCTGACCCCAACTCGCCCTGTGTCTTGAGCATATTATTCATGTGTTCCTGTTTTTCCCATATGTAAAATGGAGATAATGCTTTTTTTACAGGGATTTTGGATTCATTAGTAGTCAATATTTGCAAAGCACTATACTGATGAGAAGAGCTGTTATACCTTATATATATAAGTATATAATCATCTAAACAAGCTTTGCTGGTTTCCATCTGGTGTTCTTGTTTTGACAACATCAATACACTCACTAGGTTTTATACTTCTTGTCTTGTTGAGAAAACACTCTTTATGGCCAAAATAATCTAGAAGTTTTAAGAGGTGTGCTACACCCACATGATGTGTTTTACCTGTGTTATGTTGGCAAAAGGTGCTGTACTATATAAGATCTGTTCTAGATGTACTAGACCTACAAATATTTCGAAACCCATCATGTTGATTTTTAAGGTGTCCCTGCAAAACATTGTACGGACAGCTGGTAGCGACCTCTATATTTAGGTTGCTTAGGGCTTTTTTATTATAAGATTCTTGTGACCTCTTTTTAAGATACTTTAATGCCTATGTTATTCGGAGCAATTCTCTAAAATTTTGCATGAGGAAAGCCTTTTCTTTATTCTGTGAAATTCTGTTCAGGTTTTGCTGAGATCCAAACTGAAAATCACCATTTCTCTTGTGTCACTTGCATTGCTCAGAAAATATTTGGCAGCATTTCAAAATAATATGTGAATATGAACATTCTAAAACCAGGCCCATGTCACCAAAGCAGCAACAGTGGGCGTGACACTGGGAATGACAGAGCCTGGCCAAACTTAGTCTGACTGATTTACCATGTGGTTTTGGGCAAGTCGCTTTGATTCTCAGTGTCAGTTTCAGGATCTGTACATTATAGGTAACAATACATATATGACAGAGGTGCAGTGAAGATTAATATTTTGAAGATATGGATTCATATCCATATGCTATATTACAAAACTAGCCTATCTGAAAATATGTGGGCTTTTAGAAGAAGAAATTATAGGGGGTAAATGTATATTTAATTATTTTATTTTCTTCTAGGAACTTGAACGAGAGATTACATTTCAGAGTGACAGTGCCATATATTACTCATTTTATAAAGAACTGCTAAAGGCTCCTTCCTTTGAAAGAGGTATGACAAACGTTTATTCTAGTCACGTCTATATAGGTTTTTATACCATACTTATCACCAGAATATCTGAGTTCCTTCCATTAGTACATTAAGCAACATGACAACACATGTATCGTGTGTTTGTTTTCTCATCCTCTTCCCAAAGGGAGATGCATGTGCAGTGAAGAGTCTTGTTTTAGTAGTGGTGTTGTTGGAGGAGCATACTTGTTGAGCATGTTCTTCATTCTGTAACTTTAAACAATCGTCTGGAATTTATGCATGCATGTTTGTTTATTTATAAATATACATGCCGCTTTTTTAAATATGTAGATGCTCTTTAATTTCTCAGTGGTTTTTCCCTTTCTGATTTTCATGTTAACCTCAAAATGTGATTAAGAAAGTATACACCAAATTCCATTGTTTGGGAAGGGATACATTGCATCAAGTGAACAGTTTAAAAAATCCTGATGTATACTAGAATAGACTATTTAAGCTTTAGGCAGTGAACTTGGACTCTAAATTTAAAGGCTAGCTCAACGGATGTTTATAAATGGAAATAACTTAATGCTGACTTCCTCAAAATAATCAAGGTGAGGTTGCAACTAGCACAGTCCTTTCTTCTTCCTTTTAAATTATGTGTGGGTGTATCAGTCAGTAGTCTTAATAGTCTGATCTACTGCCATCCTGCTTTTACACAACTATTACTGTTGTTGTTCCTACAAGCAGGATAACTGATTTTAGAAAAAATCTTTTCTGCCTTCAGGTGTTTATGAGCTGACACACAACAATAAAACTGTATCGCTGAGGACTATAAATGCAGTGCAGCAAATGACATTGTATCCAGAGTTGATTGCCAGTGTTTTATATCAAGCATCTGGTAGCGAAGTATGTGTCTCTCTTCTGCTTTGCTTTTATTTTTACAGTATAATATGAGTATGAAGTTTTGTTTGCTGTGTGTGTTGAAAGGATGTGGTCTGAGCATAACACTGGGATCCAGGGTCTCCTGAGCTCTAATCCAGTCTCTGACAGGCTCTCTGGGCTTGTCTATGCTAGACTTCTTTACTTAGTGCTGTTTGTTCTTTACATTTGTAGCCTGTTTCAGAAGTGTGAGGAATGTCCACACTAGCCTTTACATATGTTAGCCGCTTGAGTTAACTGAGAGTCAATTTGTACGTCTGCAGAAGTTTATTGTAGACATATCCCACGTGACCTTGGGCAAATCACAATTTAGTTAGTCAGGCTTACTTCACAAAGGAAGGATTAAATAATGTTTTGGAAAGGACTTTGAAATGTAAATCTACCATACTGATTTAAATTGTTTCTGCAATAAAAGCTAGAAGGCCCTGCACAGTCTATTTTGAGTAGGTCTACACTTGAAAGTTTTATCATCATAACTGTTGGTTGGGGTGGGGGGGTGTTACTGAATGGAAAAAACCCATCTAATGTAGATGCAGCTATACGGTTTAGGAGTGCCTTATACCAATACAGCTTATTTTGGTTCCCAAACTGGAACAAAGTATACTGGTATAAGCACTTTTATACAGATATAACCGCGGCCTGGTCAACTGTACAAATGCTTTGCCAGTATAGCTATACCAGACAAGCCCCCTAGTGTAGACACAGCTTGTGCCAGCAGAAGGTGTTTTTCTGTTGGCATAGTAACATCACCCCTCCCTGAATATTTTGTGGACAGAAGCGCTCTTCTTTCAACATTGCTGCATCTGCACTGAGATTTTGCTGGCATAGCTATGTTGGCTAGGGGCTGTGGGTTTTTTTCATATCCCTGACCAAAATAGCTATGTTGACAAAACTTTGTAGTGTAGACCTGGCCTCCCTCTATGCTTTTTTGGGGGGGGCATGGGGAGAGGTTAATCAGTTATAGGTAAGTGGCAAAATATTTACACTTAGACAAGTCCATCTGTAACCTCATCTGCCATGCTTTCACTTTATCAAAGTTTCTCCTTTAAACTCTCTCCCTTCAAGAGGCCTATATACTTAAAATCTCACTGCAGTAAGGTGTTATCAAACCTGATCAATGTGAAATCCTCACTATTAATACAAACCCCAGATCATAGCACCAAGATGTGTGCTAAACTCTGATGTTAATTCACTCTGTTTTGTGTGTGTGCGCGTGCACACAGAAAATCTGTCTCTCTATCCTGGAGCATTTTTATGTTGTATACTTAAAACATATGCTCTTATGATAGGGAACATATCTTATCTGTCTGTAAAGTATCTAGCACCCTGTTAGCAGTATATAGTCATAATTTACAATTTCAGCTCAGTTGCTGCTATGTGTCTTTACTTTTATTTGTAATTTCAGGAGGTTATCGAGCCAGTGTATTTCTACATTGGTATAGTTTTTGGATTGCAGGGAATTTATATGGCTGCATTGTTTGTAACCAGTTGGGTTATGAGTGGGACTTGGTTGGCAGGAATGCTGACCGTAGCATGGTTCATTATTAACAGGTAAGAAAAACACCTATTATGTAATCTAGTTTGTCAGTAAGGCATTTAAAAAATATTTGTAGAGCTAGTCAGAACATTTTTGTTGAAACATTTTTTTAAAATGTTATTTAATTGAAGTTGAAACATTTTATGGAGATATATCAATTTCAAAGTTTTTGATGGCAGGGCCGGCTCCAGGCACCAGCTTATCAAGCAGGTGCTTGGGGCGGCCACTCCGGAGCGGGGCGGCACTTTCAAGTATTCGGCGGCAATTCGGCGGAGGGTCCCTCGCTCCTGCTTGGAGCGAAGGACCTCCTGCTGAATTGCCGCAGATCGCAATCGTGGCTTTTTTTTTTTTTTTTTTTTTGGCTGCTTGGGGTGGCAAAACCCCTGGAGCCGGCCCTGTTTGATGGGAAGGTTTTTGAAGTCCAAGATGGATTCCCTGGTCACAGAGTGAGAGAGAGCAGATGTTTCAACAAAATTCCATTTGGCAAAAACATTTAAAAGGTTTTGTTTTTGTTCCAGTGTGGAAGGAAAACAAATTTCAAAACCTTGACAGTTGCCATGAAATGGAAATCTCATGCTCTGGCCAGCTCTTCATTGTTTTGGTTGTGGTTCTCTTGCCTTGAACTTCATGCCCTGTGCATGTGTCTTCAAAGCCTCTTGGCTTTCTGAATCTGCTTTCTGTAGCAAAGTAGAATCTCTCTTATTTAGAAGATCTTGTTGTCCAAATTTGTTGTTTAATGTGTCACTTACCTGAAAGCTCCCTGTTATGAACCTCTATAAAGTATGTTGAAGAGTTTAATGACATGAACTGGTTCTGAGAATAAACGATTTGAGTTTAACTCCTAATTTTGTCACTGATTTACTATGCATCTGTGATTTATTATTGGCTGAAAAGCACTTTGAGATTCTTGGAAGGAAAGACCTATGGAAGTGCAAAGTACTAATGATGTACAGTAGAACCTTGTTTATCTTGGGGCTGGTCTACACTAAGGGGAAAAATCGATATAAGATACGCAACTTCAGCTACGTGAATAACGTAGCTGAAGTCGAAGTATCTTATATCGATAACTTACCCGTCCTCACGGCGCGGGATCGATCTCCGGGGCTCTCCATATCGACGACGCCACCGCCGTTCGCGGTGGTGGAGTTCCGGAATCGATATAAGCGCGTTCGGGGATCGATATATCGCGTCTAGATGAGACGCGATATATCGATCCCTGAAAAATCGATCGCTACCCGCCGATACGGCGGGTAGTGTAGACGTAGCCTAACTCTCCATTATCCAGCTCTCGGTACCAAACAACCAGCACACACAGGTCCAATCTCTTCTGTGGCCACTAGATGGCACTCCAGCCACACACTTTCCCATTCTCCAGATTATCCGAATTTTTTATTATCCAATCTGGACCTGGTTTTAATTAGATCAGATAAACGGGGTCCTGATGAATTTAAATTGAAACTTTTGAAGAGCACTTTCTTTGAGGAAAGGTATAAAGTCATCACTGTTCAGGCTGTGATCAGCAAATAAAAATGCTGTTCATTTGCTGGCTGGCTGAAGTACATGAAGTAGAAAAGGAAATGGTAATGGTGAATAATCTGTATTTTTTTCCATGAGCAAGCAAAATTAAACAAGTTTGGAAATTGAAAGCAAAAGTGGATACAGAGCTCTGAATGGACCACTGTGAGGGTATCTGGAGAAGCAAAAATTAGATGGGGGTAACTTTTTTCAAGTGCCTAAACAATTTAGGAGCCTAAATCCAATTTTCAAAAGTGACTTAGGCACTTATGCATCAGTTTCACTGAAAGTCAGTGGGACATAGGTTCCTAAGTGGGACTTAGGCACTCATATTATTTAGGCATTTTTGAAAATGTTACCCTGCGACTCAAGTTGTGTGGAAGCTGTTCAGTCACATTTTATAAGAAAATCCTAATGTTTTTCTGGTCTTTGCACTCCATCAATCAGTAGTCTCCATTTTGTCAGTAAAAGTCTCAGAAGTAGGCAGAGTATCAACAGGTGCTGGATCGCTGTTTGGTAATGTTACATGACTCCTGAGACATCATGCAGATATGTTTTAAGCAGTTGAGAAAGTCCTTGTCTAAAAAGTATATTGCGTAATAGTTGTAAACAATCTATTCTCTCTGCCATAACCCATACTTCATCTTAATGTGAAAGGCAGCCCTTATGGGCCCTGACCTACAAACCTTAGTCATCTGAGTAGTCCTATTGACTATTCGTATGCATAAAGTGGTAGAATACTTATAGCTGAATAAAGATTTTAAGTCCCTCCATTTTGACTATGTTAAACTTGTGACTTTTACCAATAGTAAAATAGATTTTTGTTTCTAGTAAACAGTGCAGTATATTAAAACACCAGTAACAGGAATGGTTTGCTAATAAGATATCTATGATAACCAGAATTGGTTTCCCATAATATTTTTATTCCATAAACAACTTAATAGTTCTCTTTTGTTCTTCTACGCTTTGTTTTAGGACAGATACAACAAGAATCGACTACTCCATTCCTTTAAGGGAAAATTGGGCATTGCCATATTTTGCATGTCAAGTTGCAGCTCTTACAGGCTATTTAAAAAACAACATAAATTTTTCTGCTGAGGTAAAACACAAGTACTTTCTTAACAAAATGCAACTATTAGAAATGTGCTCCAAAGTAGATACACCTTTGTTACCTTATTGTCTTTCAATAAGAAGAGAAAAAATTGTTTGTTTTTTGCAAAGCAGCCATCTGGAGTACACCTGGTACTTTAGTTTCACTGCAAAGTGAATGTTCCCCTGTCCTCTAATGTTACCATGGTGGTTGAGGGGAACAGTATGGGAATCAACCTTATATTAATGCCACCAACTCTCTCACTTCTGAAATTTGTCAAAAGTTGTGTGGGGGTTTGTTTTTTGAGTTTTTTGACTGCATAAGGTTATAGAGAATTTGGTTCTTTCCTCACTATTCAGGGAGTCGGAAATATGGTGGTAGATACCTCTTCCTGTCCCTTGTCTAGGTTGGTAATTTCTTCTGACATGTCTCATTTGATTTTGACTGCTTCAAATATGACCTCTTCTCTCCTCACTGAATAAAGACTAAACTGGGGCAAAGAAGAATTCAGCTAACTAAAAACTAGCTGCTTATCAGTAATATTAAAACCCCTTACCATGCCCACCCCCACTATCCAGTGCAAAGAAAATGAAACTCCCTTCTGAGAAATTGATGAACTCTTAGTTTAGTGTTTTAATTCTTTAAAGAAATAATTTACATTACTAGTGAACTGATTTTTGTTTTAATTATCTTTCAATTTTTCTTATGGCAGAAATATATGATAATTAAGTTTAATGTTCTTCTGTGTTTCCCTAGAGGTTTTGCTACCTTTTGGTGAGTGCTTCAACATATACTTTCATGATGATGTGGGAGTACAGTCACTATCTGCTGTTTGTCCAGGCTGTCTCTCTCCTCCTGCTGGACAGCTTTGCCCTTGTGCAGACAGATAAGGTATTATGACTCTTCAAACTATTGATTGTTTGTTGGAAACTTGAATTAAACAACTACAGTAACTGCAATGTTTTGTTTCCACAAACTCCAAAGGGCACAGATTATCTCTGTTTGTGAGTTAGAGCCAAACCTGGAGTCCAGCTAAAGTGCACATAACACTAACGCCACTTTATTCTCATGACTAAGCTCATCTTTACACTCTCGTCTTCTGGGGATCAGGGGTTGACGGGGCCTGGTCTTCTGGTATAGAGCAATTTGAGGCTTAGAAGAGCCTGAGGACTGCTCTAAGACTCACTGGCTGTAACACTTCTCCCTCCCTCCCCCCACCCCCCCGAAAAAAAAAGTGAGGTCTGGATTGTAGCCATGAATTAGTGTACAAGCACATCTGCTTTGCTCTGGTCATGTCCCCTTTTCTTTTGTGTATGGCAGCAGGAAGGGGAGGTGCCTAGGGGCCTGTCTGCGGGCTCCATACTACTGGAAACTCACTTTGCACTGAATGATTCTCCCCTATAGTTGGTTAAGCAGCCTTTATGGCTGGATAACTTATGTAAACAGGAGGTTCAGTAGGGGGAAATATTAAAAGTTTGGAACTACTCTGAAAAATGATTGAATATAAAAATGAATAATCTTTTATTTAGGTTCTTGTACTGTACCCCTCAGCATGGCACATGTGTGCCTTCCAGATTTCAAAAAAACCCACAAAAGTAAACAACTTCTCCCTCCCCAAACACAGTGTGACTTAAGGATAGCTCAGTGGTTTGCACATTGGCCTACTAAACCCAGGGTTGTGAGTTCAATCCTTGAGAGGGCCACTTAGGAATCTGGGGCAAAAATCAGTGGTGGTCCTGCTAGTGAAGGCAGGGGGCTGGACTTGATGACCTTTCAAGGTTCCTTCCAGTTCTAGGAGATAGGTTATATTTCCAATTATTTAATTTTATTTTATTTTATTTTAAATCAACAAATTAGCTTCCTTTCCATTCCCCCACAGTGGGGAACAAGTTCTGCACACCAACTCTTACATGCTTTAGTCCCAAACTGATGGGACCATATTGCTGGTCTATTGAAGAAACCACTATATTTTAAAATGCACATTGTAAATTCTTTCACTGTATGTTTGCATATACATAAAGAATTGTAAGTATCAGAATTGCTGGATTCTGTTTACCCAGAGGTAAGTAATGGTAAGCAAGTTGCAGTACCTACATGTGAACATTCTAAGTAGTGTGACATGGTAAGGTGATATGCAAGTGAAGTGGAAGAAGAAAAGTATCTCGTAAAACATAGCCTTTTAGTCATGTCATGTACTTTTACAAATGTGCTATGGAGTCACTGAGCGATAATCATGGAACCCCACCATAGCTACCTTTCAGAGTAGAACTGTACTTTCTGATATCTCTGGATGGGAAGATGGGTATTGAGCTAGAGTCTGTCTTTTTCAACGTCAGGTTAGCAGGGCAACACTGTTTACATTTTACATTGTACAAGCAATTTTTGCAATAGACAAAGGTGGAACCACTTTTAAAATACTGAATTCTTAGGATTGCGCCGTAAAAGGATTCACAAGTTTCTGTCACTTGTAGTTGTTCCACTGTTTTGTAAGCAAGGTATGAACTAAAGGTTTGTTTTATTTTTATTTTTTTCCCCAACAGGTGCATGAAGTGTACAAAATCTATCTGTTCTCCCTGTTCCTGGGATATCTCTTACAGTTTGAAAATCCAGCTTTATTAGTATCTCCATTACTAAGCCTTGTAGCAGCTTTAATGCTCTCTAAATGCCTTCAGGTAATTGGGATATCGTTTTCTGATTCGGTGTGTAGTTTATGTTGTTTACGCTGAACTCCAAATAATTCACATTTTTAAATATTTATTTTTGCAGATGAATATGAAAAAGGGCACATTTATTTCAAGGATGCTAAAAATAATGTACTTTTACTTGGTATTTACGATATCAGTGACAATGAATTTCTTACTGAAGGTAAGATTTACCTTTAGAAAGAGATATTTAATTGGTTGATGTCCTATAGGGAGGGATGCAGTTATGTCTTTATAAAAGTAATCTTAGCAAAAAAACCTTCTCAAATAATGCTTATCCTGTGAAGCTGTTGTTGGACTAGGTTAATGGAAAATGGAAGAATTAAATCTTTAGCCACTTTCGTTTTATGGGGAAATATACAAATTAGGGCTGTCAGTTATTCACAGTTAACTCAAACGATTAATGCAAAACAAATTAACTAGATTAAAAAAAAGTCATGATTAATTGCAGTTTAATCGCATTGTTAAACAATAATAGAATACCAATTTAAATTTATTATAAATATTTGTGGATGATTTTCTTCATTTTCAAATGTATTGATTTCAATTAAACGCAGAATATCAAGTGTATAGTGCTCACTTTATATTATTATTTTTATTGCAAATATTTGCACTGTAAAAAAGATAAACAAAATAAATAGTATTTTTCACTTCACCTCATACAAATACTGTAGTGAAATCTCTTTAGCATGAAAGTGCAACTTACATATGTAGAATTGTGTGTGTGTGTGTGTGTGTATACACACACACACATATATATGTACACACACATAAATGTACACACGTGTGTACATATATATGTGTGTGTGTGTGTCTATAGTGGTCGTAAAAACAAAACAATATAAAACTTTAGAGCAGTGGTGGGCAATCTGCAGCCCGCAGGCAGCATGTGGCCCATCAGGGTAATCCGCTGGCGGGCCGCAAGACAGTTTGATTACATTGACTGCTGAAGGCACAGCTGCCTGCAGCTCCCAGTGGCCGCGGTTCGCTGTTCCCAGCCACTGGGAGCTGTGGATGGCCATGCCTGTGGCAGTCAATGTAAACAAACTGTCTCGTGGCCTGCCAGCGGATTACCCTGACAGGCCGCAGGTTGTCCACCACTGCTTTAGTGATTAACCATGACTATTTTTAATCTCTTAATTAATTGTGATTATTTTTTTAATCGTTTGACAGCACTAATATAAATGTGAACAAAGTGAAAATATGTAGTTGCCTCTCATAACTCAAGTATTTTTATCCAAAATAACACCTTTTTGGTTGAAACTAAAGCCCAGTCTACTCCGTCATAGAAACAGTCTGTGAATCATATTTTAAATTGTTTAATAAATGTGCCTCAAGCACAATGTCTGTTATGGCTTGGCTGGCCAGTGTGAATGGGGCAAGCAACCAGGAATAGATGTGACATTTTAAGATGGACATTAATTTTCAGTTTCATCTGGAACTCGGGAAGGGAGACACTGTCTTAGTGGGAGTCATCAGGGGCTGGGATTAGACAATGGGATTTTGCTTTGGTTTAGCCTTATGTTTTCTTGACTAAGTACCTCTTCTAAGCCAAGGCCTTTTTTTTTTTTTTTTTTTAAAGAAAATAAAAAAACTTCCTGCACTCGCTCCCTCCCAAATTCTTCTTGGGTGTATTACTTAAGATAGATTTAAAAAAAAAAAAAAAGCCAATACTTGCAAGATTTGTAAGAGAACACTCCAACTCCTTCCTTTGCTTGCTGCATTAAGTGTGGATCTTATGCTCTTGGAGCCACAGAAAAATTGGCTGATCTTGTAAAATGCAAGAGCTGAATTATCTAGCCAGAACAAAGTAAGTTAAGAAAAGAGTGTAAATGCTAAGGGATATAGTTTATTTGAAGGTCTCTGAAACACCCATAGCTTTTGGCTAAACCAGGGCTGTGTTGACTAGGGGAGTCAATTACCATCCTCTTTGTTTTGCTCTGTGCTGGGATTATACCCAGTTTGCAGCTTTCACCCTGCTGGTGGCTGGTCTGGTGGAAGCTGGCTGGCAACTCTTCACTCTTCTCTCCATTTGGAGAACCTGAATGAAGTGAAGAGTATACAACCTTCTGGGAAATACTAAGCAACGTTTATTTAAATAAGATTTTACTGTATTATGAAATTCCTGAACTGATGACAGCTTTGTTTTAACTATATTTTTGAGGTGGGTTGTTATTCCATGCACTGTTTTGTAATCTGAAGGAAAAGAAGGCTATGTTACAGGTGCTATTTAGTTATCTTCACTTAATTTTTTTTCAGACATTTGTTCCCCATAAAGAAAATGAGCATATGTTGAAGTTCCTTGAAGTAAAATTTGGATTAAACACAACTAAGTAAGTTTGCGCTGTTTATTTACAGCTGTCTAAAATACATAGAATTTTGAAATTACTTTGAAAAATACAAGCATTTAAATGCAGACTCTCCTAATATTTTGTAGGAAAACTTAGAAACTAATTTCTTACCTTCTTTTAAAAAAAAAACTTTAGAAATTTGGCACATACAGGATGTGCTTGGGGTTTCTGGAATTCTGTAGCACTTCAGTGCCACTTCCTGCAGCAAGGGTAAAAGGTTCTGGTTTGGTTTTTTTAATATTTAAACTCTGCATCAGAGAGCCCTGAAAAACATCCTACTTCTAACCAATATTTCTAAGCCCTGGTCTATACTGGGGGGTGGGGAAATTGATCTACGTGAATAATATAGCTGAAGTCGACGTACTTAGATCGACTTATTGTGTGTCTTCACCATGGTGAGTCAACTGCTGCCGCTCCCCCGTCAACTCCGCCTGCACCTCTTGCGGTGCTGGAGTACAGGAGTTGACGGGAGAGGCTCGGAGGTCGATTTATCTAGAGTAGACTTGATAAATCGATCCCCGCTGGATCGATCGCTGCCCACTGATCCGGCGGGTAGTGTAGACATACCCTAATAATAGTAAAAAGAAGAGGAGTACTTGTGGCACCTTAGAGACTAACAAATTTATTTCAGCATGAGCTTTCGTGAGCTACAGCTCACTTCTTCGGATGCCTAGAATGGAACACACAGACAGGAGATATTTATACATACAGAGAACATGAAAAGGTGGAAGTATGCATACCAACAGGAAGAGTCTAATTAATTGAGATGAGCTATCATCAACAGGAGAAGAAAAACCTTTGAAGTGATAATTAAGATGACCCATAGAAGGTGTGAGGAGAACTTAACATAGGGAATCACATCTTCTATGGGTCATCTTAATTATCACTTCAAAAGTTTTTTTTTTCTCCTGCTGATGATAGCTCATCTCAGTTGATTAGACTCTTCCTGTTGGTATGCATACTTCCACCTTTTCATGTTCTCTGTATGTATAAATATCTCCTGTCTGTGTGTTCCATTCTATGCATCCGAAGAAGTGAGCTGTAGCTCACGAAAGCTCATGCTGAAATAAATTTGTTAGTCTCTAAGGTGCCACAAGTACTCCTGTTCTTTTTGCGGATACAGACTAACACGGCTGCTACTCTGAAACCTAATAATAGTGGGAGGTTAAGATGATGATGGGAAACCATGGAGCTAAATTCATATAGTCTAGAAAAGGGAAGAGAATGGAGAGAGAGAGAGACGGCATCAGCAATGAGTATTGTTACCTCAAACATATTTTTGTAAGTAAACGGAGGGAATTATTGAAAGTTTTGGAAGATTGTAAGACAAGGTGCTGTAACCCTTAAGGTGAGAAGAAAATGTTAGGGCTGGATATTAAAAATGTGTTCTTAACCATAATAATTGGGCAGGGAGCTAGAGTACCAGAGTCAATGACAGGCACCATCACTGCAGATATTCTAGAATATTTTAGATGAGACATAGGTAATATTGAAATATGCACTTTGTGGGACTCTGAGAGCTCCTAGCACCTGAGGCCAATGTTTACAAACTCTATAGAGGAAGTGCTACCGTCTCCACTGAAATGCACTTGCTTCTGTACAAAATGACTTCATAGCATTTCAGGACAGGAAGTAAAGAACACAATTACATACAACTGAAATTTCTGGGGGAATGTTAGGAAGGCAGAATGTAATAAGCTTAGCCAAGACACAGTGATTAACATTCTTATTTTTCCTGAAAGCTCCAGAAAAGGTGTTTAATGGCTACATTTTGTCAGAATTTTGGTTTTATCTCAACTAACAGGTGTGTTAGAGATCTGTATATGAGACTTTTTACAGCGATTGGATTATTTCACTTTTAAGACATGGAGTTACTCCCCTTAAATCAGTGATTGAGACAAATGGATGAGAGTCCTCCTGGATAATTGTGAAACTTCCCGTTAGAATGATGGGAGCTTGATCTGTCCTCTCACAATTTCCTATCTCTCTTGAGGTTATCTTAGAAGGTCTGTTAAAATCTCTCATAATCTATTGCTTCTGGGAACAGCGCTGGAAACTGTGGGATAGGTACGAAGATGACAGTGCAACTAAATTTGTTTAGAACAGGGATTGCGGCACAAGAGTTGTTAAAGTGACTCCTCACTAGTGCCCACTAATGTGGACACAATGCACTGTTCATCCTTAAACTGGTTCTGTCCAGACACGTTGATTGAAAATGGTTTGATTCTCTAGAATAGATGCAAAAAGAAGAAAAGAGGGAGGAGAAGAAAGAGGGTGACAAGTCCTAGTAAAGATACAAGAGATGAAGACATGGACAAATTCAGTGCATCGTTTACATCATCAGTTTTACATTCCATTAGAGGATATTGATTTCTAGCAATACATAAATTAAAGACTAGACTTTCTCGGTTCTCTAGTTAAATTCTTTTGTGAGAGGAAGGAAGGATTGTCAAGTGATTAAGACCCAGGACTGGAACTTGGGAATACCATGTTCTTTTCTTGGCTCTGCTGTAAGCTACCTATGTGATCTTTGATAAACTAGCTCAGCTTTCAGTTTCCTTCTCTGTGAAATGGAGATAAACACACTTTCTTTCCTCAAGAATAAGTCATTAGGTTTAATTCATTGATATCTGTGAAGTACTTTGAGATTCCCCAGAATGAAGTTTTTAGAAATGGATTTTTCCCTGTATAGAAGTGCTTATAAAATGTTATAACCTGCTCTTTTCAGATCACAGAATATACATTTCAAGGATGAGCTTATGAGATGATTTAAAAAAAAATGCCTGCAAACCCATTATATATTTGGAAAAAAAAATTGTTATTGGGGAGAAAATATATTAATTTGGATTCAGCTGAGCAAATAAGCTGATATTTTTTTTTATATGTGATATTTCTACCTTACTAGGAACTTTACAGTGAACTGGCTTCTTTGTCAAGAATCCCTTCAGACGCCATCTCAAGACTTTTTTTTGCGGCTAACTCAGTCATCTCTATTGCCTTTTTATATTTTAGTATTAATTATCTGCCTTTCTTCTATAACTCAAGTCATTTTTAGGAGAATTAGGTAAGTGGTTTATTTTTTATCACTTATTTTTATACAGCTAATTTGACGATTATTAAATTATATATAAACGATTAGTTGTAATCTTCTGATAGACCAGGGTTTAAAACTGTATAAAACATTTATGAATTTAGCCATAGCTTGATAGCAAATATGAGTGGAAGAGAGCTCCATAGATAATTCCCTGATAAGTAGTACATCACCCACCCTTGCTGCCAGAAGAGAGGAGGCCTGGATCCTTCTAAGAGCTCCTTCTGTGTCAGCCTCTGACTAGTGTGTTTCTGGTAGGGAGTAGGGGGTTCCCACGCCCCAGCTGCAGAGCCTCCTGGCTGCTGCAAGAGGATTTATTTTTCTCTAGCATTTGTCTCCACCACAACCTCCTGATCTCCAGTAGTTGGCCTCTCCTCTGTCTTTTTTGGCCCTGATCTCCTATTTTGAGTGCCTGTATCTTCTGCTGCTGAGAGCCAAGCAGTAGAGTAAAACTGACCTGATTCCTTTGTTTCACTGTGGCCCACAGGATTCTGAAAAGAACCAATGAAACTGCCTAGTGTCCTCTTTGAATATGTCTTCACTGCAGTGTGTGTGTGTGTGTGTGATTGCAGCAGATGTAGGCATACCTGAGCTTTCTTTGATTGAGATCGCTCACTAAAAATAGCACTGAAATCAGGGCAGATCAGGCAGTTGCATGAGTTAGCCACCAGAATACAAGCCCGCCTAGGTACACACTCAAGTGTTTAGCTCATACCACCACTTGTGCTGCTGAAGCTATGCTGCTATTTTTAGTGAGCTAGCTCAAACAAAGCTAACCCAGGTGTGCTTACACATGCAGTCAAATTCCCTGAATACAGTGTAAACATACCCTTATTTTGAATCTGTTTTTGCTCGGTAAAACTGTGCACAGTAGAAGAGGCAATGGAACTGTCTGCAGGCTTAGAATGGTACCATTGCATAGGTCCTAATATAGAAGGTTATCTTTGAAATCTTAAGTGCTAGAAAATTACCTTACTCGTTTCTGAAGAGTTTACATTGTGCTGAATGTAATGAAAGGTGTAGATTCCCTCCTATGCCAGGTCAATCTTCCCACTTGCAAGGGGCAGAGATGAGAGTAGATTTTTCAAAATCTGTCAGACTTTTAGGAGATGAAGATTATGCCATATTTATTGGAAAGTTGTTTCCCCTGAGATTTGTAACAAGTAATCAGCTTTGATGCATAATGATTTTGTCAGTTTTAACTTTCTCATTCTTCAAATTGATTTTCACTTGTAGTAATCATGACAACTTTGTGACAAGCAGTGACTTCAATTTGTCCAACAAAACTCGTTTTCGGAAAATCTAAAAAAAGTCCAAAAATTATTTTTTGATTGTGAAGTATTAATAGTCTTAGTTCTCCATTTTGTCACAATGATGTTTATTATTGTGATGTAGCTTAAAATAATTTTATGATTGAATAAAATCTATTCCTTCCCATTCCACCCATCACCTTCCCAGTTGGTGAATGGATTTGTTTTATATATGCAAGATAGCAACCTAAATCTGGTACTGCTAGGATCTGTAATGATGAGATTGAACTTTCTTCCATCCCTTTTGCTGTCCTCAAATTATAGGTGTAGTTACACTGATTCTACAGCTTGCAGTTGGGCTAATAATATGACAAAGCATGGTTTAGCTTAAGTACAGCATATTTCTGTGCAGAATAGTTACGTGTGTGAAGGCTTCTTACTCTTGAATTAGATTCTCTTTTAAAGTTATTTATTATTTGTGTTCTCGTAATGCCTAGGAGCCCTAATCGTGGATCGAGCCATGGAGCCAGACAAGCACAGAACATACAGTCCCTGCCCCCAAAGAGCTTACAATCTAAGTACAAGACAAGAGACATAAGATAAATACAGACAGATGGACAGCGGGTACAAGGAAACAATAAGATAATATTGGTCAGCATGATAGATAGTGGTATCAGCACACCAGTGGCCTAACTGTTGTCAAGTTTTTTATAGGTATCACAGCTTGAGACACTGTGTGAGATAAATGCTGTTTCATTTTCTTCCAACTGCAGTGGTGAACCACTCAAAGAAAAAATTACAGTTGACGATGGCCGAATTGGAGAGAGGCCAGAGATAGCTTATCATGTAATCCATACAATGTTAATGGGTTCTCTTGCAATGATGTCGGAAGGGTAAGTTTTATATTGATATTTCTGTTTTGAAAGTGGCAAAATATTACTAACTGGACACTTTAGTCACCCTTTTAGAAGTTGTCCAAATTGTCCCCCTCCCACATTCTTCTCTGAAACCCATTTGACATACAACACTACTAATTACTCTAGGAAGTAGCTGAGTGAGCTTTGACCATATATTTCCCCCACACACACACGGAAAAAAAAAAAAGTAGACTGTGCTTAAGTATCTTTGGTTTCTTGAATGCATTTTTTTAGGTTTTTCCCAGCATAAATCTGAGAAGTTAATTGGAACAAATTTTTCATCATTCCCCTGTTGGTCTTCAAATTCAGCTGCTGTGCTAGCATTCTTTTTAAATTCTGATGTTCCATTGAAATCTTATGTAACTTTTTGATGCACCAGGTGGTTAAGGCCATTCTTGAATCGTGGGATGATTTGTCCAATAATTGCTGCTGAGTTGTGGACAAGCCATGGAAAATTGTGGAAAAGTAATAATGGGCCTATTTGTGGTAATAAGGTCCATTATTACTTTTCCATGATTATTTGCTGTCAGGAGCCCAGGGCTGAGAGTGGAGGCCCCTGCTGTCGGCCGCCTGAGGCTCCCACTGTCAAAATTGCAGTGGAAGCCTAATATTACAGGAGCCGCAATTTCCAAAATATTGCAAATTAAGTAGGGCCGTATTCATGGTGTATCATGGAAACTAGAAATGGAAAAGACTTCTACTCCTTGTCTATTTAGGACATCATGAGATGTGTGTTTTGACATGTCAAGCAACAGCAAAGCAGTTTAAAAAGATATTCTGAACATTTATTCTTATGACATTAGATGTAATGCTGTTTAGACTAGAACAATGGCATTTTCCAGACTGTCAGCCAAATAAATTTTAGAGACAAGTGTGTGTTTGTGTCTGGAGTCTGAATACAATTTGTGCAATGTCTCATCTTTGGATTTTTGTGGTGTTTCCCAGCATAAAGTACCTGTGGACTCCCTATATGTGTATGCTTGCTGCATTTGGTGTATGCTCCCCTGAGCTTTGGATGACGCTTTTCAAGTGGCTTCGACTGAGAGCTGTACACCCAATATTGCTGGTGAGTCATTTTTAGCCATTGTTGGTAGTTGTTATAGCTAATGAGTACCTCTCTTTTACAAGGGGTGAGTAATTGAGAATTCTAAAGAAACATTTAAGGTTAGAAAAATAGGGCAGCCTGGATAAATTTATATTTACTTGTCGGGAAAGATTGAAAAATTGTCAAACTAAACAATAGCTGGAATTATTCAGATAAGATTTGTTGAGACCATTTGTCTGCTCATGTTTATGCTACAGCCTCTAAAAGGCATCAGGGTTTAAGAGGGATAAATGCTGCAGTGGGAATCAGGACCATTTCTGTTGTAATCCCAGCTCTACCACTGATGTGATAAGTGGCCTTGGGTAAATCACATCTCTTTTCTGCCACGTTTTACCATTCCATAAAATGGGGATCATAGCCAGTTACCTGATTCAAGGGTGCTCTGAGGAATAATTATTTATTGAATGTTTGTGCAACGCTTTGGACATGTCACTTGCTATGTAAATGCCAAGCAGTAGTACTCTGTAAGAATTGCCAAGGCAGTTTGTAGTTCATACCAGGTTATGTAAGAACATCTATTTGTTTCTATTTCATGTTTTATTTTATGCATGCAATTAACTGATCTACTGCAGTTTTAATTGTCAATAGATTGCTTTGCATACATTCATTACTAGAAATTACCAAAACTGTGTTATACTACTCCTTCTTTGCAAGACGAGGTTGATTAGCTGGAATGCTGCTATGCTGAATAATAGGCTGTTCTTTTGTATTAATACTGTGATTCTGAATGAGAGAATAAATACGGTTAAAGGAAATTGAATTGCACTTTTCATTCTTTCTTTTTTTCTTTGTCTCTTGATCACTTTAATGAGAGAGAACCTGTTCACTCTTGCTTCCTTCCCCAGTTCATTTATGCACTTCATCACTGTTACTTGAAGAATAAACTATTCAGGCCTAATACTACTAAAGTTACAGTGAGCAAATTCTGCAATGTTTAATCAAGTAAAATCCTGTTTGTTCACATTGAGTTTTGCTTGACTAAGAACTGCAGAATTTGTCCAAATGTCATTTAATGTTCATGTCTGAGACTCATTCTATTACAGCTGACAGCTTTTAAATGTGCAGTGTTGTTGTATACGATTTGGTACAAGAATATTAGAGAGATGAGGTCCAATAAAAGATATTACCTCTCCTACCTTGTGTCTCAGTTTTTAGGCAGAAACAATAAATATCCCAGGTTCCATGTGTGGGGAATAAAGGAGCTATCAGTAATCTTTTTTTTTTTTAATATTCTAGGCTCTCATTCTGAGTATGGCAGTTCCAAGTATAATAGGTTTCAGCTTGTGGAAAGAGGTAAGAAAAAGAGTATTTTAAGTATTCATTGTAGGCACAGTATAAGTAATGTCTTGCTGGTGAGAGAAGATAGTGCCTATGTGAAGTGTGCTCTAATGAACACAGTTCTTTTAAAAACAGCAAATAAAATCATATATAGTTGTATGTACAGAGATACATAACAGTTGTGGCTGGTGCAGTTAAAAAATGCATTAGTCTGTTGGCTGAAAACAAACATTCATTTAAATTTTGGATTGATAAAGTAAAGTGATTCTACAGAGAAAATATTGCAAAAGTAAAACATTGGAACATTTTAAAGAGTATGTCATCCCATGCGTGTTTTCACTGAGAGGCAGTTAGTTAAGTTGGAAGTAGAATTACAGAAGGCAGTTGCAAGTGCTTCATTTGAAAAGCTCCTGTCAACAAGAAATGGAATTCTTAGTTTAGAACCTTACATAGAAATAGTCTAGATGTTCAAATACTACACTAAAGGATACCATTTAGGCACTTACATAGATGTGTCCTGATTTTAAAAAAAGTTCAGTTCTATGTTGCAGTAGTTCAGAAAGGCTATTTCTAAATACTTGATTGTTTTTTAACAATTTATTTATTTAGGAAGTGTTAAAGGGTTTACAAATCCTTGCTACGTAAATATCAAAAACAAAACAATCATTACAATAGTGAGCTTTTGTTAAATAGACATTATACAGGAATCAGATTGCTCTTTTAACAGGTGTTGTTATATTACAGAGTGAATAGTTGTTAAAATTTAAGTTTGTAAATAGCAAATGTATCTGAAAATTGTAGCTCTTCTCTGTACTGAGATGACATGGACACAAGAACAAACAGATATAAACTGGCCATCAACAAGTTCTGGCTCAAAATTAGGCAAAGGTTTCTAACCGAGGAGTTAAGTTCTGGAACAGCCTTCCAAGGGGCACGGGGTGGGGGCAAAAAACCTAACTGGCTTCAAGACTGAGCTTGATAAGTTTATGGAGGGAATGGTGTGATGGAACAGCCTACAATGGCATGTGGCCCATCGGCGACTGCCAGTAGCAAAAATCCCCAACAGCCGGAGATGGGACACTAGATAGGGAGGGCTTTGTTACTACAGAAAATTTTCCCAGGTATCTGCCTGATGAGTCTTGCCCGCATGCTCAGGGTCTAACTGATCACCATATTGGAGTTGGGGAGGAATTTTCCCTTGGGTCAGATTGGCAGAGACCCTAGGGCAGTGGTTCTTAACCAGGGGTATGCGTACCACAGGGGTATACACAAGTCTTCCAGGGGGTACATCAATTCATCTAGACATTTGCCTAGTTATACTAAAATTTCATACAGACAATGAATGACTTGTTTATATTGCTCTATATATTGATGTGTAAGTACAGTATTTGTATTCCAGTTGATTTATTTTATAATTATATGGGAAAAATGAGAAAGTGAGCAACTTTTCAGTAATAAGAGTGCTGTGACACTTTGTATTTTTATGTCTGATTTTGTAAGCAAGTAGTTTTTTAAAGTGAGGTGCAACTTGTGGGTACGCAAGACAAATCAGACTCCTGAAAGGAGTACAGTAGTCTGGAATGGTTGAGAGCCACTGACCTAGGTTTTTTTTGCCTTCCTCTGCAACATGGGGTATGGGTCACTTGCAGTTCTAAACCAGTGTAAATGGTGGATTCTCTGTAACTTGAAGTCTTTAAACCATGATTTGAGGACTTCAGTATCTCAGCCAGAGGTTAGGGGTTTATTACAGAAGTGGATGGGTGAGGTACTGTGGCCTGCAATGTGCAGGACATCAGACTAGATCACGATGGTCCCTTAGTGATTAAGATACAAACATCTGATGTAAATGGTTTATTGTTGACATTCTGATACAATGGTATGTATAGTAGTAGAGTAAGACTTTCTTTACACATCTTCTGACTTCACATATGCTGCCAATGCATTTAGATTGGCTCTCTGAGAAGCTATAATGTCTAAAAAAAAGTTCTGAGATATAAATTTATTTAAAGTAAATAAAACTTGTTCAGTTGACTGGGGAATTCTGTACTTCAAATTGTTCTAACAAAACTGTTTTAAGGGTTTGGACACATAGAGGGCTCCATATGTTACAAATCCAGTTTAAGAAGTTTGTCATTATACCATAGAACTGAACTGAAGGAAAGGGGGGAAAAGTTGCAAAATGTTAAAAAAGATCCAGATGTTATAATAATTTTCTCTCAGAAACTTCCATAATTTTATACTGAGGAGAATTGTGTTGGGGTCATTTGAGGAACAGCAGGACACTTCAACACAATGCATTACTAGATTAAATTACATAGTATTGTTAGACCCTCTGTAGAGGGACAACTGCAATTTAGTTTACTATTGTATGCTTCAAGTTACTGTCTCAAAAACCAAAGGGAAAAAGTTTGTTGTTTTGGGGTTTTTTTTTAATATAAGGGGTCAGATTCACTCCTGGTGTAAATCCTTTGTACTAAACCATTGAATTTGGAGCAAAATATAGAACAGTTTTATTAGACTTTAATTGGTCATGTGTAGCAATATTTCTTTTGTGTCTAAAGACTACAGATTACTCTTATTGCTATATTTAAAGTTACAATATTTATGAGAGATCACATTGGGCTTACCATGGTATGTAATAAACTTCTGTTTATTTTCTTCAGTATTTTCCTAGGATAATGACAGAGCTTTCAGAACTGCAAGAATTTTATGACTCAGATACAGTAGAACTCATGATGTGGGTAAAGTAAGTGTGAGTTCCTGGATGTGTGTCTGTTTTGTTTTGCTCAAGGCATTTTTGTTTTGAGTAATAACAGCATATTATCATAAGACATAAGAACAGCCATACTGGGTCAGACCAAAGGTCCATCTAGCCCAGTATCCTGTCTTCCGACAGTAGCCAATGCCAGGTGCCCCAGAGGATATGAACAGAACAGGTAATCACCAAGTGATCCATCTCCTGTCGCCCATTCCCAGCTTCCCACCATCCCAGTGCATCCTTGCTAATAGCCATTGATGGACCTATCCTCCATGAACTTATCTAGTTCTGTTTTGAACCCTGTTATAGTCTTGGCCTTCACAACATCCTCTGGCAAGGAGTTCCACGTTGTATGAACAAATACTTCCTTTTGTTTGTTTTAAACCTGCTGCCTATTAATTTCATTTGATGACCCCTAGTTCTTCTGTTATGAGGAGGAATAAATAACACTTCCTTATCTACTTTCTCCACACCTGTCAAGATTTTATAGACCTCAATCATATCTGCCCTTAGTCATCTCTTTTCCAAGATGAAAAGTCCCAGTCTTATTAATTTCTTCTCATATGGCAGCCATTTCATTCCCCTAATAATTTTTGTTGCCCTTTTCTGAACCTTTTCCAATTCCAATAAATCTTTTTTTGAGGTGGGGTGACCACATCTGCAGGCAGTATTCAAGATGTGGGCATGCCATGGATTTATATAGAGGCAATATGATATTTTCTGTCTTCTTATATATCCCTTTCTAAATGATTCCCAACATTCTGTTCACTTTTTTGACTGCTACTGCACATTGAGTGGATGTTTTCAGAGAACTATCCACAATGACTCCAAAATCTCTTTCTTGAGTAGTAACAGCCAATTTAGACCCCATCATTTTATAAGAACAAAAGAACAAATGGATATAAACTGGCCATCAGGAAGTTTAGACTTGAAATTAAACGAAGGTTTCTAACCATCAGAGGAACTGAAGTTCTGGAACAGCCTTCCAAGGGGAGCAGTGGGTGCAAATGACATATCTGGCTTCAAGACTAAACTTGATAAGTTTATGGAAGGGATGGTATGATGGGATAGCCTAATTTTGGCAATTAATTGATCTTTGACTATTAGCGGTAAATGTGCCCAATGGTCTATGATGGGATGTTAAATGGGGTGGGATCTGAGTTACAACAGAGAATTCTTTCCTGGGTGTCTGGCTGGTGAATCTCGCCCACATGCTCAGGGTTTAGCTGATTGCCATATTTGGGGTCAGGAAGGAATTTTCCTCCAGGCAGATTGGCAGAGGCCCTGGGGGTTTTTCACCTTCCTCTGCAGCATGGGGCACGGGTCACTTGCTGGAGGATACTCTGCACCTTGAAGTCTTTAAACCATGATTTGAGGACTTCAGTAGCTCAGACATAGGTTGGGGGTTTGATACAGGAGTAAGTGCGTGGGATTCTGTGGCCAGCGTGTGCAGGAGGTCAGATTGGTAAAGGTTCCTTCTGACCTTAAAGTCTATGATTCTATATGTATAGTTGTGATTGTTTTCCAATGTGCATTACTTTGCATTTATCTACATTGAATTTCATCTGCCATTTTGTTGCCCAGTCACCCAGTTTTGAGAGATCCTTTTGTAGCTCTTCGTAGTCTGCCTGTGACTTAACTATCTTCAGCAATTTTGTATCATCTTCAAATGTTGCCACCTCACCATTTACCCCTTTTTCCAGATCATTTATGAATATATTGAAAAGGAATGGGACCCAGTACAGAGCCCTGGGGGACACCACTATTTACCTCGCTCCATTCTGAAAACCTACCCTTTGTTTCTATCTTTTAACCAGTTGCCAGTCCATAAGAGAGGACCTTCCCTCTTATCCCATGACAGCTTACTTTGCTTAAGAGCCTTTGGTGAGGGACCTTGTCAAAGGCTTTCTGAAAATCTAAGTACACTATATCCACTGGATTCCCCTTGTCCACATGCTTGTTGACCCCCTCAAAGAATTCTAGTAGATTGGTGAGGCATGATTTCCCTTTACAAAAACCATATTGATTCTTCCCCAACAAATTATGTTCATCTATGTGTCTGACAACTTTGTTCTTTACTATAGTTTCAACCAGTTTGCCTGGTACTGAAGTCAGGTTTACCGACCTGTAATTTGTCAGGATTACCTCTAGAGCCCTTTTTAAAAATTGTCATCACATTAGCTATCCTCCAGTCATTTGGTACAGAGGATGATTTAAATGATAGGTTACAGACTACAGTTATTAATCAAAATCCAATTATTAATCTGAGTTTTCCCTCCATACTTGATCATGTAGTTTGAGAAGAGAAAGAAGACAGAGATTATAGGCATGATATTACTTCCATTTAAAGCAATAGGAACTTTTCATTGACTTCAGAGGGAGCAGAAGCAGCTCCTGCATTGTATGTGACTTGCTTTCATATAATTTAGTTACCAACCTTAATCGCCAATTAAAAAACTTAAGTTGGTGAATGTTATATTCTTAGTTCTTTAGATGCTAATTTTCTAATAGCTATTTGCAAAAAACATTGGTGGAGACAAATATCAGGCTTGATCCTGCAAGGTGCATAACCACTTACATTCTTAGCTGTATCAGGGCCAGAGTGCTCAGCAATTGGCAGAATCAACCCTACTGATGGAAGGAATAAGAGATTTAAGTAAAGCAATAATGTAATGTAGTTGATTCAAGACTTCCACTTTGACCAGGAGGCTATGTCAATTCTTGTCCATGGCTAGCTGTGTTGGTCATAACTAAGGCTACGTTGTAGTCACAGGTATTTTTAGTAAAAGTCACGGACAGTAAACAAAAATTCACAGCCCGTGACCTGTCCCTAACTTTTTTATTAAAAATACCCATGACTAAAACTTCAGGGGGGGCTGCCCGGGGCCACCACAGGTGCTGGGAGAGGGCGGCCTGGGGGTTAGGGGAGGTGGAAGCATGTGGCCTGGGACCCCCGCTGGTGCTGGGGGTGGGTGGGCGGGCAGGCAGCGGTGTGTGTCCCAGGACCCCCGCCAGCGCTGGGGGCGAAGGGGTTGATGGGGCCGGCACGCTACCTACCTGCCTCCACGCCTCCCCAACCCAGCAGCAGCAGACTCCGTTTGGGTGTGGGAGGGGACAGGGCGTTAGGGCATGGGATGGGGTGAAGCAGGCTCTGGGCAATGCTTACCTGGCTGGGGGGCTCCCCAGAAGTGGTGACATCCCCCTCACTCGGCTCCGTCCTAGGCAGAGTCGTGGCCAGGCAGTTCTGTGCACTGCCTCCACCTGCAGGCACCCCCGCCCCCAGCAGCTCCCATTGGCCACAGTTCCCAGCCAACGTGAGCTGCAAAGCCAGCATTCTATCCGGAGGCAGCGTGCAGAGCTGCCTGGCCATGCCTCCTCCTAGCAGCTGAGCGAGGGGGATGTCACCGCTTCTGGGGAGCCCTCCAGGCAAGTGCCGCCCAGAGCCCACCTCATCCTGTCCTGTACCCCCTGCCCCCTCCCACACCCAAACTCTGCTGCTGAGGGTGCGGTGGCCTGAGACTGCCCCAGCAACGGCCAGTGCGCCTGGCGCAGGGGCTGCCTGAGCTGCCCCTGAGCCCGGTGCACCAGCTGCTGCAGAAGTAATGGAATCCATGACCTCTGTGACAAACTCGCAGCCTTAGTCATAAGAAATAGCGAGAGTACAACTGAATCTTACTTGAAGAAAAAATAATTTATCTGTAAAAATAAACTCTCTCCCAATGAGGACTACAGGCCCTGTTTGGCCCTTGCCCAGTGCAACATCTGTTCTGTTTATGCTCCTGGAACTTGTGCCTTTGAGGGTAGAATTGGGTGTCCTGTGTTCAAATAGTTTAGTGACTTTAACTGTACGTCTTCAGAAAAGACTAGGCTGATAATTATGATGTTCCAACCAATTTCTTCTTTTTGTTAATAGCAGTGTAGGATATTTGTCACCCCTGTGGATCTTTATGGCAGCAAGTGGAACCATGCCAAGTGCCTAATGATTTTTGCATGTCTGCATATATTACACATCAAGTACATAATTAATTATGGTGAATTGCTTTGAGATATGCTCAGCAAAGAACAGTCTGATGACCACTTTTACAGCTGTTTGTATTTTTAATGAAAATGGAAATTTTTCAGTTCATAACTGAATATCTTTATTGGCATCCGCTGGCAGGCCACGAGACAGTTTGTTTACGTGCCTGCGGATGGTCAATGTAAACAAACTGTCTCATGGCCTGTAGGTTGCCCACCGCTGAACTAGAGCCTGCTAAATATTTGTGTGACCTTTTTTGATAGTCAGGATGTCTAAACACATAATGTCTTTTACCAGTACATCTTCAAATAAAATAAAACCTTGCCAGGGCAGAACATATAGAAATATTTGTTGTGTGGTGGGACTTGCAGAAGCTTTTAATTGCTTTTTGTCGATAAGTAGGTAAAATAACAGAGACATATTTTCTGAGTACAGCTTCTGAGCTACCTTTATATAAAAATTTGTATTTCTTTTATAGGAGCTCTGCTAGGTGTATATAAATATGTAGCATCTCTTTTCTTGTTCTGTGGTTTCCATTTTTTCTATAGTTATTGCCACATTTCTTTTCCTCCTTCACCCATTCCTGTGTGTGCTACTTGGCATTCTCCTGTCAGCCCAGAAGACAAGGATCCCGGTCCCTTCAGGACCAAGTGCTGTTTAATGGATTAAATGATGCCGAAGTGAATGGCAGTTAGACAACCCTTCTCTCCACTCTCTTCATCAGGAGGCCTTCTTAATCAGCTCATGCTCCTAATAAGCCTGGGCTTCCACCTAGCAATGCAAAGGACTTTGATCATGCTACTAGGCCACTTCATAGCTGATTGCTAAGAAGAGTAATTTCAGTTAAATGTGTAGTTAGATGCATAATAGTATCTTCATGAGCTGGAATTTTTACCTTAGCAGGTTATAAGATTCATTTGGGTGTTAGAATTGATATAAAATATTGTTTTAGAAAATACGTCCTTGTACTCAAATGCATGAAGTGATGTGGTTTTGTTTGTTTGTTTTGCAGAAGACAGGCTCCTGTTGCTGCTGTGTTTGCTGGAAGTCCACAGCTAATGGGTATGATTAAGCTGTGTACTGGATGGATGGTGACAAGTCTACCTTTATATAATGATGTTGATCTTCTACAAAGAAATGAGAATGTGAGTATCTGATTCCAAAAATGTATTGTGGTATCAGTGATTCATTCTTCATTCATTATGTGGAAAATGAGTTGAGGTGCTTAATATGTGTAGGAGCATTGAAAATTATACATGTCAAAGAAGATAAGTGAAGGCCACCTGACGGTCTTGTGGAGTTGGAGTTCCAACATGGGATCCAAGTTCAGGTTTCCGTGTCCCTTGTTTCCCGGACCATCTGGGGTGAGGAATTTGTATTATTTATGTATGCTAGTGCCCACCATGTGGTAGGTGCCTTCCAAACATTAAAGAGCAATGGAGTTTACTTTCTAAAGATAGACAAGTACACAGAGGTTGGGGAAGGGTAACAATAATAGATTATATACATGGCAGCTTGATTGACCATAAGCAACATGGCAGAAGTGGGTTTTAAGAGGGACATGTTAGGAGAGTTGTGGACTTGCTGATGAACTCAGGGAGGTTTTGCCATGCATAGAAGACTGTGTGGAAGAACACTCAGAAACACTGAGCGAAGAGCATCGAGGGCCAATGTGAACTATGACAAAAGAAGATAAGTAAAGAGGGACGGAGTTTTATAGAGCTGTGAAGGTGGTGTCAGAAACCTTAAATTTGACGTAAGAGTGGCTGGGGAACAAAAAGAGAGATTGAAAAAGCATGATCATATCAGTGGGCAAGAAAGATAAATTTAGTGACTGCCTTTTGTCTGGACTGAAGAGCAATGTATGTGTTTGAGAAACCAGAGAGGAGGATGTTTCAGTAATCAAGACAGGATGTAATGAGGTCCAGAGTGAGAGATTTGGCTGTGGAGATGGAAAGAAAAGGACAGATCTTGGTCATACTAAGAGGAAGACTTAAAAGAAGTTGCAGGACTCGCATAGTGTCTGGATGTGTGGTATGAGGAAAACGGAAGAGTCAAAATAACCCTCTGTGCCTCAAGTTGAACCCACTGGTATAATTAATTGCTCTAAAGTTCTCCCATGAATGGGTACACAGGAGTGCAAAATAATATTAACTCATTTCCAAAACAGTAAAAATCTCACTTTTTGTATACTGGTATTGTATGTATATGTATGTGATGTGTCTGTTTATTTGGTAAATTCAAGGTAGGTCAAATTCAAGGTAGGTCAAATTCTTGGGATCCATTTTATTTAGATTATAGTGATTTAATTTTTCCTGCACCTATGTAGGATTATAATTTTTCCCCATCTAGAATCATTCAATATTCAGACCCAGTAAAGTCACTGAATTTATGACACTTTCTAGAATTGTAGTATGCAGTGTGTCCTTATTTATGTATTCACCTCTATATCCCATGAATTAATTTCCCTTGATTGCAAGAGAGGTTTTTTGGATCATTATAAAAATGCTGACGTGAAGAGCTAACTTTCTGGCTTCTGACATGGTTCTGGGCTACCAGTTGAACTCATGGGCAGAAACAGACCTGCATCACTGGAGTCTAAGACAAACATCTTTCAATTAAGATGTTTTGCTACTTAACTGAACCGTGGAGCAGAATTGACATCTACTTTGACCATCCGTGCTGGAATTGTGTTGTAGTCCAGGCCCGAGGATACTATGTAAACAGTTGGCTTCAGAATAGTGAAACATCGGTAGGCCTGAATAACACTAAAAATTATTTTGTTGCCAGGCAGTCTTGTTTGAGAATACAACAGAAAAATAAATTGGAGAGTTAAGAGTTAAGTGGTTGATTGAGGAGAGATAATTTCTTATTTTACTGGGTTTAACGCCTGGACACTGTTACCTTCTGTCTTCTCACTACCAGTAAATGCTGAGGGTATATTTACACTGCATATGCCAAAGCAGCACAGCTGCAGCTATGCCACTTAGACCCTTGCTACAGTGCAAGCAGGGGTTTTTCCATCGCTATAGTAAATCCACCCCTGTGTGAGGTGATAGCTCAGAATTCTTCTGTTGACCTACTGGTGTCTATACCATGTCTTAGGTTGGCTTGCCCACATCTCTGAGGGGTGTGAAATTTTCACATCTATGAGTGATGTAGGTAGGTCAACGTAAGTTTTAGGTATAGACCAGGCCTGAGTCTCAGCACAACTTTAGAAACTGCATTTTGCCAGTAATGTTATTTTTTGAACAGGAATCAACTGTTTCACATGATTTCAGGTGCCCTTTGGCTTATTTTTCCTTCCATTCTTCTCTTGCCTGTTGATCTCCAATAAGTTTTTTCCTGACACCAAAAAACAGAATCTAAGCAGACATTTCCAAAGTCTTTAGCCATGCACTTCCATAGTAGTGGTCAGTAGCTGGTGCAGAATATCAATGCAGCCATGAAAGGTAAAAAAGTGTTCCAAGTTTTCTGTTTAGAAGGACTTGCCCAGTCACCTGCTATTACCACAGGGACTATTCTGCAAGGAAATTGAGATCAGAACTCTAAATAGGTTCCTCATTCCCTGTCTGAGGGTGATGCAAAAGTATAGTAGGAGAGTAGCAGTGTCTCATCATTCTCTAGGAACTCACCAGCAGACTTCAAAAGCATGTGATGGACTCCAGAGTTAACCATATGTCTTCTCCTTCATTAGAAGAATAATCGGCCCAATGAAAATGAAGAAATTAAGTGTATTTGAGTTGCGTGGGAGGATGGGCTGAGCTGGGAGCAGAGTGGAAATAGATTTTCAGAGTTCCGCTGTTGAAGGAAAGGCTGTTAAAACCTCTTAGGGCAATTTTACCAGGTTAGCAGCCCAAGACCTCAACTATAGCAGAGTCTACAACATCTCCCATTCAGCTCCCCATGGTCTTATCAGCTATGGAGCTTTTGCTGTCGACAATTGTCATAAGCTAAAAATACTAGCCCACTAAAGGACTGACACTGAGGCTCCTCCTCCTTATCTTGAGAACCAGTCACAGAAGCCTGAAGGGTTATTCATAAAATCCTGTAGTGTCATATACCAGTGCTTGTAATCTATGGTTGCTAAATACTCTTGACAAATGTCTAGTGCACCAGAGACTTTAAACCTTATGACTAGTCTCCAGAAATCCATTTCACTTACAAAAACATATTTTACCCTTAGATATTTCTGGAAATGTATTGAGTAGCAAATTTATACAATTATATTTTTTAAATTTTTTTTTATAATTTGATGTATATATAACTTCTTATTCCCAATTACCCGATGTATTTAATATGTATTTAATTTTCCATGGTTTTAATTTGTATTAAATATTTTCTAATCTACAGATTTATCAAATCTATTCAAAAAGATCTGCCGAGGATATTTATAAGATACTCACATCCTACAAAGCCACCTACCTAATTATAGAGGATTCAATTTGCAATGAGGCTGGACCTGTGAAAGGATGTAGGGTTAAAGACTTATTGGATATTGCTAATGGTCATGTAAGTAGCACCTGGAAAAAGTCAAATGTTTGAATGAATAAAGTAATTAGTTAAATTTAAAGAAAAATGAAATTAATGCCACAGGAATACTTGTTTTGCCAGTTACAGTTAGCATGCAGTCTGGAATTGATAAATATCTTAGTGAATGTTAAGCTTTTGTTTTGAGAACACCCTTCTTTTTGAAATTTTTGAAATATATGATCTTTCCCCCAGGTTGTTCCTTAGCCCTGCTGAGTAATCTCTTCTGATATGTTGGCGCCTAACTGTGTTTCTTCCCCACCAGTCATTAAATAACTAAGCCTATACCATTAAATGATTTTTATATCTAAAATAACTAGCAAAGTTTCCCAAAGAGGTTCTGTAGAGTATGTCCTCTTAGGCGTATCTCGACTATGATATAAGGTGTATTTTTAAAACGTTTTAAAACCCTAGTGCAGACAGAGCAAAGTTGTGTTGTAATGCATTAACTTGGTCACCTCTACCAGCTAACATATTAGAATAAACTTATTCTATCTGCACTAGCTATTTAAAATATGGTAGTTACAATGTTTTAGGTAAACAAGCCCTTAGATACCACTGTGAAGTATGAGCACCAAATAGGGAATTAAAATCTGCTTAGACTTCTTCATACTGGATTCTGCTTTTTGCATTTTCCAGGTTTAGTAACTCTTGCTTACTCTGTTGGTCGGGCTTGGTTTTGGTTTATTTTGGGGGTGGGGGGAGAGTTAGAGGGAGTTAGTGGCTATTCGTATCTTCAGTTTCAGTGAGAAGTCTTTCCAAAAAGTGAGTCTTACAACTTGCTCTGAAAAGGATCAGGCTTTGACTCAGGAGATACAAATGCATGGATCACTATGAGTGCATCTTTGAGAGGAAAGGACATAGTTTACTGACAAGTTGGCAGTGAAAGCAAGCATTTCTTGCCACTCTTGCTGCCCGGGTGTCCAAGATTTGCAATGAGTCCAATAAGACTGAGACTTCATACTACTGTGAACAAGGAGAGAAGTTAGCATCATTGGCATTTTGAAGTATATTACTTCAGTCTCACAGGTTTCAATTTAAGCCAGACACTCTTCATCTCAGTACTAATCACTTTAAATCACTAAGGCCTTGTCTACACTACAGGACTATTTCGAATCTACTTAATTCGAATTTGTGGATTCGACCTTATGAAGTCGAATTTGTGTATCCATACTAAATACACTAATTCGAACTTCTGAGTCCACATTAACGGGGCCGGCGTCGACTTTGGAAGCGGTGCACTGTGGGAAGCTATCCCACAGTTCCCGCAGTCCCCGCTGCCCATTGGAATGCTGGGTAGAGCCCCCAATGCCTGCTGGGGGAAAAAATGTGTCGAGGGTGGTTTTGGGTAACTGTCGTCATTGAACCGTCAATCACTCCCTCGCTCCCTGAAAGCGCCTGCGGGCAATCTGTTCGTGCACTTTTCTGGTCAGTGACAGCGTGGACGCCACAGCACTGCAAGCATGGAGCCCGCTGCGATCCTCGCCGTTTTCTCCTCCTCGCACTTTATCGTCCACCTCTTCCACATTCAGCTGCTGAGAAATTGGGCTACTTTTCAATGGTTCTGCAAGCACTGGGGGACCATAGGGGCCTTTTTACCAACATGAACGTCGTATGGCCGGGCAAGGTTCCTGATGCGTGTGTTCTCAGGAACTGTGGGCTGCTCAGACGCCTGCTGGAAGGTAGTTTCTTCCCGTACCACGAAATAACTGTTGTGGATGTGCATTTGCCTATAGTGATCCTCGGTGACCCAGCCTGCCCGCTAATGCACTTGCTCATGAAGCCCTATACAGGCGCCTGGGACAGCGACAAGGAACTCTTTAAATACCAGCGAGCAGCGTGACCTGTGACTGTTCAGTTTCTTTACAGAGAAGCTGAACCTGCCCCTGTTTCTTTACCCAGTTACTGTTGACTCTCCTCTTCGGTTAAATACCCCGTTCTCCCCGTTTCCTCCACTTCCAAGACACGTGTAAAAATAAAATACATGTCACACTGTTACTGAGGAGAGGTTTCTTTATTCATGACTTTTCGTTAAAGGGTCGAAACTGGAACGCAGACTGCGGTGGGTAGGGTGTGCGCTGATGTAAAGACCGCCTCTAAACTCAAGGAATGACAGGCTCCTGCTCCTACAGCGGTCCGCATTGCCGGACTGCTTGTTTCAACGGAGCCTGCCATCCCTCCTTTTTGGGATTCTGTGTGCGGGGGGCTATGTGGCCTTGTGGCGGAGGAGGACAGATACAGATTCCTCTGCTGCGTGACTCAGCGGTCCACGACAAGGACCGCTGTATAAGATCTGTACCCGCCCTCCCCCGCTAAAAAGTCACATCCCCACCGCCCACACAGAACCTGGAAACCACCTCCCATACCGACCACGGTGCCTGCTGACTGCACTGTGTGTGTTACCCGCTGCTGATCCGGCCTCCATGTCTGTACCCTGCGAAAGGTGCCTGTCCTATGCAATTAGCAACGCACTTCCCCACGCACCCCATTCAAACACAGTCTTCAGTGAAGAAACATGACGGAAACAGTACTTAACAGCAAAGTATTTTTATTACTTAAGTACACAGTTATGGGATGGGACTGGGATTGGGACTTGTTTGAGTCCGGAAGGGAAGGACTTATGCAAACGTAGGGTATGAGAGCTTTTGGTTACTTGAGCACTCTGCTGGGGTGCAGTGACAGTATTCACGGCCCAGGGCGGGCATCCTCCTGGTTATTTAGGGTGAGGGGGGTATGTGACTTTGTGGCGGGGGAGGGCGGTTGCAGAGATACTGCCGGGGGCTCTGTCCTGCAGCGGTCCTGCAGAACATACACAAGTCGCCGGAGCGTGTCCGTTTGCTCCCTCAGTAGTACAAGCATTGCTTGAGTCGCCTGCTTGTGTTCCTCACGCCACCTCTCCTCCCATTCGCTGTGTGAGCGCTGGTACAGAGAGACTTTCTCCCTCCACTGCCTCTGCTGGTCCGCCTCGGCTAGGTAGCAGCCCACACATTCATCGAAAATCGTGTCCCTTGTCTTTTTCTTTCACCGCCTAATCTTCGCCAGCCTCTGCGAGGTGGATGCTGTGGAAGGTCTGGAGACAGTGGAAGCTGTGAGATGGGAAACAGTTAGTTAATTCCTTGCAATGATACTTTTTTGCGAACAATTAACTGAGTCTAGGCTGTCTCTGTGAATTTTTTGTTGAGACCCCTGTGCCTGCTGTTGCACAAATCATTTGCGCGGTGGATTCTGGGTAAATGTCGCCAGTCATTCCTTCCTCCGGGAAAGCAACGGCAGACAATCATTTTGAGCACGTTTTCCATGAAATGCCCTGGCACACGCCATAGCGTGGCAACAATGGACCCTATTTTGCCTTTTGTGTATGTCACCGTATGTGTACTGGATGCCGCTGACAGAGGCGGACCAGCAGCGCTACACAGCAGCATGCTTATGCTTTTGCATGACAGCAGCGATGGTTACCAGGCATACTGCACCGTCTACCATACCATGAACTGGTAAGAAGACGGTAATAAGATGGTCATGGTTACCTGTCCTTTTGCACTGCGCCATTTGGTGCTGTCATAAGTGCCCCTGGTCGATCAGCCAGGGGCGCAAAAGCAAAATTTGGGAATGACTCCCCGAGTCAATCCCTCCTTTTTGGGTATCTAAAAATAGAATCAGTCCTGCCTAGATTATGGGCAAGTGTACTAGAGAACCACTGTATCATACAACCAGAGACCACAGCTGCTCTCTGTCCAATCCTGCATAAATTTTGAGCTGAACGCTATTCACAGGGTGTGCTCCTGAAACAACCCCAGCTGTTCATTCCGTTCTTCCCCCAGCCTTCCTGGGTTCCAATACCATTGTCCCCCCACTTGTGTGATGAAGTAATATAGAATGCATGAATAAGACACAGGTAGTCGTTTGTGAGAAATGAGTGGAAGGAAGCCTCCAGCTGCAATGATAGTCCAGAGATGACATTAAGGGGTGTGGAGGAGGGAGCCACTCATCCCTCTGCTAATCCAGGGGCAATTGAATCTTTTCTTTACAATGAAGGGTGGGGGCTGATGGAGCTCAGCCCCCTGTTGCAATGATGAGGACGGTTACCAGTCATACTGCACCATCTACCATGAAAAATTAGCAACAGGCAGCCTTGACCGACCTGTCCCAAGCAAGTTGGTATGGTCGTTATGGTTACCAGTCCTTTTGCACTGCCCCATGTGCCAATAGGCTGATGATGAGGATGGATTTCCATCTTATTGTACCATCAGCCATCCATAGCGTGGGGGGAGCAAGGATGTTGGTGTTGAGTGCTGCACCATCGCGTCTATCTGCAGCATTCAGTACAGATACGGTGACATGTAAAAGAGTCAACAGAGGATTGTTTTCCCTTTAACTTCTGGGGGTTGGGGGGGTGCGTAAATTGCCGAGCTATGCCCCGACCCACCGCGGACACTGTGTTTGACCCTAGAAGCATTTGGAGATCAGCCAAGAATGCAAATGCTTTTCGGAGACAGCAGGAACTGTGGGATACCTTGCGTCCTCGTTCCCCCCTCCCTCCATGAGCGTCCATTTGATTCTTTGGCTTTCCGTTACGCTCGTCACGCAGCTGCGTGCTGAGTCTGTGCTATGCCGTCTGTCCGTTTATTTATTAAAAATACTTTGGACCAGGCGTAACGTAACATTTCTTCCCCTACTTAGATGCAGGAGTCTCCGAGCGAGATCACCGTGAGGACGGGCACTGAAGGAGATAGAGAGCGCATGCTGCGTGAAATCTAGCACGAACCACGGACCTATGCAGCCGTGCTCTGGGAGGCAGTGCTCCCTGAATACCGCATGAAAGCCTCGCGCGGAAAAGTGTGCTATCACGGAGCACCCAATAAGGCAGCTCTCCCCAGGAACCTCCTGCTGATGCTTATCGATTAACGGCAGGAGAGCTTCATGGAGTTCTCCCAGGAGGATTTCTGTTCTATCACCATATATACAGAGACCTCCTTTTCACACACTTCAGATTCCTGTTATATTAAGAATAAAAGTTAACATGGTTAAAGCACTTACCGACTGATCCTACCCCTGATTCAGGATCCGGGTTCCTGGCCGGGGAGGGTTGGTAGGGGATCTCCGTGACGGTGATGAAGAGATCCTGGCTGTCGGGGAAACCAGCGTTGTAAGCGCTATCGCCTGCCTCGTCCTCCACAAACCCTTCCTCATCTTCCCCGTCCGTGAACATCGTCGAGGAACTGTCCGTCGACACTGTCCCATCATCAGAGTCCATGGTCACTGGTGGGGCAGTGGTGGCAGGCTCCGTAGCGTCCGTTGGCCGCTTTGATTTTTTGGTAGGCTTGTCTGGGGTCCTTGATTTTCACGCGGCACTGCGTTGCATGATGGCTGTATCCTCTGTCTGTATCATGGCTTTGGAGACCTTCTCGTAGGTCTTTGCATTCCGTTTGTTGGAGCGCAGCTCCGAAAGCACAGACTACTCGCCCCCCACACCGATCAGATCGAAGAGTTCCCGGTCAGTCTATGCCGGGTCCCTCTTTCTATTCAGAGATTACATGAACTCCTCTGCTGGAGAGCTCTGCATTGCTCCCGGTGCTGCGGAGCTCGCCCCGATGTGCAACCAGAACGTCAGATTCAAACCGCCCAGACAGGAAAATGAATTCAAATTTTCGCGGGTCATTTCCTGTGTGGCTGGGCAGAGAATCCAAGCTCGGGCTGCTGTCCAGAGCGTCAACAGAGTGGTGCAGTGTGGGATAGCTCCCGGAGCTACTAAGTTCGATTAGCATCCACACCAAGCCTAATTCGAGCTAGCCGTGTCGAATTTAGCGTTACTCCACCTGCCGGGGTGGAGTACCAAATTCGAACTAAAGAGCCCTCTAGTTCGAATTAAATGGCTTCCTGGTGTGGACGGTTGAGCGGTTAGTTCGAATTAACGCTGATAAATTCGAATTAAAGTCCTAGTGTAGACCAGGCCTAAGAGATCTTTGTAACTGTTAATTCTGTTTGTTGAGAAGAAGGAAGGAAACTGAGAGTTATGCACTCATTGATGCCAGCCACGCACATGTCATCTCACCAAGGGATTTCCTATAAAGATTGAAGAGGAGGCAGAGACTAAATTAGTGTCTCTCAAATTCTGCATGTGAGAACTGTCAGAGATGAGGACAACTGCCTACTACAGCTCTGAGTCTATTTAGAGGAATGATTAAAACCCATCATATTGCTGCTCCATTTACTCCAGCTAAGCCTTACAAATGTGTCAACAACACCGTGTGATTAACTGTCAGAGGCTGCAGAAAGGCTGATTGTATAAGGAATGACATTTGGTCTCTATCGAGAACCATAAGAAGATCATCAGTGGTTACTAAAGACATCTCCATGCAGTATCTTAGTCTGAAGACTGATAGTGAGGAGTCTGGGATGTTAGCAGTGATATGTGATGCTGACATTTGTCTCCATCTTCTGATTTTGCATAGGAAGAGGAGGTTGTAGACAGGGTGGTAGTTTGAAAGATTGTCTCTTTATTGGCTTTCCCAAGAAAGTTAAGAATCTGTTTAGTAGGTATTGACCTGGACAGAGATTCCAATGCACTTGTGTGTATGATGAGCCAAACGTGGTCAAGGCTAAGAGGAGGATTACTACTGTCATTTCTCATTTTGATGCCTAACTTTTTAAATAGGGAATATATATATAAACTTTGTCTTTCTAATATTGCATTGCATTCTTGGGAAAAGATACAAGCTCTACTTCATTTATGTTAAGTATTATAAACATTACTTTTTGATTTATGGAGGACCTAGAGGGATCTTAGAGAAGACAAAGTCACCTTCCAAAGGGAAATACCCAAGATAATGGCAATAGTCCAGTTTCAAAATGAAGACTAGTCCAAGATTGCCAGCATATAGGGGTGACTCTCTACCCACATAAAAAGGAAAAAAATTGCTATGATCATTCTGCAGCACAAAAAGATTCTAAAACTATGATTGCTTGACGGTGTGACTTGCTTTATTGGCATAAGACGGCAAGGAATATATTTATATACTGGCAAATGAAACATGAGGAGAAAATCTCATAAAAAAGCATGCTGGATTTGCCTCACTGGTTTCATATTCATTTTATGATGTAGGGTATATCACATGTAAAGCTTTTGATACTAAAAGGTGTCTGAAACAGCTTGCATATGAGGAGAGATTAAAAAGATTGTGACTGTGCAGCTTAGAAAAAAGATGACTAAGGAAGGATCCGATAGAGGTCTATAAAATCATGAGTGGTGTGGAGAAAGTGAATAGAGAAGTATTATTTAACCCTTAACATGGTACAAGGGGTCACCCAATGAAATTAATAGGCAGCAGGTTTAAAAACAAATATAAAGAATTACTTCTTCTCACAACACATAGTCAGCCTGTAGAATCATGGTGAGGGGATGTTTTGAAGGCCAAAGGTATAACTGGGTTTGAAAAAGAATTAGATAAGGTCAGAGAGGATAAGCCTATCAATGGCTATTAGCCAACATGGTCAGGGACACAACCCCATGCTCTGGGTGTCCCTAAACCTCTGACTGCCAGAAGCTGGGACTAGACTACCAGGGATGGATCACAATTTTCAAAAAGAGAGAGAGGGCCAACTGTGGCAACTATCGAGGCATTGCCCTCCTCTCCAGTGCTGGGAAGATTCTTGCTATAATTTTACTAAATCCCTGCACCCTCTTGCAGAGGAAGTACTTCCAGAGTCCCAATATGGCTTCAGACCATCACAAGGCACCACCAGTATGATTTTCACAGCCAGGCAGATCCAGAAAAAATATCAAGAACAACACCAGGAGCTGTATATGGCCTTTATCGATTTGACCAAAGCCTTTGACTATGTTAACTGTGAGGCTCTGTGGAAAATCATGTCAAAGTTTGGCTGCCCAAGCAAATTTATCACCATTCTAAGACTCCTTCATGACCAGATGACTACCTCCATGCTGTGCAGTGACTCTATCTCTGAGCCCTTTGTCATCCGAACTGGCGTAAAACAAGGTTCTGTACTGGCACCCACCCTTTTCTCCATTTTCTTAGCAACTATGACAACATTAACCCAATACCATCTACCACAAGGCATTGGCATCCAATATCAGACTGACGGCAACCTCTTCAACCTTTATTGTCTCCATGACAGAACTAAAGTAATATCAGCAACAATAACCAAACTCAAATATGCAGATGATTATGCTGTAGTTTCACACTCAAAGGAGGATCTACAAACAGCCCTTAATTGCTTCTCTGAAGCTTACAAAAGCCTAGGGCTAACTCTGAACATCAGCAAAACAAAAGTTCTTCAACAGCCAGCTCCTGGTCAATCATCAGACCCAGCAAGGAAGATCTACATTGACAGAGAAGAACTGGAAAATGTAGAACAGTTTGTTTATCTTGGCAGCCTTTCTCACAGAGAAAGGACATAAACGTCAAGATTCAGCACAGAATCCGCTGTGCCAGCCTTGCCTTTTGCAGACTGTCTCGCCGGGTGTTCAACAATCACAACATCAGAACACGCACAAGACTTTTAGTTTATAAAGCAGTGGTGATCACAGCTCTCTTCGATGGTTGTGAAACTTGCGTGACTTATAGAAAACACCTGAGAAACCTGAAACACCAGCACTTTCTTCGGAAGATCCTCAACATAAAGTGGGAAGATTGCTGCACTAATGTCAGTGTCCTCACAGAGGCCTGCATTGTCGGCGTTGAGGCCCTGATTATCCAGCACCAGCTGAGGTGGAGTGGGCATTGTGTTTGCATGCGTCATGTACACTTACCAAAATAATTGCTGTACGCCCAGCTTACCAAAGGGGAAAGGAAATGGGGAAGCCAAAGAAATGCATTGGAGGCATCCTCAAGATGATGTCAAATATCAGAGGGGTAGCCATGTTAGTCTGGTTCTGTAGAAGCAGCAAAGAATCCTGTGGCACCTTATAGACTAACAGACGTTTTGCAGCATGAGCTTTCGTGGGTGAATACCCACTTCTTCGGATGCAAGCAGATGATGTGGCATTGACACCACACACTGGGAGACAGTAGCCCAGGATAGGAATAACTGGCGAAGATTTGTCCATGAAGGAACATCCATTTTTGAGGAAAGTCACCTTGCCCTGGTTACAGAAAAATGCCAGAAAAGAAAGGACAGATGACGGTCACGCAGCAATCATGGCCCAATGCTGACTTCCAACACTATCTGCAATTTCTGTTAACGAGCCTGCAGCTCAAGGATTGGACACCAAAGGACCCATAAAAAATAAAACCCATGAAAGAGATCATCCTCGACCTTGAGGAATCGAACTATGACTCAATAATTGCCCTGTTCTGTTCATTCCCTCTGGCTGCTATCGGAAGACCAGGATACTGGGCTAGATGAACCATTGGTTGGACCAAGTATGGCCATTCTTATTTTTTTAGCTACTCAGACACTTCAAATTCAGTCTTCCCAACACTTAATGTTTTATCTGTCGTTCTAATCCTTTCCTTCTCTATCAGTGACAAATTCACTGTCCTCTCTGTCTCCCAGGCTTCATGTTCTGGGGTCATATTTGATTTTTCTCTCATCATTTCCCACTTCTCCTTTCTTTTGCTAAGTCCTGTTAGTTCTTCATTTTTAATATCACCAAAATCCTTCCTTTCCTTTCCTTTCCTTTCCTTTCCTTTCCTGTAAAACCACTGTCCATGCCTTTGTCATTTTTTGCCTTGATTAATGTACTTTTCTCCTCTGCTCCTGTGAAAAAAACAACGGCTACAATCTGTTTTTTCTCCTAGCACTGGTGTCAGACTACCATGTTGTTCCTTTTTGAATCCCTTCATCTGCTTCCTCACTTACTTCATCAGATGCAAGCTCCTTACCCTCACCTTCAAGTTTCTGTGTGATCTTGCCTCCATCTTCATCTTTGTTTCCATTTTCTCTTACTTCCTGTCTGGCTCCCTACGCCCCACCTAATCCTTTTCCCTAATTGTTCTTTCTTCTCTTCCAGCTCTCAGGCCATGTCTACAGCTACATGGTTGCAGCACCATAGTGTAGGTGCTTCCTACAGCAATGGGGAAGGGGCTTTTCCATCAGCATAGGTAATCCACCTCCCCAAGCAGCAGTAGCTGGGTTGGCAAAATAATTATTCTATTGGCCTACTTGTGTCTACACCAGTGTTTAGATTGGCTTAACTTTTAACTATAGACCAGATATCAGCTGCACACCTTCACCCTCTGCTTAACAACTCTCCTGTGTTCATCTGTCAAGCACCTTTCTTTTTCAGATCTTTTCCTAAATCTCATTTCTTCAGCAGTCCTTTTGCAGGATCCTTCTCATTAGTAATTTCCACATCTTCCCTTATCTGAACTGTTATCTGACATCTTATCTTGTATTCACTTTTTCTTATTCTTTGACTATAAACTCTTCATTGCCAGGAATGCAAATACATGATCAGATGGCCAAAGAGCAAGCAGGGTTGTTTGATTTATGATACGTTTGTGAGTGAGAAGGCAAAAAAATCATAGAATTGTGCAAAATGAAGAATCTGACTTTTTTTCAGTGGCCCTGTTAAACTTTTTAGATTGTTTTTAAAATTGTATGAGATTGTAGATTCAGGGTTGATTTACCTAGTCCATGGCTATTGCAAGCAAGAAGAGGAAGAGGAACTTCTCTGCAGAGTTGTACTTTTTATTTCCCTTTACCTTACACCCCTTAAATTTCTCTGACTTGAATATTCTCTGAATATTTACAGGTCCACATTATGCTGGAGGCTCAGTTTAAACATTTATACAGCAGAAAACTATTTGAAATGGCTTGACTGGCCAACGTGATAGGAATAAATCATGGCAGAACTGTTTTTAAAAAGTTGTGATAGCCTATTCTCATAGCTTATTAGAAATAAACTGATTTACTAGTATACAAGTGTGGCTCAAAGTTTTCTGTTTAAGTAATATTTAAAAACTTTCGATAGTTTCAGTTTCAGGCCTGGTTTACACTATCACAGTTAGGTCAACGTAAGCTGCCTTCATCGACCTAGCTGTGGAAGAGTATTCATTTAAATTTGGCTCCCACCGACATAAGTGCCTGTACACCAGTAACACCACCTCTCTGAGCAGTGTAGAGTTATGGTCAGTGTAATTAGGTTAACGCAGTGTCAGTGTAGACACTGCGTTGCTTACATTGACTGTTTCTCGCTTCCAGGAGCCATCCTACAATGCCCCACACTGACAATACAATCCATGCAAATGTTCCTGTCGAGGACCCACACCGCCAACACAAGGAGCCAAGTGTGTGCACACAAGTGATTTTAATAACTGGTGTGACTGTGTGCTGACATAAGTTAGGTTGACATAATTTTGTAATGTAGACATGGCCTTAGTCAACAGTTATTTCTAATTAACTTTGTGTCAGTAACTTGAGAGTGAGGCATTCACTTCACTTATCCCCAAATTAACAGGAAAGACGGCGGGTCTCTGTAACTCTTTGCTCAGTATTAGTCAATGCTATAGATGTGTGTGTAAAACAGGACTGTATTAAAGAAGAAAAGGGCAGGCTAGATGGCTTAAGGAATGGATAATGAGATGTGAAGCCTTTTGCCTTTAGGATGGCTGGTTTGAATAAACTTCATGGCTGTGAAAAGAACGAGAAATACTTGTGGCACCTTAGGGCTGGTCTACGCTGGGGAGGTGGGGATCGATCAAAGATACACAACTTCAGCTATGCTATTCGCGTAGTTGAAGTCGAAGTATCTTACTTTGACTTACCTGGCCGTCCTCCCGGCATCAAGTCAACTGCTGCGGCTCCCCCGTCGATGCTGCTTACTCCTCCTGTCAGGGTGGAGTACGGGCGTCAATTCGCGGATCGATTGATTACTACCCGCCCCCTTCGAGACTAACAAATTTATTTGGGCATAAGCTTTCATGGGTTGTGGTAATTGACACCCATGTTTTCAGTCTCTGCAAGGGGGTCAGTGAATTAATTGGTCTTGGAAAGTGAATTTCTTTCTTATCCCCAGAGTTGCTCCCTGCAGGTCTGATTTGAAGTTGGTTGACAGGGTGATTGGATAACTTTGCATTGCGCTGCTCATGCTTTCTACTTCTATCTTATAGAGGATTTTTGTTTTCAGGGCTATTAATCTAGCACTAGCATTAATGAATTCACAGTCATTAAGTTTAAAAAAACCAAAACCCCAAAGTAAAGGGGGAAATGTTTTCAGCCACTTATGTATATTTGTGTTATCTCTATTGGAATTGTATAATATAGAAATGAAAGATTAATTATATGTTCTGTGTTTAGATTTCTCTTAACAAATTTCTTCTCCTCTGATAGGTGGTTTGTGACGAAGGTGACAGTTATGCCTATTCTAAATATGGACGATTTTGTCATGAGATCAAAATGAACTATTCTCCATATGTGAATTATTTTACTCGGGTATACTGGAACAGATCCTACTTTGTGTATAAAATCAACACTGTGATATCCTTCCAATCTTGAAAAATCATGGAGACTTCTTTTTGAAGATTGACCATGTATGGAATTAATAGACGTTTCTATTTTAAAAGTGGCTTTTTTGCAGATCGAAGTGGGATCATGCAGAATGCTCATTCTGTTAGTTTACCAAACTGGAACTCTGTGGACTACAGCTCAACAAGCAAGAGTACTATCCTATAAGGAAATGTGAGCACTAGTCAATTTTACAGGCTCTACAAAGTGTGACCGTCTTCCATGATTCTTACATTTGTCTTTCCAGTTTTTCCCATTTTGAATCATCCTAATTTTCATGGAAATAAAATGTCTAATTTAAATATTACAACAAATAATTAAATAACTTCTAGATGGACCTACTTTGGAAAATACAGATTTAAATTCAAGTTGTTATACAGCTTTCATTTTTTAGCATTTGAAACCATCAAAGTGTCCCAAGTAAGAGACCATGCAAATAGTTTGACTTTCTGTTAATAGGACTGTCTTTAACTATGTGCATTCCTATTACACACACATTCAAACATTTTCTGGGTGTAGGTATAGCATTTTTTTATGAGCCAAATCCTGAAGATTTTACTTAGACAAAACACCCATAAATTTGAATTCAATGCACGGAAAAGGGATCCACCTACATGGACAAGTTGGCAGGATCAGGATTTTAATTTGGACTGAGCAGATCTTTGGGATTTTGGCCACGTTAGATAACATATACTTATTCATTTTAATAGATATTATGTAGTTAGTCTTGGTAAAATATTGCCACAAATTTTATTTACCCCCCCCACACACACACACACAATGAAGTCATAGTAAAACAGTTGGTAACTACTTTTTAAATATATGCATAATGAATTAAGAGTATACTGTCATGGTAATTTTTCAAAATTTTAGAAAATATTTTGCCCCTAACTTTACTCCTTTCCCACATCATTCTAGTCAGTTTTCTTAATGAATTCTCTATTTATGAAATTTATTTTGTTGCTTCTTGCTGTGCTTCTGCTATAATGGATGTTTGTTTGCATCATATTTTTGACCTGATCTTGGAGTCCTGAAACAAAACACTGCAAAAGAAATGAACATCTTGCCTGAGGACTGCAAAACCATTCCTGCTGTGTCTGCTGGAAAAATGTAAATCCAAAGAATTCAACTTCTATGAAGTGAGCATATACAGCAAGAATATGGTGCACGTGTATGCTTACCATTTCCTCTGTGCACATAGGTTTATTTATTGTTATACTAACAGTGCTGCATTATCAAACAACTCTGGAGTGATCTTTTTTTTCAAAATGCTTTATTGTTGCAAATGTCATCATATCTGTAGTCCAGTTTTCATTTCTAGATGTGCTAATTTTTGAGGCCTGAAAACCTTGACAATGTTTTAAATTATCCACTTTATTTGAAACCATGGCTCAGATAAATCCATTAAACAAAATAATAATGGGCTTGGTGATCTGACGGAAAAATGTTTTTTAGTATAATTGAGTGACAGGGTATAGTAAGTAGCCTTATATCAGATGTAGCCTTGACATATCCATTATATTAAGAATGGGTGTGGGTGTTTGTGTATTGTATATGAAATCCACTCACAATATGCACTATTTGTGTGTTTATACACAAGTGCATATGTGTATCTGCACTGAACATTTTTCAGACTTTCCAGTCACTACAGTAATCTAATGCATTATCTTCAGCTACTGGAAGCTGTGGGAACCTTTTAGTGGTCTTTTCTGTGTGTGATAGAATGAATGTAGATGTATTTAATATGTTGAAATAACTCTAGAACTCCATATGCAGTTGGAGTTCATTATGATTGACTGTCAGGGATGTCATACCTGTGTCTCATTCCTAGTAAATGCATGAGCCTAAATGTTCATGAATTCCATTTCATAATAGCAATAAGGCATTCCAGGTAGTGAATTTCAGGGTGACTGTTGCACTCCTTGGTGGCTGAAGTCACTTAGCCAATGGCCTCATGCCTTATAACAGCATTCAATGTGCAATATTTTAATTACCCTGAATGGACTGCATATTGTGTTTTATGCAGTACTATGAGTGTATAGTACTGAGTAGTACATAGTGTGAATACATACACACAGAATACATATGTATAGAAAAATACAGCTAACGCCCATTCTACACATCTGAAAATAAATCCCACCTGTAGCACATTGGCCTTTATACGTTTGAATAGACATGTTAGCTCTTTTTTGAACTGTGATATAATATTGTTAAGTGTTGTCATTCTTTTTAAGTAGTGATGCTACTTCAGTTGATTCTGCTTTAGGAGAATCAAAATCAGGAGGATTTTTTTATGTGTTCATTATTATTTTTATGTATATATATATATTAGAAAAAATTGTATCACAGTAGCATTGGGTTATCAAGCTAAAGAAAATAGAAAAAGAGTCTTGTAACTGTGGGAAAATGTAGCCATTGTAATCCCTGTAAAAAGGCAAAAATATTTAAATAATTAACCTAAAACTTTGGTTTGAACATCCAATCCAGTTGCTGACCTGCTTATGAAATAGCCAAAAAAAAAAAAAAAGTGTCATCTACTAAAGGTCTATTCTATTTCCCACTTTTTGTGTAGAACGCAAGTTCTGCGGTGTTCTGGGAAGGATTAAATAGGGCTTTTCATACAAGTAAGCTGCAGTTATGCCCTAATTTGCTTTCCAGCATAGGTCACTAGCATTACAAGCCAACTAAATGAATAAAAACTCATAGTTGTGAGGGTGGGAGAACATACTGAAAAATCACATCTGTTTTACTGTAGAAGTTGCAATCCAGTTGAAATATGTGCCTTGAAAGCTTTATTAAACAAAATCTTTCAATTTGTGTTTGTTTTTGTGAAGATTTTTAATCCATTTCCTTTGTGGTTTATGTAGTTTCAATTGTATCTCATTTTCAGCAGGAAAAGATCCTAGCAACCTCCTCCAAAGGTGCTGCTGCTCTGAATCGCACAGCTAGCCTCTGTGCCAGCCATTTTGTTTATAACCATTGACTCCACCAGCCTAGAAAGAGTGATAAATTTGAATGGCAAGTTGTTGTTTTTGTTCTGGCTTCCTCCTTCCCCCTATGAGCCCTCAGTGAACAAAAATATTATCTGAAAAGGTTATAGGTGGTGGAAGATAAAGCAGTAAAATACTCGTAACCTTTCACCTTTAGATCTCTGGTTTCAGATTTAGTCAGAACACAAGTGAAATGAGATTGGTAATCTCAGTCTAGTCCCTAAAGCATACTTGTCCAGACTGAGTCCAAACTACCACATAATTTGACACAATTTTGCATTATTGTCTAGAAGAAATGTAGGACTGTATTAGCAAGGGTGATCAAGGTGATGGTTAAGATGCTTTGTCCAAATGATGCAACACACTTATTAATTAATATATTGAAAGAGCACTTTCACTTCCTCCAAAATAAATTATTATTTTTAAGCTAACAGCCTCCATCCTTATTACACCATATTCTCATAATTTAAGCACCGTTGACTCATTCCATCCCACATGAGTATTAGCCATTCTTGTTCTTTAGTCACATTGAGGGTGACTACATCAAATCTCAAACTCCAAAAAGTTCAGTTCAGGGTACTCATTCAGATTTTCATCGTAATGAAATCTAAACATTAGGTGACCCTTTTCCCCCTTAGTATGTACAAATATCTCCATTGCTTTTCCAAATCTTTTGGCTTTAGACATTCCCATATCACATTTTTGCCATCTCTCCTCCCCCTCCCCCCAATATTTCAAATTTTACCTCAAAAGGTTTTTCTTTGTATCTTGTTTTGTTTGGTCCTCTCTTCTGTCCCACAAATAGTTGATTGTATTATTCCCTTTGATCCATACCTCCATCCTAGAGGTGTTCCCATACATGTATATCCATGTATCCCTAAATTTTCCCAAATATTCAAAAAACATAAAAGCCAAAAACCATTTTTTCACCCTTTTTGAATTATGCAGATCCTCAATATTGAAGCCATGGCCATTATTCTATAGGAATAATGTCCGATGCTTCTGGCTATATTATTTTACCTCTATTTTTACTCTAGATGTTTTTTTTTCTCCCTAAAATATAATGCACACAACACAATTCTTCTATTAAGCACAAAATTCAGAGCAAAGCGAGCATAAACAATAAACCAATTATAGAAATTGTAGCACTGTAAATCCAAGGTCCGTACAAGAAAATCTCCAGTGCAATTGGGCATTCCTTTCCCTCTGTAAGATAAACTAAAAGCAAAAGAAAGGAACACTATTTAATCTTCAGGTCATAACTAATTATGATGTGTGGACTCACTTTCACTCCCCCCCCCCTTGTTAATCTGCACTGTAGTAGGTGAAATTTTATTCATGATGGAAAATGGTCCAACACATCTAGACTCCAGGACATGATTTTATTTAATGTTAATTTCAAATACATTACTCTATCTCCAGTTTTCCATAATTTACTGACTTGAGCCACACAAGAATCCAGTCTCTTCCTTTTTCAGTGGCATCAGTCAGTTTAAATTCCATTTTCTTAAGTTCTGTCAGTAACTCCCTTACCCACTGAGTAACTGATACCGCCTCTTCTTCTTCTGGGTACAATAAAGGGCTCCACAATCTCATAGGCCTTCTGTGACGCTCTGTACCTGGGGGGAAAACACCCTGCACCCCCATGTTCATCCTTATAATATGATTGCGTGGTATCCAATGCAAAGTTTGTCATGTTGGGAGTCTGCAGAAGGCTCGTGATGCACTGAGCATTGTTGTTATAGTAATGTTATAGGTTTTAATTTAATTTAATATATAGTTATGAGGCTGAAAATATGTCCTTATGGCTTAAAACAAGCCCAGGCAAAACTCTCCAGGAGCAGAGGGGCAGTTCACACCAGTTCATCAGGGCATGTATGGGACAAACCAACCCAGCTTCACAGGAACAAAGGACACTGGCCTAGGCAGCAACAAAGGATCTGTTGGACTCTTGAGTGAGTCACCTCCCCTTCCCTTGGTCAGTTTGGGACTACGATGAGGTAATGCTCACCTGACTCTGAAAGGGGGGAGGGGCACAAAGCCAAGAGGGAAGAACGGACATGATCAAAGGGAGAGACATTTGCCATGCTCTCTCTTCCACCTCCATCTAGAGACACCACCATCAAGTGACTGAAGTGCTGATCAAAGGGGAGACCCTGGCTGAAGGGCAACCAGCCAGCCTGTGGTGAGAAGCATCTAAGTTTGTAAGTGCTTTCATTTGACCAAATCTGACTTCTTGTGTTTTAACTTATAATCACTTAATCTCTCTTTTGTAGTTAATACATTTGTTTATTCTTCTTCGAGTGATTGCTCCTATGCATTCCAGTTAGGTGTGCGTGTCGCGCGTGCACGGCTCTTCGGAAGATTTTTACCCTAGCAACTCCGGCGGGTTGGCCGGGTGCCCCCTGGAGTGGCGCCGCTATAGCGCTAGATATATACCCCAGCCGACCCGTCCGCTCCTCAGTTCCTTCTTACCGCCCGTGACGGCCGTTGGAACAGTGGAGTGCTCCTTTGACGTCCACATCCCTAGCTTATCTCTGGTTCTTGTTGTATTTAGTGTATATAGTTATTTAAAATAGTTAGTTTAGTTAGTTCATTAGTGGATTAAGGGGAATCGGGGGGGCTTAGCCCCTCTTTTCCTGAACCGGTGCGGGCTCATGCCCAAGGCACCAGGGTTTAAGCCCTGTTCGGCTTGCCAGCGGCCTATGCTGATTGGAGACCCTCACGACTCCTGCCTGCGCTGCTTAGGAGAGTCCCATCGTGCAGATAAGTGCCCTATTTGCAAGTCATTCAGGCCGAGGACAAAGAAAGAGAGAGACTTTCGGTTAAAGCAGCTATTGATGGAGTCGGCACTTAGCCCTACGGTGCCGACACCAACAACTCAGCAGTCCTCTTCGGTGCGGAGCGCACCAGCGGTCCCGAGCCGGTCCGGTACCGAGACTTTGAAAAAACAACAGCCGGCACCGGCGTCCCGGCACCGTTCCCTCTCTCCTGCGAGGAAGCGTAAGCCGGCGCAGACAGCCTCCAAACCTCCTGCATCGGGACCGTTCACCCAGCCACCTCCGGCACCGACTGGTGGTGCACAAACCGTGCACAGTACCGTTGACTCCGGCACCGCAAGAGCCGTTGAGTCCGGTACCGCCCTGCTCCCCAGTGCAAACCGTGGTCGAGCTGCCTCTCCCGTCGACGCCCGAGACTTTCTCGACGGCGAGAGAACTGATTGAGCTCACAGAGCCACCGTGTCTCCAGCCCCCGGCACCGCCGGTGCAGGCTGTGAAGTCAGTGGGCAAATCGGCCATCATGAGGCCTCCTTCCTCTGACAGACGGGATAGAAGGCATTCCAGGTCCCGGTCCCGATCCCGGAGACGTTCGCCTTCTCGCTGATCCAGATCCCGGCACCGGTCGCAATCCCGGTACCGTTCTCCATCTCGGCGCCGGTTGCAGTCCCGGTACCGCTCCACATCGCACTCCCGGAGACGATCCCGGTCCCGGTCACCTGACCGTCGGTACCAACGAAGGTCCGGATCCCGGTACCGCTCCCGGTACCGGTCATCTCGCAGCCGCTCCCACCGACGTCAGTCGAGATCTCGGTCGACCTCCCGGCACCGGCACGGTCAATGGTCCCGTTCTCGCTCCCGGCACCGCGACGACCGGCACTGTTCCCCGGCACCGTCCGGGACAGACCGGCGGCATCGACAGCACAGTCCAACAGTGCCTCTGCCCCCCTGTGGCCTTCCCGCCAGCCTTCAGTCTCTTCCCAAGCAGGCAGTGTGGGCGATCGACGCGCCGACCCCCAAGGGCAGGACCACGGCCCCCAACAATGGGGCTTCTGGACCCCCTGGGCCTACCACGAGGCTCAAGGGGTCCCCCTCATTCAGCAGCCCAGGACTTCCGACCACAGGGCGCCAGAATCCACGGTCAGCGGACCTCCCCCATCACCGTTGGTGGAGGAACCGCCGCCACCTGTAGTGGGAGAGCATCCCACAGACACGGAGGCCTCGCAGCACATGGACGAGCCCCCGCCGGAAGCCCTGACCCAGGGCCTGTCATCGTCTTCCTCACCAGATGAGGCGGTGGCGGGGGCGTCGACATCGGGCCCTCCACCGATTGACCTGCGGGCCCACCAGGACCTGCTTCGACGGGTGGCCCAGAGCATTAACCTCCCTGTCGAAGAGGTTGCTGAGGACAATGACCCAGTGACCACCATAATTGGAGCTGAGGCCCCGCTGCGGGTGGCCTTGCCCTTCATTTGGACTATACAAAGAAATGCCAATACGGTGTGGCAGTCACCAGCTTCCATCCCTCCCACCGCTCGAGGGGTGGAAAGGAAATACTTTGTTCCACCCAACGGGTATGAGTATTTGTACACGCACCCAGCCCCGGACTCCTTAGTAGTGCAGTCCGTTAATGACCGGGAGCGACATGGCACCAGTGTCATGTCCACCAGCATGGCAGCTCCAGCACCAAAATCAAAAGAAGCGCGGAGGATGGATCTGTTGGGCCGGAAGGTATATTCGGCCGGTGGCCTCCAGCTAAGGATTGCCCATCAATTGGCCCTCCTCGGTCGCTACACTTACGATACCTTGGTGTCACTCTCAAAGTTTACGGAGCTGGTACCAACAGACTCCCGACCTGAATTCTCAGCCCTTATTGAAGAGGGCAGGAAAGCCTCCCGGTCATCCCTCCAGGCCTCTCTGGACTCGGCAGACTCAGGAGCCAGAACTTTGGCCGCGGGAGTGACCATGAGGCTGCAATCTCCTGGCTGCAATCCTCCACCTTGCCGCCCGAGGTCCAGTACACTCTTCAGGACCTTCCATTCGACACCAAGGGCCTCTTCTCTGAAAAAACGGACTCGAGGATTCAGACTCTCAAAGATGGCCGAATCGCCATCCGTACCCTGGGCATGCACACGCCGGCTACCCAGCGGAGGTCCTTCCGGCAGCAGCCGTACCGCCAGTTTAATCAGGTCTGGCCACGGCCTGATAATAGGCGCAGAGGCAGGGTGAACCGCCGTAGACCGTCGGGCAACCGGGGTAATCAGTCCCAAGCGCCCTCCAAGCCCCCTCAGGGGCCTAAGCAAGCCTTTTGATGGGACGCCCGAGGACGGCCCATCAGTGTATTCACCGAATCCTTCCCCGTTATTTTTCGACCGTCTTTCCCACTTCCTCCCGGCGTGGTCCCAGATAACAACGGACAACTGGGTACTTCGCACGGTGGAGTATGGTTACCGCCTTCAGTTTGTTTTGCCCCCTCCCACCCACCCACCCTCCCCGTCCCTCTTCAGGGACCCCTCTCACGAGCAATTCCTCCTGCAAGAGGTCGAGACTCTGTTGAGTTTGGGTGCCATAGAGGAGGTGCCGAACGACATGCGAGGCAGGGGATTTTATTCCCGATATTTCCTAATCCCCAAGGCGAAGGGAGGTCTACGACCCATACTAGACATCCGAGAGCTCAACAGATACCTACTCAAGCTCAAGTTTCGCATGGTAACCCTGGGGACCATTATTCCTTCCCTGGATCCGGGAGACTGGTTTGCCGCCCTCGACATGAAGGACGCGTATTTCCATATCGCGATTTACCCTGGACCCAGAGGTCGTGTGTGCCGGAGTCCCATTCCGCCCTCCTCGCCCGTCGATCACCCTGACCACGGATGCCTCAGCATTGGGGTGGGGGGCACACCTCGGCGACCTACACACCCAGGGTCTCTGGTCGCCCCGAGAGCTCTCCCTCCCTATCAACGTCAGGGAGCTGCGGGCGATCCGCTTGGCGTCTCAAACCTTCCACGCCCATCTCCAAGGGCGATGTGTGGCTGTTTTCACGGACAACACGACGGCGATGTTTTACGTCAACAGACAGGGCGGGGCTCACTCCTCCCTGCTTTGCAAGGAAGCAATGCTCCTTTGGGACTTCTGCATAACCCACTCTATTCACCTGGTAGCGTCGTTTCTTCCAGGAGTGCAGAACACGCTGGCCGACCATCTCAGCAGGTCATTCCTCTCCCACGAATGGTCCCTTCGTCCCGATGTGGTGCACACAATTTTCCAAAGGTTTTGGGGTTTCCCCAAATAGACCTGTTTGCCTCCAAAGAGAACAGGAAATGCCACCAGTTCTGCTCTTACCAGGGTCGCTCCCAGGGCTTCCTATTGGACGCATTTCTCCGCTCCTGGACGGATCACCTGCTGTATGCCTTCCCTCCGTTCCCCCTCGTACACCGGGTGCTACTCAAGCTTCGGAGGGACAGGGCCCGCCTCATACTCGTCGCTCCGGCCTGGCCGAGACAGCACTGGTACACCCTGCTGCTCGAGCTCTCGGTACAAGATCCCATCCCTCTTCCCTTATGGCCGGACCTGATAACACAGGACTTCAGCAGGCTTCACCACCCGGACCTGCAGTCCCTACATCTTACAGCTTGGTTCCTACGTGGCTGACCCAAGCGGAACGTGACTTCTCTGTGGCGAAGCAACAAGTCCTGATGGAAAGCAGGAAGCCTTCCACTCGAGCGACCTACCTCGCGAAGTGGAAGCGTTTCGCACTCTGGTGCGACCAGAAGGGTCTCAATCCTTTCACAGTCCCTATTCCTACGATCCTGGACTACCTCTGGTCTCTCAAGGAGCAAGGCCTCGCGGTCTCCTCCTTGAAGGTGCACCTGGCGGCAATTTCTGCCTTTCGACCTAGCGTAGGAGGACGGTCCATCTTTTCCAACCAGATGGTTTCCTGCTTCCTTAAGGGACTAGATCGCTTGTACCCGCCGATACGGCGCCCTACACCCTCTTGGGATTTGAACTTAGTTCTCGCTAAGCTTATGGGAGCCCCATTTGAGCCCTTGGCCACATGTTCCCTTCTTTATTTATCATGGAAAACGGCATTTCTCGTTGCTATAACATCAGCAAGACGAGTTTCCGAGCTGCACGCCCTAACGGCTGGTCCGCCGTATACCATCTTCCATGCGGACAAGGTACAGCTTCGGCCACACCCAGCCTTCCTCCCTAAAGTGGTGTCGGCCTTCCATCTGAACCAGGACATTTTCCTCCCGGTCTTTTTCCCGAAGCCGCAGGCCTCAAGTTGTGAACAACAGCTTCACACCCTTGACGTCCGCAGGGCCCTCGCATTTTACATAGAGCGAACGAAACCCTTCCGGCGGTCGCCCCAGCTATTTGTAGCGGTTGCTGATTGCATGAAAGGCAAGCCGGTTTCCTCTCAGAGGATTTCCTCCTGGGTAACATCATGTATCCGGACATGTTACGAGCTTGCTCGTGTGCCAGCTAGCCGCCTCACCACTCATTCTACGAGAGCGCAAGCCTCGTCTGCCGCCTTCCTAGCTCATGTTCCTATCCAAGACATCTGTAGAGCGGCCACCTGGTCTTCTGTCCACACCTTCGCTTCCCACTATGCATTGGTGCAACAATCTAGAGATGATGTAGCCTTCGGCTCAGCAGTCTTACACTCTGCCACGTCTCACTCCGACCCCACCGCCTAGGTAAGGCTTGGGAATCACCTAACTGGAATGCATAGGAGCAATCACTCGAAGAAAAGACGGTTACTCACCGTTGTAACTGTTGTTCTTCGAGATGTGTTGCTCCTATCCATTCCAGACCCGCCCTCCTTCCCCACTGTCGGAATAGCCGGCAAGAAGGAACTGAGGAGCGGATGGGTCGGCTGGGGTATATATCTAGCGCTATAGCGGCGCCACTCCAGGGGGCGCCCGGCCGACCCGCCGGAGTTGCTAGGGTAAAAATCTTCTGAAGAGCCGTGCACGCGCGGCGCGCACACCTAACTGGAATGGATAGGAGCAACACATCTCGAAGAACAACAGTTACAACGGTGAGTAACCGTCTTTTCTATCTGAAGCATATGTTTGGTTTGAAGAATGTCAGAGACTCCCCTTGGGATAACAAGTCTCGTATAGATCAATTTCTTTGTTAAATTGACGAACTCATAAGCTTGCAGCATCCAGCTGGCATAACTGGACACTGCAAGATGGAGGTTCCTAGGGTTGTGTCTGGGACCAGAGAGATAGGCTAGTGTCATTCTGTTGCACAATCCAAGCAGCAGCTGGCCAGAAGTGCTCACTCACATAGCTGGGAGCAGCTTACATGCCAGAGGCTGTATGTGAACAGCCCAGGAGTGGGGGTTCTCACAGCAGAGCAGGGTAAGGCTGGCTCCCAGAGCCAAAGATTGGAGTGGCCTAGTAGATCACTGGTCCAGACAACACCAGGGGAAGGTCACACCTTCCCAAGAGAAGGTAATAAGGCTGGTAGCCAGTACCCAAGCGATCATTACTTCAGATTGCTGCCAATACCATTAGCAATTTATCATCCCCATCTTTGCCAGTTTCTTGCACTACTTTGCATAGAGCTTATTTAATAGTTTGATTCATCCTTTCTACTGTCCCTGACGATTGAGGAGGATAGGGGATATGTAGTTGTTGATTTATTCCTAAAGCTTTTTAATAAACTTCTAATTACTCTGCCTACAAAATATGGCCCATTATCTGAAATAATGACGTTTGGAGTTCCATACCTACTAAATACTACTTCCTATAACTTTTTGGCAGTGGTCTCTGCAGTATGACTTCTGGCGGGAATCACCTCCACCCATCCAAATAAAGGAATCTACCATCACTAATAAATACTGATTCCCCTTTGGGTCTTAGGCAATTTATCAATATAATCAGCTTGTATTCTACTCCATGGCCCCACCAGAGCCACCCAGAGGATTCAGGGGGCCTGGGGCAAAGTGGGGGAATTGCAGTGCTTGTACTCCCTCGGCAGCAGTCCGGGTCTTTGGTGGCATTTGGGCGGCGGGGGGCCCTTCAGTCGCTCCACGTCTTTGGTAGCACTGAATGGCCCCCTGCTGCCGAAATGCCACTGAAGACCCCGACCGCCACCGGGACAGGGCTTGGGGGCCCTGGGCAAATTGCCCCACCGGGCAGCCCTGGACCCCACAATTCTTTAGTGCAACAAGGGTCCTGAATTTGGTGGTCTATTTCCATCTGCTGCACACCTTATGCAGTTTTTTAAACAAAGTTTTCTACATCCCCTCACACCTTAGGCCATATTCCAATTTGTTTTACCTTAAAGAGAGAAGACTATCCCAATGTAAAGGAAAGATATTAAGAACAGTAAGAGGCCAATATGGTTCCATCAGGAGCTCTTTAATGATCTACACTCAGAAAGGAATCCTACAAGAAGTGAAAACATGGATCAGTTGCTAAAAGGGGGTACAAAATAATAGCGCAGGCATGTAGGGATAGAATCAGAAGAACTAAGTCACAAAATGAGTTACACCTAGAAAGGGACATAAGACAGTAAAAATTTCTCTTGCTCCTAATATATTTAAAGAAAGGAAAGTGTAGGTCTCTACTTAGTGGGGAAGGAGAGCTAATAACTGATGACCTCAAGAAGGCAGAGATCTTTAATGCTTATTTTGCTTCAGCCTTAACCTTTTTAGTGAATGGTGACCAGATATGCAGCACAATTAATATTAACAACAGGGAGGGAAGAACAAGCCAAAATAGGGAAAAAACAGGTTAAAGACTATTTAGCTAAATTAGATGTAATCAAGTCAGGCAGACCCTGATGAAATTCATCCTAGGCTACTTAAGGAACTAGGTAAAGAAATCTTGGAGCCATTAGCAATTTTTTTTTAAGAACTCCTGGAGGACGGGTGAGGTCCCCGAGGACTAGATAAGGGCAACCATAGTACAGTAGAACCTTGGAGTTAGACAGCTGGGGAATGGAGGTTGTTCATAACTCTGAAATGTTTGTAATGCTGAACAAAGTGTTATGATGGTTCTTTCAAAAAGTTTACAACTGAACATTTACTTAAAGCTTTAAACTTTACTCCCCACTGCCTTCTGCCCCTACCTCCCCACTGTTCCCTATTCCTATCCCCCACCCAATTCACCTAATCCATCCTGCATTTCCCCAGCTACACCCTGCTCCCCCTTGCCTTGCTCCACCATGAGCCCTCAGTTGTACAGGAAACAGGATGGTGGCCATGCAGGGTGCCCAGCCCATATAGAAGAGGAAGATGCCTCTGCAGTTGGACACCACCTCCTGGGTCCCAGTGCTGGTTAACAAGCTGGAGCGGCCACTCTACCTCACCCAGCAGGAGAAGGGGCTCTGTCCCCTGGAAATGTGCTGGGACGGGGGGAGGAACATGGTGAAAATGACAGAGCACTCCTTCCCTTCCCTGCCCCTTTGGGCAGGCTGAGCAGAGCAAGACCTGGGCAGTTTGGCACTAGAAGAAAAAAAGAGGCGGAGCAGTGGCATGTGACCTTGTGTGTTCCCCACACCTTGGGGGGGGGGGGGACAATGCCCCTCAACCCTCCCAAACTATACCCATGTGTGCAGTTGACCAGTCAGTTCGTAACTCTGGTGTTCACATCTGAGGACCTACTGTACCTATCTTTTAAAAGGGTGTGATGGGGTCTGCTTTCCCCGCACTAGCCCAGACAGGGTTGAGCCCATGGTATTGACAGTGGAAGTCCAACCTCCCTGGCAAGACTGGGCATGCTCCAAGTGCTCTAGCAGTATAAAGGGAGAGAGCCCAGCTCATTCTGGGCTGGAGGCTACAGAGGAAGGAGCTGCCTGGGAAGCACCTGCGGAGGGCCAGCCACAGCCTCTGACTGCACCGGGAATTGAAGCCATCCACGGCCCACCTGTACCCCGGCGACTGGAGGAACCCCTGGAAATGACCAGCCCTGCTGAACACAGTGGACCCGACACCTCATGGGAAACCCCAGCACAGACTCTGGTAGGAAGTGACCCAGGGAGGATGACACAGTGGTACCTCCTTCCCAGGGAAACTCTGTGTTTTGTTACCCCCCCCCCACTTCCCCACTGAGTCAGTGGCAAGCTGCTACACCACTGTTAGGGTCCTGGGTTGGGGCCTGGTGGAGTCAGGTGGGCCTGGGCCCCCCACACCCTATAGGGGGTGCCTCAATGCTATAGACTCTGGCCACTAGGCCATGCTGCTCTGCACTGAAGGGCTGCTTCATAGACTGACTGATAGGCCGTGTGGACCGTCACAAAGGGGAACAGAGGACCTGCGGAATTATAGATCAGCCTAACTTCCATACCAACAAGTTATTAAGCAATCCATTTGTAAGACTCTAGAGGATAAGATAAGGAACAGTCAGCATGGATTTGTCAAGAACAAATCATGCCAAACCAGTCAAAAATGTCTTCTTTGATAGGATTCCTAACTTTGTGGATGGGGAGAAGCAATAGACAGGATACAGCTTGATTTTAATAAGGCTTTTTACACCGTCCCACGTGACAGTCTCATAAACTAAGGAAATGCAGTCTAGATGAACCTTCTATAAGATGGGTGCACAACTGATTGAAAGACCATAGTCAGAGTAGTTAATTGTTTGCTGTCAAACTGGGAGGGTGTATATGTGGGTTCCTGCAAGGGTCAGTTCCAGGTTGCTACTATCAATAATTTCCTTGATGACTTGGATGATGGAGTGGAGAATATACTTATAAAATTTGCAGATGACACCAAGCTGGGAGGGGTTGCAAGCCCTTTAAAGGACAGAATTAGAATTTTTAGAAGTGTTCCTATTGGGCCGGATCCTTAGCTGGTGTAAATCAGTGGAGTTCCATTGAAGTCAGTGGAGTTCCATTGATTTACACTGAGGATCTGGCCAAATATGCTTTTAGACTCAATTGTATTGTTGAATGTGATGTTTTGGACTTTTTTGGTCACTTAGCCTCTATTGTGAAACAAATTGATGTGTTTGGTTCTCCTTTCAACCTTCTCTGTTTCAGAATTATTGAAGCTTCATATGAAAGTCGTGGAAGGTTTACACAAGTAGTTTGGAAGAGACAAGGGGTAATGGAGAATGCTGGGTGCCAAAATTTTTATCACAATTTGACTGATGCTTCTGGCTGACAAAAGCAGCTTCCAGACACATTCAGAAACATTTATGCATAGCAATTCCGGTCAAATGTGCCCTACTTATATTGGTATCTCTTTTCTCTTAGTATTAGTGTGGGATTTTTATCCCTTGCTGGGGAAGGACAAAAACCAGTCCTCATGTACATTTGTGCAATCAGATGCCTTTGTCTGTTAAGTAGAAGAAAGGCCATGGGGCTATTATGTAGCCTAGGGGGTTTGTTCTCTCCCTCATGTGAATGTAAATTCCATCAATGGGAATGACGTATGCACATCAGGGAGGAAATAGATGTCTAAATTTAGATCACTGGCAGTACATGTTGACAAATAAGGTCTAGCTTCTCAATGCTAGAGAGATGTTGTGGAGATCCTTGGTCTGGGAGAGAAGAGAATATGCACACGTAGACTCTGATTCACATTTCAGATGGGTTGCACCCTTGCCACTTTGGCTTGGGTGAACCCAAGCTCATAAGGGCACAGAGTAGAATGTCATACAACGAATGAAGATTTGACTTAATCTTTTTATCACCACTAGTGGCTTGACCCAATCTTTGTATTATGTTTCCTCGGATGAAAGAAGTAGGAATTCATCCTTCACTACTCCCAGTCACAACAGCTACAGTTAGCGTTTTTTTCCATCATTGATGAGAATTTTGTGATTAACTTCTGTTGGTAAAAAAAAGACTAGCTGCCAAGCTACACAGAGCACTTATTCAAGTCATTAAAGTGAAGTGGCAGCTTGTCACGTGGTATGCACACCCTGTCCTCCTTTCAGGTGTGGCAGGGTTATGATACCACCATCGTTAGTCTTTAGGCTGAAAGCAGCATGGTCTAGCAGCCAGAGTCAATATAATAGGCTTCAGGTACAGGGCAGTGCAGTCTAATGGCTAGTACCCAGGGGCCACCACAAGGGGAGACCGCAACTCAGGTAGGCGGCCCCAGGCAACTCCACCAGGCCCAACCCAGGGCCCTAACAGTGGTAGAGTGGTCTGCCACTGGGTCCCCATAGTGTCCCACCAAAACACTCTGACCTCACTCACTTGCTCACCCTCCCTGGGCCACTTCCTACCACATTTCCAGAAGCTGCAGTCCATGGGGCATTGGGGTCTCTGAGCTCCACAGCACAGATGAGTCCCTGGAGCGCTATTGTCCACAGACCTCTAGTCTGACTCTCAGAATCTTCAGCTCCCAGCCACAAGCAAGGGTTGTGACAGCTCTTCAGCTGACACCTCCTCCACCAAAGGTCTTTGCTCACTAGCAGTCGCTGGGGGCACTCTGCTGGTCGCCGCGAGGGCGGCAGGCAGGCTGCCTTCGGCGGCTTGCCTGCGGAGGGTCCGCTGGTCCCGCGGCTTTGGCGGACCTCCCGCAGGCAAGCCGCCGAAGGCAGCCTGCCTGCTGTGCTTGGGGCGGCAAAATGCCTAGAGCCGCCCCTGCCTGAAGGATAAAGGCTGTAGGGCCTAATCCTGCTTCCCTTACACGAACAGACCTCTTGACTTCAGGATTACTCCTATGAGTAAAGACTGCAGGATCATATCCATAAAGCAAAACTCTCATTGAAAATGAGGCTAATTATTCTTTCTTTTAGTAATAAGTATTTGTTGACTTTTATATGGTAAAATTTTCAAAAGTTTTATTTAAACCCCCTCGTTTGTTAAATCATTTCTTGTGTACAGTAGGATGAAATGGAATATGGTAGGGTATAATTTTCCTGGAAACTTATTTCTAATGTATACTGTCTGAAACTTGTAAAAACCTCCTCTGTAAAATATGAAAAACCTCGCTGCTTATTTTTCCCAACATATATTTCTTACTCTCCAGATTGCAAACAACCTGTGATGTAAAGTACCTCTCATCTGCTACTTACTGCAGCATTGTTCCAGCAGGAGTTATATAAATCTTCTTCCCTTACCTACAATACATCAGAAACAGCTTCTGGTTATTCTAGTCAATACTTGAATGCAGGGCCGGCTCTAGGTTTTTTGCCACCCCAAGCAAAAAAATGTTTTGCTGCCCTCACCCCAGCCCTGGGCTCTCACACACAACCCCAGCCCTGGGCTCTCACACACAACCTGGCAGGGGGTGTGGGAGGGAACTGCTGGGGGAGGGTCCGCTGGTCCGCCAAAGCCGCGGGACCAGCGGACCCTCCCCCAGCAGTTCCCTCCCACACCCCCTGCCGCCCCAGCCCTAGGCTCCCCCGCACCAGTGCTGACTCCGCCTGTTCCCCCCTTGCCTCCAGCCCAGGGTCCCTCCAGCCAGGGCTCCCACCTCCAGGACTGGCCGGGACCCGGGAGGGCAGAATCGGGGGACCGCCCTGGCAGGGGGCTGAGGAGCTGGGGCAGGGTAGCCCCAGAGGGAATGGAGCCCTGGAGAGTGGGACGCGGGCCCTGCATGGCAGCGCCCTACCCTCTATGGCCCTGCTGCTTCTGGCCGCCCTGCCGCAGTCCCTGGGTGGCTCGGGCCGCTTCGCTCAGCCCCGGCTGCGGCGCTGGGGGGGCAGCTGCCCTGTGGCACCTGTAGGCGGCTCCGTGTGCCCCGCGGGGCAGCCCCCAGCCAGAGTGTCCCACGTTCGGAGCCTGTTCGGCCCAGCCACAAGGTGTGGGCACTGCTCTCCCAAGGTGTGAACTGCAGCAGCCCCAGGGCACCCCCTGCGCACAACACACAGCTGCTGCCAGGGCTGGCTCTAGGCTTTTGCCACCCGAAGCAAACAAACAAACAAAAAGGTGTCCGGAAGGCTGCTCCTGAAAATGTGCTGCCCCCGGCACATGCTTGGTTTGCTGGTGCCTAGAGCCAGCCCCGCTTGAATGACAAGTAGACAATTATAGAGATGCTCTTTTGTGCTACTTTTGGTGATTCCCTCTTCCCCGCCTTGATATAAGTAAATTAGCTACAGATTTTAACCGCCACAACAACTAATGCCCCCAGTATTCCATCCTCATTCAGAAAACAATGCTTTGCCAAGGAGCAGTGTGTTCACATAACAGTAACACACGTAGCTATTTCAATCATCCCAGTTTGAGGCATATTAGAATAATCTGAGATGGAAAAACGGATGCTGCAATGCATTGTGCACAGGTGGTCTTTGTGGAATGTGTTGCAGAATTGCAGCCTTTGGGGAAGAAAGGGAGCGGAAATGGTGGCACGTGGGTGCACTCACAATCCCAGTTTAGTAGAGTTCCTGCTAACCATGAACAGCAGTGAAATAGTTAATGTTGCCTAATAATGACGACTTAATTCCACAAATAGTTAATAACCAAGCTCGCCTCTCTTAGAGCTATTGTTTAAGGCGGTCTGGTTTCAGTGCTATATTTCCGTTTGGAAAATATATTTCACAATTATAACATTTGGAAACATACCTTTGGAATAATGAAAGGTAAATGCTAAATAAACTGATGGAACTTGCTTCATTATCCCCTAAATCATTCCTGTCAGTTGGCTGCTAAGGTTGGCTCGTACTATCTATCATGAAGGTGATTTCACTGTCCAGTTATGCAACTTATTCCTTTGCCTGTTTTTAAACGATCTAAATTTTCTTTGCTGTAGACTGAGACCGCTGCTGCTGTTGATTCATTACACCTAAAGCACCTAAGCAAGGAGGTTTGAGTCAGACAACTCTCCAGTACCAGATTCGCTAGACTTGTCGAGACTTTCTGGGTCCACGTTGTAAATAAAGGGCGGGGAAGGGGCGGACTGGGTCCTCTGGCCCAGGGCAGGGGATCGCTCGCTCCGAGAGACCACCAGCCCCGCCCCTATTCCTGATTGGTCGCTGGGCAGGGGGCGGAGCGGGCGCTCCACGTGCAGTCGAGGTGTCTGGGTGCCGGTCGGCTCAGCGCCTGGAGCCGGTGCCGCAGCCTCCCCTGCCCGCTGATGCTCCCTGCCTTGCGAGCGGCTCCGCACCGCTACCGGAGGGGGATGTACCCGGAGTGGGGCCGCTGCCGCTTCTGGCTGCTGCTCGCCCTGCTGCTCCTGGCCGGGAGCGGCCGCCAGCTCCTCTGCAGGGCGGCAGGGCCCCGGGCTAGCGGCACTTCTCGCCTGCTCCGCTTCTACGGGCAGGTGCCGGAGAACAGCCCGGCGGGGACACCAGTGCAGGGGCTGCGGGTGCCGCTGCGGCGGCTGCTGAGCCCGCGGGAGCCGCCGGGGGAGTGGGCGCTGGAGGGGGCCGGCGCCTCTCGCTTCTCCTTGCACCTGGGGCCGGGGCTGCTGCTGCTACTGCGGACGGCCCAGTGCCTGGACCGGGAAGCCCGGCCGCGGTACACCCTGTCCCTGCGACGCTCCTCCCGGCGGGCGCTGCTGCGGGTCCGGGTGCTGGACCGGAACGATCACCGGCCCCGCATCCCAGCCGGGCCGCCCCTGGAGGTGGCCGAGCTGGCGCCGCTGGGCAGCGAGGTGGCCCGGCTGCGCGCCCTGGACGAGGACGAAGGAGCCAACGCGCTGCTCACCTACCGCTCCTGGCCGGCCGGCGCCGGCAGCCGCCTGCTCTTCGTGGTGCCCCGCAGCGGGCAGGTGCTCACGGTGGGCTCCCTGCTGGGGCGCCGCAGGCTCAGCCTCTGGGTCTCGGCGCAGGACCACGGGCTGCCCCGGCCTTTGCGGAGCCCGGCGCGGCGGCTGCAGCTGACGGTGCGGAGAGAGGGCGCCCGCAGGGCCCGCTCGCTCCTGCCCCCGGAGCAGCCGCCGGGCTCCGGCTCCATCTCCTACACGGCGCGGGTCCCGGCCGGCGCGCGGCTCGGGGACCCCATATTCACCGTGCCGGACACCCGCTACCAGGAGGCCGGCAGCTGGTTCGAGCTGGCGTCTCCCGCCGCCCCCGTGGAGCTGGAGCGGGCGTCAGGCCGCCTCCGCCTGAGCCGGGAGCTGCCCCGGGGCGGCCGCGCCGAGGCGCTGGTGAGAGTGCACCGGCGGGGCGGGCAAGGTAAGGCTGGTGCTGCCCGGGCGCGGAGCGGGAAGGCGGGCGGCGCTGGGTGCCCGAGCCGGGGGCCCCACTTGCCCTGCGCCCAGCCCAGGCGGTACTGCCGCCTCTCCCCGCAGAGCCGGCCGGTCGGGGTGCCAGGGTCGCGGCTGCTCCCCTAAAGGCTGCGGCGCTCTCGGACTAACACGGGTGCTGCACAGAACCGAGGGGACCCTGTGCCCTCTGCCGGCCCGGCCGGCTGGGGTGGAGGGAGTGGGGACAGGGCGAGTGTGTTTAACTGCACTAGAACTGCCTGCCCCCGGTGCTGCACTAATAGTATCGGTGGCCCCTGTGGTGTCGCCTAGTTCCTTTGGGTCTGAATGCGCGCCAACGTGTGGTGGCCGGCAAGCCAGCGTCTGGTGCGCGCTGCAAACAGCGCCAAATCCCCGTAACCTGGGAAGTACCGGTTTTATATTGCGGATGCTGTTGTGGGGTAGCTCTGCTTCAAATCTCCTGAAACGTGTTGCGCTCAAAACCCCCTACCATAGATGCTGTGCAGTATGACATCGATATGAGCCTATATAAGATGTGCCTGTCTGCACACTCAGAATGTGTGCCTGTTGCAATCCGTTGCTTTTGACTCTGATAGGAAGACATTGGGGATTTTTAAATGGTCTTCTGAATATCGTAGGATTTTCCGCCTCTTTCCAAATCAGGCTCATGAGCACTATAATGAATCAGGGACAGTGAGCATATGGTGAAGGGTCTGCTGGGGAAAGAGCATAGAGTAATTTGAAAACAAAGTATTTGTGAGGGAAGTTCAATTATGTGTTAATTCTGACCTGTGTTCTTAAAAATAATCCATAAATTGAACATCAGATAAAAATATTTTTTTAAACTGCCAAAACTGTGGCACACTGTTTGCTAAATTTGAGAAGAGCATTATTCATATGGAACCATAGCACAAAAAGTGAACCGATTAAAAACTTGAGTCTCAAGTTTCACTATTTGCATGCTTGAAGCCCATTAATGTTAGTGGAAATAGTTGTGATACTGGAAAGGGGAGGGAATAAAACATTTTAAAACACTTTAAATAGTAGAAACTAAAAATGAAGGTGAGTCAAAATATCAAGGAGTCTGCTGTTATATCAATTGGGTCATGAAACAGTCACAGTAAACTAAAATATTTCCATTCTCCAAATTGCACATGGGCTACTATGTCTAAGTAATTGTCCCAGTTGTATGTCACTTCAGTTCTCTAGTCATTTGCCAGGATGACAGTTGCTCATGACTTTTGCCTACAATGAGATGTTTACAGATTTTGGAAATGTTTTTTTTACCGACTGATGACTTGGAGATATGACACGTGGTGCAAAAATTACAAGCAAATGCAAACATGTTAAACATGGGCTCTTGGTTATCATCAGACAACTGTGCGTGTACTGAGAATCAAATAGCCTCCAGACAGATAATTGTTCATTTACACATGTGCAACTCAGTTCAATGGAGAAATGCCATTTACTGTAGCATAAATGTCTCTTCATTTTTTAAAGAGATTATGGCTATATCTACACCATAGAGCATATGCTGGCATAGCCCTCTACTGTAAACACAGCCTATACTGAAATAAGGTGTTCTTGCACAGACCAAAAAACTCTACTTCCTAGAATGCTGTTAAATTCTGTTAACTACTGTGACAGAAATGCTAATTTAAGAGTAGGCCAAGTCTGTTTTAAAGCGAACAAGTGTCTAACAGAATTTTTCATTCAGACTACATCAGGAGCTGTAAAGGTTTCATATTTGTTGAGGGTGTTGCTTGTCTGTAATTAAATAAAGCAAATACCATTATGAACAGCATTTTGTAAAATCATTCATACAGTTGTGATCTGTAGTGTGGGACTCTTAAAAATGTTGCTTTTCTACCATGTTCTATGCCCTGAGAATGTATTGAAAACAGACGAGTCACAGGGTGAAAGAAATTCAATAATCAAGTAGGACAAGGTCATTTTTATACTCCTTCCCTGGGATGCTTTTCAAATTAAGGTAGAACTCTGTCATAATTTTGGACGATCACTAACTTCAGACCTCTCACTTGTCAGGTGTAGATCATTAAATATTTTAGCAGTTTTGAACAGCAATATTTTATGCAGAGAATTTGGTGAGATGTGTAACATTGAACAAATAATATTTTTCTGTTTTTTCCTTTTACCCAGTTAAATATAATTGTGCCTTTCTAAAGGCTGACATGTTAATCAATATTATGAATCATATATCACACCTTGCTGCTTTTTATCTTACTAATTTAGACACAAAATTAACAGACCCTTATTTACTCTTTCAGCCATTATGTAGACATTACAAAGGGAAATAGACGTTTTCAAATGTGCTGCTTTACCACTGACATGTTTGCTTTTACATGTTTTAATACTTTAGAGAGAAAACGGACTGATCAAAAATTCTGCCTCCATTTTTTCTGATCTGCTTTATTTTTGATTAATTTATAGCACTCTTCCTGCATACCAGAATCCTAGAAACAGAAAATACATATTTCATTCAGTTAGGTCACTGAAATGAGTTGCAAGAGTCCAGTATAAAAGAAGATTAATTTAATTCCTAACTGTTGGAGTAGCTCCTAGGAGCCATAGTCATGTACTAGATTTTGTCAGCATAGGACCCCATTGTGCAAGGCACTGCAAAACACAGAACAAAAAGATGGTGCCTACTCCACAGAATTTACAGTCTATACATTCAATATAAATTCTGTACAGTGCTTATGAGTTGCCTTGTTTACTTGTGAAAAGTAAATGTCCATTGTAAGAATGAAAATTGAGAAGTACAGTGTCTGGCTGTCTTCAGTTGTTTATATTATGGTAGCACCCAGAAACCTTGACCAGAATTAGGGCCCAATTGTGTAAGGCAGTGTACAGGCATAAAGGTGAATGTTGTCTCTTCCTCAGAGTTTACAGTCAAGATTCGCATGTGAAGATTAAATGAGCTACTGTCCTGTTTTCCTAGGGATGCTGTATACTTGCAGATCCCATGTGTGTGTTCAACCACTCTAAAAATCAGGTCATAAGCTACTGACATGAAGAGACAATAACTAAGGTGTAGCTGAATTCACACGCTGACCCACAGTCTCCAAAGATTTATATTGATGCTTTCAGTATATCGTGCTTTAAAAAGTGGAAGAAAACCAAGTGTCCCTTTACACTTAGTGTCCAAAACACAATTCTGTTTTGACACAAATAAGCTTCCAGATCTTAGGTGCTTTTGAAAATCTCACCCTTAAGTGGCTTAGGAGCACAAGTCCCATTAAATTTCAGTGGGTTTTGTGCTTCTGAGCTACTTATGTGTTTCTGAAATCCCACCTTCAATGATACTACATAAACTAATATCTTAAGAACGACCTACACAGTGTAAAATCAGAAATTGAGGTAAGAGGCATTTGGTCTTCTAGTTCACTCTGCAGTTGGTGCAGGATGCTCCAGGCTTGAAACAAGCTCCAGGGATTGAGAACAAAGAGACAGAATAGATGATATTGAAAGAAGAGTCTCTTCAAATAGCAGTATGACCACAAGAGTTCAGAAGTGCAGCTTGAGTTTAGTGTCCCTTAAACCTGGGATATTTCAAAGCATCAAAATGGAATAGAGAACCAGCAGCTAGTTTATTACTGAAATATATAAAATACTTATAGAGCTGTTCAACTTGAATTGACATGAATCTCTCTCGTGCTGTCCTTTTCAAATATGATGTTTCACAAATACAGTAACTGTGATTGATTGAATTCAAATGGAAAATTCTCAAATGAAATTGATTTTCAGTCTGATTGAGGAGACTGTGCATGAAGCAGCAGGGTCAGGGAGGGGGTTTTTGTATGTAGAGTGCCTGATTTGCACAATGTGATAAGCACTCAACCTTTAGGACTCTTCCTGGAAATAAGCCTCGGTTTAAAAAGGATTAACTTGGAGTTGAAATTCCTGAGAAAACAGCTTAGACTGCATATTTTAAAAATTTTAGTTAACCTCATTTTCTTTCTTTTTTATTTTTCCTAATAGCTCTTCCTATGGCATTTTTTGTTAAAAGCCTATGATCCATTTTAAAAATACATGTACAGAATTCTTGTTGCTTGTAAAGTGGCTATGATTTCAAATTGAGATATAGGGACCATTTTTGCATACTTAAAGATTCTTTTTTATTTTCTCCCTTGAGATTCTAGAATAAGATAAACCTAATTCCAGAATCAGAAACCCAACCTGGCAAGCCAGATCAAAGGTCACAACAATCCTTTCTTCTCCGAGTACCAGACTGATTCAAAGCATATGTGCATAGCAGGGCCGTGCCCTCTAATTCAGGTGCCGACAGAGGGGCTTGGTCCACTTAAACCATGAAACCACTATAATAGCCACAGCTCATTAGAAGGAGCAGCAAGTCTTAGGGTTAAGGTTATTGTGTTACCCTGCATGTATATATCTTCGGAAGAGGCTCATTGTAAAGAATAATGTAAAAGCTAGACTGCTTTTACCACATGGTTAGTTACTGGGCTGTTCACTGCTTGCGAGACCCTAAATGAGAGAGAAGCAGAAAAATAAGATTAATTTTTGGGGTGAAAATGATGAGTCTTTATATGTTGGAAAGTTGTTGCATAGTACTGTATGCAATACGCAAGGAGCTCTGTTTTGGTGTTTAAATAGCATCTTTGTCAAAGAAGGTTGAAAAAAGACAAGCAAAAGAAGATCCTTAGGATAGTTCATTTTCCCCTTTATTCTTAATGTCTGGCATGTTAAATCAACTCTTTGGAGCCTGTGACTTCATAGCTCAAATTTTTCATTGTTCTAACAGGGTATTAAGTAATCTGCAAAGCCATTTCAAAGCCTGATCAAAGTTGTGAAATATGCCCCAAAATGTTAAACCTAGGGGACAATTTTCAAACAACGTCATGAATGCTGTGGATGCCTTCCTACTCCGAGAAAGTTTACTATGTGTATGTGCTTTGTGGATTTAAGTTTATTTTATTATACACAGGCAGGAGCGGATTACCACAGATCTTGTAAAACTGGCTGGTATGCATATACACACACCATTTATGATATTCCATGCCTGCACTTCACATCTGAATTCAGAATTCAGTTTCAGTGTATCTGGATGGAGACTGAATTACACATTTACAAAACTGGAAGCTAAAGGTTTATGCCCAGTTGTATTTAAATTTGCCCAAGCTAATGGACATGTAGGCTACTAGTAGTCACTGGCATGTGCAAAGACCTGATTTGTATGCCTAACTGCGGCAATGTATAAACCTATAGGAACATACTTGTGCTCTTGCATATGGACCTTGGGTCCCTGATCTTGAAAACTTGGTCCTAGAAGCTTGAGCACAGTTTTCTATGTTTCACATTTTAGTACCAAACACCACTTCAGCATAGGGTTGCCAACTTTCTAATTGATTAAAATTCGATACTTCAGCCCCACTGCTCGCTGCCTTCCCCACGCTCGCTCGCTCCCCCCGCCACCCAGGACTCACCTGCAGAGCGGGGCTGGGAGCTCCCACGGAGCCTGCCCATGAGATGCAGATAGGAGTCAGCCCTGGCTGAGAAGGGGCTGGTGTGTAGGGAGACCAGACAGCAAGTGTAAAAAATTGGGATGGGGGTGGGGGGCAATAGGTGCCTATATTTAAAAAAAAGCCCCAAATGCTGGGACTGTCCCTATAAAATTTGGACATCTGATTACCCTAGTGGGTTGATGACCTGCTGCCCCCAGTCCCCACGCCCTGGGATAGGCTGGTGGTAGCATTTCCAGGCAGCAGTTGGGGGGGGGGGTGTTGTCTGGGCAACCCAGGTTGGGGGAAATGCCCTTCCCTCCCCATGCTTTGTGTGAGAGGCCAGGCTCCGCAAGGAGCTGAATGGCCTGAGCTTTAAGGGAGCTGCTCCCCCACAATCCTGTGGCAGGCCGGGCTGAGCCCCCATCTGAGTGGCACGGGGAAGGAGGCGAAGTGGGAGCTGGTGCCACATGTGATCCCAGGCTCAGGTTGCAGCTCTGGTGTCGGTCACGCGTGTCTTGTAATGTGAGTCTCGTAGCCCCTGGAGCGGCTTCCCACGAAGATGGGGTGTTTCTGCAATGTGGGGAGGCAGAGCCCACGAGCAGAGAGGAGAGTGGAAAATAGGACACGATCCAAACATTTCAGCGGGGTGGATTGGCACCCACCTGACTCACAGCCCTGCTGCCCCAGCTCTCTGCAAGTGCCCTGCTGCGGTGTCACACTCTGCAGTGGGTGCTGCCTTGCTCCCCTCCCCACATTCCATCGCCCCTGTGAGCAGTAACCAGACTTTTGGTGTCCAGTCAGTGCTTCTGACCAGACACTGTACAGGTCCACTTTTGACCAAACTTTCGAAAACTGGACACTTGACAACCAAATCCTACTTCAGCAGTAGACAGTTGGGGTTTTTTTTTGTTGATCTCCTATCCAAGTACTGGCACAGCACAATCTTTCTTAATGTCTGGGGTTCAATGGGATTGCAACAGGTAGTGATACAGCAGCAATATAGGTAAAAATAATCTCTTTACTAGGGCTGTCAAGTGATTAAAAAAATGAATCATGATTAATCATGCAATTAAACAATAATAGAATACCATTTATTTGAATTTTTTTGATGTTTTCTACATTTTCAAATATATTGATTTCAATTACAATACAGAATACTCATTTTATATTTATTATTACAAATATTTGCACTACAGATTCATAGAATGTCAGGGTTGGAAGGGACCTCAGGAGGTCATCTAGTCTAACCCCTGCTCAAAGCAGGAGCACTCCACAGACCCCTAAATGGCCCCCTCAAGGATTGAACTTACAACACAGGGTTTAGCAGGCTAATGCTTAAACCACTGAGCTATCCCTACTTGTAGTAGGTGACTTTAAAAATAGTATTTCTTGGTTTTTTACAGTGCAATCTCTTTATCATCAAAGTTGAACTTAAAAATGTTAGAATTATGTACAAAAAATACCTGCATTCAAAAATAAAACAATGTAAAACTTTAATGTATACAAGTCCACTCAGTCCTGCTTCTTGTTCAGCCAGTCACTCAGACAAACAAGTTTGGTTACAATTTGCAGAAGATAATACTGCCCACTTCTTGTTCACAATGTCACCTGAAAGTGAGAACAGCTGTTCTCATGGCACTGTTGTAGCTGGTGTTGCAAGATATTTATGTGCCAGATGCGCTAAAGATTCATATGTCCCTTCATGTTTCAACCACCATTCCAGAGGACATGTCCATGCTGATGACAGGTCTGTTCAATAATGATCCAAAGCAGTGAAGACCGGTCCATGTTCATTTTCATTATCTGAGTCAGATGCCATGAGCAGAAGATTGATTTTCTTTTTTGGTGGTTTGGGTTCTGTTGTTTCTGCATTGGAATGCTGCTCTTTTAAGACTTCTGAAAGCCACACCTCATCCCTTTCAGATTTTGGATGGCACTTCAGATTCTTAAACCTCGGGTTGAGTGTTGTAGCTATTCTTAGAAATCTCACATCAGTACCTTCTTTGTGTTTTGTCAAATCTGTGAAAGTGTTCTTAAAATGAACACGAGTTGGGTCATCATCAGTGACTGCTATAACATGAAATGCGAGTAATACAGAACAGAATTAATACAATTGTCCCCCAAAGAGTTCAGTCACAAATTTAATTAATGCATTATTTTTTTAATTAACATTATCAGTATGGAAGCATGTCCTCTGGAGTGTTAGCTGAAGCATGAAGGGGTGTATGAATGGGGTTTAGCATATCTGGCACGTAAATACCTTGCAACAAAAAGTGCCATGCGAATGCCTGTTCTCACTTTCAGGTGACATGGTAAATAAGAAGCAGGCAGTAGTATTTCCCGTAAATATAAACAAACTTGTTTGTCTTAGCAATTGGCTGAAAAAGAAGTGGGTCTTAGTGGACTTGTAGGCTCTAAAGTTTTACATTTGTTTTATTTTTGAGTGCAGTTATGTAACTAAAAAAAATCTGTTTGTAAGTTATACTTTCCAGATGAAGAGATTGCATTACAGTACTTGTATGAGGTGAACTGAAAAATACTATTCATTTATCATTTTTATAGTGCAAATATTTGTAATAAAAATACTTGTAAATAAAAGTGAGCACTGTACACTTGTATTCTGTGTTGTAATAGATATCAGTGTATTTGAAAATGCAGAAAAACATCCAAAATATTTAATAAATTTTAATTGGTATTCTATTGTTTAACAATGCGATTAATCACAATTAATTTTTTGAGTTAATTGTGTGAGTTAACTGCAATTAATCAACAGCCCTACTCTTTACTGTTACATAAACACAGTAATTATTCCTGGCTAGTATTATGGCTCCACAATCTTGAGGGTTTTGGCACAAGCTGTTAGGAGGAGAGGCCAGTGCATCTTGGACATTGTTTGATGAAAGTTAAATTTAACAACCTTTTGTAATAGACTCTTAGCGAGTGGCCTGACGGCAAATATTTGTTTGTACTCAAGAGTCTGCTGTAGTCTTTGGGGGCATCTGATGCCATCCATACTTGCACAAAATTTCTGTAGTCATCAATGGAAGCTACTGAGGGCAATACTTTATTGTTGATAGTTGATATCAGCAGAACAGTGAGTGAATTGTAAGTATAACTGTGTTTACATTGAGGCTGTATATGTTTCCATGTTTCAGTGAAGTAGATAAAACCACTGTAAAACAGTAAAAAACAAGTTTTGTATGGCTCACTGCGCTCCCATGCATATCTTCTAGTTAAAATTAGGGTTTCCTGAAGCTAATGTGTGATTAGTTTCTTAGCAGCATAAAATAAATCTTTTTCATCCTACCAAAGCTGCGTTTTCTTCAGATGCTAGCCTATTTGAAATCAGCAAATCTTTGTTTCACAGCTGGCTTGTTCACTGGATTTTAGACAGAGTAAATGGGGCACACAGAATACAACAGACATCTGGTTTGGGGAAACAGGGCACACAGAATACAACAGACATCTGGTTTGGGAAAGCTTATCAGGTTATCAACAAGATGGACAAATAATGGGGGAAGGGGGAAAAGCCCTCGTTTGAAATTTATGGTGAAAGATGAGAACTGTTACAAAGAGTAGGATAGCAATTCTGCCTTTTTATCACATATGACACAATCCAGCAGCCAATATACTGCTGCTGTTCTGGAGGCTGCTGATCTAGTAACCATAATGCTTTTTATGCATGTTATTATTCAGGGTGATCTACCAGACACTTATATTACCTAGACTTGTGATGCAGCACTGGTGATACATAAGATTGATAACAGTGGTATTAGCAAGAGGTATCTGCACACTTGCCTTTGGATATCCATGAATTTTTAGTGCATCATATTTGTGCACATGAAGCATGTTGCACAAATTTGGACATGCCATTAGTGACTGAAGTGGGAAAAAACTGTTAGAGGGGAATTCACGTGCTCACATTATTGATCATGGGAACAGATATTTGTTGCATTAAAACAGCTGTGGTAATGTTTTAAATTTAAAATACTTAATTTTAATATTGGAGGTTTTGAAGACATCTTTTTTGCACCCGTGGGAATCTGTCATTCATAGCTGTTGGACAATTATGGGTTATAAAAATGGAAAAACATTATATAACTTTTTCCAAAACTTAGTAGAAATGTACATATACAACTTGATACTGATCATGCCCATTATGTCATAGTTCCACATTTGTGCTTGTTTCATACCTATTGTTCAGGAACATATGCCCCAGTTTTACCAGGACAAGCCTGAGGTTTTTTTACATGAACTTCTTTCAAGGTACTTGAAATAACAAAAAACTAGGGATTTTGGTGTATAAGGAGGTGACATCCATAGTGGTAAGGGTGGTATTCTGAGGGAGGTGGTTAATGTTGCGGAGTTTGTGGAGGAAGTCAGTTGTTTCCTGGAAGAAGCTGGCTCTAAGATGATAAGACCATAAGCACAGCCATACTGGGTCAGACCAAATATCCATGTAGCTCAGCATCCTGTCTTCCAACAGTGGCCAATGCCAGGTGCCCCAGAGGGAATGAACAGAAGAGGTTATCATCAAGTGATCCATCCCCTGTCTCCCATTCCCAGCTTCTGGCAAACAGAGGCTAGGGACACCATCCCGGCTAATAGCCATTGATGGACCTATCCTCCGTGAATTTATCTACTTTTTTGAATCCTGTTATAGTCTGGGCCTTCACAGCATTCTCTGTCAAGGAGTTATGTGAAGAAGTACTTCCTTCTGTTTGTTTTAAATCTGCTGCCTATTAATTTCATATGGTGACCCCTAGCTCTTGTGTTATGAGAAGGAGTAAATAACACTTCCTTTTTATTTTCTACAAACCAGTCATGATTTTATAGACCTCAATCATATCCCCCCTTTTCCGAGATGAAAAGTCCCAGTCTTATTAATTTCTCCTCATATGGAAGCCATTCCATATCCTTAATAATTTTTGTTGCCGTTTTCTGAACCTTTTCCAATTCCAATACATCTTTTTTGAGATGGGGCAACCACATCTGCATGCAGTATTCAACATGTGCGCCTACCATGGATTTATATAGGGGCAATATATATATATTTCCTGTCCTCTTATCTATCCCTTTCTTAATGATTCCTAACATTCTGTTCACTTTGTTGACTGTTGATGCACCTTGAATGAATGTTTTCAGAGACCTATCCACAATGACTCCAAGATCTTTCTTGAGTAGTAACTGCTAATTTAGACCCCATCATTTTATCTGTTGGGATTATGTTTTCCAATGTCCATTACTTTGCATTTATCAACATTGAATTTCATCTGCCATTTTGATGCCCAGTCACCCAGTTTGGAGAGACCCTTTTGTAGCTCTTCGCAGTCTGCCTGGCACTTAACTATCTTGAGCAGTTTTGTATCATCTGCAAATTTTGCCACCTCACTGTTTACCCCTTTTTCCAGATCATTTATGAATATGTTGAATAGGACTGGTCCCAGTACAGACCCCTGGGGGACACCACTATTTACCTCTCTCCATTCTGAAAACTGACCATTTATTCCTACCCTTTGTTTCCTGTCTTTTAACCAGTTACTGATCCATGAGAGGACCTTCCCTCTTATCCCATGACTGCTTACTTTGTTTAAGAGCCTTTGGTGAGGGACCTTATCAAAGGCTTTCTGAAAATCTATATCAACTGGATCCCCCTTGTCTACATGTTTGTTGACCCCCTCAAAGATTTCTATTAGATTGGTGAGGCATGATTTTCCTTAAAAAAAACCATGTTGACTATTCCCCAACAAATTATGTTAATCTATGTTTCTGACAATTTTGTTCTTTACTATAATTTCAATCAGTGTGCCTGGTATTGAAGTCAAGCTTACTGGCCTGTAATTGCCGGGATCACTTCTGGACCCCTCTTTAAAAATTGGCATCACATTAGCTATCCTCCAGTCATTTGCTACAGAAGCTGATTTAAATGATAGGTTACAAACTACAGTTAGTAGTTCTTCAATTTCACATTTGAGTTCCTTCAGAACTCTTGGGTAAATACCATCTTGTCCTGGTGATGGAGGCTATTGAGAGCTTTTGGAGACTGAAAGTATCCCAGCCCTGAATAAATGAACTAGTAATTCTGACCAGTGTTAAATTTTTTATTTTTTAATTTCTTCTACCCAAACACAATAAACTTTTGTGGTTTCAGTATCCCTTTAGGGAAGGAAAGCACTGATTGAGTTTCTGAAGTCAGTCCGATAAATCACATGGGATGTAGCAATCTTTTATTTTTAACATAATCATTTGCAATAGCTCCATAACAAACCTTTTTATATACAGTATACTCCCATTTATCCAAAACCCTATTATCTGAATCTCTGCATTTTCTGAATCTCTTCCTTGGCCTCCAGCATGAGAGACATGCTGCAAAGGGCTTATATCTCATGCTAGGCACCAAGGAAGGGGTTTGGATAATAGATCAGAGTCTCCTGGCCAGGAGAGGTAGGCAGAGGATGAGCCTCCAACAGCAGGGGAGGCCATCCTGCTGCTGAAAGGGCTATAGTGGTAGCGCAGGGAGCCCTCTGCAACCCATCTGTAATGGGAGTGAGTAAGCAGGACCCTGGTAGCAGAGCTGCAGAGAGCTGCCTGCATTGCCACAGAGATGGTTACGCTTACACCCAGTCCCTGCAAGCATAAGATGTTGGGGAGAAGGGGGGAGTGGCGAGGGAGAAGGCTGTAGTCCTGGCAGGGCAGAGCAGAGAAGAAACCCCTGGCCAGGTCTCTGCCAGAATCACAGCCTTTCCTTGCACCTGAAGGGATTGGGTGTCATTTTCACTGGAGTGAGTGGGGGGTTATTAACATGCCTTGGAGTCATTTGGTTCCTGATTTTAACCATCTGACTTGTTTCTAGAAAATGAGGTTATTCTGCACCTGGTCTAGGTCCTGAAAGAGCCACTATATGTTTAATATAAATTCCATCTAGATTAACATCAGCCATTTCTAACTCTGAAATACTGAAGTCAGCTAATTTGGGCTAGACATGAAATTTCAGAAACCTGTTCACAACAACTGTGGTGTGTCTCTGACATTCAAATTAGTCATTTTGCCAAAGGGGCTATGAACAATACCCCAGAAGCCACTATTTCTTGCCAAGTGCAATATTCATGTACATCTCTGTTGCTAAGCTTCCCAGAGGTTCCCATTTCAAACCTGCATTAATCAATTCTGATCCATATCTGAGGTAAGAAAGGCAAATAATTTGTACCACATTTTCTCACTTTTTAAAGATGATGGATGAATGATCAGAGGAACACTCAAAACACTGAATTGACTGGAGCTCACTTGCAGGAGTAACTGTTAGTAGTTGAAAACCCAGTCCAGTGCTTGTAAATGTGTGTTTTGGTTTATTGTTTTTTTTAATAGAGTTTTTCTTTTGGACTGTCACTTAGAATGGGTGTATGGAAGAGTTCAGTGATGCGGAAAGTATCTTCATTGACTTGCTGAAGTATGTTTAGCCTTAGCAGTTTAAAAGAGAGTGTATTTTTAATGCATAGATGTCGTTGTAATTTTTCATTGTTTTTGTTGTCACTAAATGCTAATTACTCAGTGATTCCACAAGATTAAAGGTTACCTTTACTTTAGTTCTTCTTTGCAATCCTGTCATCGGGGCTGCACTGATGATTGGAGATATACAGGTGTAAGTGGAAAGAGAAATCATCTCCTTCATTTCCTTTCTTAGGTTCATCATACCATTAGTCTCTTAAAAATATATTGTACATTGACAAGATGCTGTATGCTGTCAGTGGTATTGTTTTGCAGACATTCTAGCTTGGTTCTATGAAATGTTGTTGATGATTAGTATTGACAGAATGGAAGAGCTGTAACATCAGTGGGTAAAACCATTTTGATATGGTGGGTTATCAGTGGAACAAAATATTGCACAGTATTGATTAAGCGTCTTGATCGGTTAATGCTTTTGCATTTCTGACAATGGACCAACTGTAATGCACCAATGGCAAAAATATATTTACTCCAGTAAAACTGTTTTTCTTTCACTGAAGTTAAATCCTTAGCACAATCAAATGTTGGGTAAAGTAGCTGCTGCATATCCATAATAGTGACTTTCAAAAAGGTTGCTTTGAATTTCTCACTACTATTCCATAGATAATTGAGAGGCAGAGTCCTCAATGTACAAATCCTTGTTCTCTAACTTTCAGGGAGCCACAGTGCTGGTTCCAGGCAACTTATTCCATATGATGGGGTAAAACAGTCACTACTTGACTAGCCCCCTATTTGCCCCTGAAGACAGTTCTAAATTATTCCCTTACGCAGGAACAAGTCCAAACACCCACCTCTTACCTTCATAGCAACCTCTACCATTCACTCCATGCTAGATTTGGCACGTCTGTGACAGTATATATATTGCTCAGGCTTTTAGTTCAACCACTTTTGCAAGTTGGCTTATTTAATCTTTGTTTAATGTCAAATGGAGAATTGTTCTCCTCTCCCTTCAAACACAAAAAATATAACTGTTTCAGTGTCTAGAAGAGAGAACCCGATAACTGAGATTTATTGTCTCCACCAGTCCTCCCCTCCTTTCCTGCAACACTTCCCCTCTCCCTCCCCCCCCCCCCATTTGTGCTGCCTTCTCTTTCAGACATGGGCAATCCACCTTGCTTCTCAGATTTTTGTCTTAAAGTGAAGTGCGGAAAAAAACACAAAATCCTAAGAATGTTCATATATATTCATTTGAGTTCTGCTAACACTGCAGTGATATCTGTGTAAGTGTAACAGGAGGCAAAAAATGAGTCTCTAACTCTGTGTAAGTGATTTTAGGGCTCTGAAGGGCAGCACAGTGAACTCTGAATCTTAAGGAACGCCTGGGAACATTATAAATTGAGCAGATCTGCTGCAATATGTATGTGTGTTAAATCCGCTTCTGTTTTAAAAAATCCTCCCGGATGCTCCCAAGTGTACCTCTCATTGATCTTTGAAGTTTGTGTTTACATATTATGACAAGGTCTCCAGGGTGCAACCTGGACTGTGGGACCATTGTACCCTCTAAACCCACCAGCCTGGGTTGTCCCTCACACTGTGATGCTAATGTCAAGCTACAAGCCTCTGACAGGCACTGCACTTACACAGCCATCTAGGGACACACCCAACTGAGTTACATGAATGATCTCCTGGCCCACAGTGTTGAACTCAGTGAAACAAATCCCTGTCTTTTTTGTGTGTGTATCTATCTGTCTTTAGATTAACCCATAAATCTGCAGTTTTGAGGTGAAATCCTGACACCATTGTACTCAATAGGAGATTTGCCACTGACTTCACTGGGGCAAGGATTTCACTCTTAGTGTTTAACTAGGGTTGCCACCTCTCCCTGCTTTCCCAGGATTGTCCCATTTTTAAGTAGCTATCCTGGGAAATCTGTAAGGGTGCTCACTGCCAGCTGTCCAGTTTAATGGGCTCAGCAGCATCCTGGATGTCCTGTTTTTTTGTACCTCAAAGGTGGCAACACTACATTTAACACCAAAAGAGTATTCTACATAGCTACATTTAGGAGCAGAAGTTATCTAAAAATTCCTAGACCAAAATCTTACTGGGACAGATTACTTCTTACTATTTGTGTTTTTGTTTGGTAGGCATAGGTGCTGACTCTGTGTGGGTGCTTCAGGGCTGGAGCACCCACAGAAAAAAATTAGTGGTGCTTAGAACCCACTGGCAACCAGCTCTTCCCCACCCCCACCCCACCGCACCCCCAGTGCCTCCCGTCCCATAGCATCCCATCAACTTCTCCCCATCCCTCCCAGCGCCTCCTGCCCCGCTGCAATCAGCTGTTCCGTGGTGTGCCGGAGGTGCTGGAGGAGTGGGGGAGGAGCAGAGATGTGGCATGCTCGGAGGGAGGGGTTGGAACTGGGGGGGAAAATGTGGGGTGGGAGCAGGGGCCTGGGGCAAAGCGGGGCTTGAGCACCCCCAGGCAAAGGAAAAAGCCGGTGCCTGTGTTGGTAGGGGGTTGTCCTTGGGTGTGAAAATTCTTGCCATTATAAAAGCTCAGTTTTTACAAAAACTGGATTTTAACCCTAACTTGGTCTGGCAGCGTCCCTCTTAGTGAAAAAGGTAATCAGCAAATGTTGTTGGTACAAGAGAGAACGGAACTTTGCAAATCAAATCCAGCCCAGATTGCTAGTAATTATGAGAGTTGTTATCCTCTGGCTGTTAAATGGCCTGTATGAAATGAGTTGATCTCCTTGAACGGTGTCTGTTGGTGAACAGGAACCCTGGGCATGCTGAGGCAAAGGATTGAGTGGGCGTGGAGGTTGCCTCTCCAGAATACTAGTGTTAGGGCTGTTGGCAGTAAAGCCCAAGGAAATTTATGCTGCTGCTTGCAGTGCATCTGTTCTATGGATAAACTGAGGACTTGACTGTGCCGGGTTGTAAATCTTTCACATTGCATTGGCACTAAACTCACTGAAAACTTGAGAAAGAAAATCAGCAAAATAAGAGAATTCATCATAATTTTGTAGACCTATAATGAGATTTTTAGTACTCTGGATCTCAGGCTTATAGTTAAAAGGAGTTTGAAGTTCCCATACCAACTTTTGGCATGGAAACTGATTTTGTTGATGTGATGCTGCCTTCTGCAACTGTGTGTAAAATATGGCATCATGTAAGTTACAGTTCAAAGACTCCTGAGAGACAACTATAGAAAAATCCAAATGCATATTCCGCTGACAATCATGTAGTCCTTACAAACATATCATCAGTGCATTATGCTACCTTGGAGACAACATGAGTTTCAACTTTATACACCTTCTCGGTTCTCTTTTGTTTCATTTCTCACAACTGAGCTTTCTTTTGTATATTCCATTTGATTTGATTTTTTGTTTTAAAGTTTAGTATTAAGACCTGATCGGAAACATAAATATATGTGTTGGTTCTTGTGGAAAATGTCTTTAAGAAGCCTATCTGCAACCCTAGCATCCCCTAGGATGTTGCTATGAAGCCAGCAAGAAACAATCTAACAAATTAAGATGGTAAATGTAGTTATGTATAACTGCATTACCCAAATAGCTGCAGGTTCCCACTCATGTCCTTCCTCTCATCTCCCTCTTTGTTTTCTCACTAAGTGTCATGTCTGAAATCTAGATTGTAATTTGATCAGAGCTGGGAGCTCATCTTTGTCTCTCCTTTGAAATTCCCAGCACCCTTTCAGGCACTGTAAAATAATTACACCTTGCTTGCATAATTGTCCTGTTGTGTTCTCCCACTGGTTAGTCTAGAATCGCAGGTGAAACATAAAACTTATTTGTGGGATCAGTTATATTAGCACTTTGGTCCAAGCATTTTCCATTTAAGTAGAAGAATACAGTTCTTTCCATGATGTAGCTATAACTCTAGGTATCTGGTATAATGTGATTATTTACATATGTTTAGTTAAATTATTGGTTACTTTTTATTAATTATGCTTAATAACACCAAACTGTCAGCAGAGATGTGGATTTTTTTGCCAGAGTGTTTGTATGTTAGGATGTACACAGTAGGCACTCTTCCGTCTTTTACTGGTAAATCAGATTAGAAGATTTTAAATGTCCGGTTAAAATTTGTGAAATTGTCTTAGGTCTGACTTCTGATTTTGTTTAAATGTAATGTGTTTGCAGACAATGACTGGTATTTGTGTCACGTGACAATTATTGCCCCGGAAGAGGATCTTCTATTCTGGGGTATGTACCCATACCCCTATTTGGCACGTGTTGATCCTGATGCCCGGAAAGGCACTCTGATCTACCAGCTTGTGGCCTGTTACAATAACAATGAAAACTCCAGTGTTGGGATAACTTATGCACTTATTGCAGGTAAGTCCTTTCTGAATCAACTGATTAATCTGCATGATTGTGAGATTTTTATTTTAGCAGTTTCCAATTTTGTCATTTAGTTAATAAGATTTCAATAGAATAGACTTGTTTAGACATACTGGGTGAAGGTCAGAGGTGATGAGTAAAGTGGTGTAAATTAAACCAGTACATTAGTGTAAGGGAGTTGGTTACTCCCATACAAAGTGACCAGAATCAGGCTAAGGTCTGGCCAATGCTGCTAAGGGCTTTTCTACACGGGTGGTATCAGGGGCGGCTCTAGACATTTCGCCGCCCCAAGCATGGCGTCATGCTGCGGGGGGCACTCTGCTGGTCCTGCAGCTCCGGTGGACCTCCCGGAGGCGTGCCTGCGGAGGAGCCGTAGGACCAGTGGACCCTCCGCAGGCACGCCTGCGGGAGGTCTGCCGAAGCCATGGGACCAGCGGACCCTCTGCAGGCATGCCGCTGAAGGCACCCTGCCTGCCGCCCTCCCGGCGACCGGCAGAGCGCCCCCTGCGGCATGCTGCCCCAAGCATGCACTTGGCATGCTGGGGCCTGGAGCCACCCTTGGGTGGTATAAATCAGATCAAATCAAGTTAATCTGGTTTGCAAATGTTTGCGTACACATGATCCATCACTACATATTTATCACAGACTTAGAAGTCCTCTTGCAAAACAGACTGGGTTTGCTTCAAATGGAATTAGTTTGGTCCATTGTGTGTGTGCACACAATTGCTGTATGCCACTTCTTGTGTGCTTCCAGTGATTATCCCATAGTGCTTTGCAGGTTGACTGTTACTGACCTGTCCATTTACCTGTGTGCCCTCCCATGCTCTTGTATCAAATTCTCAGGACAATACCTCCCCACCTTTTAAAAGCTGGCACAGAGCCACATTTTGCCCATTTGCTCCTGGATCCTGGTGTATCATTCTTGCAGTGTAGATGCAGTAGCACTCCTGAAACCACACAACATGCCTTGCACAGTTGCATTGAGCCATGCTGAGACCCTGGATCTCATCACCATCTGGGGAGAAGCTTTGGTTCAGGAAGCTCTTTTGGCCAGATGCTCCCACAGCCATAGCACCTGCAACAACCAGAGCGTCAAGGACAGGGCCTCTATGTACTGCTGAGAGGTTGGCCTTTTGAAGGGGACGTAAAAGGAAGACTCAGGACAAGATGTTTGTAGAGCTTTTGGCAGAGAGTTGAGTCTGGTTTTACTCTGGGAAAGAGGCGGAGGCTTTAGGTGCAGACCTAGAGGGAGAAGGAAATGCAGCTCTCCTGGGAGATTATGGCAGTGGCCAAGGACAGCATTGCCATGGCCAAGAAGAGCATAGAAAAAGACAGGGGAGAGGCATAGGCAACTCATGGATGCTATCCTGAGCCAGAATGTTCTCCGGAACAGCTCCTGTTAGGCCTGCAGTCCCCGAATTTGGGATCCAGCCATGTCCTTTGCAACCTGGGCAGTACTGGGTACTGGGACGAGCAGCAAGTCCTCCCCACCATACCCTTGCAGCGGTGCTACCAGTGGCCATTCCCCTCTCAAAACAACCTCGGGGCACTGAGAACACTGGCTCCTGGGAGCCCAGCACTTTCTTGAGTCCAGCAGTGCCCCTGAAAATTCTGACCCACAGCACTTAACCGTGGAGCCCATGCAGGCAAGAAGAGGCAAAGGACTGGCTTATACTCACCTGTAACTGTAAGGCAACACCCCCTGGTTGTCTTTGCACCATTTGTACTGGTGCCCTTTCAGTTTTGTCTGCACTGTTGCTTTAATTAAAGATTTGTTGATTAGTAGACTGTTTAGTTAAATGTATTTTCAAATACAAAAACATAATTTTTTTCCATTAGTTCAATAAAAACTGTATTTTTGGTTTTGTTCTTTCATAATAAAAACCATTTTAGTTAATCCATTATGAGTTCTTATTGCACTTAATTATGAAAATCCTTTAAATAAAGCTGAAATAATTCATAGGGGTTTTCAGAAGTACATAGAGAGCATTCCACTTCCGCCACTCGTACGCTACACCCCAATGCTTGAAATGTATCTATCCCAACAGTTCCCCCTCCCCACATGGGCTAACAACCGCACATGTTCAGGCAGGAGACTTAAAATATGAACAATAGGCGTCCCTGACAATATCCAGCTTGGATCATTGTCCTCTTCCTCCTCATCCATCTGCCATCTCTTCTGAGTGCTCTCCTGCTGCCAGAGGAGCTGCTGCTGCTGTAGAATATTCTTCTGCTTCCACATCATCTGCTTGATGGTGCGACAGGCAAAGTCCAATGCCAAATTCATCCAGCTTTGACTGCTGTAATACAGCCCAAGCAGTCGTCCTAGTGCATGGAGCATTGCTGGGTCCACGGAGGCAGAGAAGGAATTAGAAAATGGCACAAGCCTGCCTGGAAAGGAAGTGTGTGGCAGAGAGAGTGGAAACATGAGATTTAAAAAAAATAAAATTCAACCCACTTGACTTCCCACAATTCACAGTGAAAACAATCCCAGGGCTCACGCAGTTCAGCATGCACATGGGATGCCTCTTCCATTCTCAGTTCACATTGTCTGAACACACGGAGATGGTTTGCTATGAACTGAGGGTGTAGTGTTCTTGGGGGAGGGGTATCCTGAGCTGGATTACTGACACAGCATTCAATGCCTTTTTTGGGGGGGCTGGGAAGCCACCGTGGATTGGTGGGGAAAGGATTATTTTGCAGATGGGGGCTGACCAGCAGTGGCGAGAGAATTTCAGGATGGGGAAGGCTACTTTTTTTTTTTTTTTTTTTTTTAGATCTGTGCAGAACTGACCTTGGGAGCTGCAATGACAGTATACCAATATGCGGTGTCCCATACTCATTGTTAGGGTTAGATAATGAGCACATGTCCTAATATAGCTCTGTAGTGCATTAAGCCTGAAGGCTGCTGAGTGAGGGCACGAGACAGCTAGCTTTAGAGCTAGAGTTGCGTCCTGGGTGTTTTGTGTTAGTGCACAATATTGGGTAATTAGCGCTGGACTCAAAGTCCGTTGTCCATATAGAACGTATGTATACTGTCTGTCTCACAATGCACAGTATGGACAAGGGGTAAAATAAGAATTGTGTTTTTTTTTAAAAAGGGAGAATGTGTAGAGAAAAATGAGGGGTTCAAAGCCGAAGTTTAAAGGTAATGAAGATGCAAATGAATGTTCTTACTGTGATGCCTCTACTAGAATGGTTTTTGTACATCTATTAATAGGTGGCGAAGAGCGATTTGAAGTTGATATGGATACAGGTATTATAATGACAACCGGTTTGCCTTTAACTTGGAATAAGGAATACGTGGTCACAGTGCAGGCCACAGATGAATACGGCAACAAAAGTCCTTATGCCTCCATCTCCATCCTGGTTGGTTCCAGACTTCCCCAGTTTACTAACGTGTCCTACAGTGTGTTTGTCCCTGAAAGTACTCCAGCAGGAGAAAAGTAAGTGGAAGAAAGCCAGGATCCAGTACTTGGAGAGAAACTTTGTGGAGCACCACATAGTGACTCCTTTGCAACCAGTGTTGTTTGTTCATAGGGCTACACTTGAATTGATATTCCTGTACTGCCGTTCAAAAGGAAAATGTGACTTATTCAAATGGAGGAGCAGTATAGCACAGTGGATTGAGCACTAGACGGGGAACAGGAAGTAGGGGATTCAAATCCCAGCTCTGGCACTGATTTGGCTAGGACAAATCACTACATCTCTGAATGCCTTCCATCTTCCACCCCTTCCTGTACAATGCACACATGCCAAACATCTCCTTTTAGGAGAGAGGTTCCTTGACTTTTGTTAAAATGTTTCTTTTTCTCCATGTTCTGTGCCTCCAAACAGTTTCTCCAAACTAAATGGATTTCAGTGAAAATTAACAGGTTATCCCTATGGTACTTGCCAAGTGGTCCCTATTTATTGTTTTCAAATGCTGCATTTATTGGAATGAGGATTTTTTTTTCTTTTTGCCTAACTCTGTCTCAGAGATCATAAGGATTCTTGTTTGCACAGTGCTTTGAAAAGGAAACATCCTATGACAGTACCTATTTTGTTATGATGCCTCTGTGGGTTCTTGTAAGCTTTCAGTGTTCTGTAGCTGACAGAATAGTAATGAAAATTATCTCTAGCAGTGTGGCCAATGATAAGTTAATTTAATTGTATTTAATCTTCTCTTAGCGGAGGTTTACATTTAAAAAAACAATCAACCAAAGCCTCTGTTTGTGTTGATGTCCTCTTCAGATCCTTGTAGTTCTGGGTAACTTGACACCAGAAATCTGTAGGCTGATTGAAGTTAACTTTGAGGAGACAACAAAATTTAAAAAGGTTGGGAGATTAGATTCATGAGCAGCTCTTCAAAGCGCCACTCGCTAATGACAGGCAAGCATGGGACCACTTGGTAAAATTTAAAGGGAGACCATTAACTTCTATCTACCTTTATTTTTACGGTTACAAGTGGCACATAAGATTATTGTGACAAAGACATTAGGGAGAAATACTTTCTATTTTTCCAGTGTTCTTGCTTTGCACACATCCCCAGTATAGTCAGTTGGTGTCCTGCGTCTATATGGGTTTTTCACTCCACAACAAGGAGAGGAAAAGATTTTTAAAATGTGTTTGTAAAGCCATAAAAATTGGCAAGGAGACTTAGAGGCAGGCATAGAAAAAGCTGTTGGTTTTATAGGGTTTATAGAGGAAGCTGAAGGTATGCCTCTTTATAGTGATGAAGGGATGAGAAGGAATTTCTGTATGTGGCTCGTTGGCTGAGTTCCTGCTGAAATGAACGATGCTGCTGGGATTGTAGTGATTCATGATGTTAATGCCTGGAGCGTTATATAGGAGTCTTCTATTTTAAATCTAAATAAATAAATAAATACCAAAAGTACTCAACTATTTTTTAATAGACTAGATTTCAAGTTGCCAGGTAAACTGTGTTTGTGTGTGGTGGGAGGAGGCTATTTTTTCTAGATTGTAAAGAAAATCTTCCAAACATGTATTCAGTGTAAACTAGTGCTGTCAATTAATTGCAGTTAACTCACGTGATTAACTCAAAAAAAGAATGGTGATTAATCGCAGTTTTAATCACACTGTTAAACAATAGAATACCAATTGAAATTTATTAAATATTTGGGATGTTTTCCTACATTTTCAAATATACTGATTTCAATTACAACACAGAATACAAAATGCATAATGCTCTTTTATATTTATTTTTTATTACAAATATTTGTACTGTAAAAAGATAAACACAAGAAATAGTATTTTTCAGTTCACCTTATACAAGTACTGTAGTTCAATCTCTTTATCGTGAAAGTACAATTTACACATGTAGATTTTTGTTTTGTTATATAACTGCACTCAAAAACAAAACAATGTAAAACTTTAGAGCCTACAAGTCCAATCAGTCCTACTTCTTGTTCAGCCAATCACTCAGACAAACAAGTTTATTTACATTTATGGGAGATAATGCTGCCCACTTATTTACAATGTCACCCGAAAGTGACAACAGGCATTCGCATGGCACTGTTGTAGCTGGTGTTGCAAAATATTTATGCTCCAGATGCACTAAAGATTCATATGTCCCTTCATGCTTAAACCACCATTCCAGAGGACATGTGTCCATGCTGATGACAGGTCTGCAGACCGGTACATGTTCATTTTCATCATCTGAGTCAGATGCTACGAGCAGAAGGTTGATTTTCTTTTTGGTGGTTCAGGTTCTGTAGTTTCTGCATTGGAGTGTTGCTCTTTTAAGACTTCTGAAAGCCACACCTCATCCCTCTCAGATTTTGGAAGGCACTTCAGATTCTTAAACTTTGGGTCGAGTGCTGTAACTATCTTTAGAAATCTCACATTCATACGTTCTATGCATTTTGTCAAATCTGCAGTGAGTGTTCTTAAAACAAACAACATGCTGGGTCATCATGATTTTTTTTAATGAGCATCATCAGCCTGGAAGCATGCCCTCAGGAGTGGTGGTTGAAGCATGAAGGGACATATGAATCTTTTGCGCATCTGACACGTAAATATCTTGCAATGCCAGCTACAAAAGTGCCATGCGAACATCTATTTTCACTTTCAGGTGACATTGTAAACAAGAAGCAGGCAGCATTGTCTCCTGTACATGTAAACAAACTTGTTTCTCTAAGCGATTGGCTGAACAAGAAGTAGGACTGAGTGAACTTGTAGGCTCTAAAGTTTTATAGTATTTTATTTTTGAATGCAGTTATTTTTGTGCATAGTTCTACATTTGTAAGTTCAACTTTCATGAGAAAGAGCTTGCTCTACAGTACTTGTATTAAGTGAATTGAAAAATATTATTTTTTTATTTTTACAGTGCAAATATTTATAATAAAAATTAAATATAAAATGAGCACTATGCATTTTGTATTCTGTGTTGAAATTGAAATCAATATATTTGAAAAAGTAGAAAACATCCAAAAATATTTAAATAAATGGTATTCTATTGTTTAACAGTGCAATTAATTGTGATTCATTTGTTTAATCTCTTGACAGCCCTAATGTAAACAGATTCAGGTAAGGCTGGCTTCATTGCCGCTGCTGCTGCTACTACAGAGTAGCTTTGCCAAGCAGCAGCAGGGTGACACTGACAAGACTGGTCAGTTTTATTGCTGCTATTCAGAAGCCTCTGATCATCATGGAACTGTAAATATTTGAGTAGCAGAAGAGGCAGATGCTGGAGTTAGTTGCAAGGGAGGAGAAAGTAGGCTGAAGAAGCAGTAAAGTGATGGAGGCCTACCTGCTACCTCTTCAGAGGCTCTGATCATGAACGTACACAATAACTTTCCTGTCCTGCAGATTAGAGGGGGATAGCACTTCAAATAAAATGGGACATACTAGCCAGAGGCTGATATCTACAATGGAGTCCCAAACAAGGCAGTGACAGAACCTGGTAGAAATCCCAACCCCTTTCTCCTTCCCAGCAACTCTGGAAGCAGGGGCTGGGTTTCTCACCAGGTCATTGTCCTGGACCTCACTGGTGGGGCCTTTCCCCTGTCTTCCATATCTACTTCTGTCTAGTAAGTGTCTGGTTAAGATGTTTTCAATCCCAGCTTCTGAAGAAAGATTAAAAGAAATGTATGTAGTTTAGCTACATGATCACTAAGGTAGAAAACTTAATGGTCTGCAAGGATTTGAAGGGTGTAAATACCAAGGAAGGAGTAAATGTTTAGTCAGGTGATTGGGAATAATGGGTTGAAATTAAGAAAAGGCAAATTGTTACCCAAGATCTGATATAGTGTGGAATAGTGCCCCCAGGGGAGTGGCAGAGTCCCTTCTGCAAGAGTCATTTTGAATGTAGACCAGATGAAGTATTAGAAGATATTTGCAGGGGCCAGTCCTGCACTTTTCTGCAACTGGGCTATGTGGCGTAATCTGCCTTCCGTCTCTAACTTCTCTGACTCTCCTAGTGAAACAGACTATAACAAGCTGGCTAATGACTATGCTATTGTTCTTCACAGAGTAGCAGTTGTGGAGGCTGTTTCCTTCCAGAGCCAGCCTCTTTCTTACACTCTGCTGATGAACCCCAGTGGCCTTTTTAGCCTGGGCCAGGAGAGTGGAGAGCTCAGTTTGACCCATACAGTGGATTATGAGAGCGAGCACCATCTCTATCACTTTCTCGTGAAAGCAGTGGAAGCTGAGAGCGGATTTAGCAGTGTAACTGAGGTATAATGAATCTCTTGGCTTTGCATGAATACAATGAATCACCTCACTATAGTAGCTGTTTCCTCCATCAAGATTGTATTTAGTGATCTCATTACATACACTGACAATCTAAATAACAACACAAAGCTGCGTGTAGATTGGGAGGGAGGATGGTTTTATTGTCAAGGCAGTGGACTGAGAATCAGATCTGGGTTCTGTTTCTGGGTCTGCAAAATACTTCCTGTGTGACATTGGCCAAGGAACATTTTATCTTTGCCTTAATTTAAAAAACATAATCTGTTCAGAAAAAACAGGTTTGTTGCTTTCTTACTCTCAGAGGTGTTGTGGGAATGAGTTTGATAATGTCTGAGAGCAGTACAGAGATATTACAGTAATAGGTGCAATAAGTACCTAGATACTCAGACTGAGAGATGTATGACTGTGATGCATTATGAACTACAATGTGCTGAGCAAGTGCTGAGCAAAAATAGCAAAAATGTGACAAAGTATGTGTAATTTTTCCTGATTCACTTGTGACTCAAAAGCCAAAGCTTTTTCTGTAATGCTGGTTTCAGATTGAAACATAACATGCATTAATATGTAAGAATTGATTTTTGAGCCACAATTTTAGATTGAGTTTTTAAAAAAATTATATTTTTTAATGAAAATAGGACACTTCCAGTCATGGGGTCCTGATTTTGATTTTTTTTAAATGGCAGAAAGAGGAATACCTTGCCTGAAATTGGACTAAGTTGGTAAAGTATAAAATGTGAAAAACCTTCTGATTTTGAGGTTTGCATATTTCATAGCAAATATTTTGCAGGCTACATTGTACTGAGAAATTTTAGCGCCCAATGAACATTATTTTAAAATGGAAATGAAGTAAATTGTAAAAGTAAATGCATTGAGTGATCAGATGTGAGGGAAAGGGGTAAAAACTAACAAGGCTGACCAGAGCCAATACATCAGTGCTCTCACACATTTCATTTCTGGGAAGCAGCAGGTCAGTCCTGGTAGGCCTCTCTTCAGCAGACACCTATCATTTTCTGTTTAGTCTTTTCTTCTGCCTCCTATCCCACGCAGGTCATAGTTCATATCACTGACGACAATGACTGCTCTCCAGAATTCCAGCACTCCATTTACAGCCGTGACAACATTCCTGAAACCATCCCAGTTGGCACATCTCTGTTGCAAGGTGATAATTTCGCTACTACCTCTTATTCCATCTTCTCACAAGAATTAATTTGTGATTGTGGTCTACATAATCTGATCAGTTCAAGTGTTTACCATGCCCATCAGCATGGTATCTGAGTACCTTCCAAAAGTGCATTAAAGGATGTGACCAACATCTGTCATATGTTTTTTTTCTTCTTTCTCTCTCATGAGGGAATACTGTTTGTGGATTTTTATTGTGTGTATAATGTGCTGTGTGGCATCTTTCTTTTTAAGTCAGGCTGAAGAAGTGTGTCCTGTACTTGGAATGGAAGTTGGTGAGGTTTGAGTGTAGTTCTTATATTCTGCAGGGGTTCAAGCCATAGTTATGGACTGATATCCCCCTGAGAAATCTGTCTCCTACACAGATATCTCCTCTGCAGTAGATAGTTGCATTGTTCCACAGGAGCAGAACTGTTGACCTTCTCCCAGAGCTTGAGATGACCTTCTAGGTATCTTGAGCCTAGACCATTGAATGCCTTGAAGAGGAGGACTGAGATCTTGAACTTGAAGCAATATGCTATGGGGAACCAGTGTAGCGAGAGGAGGACAAGTTTTATGTGCTCATGGTAACTTGCGTGGCTGAGAAGGCGAGCTGTGGCATTCTCTACTAGTTGTAGTTTCCTGCAGGCTGACTGTTTCGTGCCCAGCACCCTATATAAAGTATCAACTCAGGGACATCAGCAGGCTAAGCCTCTTAGACATATACTCAAGGAAGGAATAGCTCACCTCCCTGATGCCTGGAGGTGAGGCCTGATGCCCTGTAGGCGGGGAAAGAATGCCATTGTCTGTCTTTAACAGAGTGGCAGCAAGTAAAATAAAATATACCATCAGCAACTCTTCCACTTCTGCAGCACACCCTCCCGGACATAGGAAACCCTTCCATGCATGGGGACCTCTTGCAGCTGACTGCACATCAGTCTAGGATCACACACCATTAGTGACACTGATTTAATTTGGCCATCTCTTGTCTTTAATCAGTTACAGTTATTTTTCTGTTTCACACTCTGGTACGGAGAGGCCAAAATCTCTTCAAAAAGGCAGGTGCTGTGGTTTGTCAGTACACATGGCATTCACAGGCTTTATAAAGTAGGTTTTACCATGGTGTAGTCGAATTAAAACGTGGTGAAGGAACAAACTTTTGAAAAGCACGTGCAGTATATATTGCTATGCATGTGGTATATCGTTCCACATTGCCTTAGAGATGCATATATTGTTACTTTGAATATAAACTTGGAGTGCACAAGAAGATAAAAGTGAAATAGAAATGTCAGCTGTTGAAAGATTAGAGCTATAGAAAATATCTGTGTACCAAAATAGCATCATAATTGCAAGGATGTTATCAGCCTAAATTTCATGTACTTATGTTACAAATAACATCATAGATTAAATCTGAATGAATTGTTCAGGGGTGAAAGTAACTTAACGGATTTACCAGTATGCTGGAGTCCTGCACGGGGGGCATGGCCTCAACCAGAAGAGGCGTGGCCTCAACTGGAAGAGGCGGGGCCTTTAAAGCCCCGGGCCCTTTAAATCCCCAACCTGGGGAAGCCAGTCCAGTCCAGCATGGTGTACTGGCTCTTGCCCGTACACCATACCGGACCGGACCGGCTTACTTTCACCTCTGGAATTATTTGAATTAATACAAAATAGTGTATTTTGTACTATTTTAAGCCACTTCTATTTCAGTCTTCCTTGAGTTATCATAATATATTTGAATTCATAATGTTGCAGGAAATTGTTTATCTGTTAAGATGGGGGGTTAGATTTAATGTAATGAAAACATTTATATTCACAATATGGTTTTAAAAAAATCTCTTAATAAAATTTAAAAAAATCTAAATGTTGGAAGTTACAATAATGTCCTTTTTAAGTGAAATGGAGTTGTATGGACCTAATAACTTACAAAAAGGTAGATATGGAAAATATATTTCTACCTGCTATACCTTAGCATTTCACAGGCTTTCACTGTTCACTTTAATGTCTTTTATTTTTTTCCTTTTATATTTTGAGTAAATAGGTCTGTTATTAATCATTGTTCCTTCAATACTTATTCTCTGTTTTTATTTTGAATAAAGCAATAGTTTCCATCTAATAAAAATAATAACAATTGGAGCTATACCAATCCCTTAGAAGTGAAAGGGACCTTGAAAGGTCATTGAGTCCAGCCCCCTGCCTTCACTAGCAGGACCAATTTTTGCCCTAGAGCCCTAAGTGGCCCCCTCAAGGATTAAACTCACAACCCTGGGTTTAGCAGAGCAATGCTCAAACCACCAAGCTATCCCTCCCCCCACAATCTGTTAGTTTAAACATTACATATGCATGCTGCTTGCTCTGTCAGAGTGTATCTACATCATCACATTTGGGTATTCTGAAGAAGTGTTTAATTTTGAGATGAAAGCCCTCAGATCTACCAATTGAATTAATGAGTTGGTTTAAATTGGTGCCAGCTAAGTGTTGGTGTGAGGTGAAGCCTCTTCATTTGGTGAGAAAAACAGCATAGCACTTAAGAGACAGCGCTAATCTTTTAAGATCACTTTTGGTACAACAGTGTAAACTCCAGCTCTTTGTTAGATTGACTTGCCTGCCTCTGAACAGATGGGACATTGAGTACTGTGAATAAACATTTACCGGAGAAGAACATTTAATCACTCCTTGTACCTGCAGAACTGGAATTAATTTGCAAACTGAACACCATCAGATTAGGCCTAAATAAAGACTGAGAGTGGTTGGGTTCATTACAAAACCTAAACCGAATTCTCCCAATACTAATTTCCCCCTACCGTTACTCACACCTTCTTGTCAACTCTCTGAAATGGGCCATTCTCATTACCACTTCAAAAGTTATTTTTCCTCCCTTAGTATCCTGCTGTTAATTGAATTGTCTCGTTAGACTGGCCTCATACTTGGTAAGGCAACTCCCATCTTTTCAAGTATTTATACCTGCTCCTGTATTTTCCACTCCATGCATCTGATGAAGTGGGTTCTAGCCCACGAAAGCTTATGCCCAAATAAATGTCTTAGTTTCTAAAGTGCCATAAAGACTCCTCCTTGTACCTTGAAGCAGCAGGTAATTAAAAAGAATGTTCGTTATCACGTAGCTAATTACATTTGAAAGGCATCCCTGGGGGGGCGAGGGGAGAGAAATGTTAACAGTGAAGAACAAAACCCTAGTCTGAGCAGCTTGACTTGGTTCTTGTCCCAACAGCGATTGCTTAAATCAAATTTAAAAAAAAAGAAAAAGCTGACTCCACAAACATAACAACAGAAATGAGTCAAAAAGCCCTTGGCCCTCAAGACCCATCTACAGTTCCTTTCTTTGTGCTCCAAGGAGGGTATCTTGGAGGCAGCCTGGACCTAGCTCCTCTTGCAGAGAATTGTTGCCCTATTGAAGTCCCAAGCTTTTCTGTCCCCTTGCTTCCTGTTTCTCCCACTTTATACTTTGGCTTGCTCTCATTAGCTACAGCAGCGATGGGTCTCTCTCCATAATTGACATTTCTCACAGATGAGCTGGGGCAGGTTTGATTTTGCTGTCTGCAGGCAGGGAGGGTTCTTAACCCCTTTGTGCTTTTGTGTTTTGCATGGGGTTTGTTGTCCCCATCACAGCAGAGACACTATTTATGGGTGATATTTTTCTAACTGCCTATTGATTGTGTGGTAATTGCCAGTGTTAACTACCGGTACTTATACAAACAATGTCATGATGCATTCTGGAACATTCTTCCATGGCAAACTCATGTCTCTGGGATCAGTCAATTTTATTTTATTTTTAGTTCTTGCGACAGACTGTGACTCTGGCTCCAATGCTGAGATCACCTACTTCATTCAAAGCACTGACTTTTCCATCACGCCTGAAGGGGTCATCAATTCTCACCAGCAGCTGAACTTTGAGCGAGCAAACCATATGTATGAGTTTGTGGTCATAGCTGTGGACAAAGGCCACCCTCCTCGGACAGGAACTGCATCAGTGCGCATCAGAATGACTAATGTGAATGACGAGGCACCTGTGTTCTCTCAATCTGGGTAAGCAAAGTTTAAACCCTGGAATATTTTCTGTGTTGCAATTCGTTCTGATAATCGTGATTACACTTTGCTTAAGGGGCATATCCTGCCAGTTAATAAGCATCTACTTATGTTCTGAGCACGCTCCACTACCAGTGAAGTCAGTGGAATAACTTACATGAGTGTGTGAGGGATTGGACTGTAAGGGTCTAGATTGTAAAACGTACACACATTAATTGTGACATAGCACATTGGATCCTTAGATCCATTGTTACATTCAGAAATAACATAATTAGGCTGCATTTAATGGAATAACTGAAAGATCTAACTTATAGGGGAATATTTTTGTATGTGTGGGTGCCTTGGTCTTATGATGACTGGCCCTCTAAACACCTGAGCCAGAAGAAGATGGTGGGTATGAAATGCTTGATCAAAACAAGTGTCAAAAAAGATTGCATAGTAAATAACCTTCATTAGATTCTGATAAGTTAAAATGCATTTTCCCTCTGTAATAAATTTAAATTCCTTTTTGTCATAAGTGTAGAATACAGCCATTTCTAAGAAAGTACTAAATGTGTTAACATTTTATACATTGAAGATCTATATTCCCATTCTATATATAGGCTCTTTATACCATCCTCATCACGGCAGTTCACATTTGGGTATTCTGGGATCCATTATTGCAGGGGTGGCCAACCTGAGCCTGAGAAGGAGCCAGAATTTACCAATGTACATTGCCAAAGAGCCACAGTAATACGTCAGCAGCCCCCTATCAGCTTTCTCCCCTCCCTCCCAGCTCCCAGCGCCTCCTGCCCATCGGCAGCCCCACCGATCAGTGCCTCCCCCTGCCTTCTCACACCTCCCGATCAGCTGTTTCTTGGCATGCAGGAGGCTGGAGGGAGGAGAGGGAGGAGCGAGGGCACGGCAGGCTCAGGGGAAGGGAACAGGTGGAGTGGGGGCAGGGCCTGTGGCAGAGCCAGGGGTTGAGCAGTGAGCACCCTCCGGGCACATTGGAAAGTTGGCACCTTTAGCTCTAACCCCGGAGTCTGTACCTATACAAGGAGCCGCATATTAACTTCTGAAGAGCCACAGGTTGGCCACCCCTGAATTATTGTATTGAGACTTTACTACCATCAGTCACATGAAGTTTGTTCTTTTTCTTGTCCCCCCCCCCAGGGGGAGAACTGTGTGTGCCGTGTAGTGTAGAGTCTAGTTTTTTGTTACTTTCCAAATGGTCCTTAGAGGTATGCACAAAATTGCAGGAACACAATCATACAGTGCACACTTCAAACCAAAACTAATTATTTAGGTATTCAAGGGCTCTAGTCTTTAACTGGTTAGACTGTGGATGCCCAAAGGTAAACTATATCACATTCACAGTGAGAGTTCAGACCATTGGCAGCTTATTAATGGGATTAATAGCTATCCTGATAGTAAATGTGCTTTGATTGTTTATCTTTGCATCAGTTACAAAACATTCCTCTCGGAAGATGCTGGTCCCAGTACCTTAGTGGCTGCCATACATGCGAAAGATCCTGATGGAGATGGAGTGTTATACCAGATTGCTGGAGGTAATGAAGACGGCAACTTTGAACTGGATAGCCAGAAAGGTAGGAAAAAGGAAAAGAAGTTTTAAAACATTACCTTACTGTTTGAACCTATGGTAGCTCGGCTTTGTGTCCATGTTGAAAATAATTCATATAGTAATTCAATACATAATTATGAAAAAAGCAAAACAGCACCACATTCATACAGTCTTTTTATGCTTTTCATAAATTAGAATAGGTTCCCTGTTTGGCTAGGCATTATAGAAAGCCACAGGAAGACTTGGGTCTCTGGCTCAAGGAGTTTACAGTCGAAGAGGACTAACCCCATCCAAACACCCCAAAATATAGCGATATAGAAATATGACATTTTTGTTTACATTATCAGTAAAATTGCACTTTATCTTCCAAAATCTAGGCATCATTAAACTGCGCAGGAATCCTCTGCCCAAACTGAAAGGACCTCGATATATATTAAACATCACAGCAATAGATGACAATGCCTCTGGGGGACCTGCCCCTCTGAGCAGCTTTGCAGTGGTTATTGTAGGAATTAATGACATTAATAACAACAAACCTGTCTTCAGAAAGGTAAGATATTTGTCTGTAAACCTTCTCCTCCGTATATATCATCATCTTGGGGATCATACTGCCATCTTTAAGGGGGGGATATAGCAGTGTCTTCTTTGCTTGTAGTAGATGTTGATTTTAAGGGATTATATATGCAAGTATGGTAGATCTTCTACAGTGGAATATACTCCCAGTGTTCTGCAGTCTTCAGTATTTAAATTGGAAAAGGTTCCTTTTCAGGAAAGCTTTTTGACTTCTCTAAGGCACTAAGTAATTGAAGCACGTTTTCTTTCATACTCTTCTCAACCTTGTACTGCAAACACACTGGAACATTTCATAGCTAATTTCTATAGTTCTCTGTGTAATAACTGTTTGTTATATTTGTAGTGCACTGACTACAGCGACAGCACCTGGGTTCTAGAAAACCAGCCCCCAAGCACCTACGTCTTGCAGGTGGAAGCCTATGATGCAGACCTGGGACTTAATGGAGAAGTAAAATATGGGCTTATGCACAGAGATGGAGCTTCACCAGGCTTCAGTATTGATCCAGATACTGGTAAGTGGCCCTACACCTGTTACGTTAAGGCAGAATTGCAGTGCATTTGGGTGCATGCTTCTCTGGCATATTAACAGGGAATTGCTATAGCCATGTGGAGAACCATGTTTCCAGGACTGAGCCAACATCAAACAGTCTGAAGTGAATGCTGAGGAAACTGAAGACTTACCTTTAGTCTGAACACAGGAGAATCCTACTAAAATTATTGAGAAATCATACTTAATTTTTTTAATGCTATAGGCATGATGTAAAATATGGTAATCTTTGGCTAATCTTTAACATCCAACATAAATTGTATTTGATGTGGTAAATAGTAAAATAATCTAGAATATGTGGGTGTAAGCCTACACTGATTTAATTGGCAAGTCAGCAAGGAAAAACAGAAACCCCAATTTACTGGGGTATAAAACTATTCTGAAACATTAACTTTACCTTGGGACAAATCTCACTATAGAAATATAAATAGACTGTACTTGGCAGAGGAGGAAGCATGAACGGATCTACAGTTCTAGTTGAGTGTATATTCATCCCTTTGATGTGAGCTAACAACTCTTTGAACTGGTTAATGTCTGACAAATATAGATTGGAAGTCCAGACTTCAGTTTTAAAATACTACAAATACAGTGGTTATAGCGGCAGAAGGAGATGGTGGTAAACACTGCCACGAGTGTTGGACTAGAAAAATATTGTCCCTATATAAATACAAAAGATGCTGTCAGTATAGAATGGTAATTCAGGATGTAAACATCCAGGGGCGAAAGTAATTTAAAGGACTCACTGGTATGCCGGAGTCCTGCGCAGGGGGCGTGACCTCAACCAGAAGAGGCGTGGGCTCAATCGGAAGAGGCGGGGCTCTTAAATATCCGGGCCCTTTAAATCAAGATTTAAGTTCCCTGGGGCGCCGCTGCGGTAGTGGTGGCCTGGATCCCCAGGCCCTTTAAATCATCGGCAGAGCCCTGCCCCGCTAGCCCAGGGCTCTGGAAGCAGGGCTTGGGCAGCGATTTAAAGGACCTGGGGCTCTAGCCACTGCAGGGAGCCCCGGACCCTTTAAATTGCCAGCATGGGGAAGCCGGTCCAGTCCAGCACGGTGTACCAGCTCTTGCCGGTACACCATACTGTACTGTACCAGCTTACTTTCACCTTTGTTCACACCTAAATATTTGTGACCCAGCTATATAACAGAGACACCAAAGCCTGAGATGGGAAAGGGCAGAAGGTACAGGTTAACTGACAAAACTGAGATGCCAAGAAAGAAGCAGTTAGCAGAGAGTGAGACTTGCATTCTTGGATGGAAGTGTATCTTTGACAAACGTAACCATAACTACAATATTTTACTCTATTTTAACCTATTTCATGAGGCTGTTACCTGGATCTTAAACTAAAGATGATTTTAGTTATATCACTTACATTTGCTGTGCATTGATATTTCACTTAGCTGTCTTTGAAATACTCTGACTTATGTTGTCATTGAAGTAACCTCCATGGATGTTTCTTGGAAACAAGGGGAACTAACTTCTTTTCTGGGTTGGGAGAGGGAAGTGGGGTAAAAGGTATCTAGCCTGAAGCTCTCTGTCCAGGTGGCCAATCTGAAAGGTGCTGGCTGTTGACAGTAGTGGCACAGTTAGTGCAAGCTGGTGACTGCGAAGAGTGGCAGAAACAGGGAACCTTAAGTTGGTCATGTTTAATCAGTACTTTGCACAGTGGTGGTGCAAGTAAACTGAGCAATGTGGACCTGGCGTGTCCAGTTCTACTACCTACTATGTGAGTGATGCCTGGTGTGGTTTTGCTGGCTTAGTCATGGCATTGTATGTATAACACACATAAGGTGTTTCTGTTTCTAGGAATCATCACTACTACTCAGAGCTTTGACCGAGAGAAACTGAGAGAGTGTATGCTCTCTGTTACAGCTACAGATCAAGCTCAGGAGCCATTGATTGGTGTTTGTCAAATCACCATCTTCATTGCTGATGTCAATGACAATGACCCCAAGTTTGAGAACAGTCGCTACCAATGTGAGTGATTTAACCATGCACCCTCTGTCCTAACATCACACAGCACACAGGAGCGTGAATGTAGTTGACAGATTGAGTTTTTTTTTAAATACAGCTATCTGTGAAAATAACTCTTCATGCTGGTGATTGCATATCTCTTAAAAGTGATCGATTTTTGGGTGGCCTTATTCACTATGTGACCGGAACAATGCTACCTGGTTCAAGTTGACTTGTTTTCCTGCTCAGTAGGAATATGTCTGCCATATGTTTTTCTGAAGGATTACATTCAAATATATGGGACAGCAAGATAGGGTGGCAGAATGAGTTTATATTCCTAGACCAGAACCTTATATCTGGGACTCCTTTTACCCTAAAGTAATAGGGAAAGTGAGACTCCAAAGAGCCTGTAATCTGTCTAGAAACCAACTTGGTGTGAAAACAAACTTTGTGGAAATTGAAGGGGCTCATGAAAGGCCTTGTCTAGGCTAGGATAAAAGGTGGTTTTGTTTAACTAAAGCTGTTAAACCCTTTTTAAATCTCTAGTGTGGACAGGGAGGGTAAGTTATATTTTAACACCCGTTAGCTAGCTGTGGCAAACAGTAGGGCACAATCATTTAACACTTTTTAAAAATGTGTAAACTTGTCAGTACCTAGTAGAAACAAGTTTTTAAGTAACACTTAATTTAAATGTGTTGGCCAACATGCTTTAGGAAAAGGAGTGTGTGTGGCGGTGGTGATGTGTTGGGTGGTTTTTTTGAGCTATGCATGATGCAGACATGTGCAGTGCAAACTTTTCCAGACCTGCTAGTGCACCTGAATCTCAACTTGCAATACTGAATCTTTTGAACATAGACAGCCAGTTGTCACAATTTCTGTGCTTGTTCTGATGTGAGGAATAGGGATTAGGAGGCTGTCAAAATTGTCACATGTGGCTTGAATTAGATGTGAATGCAAGCAATTAAAATATGACTACATTTGAGGTTTTAATACATTCCAATTCCAGCAAAACTCAAGAAGACACATTATTTCAAAGGAGGAGCATGGGAACTGCCATACTGTATCAGACTTAATGGCCTATCTAATCCCCTATCTTGTGTCTGGCACTGGCCAGCACCAGATCCTCTGAAGGAAGGTGCCAGAGACTCCAGACTGAACAGTTATGAGTAACCTGCTCATAGAAGTAGTGAATTTGGTATGTGTGAATGTTACCTGATTGGTCACCAATATGGTTCCTGAGGACAGGCAGATCACAGGCAGCTGTGTTTCATTTGTGATCTGGAAGGGACTTGCCAAAACAGTAACATGGTGAGATAATGTTTTTTGTGGTGCAGACATCTGTTCCACTAGGAACTGGACTGACTCTAATAATGCTCATGGGCCACTAAACTCACTGAATGATAGTCACTCTTGGTCACTACGGTCCTGGCCTGGATTCAAACCAATTGCCTAGGAATGAAAAATTCTTCATTGAAGTAAGAGTATATGGATCTAATTTACTATAATATATTTAGCTTCAATTTTGAAAGCTTTGCATAGAGAGAAATTATACATTTCTTATGTCTTTGATTGGTAAGAGTTTTACATTGTTATATGCAGGCATCTGTTACCGTAGCTTAAGTTAACTCCCGTTGCTTGTCTTCACAAAATTATCTGATTGCTATATAACTGTCCTCTTGGTCCCTGTAAATAACTTCAACATCTCAGCTGTGCACAGGCTAAAAGGTTCAAGAAAATCATGTCTGTGGCTACAGAAATCGTCATTTAGGTACTCTGGACATATTTACAAAATGTAAAAGTGAGAAGCTTAGAAAAGCACAGAAATGTATGTTAGTTCTGTTCACTGTTTCTATCATGAGAAATTGAACCATGAGTAGGATAAGAGTAATATCTGTTTGTGAACTTGGGCTTCATCCAAACTCCAGTCTATTAAATTTGCTTAAAGACCACTCATATAATTTCATATAAAGAACATATTTATATAAAACATGAACATGTTTAGGTTTAGTGGTCTAATGCTTTTATATTGCAGAAATGAGTTTGAATCTTGCTTTAAAAGAAGTCAGGAGATGTGGGTATTTTTGGACAACTCTAAGCCCCTATTTATTGTGCTGCAGCAGTTGGAAAAAAATGTTAAATTGGATAAGGAATGGGATAGAAAATGCTGGATATAGTTTAATGTCATTATTTAAATTAATAGTACACTTTCACTTGGCATACAATGTTCAGTTCTGTTATCCTTATGACAAAACAGATACAATGGAAATGGGAAAAAGATAAGGAGGAATTTCAAATGAGCATTGAATTATTAGAAGTATGGATAAACTTGCACCTGAAGGAGAGAGTGAAAAGACTTAGGAGTGTTCTGTTTAGAGAGAAGCCATAGAAGAAGGGCACAATAAAGGGTTAAAAAGCAATGAATGGAATAGATGAGACACTGCTATTTTCACTCTTTCATAATACAAAAACAAGGGGACATTCCATGAAACGGAAAGGCAGCAAATTTATCTCTGATAAAAAAGTAAATACTTTAGTTTTGTAAAAAACAAAAACAAAAAAACCCCTGTAAAAATCATTGCCACAACTATATCATTGAGGCCAAGAGTTTAGCAGGATTCAAAAAAGGACTGGAGGCGAATGAGCGTATATGTCAATAAAGGGGAAAGAAACAAAGAGTTCTAGAACTGATATAACCCGTCACGCTTCGCAGCATCAACCAGCCTTGGAGGAAGTTAGGGAGAAAGTTAGGCTCATCCATAGCTGTCCACTTCATGATTTCTTACACCTTCCTCTGGATCATCTGCACTGGCCACTGTCAGAGACTCAGATTACAGTGGTGCTTTCTGACTTTGGAATCATCTAGTCTGACCACCTGTAGGCCATAGACCTTCCCCAAAATAATTCTGAGAGTAGTGACTTGATGCTGGTGTATATGGTGCACTGGTCCAGTCTGGTATAGCAGTATCTATGTTCCTGTCTACGAGTGGACTTTGCAAGCATGACACCACCACCACTCAGTTTGGAATGAATGATGGGACAGAAGTCCTAACAGTGACGTAAGAGTTTTGTAGGACAGAACAGGGAAGTCTTGATGGAGGGGAGGGTCATATTTGTTTGAAGGTGAGCCTGACTCAGTGCCTTCAACCACACTGTTCATTCAGTGCTACCAGTATCTGTCTTTCATGAGCACTAAAACTGAGGTTGAATTCTGAGTTCAATATAATGCTGATGCTTATGGGTGATTGAGAAGCTTCCTGCTCCCTTCCTCATATGGGGAGCCAGCTAGCAAAAAGCACTTCTTCAGGATTGGGAAACTGTTCTCCTAACAGAGCCATGAGGCTGCCCTGACAGTGTGTTCTAGTATCTGTCTATAAGCAATCAATGTTTGTACGTCATGGAATTAAAAATACTGTCTCCTCTTTATAACAAAATCAAATGTAATTAGTCATGGGTTTCTAATGTTACTGGTAACTGCTGGTGCTCTATTCTCATATGCTATGGTCTTATTCAAATACTTTGGTTTAAACAATTCATCACTATTAATTATCCATACATGTCTGGAAGGGGCTGTACTCAAATGTTTAACTGTATATAATAGTTACATCCTAGTAATTGTTACAGAAGTGCTTATCGCAAACAGGAACACATGATACAATGCAACATCATTTCCAATTCAGCTTGAACCTTTTGATACAATGTATTTTAACAGGATACTATTCTCAGAACATAAAATCTATTGCAGGACAATTGAGAATCTCTTGCAGTATTTACTAGTAATAAATTCCATTGTTATTATTTTATTTCAGTACCAGCAAACCACTTCCGGACATATTTCTACTTGTAAGAATGGCATGACTAGGCCATTTATTCTTTGGCAGTCACACTTTGGTGGGCAAAGAAAAGTGACTTAGATGAGAATAGGAAATAACAAACGTGCTTCACTTAACAGCTTTCATAACAGTACATAATACAGTAGGGAAAACCCCAGAGAAAACTTAAATATTTTTATGTTGCAATAACTTAAAAGCTGCATAATCAAAACAACATTTATTTTAGTTGAACAGACACGCCTGATATTTTACACATTGTATTGACTTACAAAGTGATGGTAATTCTAGTTCAGGGATCGGCAACCTTTGGCATGTGGCCCTGGCAGGCCGGGCTGGTTTGTTTACCTGCCGCGTCCGCAGGTTCAGCCAATCGTGTCTCCCACTGACCACGGTTCGCCGTTCCAGGCCAATGGGGGCGGCGGGAAGCTGTGGCCAGCAAACCTTGGCCCATGCTGCTTCCTGCCACCCCCATTGGCCTGGAGCAGCGAACCACGGCCAGTGGGCACCATGATCAGCCGAACCTGCAGATGCGGCAGGTAAACAAACCGGCCTGGCCCGAGGTTGCTGATCCCTGTTCTAGTTTAACGTGAAACCAACTTCTCTGGAGTACTGGTTCACTTCGTATAAAGGAAGGGCTAACCCTGTTCACATACAAATATAGGTAGGTCTTTTAGGCTATTTCACAGCTCAGATGCCAATGTGATTGTGCAGTAGTGATCTGTAAACTGGTTATACCGCCACACTGGTCTGTGATCTTAGCACTGACCTGGAGCTGAGAATCGTAAGTGTCCCCTTCACTTCTAGAATTGCCAGATCCAGGAATATTGCCGTTATACATGTAACCCTTCTGCCCCTCTGAGTTGGCAGCAACAAGGGCCGGGTTCAATATCCAGGGGTTCCATGTCAATAATACAATGCAAAACCGGCTTGAGCCCCCACCCAGTGACCTGGGACAATTACATACCACCACCCCCCGGGTGCCTCTAGGAGGAAATACTTCCCCACTCGCAAGCACGGAGTCCGAGTGTAGCAAAATCCTTTTAATAAAGGAGGGAAACAATGCGGCATCACGTTGGAGAGACACCACAAACAGGACTATACACAAACCATAAGCAAAAACCCACCTCCAAGTACATTTGGCAATGTCCTTTCCCCCTTAGGGTCTTAAGTCCAATCACCCCAAAGTCCAACAACCCAAAAGTCTCTGTCTCTGGTCAGTGCCACCCCAGAGTTCAAAAGTTTATCTGCAGTTTTACCCCCCCCCCAGCCTGGATGGAAATGGCGGGGGTGCGGCGCACACAGGGTGTTAAGGGGCACCTTACGTGGGCCGGGGGCCAACTGCTCCGCCTCTCTGTGGAGTTCTGCTGCAGCCTTCACCATGACCGGCTCCACTCCACCAGCTGTGCCGCTCCTCCAGCCGACCCGTGAACCACGTCAGCTGTCCCCACAAACCGCTCCACACTGCTCACTGTTCCTTGGGCTGCTCCAACATGCTGCAGAGTGCTCCGCTCTGCCAGCTGCTTAGCAATAAAGCTTCAGGCTCCCCCACTAGTTAACACAGCACTCCGTGATCTCAGCTCAGTAAGTTAGCTCTTTTAGTGATTTCAGCTCTTAGTGGTTTCAGCTTGTAGTAGGGGAGCCCCAGTGCCAGTGCAACATTGGCCCAACGTGAATTCAGGTCAGCAGCCTCTAGATGGACTCCTAAAGGATTCAAAATTAGCTCTGCTCTTTTACAGTGGAGAGAAGAGGATGTGCAATTGGTGTTTCGGGCCCTCAAAAGGGGCCCACCCCATCAGGTACACACACCAGTCCCCAACCTCTCTCCATTCACTGGGTTTTGGAACCCATGTCCCTTGTCTAGCAAGTACTATTTAATGTAGGTTGAGTCATTTCTGTCATAAAGCAGTCTCATAGTTCCTCATTCACATAATTAGGGTGACAGCACTTTTTTTCCTTCCTGCCCCAATAACAAAGAAATTGGGGATCCCAGCTGCCAAAATAACCCTCCCATGCTGCCGTGGGCTATTGCAACGCAAATCCTTGCCACTCCTTGAAATTCCTTCCACACTCCCCATAATTCACCACCAGATGTCAGGGTAGAGCTCATCCTGACTCTGCTTACATACATGAGAATGAGGCCTGCTGAGAATAAATGTCTCATCCTTTTTTAAAAGACTTCCTCCGTGAAGACACGCCAGTGGGCACAAGTTTCCTCCGTGCTGCAGCTCATGATGATGACCAAGGTGTGAATGCTGCCATTGTATATTCCATGTTACAGCAACAGCCAGAATACTTCCAAATCAACCCCAGCACCGGCTGGGTGTATGTGAACCATCTGATCTCCCAGGTAACAGGACTCTTATCATACAGAATGTAACACAGCTTTCTTCCCATGGAATATGTGGCAGAAAGTTAATCTCAATCTGTTGATTTGTGCAAATTAGTTTTTAGAGTTCCTTAAACTTTTTGTTAAAACTACTTTGTAGACAACTCGAATCAGCCGGTATATTGTAGCAACAGATGGAGGCAACAGAAGCAGCACTGTGGAGCTGACTGTAACTATTACTAACATACTCAATCAGCCACCACATTGGGAACAGAGCGGATATTGGGCTACAATCCCAGAGAACACCATTCGTGACACCAACATAATGGTATGCTATAAGGGAACCTCCTTCTCTCTCTGGAATAGTCCCCTCTCCCTTCCTTTGGTCCTGTGTGTGTATATAGAAGGATGTACATGCTTTTACTACCTTGCGCTGTGATCCTATCAGATTTCACAAGCTATGCGCTTTTAGCTTTACATAGGATATCTCCAAGGAAATTCCAGAAGCTGCAGGAGATGTTGTGACTCAGAAGGCAGCACTCTTCTCTATTACTTTGTAAAACCAGTGCCCCAGCAAGGGGTGCTCCTGGGGGGAGCATCTTCTGGATGCATTGCAAAACTGAGGCTTAGCCCGTATTAAAAATTCTAGAGCATTTTTCGCAAGACTTGAGATGTTAATTCCGGTGGCCTGACCAAATTCCAGCTTCAGTGATTCCATTCTGAGTTCTCCACAATTTTCAGTGCCATCTATAAGTGCTGTTTTAGTGATGGAGTAGCTCTGCTGTATTTCAGCAGTGGATGAAATGTGTATTGTTTTGTTTTTCTTAGTCAACCATGTTTTTAAACTGGACACACTGATTTGCTTCAGTCCAGGCAGTCCTTTCCGTAATTACTAATTGATTCCTACAGTTCCTCTTCATCTCCCAGGCATGAGATCCAAGCACTTGGAAACAGTTTGTTTTATCCAGCCAGGCTCAGCACAGCTTGCTGAAGAGTGAGATCCTCATAGTAATCCCCCTTTGGATGTTTATTGGGGAAAACAATTCCTTTTACCTGAAGGTGGTGTTCATATCCATTGCCATATTTACAGAGCAGGGAAATTTAATATTGATTACAACTTGGAACCACAGCAAAAGCAGTACAAAAATTAGACAAATCTCCAGAATGAAGGCAAACTGTCTGTCTCATCATGCATGCACAACCCCAACCCCCCAAACGGACATCTTAATACTCAGAATCATGCACTTCATAAACAAATACAGTGACTTTTTTTCTCTTCAGACTGTCAAAGCCACATCCTCCCTTGGTGATCCCAGGGTTACATATAACCTGGAGGAGGGTCAAGTTCCAGAGACTAACATGCCTATTCGTTTCTACCTGAAGCCAAACAGAGTGGATGGATCTGCTTCTCTACTAGTCTCTGAACCACTTGACTTTGAGACAACCAAGTTTTTCACCCTGAGAGTCAGGGCACAAAACGTAGCAATGACACCTTTAGCTTCGTTCACCACTGTCTGTATTAATATAACAGGTAAGTACCACTGAACTACTGTAACTAGAACAGGTAATTTTAGAATGGCACTCACAGTATTTCTAAAATATCAGTACTAGAAATTATGGAATGAAGCCTGGACTTAACAGCATAAAATTTCCTTTGAGTTTTGAGACATTGTGCAGTAGTAGAAATAGCCTTTTCACCTGAAGATACCACAAAGTGTGATTTAACAAGTGGGATGTGGTATTTTAAAAACATACACTTAATATAGAAATATCTGCACTAAAAAATAATACACTGCGGTGTAAGCGTAATAATAAAGGAATCCTTCTAATGCCAGAAATGGCCCAGGAAGTGTCCCAATTCTAGTGAGAGAAGAGAGTAGTATTGGAAGTATTTTATATATTAGGGATATTTGGGAATTACTGAAATGATTAACTCTTGGAACAGGACAGCGAAAATGCATACCTAATAATTGTTAATTGTCCAGTTTAAAAAACAAAAACAAATACCTTTGCACTTTTAAGGAAAAGAGACCCTACTATATAATTTCACAAATGATTAAAATTAACTGTTACTTGTTTGTCCCACGTTAGTTCATATTACATACACACGTGTAGTCGGTTAGCAGTGGTCCTTCCCCCTGTGGGTCAGTGGGAGGCCACTCTGCCTCTCTATGTCAGGGCTGTCAGAAAAAGATACGAAAACGTTCATCTTTACTGATTTCACTACCATAATTGTATAGTGAAAAGCATGTTAATCTATGGAGCTCGTCCATAATACACCAACACGAAAACTACTGTTATTTATTTGTGTAGTGGCCAGTACCTAAAGTCAGGATCAGGGCCCTGTTGTGCTAGGCACCACACACACACTCCCCCCCCCCACCCCTCTCTCCTTCCCTCTCTCTTTGGAACAGAGAATGTCTTTTGAAATGAAAACATTCTCTGCTCCAAAGAGATTACAATCAAACTACCACAAATCAATATTCATTAGTAACATTGTTCCATGGTCCTATTAATAGTGTTGTAACTCAGTTTAATGGCAACTTCATTTTGGCCAGGAACAAAAATGATTTTCCAGTAACATAAAATTCTATACAATAGACTCATTTTGGGGTGTGGGAAGGGAATGCAAGTTAAAGCACTTTTAAGTGGGAATTAGCTACCAGAAGCCTTGACTTACAAAATATGAGTCACTTTTTATATATGCATATGCAAAAAATACACACACATTATATGCATAGAAAGAGAGATTGTATTCCCCACTCTCTCAACTCAACAATGGGTGAATGCATTTACTAAAACTGTGAAAGTATATTGATCGTGTTTGTTGAAATAACACATGAAAAATAGTCTGTCACAATGGAGAGTTAGGAATACAGGAAAACTGGGTTATAAAGCAAGCCTGTAATACCAACAAACACAGTAGCAATCTAAGGCCCTGATCCTACAAGCACTTGCACATGTTGAAATCAATGGGACCGTCTCAGAATTGTAAAGTTTTTAACGTGTGTTTCCAAGATCAGGCCCTGAGAATTTGTCAGTCTCATTCATTGAGAGATGTTTAAAATTGCATTTCTCTGTTTTACCTACTATTGTTACAAGTAATGTTTAGAATAGAACACATTTAGCAAAATCTTGTTGTCTGTTTTTAATTTGTTTTTTTGTGTTTTACAGTACTTGGTGTAGCTTCAATTTCATCAATTGACTTTAGTCAGCTCCTCTCTTTGGCCTTTCACACAGCAACAGGGGAAAGAAGTTTTTTAAAACAGAAAAATGTTGTTGTAAAACTGCAAAAATTAACAGGGGAGTCCAGTGCAAATGTAGCACCTGAAGCTACTTTTAATCCATATTTTGAAAATGACTGGATTTCAAGTTGACCAGTATCTCTTTAAACTAATGACAGTTCATAACTGCAGTTACTGACACTGGCGTGGTCCCCAAGGCTCTGATCCTGCAAAGACAAGGGCAGGCCTGCACACAAGCTTTCATCAAAATAACAAAAGGGGTGAAGTAAAAACCAGTTTATTTTGGTGGAGGTTTGCATTATCAGACATTAGTCCCATCTTAAATTTAGATATCTGAACAGTTCCATTGGTTTCAATAGGTAATCTTGAATGCTATTCAGTAGGTATGTAAGTCTTTGCCAGGACCAGGGCCAACGAATACCAGTTTCTGGCATCAATAAGTTAATAGATTATTAGGTTAATCGGTGTCTTGCATAATACCTGAAATCGCAGCATCACATCTTCCAGAAACCTCACAATCACTCTAATTAAAAGAGCTTCTGCCATCTGCCTTGAGAATGGGAAGGCAGAAAACAGGATTGGATGTTAGCAGGAACTCTGTGGTAGTTTTTCAAAGCAGTGTGCTAATTTTGTTTTTTAAAAGGTACAGTTTTAAGATTTTAACCTCCTCTCATTATGTCTTAATTCCTCTCTCTGCAGATGTCAATGATAATGTTCCATTCTTCACATCTTCTACCTACAAGGTGTCTGTACCTGAAGAAGCAGCTATTGGCACATCTGTTGCCCAGGTTTTAGCAACTGACTTGGATTCTGGGCCATATGGAGAGGTTTAACTTATTACATACCCTTTTTCTCCCAGAAATATTAATCTGTTAAATAGCATTGATGGGTTAAACAGTGAGAAAAGACAAGTAGCAGATGGGACAATAATGAGCCATAGGCACCTCTCCCTTCCCCTTTGAGCAGGTTGGCTAAATTTACCTAACTATTAAGAGCTGCCTCTGATTTGTTTAAAAAAAAAAAAAGGAGAGGAAGGATGTTCCAGTGGTTAGGGCACTAGCATGGGAGATCTGGGTTCAGTCTCTATTACACCACTGGCTTCCTGCATGACCTCGGGCAAGTCACAGTCTCTCTGTGCCTCAGTTCCCCAGCTGATAGTAGTGATAATAGCACTGCCCTACCTCACAGGGGTCTTGTGAGGATAAATATAGTAAAGATTAAGAGGCAGGGAGATATTACAGTGATACGGACCATACAAGTACCACGGATAGGTGGGTAGGTAGGATGCATATGGTCTGCTCCATCTCAGACAGGAGGAGACTCTAGATAATGTCACTCATAGTGACCCAACTTGAGCTGGAGACATGATGAAGCACTGCATGCTTCTATTCGTGCTCTCTGTGGGCTGCCCCCCACCATATTAATTGTCAGGGTAGCCGCAGGCTTAATTTTTTAACTTTTTTGTTCATGTTTAACTCATGACTGGCTCTTTGGCCAGCTCTGTTGTAGTGATCAAATATAATCAGGCAAGCAGCATTGTGAAGTGCTGCTCTCCCTTTTCTGCCCCATTCATTACCCTTTGCCTCAAAATCCACAGGGTGGCTCTTGTGAGAGAACTTTGACTCTCAACATGTTACCATGTTGTAACTTGTAAACCTGCCATAAGCTGTCACTGAAAAACTGTGTAGCAAACATTGTATATAGAACTGGTGGGGAAATGTGTGGGGATTTTTCCTTTGAAAAAAATTTACTTTTTGTCATAGAACTGAAAATTTTCAACTGAAAAATTTTTGGTTTTCAAAGTTTCTGTGAAATATGTGATTTAATCTAAGCTCAGTTTTCCTTCAGAACAACTTTGATGGAATTTTTTTGACCAGTCCTAATTGTATATTACCAGGAACATCGGGGGTTATTTTATATAAGCATTCTAACTTTGTATTCAGACTGAGAGAAGGCCTCAAGACAGTCTGTTCAAATAAGAGCCTTTTCAAATATTATTTTGCAAAGAGTTTGAAAGGGCTGAGGAAGGATGGGGACACAGCACTCACATGAAATGGTATGCATGGAACCTCACATAAAATTTCTGAATTTCAGGTTCAATATTCAATATTGAAAGACTCTAGTGAAGATCACCAGTTCTTCACCATTGATCCTGAGACAGGAATTATTTCCACCAAAGCATCTTTTGACAGAGAGAAGAAAGGCTCTTATTTGATTGAAGTTCAGTCTCAGGATTCTGCAGAGTCTGCTCGACCTGGTGTTTATGGACAGCCCAACACAGGTAAGCATAATGGTTTATATACCAGGTAAGAAAGAGTTCCACTGCCATTGGTAGAAGTGGAGTTTTTCGTGGAATGTCAGGGTAGGTTACACAAACAAGATGGGTGAGGTAATATCTTTTAGTGGACCAACTTTTGTGGGTGAGAGAGACAAGCCTTCGAGCTTGCACAGAGCTCTTCTTCAGGGATAGGTTAGGCCATCCTACAAGTAACTTTATCTCTGGTCTCTGTAATCTAATTTTTCATTTTATGTCTCCTTTTCAGATACAGCATATGTGAAGATTTTTGTCAGTGATGTCAATGACAATGCTCCAGCTTTCCCTCACCCAGTATATGAAATCAGTATAGAGGAGGACAAGGAAGTTGGATGTGCTGTTGTGACAGTAACAGCAAATGATGAAGATGAAGGTGTGTAAACATACTTCTCCTATATTTTTCAGTGCTTTTGAGTGATGCAGCATCCACCATAATAATGGTTTCTCTTGTGAGCTAATGATTTTCTGTTTTAATCTGGTAATTGAGTGTATTAAGGAGACACTTTAAATAGATTTCAGTAGTTTGGAGAGGAGAAGAATCTCTCTGGCGTAAACATGTCAAGAACTCTTAGTAATTTACTCAAGTTTCCACTTTGTAGAATAACAATATGCTAGTGATCCTTTTATTTTAGAACAACAGACATTTAAATCCTCACAATTCTTCTCTTCAGTGGTGGTGTGCTAAATGCCCCTCTTTGGCTACACTTGCACTTCAAAGCGCTAAGTGTAGTCAAAGCGTCAGCCCTGGGAGAGAGCTCTCCCAGCGCTGTCCGTACTCCACCTCCCTCTGGGGAATAACGTACAGGGGGCTTTGACCACACTGGTGCTTTGCAGCGCCGCAATTTGCAGCCCTGGAGAGGGTGTGTTTTCACACCCTGCTGCAGCGCTGCAAAGTCTGGCTGTGAAGGAGAAAGGAGAGAGCGTGGAGCATACTGCTGGAGTTGAGAATTTTCAAAAAAACAACTTTAGTCACTTTGATAGGTGGGTTACAACTGGGGCCTAACTCTTTCATGTTCAAACATCTGAAATACAGCAGGGTTTTTGTTTGTTTGTTTGTTTTTTGACTCCTATCAATTGCTGCTCAAGTCACTTCAGTAATATATGGGTAAGACATTTCAGAATAAATTAAAAGGTTCCCCTCCCCCCTATTAAGAGCTTATATATTCTGTATAGAAAATGATTCTTTGCCCCTGTGCCAAGTGGAGTGAACTTGATTCTAACAACCAAAACCGCTTCAATGTATCTAGCATCTTGTCATGTTTCTTCCTTTTTTCCTTTTCAAAGAACAATAGCTTATCACTTTCCCATGTTTCCAAACATTTTGAACAATGCAAAAGAAAATAACTAGGATCATATAGATGGAATATATTTTGAAACCAAATGGTCTTTTGAAACCTTCCTGTTCTTTTGAGATTTTAGCACCACCTGGTGGTAAAAATAAAAATGAGAGTGTAGCAACAACAGATGTTTGGGTTTAACATGGCGGGGGGAGGGGAGGGGAAACTATTAAACAAAAATAGCTTCTGGTCTTTAATAACACTACATTCTTTTCAGTATCAGGAAATGAATACACATTAGACCTGTAGGGCTAAAATTAATCAACAAAACGGAACAAAAGAGTTGCCTAACTTCTACTTGCAAATTATGCTTGTACATATAACTGTGCTTACAAACACAGAACTCTGCAGTTATTTGTTTCTCTCTGTCTTACTCGCACTTTCACATACACGTTTCTGACTACAGTTACTTAAGAACATGAGAACATAACATAAGAACGGCTGTACTGGGTCAGACCAATGGCCCATCTAGCCCAGTAACCTGTCTGCCAACAGTGGCCAATGCCAGGTGCCCCAGAGGCGAGTGAACCGAACAGGTAATGATCCAAGTGATCTCTCTCCTGCCATCCATCCCCACCCTCTGACACACAGAGGTTAGGGACACCATACCTTACCCATCCTGGCTGATAGCCATTAATGGACTTAACTTCCATGAATTTATCCAGTTCTCTTTTAAACGCTGCTATAGTCCTAGCCTTCACAGCCTCCTCAGGCAAGGAGTTCCACAAGTTGACTGTGTGCTGTGTGAAGAACTTCCTTTTATTTGTTTTAAACCTGCTGCCCATTAATTTCATTTGGTGGCCCCTAGTTCTTGTATTATGGGAATAAGTAAATAACTTTTCCTTATGTACTTTCTCCACCTCACTCATGATTACTTTTTTGTTAAGGCATAATACAAGTGCTTGTCTCTTGAAAACTTTGGCCTATTGTGTCAGTCAAACTACACATCCCATTAATAAATGTCTGCTGCAGCTTTACCGAGTGCTTTGAGAAGTATGGTGTGGAAATCAATACTAGCAGTAAGTAAACATTTGCTGTTTCATACAGGTGCAAATGCCAAACTGAGGTATCAGATTACATCAGGAAATGTGAAAGGAGCTTTTGATGTTGAACCCGAAGTGGGAACCATTTTCATTACTCAGTGTCTGGACTATGAACAAGAGCAGCGTTATGAGCTCCGGCTTGTAGCCTCTGATGGGAAATGGGAGAATCACACACTCATTGCCATCAGTGTAATCAATAAGAACGATGAATCTCCAGTGTTCACTAACAATGAGTACCATGCCAGTGTCTTGGAGGAACTTACAGATCTGCCTGTTCTGGTTCTAAAGGTAAATCAGTTTGCATGAAGCAGAGAGGTGGGGGGGTTTTAAGAGTAAATTAAATTTGTATTCAGCTTGACAGTTACATCAGTTACTGGGAGCCAGATCTCATCAGAAGAGGGGGAACCTTGACACCTGGAATTTGTAAGATTCTGGTATCTTTCTGTCTTCCATGCTTTCCAGCTATCTACACTCTTTTTATAAAATAGATTAAACAAAAATACGTGGTGGCTGGAATTGGATAATAAACTTAGTTACTGGCCAGTATAAATGTAAACAAACCTACTGACCCATGGTAAGAAAAGTGCAAAGGAAAGATAGACTTGTGGTTGAGACATGGGACTGAAAGTCAGAAGATCAGCTTTCTCTTCTCAACTGTCACAGGCTTCCTTTGTGACCTTGGGAAAATCATTTACTCTTGTCTCTGACTTCATTTCCATATCTGTAAAATGGGGGTACATATCTACTTTACTGGGATGTTCATCAATATTTGTAAGGTTCTTTGAGATCTCTGGGTGGGAAGACACTATGGAAGTGCTAAGGAATATAGATGGTGGTTTCCCCTTCAGAGGAGTATAAGGAAGACAAGACCCAAACCCTGCCCAGTTTCTAACCCCTCCTGTCTGCGCCTATGAACCAATTTCTATTTGCTTCTCTAGTTCAAATTCCACTGGATCTCATTGCAAATACGTGTTCAGTTGATTTACTATTACTTCCACCTAGCTTTTCCTGCATATTTCCCCCCCTCTTTCCAAATGCAGTAGCATGCAGAATGCATTAGTCTCCCTAAACACAATCAGCTTATTTCTCCAGCCCAGCTATAACCTTTGCAGAAAGACCCAAATGACTCAAGCCAACTGATGCTTACCCTTAACTGTTAACATATAGGGGCACGTTCTTTAGTAGGCCTCCATAGTACTGCAGCTTGCAGTAGAAGTATAATGAATTTCCAGTTCTCTCTCTCACCCCTCCTGTGGTTTGTTCTAGGTTTCTGCAACTGACCCTGATCAAGAAGCTGACCAGAGTGCCCTTTGCTACTCTTTACATGGACACGGGGCCAATAGTGAGTTCTGCATCAACGAGTACACAGGAGAGATCTATGCAAACAAAAAGCTAGACCGTGAAAAGCGATCCATATGGCGCTTTCTTGTCCTTGCTACAGATGAAAATGGAGAGGGACTAACTGGCTTTGCAGATGTAATCATAGAGGTCAGAGACGTGAATGACAACCCACCTCTTTTCCTTTGCATGTCAGAGGGCTGCTTCATGGGGCAGGTTCCTGAAGATTCCCCAGCAGACACCACTGTAATGGAAATGAATGCCATAGACCTCGATGACCCCAAAGCTGGGAAGAATGCAGTATTAACTTACAGAATTATTCAAAATGTCCAAAATGAAATCAACCTCAACTTGTTTTCAATCAACCCAGTTACGGGCACCATCTGTACTGTGCTCGGATCCTTGGACCGGGAGAAGGAAAATAAGTATCTGGTGGTGGTTGAAGGAAGGGATGGAGGTGGACTCACTGGGACAGGCACTGCCACCATTTTGGTGTCTGATATAAATGACCACGCTCCAGTCTTTACACGGAAGATGTATACGGCTTTTGTCTCTGAAAATGCAAGTATCAACACTGATATCACAATGGTATCTGCTACGGACAGAGATGAAGGAGAAAATGCTGTGGTGACATTCAGCATCCTTGATGGGGATGATGATCGTAAATTCTCCATAGAGACAGATAAAATCAACAAACGTGGGGCTATTCGGTTGCGGAAACACCTAGACTTTGAGAAACCTCATGAGAGGGTGTTTAACCTGACCATGAAAGCTGAAGACACCGATTTCTTCAGTATTGCTCACTGTGTTGTCTATGTGGAGGATTCCAATGACCATGCCCCTGTGTTTTATCCCCCATTCTATGAAGTGATGGCTCTGGCTGAAGATGTGCCTCTCGGCACTAAAGTTGTACAGGTTTCTGCTGTTGATTTAGATTCGGGGCTGAATGGAAGGTTTTTGTATCGCCTGATAAACAGGTCTGACCCAAGTGGACAGTTCTCTGTGGGTAATGATGGTTGGGTTGTAGTTGCAGGATTGCTGGATCATGAGGCTGTGACACAGCACCACCTTGTGGTCATTGCCACTGATATGGGACAACCTCGGCTGACTGGCAGTGCCACGGTTCTTGTGACTCTGCAGGATGTGAATGACAATGGGCCAGAGTTTGAGGCTCAGTATAACCCAGTCGTCTGGGAAAACACTGCTTCACCGCAAATTGTCCAAATGAACGAGACTTCTACTTTGTTATATGCTAGAGATAGAGACACTGCTGCTAATGGAGGGCCTTTCTCCTTTCACTTACTCAGCAATTTTGGCAGCGTAACTTACTTTAACTTGCAGGATTTCAGCAATGGAAGTGCACTGCTCACTGCGCTGCATACTTTTGACAGAGAAGTGAACAAAGTGTTTTACCTGCCCATTCTGATTACTGACAGTGGGATTCCTCCTATGAGCTCAACCAACACGTTAACTGTTAATATTGGGGACCGAAATGATCATCCTCATTCTGCTGGCTACATGGAATGCCTCATCTACTGCTATGATGGTAATTGATTTGGAGCTTATTTCACTAGGCTATACTCAGACCATGAGCAGCAGGCGTGCAATTCGGAGAGATCTGTCCCATTCCACAAGAGCTGCTTTCCGTGATGCATTAGTATTTTGGTGGGGAATGCAGCTCTGCAGCTCTGATTTAGAACTGAAACTTGGTGCGTAAGGTCTGGTCCCAGGGGATGGAGTCAATTGGTGTGTGGAGGAGATTGAATTTGGGGCTGATGGAGGGTAATTGGCTTCTATCTTATGTACACTTCTATAAAATTTAAGTAAATGGTTTTCAGATGCTATTTTGTTTCCCTTTAATTACAAAATAGCTTGACTTATTTTATACTGATGTTGTTCATTTAATAATGTTGTCAAGGGCTGTGATCTGGATTCAAGTCTGAATACCCCGAGAGATTGCTTGAAATGTGAGGTTAAACTAATCTGTCATGTTGTCTAGTTAATGTTTTAAATGTGAACCCGAATATGAACCATCTGTACCCTCTGAAAAGTTCATGCAATCTTTGAACGGCCCAAAAATAGAAACGGAATCTTCAATGGCTGCTGCTTTTTGTGCCCTCTCTTGCTCATTGCAGCCATCATGAGGCAGGGCACCTTCCCTGACCCTCAGCTCCCCAATCCTTGATGATCTCTTGCAGTCCACAGTGTCCTTACATAAGCCCCAAAGGAGAGTAAACTATATAAATAAGTTATGTTGTAACTGTGGGGCTTGCATCTGTGTGGTGTCAAACCACTACTCCTCCTCCCCAGATCCCATCTTGTGCCTCTGGTCACATGGCATTCCTTCAAACTAGTGTTTCTTATCAGGAGGAATTTGACTTCACTTCCTAGTAGCGCTGTCAATTAATCGCAGTTAACTCACACGATTAACTCAAAAAAATTAATCACAATTGCAGTTTTAATCACACTGTTAAACAAGAGACTACCAATTTAAATGTATTAAATATTTTGGATGTTTTTCTACATTTTATATATATCTTTTATTCTGTGTTGTAACTGAAATCAAAGTGTATATTTTGATTACAAATATTTGCACTGTAAAAATGATAAACAGAAGAAACAGTATTTTTCAGTTTACCTCATACAAGTATTGTAGTGTAATCTTTGTCCTGAAAGTGCAACTTACAAATGTAGGGGGTTTTTTGGTTACATAACTGCACTTAAAAACAAAACAATGTAAAACTTCAGAGGCTACAAGTCCACTCAGTTCTACTTCTTGTTCAGCCAGTTGCTAAGACAAACAAGTTTGTTTACATTTACAGAAGATAATACTGTCCTCTTCTTATTTACAATGTCACCAGTAAGAAAGAACAGGCATTTGCATGGCACTTTTGTAGCCAGCATTGCAAGGTATATATGTGCTAGATATGCTAAACATTCTTATGCCCTTTCATGCTTTGGCCACCATTCCAGAGGACATGCTTCCATGCTGATGATGCTCTTTAAAAAAATAATGCATTAATTAAATTTGTGACTGAACTCGGGGGAGAATTGTATGTCCCCAGCTCTGTTTTACCCACATTCTGCTATATATTTCATGCTACAGTAGTCTCGGATGGTGACCCTGCACATGTTGTTGTTCATTTTAAGAACACTTTCACTGCAGATTTGACAAAATGCTAAGAAAATACCAATGTGAGATTTGTAAAGATAGCTACAGCACTCAACCCAAGATTTAAGAATCTGAAGTGCCTTCCAAAAATCTGAGAGGGACGAGGTGTGGAGCATGCTTTCAGAAGTCTTAAAAGAGCAAGACTTCAGTGCGGAAACTACAGAATTTGAACCGCCAAAGAAAATCAACTGTCTGCTGGTGGCATCTGACTCAGATAATGAAAATGAACACGTGTCAGTCCGCACTGCTTTGGATGGTTTTCAAGCAGAACCCGTCATCAACATGGACACACATCCCCTGGAATGGTAGTTGAGGCATGTGCATCTGGCACGTAAATATCTTGCAACGTGGGCTACAACAGTGCCATGCGAATGCCTGTTCTCACTTTCAGGTGACATTGTAAACAAGAAGCGGGCAGCATTATCTCCTGCAAATGTAAATAAACTTGTTTGTCTGAGTGATTGGCTGAACAAGTAGGACTGAGTGGACTTGCAAGCTCTAAAATTTTACATTGTTTTATTTTTGAATGCAGTATTTTTGTACATAATTCTATATTTGTAAGTTCAACTTTCATGATGGAGATTGTATTACAATACTTGTATTGGGTGAATTGAAAAATACTTTTTTTTGTCTTTTTACAGTGCAAACACTTGTAATAAAAATAAGTACACGTCTACCCTGATATTATGATGTTATAGGTGAAACTGCGTTATATTGAACTTGCTTTGATCTGCCGGAGCGTGCAACCCTGCCCCCCCAGAGCGCTGCTTTGCCATGTTATATCCAAATTCGTGTTATATCGGGGTAGAGGTGTATAAAGTGAGCACTGTACACTTTGTATTGTGTTGTAATTTAAATCAATATATTTGAAAATGAAGAAAACATCCAAAAATATTTAAATAAATGGTATTCTGTTATTGTTTAACAGTGCGATTAATCGTGATTAATTTTTTTAATCACTTGACATCCCTACTTCTTAGGTATACTGTAGTAGAGCTTACATGATATGTTATGTTTATATATAAACAACACCAGTGTATTGGACAGCTATTATATTTGGTGTGTGCTTGTTATAAGGTTTAGTTTGATGTACAGAGTGAAATTTTTGTGTGGTTGCTAATTGCACAAAAGGCCTTGGTCATTGCTGGCAGTCCTCAAGGGTCTGTTCTTGGACTGAAATGATGGAATATTGGATTCCTCAAACTTAATTACAGTGAATTTTGGACACCACTTTGCTGTACTTCATAAGATGAATTGGTCTGTTTTATCATCTTCTGTGAACTTAACTGAGGGGCTTTTTTGTCCTAAGTCCATTTTAGGAAGGCTTTGTATTTCATGTTGCCTGTTGTGTTCAGGTTCTGCAGGGGTTTAACATCAGTATATAATATTATGTCCTATATAATGGCTATTGCAAAATATATTTATCAAATAACTACTGTTACAGTTACAGGGCTAGCTGCACCTCTGGCTCCTTTCTGGTTTCTCTGAGTGCATCACCTCAGGTGTCAGGCTCTGGGTCTTTACTTATCTCAGGGCTCAATTTTACATTGCCTCCCACTCTTAGGCTGGGGTATAGTATCCATTGTATCCACCATTCTTATCCCCCAAGCCCAACTGAGTTCAGACACCTGTGGTTCTTCCCCTGGTATTCAGTGACAGAACGGCCTTCTTCAAGCACAAGTATTAGCAGTAGTAACACTTTTAAGAGAAACAAGATTTTTAAAACATTCTACATTTCCTTCTGTCTTACCATCCCCTGATGGTAACCTAGGCCGGCCTAACTTCTTCACCGGGTTTCTGTCTCAATTAATGCCCCATTCTTGAGTATCCTTTTTAATCCAGTTCTTTTAAACTTTCTGTGTTCACAGCGGGCCTTTTCCTGTTCTGATCCAAACCAATTTTGCAGGCTGGCCGGAGACGAGCAGAGTCATCAAAGCTAATGGTTCAGAGGTGGCTTATCCTAAGCCCTTCTTTTCTTTCCTGCTTGTTTTTCCGGACAGCCTGAGTTAAACCAATAGCCTCATATAGAAAACACCCCAATAACCAGGCCAACATACAGTATTAATAAATCATTACAGAGCTGCCTTTAATTCCATCCCAAGTACTGACGAAGATTTTAGAGTTAAAGAAAGCCAGCGAAATTATAATTGCATATTTGTTTATATATGTGTGTATAAATGTCAGATACTTTTTAGTTATGTCATTCATATGTTTAATTATGATAGGTATCTTACCCACAACTGTACTGGGCCAAGTTCATGCACCAGACCACGATGACTGGGATCACAAGACCTATCAATTTGAAGAAAAAGCATCAAGGTATTTTAAAAAGAAAATAATGACCTGACCAAAAGGATGACAAATTTTCAAAAAAAAGAAAGAAAATATTTAAACTTTCTCTGAGAACTCACATGCCAGAGTGTATTGTGTGCACTCTAATTTGTGTGCACATGATCTCCAAACCCCTTTCCTACAGAGGAAGCCACATTATACACAGTCATATGAGCAGCTCCAGTTTGCTCCCCAGTCAGTTGCTGCCTAGGCCAGCAATTTCTGAGGTGAAATGTGCATCCCCTGACAAGCAGAGTGCCTTTAATCATTCCACAGGCAACCAGAAGCCTCACTAGCCAATTAAGGAGTTGCATTGGTATATTCAGAGGCGGCTTGGGATTCCTTAATCCTTTTTCAGGAGGATTGTGGCTGCAGCATGGGATTTGGGTGAGGGAAAGGGGGAAGTGTAATAATTTCAGGGGTAATTGAATATTGCCAGAAATGGGGTACAGCTGCTAGATCGGGACATTTCACTAGCAGTGGTTATCTTTGGCCTTCGTGACAGCTTGGGATCCCACTCCGTCAAAAGCCCTGTACTATGCACAGACGCCTGACTAACGAGTTGGAATGCTATCCCATAGTCCCTGCCAGTGCCATTAATCCCCAGCATAAATACAGTTCCCTAATACTCTCTCCACCCCTGGAGAAGTGGTGTTTTGGTGCCCCCACTTAGTTTTTGAGGTCCTGTCTACACTGGGAGCTTTTGCACCTGTGTAGCTAGATTGACGGGGTTTGCACCAGTGCAGAACAGAGGTGATTTGCAACAGTGCAACTTGGCTGTTTTGGCAGAGGGTAGCTGCACCACTGCAAGTCACCTTTTTTATACCAGTGCATCTATACTAGGGGTTTGCATTCATACAGCTACATCAGTCTAGTGACATAGTGCAAAGTCCTTAGTGCAGACGAGATCTTTGATCCACATGGAAAGGTAAACAGAGGCAGGCCATGGTACTACATAGTTATTTAAGAGTGTGCAGCACACCCTGAGGGTGATAGTCTGCGAGCAGCTAGGAGGTAGCATAATTTTTTTTTATTTTAATGAAGCTGCTGCCGAAGCAGGCATCTTGCTATAGAATTTAGGTCTACTTTGCTATAGAATATGCAGATCTTTGACTATGGCCTTGTGCACACACTAAGGGCTCAATTCTGCACTGCGTCTGAGCTCTGTTTAGAAGCACTGGAAAGGAGATGGCTCCCCAACTCTGTGCCACCCAGCCCCAGACAGAGTTAGAGCAACTTGGAGTCCTGCTTTAGTTTATGCCACAGTTTTGAGGTTTCTAGGGGCCTTACGCCAATGGAGGATAAGTGTAACAGAGTTCTGCTCTACCCTGGCTCCTCACTCTCCTTTCACCTGAGGTGAGGGGGTAGATCTGTTATGCTTGTCAGCTTTACACCAGGGGAATTCTCCACAAAATCTGGTCTTGACCTGATTGAATAGAACTTATTCTTTGCCTTTTCCTTTCACATAATTTCTGTTGCAGGTATTTTATCCTCAATCATAACTCAGGTTCGCTGAGTATTAAAGAAGGTACCCCAACAGGAATTTACAATGTAAGAGTGAAAGTTACTGATGGAATCTGGCCAGATGTGATCTCGACAGTAAAGGTGGTTGTGAAGGAAATCAAAGATGATGCCATCCGTAATGCTGGGTCTATACGAATAATCGGTAAAATAATGTATTTTTTTGAAATCCGTCACCTTTATGTTAGTTCTGTGTAACTTTGAACTCTTATTAGTGTCTGCTTAATTATTAGATATCTGTGTTGGATATGCTTAATATTCCTATAAGTAGAGCTCTGAAAAATGTACATATGTGCTCTGCTTTGTTTTCTTTTTCCCCAGATACATAAAGGGGGGTTAGAAGACACTGCAATAAATGCCGCATACTAGGGTAAAACAAAGATAAGATCCACAAGTTCCACACTGAAAATGCAACCATGTATTTATATTGCAAAGAGAATTTGTTTGAACAACTCTAGTAAAAAAAAATCCTTCTAAAGATATTCCTGATTTAAAGAGAAATAAAATAAATGTAATGACTGAATAAATAAGCCCCACAGTGCAAACCATTGAGCAGAAACCAGTATGAAAAATTTCAGAGCCCAAAGGTGAAAAGTCTTTCAGTGCAACGAGAATGGAATCAGATATGCAAACTTAACTATTCTGGTCTCTGCTGCTCCCATTATAATTGAACGTCATATGATTCTCCTCGATCTCAAAGATGAGTGTATTGTTTTTTAAATTGTTTGTTACAGATATCACTGCAGAGGATTTTATATCTCAGTCTTCTGAGAGAGAAAGTAAATACAACCAAATGAGGAAACTACTTTCAGAAATCATACCAGCTCAACTCGAAAATGTCCACATTTTCAGTGTCTTGAACACCCCAGGTCAAACCCGAGGGGTTGATGTTTGGTTTACAGTTTCTGGACCACCATATTATAAAGCAGAAAAACTTAACGGCAACGTGGCAGTGTCCAAAGCACGGGTATGTGGCTTTCAACTCATTGAGTTAATTAAAATCTTGCATCTATAATCTAGTGAAAATGTTTGCACAGAATCATTGATTTTCTGAGAGAGAGAAAGATTGTATATTGCAATATTTGACTCTACTGAGCAAAAAATTTCTTTATTATTTTGGCCAAAAGTTTCAGATAGAGATGCTTAAAGTTCAGACCCATAATCCATATTTAGGCATCCAAATACTATGACCTAATTTTCAGAGTTGCAGATTTTGATGGGAGCTGAGGGTGTTCAGTACCTCGGAATGTCAAGCTACTCATTTAGTTGCATAACTTTAGGCACCCAAATTTGACTATTTTGCCCTTGGAATACTGTACTTCCTTTAGGAGTATGTGTTTTAGAACACGTATCTTCTATAGAGACTATGAAATCCTCCATAACTGATGCATATGGTTGGGTTTTTTGTGTACATGGTTCTTGATGTTTTGCTTTATTTCCTCGGCCCATGTATTGAAATGTTCAGTAACTAGAACTCACAAAATTGCTCAGTCAAAAGATCCATCTTTCTACAGTAAGAGAGCAGAGTGATAAAATAACCTTTTCCCGTCAGAAAAAAAATGTGAGCTGAAAATTAAACACACCAAAACACACTCCTGCAAATAAAATCTAATAAGCAGCTAAGTGACTGGGAGGATGCGCTTTGGCAATGCAACATGAACTGGATCCTCTTGCCATCAGGATCATGTCTATTTACTGTTGTTGCCCTTTACAACTACTTAATCTCAGCCTGATTTTAGAGAGCAAGTGTCCAGTTCGCAAAGAGAGAGAGCGAGTATTTGGGATCTTTTGTTATAAAAGCTGAAATAAAATTACTCAGCTCAAAAAAAAAAGTGAAATTCTTCACAAATTATTTAATAAATTCTCAGTCAGTTCAAGTTAAAACAGTCCCAGTAAGGAGGCAGAGGACTGAATGGATACTACGATGGAGCTACCCTTTTATGGATAGTGGTGGGGTCTGTAGGCAGGTTAATGGTGCATTGGCAGGGACACTCTCACTGCTACTGCTCAGGCTCCACCTGTTCTGTGGATAAATAAGATTTTGGTTTCTCGGGGCTGTGATTCTCACACTGTCTTCAACATTAAGCTTCTTCTCACAGGAAAAGGCAGATTAATAAAACTAACTTTCTTCTCCAGCTGGAAATCATCTTGGATATAAGCATCACCCAGATTGGCATAGATGAGTGTGTGACTGCGAACTGCACTCATAGCACTGGATGTGTCAGCAAGTACAATTATAGTCATGTCCCCACAATAACTACTGCTGGAAGTGTCTCACTGGCATCTGTGATGGTCCTGAATAGTGCCCAGTGCACCTGTGCAGCTAGAGAAAGCCAGCATCTTTTCTGCTCCTCATACCGGACAAACCCATGTCTCAATGGTGGCGCGTGTATAGACACTGACTTGGGCTACAGGTTAGTGTAACTTTTTATGCTGCTCAGAACTTCTTCCAACTCAAAATGGGTGAGAAAGGGGCTTAGAGAAGCAAATCAACATTCATCACTTCTCAAAAGGCAGATCTGGCTGGATGTACTTGATTTTGTTCATGCCAACAGATTTCTCACCTTGTTGATGGCTTCTTAGGATCATCATAATCCTCAAAAGGTAGAAAGCATGAAAGGTGCACTGGCCTCCCTTAACTTGGAGGTATGAGAAGCTGATGTTTGTGCAATCTATTAGTCAGCCACAGCTTGTCACTCACAAACTCTTCCCACAGGCACAAACCCCTCGCTTTCCATGTTTTTGTATTTTTAATGACTAATCTTTAATACCCAGCATATTGTCAAACATGGAAGTGAGGAAAGAGTAATACACACACATACCTTGATCCCGAAGTGTGTGTGCAGATTTATATCACCCCTCACTTACACTTAACTATCTCTGCGGTGGAAAGGCAGCAGTAACTGCCCAATAGTTCTTGCAGGAGGTGACAGTGCAAATCAAGGTATTTAACTGAACCTGCAGAGACCCTGTCCATGGTAAAGCCCACATCCAATTCCAATATGCTGCTCAAATGTATTAAACATGGAACAGTCTTGCTACAGAGGAACATAGTCTTTTCACAGCCTCCTGCCATTATCATTCACTCACTTTAGAGACTTGGCCCATGAATAGATTCCTCCCCCCCCCATTTCCTTTGTTGTCATTTGTAGGGATTTGCCCTTTGCCCAACCTGTCCCTTCAGGTACTGTAGTGTATAGGAACTGAATAGTACAACTGGTGCCCAATCTTCCTCTTTTCCATTATCCTTCTTTCCCATTAACAATCCTTCCCACAATCTGTATTCCTACCATTCCTTATTCCCATTATAATCTCTTGAGCCTCCATGAAAAAAAGCTTCTCACATCTATGTTTTTGTAATATAAATAAAACAGATATAATTAAATATTTCAAAACAGTGAGCCTGCCATCACCCTAGTGGCTTGTAAGTTGTATCCCTTTCCCTGCTTCATTCATCTGTTTTTCCTGTTTCGATTGTAAGCTCTTGAGAGAAGGGATTCTCATCCTGTGTGTATAGCATCCAGCACATTTGAGGTACTATACTAATAAATACGCAATAATCCACAAATCTGATAACCAGCAAGAAATCCTCTCTCTCTCGCCCTCTGCGTGACATTAAAGAGTTAATAGCAGAAGGGTATTGCGAGGTCTTATATATTACGAGGAGTACTTCATCGGATGAAGTGGGTTTTAGCCCATGAAACTTTATGCTCAAATAAATTTGTTAGTCTCTAAGGTGCCACAAGTACTTCTCATTCTTTTGCTGATATGCACTAATATGGCTACCACTCTGAAACTTATATATTACGGTGGCTTAACTATTTATTTTTTCACAAAAAAATCCTTTATGTACATAATGTGCAGTATTACCTAAAACTAAACTACTTGTAAAAATAAATGAACTAAGTACAGTTTGATGCATAAGCTTTGATTGTGATTATTCACTTGTTTGTTCTCCATGTGGTGATCTGCAGTGTGTCTCCCACTCATTAGTGTGAGTTAGCATGGTTTGTGTTGTATATTAAGGATAATTTCCTTAAGGGTTATATTCTGAGTTTTCAGCTTACAGAAAAAAACAAATTAAAGTTTTTCTTTACTCTTAAAGCTGTAAATGCCCTGCAACTTTTGATGGGCCTGACTGCCAGCAAACAAAACGTACCTTCAGAGGGCATGGTTATGCCTGGTTCCCTCCCATCAAGCCTTGCTTTGAGAGCCGTATCTCGTTGGAGTTTATTACTGACGTGGCTGATGGCCTTCTGTTGTACAATGGACCCTTAGCACATGGTCATGCTGGAGAAGTGGAAGACTTCATTGCTTTAGGTTAAAAACTTTAACAGATTCATTTTCTGCGTGAGTTCATGCATGCATGCGTGTACAACTCAGGTTTTTATTTACTGTTGTGTACTTTCTTTCTCTCTTAAAAAAGAAAAAAAATAAATGTTCTTGGCAAATGAGGAGCATTCAAAACAACTTACCAGCACTTCAAGTTCATTCTATGTACTGTTATTCTTTCCCTGCAGGCTAAGTGGTTTTAATACTAGTGAAAAAATGCAGTTTAAGAAGACTCATGATATCTGGGACAGTGCTAATCTGCATGTCATTCACACTAAAAAATTCCTTAAACTGAAATTGAGTTGGTAGTTTTTAGTTCATGTGGATTTTAATACATATGTGGTTGACTTTTGGACAGGAGAAGGCTTATTCAATAACTGTTTCTTTTCCAGAGCTCTCTGACAGTGTCCCATCCCTGACTCTGAGTCATGGCTCTGGGGTACTCTTCCTGCACTTGTCTCAGAAAGTTAATGTTGCAGATCGCCGCTGGCATAATATAAAAATTATAAGTGATGGAAAGGCAAGTATAAAAACAACCCTGTAAAACCTTTGGTTCATCTATCTGGATATCATTTGAAGATAAGATTCCTGCTTTTAATATAGTGTCCGGTTAAATATTTTTGTGTCCCCTACCCCACCCCCAATGGCCATGGCAGCAGCTTCAGCAGCATTACAGACTTTCAGATTTGTCTCCCATCCTCTTTGTCAGGGAGGCAGTATTGCCTAATGATTATACTACAGGGCTGGGGTAATCTGATTAGTCATATTCCATTCCTGACTTAGTGGAGTGACCTGCGGCAAATTCCCTCATTGCTCTGGGCTGGACTCTGGTCCACCAATTTCAGTTATGCCACTTACATGGAGTAAAATGAGGCTAAAGAGGCTGGAGATTGTATTGAAGAATTTATTTTTTGCAAGGGTAATCTTTGCTGATCTGAAACTGGTGGAGGTAACTCCATTGCTGTCTGTCCTGGAACCTGAGAAGGGGAGAGGGAGGCGGAGAGGGAGGGGGAGGGACCCTGAAACTCCTGGAGTCTTGATCAGCTTCTGCTTTTCACTGTACCCACAGCTCTGTTTGGGCACAGGGGAGAATCAGAACTTCTGTGTCTGGTTCTTCATCTATAGAATAGGAATGCTAATGTATAATTACCCACCTCTGAGCTCTGCAGGTAAAAACTCATTATTATGTTAATACAATTTTCCTGCATTTTAACTTGTAGTTAATGGCACTGGCCTGTTGTGTAGATGGTGTAAAATCTGCAATTAAAAAACAATTTGATCTTTAATGTAATGCATTTTCCACTCTAGAAAGTGCAGCTGATTCTTGACCACTGCGTAAATGTTTCAGTTAAAGATGACGATGGAATCCTTAAGGAAATCTCCCAGATGGATCCGTCTGCCTGCGAAGTTTCAGAAGAGACTCCAGGAAATGAGAGGTAAAAACAAAACAGATAACACAACCACAAAAGAACAAAGGAAGAAAAGGAAAAACACCAAGTTACTGTTAATCTAGGTTGACTGCTACTAATTCTTTCTTTTTTTCCTCTCCTCCCCAAATGCTGGCAGGTTCCTCAACGTTCACCAACCCTTACAGCTGGGTGGAGTTAAGAAGGCCTTGCCATACCGTAATTCACAAAAGCACTTCAAGGGGTTTGTTGGCTGTATACGGAATGTCATCATTGACAGCAAGGTATGAGTAACAGGAAATCATTCTTTGGGGCAATATTTTTAACTGCAGCTGCCTAAGGTGGTTTCCCCCTCTCTCCCTCCTTTTCTAGGTCTATGATTTGGAGCATCCTGCAGAGTCCTTAAACAGTGTGCCAGGCTGTACTATGACTGATGAAATGTGTCACAGAGCTGGGGCCCTCTCCTGTGGTATTCATGGCAAGTGCATTGGTGAATGGGGCTCTTTTAATTGTGGCTGTTACCCTGGATACGCTGGATCAAAATGTACAAAAGGTACAGTTAGTCTTGGGGAGAAATGAATCATGGGAATCTTTGGGAATAGGCAGCAGATATACCATGGTACAGAATTTGTTTAATTTGATAGCAGTTGGTTGGAGCCAGTAGCTAAGTAATGCAATGCCTTGCTCTGTGAAAGGTTTGGACTTGCAGATATTGAAGTACTTATGTTCACTTGTTGTACAAAGGAAGTGTCACAATGAGGGTCTTTGTAGGACTTCATTTACCTCTTTTGTGGTTTCATTCTGGGAGCAACATCTGACTGGGAATGAGAGATGGGAGGATTTGCAGTTTCTCTGTGGCTCATGCCCCCATTTGTTTCAAGTTTCTGATTCTGGTTCTAAAACGAAGTGCAGCTGATACTGCACCTTTCAGCATCCTTGGTGGCTATAGGTGAGAGGAAGGATGACACGGGTTAAGTCACTATCTTGGAGATACAGGTTCAATCCCCCTGCGCTGCCACACTTCCCATGTGATCTGGGGAAAGTCCAAGTTAGTTACCAAGAATGGAATCTATGTGGACAATCTCGTGAAGAAAGAATGGTCACTGCTCTCCAATAACTGTGGTTCTTCAGGATGTTGTCCACACAGGTGCCATGACTCCCACTCCCACTGGGTTGCTAATCAGAGCTCTGTTCTTGTGGAGTTCTCATTGGTAAAGGAACTGAGAGTGGGTTTTAGCCACTGTCCTCTGTGCACTCAGCTGTGGGAAGGGACAAGATGGCTGGGGCCACCAGTGCAGCCCCAACAGATAATGCTATTCAAAAGAATCCAATCTCATGAGCTTGGGGAGCACACACTGAGTGGAATTGCTGTTGGCAGCACATCTTGAAGAGCCACAGCTCCTGTAGAGTGAGTAATTGTGCTGTGCTCTCTCTACTAGGTCCATGTGAAGTATATAATGGGGGTCGCACTGTTAATAGCTTGTGTAGGATGAGCTTATTGCACACACCAGGGGCTCCTTGCATTCCTCCATTCCCCCCCGACCCTACCCGCCCAAGCTCTCTGTGTGCCACCCTCCCATCCCCCTGTAGTTCAGGGATTCCCTGTAATCCCCCCAATCTCTTTCCTGCCAGGTGTCTGTCTGCCTCCCATCTCCCCCTCTTCTTGTACCAGTTCCCCCCATTCTTCTCCCATATCCGTGAATCTGTGTGCACCCTGATTCCCATCCCCCCTCAGACATCCATGGCATCGGCATTGTGTGCCCCAGACCAGGATTCCCCATTTGCCCCAAAATGACAGGGGCTGTATTTCCCCCTTTATCCCCATACCACAGTCCTCCAACCCTATCCCCCACTAGGGGTTCTCTGTATCTCCCAATCCTCCCTCCACCTATGCCAACATTCCCCATTCATACAGCAAACATAGTACCTATCTTTAAAATGGGAAACAAAGAGAACCTGGGGAATTATAGACCAGTCAGTCCAACTTTGATACCTGGAAAGATACTGGAACAAATTATTAAACAATCCATTTGTAAGCACCTAGAGGATAATAAGGTGATAGATAATAGCCAATATGAATTTAAGAACAAATTATGACAAATCAACTTAATTCCCTTCTTTGGCGCGGTTACTGGCCTACTAGATGAGGGGAAGGAGAAGAAGTGATATATCTTTTCAGTAAGGCTTTTGGCACAGTCCCACATTGACATTCTCATAGACGAACTAGGGAAATATGGTCTAGCAGCTCACAAGTGCAGCCACATTGATTCACAGACATTCCTTCACAGATGTGCCAGAACAAAACAGCAATAATCCATTATCACAAAGCTACCCAAGAATATAATAGAAAGTAGCAATTCTGACACAATATAGCTTTTGGGGGAACCTTCCACTGCTGTGAGAACAGTGGCAGGCTAAAAGGTGCCAGATTAGTTTTTAATAACCTTTTCAAAGATGTAAATCCTGGCTGTATGTGATACCACCTCCCTATGCCTTTCCTTGGTTCTGTGCTGTGATTCACCCATATATTAGGGATTCTACCATTGCCTCCCACCTCACCCACTATTTGGGCCTTCACTGTGACAAATTTCGCAACATGAAACTCGTCTCCCTGACGTCCGCCCTTGTCTCTCTCCATGCTTTAAAACAAAATAAAAACCCCACTGATGCTTTTAAGTTTCAAAATTGGTTTTTAGATCACTTTTTTGGCTTTTTGTGTGCTATAATGCCGTCTCTAGTTCCTGTATTCCCGTACTTGCTATTTTTATCTGCTCTAACTTTTGAGAGGCCAGAGTCTATGTAGCTGTGTTGCTTTGTGTTCCACAGCACCCCAAGCACCTTGGCCAGAGTTTCTTTTGAACTAAAATCCTTATGTTGAGGGTTAGTTTATCTCTTCAGAGCTCTGTGTGTGTATAAAAGTTAAGGTCTGTGTGAGTGCCAAATATTAGGATGTTACATTTATATTTTCCATGTGTTATGTTTAGTTCTTCTGGAGTGGGCCTTTGGAAGGGACAGTTGGATTCATTATGAACTGAAAAGTTTTCTTAGTGCCCACATTACCCAGGTCCAGCTCATGGTACGCACCCGTGTTTCCTTCAGCACCCTTCTCAGCATGGCATCAGCAGACGGAAGTAGATACATCAGATTGGAGGTAAACAATCCAAATGCTGTTCTGTCAGTGGCGTTAACTTGTGCCACTGCACAATGATCAAAAAGAAGCATCTTCTGAATATTTAAAGGTGCTCAAAGGAATAAGGGCAGGGCTTTGCCCCTTTGAGTAACGATTCTCATTCATGGAAGTTCTGTCTTTCCTTAGAAATAAATGCAGCTAGCGCAGCGCTGCTTGGCCATGCAGGGAACACTTCCCACTTATTAGAATTTGTGGCTTATATTCTGATGTTTGGACATGTATTTTTGGTATATGTGTGAACATTATTAAAGGTCTCTTCCCCTGTGTTCCTGTAGGTGGTTGGTGGACATTTTGGTGTTAATTTCAATTTGGGGGACAAAGAGCAGCATCTGAGACTGAGCACATTACGCATAGACAACGGCCAGTGGGTTCTGCTGACTATGGAACGCTATAACAATGAGTTTACCTTGCGTGTTAATAATGGCGGAGGGGATCGCGAAGTGACCTCCTTTATGGGTGCAAACAGATGGTTCGAAATGGATTTGGCAAGCATTGTGCTAGGAAACCGCGTTCCTAACCACTCAGAGAGTGATTTCCAAGGTAGGTGACACATGAACCATGGAAATGGCATGTTAGGGAATAATGAGACTCCAGGCCCCACATAGACATATCTACCGAAGGTTGGAGTGGCCTTGGAATGCAGGATCTGGCCTCTGGCTGGAAATTCAGAACTACTGCCTTGCCCTCAGTTTGCCAAATAATGCCCTTGTACTGAGGTAAATTGGATTTTTGATATTTCCCACTGTAGACGTTGGCAGAATAAAGCAAGAATTAGTGGAGTTCCAATCCCTGCTCTGTGGGCCTGGAGGGAGGAGAACAACACTGAGATTGTCCCAACCTCTTTCCTCACAGCCAGAGGGGAGGGGAGGATCAATATTGGAATATTTACTGCAGGGTGTGAAGTGGGAGGTTCTGCACAGAACGTCACTACCCCTCCCCCCATGGCTGGGCTGGATGGAGGTGGAGCTCTGTCTGTCTAAGTTTTGGGCAAAGTAGAAAGCAGTCACTTGCATCTAGGTTCCCCTCATGCTCCTTACTCAGCCTGCAGCAGGGTGGGCAAGGAGAGCCCGAATCAAACCACCTGCTTCACAGCTTCAACTCTGTTGAGCTCTGTTGCAGGAGCGCTATAATGCTGTGCAGGGCCAGCCAGCAAGAACACAGGCACACATGTCAGAAGGAATCTTGACCACTAGTAAAATAGTGTTTGCGTTACTAAACTCTTATCCTGTGATCAGACTATTTTGCATGCAAACAGCGATCATTTTGATAATGATACAAGTCCTCAAAGATGTTTAAAGAACTTTGCAATGCAATGTGCTTTGAGAGGGTTTGTGAGGAACACTGTGTGTTTCTGTCTTTATGCTTTTCTGCTCATGTAGGTTGCATGCGTGATGTCCAGCTGAATGGTCAGCCTCTTCTTGGGGATGACAAAATCACAGAGTTCAGCTTCATTCTGAAGCAGCAAGGCATCACCATTGGCTGTCATTCCAATGCTTGCCGCAGTCATCCCTGTCACGGTCCTTTCCATTGTGTAGACTTGTGGAGAAGGCATGAATGCAGGTACACTTAGCTTTTGTTTTTCCTGTGGGAGTGGGACATGATCATTTGGGACCCTGTCTCTTTCTACATAAGGCCCTGCAGATTGCCGCTATCCAATCCACTTCTAAAGGGAAAGCTTCAGGGTTCTCTCCCATATACTTACCTGGGAACCACATGGCAAGGAGTCTGGCATGCTTTCTGACTCCCCAGCTTTCCATGAGGATTTGTGTTCTTACAGGAGATTTACCCCTCCATTATCTTTCCAATTTCATGTTGGAAGATGAGGAATACAGGGGCACCAAGCCTGTTCCATGCTGCTGGCAGATTATGTCCCCAGAGGGACCAGTCCCGGGATGGGGATGAGGATGAGGATCCTCCTTCCAAAATGTCCAAATAACCAGAACAAAGCCTGTATCCAGCCCTGCCACAAACTTGCTCATCCTTTTTCTCTGGATGTCAGTGGGGGCTACCAGATTCTCCCTCTGGTTCCGAATGTGTGTGGAGGGAAAGAACCTTTCCTGCTTCTCCAGCTAGGGCTGGTCATGTTTTGAAGCAGACTGTTTCCCCCCTTTGGGGAAGTAGAGCTCTTTGAGGAATCGGGGGTATCTCTTGTGTATTTTCTTGTTCTCTGGACATTGTGGCAATGCTGCAGGCAGGACTTAGGAAGCAAAGTAGGGGGACACCTGGAGTTTCTGTTTACATGGCAATACCTAGAACATCCATTCAGTTCACAGCTATTTCATAGTAGTGATGTGGCATGAGTGCTTCTTGGTTTTTATTTTCTTTAAAAGCTTTTTTTAGTATTGGTTTTAGAAACATGTGTAAGTAGCAAACTGGAATTACTGAACAATTTTCCCTGCACAGCATTTACAAAGCTGCATGCTCTTCCTGTCACCACCATCACTCAAAATAATCTGTTGGTTTCATCATTCAGGTGCCCAACTGGCAAAGTAGAAGTGACAGATAATCTTACAGGGCTTAAACACTGCACCTCTACACCCTGTGGACTCTGGAACTGTAGGAATGGGGGTACCTGTGTGGCACATTCCCAAGACAAATTTGTCTGCCAGTGTCCTGATGGCTATAAAGGAAAGTGGTGTGAAATCAGCCAGGTGAAAGCAGGAAAACCAGTTGGACTCAGCTCTGGCTCAATCTTGGCAATCAGCATGTGCCTCCTAGTTTTTCTAGGTAGGAAAGCAAATATTTTTAATTTATTCTCACACTACGTGTTACACCATTGAAACAAGGACACTGCCACTTATGAGAGAGCACCTTTTATTTCTGCTATGAGTCACCGGTTCAAATCCATCTTAGGATAGTAACAACTGAAAGTCATTATCACATAATTGCAGTTCACTGGCTTCAGGACTGGTTCAAGTAAAACTAGATTCTCCCTCCATTCACTTCCACCCCCTTCTAAAGCTTCCCCTGGGGCACCCAAGACTGCATGTGCAGCTATTTCACCTCCAAGCCTCAACTGCCCCAAATTCCCATGTTGTTATCGTCACATTGGTATTCCAGCAGCACCTACAATGTGGTAGGCACTGTTCACATTCATAGGAAGGCACAGACCCTTCCCTAAAGAGTTTGCAATGTAAGCAGACAAGCAATGTACAAGGGGTGGGTCAGAAAGAGACACAATCAATATAAAAATTGTATATATTTTATATATTAGTTGATCTTTGATTCTATTATTCATACATGGCTGTATGTTCAACCTATCCAATATTAGCCAGGGCTTGGTGGGAAATGGTTTTCCCGTCCTATGAAAAATGTTGAAATTGAAAATATTTTCCTGTTCTACAGTGAGGCAAAACTGAGGCCTTCTGACATATTTTTTGGGGGGTGGGGGGTGGAGGAGGAGACCCACACCAAACCCAGAATAGCTAATAGGTTAGGACATTGATTGGGGATGTGAGAACCCCAGGTTTCTTCCTGATCTGATTCAAAACTGCTACCGTTTTGACAAATTGGCATTTTCTGACCCATAAATAAATAAATAAAAATAACAGTCATTAGAAAAATTCTTGACCAGCTCTAGTCCAGATTGTTGTCAAAGTGTGTGCTCATTTACATTGCTGTCAATACGTTGAAGTCAGTGGGGGTTGTTCAGTATCTGGACTGGTGTGTATAAGCACAAAAATGTTTGGCTCCTTGTGTGCTTTTTGCAGGAGAAGTTAGGAAAATAGTGGCAGGCTCTCTTTTAAACAGGAGGAGGGGGAACCTGTGTCTTCCCCAGCCAGGATCGTGGGGTATGTCTACACTGTAATAACACACCTGCAGCTGGCCTGTGTCTGCTGACTTGGGCTTGCAGGGCTCAGGATGCAGGGCTATAAAACTGCTGTGTAGATGTTCAGGCTCAGGGACCCTACTTCCTCAGAGGGTTGAAAAGCCCAGGCTCCAGCCCAAACCTGGACATCTATAGCCCCACAGCCTGAGCCCTGCAAGCCCAAGTCAGCTGACATGGGCCAGCTGTGGGTGTTCTTTATTGCAGTGTAGACACATCCTGGGAGAGGCATCCTATTTCAGGCTCAAACTGTTACTCCAAAACTCTGTCAGCACAAAGCAGCTGATGTATTACTGGAGAAAAAACCTTGAAAATAACATTTAAATGATGCCTCTCACAACTGCATTTGGGACAGAAATGTCTGAGTAGATCCTGATTGACTTATGTGAAATGAACTCAGATTCCATGTATAAAGTTCTGTTTAGTGTGGTCATAGGACCACATCACTTTTGGTCCTCCTTGTTGGCAGTTTCTCTCTCTCTCTCCTGCCCCCCCCCCCAAGTCTTTCATGTTGTATCTCATCACTCTCTCACTCCCTGGCACCTAGTGGTTAAAATCCTAAATTTGCTGGTTGCTTTGTGTGGCCACCACACTTCCATGCTCTATTGTCACTTCCGTGTCACTCATTTAGAAAGGGACAAGGAGAGAGTTGTATTTTTTATTTTTCCTGACTGTATCCAGAGCCAAAGGTTAAAGTTCTAGGATCTGGGCTCTTATCCAGTGCTGCACCCCGACAAGCACTTCCTGCAGATAACATGTCCCTTCTCCTTGTTTCTGGTTCGAGTTCAGGTATAAACTGATGCTCTAATGGCATTTCTTTTAAAGAAGATTCATGGATAACCATAGTATTTAGGACTATGAAAAGTGCTACAAAAACTAAATTTCATTATAAACTATTGCTTAGCTTCTCTCTCCTAATAAAATTGTCAATTCCCCCGTATTAACAGTGTACATAGCTCAGAAAAGTAATGACTCAAATGATTATATTACATTTGTTATCTTCATTAAAACAGTGTTTTACTTACTTTGGGTATCTTATTTACTCAGGATTGGTGAAAGGCCAGAGAATGGCCAAAATGCCTTCTATTTAAATGTCCTAATGGATTCCTGTAGGTAAGTAAAATACCCTTTTAATGAAGTTTCTGATGTAACATATAAATGATTCATTACCATCCTGGAGAGTGTACTTATGTTTAATTGGATACTGAGGCTTAAACAATGCATTTCTTACCTGGGAATGTGGATATTAAATTATTAAATATTAATTTTTCTCAGGTTGTTTTCAAATGTGAATACATTTCACAGGAAGGTAGAGGCCACATAATAAACATATATGCATCTGTTTGTTCCAGCTCTGTTAGTCTCTTATACAGTGTGGAGTCAGTGGGGGAGATCAGGGTTTCGGAAAGGAGGAGTTTATCACATTCCTGAAGAGCATGAAAGCTGGGAGGACGTTAGAGAAAATGTCTTCAATTATAATGAGGAAGGAGGGGGAGAACACGACCAGGTATGGTACAGCATCTTGACAATATTTTAAACACACAGCAATCCAGACCCAAATGGCTCTCTCACCTTCGTGTCAAAGAAACAGTATGTTGAGAAAATCAGAAAACAAATTTTCAAAAAAATGTGTGGAACTTTTCAAGAGGTATGTGTGACTAACTAAAGCACCCAGATGATCTTGCTCATATAACTCTCTTCTTCCCTGACCCCGCCACCATCCCCAAAGTTTTTCTCTAATGACATGTCATGTCTTGTCTTAGATCTGAATCTCCTGGAGGCAGGTTGTTGTGTATTAAAGCACCTTGCACTTAGTGTAAGAACTTGTGAAAAAGAAGGGAACATAAGGAAATTTGTTTCTCACACACAGATGAACACTACCCAATAACAGCAACAGCAAGGAATTTATGTAGGCAAAAGTGTCATGGGAGTAATTACCGGTACTTCACTCTTACCTTAAAAAGAACAGGAGTACTTGTGGCACCTTAAAGACTAACAAATTTATTGTAGCATGAGCTTTCGTGAGCTACAGCTCACAAAAGCTCATGCTACAATAAATTTGTTAGTCTTTAAGGTGCCACAAGTACTCCTGTTCTTTTTGTGGATACAGACTAACACGGCTGCTACTCTGAAACCACTCTTACCTTGTAACTTTTCAAATTCCATTTGCTATGATTTCTCTATGATAGTGTCTGAGAAGAGTTATAACAAGTGTGTTCAGCTTGCTTTTTAACTCTCACTTAGCTGGACCCTATCCAAGTCACTTCATGTTTTAAAAGAGGGAAAATATTTCTTTGGCTCAAATAGATCAATTCATTCAGGTGTATAGATCAGTGGGGCATACAAGTTTCTCAAGCAGCCCTCTGTAGGCTTCTTGTGGGTTCCTGAAGTTACCTTAGGGCTTGTCTACATGGGGAAATTGCTGGGAAGATAGTGAGAAATTACTAGGGGATGAATTTAAAGCCCGGAATAGCTATTCCACACTAACTCCCCAAGTGGACACACTTATTCTACACTAACAGCTTGTGTGCACTGCTGGCCTGCTTCCACACACTGAAAGTTCTATAGGGCTCTTTAACCTCTTGCTGTCAGAGCACTGTGGAACTTCTAGTGCAATCACAGGTCCACACAGTCAGTTAATGCATGGCAGGCTAGTGCACTGTCGATTCACGCCTCAGCTTGCAGACAAGCCTGATGAGTGCTTTGTGTGGTTTAGGTTAATACATTTTGGAAGGTTTTGCTTGAGCTAATGCACTAAAAATAGTAGTATCGCCATGGCAGCATGGGCAGCAGCTCAGGCTATCCCCCAGAGTACAACCCCATCCAAGATCCTAGGTACATGTTCAGATGGCTAGCCCAAGCTGCCACCCATGCCACCACAGCCACACTCCTATTTTTAGCTTGCTATTTTGAGCATAACTAGTGTGTGTACCTCTCTCTGAGCTAGGAATTGCATCTCTCAGCTGCAGTATAGATGTACCTTTAGTGTGGAATAAGAGTGTCCACATGAGCTAATGCAGAATAGCTATTCTAGGCTTTATCCCTATGTAGACAAGCCCTTATTTTTGTTCTTACCTCCTTCTTCGAAGCTCTCCCTCACAGCCACCATCCTTACAAGCAGTGAAAGACCAGGTGGGTCGTGGGGATAGTCCATCAAAACCATCCTTGGCTTGTAGGGCTTGCTGTCATGCTTGTCTCTTTTACCAACAGAAGTTGGTCCAATAAAAGAAATTACCTCAGCCACCTTGTATCTCTAAAAATCTTCACTCTATTTAAATACTTCACTTTTGAAAAGGGAAATGGTGATTATAGGTATCCCAGATACTGGTCCAGGGTAAATATTGTCTGGGGGTTTGGAAAAGTTTTAACCTTTTTCATTATGACTTGACGCACTGTTGACATAATGACTTTGGAGTGGAGGTTCCATTTACAGCCATATCTACCTTCCACTTTTCTGAATTTGCATGGAACATGGTGGATTTTTGTTTGTGGCCAAAGACTGTCAGTATTCACAGAGATTTTGTCTAATCTGAAGGTGTCATCCCTTTTCAGATCCTCTCTTTTCTTCAGTCTGTGAAGACCTCCCATACTCTGCTTCATTTGTGAGTTTAAAAAAGCCTGTTGCTTGCTGTTTAGGGCATTTGCTTTGTGTTTTACATATCTCTTTAATGTTTGCATTAATTAATGTGTTTCAGACTGCTTACGATATAGATGAATTAAAGAAACCCCTGCAAAGCATCCCCCAATTCTCCTCAGAAACCACTCCTCCACACTTCAAGACACATTCTTGTCCAGAGAGACACCCATTTACAAAACACTCACATCAAAGAGACTCAAATTCTGCAGTCACCAGTATTTCAGACTTCAAGGAATATGTGTCTCAAATAATATACGACGCAGACAACGATCTACGTAGTCTTCCAGCAGACACTGTTCACTTTTACTGCTTAGAGGGGCAGTGCTCTCTAGCAGGGAGCCTTAGTTCCTTAGACTCCTCCAGTGTTGATGAAGATCTAAACTATGATGATCTCCATGAGTGGGGATCAAAGTTTGACGAGCTTAAAGAACTCTATGCGCTTTCTAATGAACACTTGTAAATGGAGAGATGGGAACCCAACACATTGCTGTGATATGAACTCTACTTAGTGTTTTGTATAAGATGCTAAAATGTTTCTAATTAGTTAAATAAATAACTTATTTATTGAGTCAGGCATTTCATACGAATCACTCACCTTTCCCTTAAGTGACACTCTGAATACAAAATCTTTTTGTATGTACTATATAAATAGATATTTAAAGTTAGAAATTTAAAGGTTTTTTTAATGTGTGAATTTTTTTGAATACTTTGAATAGCATAGCACACACACAGCTTTATAAAATACCTTTATTTTGTGTAGGCCAAAGTGAGTTATTGCCAACATCCTATATGCAAATACTTCAGTTATTTTCTTCTTGGTCTTAGTGTGATTACAAACAAGTTGATACTTACTGGTGGGGAGATTATTATAAAATTGCAAACATTTTGGACTGTAAAATCACAACTATAATTATAGATGTTAAATATAAAACATTATTTTTCTTGATTTTTGTTTTGTTTTTCTTTTGTTGATAGTTGTCCACTTCTCTTATTTCCTTTCTCTCCCCTCACACACACACCCTTATAAACATTGTCCAGACCTTTAATTTAAGGCTTTTGGGGATGGGATCAAGCAAAGTAAACACTTGGGGATAGCAGAAAGAAGATCAGAATGTCCTTCCGTATAGTGTATAAACACTTCACTGGTTTGCAAAATGGAGTTATACATGTTACATTGCTACATTGTTGATCACGCACTTAGGGCTTGTCTAGACTACCCGCCGGATCGGCGGGCAGCGATCGATCCAGCGGGGGTCCGCTGAGTGCTCTCCCGTCAACTTCGGTACTCCACCAGAATGAGAAGTGTAAGTGGAGTCAACGGGAGAGCATCAGCTGTCGACTTACCGCAGTGAAGACACCGTGGTAAGTAGATCTAAGTATGTCGACTTCAGCTATGCTATTCACATAGCTGAAGTTGCGTATCTTCAATTGACCCCGCGCGGTAGCGTAGACAAGCCCTTAGGGAAGACGTGTTACAAGGTTTAGAAACAACGTACTAGGTAAGTTATTTATCTTCCAACTTCCCCTTCCACACACACACTCTAATTGAATGTGATAGCTAAAGCGAGCTGCTACCATAAGCCTCTTGAGAGAAGTGGTGATTTGAGCACAGGATCAGCGTCAGGAACTCTTGAGTTTTAATCCTGGCTTTGACTCTAGCTCCAGTGGCAGGGGGCAAGTCACATTAAGCGGTTTCTCTCCGTAAACTGGGGACCATACCCACTTCCTAGGGTTGATGTGTGAGGATCAGTTAGTGTTTGTAAAATGCTTTAAAGCTGTTAACTATGTATTAAATTATTTTATACTCATTTTTCATTATTTAATACCACAACACTATACATGAAGCCTGATTTTTAGTCTAGCCAATTCTATGTAAATGTGATGTATAGCAATAAAATACTGCTTTAAAATTAGACCTTCCATCACTGTGCCTGACTTTCATGCTTGATCTATGAGAAGTGGAGCTACAGGGAGAATACAGTAACTCCTCACTTTAAGTCATCCTGGTTAATGTTGTTTCGTTGTTACGTTGCTGATCAATTAGGGAACATGCTCATTTAAAGTTGTGCAATTCTCCACTCTTACGTTGTTTGGCTGCCTGCTTTCTCCACAGCTGGCAGCCTCCCTAGGCCCCCTCTTCCCCACAGCGCCTCCTGCCCACTGGCACACCCCGTGGATCAGCGCCTCCTCCCCCCACTCCTGCCCACAGCAATCAGCTGGCTTGCGGCATTTCGGGGGAAGGGGGGAGGGGCGAAGACTCAGCGCGCAGGCTCCCCCTCCCTCCCCTGCCTCCTGAACGCCGCAAGACAGCTGATTGAGGAGTTACTATACTCTATTTAAAATAAGGGAGGTTTTGAGAAATACAGTAATTGTTCTAAAACTAATATTCTGAGACACACTTCACTGAAAAAAATCTGTCAACTGAATAAAAAATGTACTTAATTAGTATAATGAAATACTTCATATAAACCATACTTAAAATGTTGATATTTATCAGATAGATACTATGCAGTAGAGAAAACAGGATAGCAACTCAAACCATGACTCGTTCCTTTATGATAGATATTGATTTGTTCATGCAAAATTGTCATGTTTGGCATAATGAAGGTTTCTCCCTACTTACTAAAGTATAAATGTATTACCTTTTTGTAAGAAACTAGTAATTGTAATAGCTATTTCATACTTCTGGAGCACATGTATGTTGTGCTATAAATGAAAGCTACTGAACCTCAAAATTTCAGTAAGGCTATCTGCTGCTTGAGTCTTGTACTGAATACATTCAGTTAAATTATACTGTAGATATTGTATATAAATTTGTATGCCTCCTATCACTCTTTTGTATTTGAAGTTCAGTAAAGATTTTCAGGATTATCATATTGGTGCATTATGTCTTCAGTAAAGAAGAGATGAATTTGAGGTGTTCAGTGTACTACCGACTCCAGGGTGTGGGGGAGTAGTCTGCATTACCTGTCCTCCATCTGGACTGTATTTTATAATGCAACTAAAGTCTGCCAGTGTTTCACTGGTTCTACACGTGCATGCATAGCTTAGGAAAGTTTATAGGTAGCTAGCAGTATATTTTTTCCTAGGATCAGTGAAGGTGCAAAGGAACAATAGGTAGGGTCCACTGGAGAGAAGAGTCTTATGGTGAAAGCACTGCACTGTGCAGCTTCCTTCCATGTGCTAGACCGGGGTGGGCAAACTACGGCCCGCGGGCTGGATCTGGCCCCTCAGGGCTTTGGATCCAACCCGCGGCGCAACCAGCATCACGTCCCTGCGGCCCCCAGGCAGGGGGCTCCGTGCGTTGCCCTTGCCTCCAGGTACTGCCCCCTGCAGCTCCCATTGGCCGAGAACGGGAAACCGTGGCCAATGCGAGCTTTGGGGAGGTACCTGGAGACGTGGCAAGGGCAGCACACGCAGAGCCCTCCGATCCCTCTCCCCCAGGGGCCGCAGTGCTTCCTGGAGCGGCGTAGGGCCGGGGACAGGGCCGGCATTCAGGGAGCCTGCCCTTGCCCTGGTGCGCACTGCTGCCACCCTGGAGCCACTTGAGATAAGCGGTGTCGGCCCGGAGCCCGAACCCCTCCTGCACCCCACCCCCCAACTCCCTGCCCTGAGCCCCCTTGTACATCCCACACCCCTCCTGCACCCCAACCCCCTGCCCTGAGCTCCCTGCACCCCTGTGCACCCCAACCCCTGGCCCTGAGCCCCTGCCACACCCCGCACCCCTCCTGCACCCCAACCCCCTGCCCTGAGCCCCTTCCTGCATACCACACCCTCTCCCCCACCCTGTGCTCCCTCCTACACCACAACCCCCTGCCCCGGCCCTGCATACAATTTGCCCACCTAGATGTGGCCCTCGGCCCAAAAAGTTTGCCCACCCCTGTGCATATGGAAGGTGTGTATGGAAGGACGAAGGGCCTTGTGTCTCATTAGTTCATATATAGCAGAGTACAGCACATTTCTACTGCTAGCAGATAATATTCAGCTGTCTAGCAAATAGCTGAAAATAGTGGATTTAAAAAAAATAATAAATTGCATACAAAATCTATTTTACAAGAGCTTAAAGTGGCTAGATCAGGAATTTACAGCTCAGGCTACCTAGGAACCTTAACACTGATTCCTTGTGTGATTAATGAGAGGTCTCATTACATTTTTCCCCCCTGCAGGATCCCTATTTTGCTAAATGTGAGACATCTGGGCCTGGTTTCTCAGAGTAGTAGTATATAGCACTTTGTATGTTTGAAGCTCAGCTTCAATTGACTTCAGCTGCAGGTGTTAGTACTCAATTCTTGCAAATTCAGTCCCAGGGCCTCTCATTGGGCATCCAGAAAATGAATACACAGTTTATGGCTATCTGTGTGAAAATGTTGGTTTAGCAGCTTGCCCAGCATCACAGAGGAACTCTGTGGCAGAGGCAGGGATAGAATCCTGTTCTCTGTCTTAACTATGAGACCATCTTTTCTCTTCCTGCAACCTCTCACTCGTTCACTACACACTTCCATCTTCTGCAACGAATGAAGTGGGGATCCTATAGAGTACACAACACTTCTTCACTGTATAACCCAAATTCATTCAACAAGCACCATTCGTCCTGGATATTGAATAAGGGATCCTAAGGGAAACAATGGTATGCGACCATGTCATTAGACTGTAGAGTAATATATATGCACAAGGGCCCTAATTAAAATTGCAGGAGAAACCTTAATTCTGGCATTTCCTAATTAAGACTTTGCAACCCTAACATTCTTTAATATGGGGTTTTTACATATTTCTATATAAATGACTTGGGAATTTGATAAGATAGGACTTGCTCACCTCCTAAGGTTGCCAGGAGGCTGTTTTTTAACAGAATGCTTGCTTGAAAAGGGATCCTGGTGGCTCTGGTCAGCACAGCTGACCGTGCTGCTAAAAGTCCTATTGGCTGTAGTGCCAGCTGGGCAGGCACATTCCATGCCTGCCTCTGTACAGCACCTGGGAAGTGGCCAGCATGCCCCTCTGGCTCACAGGCAGAGAAGTGGCCAGGGGGGCTCAGCGCGCTGCCCCCACCTGCAGACGCCACCCTGAGTGCTGGCTCCACAGCTTCCAGGGGCCAGGAACTACAGCCAATGGGAGTTGCAGGGGCATCACCTGCAGGCAGTGTGTGAAGCTCTCTGGCCACCCCTCTGCCTAGGAGTCGCAGGGACATACCACTGCTTCCCGGGAGCCGCCTGAGGTCAGCATCACCCAGAGCCTGCACCCCAAGCCCCCTTTTGTGCCCCAACCCCCTGCCCTAGCTCTGAACCCCCTCCTGCACCCCAACCCTGAATCCTTTCCTACAGGCTGAACCCCTTAGCCCCAGCCCAGAGCCCCTTCCTACACCCTAAACCCCTCATCCCTGGCCCCACCCAGGAGCCCACACCCCAAATCCCTGCCTGGTGAAAATGAGCAAGTGAGAGGGTGGGGGAGAGCGAGCGATGGAGGGAGGAGGTGGGGGGAATGGAGTAAGCGGGGCAGGGCAAGGATGTTTAGTTTTCTCCAATTAGAAGTTGGCAACCATACCTACCACTGAAAATATTGGAATATTGCCAGGTCCTGGGAACTAACATTTCATTCCTGTAAAAGGTTCCATAATTATTTAATGTGTTTAAAAGTGTTACAAAGGGTAATTTTTTTAGATGAGGAAATAATAATGTACTGCTAAATTAATATAAGCAAAGGTCACAACAGTTTCAATGCCCTTACGTTAGGAGTTTGCATGGATTTGGCTAGATCAATTTTTTAAATCAATTTAAACTGCTCAACTCGTCTGGTACAAACAAAGCTGGAGGTTATGGAATGGAAAAGTATATTTGATTTTATAAACATCACTACTGCCCATGAAAATTCTTGAGGTCTGACCAATGAGTGAGAGGAACAGTGAATAGTTTTACGTTAGCATCAAGCTCCAATTCAGCACAGTTCGGTGGTTTGAGCACTGGCCTGCTAAACCTAGGGTTGTATGCTCAATCCTTGAGGGGGCCACTTAGGGATCTGGGGCAAAATCGGTACTTGGTCCTGCTAGTGAAGGCAGGGGGCTGGACTCAATCACCTTGTGGGTTCCCTTCTAGTTCTATGAGATAGGTGTATCTTCATATATTAATAAAATCTTTTGATACAGAAAGTAAAATGCTCAGATCAAAATTTCTGCTTCTGAAATTGTGCGGCTGCTCATTATAGGAAACAAAGAGGGTAAAGTACTAAAAAATGTTCTTACCATGGTGTGTTGCATAAGGCACTAGACGAGGCTTTAGGAGACCAGGGTTCTATTCTCTGGTCTGTCACTACCCCTGCTGTGTGACTTTGAGCCAGTTGTTTCACCTCCCATTTCCTCTCCCACTCTTTGTTTTATTTAAATGTCCTCCTCTGCAAGAGCTTACAATGTTTAGGATATGTACCTAGCCCAAATATGACACCCTGCTTTTAGTGGGTGCATAGTACTAATGTACTACACGTAATAAATACGATTGGCTTATTGTCCATATGCTTTGATATAGTCACTCTCTGCATCCTACTGCTGCAGGGCTGTAGGTAAGATGAAACAAGTGGAGAGCTGCTTGCTTACAGCTGCACTGACGTTTCCAACGCTATTTATTACTCAGTGCCCCAGCTCCTTTGCTAATACAGGTGCCCTCTGTATTTGCGTGTCTGGTTGCTGAGCTACGGCCCTGCATTTGTTCTCCCACCCAAGCCCGAGGGCTAGAAAGTTACTGGTGGAGGAATAACGTGCCAGGAAAGCTAAATCGACCGCCGGTGGATCGATCTCAGAGCGTCGACCCCTGCCGTAGTGTAGACCTCCCCTAACGGGGGCGGAGCCAACGGCCGAGCCCCAGCCGCTCTCTGAGTGGCCAGAAATGCTGAATGGGGCGGAGCCTCCCCCCTCCGCGAGGAGCCTCAGCGGCGGCCATCTTGGTACGTAGGGCTCCTTCGGCCGTGGGCGGGGCAACCAGTGAGGGATTCGGGCGCCTGATGGGTGTGGCCCGGGGTCGCTGACGGCAAAGGGGAGACCACGAACGGGGGAGAGGGGGGCCGCGAGGCGAGTTCACCCCCCCGCAGTACCTGCTCGCCGAGCGGTGCTGGGTCTCAGCGAGCCGCCGCGGGGCAGAGCCGAGCTACCGCTATGAGCGCCGAAGCCGCTGACCGGGAAGCGGCCACGTCCAGCCGGCCTTGCACCCCGCCGCAGACCTCCTGGTTCGAGTTCCTGCTGGAGGAGGCGCTGCTGGAGACGCACCTGAAGAAGCCCTGCCCTGGTTAGTGCCGGCAGGGCTAGCGGGCGCTGCGGGGTCGGTTTGCGGCCAGGGGAGGGGGCGGCCTACGCCTCGGGAGCAGCTGCCGGCGGGCGTTGCTCGGTGTCTCACATGCAGGGACGGGGGCGGCCGTTGGGCTCGCGGGCCCGCCCCCGACTCGCTGCGGCTCGTGCCCAGCTGTGACGCGCCGCCTAGAGAGAGGCGACGGGGTGGCAGGCCCGGCCTCAGTCTCAGGGCCGCAGACCTTAGCTACTCGGCTGGCTTCGCTCTCCAGGGCTGATGGTCGGGCGTCATTTTTGAGCCGCTAGACTTGTCTGTTAAGGAGCCAGCAATTAATAGGTGGTGGGTTTAAAACAAACACAAGGAAGCGTTTCACACAATGCATAGTCCGCCCGTGGAGCCCGGGCCAGGGGATGTTGTGAAGGCCAAAGCTGTAACTGGGTTCAAAAAAGAGTTGGCTAAGTTCATGGCTACCGCCATGCCTCTGACTGCCACAACCTGGGACTTGACAGCAGGGGATGGATCACTTGATAATTGTCCTGTTCTGTTCACCAGGCACTGGCCACAGTCAAAGAGAGGATGCTGGGCTACGTGGACCATTGGTCTCACTCAGTATGGCCCTTCTTATGTTCTGTTGCTCCTATGAGTGCATCCAGCCTCCACCATTTCTTGGCTTCCTTTTTACAGCCTGCCTCATTCTCTCAAGCCTGTCCATCCCTTCATCTCAGTGTGAAAGTGCACAAACTAACCAAAGCAAGTGCAAAGTAACCTTTGTCTTTCCATCCCTTTCCTATATTGTCCGATGTCTCATTTTGTCTGTATTTACACTGTAAGTGTTAGACACAGTCCCTGCTACTAGTTTAGTTTTGTAAAGTGCCGTACATGTTCAAGGTATTGAACAAATGATAAATAACGGTAAAGTACTGCAAGAAGACTGCCTGTTACAAGGCATGTTTAGGAGGAGACAGTGTGTTGATCCTAGATCAATTTTGGGATGACTGCCAGCAAGGCTTTCAGGATATAGGATTGCCTATCCAGTTGAATCACAATCGATGGCAGTCTTATGACCCGATGGTTGCAATGAGCTCAGCTGCAGGAGGCAAAAGGACATAAAATACTTCCAGAGGTAGCAGTTGACCTCATACTGAAGACTAGCTGTGTATGCTGTATAGGTAGAAAATAGAAGTGTTGGACACTGTTTATATTTGCTAAAACCTGAAAAAAGTATTATGTTCTTTTGTTATTTATTAAAATATTGCTGCTCTGAAGACATCACTGTAATATGCTCTCACACACAAAATCATATTTTTCATCCTCGCATTTTAAAGCAGGCCTGCACAACACGCGGCCCGCATGGACTTGCTGTGCGGCCCGCGGGCAAGCGGCTAGGTGGGGCTGCTGGGTTCGCCCCCTGCCCGGGGGGGCCTCACAGCCTCACGCACACCGTGCTCCAACCACCCTGACGGCCAGAACCACATGTGTCTCCGTCTCCCGCTCCCCCCCACCTGGCGTACAGCAGGTGTGTCACTTCTGGGGCCTGCTGAGGCGGGAAGCGCTGGGCATGAGGCAGAGCCCGTAAGTGCCGAGCGAGGGGAGGGGCACCCGGCCTGGGCTTGAGCCGCAGCTCAGGGGGAGGGACTGGGCTGAGATCCCCCACCCCCCTTCGGTTGGGAGCAGGGCAGCTACTGTGCTGGTTGGTCCCAGGGCGGCCTCTGTAATAATCGGGTGGGGGTTGAACTGTCTATGGGCAGCCCGGAAATCCCTGGGGAAGACGTATGTGTGTTGCACCTGCCCTGCCCCGACTGCTGCCCCCTTCCCTGGTCCAGAGACCTTCCCCCACCCCGGCCTCCTGGGGTCCCTGTGTTTGTGTGTTGGACAGTCACATCCAATCCCGTCACACTGCCCCCCCTTTCCCCTCCCCAGCTTAGTTCATAGCCCCAGAAAATCCCTTCAAACTATCCCCCTTTTCCCCTCCCCTTATTTCATGGAGGGGGATGATGAGCCGGGGGGAGGCAGTGGCAGCGAGGTTTTATACTTGGGGAGGGGGGTGAGGAGGCGAGCGGTGAGTCGGTAGCTGGAGGGGAGCATCCATTTTCACTATTTTAATTTTTGGTACTGCTCTGTGCAGTAATATAGTGACCCCTGGAGGAGTGTGATGGAGGGGGCGGGCCCTATTTTACTGCTGTGATCTGGTCACCCTATGCACGCCGTTTCTTCCCTCCCCCCCCGCCTCCTTCAGCCAACAACTGTTTCGGCAGGGCGGCGCTGGGGAAGGAGGGTTTGTTTCTGCGGGGTGGGTGGCGCTGGGGCGGGGTGTGTGTTTTGTGGGGGGATGTTTCGGCCCTCAGCTGTTTTCTTTGGAGTAATATGGCCCTCGCCACTTTGCAAGTTGTGCAGGCCTGTTTTAAAGCCTTCCATAGCACTGCCTCTGTTTACATCTTGTTGGTCACCTGCTGCTACACTTCTATTCAGGCTCTGTTTTCTGCTCATTGCTTTTCTCCATGCTTCTTTTATTTGTCTTTCTCAAGCACTTGCATACTTTACTTTTCTTACATCAGGAATATCTTTCATGTGCTGTGCTATTTGTCTCTGTCAGATTCCTCCTTAAAGCCCACCTTTTCCTACGGTAGGGATTGGCAACCTTTGGCACACGGCCTATCAGGGAAATCCACTGGCAGGCTGGGGCGGTTTGTTTACCTGCAGTGTCCGCAGGTTCGGCTGATCACAGCTCCCACTGGCTGCGGTTCACTGTTCCAGGCCAATGCGGGCTGCAGGAAGTGGCAGCCAGCAAATCCCTCGGCCTGCGCTGCTTCCCACAGCCTCCATTGGCCTGGAACAGTGAACCGCGACCAGGGGGAGCTGCGATTGGCTGCAGGTAAACAAACCGCCCCGGCCCGCCAGCGGATTTCCCTGACCGGCTGCATGCCAAAGGTTGCCGATCCCTGTCCTACAGTCTCTCAGATAACCCATGTAGTGAAAATGATGGTAAGAAAAATTCATATTGTTAACCTTAGCCTACCTACCACATAACCACCTTTTATTCAGTCCTATCTCTCCCCTGCCTTTCTGTCCACCCCCTTGCCTGATGGTATTTCTCTAGCAATATGTTTGTCGTTCACCACTTAGGGACAGATCTTGCAAATGTTACAGGATGTAATGCTTACTGCCAGTGACTACAGTGGGATAACTCATAATAAGAAGGGTCTGTGTCACATAGTAAATATATTAAAGATCAAGACCTTTGCAGTCCACATGAGTTAGTCGTCATGTCTGCAAATATCTATCTAAAGAAGCATGCACACCTGTGGTGTTTTATGCAGTTACTAAATAATATTAACATATAATTGAGCATAACTGAGAAAATAAATCTTCAATGCAAACTGACTTGTGGTAATGAAAAAGGTTTTAAAAGAATAACCAAAACTGCTGTTCTAAAATTTATTACCCAATATTCTAACACCTAAAGCTATGTCTACGCAGCGCACCTTACAATGGTGGAGCTGTGCTGCTGCAGCCGTGCCGTTGTAAGGTGTGCTGTGTGGTCACTCTTTATCACTAGGAGAGAGAGATCTCCTGGTGCCAAAATAAAACCACCTCCAACGAGGAGCGGTAGCTTCATCGATGGGAGCGTGGTTCCCGCCAACGAAGCACTGTCCACACCGGCTCTCTTCATCACTAAAACGTTTGTCTTTCAGGAGGATGTTTTTTCACACCCCTCAGCAACAAAAGTTGTAGCAACGAAAGTGCCAGTGTAGACAGGATAAATTAGAAGGTTTTTTATTTTTTTGTTTAATGTTTCATTTAACGATACTTCATTTCACAGTTTTCCTTTTTGTTTGGTCCTTTCACACAGCAATAGGACAAGCATTTCTTTTTTGTAAACAAAAAATTTGATTGTAAAACCACAAAAATTGTCAGAGGGATTTAGGCAGGTTTGTACCTGAAATTTCTTTTAACTCAAAATCTTGTTAGTTTCAAGAAATCAAGTTGCATGCCCTTCTAAATGTACTGTGCTAGCATAGCCTTGTCTGTTTAGAATCAGGACTTCTGAGATACTATTATTAACCATGAAAATTTTACCTTATTCAAGTGAGAATCTGACTAAAATTACAAAGTGAAACTGTCATTTATTTGTATTCTTGTAGCACCAAAGACCCTGGACATGGCTGAAGTCACATTATCTTCACAAAAGACTAAATATGACAGGCCCAATCTACATTGTTAATTTAGATATCCTAGTATTAATCCACAATTTTTTATGTCTAAGTTAGCAGTGTTCGCCTGTATTTTGTAAAATACAGGAAAAAGTTAATAGTTCTAATTTTTGAATACTAAAAGCAATCAAAGCTGTAGGAAAAATTAGTGATCAGTTCAATACTGCTTTCCCCTGACTTGAACTCTATAACACAGAATTAGGACTGTCAAACAATTAAAAAAAATTATTGTGAATTAAAAAAAGTTGTGATTAATCGCACTGTTAAACAATAATAGAATACCATTTATGTAAATATTTTTGCCAATATTTTTGGTTTGGGGTGTGTGTGCACGCGCGCGCGCAGGAAGCGCTGTCTCTTTAAGCAAAGCACTCAGGAGCCCGAATTCTTTTTCAGCCAGCAGCGCTCATTCCTGAGCCATCCTCAACAGACAGGATGTCCTCCTACCCCTACCCGTGTACCTGGTTGCTGTTGACCTGGGGTCAGGGAGAAGGGTGAGCCTAACTTCAGCCCCCTTGCATTTCCTCTGCGCAGCAGACAGAAGGAATGCTCCCTGTTCAGAGCAGCTTGGCTGGGATGGCTCCATTGAGGGAGAGGAGGCTGGAGCAGGGTGGCAGAAGGAGAGGCGCCCCTGCCCCAACATGCAGCGGTGCCCCCCTGAGCATGGTGCCATAGGTAGTGGCCCCCTTCACCCAGCCGGTGTCTCCCTCCCTGCCCTGATGCTGGAGTCCCATCTCCAGAGGTTTGCGATTAACTCTCATTTTTTAAAAAAAGTGTTAATTGCATGCCTTAACTGCAATTAATTGACAATTCTAAAAAAAAAATTGCATACCTCTAAATAGCATATGGAAAAGCAGAAGTGGAAACAGATTATTTCCAGCCGAATTTGAAGTTATCCATGAGGGAAAAGTCTATTTTCTTGGGATGTTAATTCCAGTGAGGCTGTACTGGAAAAGATCCTGAGAGGTCTCTGAAGAAGACTGAAATATTTATTGTTACTGTTATTCTAAACTATTATTGTCAGTCTACAACAATTAGTCATTTTATTGAAGACCTTTAAGAAATTGAAATGAATAGGCAGCGGGTTTAAAGCAAACAAAAGGAAGTACTTCTTCATACAACTCACAGCCAACCTGTGGAACTTGTTGCCAGGAGATGTTGTGAAGGCCAAAATTATAATTGGTTCAAAAAAGAACTAGATAAATTCATGGGGGATAGGTCCATCAGTAGCTATTAGCCATGATGCCCAGGGATGCAACTGCTTGCTCTGGGTGTCCATAAGCCTCTGACTACCAGAAGCAGGGACTGGATGACAGGGGGTGGATCACTTGACAATTGTCCTGTTCTGCTCATTCCCTTTAAACTATTTGGTATTGGCCACTGTCGGAAAACAGGGTACTGGGCTCGATGGACCAGTGGTCTAACCCAGTATGGCCATTCTTATGTTCTTACCTTGAGCCCTGCTCAAAATCAGGTTTTAACCTTTCTATTTGCCAGATTCGTTACTCTCAGCTAATAGTTAATGTGCTCAAGACACATTTAATATGGGAATGCTTTCTCTTATGGTTGGTGGTGGTTGAAATTTAGTAACAGTAGTGCACAACAGTGAAAATAAATACGAAGAATATTTGGGTGCCATGATAAAATCATAATTTAATCTAAGTTTATTTTATTAAGAATTTGGCTAAATTCAGTGTAAAAACTCATGATATTCTTTGAGGTTAGAATCTCTGTCAAGCAAAAAAGATGCTAGTATAAATGCCAAGAACATTTTCTGCTCAATATTCATGGTTGTAATTTTGTTTCAATATGACGTTTTGTTTCTGTGCCTAAAAATGAAGTTAAAAGTGTGGCTTTTTTTGTTTGTTTGTTTGTTTTTTCCTGTTTATAGATCCTCCACCTGTTCAGTTGATTGTCCAATTTTTAGAGCAGGCTTCTAAGCCATCAGTGAATGAGCAGAACCAGGTCCAGCCTCCACCTGATAACAAGAGAAACCGTATTTTAAAACTTCTTGCTCTTAAAGTTGCTGCACACTTAAAGTGGGATTTGGATGTACTAGATAAAAGGTATTGCTTATACATTTCAGGTTGAAAATCTTAAATTACAATGTGGCCCAAGTTCTGTTTTTTAACAAGTTGGAAGTGGATCCTATTCTGTATTCCAACTGAGACATTTGAAAAGAAAATTTGACGTGGGGTAGGAGAAGGAATTTAACAGTTCAGTCAACTATAATAGTTCCATCTGTTTATAAGTAGGTAAAATAAGACTCTTGATTAGGGGTTCTCAAACTGGGGGTCGGGACCCCTCAGGGGGTTGTGAACTTATTACATGGGAGGTCGCGAGCTGTCAACCTCCAGCCCAAATCTTGCTTGCCTCCAGCATTTATAATGGTGTTAAATATATTAAAAAGTGTGTTTAATTTACTGGGGGGGGAGGGGTTGCACTCAGAGGCTTGCTGTGTGAAAGGGGTCACCAGTAAAAAAAGTTTGCGATCCCCTGCTCTTGATGATGTAAGGAAGCCAGGCCATAAACAGGGATGTTGCAACACCCACAAGGGAATTAGTAGTAGTAGTAGTAGCAGTAATAGTAATTTAAAAAAGAAACACAGCAAACCTTATAAGATGTTCACATTCTGAACCTAAGTAAAGGTATGCTCTTATTGTTGTAACCTTTGTCCTTCTCCATCTTCTCACTGTTTATTACATTTGTTTAATGTTGGATTGTAAGCTTTACAAAGCTTATTTTAAAGCTTGAGTGCCAAAAAAACAACAACAACATTGGTTTCAAGTAGGTTCACTGGAAAACTAAAAATTCATCTAATTTCCCTGTATTGTAGGAGTAATTGATTTTTGCTGAAGTGGTATAAAGAGAGCATAATTTTCATGAAGACATAAAGAAGCTTGCTATCTTTATAAGTATATTGGACTATATGACTGTCTTCAAACAAATTTTTATATAGGTGGGATGGGGTATTCATAAACAAGTTATTCTCCTTTCTCACCAAACTCTAATGTTTGAATATTTATAAGCTGTGCTTCCTTGTGTATTCCACATTTTCAGATAATGTGGTGTAAGGAGCAGAGCAGGGGCCTATGAGTTAGTGTCCTTGATTCTAAATTTCCAGCTTTGTCAATTTCTGTTACTCAGTTTCCTCGTTTGTGGGGTATAGTATTTATTTGTACTGCTGGAGTGTTGTAAAGCTTAATTAACATCTGTAAAAGTGCTATGAGGTTCTCCCCTATAAGTCTCTGCATTTATGTAGCACTTTAATCATAATCTTTATGGTCATGATTAGATACAAAACCCACAATAATATATGAGCTATAATACTTTTACTGCAAAAATGTATTTTTAATTTAATTCTAAATATACTGTAGAAATCAAAATGAACAATCAATGCTTTCCTATGGGCTTGACTTTCAAACTGGGTCTCCAGTTTTGCAGGCACACCTTTGTATTTGTAATTAATTCATGTGTTTTTTTGCACTCAATTTATCAAGAGTTCAAATTCACAAAAAATAGAGGCCAGTTTTGAAAATTGTCTCCTTAATGCACCACAACCTTGAGCTGATGCAGGACTTCATAGACTCACTTTGTCCCTCTAAACTGGTCCTGTCTTAATTTAAAATCTTTCCCTAATAGGGAGAAACTAAAATATGATCCCTCATCCTATTAACTGATTCATGAATAACTATGGGTCTGATTGTCCTAAGGCTTCATAATCAGGACCCATACCTTAGGGTTTCAACTGCCTATGCTAGGTTACACAGCTGCATTTAAAGAGATTTCAATGGCATACTCCAGGGGTTCTCATATTGGGTCAGAACTCCAAAGTGGGTCTTGACCCCATTTTAAAGGGTCTCTAGTGCTGGCGTTAGACTTGCTGGGGCCAGATGCTGAAGCCCGAACCCCACCACCCGGGGCAGTGGGGCTCGGGCAGACTCAGGCTTCCGTTTCCCATCCTGGGGTCATATAGTAATTTTTGTTGTCAGAAGGGGGTTATGGTGCAAGGAAGTTTGAGAACCGCAGGCATACTCTGATCCCAGTCTGCATTACAGCTTCATCCAGGGTGAATCATGGGTCCCATTTTTGCCCAAATAGACAAGATTCTTGGACCTCTCATACTCAAAGAAGATTAATTGGCAGGACTTTCAATATTGTGTAGCATGACAACATATAGATCAGTCTGTTATTTGTTGAGCACTAAAAATCCATCAATTTTTAGAATCCAGCTGTAGTTACTAAATTTGCATGTGGAATTGGTTGCTTTGGGGCTCTCACGAATGTTACTGTGTATTATGTAGTAGTATTTTTCTGAAGTCTTAGGGTACATAAGCTAGTCATTTACTTGAACTTCAAATGTTTCTCTTACAGAGAAATCTGAATTAGTAACCATGGTATTTTCAGTTGCATAGCATTGAATTTCAGAATCCTAGAGTGGGGCTTTCCTGACTTTTCAGTGGAACTATACTGTTTTATCAGAGTAAGACCGTGATTGTACTAATGCCCATCACCTGTGTTAATTTCAAACTTATAATGGAGTATGTGCCACTCTAGCCCCTGGTCTTAAACCATTGTGTGGTAGTGTGCGCAACTCATATGAGGCAAATAGAAGTAGCACATAGACTCATAGACTTTAAGGTCAGAAAGAACCATTATGATCATCTAGTCTGACCTCCTGCACAATGCAGGCCACAGAATCTCACCCATCCACTTCTATAACAAACCCCTAGCCTATGTCTGAGTTATTGAAGTCCCCAAATTGCGGTTTGAAGACCTCAAGCTGCAGAGAATCCTCCAGCAAGTGATCCGTGCCCCATGCTGCAGAGGAAGGCGAAAAACCTCCAGGGCCTCTGCCAATCTGCCCTGGAGGAAAATTCTTTCCCGACCCCAAATATGGCGATCAGTTAAACCCTGAGCATGTGGGCAAGACTCACCAGCCAGCACCCAGGGAAGAATTCTCTGTAGTAACTCGGATCCCAACCCATCTAACATCTCATCACAGACCACTGGTCATACTTACCTGCTGATAATCAAAGATCAATTGCCAAATTAATTGCCAAAATTAGGCTATCCCATCATACCATCCCCTCCATAAATTTATCAAGCTTAGTCTTAAAGCCAGATATGTCTTTTGCCCCCACTACTCCCCTTGGAAAGCTGTTCCAGAACTTCACTCCTCTAATGGTTAGAAACCTTCGTCTAATTTCAAGTCTCAACTTCCTAGTGTCCAGTTTATATCCATTTGTTCTTGTGTCCACATTGTTACTAAGCTTAAATAATTCCTCTCCCTCCCTAATATTAATCCCTCTGATATATTTATAAAGAGCAGTCGTATCCCCCTCAACCTTCTTTTGGTTAGGCTAAACAAGCCAAGCTCTTTCAGTCTCCTTTCATAAGACAGGTTTTCCATTCCTTGAATCTTCCTAGTAGATGCTAGCATCCAACATAGTTGCTTCTTGTTATAGGGGTCCACTCAAAACTCTTACTGAGAGTAGGTCATTTACTTTGTGGGAGCAGGATCTGACCCTGGTTTGGGAGGAAGAACTTATCCGTGAGTGGGAGTCACTATTATAGAGGAGCAAATTACTCTTACTTTCCTGGGGAATTATGGATCAATTTAAGTAATATGCCCTGCACTGACTAGTTTTGTCTTATCTAAACATGCTAGAAGTAGGACTTCTACATGAAATGTACAGTCCTCTTTTTCTTGTTTTTTAGTTTGTCTGTTCCTGTACTGAATATGTTGCTGAATGAACTACTATGCATTAGCAAAGTTCCTCCAGGAACTAAACATGTAGATGTGGACCTATCCAGTTTACCTCCAACCACTGCAATGGCTATACTCCTCTACAATAGATGGTAAACTAACTTTCTCCTTTGAGCTATTTTCATAGGTCAAATACAGAAAGAAATGTTAATTAATCCTATTTAAATTTAACATTGGTTCTAAATTAGGCTGTTCAGAGAAGTGTTGAACTTCTGTCCTTAATGGGTGTTGGTGGGGGTGGTGTACGTGCATGCACAAAAGTACACGTTTTAGCTTGCTAACAGTTTAAATTTAATCTTTGTTTACTTTTCTGTACTTAGATAAGAGGTGTGCAAACTCAACATGACCCTATAAATCTCAAACTAAATGTATAGCATTGTTAATATTCTGCTCTTCTATACTTTTGAAGTCATCTGGATGAGTGCAACAAGTGGATGGGTCTGAAGAGGCCTTAGAAAGAAAATATGCTGTCGTGTAACAAAATATTGAGCATAAATGTTTTTAGTGTGTTGGCTACTGAATTATATGTCTTAAATACCCTATGCAGAGAATGTTTACAAGTTGTCAGGTTTTCTAAATTGAGGGGTATTTTTAGCGTGCATTGTGCTCTGCATATCACATGTTAATGAGAATAACAAACAATTCTGTGCTTAATTTTTTTTCACTTTTTCCCCCCCTATAGGGCCATTAGGACCATTGTCCAAAGTAGTTTTCCTGTAAAACAAGTGAAACCTGGTCCACCTCAGTTAAGTGTGTAAGTCAGCAAATGTTCTTCAGAATGTTATTGACATCACATTTATTGAGCGTCATATAGTTCAGAACCTGAATTTTCGGTTTGACAATGGCACGTTAATAGCCTATAGAAGATTAAAATTATGAATTAGTGTACTCTTGAAAAAAATCAAATGAATGTATTCAGAATAAATCTTAAAAATATATTTTTGTTATATGATCTGTGTAGCCTGACAGAACTTGAAAAATCATAGAGGAAAGGGAGGCAGGTGTTTTTCACTCTGACTAGTAGGCTTAGGCCTCAGTCTAGTCTGTGTTCAGTAAATTTTTAAGTCTCTGGCTTTACTTATACCAGGCTGGTTAAATGAGTCAGACTGAGAATCCACTGAGCTATTGGATTACTAATCTTTAAGAATAAAGCTTGTTTTCTTCATTAGCTCGCAGGTTATTTCATTAGACATTTTGTATACTTAAATATAAAAATCCAAATTGTTTTGAGCAAAATATATAGAGGTGGTTTTTTTTAAACTGCCTCTTGACTTTTTTTACACTGTAAATCCCTGTAAATTGCATTGCCAAAATACTGTCAGCTTTATTGTCATGAAGTCTGTTTATGAAAAGCAGTTATTTATTTTGTAAAACAGAGGATAGATGCTAACTTTAGAGGCGTAGCATACTTTGCCCATGTATTGAGAAAAATCCTCATTATATGCATATATTAGATTTTTTTTAAAAAACCTCCTATGTCTGTCTCTGAGACTAAACTGGTCATTTAATGGGAAGATTCTCTATGGAGAAATCAGTTTAAAATATCCAGTAATTTTAAAATAACCATTTGTCAGTTCCTACAAAAGCATATTTATTAATTGTGAAGCCCAAAAGTACTGTAGGTGTTTATGGGATTGGGCTACATTTCTAATTAACATAGTTGTTGTTTTGTCCTATAATTAGGATTGTGACTTGCCATCTAAAAATATTTTCTTTTCCTTCAGAATGAATCAGATACAGCAGGAAAAGGAACTTACAGAAAATATTTTAAAAGTGGTGAGCGTTTTTCCTTTATTTTTGTTTAGATTTCAGACAGATGTGAGTGTACCAAAGGGTTTAACTACTAGAGGTGCAATGTAACGTGTGTGTGTGTGTGTGTGTGTGTGTGTATGTATATGTGTATATATATATTGGATCCGAGTATTTTAACTTCAGTCTTGTACAAGATATCATGTTGGTTAATAAGCTTTTTCACTTATTTGTATATCTCGGTTTTTCTGTTTTATTATTCTACTACTTTTATAATGGATACTGATCTCTGGATAATGTAAAAAAAACTTGCTTTGTGTAGTGAAAACGTTCTTTATGGGAGTCTTTTTGTGCTCACACAAATAGAGTAGACATAGAGGGGGGTGTAGTCATGTGAGAGTGATAATTACAGGACCAAATGCTTATGCTTTGAAATTGAATGGCAGCAAAAAGGAAAATAGATACATGTACCTACTTCAAGCTGTGGATTCTTTTTTTAGAATTCATCACTCACGTGCTTCATATATCTAGCTCTCAACTGTAAGTCCAGTGGTGCATAATGTGTTCTACTTTTTGTGGGGAGTAGGATAGGAAGAATACACTCCACATTTGTGGTGGTTGACATAGTTGAATTTATTGCTATGGAAACTTTTTTAAAAGAAAATGAAAACTTTGCATTACTATGTTGAACTGATTTCTTCTGTGGTTTTTTCCACTATTTTTCATGACTTTTTTTTGGATATGGGAAAATGCTTTTAAAAAGCCAATTGCTATAGTGCCTCTTAAACAAATTGCAAGATTTTTATTTACTGATATAATTACGTATCCAGTGCTGCAAATATAAATAATTTTGAACAGGAAATTAAAATAATTCTCCTGTCCTATTTAAGCCTTCTGATAAGTCTCACTATTTTTTAATTCTTCGGAAAACCTTATTCTGAAAAAGATCCTATGTGAAAATTTGCCAAAAATTGATATTTGTAAAAATAAGAGACCTCAGAATTTAGGACCAAAAAAAGGCAATTTTACCTTTTGCTTTCTTTTATTTATTTTTTTTAATTCAAATGGAAACAGTTTAATTTTAATAAGTGAAACATTCAGATGAGGTGTCTACAACCCAACCATTGTAACTTGCTAATACACTGGAAACTGACTAAAATCAGGAAGTCAAGCTGACAAAAAGAAATTGACAAGTTTTTCTACTGTACAAAGTGAACAAAATATAAAAATGTCATAGACAGTGAAAAGTAAGGATCCAACCCTGCATTCAGTGAGTGCCAAAAACTCTCATTGACTTCTGTGGGAATTTTGAATGCACAAGAAATGCAGGATCAGATGCTACATTAGACTTTTACAGTTGAAATTTTAATACTAGGATATCTGTAACACAGGTAAGGAGTGTGGTGTTTGTTGTTTGTTGTTAGTTTTTTTGTTTTCAATATGTGAATTTAAACTCGAGCAAAAAGAAAAACCTTGATTTTTAAAATGCACTTAAATTATTTTAGCTGAAAGAGCAGGCTGCTGATTCCATCCTGGTGCTAGAAGCAGCACTTAAATTAAACAAAGATCTTTATGTCCACACTATAAGAACTCTGGATTTATTAGCCATGGAGCCTGGTATGGTGAATGGAGAAACGGAGAGTTCCACAGCTGGATTGAAAATCAGTACTGAGGAAATGCAATGCCAGGTACATTGAGTACTAAACTGCAACTTTTTATATTTCTTTTTTTCTCTAGAGAAAGTCATTGTAGTGTCGTTACAGTCTAAATTAGAACATTCTATAATTTGAACTTTTTGTCCCTCAATCCAAATAAGATTTGTTGCTTCAGTTTTTTAAAATACATTGTAAAAATAGCTACAGCACTTGACTCAGTTTTTAAGAATCTGAAATACCTGACAAAATCTGAGAGGGATGAGGTGTGGAGCATGCTTTCAGAATTCTTAAAAGAGCAATACTCTGATGTGGAAACTACAGAACCCGAACCACCAAAAAAGAAAATCCACCTTCTGCTGGTGGCATCTGACTCAGATGATGAAAATGAACAGGCGTCGGTCGGCACTGCTTTGGATCATTATTGAGCAGAACCCGTCATCAGTATGGACGCATGTCCTCTGGAATGGTGGTTGAAGCATGAAGGGACATATGAATCTTTAGCACATCTGACGCATAAATATCTTGCGACGCTGGCTACAACAGTGCCATGCAAATGCCTGTTCTCACTTTCAGGTGACATTGTAAACAAGAAGCTTGTAGGCTCTAAAGTTTTACATTGTTTTGTTTTTGAATGCAGGGGTTTTTTTTGTTTGTTTTTTTAAATAATTGTACATTTATAAGTTCAACTTTCATGATAAAGAGATTGCACTCTAGTACTTGTATTAGGTGAATTGAAACATACTGTTTTTTACAGTGCAAATATTTATAATCAAATATAAAGAGTAATGTACACTTTATTCTGTGTTGTAATTGAAATCAATATATTTGAAAATGTAGAAAACATCAAAAAATATTTAAATAAATGGTATTCAATTATTTTTTTAACAGCACAGTTGTGCAGTTAATCACTATTTTTAATTGCTTGACAGCCCTAAATAGAATCATACTGTTTTCTACAGAAATGCACAGGCTGTACAAACACATAAGCTACGTTTCCTGCTCTGATGAGCTTGCAGTATAAAAAGACAGAAAACAAATGAAGGATATAGGAAAACTTATACAACATATCAACAAGTTAAATAGAAGGAGAAGTGAGAGTATAAAATATGTATAAAAATATCAACCTGAAACACTTACTTTAAAATGTTGTTTATTAATTTTTAACTTAACTTACTGTTTAATATCAAATAATGATTGTTGCAGGTCTGTTATGATTTGGGTGCAGTCTACTTCCAGCAAGGCTCCACAAATGCAGTTGTTTATGAAAATGCCAAGGAGAAGTTTTTTAGAACAAAGGAATTGATTTCAAAGGTAATCTTGATCAAACATTAGAATCTCCTTGAAAGCCAGCATACTAAACACAGTTTAAAAGATTAATACTTTTTTCAGGAACTATCTAAAAACTCCACCAACACAGTGCTTAAATTCAAGCTTTAGCAATTTCAGAGGCATGTTTCCCTGAAGTTAAGTGAATGGGTTTCCACTGGTGTCTCATCTGTGTTGGATAAAACCAGTTTTATAGTATGTAAGCCCCTTTAGCTCTTACACACTCAAATGCTATGGTAATGAACATGGTGTATATCTTTTCCTTCATACTCTTGCAGGCATCAGTCCCCTATACATGTATACAGTTTTGAACATGACTGACTAGCATATGGCAAATTTATGTGTTTATAGAGATTTTTTAGATTACTATTCCAAATGTTGGTGATCTAGTCAGTGGATGAAATACAGGATTGGACATATTTCCAGTTACGGTGTAATGTTCTTGTATGTATAAAGATAGCCATAGAAAGGTTATGGCATGTTTTGCTCAAAAATCAAACAAGAACACTTCTTTTAGATGGTATCTCTTCAAAATGAACATGTATGTGTGCTCCAAAGAAGGGTTTGACAGGTATGGTTTCTTTTAGGTGTAACTGCAGATCTGACAGACAACTCACTTAGTTTTATATCAGAGGGGTAGCCTTGTTATTCTGGATCTGTAAAAGCGGCAAAGAGTCCTGTGGCACCTTATAGACTAACAGACGTATTGGAGCGTGAGCTTTCGTGGGTGAATACACAGTCTTCGTTGGATGCATGTAGTGAAAATTTCCAGGGGCAGGTGTGTGTGTGTGTGTGTGTGTGTGTGTGTGTGTGTGTGTATATAGATATAGATATAGATATTATATATATATATATATATATATATATATGCAAGCAAGAAGCAGGCTAGAGATAACGAGGTTAGTTCAATCAGGGAGGATGAGGCCCTCTTCTAGCAGTTGAGGTGTGAAAACCAAGGGAGGAGAAACTGCTTTTGTGTTTGGCTAGCCATTCACAGTCTTTGTTTAATCCTGAGCTGATGGTGTCAAATTTGCAGATGAACTGAAGCTCAGCAGTTTCTCTTTGAAGTCTGGTCCTGAAGATTTTTGGTGCAGGATGGCCACCTTTAAATCTGCTATTGTGTGTCCAGGGAGATTGAAGTGTTCTCCTACAGGTTTTTGTATATTGCCATTACTAATATCTGATTTTGTGTCCATTTATCCTTTTCCGTAGGGACTGTCCCGTTTGGCCGATGTACATAGCAGAGGGGCATTGATGGCATATGATGGCATATATTACATTGGTGGATGTGCAGGTGAATGAACCGGTGATGGTGTGGCTGATCTGGTTAGGTCCTGTGATGGTGTCATTGGTGTAGCTATGTGGGCAGAGTTGGCATCGAGGTTTGTTGCATGGATTGGTTCCTGAGTTAGAGTTACTATGGTGCAGTGTGCAGTTACTGGTGAGAATATGCTTCAGGTTGGCAGGTTATCTGTGGGCGAGGACTGGCCTGCCACCCAAAACCTGTGAAATGAGGGATCATTGTCCAGGATGGGTTATAGATCCCTGATGATGCGTTGGAGGGGTTTTAGCTGGGGACTGTATGTGATGGCCAGTGGAGTTCTGTTTGTTTCTTTCTTGGGTTTGTCTTGCAGTAGGAGGCTTCTGGGTACACATCTGGCTCTGTTGATCTGTTTCCTTATTTCCTCGTGCGTGTATTGTAGTTTTGAGAATGCTTGGTGAAGATTTTGTAGGTGTTGGTCTGTCTGAGGGGTTGGAGCAGATGCACTTGTACCTCAGTGCTTGGCTGTAGACAATGGTTCATGTGGTGTGCCCGGGATGGAAGCTGGAGGTATGAAGGTAGGCATAGCCGTCGGTAGGTTTTCTGTATAGGGTGGTGTTAACATGACCATCACTTATTTGCACCGTGGTGTCTAAGACCTCCCGTGTAGATTGGTCCAGGCTGAGGTTGGTGGTGGGGTGGAAGCTGTTGAAATCGCGGTGGAATTTTTCCAGTCTCCTTCCCATGGGTCCAGATAATATGTCATCAATGTAGCGTAGGTAGAGAAGGGGCGCGAGTGGACGAGAGCTGAGGAAGCGTTGTTCCAGGTCAGCCATAAAAATGTTGGCATATTGTGGGGCCATCATATGCCAGCAATGCACCTCTGCTATGTACATCAGCCAAACTGGACAGTCCCTAAGGAAAAGGATAAATGGACACAAATCAGATATTAGGAATGGCAGTATACAAAAACCTGTAGGAGAACACTTCAATCTCCCTGGACACACAATAGCAGATTTAAAGGTAGCCATCTTGCAGCAAAAAAACTTCAGGACCAGACTTCAAAGAGAAACTGCTAGTTCATCTGCAAATTTGACACCATCAGCTCAGGATTAGACAAAGACTGTGAATGGCTAGCCAACTACAAAAGAGTTTCTCCTCCCTTGGTTTTCATACCTCAACTGCTAGAAGAGGGCCTCATCCTCCCTGATTGAACTAACCTTGTTATCTCTAGCCTGCTTTTTGCTTGCATATATACAGGGCCGGCTCCAGACCCCAGCGCGCCAAGCGCGCGTTTGGGGCGGCATTTTGCCGGCAGGCGGCTCCGGCGGACCTTCCGCAGTCATGCCTGCGGAGGGTCCGCTGGTCCCACGGCTCCGGTGGACCTCCCGCAGGCATGACTGTGGAAGATCCGCCGGAGCCGCCTGCCGCCCTCCCAGCACACCCTCCGCAGGCGCGTCTGCAAGAGGTCCCCCGGAGCCGCGGGACTGGCAGCACGCCTCGGGCGGCATGCCGCCCTGCTTGGGGCGGCCAAATTCCTAGAGCCGCCCCTGCATATATATATACCTGCCCCTGGAAATTTCCACTACATGCATCCAACGAAGTGGGTATTCACCCACGAAAGCTCATGCTCCAATATGTCTGTTAGTCTATAAGGCGCCACAGGACTCTTTGCTGCTTTTAGTTTTCTATAAAGTTCTCCACTTGTTGAAACTCTCTCCTTTTTTAGAAAGCAGTTGTCATCTCTCTGGTTTTATTGCCTATCTTGTATGGTATATATTCACTGAACATTGAGCTTATAGTGGAAAACTATTGATCTGTAGATTGAAATAACGTCACTGTGTGCAGCAATACTATAGCTACATCTCTGGGTTGACAGTGCTTGCTGATGACTTCTCTGCTTGAGATAAAAAATTTCCCATTGTAAATTTGTGTGTTATAAAACCACTTTTCAAAAACCAAAACTTTACTGGGAAGAATCCCGTACTTCCACACTTCTTAATTGTGTCTGCCAGCGATACAAGAAAATATTTCCCTGTGGACTTTCTCACTTAAGCATCAAATATTCTGAGGAAAGTTTTGGTGTGCTGCATATTTCCTACTGTAGTTGAGAAGATGACAGGCAATTGTTAGGCAAAGTTCCATCTCAGGTAAAGCGTTTTGTTTTGTTTGGATTGTTTACCAAAATAAATTGAGATGGAGGAATCCTGGAAAAAGACCACAAATTGTCTTAGGAGCTGAGCTGGATAGCGTTTCTCAGCATATTTTACCATGCCTTGTATATGCTGATATCATTTAATATTACTTTATTACCAGAAATCTGCTCGGCAAATGTACCTTTTTACAAGAGGAAAATGTTTTTATCTACTTTAGATGAGCCTGCTTTAAGTTGATTGAGGCTATAGAATTTCCAGCAGTTGAGAGAAGAACTTGTGGTTGATGCCATTGTTAGACGTTGTCTCCCTCAACTAAATCATTGCATTACAGTCCAGAATTAGCTAAAACTGTTCTCATGCAAAAACCACAAACTTAAAATAAACAAAAAAAAAAAAACACAATTTTTTTTCTTCAGATAGCTTTTAGGACTTGAGACTAGAACTTACATTTTGTTTATCAACTCATTCTTCTTCGAGTGATTGCTCCTATGCATTCCAGTCAGGTGTGCGCGCCGCGCGTGCACGGCATCTCGGAACTTTTTTACCCTAGCAACTCCGGCGGGCCGGCTGGCGCCCCCTGGAGTGGCGCCGCTATGGAGCCTGTTATATACCTCAGCCGGCCCGTCCGCACCTCAGTTCCTTCTTACTGCCCGTGACGGCCAGTTGGAACTGTGGAGTGCTCTCTGTCCTCCACAACCCTAGCTCTCGCTACTGGTTTTGTACATAGTTAGTTTAGTGATTAGTTCTTATAGTTCTGTTAGTTAGTTAGTTAGTGTTTAGATAAGGTTAAGGGGGGGTTTTCCCCCCGTTTGCCTCCCCCGGTGCGGGCTCATGCCCAAAGCACCGGGCTTTAAGCCCTGCGCATCGTGCCAGAGGCCTATGCCGGTCGGAGACCCGCACGACGCCTGCCTCCGTTGCCTGGGCGAAGGACACAGGACAGATAAGTGTTCGTTCTGTTCCGCCTTCAAGCCGCGAACTCGGAAGGAGCGGGACATTCGCTTGAAGCAGCTCCTGATGGAGGCGTCCCTCCAGCCCCCGGCACCGTCCGCGCCGGCACCGAGAGCTTCATCGGTGCAGAGCGCACCGGCGGCATCAAGCCGCTCCGGCACCGCGGCCTCACAGCCTCAGAAGGCGGCTCCGAAGACCCAGCACTGCTCACTCTCGCCTTCAAAAAGGCACAAGCTGGCGAAGGCACTTGCTAAGGCCCGCGCTGAGGACTCAGCGAAGACGATTGCGCCACCTGCGGCCCCCGCGGTGGCCGTGCACAAGTCGTGCTCCGGGCCATTGACTCCGGCGCCACAAGGGCCGTCGAGTCCGGCGCCGCCACGCTCCCCGGTACCGACCGTGGTTGAGCCCCGGCTGCCATCTACGCCGGAGACATTCTCCTCGGCGCGCGAGCTGATACAGCTCATAGAGGCACCGAGCCTCCGGCCCCTGGCACCGCCGATGCGGGCTGTCGTGTCGGCGGGAAAGCCGGCCAGAATGACCCGGCCGCCCTCTCTGGACAGACGGCACGGATGACACTCCCGGTCACGGTCCCGGTCCCATGGCAGGTCTCCGTCCCGTCGCTCGCGATCTCGGCACCGCTTGCCATCGCAGTACCGATCGCCGTCGCGACGTCGGTCGCAGTCCCGGTACCGCTCATCATCGTGGTACCGGTCGCACTTCCGGCGTCGCACCAGATCCAGATCGCCGTCGCGTCGGCACCGGCGGAGATCTCCGTCCCGGCACCGTTCCCGACACCGCGGCTCGCGCAGCCGCTCCCGGCACCGCAGATCCGGATCCACGTCGAGCTCCCGGCACCGCGACGGACGTCGCTCCCGGTACCGAGCGGACCAGCACCGATCCTCGCTACCGTCCGGGGACAGACTGCCTTATTCGGCGGCGCACTCCGTCAGCGCCTCGGCACCTCCATGGCCATCCCGCCCCGCGTCGGTCGCTTCCGGGACAGACGGCTACGGACACCTGCCACCTACCCCACAGGGCCATCCTCAGGGGGCACAGCCGTGGGGCTTCTGGGTTCCCTGGGCCCAGTATGAGACTCAGGGGGTGCCATTCCCCCCGAGAGCCCCGGCGTCCGAGCGCAGGGTGCCAGAGGCGACAGTCAGCCGACTGGCCCCTTCGCCACCAGGCGCGGGTTCCATACCGCCTGAACCCCAGGGGCACGCGCAGCCCGACCCTCCTGACGAGCAGGCAGCAGATCCATCGTCGGAGGCGGTCGTCCAGGGCTTATCCTCCTCGTCCTCACCTGATGAAGCGGTGGCCAGAGCGTCGACCAAGGAGCCCCCGCCGATTGACTTGAAGGCGCACCAGGACCTACTTCGCCGCGTGGCAACGGCTATGGCTCTCCCGGTGGCGGAGGTCCAGGAGGACGAGGACCCCATAACGAATGTCGTTGGGGCAGAGGTTCCAGTGCGCGTGGCATTGCCATTCGTGAGGACGAGTCAAAAGAATGCCACCACACTCTGGCAGACACCTGTGTCCATCCCTCCTACGGCCCGTGGGGTTGAGCGCAAATACTCTGTTCCACGGGCTATGAGTATCTATATACTCACCCGACCCCGGACTCGTTGGTCGTGCAGTCGGTCAACGACAGGGAGAGGCACGGCCAACCTGCCCCTGCGCCCAAATCGAAGGACGCGCGACGTATGGACCTGCTAGGCCGCAAGGTCTATTCCGCTGGCGGACTGCAAATGTGTATCGCCAACCAGATGGTCCTCCTTGCCAGGTACGTCTTCGACATCATGGCGTCCCTGGCGAAATTTACGGAGCTCCTGCCAACAGCCTCCCGCCAGGAGTTCGCGGCGATGTTGGACGAGGGAAGGAGATCATCTAGGTCCTCCATCACGGCCACCCTCGACGCTGCGGACTCCGGAGCTCGGACCTTAGCCTCCGGCGTGACGATGCGGCGCATCGCCTGGCTGCAGTCCTCCACCCTGCCGCCGGAGGTACAATATACACTGCAGGACCTGCCGTTTGACACGCAGGGTCTCTTCTCCGAGAAGACGGATTCCCGGATCCAGACCCTGAAAGACGGCCGCATTGCCATCCGAACCCTCGGAATGCACACGCCGGCAACACAGCGCAGGCCCTTCCGGCAGAAACCCCCCCGGTCCTTCAACCGGCAACGCTACCGCCCGTATAATAGCCGTCAACCGACTACAAACCGCCGTCGTCCTTCTGGCAATAGGCGTAGCCAGGGCCAGGCCTCTTCCAAGGCCCCTCAGGGGGCCAAGCAGGCCTTTTGATGGGACGCTCGAGGACGGCCCATCACTCTCCCTACCGGATCCTTCCCCTTTATTTTACAACCGCCTTTCCCATTTCTTTTCGGCGTGGTCCCAATTAACAACGGACAACTGGGTGCTTCAAACAGTCCAGTCGGGATACCGCCTCCAGTTTGTTTCACCCCCGCCTTCCCACCCACCCTCCCTGTCCCTCTTCAGGGACCCCTTTCACGAGCAAGTCCTCTTACAAGAGGTTCAGACTCTGTTGAGCGTGGGTGCCATAGAAGCAGTGCCTCAAGACAGGCGGGGCAGGGGATTCTACTCCCGTTATTTTCTCATCCCCAAAGCGAAAGGGGGGCTACGTCCTATCCTGGACCTTCGCGAGCTGAACAAGTACCTGCTCAAGCCCAAGTTTCGCATGGTCACCTTGGGGACCATTATTCCCTCTCTGGATCCGGGAGACTGGTTTGCCGCCCTCGACATGAAGGACACCTACTTCCACGTCGCGATCTATCCTCCCCATCGATGTTACCTCTGGTTTGTGGTCAACAACGCCCACTACCAGTTCGCCGTGTTACCGTTCGGGCTCTCCACCGCACCGAGGGTATTTACCAAATGCATGGCGGTGGTTGCCGCAGCCCTCCGCCGTCGTCGGATACATGTCTACCCGTATCTCGACGACTGGCTGGTTCGCGGACAGTCTCGACAGCTGGTGATGGGCCAGTTGACAGACATACTGTCCCTCTTCCGACGGCTCGATCTTCTCATCAACACCGAGAAGTCCACCTTGATCCCGTCGCAGCGGGTGGAGTTCATTGGAGCAGTCCTCGACTCCTCGTTGGCCCAGGCTTGCCTACCGCGATCTCGACATCAGACGATGGTCTCCCTCATCCAGGACCTCGTCTCCTTCCCAACTACGACGGTGCGCTCCTGCCTCCGCCTCCTGGGCCACATGGCATCATGCACGTACGTCACCGCCTACGCGCGGCTTCACCTCCGCCCATTCCAGACTTGGCTCGCGTCGGTGTACCGGCCGCATCGAGATCCCATCGATATGGTGGTCACAGTCTCCAGGCCAACCCTCGAGTCCCTCAACTGGTGGCTAGACCCGGAGCGTGTCTGTGCGGGAGTACCGTTCCATCCTCCTCGCCCGTCCGCCACTCTGACCACGGATGCCTCAGCGCTCGGTTGGGGAGCTCACCTGGGCGATCTTCACACCCAAGGCCTGTGGTCGCCACAGGAGCTCGCTCTGCACATCAATGTCCGCGAGCTGCGAGCGATCCGTCTGGCCTGTCGCACCTTCTGCACCCACCTGCAAGGCCGCTATGTGACAGTGTTCACGGACAATACATCAGCAATGTCCTACGTGAACAAGCAGGGCGGAGCCCGCTCTTCCCTCCTCTGCAAGGAGGCGATGCTCCTGTGGGACTTCTGCGTGACCCACTCCATTCACCTAGAAGCGTCCTTTCTTCCGGGAGTACAGAACACGCTGGCCGACCATCTCAGCAGGTCTTTCTCCTCCCACGAGTGGTCTCTCCGTCCCGACGTCGTGCACACGATCTTCCGCAGGTGGGGGTTTCCCCGAGTAGACCTATTCACATCCAAGGCGAACAGGAAGTGCCACCTGTTCTGCTCGTTCCGGGGTCACGCGCCGGGCTCCCTGTCGGACGCCTTCCTGTATTCCTGGAAGGATCACCTCCTCTATGCCTTCCCTCCGTTCCCGCTCGTCCATCGAGTGTTACAGAAGCTTCGGAGGGACAGAGCCACCATCATTCTCGTAGCTCCGGCCTGGCCGAGGCAACATTGGTACTCCCTGCTGCTCGAGCTCTCCGTTCGGGATCCCATCCCCCTGCCGTTGTGGCCGGACCTCATCACTCAGGACTTCGGCAGACTTCGCCATCCGAGCCTACAGTCCCTCCATCTTACAGCTTGGTACCTGAGTGGTTGACCCACGCAGAGAGGGGCTGTTCGGCAGCAGTACAGCAAGTCCTGCTAGAGAGCAGAAAGCCTTCCACTCGCTCCACCTATCTGGCGAAATGGAAGCGGTTCGCGCTCTGGTGTGACCAGCGAGGCCTCAATCCCTTCGTAGTCCCTGTCCCTACCATCCTGGACTACCTCTGGTACCTTAAGGAGCAAGGTCTTGCGGTCTCCTCCTTGAGAGTTCACCTGGCAGCAGTGTCCGCCTTTCGTCCATCCGTGGAAGGTCGGTCCATCTTCTCTAACCAGATGGTTTCCCGCTTCCTTAAAGGCCTGGACCGCTTGTACCCGCCGGTGCGGCGTCCTGCCCCGGCCTGGGATTTGAACCTCGTGCTGGCCAAGCTGATGGGTCCCCCCTTCGAGCCCTTGGCCACGTGCTCCCTGCTCTACCTCTCCTGGAAGACAGCCTTCCTCGTCGCCATTACATCAGCGAGGCGAGTCTCTGAGCTCCGTGCTCTAACGGTTAGTCCGCCATACACCGTCTTCCACGGGGACAAGGTGCAGCTTCGACCACATCCGGCTTTCCTCCCAAAAGTGGTGTCAGCCTTCCACCTCAATCAGGAGATCTTCCTCCCGGTCTTCTTCCCGAAGCTGCATGCCTCGCCTCGGGAGCAGCAGCTTCACACCCTCGACGTCCGCAGGGCGCTCGCTTTTTACATCGAGCGGACGAAGCCCTTCCGGCGTTCGACCCAGCTGTTCGTGGTGGTGGCTGACCGTATGAAAGGCGAGCCGATCTCCTCACAGCGGATTTCCTCATGGGTTACAGCATGCATTCGGACATGCTACGAGCTTGCTCGCGTGCCACCATGCCGCCTCACCGCTCACTCGACGAGAGCGCATGCCTCGTCTGCCGCCTTCCTGGCCCATGTTCCCATCCAGGACATCTGTCGAGCGGCCACCTGGTCTTCGGTCCACACCTTCGCCTCCCACTACGCGTTGGTGCAGCAGTCTCGAGACGACGCAGCCTTCGGCTCCGCGGTATTACATTCCGCCACGTCTCACTCCGACCCCACCGCCTAGGTAAGGCTTGGGAATCACCTGACTGGAATGCATAGGAGCAATCACTCGAAGAAGAAAAGACGGTTACTCACCGTAGTAACTGTTGTTCTTCGAGATGTGTTGCTCCTATCCATTCCAGACCCGCCCTCCTTCCCCACTGTTGGAGTAGCCGGCAAGAAGGAACTGAGGAGCGGACGGGCCGGCTGAGGTATATAACAGGCTCCATAGCGGCGCCACTCCAGGGGGCGCCAGCCAGCCCGCCGGAGTTGCTAGGGTAAAAAAGTTCCGAGATGCCGTGCACGCGCGGCGCGCACACCTGACTGGAATGGATAGGAGCAACACATCTCGAAGAACAACAGTTACTACGGTGAGTAACCGTCTTTTTTTTTCTCTTCTGTCTCTTTAAAACAACTTAAAAACTACAGTTGCACTCCAGATGCACCTCTACTCCGATATAACGCAGTCAGGAGCCAAAAATCCCTACCGCGTTATATGTGAAACGCCTTTATATCGGGGTAGCAGTGGCAAGGCTGCAGCGGTGATTTATAGGGCCTGGGGCTCCAGCTGCTGCAGGGACCCCAGGCCCTTTAAATCGCTGGTGAGGTCTGCTGCCACAGCCCTGGGATAGCAGTGGCTAGCAGCAGCCAGAGCCCTGGACCCTTTAAAGCGCCACCGGAGCCCAGCTGCTACTGCGCTATATGCGAACCCGTGTTATATCAGGTCGCATTATAGCGGGGTAGAGGTGTAGTAGTAGAATTTTGACCTCTTTTTTTAAAGATACAAACTCCATCAACGGCTGTTTTTAAACAGAAGCTTTGTCTCTATCGACCACCTTCTGTTTGTCTCATTCAGTTAGAGGAAGCTTATTTTAAAAAAAAAAAAAAAAAAGGAAAGCTCATGTTGTTTACATGTAGGAGTTGTGTTAATACAGTGCTAAAGTTATACTAGTTTAAAAATATTTAGAAAATTCAAAAGTTTAGATTTCCACAGTAGTAATGCCTTGGCTTTACAGCACACTCTGTGTTCTTTGGTATTTAACTGTAATATGTTAAACTACATATTTAAGAACGATAAACAGGAATAAGAGATACATGTGCAATGTGGTTGTTAACGTTGCTGTAGAAATCCATAACTCTTTCCATTTCCTGCTTCTGATTTTTTTAAATTAAAAACTTTAATATTCCATTCATTTTAGGATGTGGGTTTATTTATTTTAATTTAGTTTTGTAGTTCTTCTAAAGTCCTGGAGGGAGGGGGCAAAAGGGGGAAATTAAAATGGTCACTAGTATCTTAACAGTGATCAGCTTGGACCAAACCTTCAATATTACTAAAACAACCTTTCGTAAAATCTAAGATGATAGAAATGTTTCCACTGTTTAAAAACATTTTCCTGCCTCACTATGAATCCAAATATGAAATCATAATGAAACTGGCATTTCTGTCCGCTTGGTCAGTGAAAAATCAAATGGTAAGAGCACATGTGAATTAAAAAAAAAAAATTAACTGATTTTTTTTAAAAAAATTTTTTTGCTTTTATTTAATATTGATAATTCATTAAAATAGAAGTTGTGAATGTTCAACATTGCTCAGAAGTAAGCCTATAATTATTCATAGAATCTAGGTAGCTAAAATTTGATGTGTTCTTATTTTGCAGATTGGTTCATCATCACTTCATTGCACCATAGATGAGAAGAGGTTAGCTGGGTACTGTCAAGCTTGTGGAGTTCTTACATCATCTTCCAATAGTACATCACAACAGTCAACTCCTTATAGTCAAATCCATTGCTGTATGAGATGCGGCAACTATCAGGTAAAGTACTGGAAAAGCAATTTGGAGCCTTTTGACTTGAATGAGTTCATATCTAAGATTTCTTCTCTAAGTAGTATCCATGGTGCTCCACGGTAGGTGTGCTTGTGTCCCTGCGCTGCTGATCAGAGAACTTTGGTAGCAGTGTCCCTTAGACTCGCACATGTGCAGTCTCTCTCCATGCCCTGCCATGAGACTATTCAATGCACGGGCTAACCTACCTCATTTCCTTCGCAACTGCCCTGGCTAGATCATTACTTTCTATTTGCATGTCTATGGTTAGTTAGTATAGTTGTGGCTTTTCTTTACTTTTTTTTTTTCCCTCTTTTTTAAATTTTACTTATTTTCCCCCTTGCTTTTCTTTTCTCGTTGGGGACCCTTCACCCTATGGGATATACCCAGTTCACCATCTCCAAGAAGTGCCTCACTTGCAAGGAAACAATCCTGGTTGCAGACAAGCACTCCCAGTGCGTTTGCTGCCTCAGGGAAGGCCTCATCCAGCAGAAGTGTGGTATCTGCCAGCAACTAAGGTCACAGTCACATAGGGATAGAGAGCGCTGACAAGATTATCTTCATGCAGGTGGCGCTCAGACCCTCTCAGTACCCATGCCACAAGTCACCTGGCAGACAAGAGTCATCCCCAAATCCCTCTATAGCTAAAGGCTGTGAGTCAAAGAAGCAAGCTGCTGACCCTTTTCAGGTCATCAAAGAAGAGAGTGGGAAGCAACCATAGTGAGCCCCAAGATAGCCATAAGTGATCTCCATCCCTCTCTGTATCTTCGGCACCGAGATCATCCCAGTCTGGTACCCATAGCTCTCAGAAACTGACAGCAGCAGGTACCATTGACATGCTCACAGACCTAATGGGCACTGGCATAGAGTGGTTGGCACCAAGGGGCACAAGTAAGCTCTCCGATAAAAAGGCCACTCGCGGTATGCGAGTCTGTATTGGTACCATCATTAACGCCTCATCCAGCACCAGAGCGACTGGTACAGGCAAGATTCCTGGCACCCCGCCATCAGCACTGAGCTGGTCAGTATTGGCAGAATTCCACCACTCCAGGTACCTCTGCGTATCAGACATAACCGGAGTCCCTGCTTCTCAGTACTAGGATCTCCACACCAAACCTCTGCCTAGCACAGGAATCATCCCTGCTGCCATGCATGCTCCCCCACTCTAGTGAAAGTTCAGACAGTGACCAAAGGAGGTGGTGCGTCAGTACTCTTCTCAAGCTCAGTATGGTACTCAGTATACCCTTAGATCGCCCCACCATCATCATCCTGGTACAGCCGCCAATGGGCACCACTGCTGGGCTCTGTTACCGCCACCCCAGTGGCCATATTGGGATCCATGGGTGCCATATTGCCAGCATGTCTCTTGAACTTTGAGCCTCACCCGTGAACCCTTGAGGCACACCCCCTTGGCCTCAGCTTCCAGAGCTTCAGTGCCTCCAGAAGACATCATGGAGGAACCTCGAGGACCATATCCTCCTCCCTGGATGAAGCTGTCATGCCTTCCCCACCATCTTTGGCTGACGGCTTTCATCTCTTCCAGGATTGGGCAAAGAGAGTTGCAGACACTCTCCAAATACTCTGGAGGAAGTCAAAGACACTCACCATCGTCTCCTTGACATTCTCCATTCATCCTCTTCCTCAAATACAGCCCTTCCTATTAATGAGGCCATCTTGTACCCGGCAAGAGCCATCTGGCAAACTCCAGTATCAGTAGCACCTGCCTGCAAGTGGGAGGACAAAAATATGTCTCAGCTAAGGAATCTGAATTCCTGTTCTGCTGCCCTCCACTCAACTCTATCATAGTGGGTACCGTCACATCCCATGGCCATCAACACCAGATGGGGTCCACTCCCTGTGATAGGGACTGCACATGCCCAGACCTTTTCAAAAGAAAGGTGTACTCCTAAACCACGCTTCAATTCTGTATTGCCAACTGCCAAGCCCTCACAGTGAAATATGATTATATAAATTATTGAAAACTGAATGATTTTATTGAACAGCTGCCAGTGTCGCATCATGACCAATTAAAGGCCACTATTCAGGAGGGCTAGTTAGTAGAAAAGACAACCCTCCTCCCCTCTATTTCAGAGTTCTTGTCAATCTCTTTGCAGTAGAGAAGGAACTGGGGGTGGGGGGTTACTGTGCGCTGACGAGCCTCATGGTGGGGCATGAGGGGAGAGAGCGTATTTGCAGACCTAACAGACACTACTCCAAAGTTCTCGGATCAGCAACTCAGGGACACAAGCACACCTACCGTGGAGCACCTGCAGGGGGAGATATCTTGAAGAACCGTTGTTATTGCACAAGGTGAGTAACTTCCACTTCACAGGGTAACTGTAGTATGCCATGGAGGCATTGTTACCTAGGAATTAGAACAGTGGTGGGCAACCTGCAGCTCATGGGCTGCAAGCGGCTCTTCAGGGCATGGTCACCAGACCGTTTGTTTACATTTGCACATTTACCCGCAGCTCCCAGTGGCCGAAGTTCGCTGTTCCCAGCCCCTGGGAGCTGCAGGCAGCCATGCAAATGTAAACAAATGGTCTGGTAGCCTGCCAGTGGCTTGCCCTGATGGGCCGCAGGTTGCCTACCACTGAATTAGAGGGATGTTGCAGTCAAAACTTGTTTCTCTTTCCAACTTTTCTAGTGACACAGTGTGTGACTTTAGGGAAGTAATTTAATTGCTGTTTTGGTTTCCTAATCTGTAAATGGGATATAAAACCTACTTCATAAAGAAGGTGTGAGGTTTAATGAACAGTTCGTAAAGACTTTTCAAGTTCTCATTTAGGTGCAGGTTGGGCGGTAGGAACAACTTAGTTTGATCTGTTACATTCGATAGCCTCATCTATTAATGTCTAATTAGAGAAATGCCTTTTGAAATTGATACAGTATTTATCTGTTTGTGTTCTAGGAGTTAGTGAAGATTTTCCTTGAAGATAATATAACTCGCAGTTTACCTGTTCAGTTCAGACAGTCTGTGCTGAGAGAACTCTTCCAGAAAGCGCAGCAGGGGTGAGTAGTTAGCATTAGCAGCAGCATAACAGTAATGCCTAGGAGCATCAGTCATGGACCAGAGCCCCACTGTGTTAGATGTACAAACACAGAACAAAAAGTCACTCCCTCCCCCCAGAGATCTTGCTGTCAACTTGACTGTTGTTACTTTGAAAATAAAAAAAAAATTTTTATATTGTTAATGCTTTCCACAGAAACTGTCTGAAGAATTCAGACACAAGTAATTAATTGGAGGAAGGTCAGTCTTGTGATGAGAGAAACTGAACATTCTACATAGATATGATTCCCTAGGCATGTATTTCAGTACAGTCACACAATGACAGAACTTCTTGTAAAGAAGGGTAACATGGACACGAAAACGTCTATGAAATCTTTTTCACTTAACTCTAAGCTTGTAATGCCCTTTAAGAGCTTTCCCAAAACCTGCTGCTCTAGTCATAGCTGTTCTGGCAAACCATTTGAAGCCCATGGCACTGGAGCAGACGTGAGCATTCTTAAGAATGCCGGGAGAGGCCCTGATCCAGGACTGAGACCCCGAGGCACTGCTGTAATACAAATAATCATTTTTAAACACTTATCACGTTGACATGCTCCAAGCAATGTTAGACAACACGGTGCTTAAAATGCTGGTGGTTATCTGTTATCCTGTCTAGACACCCTCTGTCTGGCTGTTGTCAAGGTCCGTAATCTTACTGCATTTTTTGTATTCATGCAGGAATGATGCTGTAGATGAAATCTGTTTCAGAATCTGTACATGCAACACTGTTTGTGATGTAATGCAGGGTCGAGCAATTGGTATTCAGTTTAACCAGCTATTTCTTAAACCGAACAAAGAGAAAATAGACTTTCTCCTTGAGGTAAGATGTGATTCTTGAGACTGAAAGGACACTGTTAACTGAAAAATCTAATTTCTGTCTGTGTGTTACTACTGTTATTTGTAACACCCTAAAATTTGTAAAACTGAATGATTAGAGGTGAAAATGTTTTTCTCTAATTTTGAGCTTACTTTGTACATTTCAGATGGTTTAGTCTATAGTCAGTCCCACTTCTGTGTTGCTAGTTGACTCACTTCTTTGACTCGGGAACAGAGGTACCCATTTCTCCAAATACTGTGGCAGAGAAGCTGCCAAAGTTTCCAAGTTTAATTAGATGTTCCCCTGTTTTTCCTTTAGTAAAAAATATTTATCATAATTTCTAAGTTATGAAGAATTGTCCTGGAAAATGTATAGATCCCAGAGGAGCCAGAGAGGGGAGTAGAAGAGCATTCAGGGGAAGGAAGTTGATGGTCCTCCAAGACCCATTCACTGAGCTGGGGAGGGAAGGAGCAGACAGGGAAATGTTTTTTGTTTTTTGTTTTTCTCCTCACCGTCCTTCAGTCGAGCTAAAGTGGGAAGCAGAGAAGTGGCCAAGAAGGTTTAAAAAGTTTCTTTCCCATCCCCGAGTGCCCCTGCAGGAGCCAGAGAGGGGAGCATCTAGGACAGGGGTGGCCAAACTGGGGGCCACATCTGGCCCTCCAGATGTTTTAATCAGGCCCTCGAACTCCTGCTGGGGAGTGGGGTCAGGGGCTTGCTCCATTCTGTGGCTCCTGGAAGCAGTAGCATGTCCCCGCTCCGGCTCCCACATGTAGGGGCAGCCTAGGGGCTCTGCACTCTTCCCCTGCAGCTCCCATTGGCCAGAAACTGCGGCCAATGGGAGCTGCAGGGGCGGCGCCTGCGGAGAGGGCAGCTCGGAAGGGTTTTGTTTTAATCACGTACATTAAATGCCCCTCTTACCTTTACACTTCGTTATATTCAGCGTATAACCCTGTATTTTTACAGGTAGTTAAAACTTTACAGTTCAACTTTTTAAGATTATATTTTGGGTTAAGCTAAAATTAAAACTGTTCATGCTCCCAAATCAGTAATAGCTTATAGTTTTACAAATAAAACCTATGAAAGTCACCTGGCAAAACTGCTTTTTGAGGTGGTTCTAGGTTTCCTGGGCAACAGTCAATAACATCATAAGCAATACTGGCAGTGTAATAAGATGCAAGAACATAAAAGTGCTGTTTAAAACAAAACTGTGTAAATGATGATGAAATCCAAGATTTATGGTATTTCCAGCTTCCTTTAATTTGATAGTCCTATAAGGAGCACTCACATTTGAAAACACATGGGGAAAAATCTGATAGCCACTCAATTGAGTTGCTCTGATCATTTTCTTTAAAAATTCTGGTCTGTGTAAGAGCAGCATAAAGTTTAGAAAAACAGATCTGCTGAACAAAAGCATTTAAAATCTCTCTTCTCTCAGAGTTCCTCACAGAGACTAGTCAACTTTTCCAATGAAGCTTCCCTGAGCTATTGCACATGTGGGCTTTAATTGTGGGTGGCACCTATTGCAGCCCTTGGAAGGTAGTGCCTGAGTTGAATTCATGCTCTTTCATTTCTCTTTATCACTCTGCTGCTGATTCTCAGGTCTCTATTTGTCTGCTAACATAAGCCACTTCCTGTGCCATGAGTAGTAACTTCTTACCTGACACCTATAGCAAAAACCAGATAAAAGTGCACTGTGCACCAGCCCCCACTGATCCAGCAGCAGTCTCTATGCCCAGTTGACAATGGAAATTAATGTGTTTTTGACAAACAACTTTATCTTTTTCCAACTGATGTAATAAAATGATTACATTGCTGATTATTAAATTTAAGCATGAAAAGTTACTTTAAACCACCACCCCCCCATGAGTAACTTAAGTTTCTGTTAACATGGAATACACAGCGGTTTTGTACGTAGAGAACTGGCTAACCTAAATATTTCACTTTTATCATTAACTCAGTTAAGTGGACTTGATTGTTACATAGCAGTTGCTTTTGTAGTTTGCTAGATTGTTGCTTTTGCGGTGATGTTAGCAGCATAGATGATGTAATCTTCACATTTGGCTCTTACAGACTCAAGCTTTAGACTCAGGAAGGGAATTGGGTATTAGAGGGCGCATGTAATGAATCACATGGCGATCAAAATAACCACTTTTGTATACAGGGTTAATGATTGGCTTTCTGATCCCACTGTAACATCAACAATATTTGGAGGATGGCTAAATTAGATAGCTTGCCTCCCTTCATAGGGAGAGAGAATTTTATGTGACGTTGATTGCTAATAGAGCATGAACAGAAAATTGTGGAAATAACTCTTAACACTCTATATAACCAAATGAAAATTCAGAATTCCTAGTGATGCTTAATGATTTAACTCTTAAATTTTCTAGGTTTGTTCAAGGTCAATAAACTTAGAACATGCTTCAGAATCTTTGAAAAGAAAAATGGCAGCTTTTCTCAAGTAAGTACCTGACATTAGACTACTTTCACTGTGCAATGTATAGATATTACCTTGGTATGTTACTGTTTCATGAACTTGCAGGTAAAAAATTAGACAAAAAGGGCAACTTTTTTTTTTTTTAACCCACGGATTCCGTATAAACCTCTCAAAGTTGTCTTATCCACCCATCACTGTTTTCCCACTTCTGCTCTTATGACCCTGTGTCCCATGCTTTCTGGCAAAGGATACTTGGATGTGGGTTCATCTAGAACCCATGGATGAATGTTTCTGAATAATGAATAGGGGTTGGTCACTTTAGGGAAATGCATGATGCTTCCTCCCCCGGGCCTGAGCATGATTCCCATCCACAGCACACCCTTGTTCCGTTGCTACAGTAGGAACTATCTCTTGGATCATTGTGAAAGTGCTCAACTGCTGGCTCACCCTATGGGTTACATTTTCAAAATCCTGTTTATAATTAATCAGAAATAGTCATGCAGCACTCCATACGTCACAATCAATTCTAACATAGGAACGGCCATATTGGGTCAGACCAAAGGTCCATCTAGCCCAGTGTCCTGTTTTCCAACAGTGGTCAATGCCAAGTGCTTCAGAGGGAATAAACAACAGATAATCATCAAGTGATCCATCCTGTCACCCATTCCCAGCTTCTGGGAAACAGAGGCTAGGGACACAATCCCTGCCCATCCTGGCCAATAGCCATTGATGAACCTACCCTCCATGAATTTATCTATCTAGTTCGTCTTTGAACCCTGTTATAATCTTGGCCTTCACTTAGCTCAGAAAGGAGATTGAACTCCTTGCACACAAATGTGTTGCATTTAATTTTGGTGGACAAAATAAGCCCCTAGCCAACATAGCTATGCTGGCAAAAAAAAACCATTGTAGATGCAGCTATGCTGATATAAGAGTGCTTCTGTCAACATTAGTGGCATTACTAACCCAACTGGAAAAACTCCTTTTGTCACATAAGCTGAATCTACATTAAGGGTATGTCTACACAGAGATAAAAGACCTGTGGCATGACCGCAGCTGGCCCAGGTTCAGTTGACTCAGACTCACAGGACTTGGGCTGCGGAGCTAAAAATTGCTGTGTAGACATTCAGGCTCCAGCCCAAGCCCAAAATCTACACAGCAGTTTTTCAACTCTGGAGCCCGAGCCCCTTGAGCCCGAGTTGGCCACAGTTTTTTTTTTTTATCCCTGCGTAGACATTCCTTGGGGGCTCTACCAGAATAGTTCTACTGGCAAAACATTTGTAATATAGACAAGGCCTTACAAAAAATGCACCTGATTAGGAATTACTGGATTCCATTCCTGGTTCTGCCACAAGAAGGGTGGACTGATTTAAACGAAAGCAATTTAAATCAGCAATTGAAATCATGACTTGAATCACCAAGTAGAAAGCCTCAATTTAAATAACTGATTTTAATTAACCTTTCCATTAGTACTGCAGTAATCTTCTAGGAAAAGCTGCATTCTCATTAGTTGATACAACCATTAAAACATGTTGATTTAAAACTAAACAGTCTTTACACTGGATTTGGTTTGCTACCTAGGAGCGTACGCTATAACTGTACATTTATTGAAGCAAATATGTAGCTTAATATTTTCAGATTAATAATAATGAATTATGCATGTTTACTGTGTTTAGAAAATGGTGAATAATGTATTACTTATTTACTAATTAATTTTTTGCTCATGATTTGTTTTAAGCCACATTAGGATGGTAACTGGAATTTAATTAAACAACATATAAAATTTATTTTTATTAAACAAAACAATCCCTTAATAGAGTATATGACCTGCTGTGCCATACTTCGACATCCGAAGTTAGGTGTTCAGTTTTTCTTTTTTATAAAAAGCAGCCTTTAGCTCAAATTTTTTTTGATAAAGGCTTTTTAATGAGAACAAAAGAATGACCATACTGGGTCAGACCAATGGTCCATCTAGCCCAGCATCCTGTCTTCTGACAGTGGCCAATGCCAGATGCTTCAGAGGCAATGGACAGAACAGGGCAATTTTCAAGTAATCCATAGCCTGCCATCCAGTCCCATCATCTTGCAGTCAGAGGCTTAGAGACACACAGAACATGGGGTTGTATCTCTGACCATCTTGGCTAACAGCCATTGATGGACCTATTCTCCATGACGTCCTCTAATTCTTTTTTGAACCCAGTTATACTTTTGGCCTCCACCGCATTCTCTGGCAATGAGTTCCACAGGTTGCCTGTGTTGTATGAAGAAGTACTTCCTTTTGTTTGTTTTAAACCTGCAGCCTATTAAGTTCACTGGTTGACCCCTGTGTCACTTTGCCTCCCAACTGAGAATACCAAATGCAGAACAAGCTGCTGGGGAAAGAGGGCAGACACATCCCAAAACTGGTGGTTATTCTTCCATGAGATGTGCCAGTCCTTTAGTATCTAATATCTAAATGTTTATTTATAGAAAGAAAGAAAGATGGGAGTTAAAATTGGTTAAGAATCAAATACATACAGTAATTGCAAAGTTCTTGGATCAGGCTTGTAGCAGTGATGGAATAAACTGCTGGCTTAAGTCAAGTCTCTGGTTGCTTCCAAATCATTGGAAGGTCCTCAGTCCCTTGGTTAGAATGCTCCCATTTAGTGTAAGTTCATAGTCCAGAGGTTTGAGCAGGAAAGAGGCAAAATGGAGATGTTTCCAGGGCTTTTTATAGCCTCTGCTAAGTGAAGGGAAGCCCATTGTTCTCACTGTGGAAAATTACAGGTAACAAGATGATTGGAGTTCCATGGGTAAGTCACATGTCCATGCATGATTTTGCTTAGTCATAGCAGAGGCCATCACATGAAAGTCCATTAAGTGTAGATAAACATCTCCCGTGGTCCATTGTGAGTTGTGTTCCTTGATGAGCCATTTAACTTGAATAGTCCCGTTAAGATGTGCAGGCTAAATACCTCGTGGGTGTTATCACAGGAGCAAACATTTGAAATACAGGATTTGATTTTCAGTTTTTAAAAGGTGCCTTTTTGCCTCTAACTTCCTTATTTATTGTTTTGCTGTGGTGTTCAGCCACGGTGGCACTCTTTTGTTTTCTCTTACTGTTTTTTTTTCGGGGGAGAGAGGGTTGTTTTTGTGTAGTGTGTACATTTAACTTGAGCCTCTGTTACGGTGTCTTTAAAAAGCTTCTATGCCACTTGCAGGTATTTCGCTCTTGTGACTGTTCGTTTTAACTTCTTTTTTAACTAGCTTCCTCGTTTTTGTAGTGTTCCCGTTTTTGAAGTTAAATGCTATTGTGGTGGGCTTATTTGGTATCCCCCCTCCTGGCGCCCCCACAAGGATGTTAAATTTAATTACATTATGGTTGCTGTTAGTGAGAAGTTTTAGCTATATTCACCTCTTGGACCACATCCTATATGCCACTTAAGACTAAATCAAGAATTGCCTTTCCCCTTGTGGGTTCTAGGACTTGCTGCTCCAAGAAGTAGTAATGAATGGTGTCTTGAAATTATCTCTGCATCCCATCCTGAAGTGGCATGTACCCAGTCCATATGGGGATAGTTGAAATGCCCCATTATTTTATTTTCTATTTACATAGCTCCTGATCTCCCTGAGATTTCATAATCCTCGCCACCATTCTGGTCAGGAGGCGGGTAATATATTCCTACTGCTGTATTCTTATTATTCAAGCATGGAATTTCTATCCAGAGATCTGTTACTGTTTGTCAGTCAAGATTTTTACTATATTTGACTGTTTTCTTTCACATATAGTTCCACTCCCTCATCAGCACAACCTACTGTCATTCTTATATATTTTGTACCTTGCTATTACCATGTCCCATTGATTATCAACATTCCACCAAAAGCATAGTTATTTTTTATGTAGATGTTTTGAGAGATCAAATAAGTTTAGGTATTAAGATATTTTGTATTAAATTCAGATTTCATTTTAAACCTGCTTATTTTTTAAAAAGAAAAACTTACTATAATTTAAATAACAGTGGGAAAAAATCTAGTTATTTTTCTTGTAATTCACCATGGCCACAAACTTTGTGACCTTGGACAAATCTGTTACTTTGTGTCTCAGTTCCCCCATCAGTAAAATACCTTCCTTACAGGAGGTTGTGGAGATAGATTTATTAACATTTGTGCTGTAGCTGGATATTGCTCTGACAAAAAAAAAAAGCCTTTAAATAATCAAATCAGTATGCTTTCCACAAAAGGGAATGACTGAAATCTTTTATCTGCAGATGGAAATTATACCGTTATTAATAATCACAGAAAGTTGTTTGAAATGTCATATGTAAGTAGTAAAAAATTGTATTTTACTTCCAAGTAACTTTCCTGCTAATGAATAACTTTTAACTTACGCAGGAATATGTGTTTGAGTTTGGAAGATCTTCAGCTTGTCTTCATGATTTCCTCTCATGAGCTGTTCATAACCTTACTGAAAGATGATGAACGGAAGCTGCTCATTGATCAAATGAGGAAAAGATCACCTCGAATCAATCTGTGCACTAAACCTGTGACTTCGTTTTATGATATTCCAGGTCTGTTTCCCAGCAAGTTTCCTAAATGCTTTAAATTATTTCTTTTCATGGCCAAAGTGACAGTAATATTCTGATGTATGTTTAAAAAGAAAATCTTCAGACACTATTATTCCTGTCTTTAGTCAATGACTGTATGAGTCTACACTTTTACTGGGATCGCTATTAGTTTAGGGTATGTTTGTTTTTCACACCCTATGCCTGCAAAAGCCCTACTGTAGATGCAGTTACACCAGCAAAGAAGTCCTTTTGCTGGTATAGCTTATTTCATTTGGGGAATTGGCATAAGCTATACTGGCAAAAGCACTCTTTTGCCAATATGTACTACATCTGGGTTAGGAGGGTTTACTGGTATAGCTATACCTGCAAACTCGTTCTGGTGCAGATAAAGCCTATGTAATTCAAACTCTTTTAGATTTTGTTTTTAAACCTTCTCACCAGCCTTGAGTGAAAAACTAAGGTAAATTTTAAATTAGTGCTCTATTTTTACATTATATTTAAGTAACTTTAAAGATGAGTGGATAGTTGGAGCGCTTTCTCTTAGTATATCAGTTTAATCTCATTTTTGCCTCATTAAGTCTGATTCAAATACAAGATTATTTCAGCTCTTGCAGCATTCTGTTCTATATTTAGTTATTGGGTTTGTCCCTTCTTAACTACTAAGGGAAGATAAGTCTTAGTCCATGTCTGTGCTACAAACTTTGGTCAATGCAAGTTATGTCAGCATAAAGCTGCCACAGTTAGTATATCATTTTGTGCGTGTGCATACTTAGCTTTTTGCATAAGTGCTGCTGCACTTACCAGCAGTGCTTGTGTTGATGCACAGTGCAGTACACTATGGATAAGTGTCCTAGTGAGAAACCCACCATCATCCAATGTGCTGTTTTTGGGAAAGTTTTGGCAGTGCATATTAGGGCAGAAATGAGTCGCACAGGGGTGACTGTGAGCAAGGGATCAAATTCCCAGCATGCAACTGTCTCCATCCCATAATGTCATCTGTATCCCATACCTTTCACAAATCCTTACATGCATTCTCACGGTCTGCCATCTCTGGTAGAAGCATGGAGCCTGCACAACTCTGCTCTATTGTACTAAGTGTTGCAAGCACAGGATGTACAATCCTCTGTACTGGCAGAGCTATAAGAAGAACCAAATCAACAGGCAACAAGATGATGATGTGTGTGAAGGACAGACTGCTGTGGAACATAATGAGAACCAATGTAAGGTTATTGGTGAAGTTTATAGAGCAGCTCTAGATGGTGGAGCGCTACTTCTGGGCTTGAGAAATGAGCACGACTGGGTGGATTTCATCATAATGCAGATTTGGGATGACAAGCAGTGGCTGCAGAACTTTTGGGTTTGCAAGGCCACATTTCTGTATCTGTGTGCAGAGCTTGCCCCACTAAAGTGCAGGGCCACTAAAATGAGAGCTGCAGTGACAGTGGAGAAGTGAGTGGCAATTGCACTGTGGAAACTTCCATTGCTGGATTGCTACTGGTCAGTGGGAAATCATATGGGAGCTGGAAAATCCTCTGCAGGGGCTGTTATGCAAGGGTGGAGGGCCATTTAATCGTCTCCTGCTATGCAGAACTGTGACTCTCGGCAACTTGAAGGGCATCGTGGATGGATTTGCAGCAGTAGGGTTCCCAAACTGCACTGGAGCATTAGACAGCACGCATATCCCTATTTTGGCACCAGACCACCTTACAGCAGATTACCCCAACAGAAAGAACTATTTTTCTGTGGTTATGCAAGTCTTGGTGGATCATTGGGGATGCTTCATCGACACCCATGTTGGCTGGTCAGGGAAGGTACGTGACCCGTGCAACTTTCTGAACATTCCTATGTTCTTAAAGTTGGAAAGCAAGCACTTTCTTTCCTGACCAGCCATTAAATATCACCAGTGGTAAATGCCAGTAGTGATCCTGGGGAATCCAACCTACCCTTTGCTCCTCTGGCTCGTGAAGCGTTATGGTGGACTTTGTTTTACCTGGTCTTGCTATTTTGGAGCCTGTTAAGTTATCTTCTTCCAGATGGCTGCATTGTCTAGTGTGGTCCTTGCTTTGTTCTTCCTTGGCTGACCTCAGCTATAAGCCAAAAAAGAGCACAACCCCTTCCAACTGCAGATCAGTCCTGTAAAGCTAACCTTTTTGGTGTCACTTTCTTATATATGGCAGTCAAGGTTGCTGTAGTCACTCTTCTCCTGAGAACAGATTAACAATCCAAATGCCCAGTGAAGTACTACATAGTAACGGCGCAGGCAATTTCTTCTCTAACATAAGAATGGCCATACTGGGTCAGACCAAGGGTCTATCTAGCCCGGTATCCTGTCTTCTGACGGGCCAATTACAGGTGCCCCAGAGGGAATGAACAGAACAGGTAATCATCAAGTGAGCCATCCCTTCTCGCCCATTCCCAGCTTTTGGCAAACAGAGGCTAGGGACACCATCACTATCTATCTTGGCTAATAGCCATTGATGGACCTATTCTCCATGAACTTATCTAGTTCTTGAATCCTGTTATAGTCTTGGCCTTCACAACATCCTCTGGCAAGGAGTTCCATAGCTTGACTTTGTGTTGTATGGAAACAATACTTCCTTTTGCTTGTTTTAAACCTGCCTATTAATTTCATTTGATGATCCCTAGTTCTTGTGTTATGAGAAGGAGTAAATAACACTTCCTTATTTACTTTCTCCACACCGGTCATGATTTTATAGACCTCTATCATATCCCCACTTAGTCATCTTTTCCAAGTTGAAACGTCCCAGTCTTATTAATCTCTCCTCATATGTCAGCTGTTCCATACCCCTAATCATTTTTGTTGCACTTTCCAATTCCAGTATATCTTTTTTGAGATGCAGTGACCACATCTGCACACAGTATTCAATATGTGAGCATACCAGGATGGATTTATATAGAGGCAATATATTTTCTGGATTATTATCTATCCCTTTCTTAATTCCCAGTATTCTGCTCTAGAATTGTTAATTGTAGATTTTAGAGCCCAGGAGGACCACAGATTTGTGAAAACTGTTTTGAGCTGAATCTGACTTCTGTATATGGAACTCTGACTTATCTTGCTGAACTAGTTCCTTTTTCTGCAGCAGGGCCTACTCTTCTTCACAGTTAATTTTTAAAGGATATGCTTCTATTTAAGGCTAAGATTTTTTTCATGGATATTTTTAGTAAAAAAGTCAGGGACAGGTCACGGGCTTCCACTTTATCACCTGTGACCTGTCCCTGACGTTTTTACTAAAAGTATCCATGACAAAAGGGAAGCCGCTGGACAGCACGGGCCCTGCTGGGAGCTCTGGGGTCCCCCTCCGGCTCAGAGCTGTGGGGTCCCCTGCCAACTGCAGTGGCTGGAGGCTGTGGGAGTCCTACCATTTCAGGTACCCCACAGCTCCTGGCTTCCCATGGGAGGAGGCAAGACAGTGCAGCTCCAAGCCACGGGCTAAAGTCACTGAGGTCTTTGGAAGTTGTGGATTCTGTGACCTCTGTGACAAAATCGTAGCCTTACTTATAGTTAGTTCAGTAGACGTGAATTATGTTGCCATTGGGAAGTGGATTTTTGGCTGAGCAAAGCAAGGTCTTTCACTCAACTTGATGGCATTTCTTAGTTACGCATTAACTTTTGAATGCTGCATTCAATTCCAAAGTTTTTGGGAATGTTCTAGGCAGCACCCTATTCATTTTTTGGAGGTGGGGGTGTGTGCAAATTAGAAAGCAGAGAAGGGAAAAGGGAGAACACAGTGCCCCTGGCATCTGGTTTGCAGATCCAGCAGTTACAGCCACCTCTGTAGTTGTCTGTTGATCAAGAACTAGTTGAGGGCAGCCATTAACATTTTCCAGCATGACAATACTCATTCTAGGCTCTACCCATATTCCCAATACCGTTTAAAAATGCTGACACACATAATGACTTCTCTCTCAGACAGAAGATGGGGGGCAATGGGCTTGGAGATATGCTGGGAGGTGCAAACAGCCCATGTTATGGAGGGAAGGGCGACTGTGGAACACAGAGTCCCTGGCATGGGTAGGTTGGGTTGCAGGAAATGCCAGAAATACAGGGAGGTGGAAGGTTGACATTCAGGGAGCTTGTTGGGGGAATGGAGGAGTGCAAGAAGCTCCTGGTATGTGCAGTGTACTTGATCTACAGAAGCAACTAAGTGTGTGATCTTCTAGTTTATTATGTTTTTTAAATATTGCTTGTTCACCAAAGTACTGTGATGGGTATATCTTATAAATAAAAAAAAAAACATTCTACAAACCTAGCAATCTTCTGTTCTAGCATCAGCAAGTGTTAATATTGGCCAGCTGGAACATCAGCTTATATTATCAGTGGATCCCTGGAGGATTCGCCAGATTTTAATTGAGTTGCATGGCATGACCTCAGAACGCCAATTCTGGACAATTTCTAGCAAGGTAAATTATTTCTCGTATAGCTGAGTATGTGCAGTAGAACCTCAAAGTTACGAACACCTGAGTTACGAACTGACCAGTCAGCCACACATCTCCATTTGGAACCGGAAGTACACAATCAGGCAGCAGCAGAGATTGGGGGGAGGGGGAGGGGGGAAAGCAGGTACAGTACTGTGTTAAACATAAGCTACTAAAAAAAAAAACCCCAAAACCCAGCATTTTTCTTCTGCATAGTAAAGTTTCAAAGCTGTATAAAGTCAATATTCAGCTGTAGACTTTTAAAAGAATAACCATTACATTTTGTTCAGAGTTACGAACAACATCCATTCCTGAGGTGGTTGTAACTCTGAGGTTCTACTGTAGTTGCATACAGTAAACTTTCATTGTGGGAATGTGATGTAGTAATTGGAGAAGGGATTGACTGTTTAGACTCCTGGATTCTGATTTTTTTTCCTTCTATTCTGACCTTCTGTGACACCTGAAATAACTTGCTAACTTCTGTTTCTTTCCCTGTCTGTATAATGGGGATGATGATATAGCTAAGAATTCTATACACTTCTGTAACTTTTAACAGAAAATAAAGTATTATTGCACAGTTTTCTCTGGTATGCTTATTATGTTGCTTCCTTGAGTTAGATAGAAATTGTTTTTAAATATGTAACTGTCTATAATACAGAAGCAGCAAAGAATCCTGTGGCACCTTATAGACTAACAGACGTTTTGCAGCATGAGCTTTCGTGGGTGAATACCCACTTCTTCGGATGCAAGTGACCACTTGCATCCGAAGAAGTGGGTATTCACCCACGAAAGCTCATGCTGCAAAACGTCTGTTAGTCTATAAGGTGCCACAGGATTCTTTGCTGCTTCTACTGAACCAGACTAACACGGCTACCCCTCTGATACCTGTCTATAATACAGTCTCTGGTTCTCTTAAGTCTCTATTTTTATTTTAAAATCCATACCTAAAAAAATGCTACCATTCTGCTCTTTTGACTTAAATTACTGTAATGTACTATTAATTGGCAAAAAAGCTGTCTTTCATTTTAAGTTGAGTAAAGACTTTTTTTTCTTTTAGAATATTAAATATTCAAAGCATCAACAAAATAGGATTCCGAGGGATTTATGTGTTTTGTCATGTGGAGCAACTAGTGTGTTTTTATTTGCATTTGAACCCTGTGTAAACTTACGTTTGAAGAGGTTTTTTTTAACTGTAGTATTCACATCCAGTTAATAAGAATTTTAAATGTATATGTTGAAGAGTTGAAAACAACATGTGAGAAACTGCTCTTTTCTTTGAGTATTTCACTAAATCTGTTTTTACAGTGGTTTAACAGTTCAAAAAATCTGTTCCCGTTCAAATATTTTATATATTTATCTCTTAGTGGGAAGTACCAAATGTTTATGGCAGTGTTATCCTCGGAATTAAAGACAACTTGACTAGAGATTTGGTCTACATCCTGATGGCAAAGGGGTTACACTGTAGTGCAATTAAGGTAAGCAAACTATATATAAATATTTTTATAAATAATGAGTTCATGGTTTTGATGTTTAATAATACAGATCATTCTCCCATAAAAATATCCTGCTTTTCAATAAGACTTGACTATGTTCTGCCATTCTTTAGTTGCTTATGAAAAAACTGCTGTGCAGTAGGAATAGCCTAGTACATACTGATAAAAGCAGATGTATTCTTGCTGTAATAAGAACATGAACTAAATGAGGCATATTCTTTTGTAACATACAAGTGAAAGCATAGAGTAGGGTTTGAAGTACAGAACATGAGTCAGGAGATCTAGGTTTATAGCAGGTTGTTAAGGTTAAAAAAAGGTACTAATTGGAGATATACCAATCTCCTAGAACTGGAAGGGACCTTGAAAGGTCATTGAGTCCAGCCCCCTGCCTTCACTAGCAGGACCAATTTTTTTGCCCCAGATCCCTAAGTGGCCCCCTCAAGGATTGAACTCACAACCCTGGATTTAGCAGGCCAATGCTCAAACCACTGAGCTATCCCTCCCCCAAGAGGACCAGCTTTGTGTTTAAAACTTGGCTGTTCTAAGTGCTCTAAAATCCATATGAGTAAACATATTGCCTTAAAATGTGGTGTGCCTTGTGGGGGCACTGGCTATTGTTACTGATCCAAATTTGGAGGCCTCTTGACCAACGAGTTTGTTCCCAAGATACAGCCCCTAGAGAAAAAACCATTTTTCTTAAAGTTGACACATTTTGGCAATGTGTTTTGCTCACAGATAGAGATTAGAGCAGGACTCAGATCATCGAATGCCCAAAGGTTACCTGACAGAGTTCATGTTACCTGTCAACTCTTTGGGGGAAATCAGATTAAAATGTTTGAAAAAGTTTGCTTCTCCAGTAACACGCGCTGAAGTTCACATGCCTAAGGCATTACACTGAGCAAGTGTGCAGAGAGAAACTATCTATTTAGAAAACTACTTATACATCACAGTGTCTGGGTTGTTCCGTGGGTATGCTACAGTCATCAAGTCTGAGCACTGCATGAGGCTCTGAGTACAGATCCAAACCAGGGCAGAAATTTGAACTAAAAATAGCACACAATTTTCCAAACTGCCTCTGTCAAAGGGGGTGGGGAGTGGGAGGGCTTGGGGAAATGTAATCTGACTACAACAGAATATTCAGAAGGTGCTGAAACTATTTTCTTAAACCTACGGAGGAAGCAAACGGAGTGGGAGGGTGGTTGGAGTGGGAGAGTAGGTGGGAATGGGGATTGTTTATCTCAGGGGTCTGACCCTTCTCTCTATCCCCACATGTGATCTGGGGGTCCCCGCCCACACGTGCACATCAGGATCTGATATTTTTAGTTTTTCTAAATTCAGTATTCTGGAAGGATGTAGCTATATCTGGGCAACCCTGATTCTGTGTTAATAAGGTTGGTTTTTTTTGCCATTTAATCTATTTACAATTCTGCAACAAACTTCCTATAGCAGAGTGGGCAAACTACAGCCCATGGGCTGTGTCCGGCCCCTCAGACCTTTTAATCCAGCCCCTGGGAGTGGGGTCGGCGGCTTGCCCCGCTCCACCTGCCCGGTGGGGTCGGCAGTTTGCCCCACTCTGCCTGCCCGGTGCTCCCACATGTTCACGAGGGCATGCATGTTACTGCGGCTGCACAACCCAAATGAGCCTCACATGCCTGCTACTTGTTGGCTTAGGTGACTCTGCTGTTTTAGTAGAGTTAATTTTCCATTGTTGCGGATAAAACAAAGAGTAGTTGGCCAGGGAGTGTCAGCTGCATTGTTCAAATTAATCAAAGAGGGCATGGAAAGGGGGTAAGTTTGGTTTAATTATCGTAATACGTTGTTAGGATGGTATATTTATAATAAGTAAGGTTTTATGTTTATTTCCACTAAAAATGATCTTTATTTAATAAAATATATTTGAATATCTCTGAATTGTTAATTTCATGAGCATTCATGGCCCGCCATGCAATTTCCATACCCAGATGTGGCCTCAGGCCAAAAAGTTTGCCCACCCCTGTCCTATAGCCTGTGCTTGTCACTTCACATCTCTGTGCCTTAGTTCTCTATCAATAAAATGGGTATGTACTGAACTTGCTGAAGTGTTGTAGGGCTAAATTTATGAAGGTGGAGTTTTTGCTTAGGACACATTAATGATCAATACACTAACTTATCTAAATTTGGAAAAGACTTCTTGCAACTACCTAACACTTTTTTGACTGAATATTCAGCATGTGAAACCCTGTTTCTTTGCCTCACAGTTCCTGGTTAATGAACTATACATAAGATGAAACTATAACCATTTTATAACTAGAAAGCTCCAGAATGTGTGTTGAGTCTTGTGACTTTTCCTTTTTAAAGTATGTTTTTCTTCTCAACCTTTTTATTTTGCTTGAAGAATTTGGGATTCTAGAACTCCTGCATCTTTCAGGATTTGATAACATTTACTGTGGTATATTGGCTCAATCTGAAATTTACTTACATTATTCAAAGATTCGGGCTTGATCCTGAAAGGTAGCAAGAACCCACAACTCCCATTACATAGATGCCAAGGCTTGAAGTAATCCAGAATGGGTTAAAACAATATTCCAACACTTTTCTTATTATTGTAATTCAACCAAAGTAGTGGTGTCGCTTTCACACATGCTGTGCTTTAATTACAGGATTTTGTCCATGCAAAGCAGCTTTTTGCTGCTTGCCTGGAGCTTGTGACAGAGTTTTCTCCAAAGCTGCGCCAGGTCATGCTGAATGAGATGCTGCTCTTAGATATTTACACTCACGAAGCAGGAGCAGGGGTTTCTGGAGAACGTCCTCCTCCTGATTTGATCAGCAGAGTCCGAGGATATTTGGAAATGAGGGTACCTGGTAAGAATGTAGCTGACTGATCTCTTAGGAAAGATACAGTAAAATGCAAAGGTGGTAACAGATTTGCAAAAGCGAGACAATTCAGGGTTCTATGACCTTCAGTACTTAGGTCATAACCAATAACAATAATAAGTAGAAAAGTATTAAATATATTTTTAGTTGTCTTAGTGAATTTTAGCATCTTGAAGTGATCTAGCTGTCCATGGACTGCACTTTTGCCAATTTCTTTTAAATAGAGCTGGGCAAATAACTGGTTTTTGTTCTCTGGCAACTTAGGGGGAAAAAATTGGTTTGACCCAAACTGAAACTGATATTTTTTGCATGCTGTGTGTGTTTGTAGCCATTTTGGTCCCAGGATATTAGAGACACAAGGTGAGCGAGGCAGTAGGTGGTGAGAGAGACAAGCTTTTGAGCTTACACAGCTCTTTATCAGGTGACCTGTGTAAGCTCAAAAGCTTGTCTCCCACCAACAGAAGTTGGTCCAATAAAAGATATTACCTCACCCACCTTATCTCACTGAAATCATTTGGAATTTTTGGCAAGTCAAAAAAACCACATTGTTTTGGATTGAATAAGTTTTTGTTTCCAGTCATTTTAATCTGATATTTGAATCTCTACTCTGAAGCAGGAGTTTGAATCCTGGTCTCTCCCCTCCCAGCTGAGTGCTATAACCACTGGCTATAGGGGGATTCTGGGGGGGATCTCTTAGTCCCTCCTGTTGAAGATGTTCTGCTTCATGTAAATAATTAAACACTGGATCAGGGATTTGGATGAGGGAGAATCAAGTTCCAAGAGAGTGCCCTAATGACCAAGCTGGAGAGTCATATTGATTTTCATTCTCTCTCTCTCTCTCTCTCTCATATATATATATATGATTATTCATTGGTATTTTAACAAATACTGTTTTGGAAGCTGGATACTGCAACTTCTGTTTACAATCTTCTAAAGGCTATGTCCTGCTTTTCATAAGCATGGAACACCTACAGTTATGAGATAAGTTAATGGAAGCTGCTGATGCTCATCTCCTCTAAAAATTAGGCCCCCTCTGTATCCATCTACCATGTTTGCTACTATAAAATATAAGAAGCTGAAATGTTTTGATTGTGGGGATATATGTTTGGTACAGTGTAGGCCTAACCACACAACTCCTGGTCTTAATTGAAATTATTTCTAGATCTTCCCAGCTGTGTGTCATGTTTATAAATGATAGTGTTTCATGGGGGAAAAAATTGATGACCTAGTATTAGTTGAGGAGCTCAACATTTTTTTATAAATCTCTTCTAGATATTCCTCTTCGACAGGTTGTAGCAGAGGAATGTGTTGCCTTCATGTTAAACTGGCGGGAGAATGAATACTTAACTATGCAAGTTCCTTTACTTCTGGTTCAGACTAATCCATATGTGAAGGTAATGGATGTTCAGACTGAAAGGAGCAAGATGCCATACTATGCCTCATTTTTCTTTCTTCTCCTCCTTTATTACATATCAGATTATTACCTTAAAGCAAAATATGCAAACATTGTTTTTAGTGGTGAAAATTCTGCTGATACACTCAGCCTGCTTTGCAGTTACTGTTGATATTTTAAAACTTTTTTATATTCGTATTTTGCTTGCTAGAATGTATAGATAAATGCAGCCCTTAGTTTTGCAGTGTGACCTGAATTCTAATTGGATCAAGAATGGAACATTGTTTTCTTAGATCTGTTGTGGTTTCCTTAGGCTGCATCTTTATATTAAAAATAAAGATGTCTGCAGTTTGCTCCCTTTTATGAAAATTAGTTGCAGGCCTCAAGCTCCTGGTTAGATGACCTGTGTCACAAAGAGTAGTCATCCCTGCTATTGTGGTATGAAATAGCCTATTTAGACCAATAATCCCTTTTTTATCCCTTGTAAATATGCAAAGAAGCTCTAGCCACTGTATTTTTGCTGTTTTGTTTTGCTTAGTTGGGGCAGCTTTTGGCTGCTACATGCAAAGAACTTCCAGGCCCCAAAGAAAGTAGACGGACAGCTAAAGACCTTTGGGAAGTGGTTGTGCAGATCTGCAGTGTATCCAACCAGCACAAGCGAGGGAATGATGGCAGAGTGAGTTTAATAAAACATAGAGAGTCTACATTAGGCATTATGTACAGGTATGTGTCCATGAATTATTTAATAAAATCAATCTTTGAATTCTAAATTTGGCCTTGTCTTCATTCAGGAATTGCCCTGTTTCAGCAATCAGTAGCCAGCAACTGGCATAGCTACAACAGACTGGGAATTTTTACCAAAGAGCATTCAGTGCAAATCCCACCTGCTCTTCTCTACCCTTAACGGTGGGCGTCGGCAGTGACACTGATTGTTAAATCAAGGCTATTCTCAAAAGTGGACAAGGCCTTTGAATACTTAAGGTGAAATCCTGACTCCATTGAAGTCAATGAAAAAAATTCCTATTGACTTCAGTGGGCCCAAGATTTCACCTTTAATATGTAAGCCTCTGCTAATTTTATTTGATTAACCCAGAGACACCCACACTGTGTCCAACTGAGAGCCATTTGCAGCTTGTCTATAGCCAATGTTGTCTCCAGGCCTCTGCCCAGATTACAGTGATGTGTTACATGCCAGATCTCTGGTCTTCACAGGCCAGCGCTCTGTACTAAATCTTTCGCGGGGCTTTGTTTAAGAGTAAAACTTTATGGGACATACTTTAGCCATCCTTGTGCTGATCTGGTTAATATGCATCTAAAACCAGGCTGCTTTGTCTTTCAGTACCATGTGATTGGCTGGAGGTGAGGGTGTAGAGGCTTGCTTTTTATGTTCTTGTGATTACATATTTTCTGAAGCAAAAGGGAGCCAAGGCCTAGGTGTACACTGAAATATTGAACTTGTTACAACTCCTTCAGTTCAAACAATAAAAGGTGATAGCCTTCTCTTGATAGGAGAACTGTTTAGAATTTTGATAGTAAAGGCTCCATCTCTTGCTTGAAATGCGTGATGGTGAGAATTTCCAGGTCCAGCAGTAGTATTACCAACTGTATATACAATAAAAACAACTACAGTGTATCTTTGCATATTAGTCTTTGGCTCACTGCTTTGATCCCAGCCTGTAGAATTATGTTTGTGGCCCCGACTGCCATGCATTAAAAGTTCTTTTCACGTGATTGTGTATGTCCATTCCACTTCAGGTGTCTGCACACCAGTACACTGGAGCTGGAGAACTTTTTTGCATAGCGGAATTCATCAGGGCAGCGCATGTGCTTTCTGCACACTTGTGCTGCTAGTCGATGATATAACAGGCAAAGCTGCCCTGACCCTCAGGTCCTTCTCATTCCCCTTGGTCAGTAGTTGTCACACATGTGAGCTCTTCTTACTCCTTCCCTTTCTCTTTAGATCCCCTCTAAAGAAATAATTTCTTGAGCAAAATTCTTTAGCTTAATTAAAATAATTAGTTTGTAGTGATACTCATTTTAAGCTTCCTTTATACTCCCCCCCGAGCTCCAACTTGGTCCCCAAAGTCCCCAGCTTTCAATAAGTCCCCAGCTTATTACCAGTCAGTAATAAGTCCATGCCAGTTAGCAATCCCCACTGCAGCTTCTTAAAGTATTTAGGAGAGGGTCACATTAGGTACAAGTGCCCTATATGAAAAACTGAAAAGTTGAAAAATTGGAGAGAGTTCAGAGCAGCCATTAGAGTCATTATAATTATAATGATAGGCTTAAGCTAAGTAGATTGAGTGCCTTAACAGTGGAAAGGTTAATGGGTGACTTGATTACAGTCGGAAGTACCTACACGGGCAACAGATATTTAATAGTGGATTCTTCAATCTAGCTGACAAACGTATAACATGATCCAATGGCTGGAAGTTGAAGCTGACAAATTCAGACTGGAAATAAGATGTAAATTTATAGCAATGATTAACCTTTAAAGATTAACCTTTAAAACAATTTACCAAAAGTTGTGGATTCTTCATCACTCAACAGTTTTTAAATCAAGATTGGGTGTTTTCCTAAAAGATGTGCTCTAGGAATTATTTATGGGAAATTCTATGGCTAGGGTGACCTTAAGTCCAGTTTTGGCTGGGACAGTCTTTTAAAGGTCTGTCCTGCCATCCTGCTTTTGTCCTGTTTGCTCTTGCCAACTTGATCTGTGTGCACTAGGGAGCTTTAATGCACAGCAGCGGGGTCCACGTAGGAAGTTAGTGTGTAGTACACTATGTGCTGTAGATTTACACTCCGGCTTGCTGTGCACTATTTCATCTATAGTTTAAACAGTCCGCAAGGCTTCCTCGTGCTCCCATTATGTTAAGCAATGGACTATGCTAAAGTAAAAGCAAAGGACAAATTAATTTAAAAAATGTTATTCTTGGTGTAACACTTAAAATGGAACAGTCCAACATCAGTAATGGAATAAATGAAGAACAATGACAAGCATTCCTCCTTAATGCTCCCTATGTATATGCAAAACTGAAATTAAGACAGTAGGTCAACAGTCTGTTTTGGTTGACCACCACTGTATTATTTCTGATGAACAAATGTTTCTGTGCACTTTCAATTTTGTTTGATCCCTTACACATGTAACATGTATCTCTTATTTAGGAATGAATTACTCTCTTTTATCAAAAAGTTACGGGTAAGTTTTATGTTGCAGACTTTAACATCTATTGCTTTATTTCCTTTGGTATAATATTTGGTAATTGGGAATTTGTCTGTCTAACCATACAAACAATGGTTTGCTGAATAGCTTGCTTAAAATTCCACTAGCTTCTGATAGCAGAGGTCTTATTAAGCTAACGATCATAGAATGAGGTAGATAAACTTTAATAAATAGGCAATAACCATAAAACCAACATTCACTTAAAGATGACATAGCTGACTTTGTTGTTTACAATTAGGAATTCAGATGAAATTGTCTTTCTTTTCTGTTCAAACTGACTCCTTCTCTATTACCTTAAAGTCTAATGTGGACTGTATTTTATGCACCCCAATCTAAACACTTCCATAGGGGAAGGCAGACAGCTGCTGTTTGGATCACAAGAAACACATGCACAAGTCAGAAAGTAATGTATTTTTTTTATTTGTAGAGTTTTATAGTTCCCATTGCACTCTAGAGCCAGAGGGGAATAAATATGCACAGTGGCCTAAAATAAGTACCACTTATTTAACATCTTTCTGAGTAGTTTATTAAGGGACTGTCTTTTAGGGCTTGTCTACACAGGGAGCTATTCTTGATGAGCTCCGTGTGCTGATTAGCTCTGTGTGCTGGATGCCCTATTAGTTTAATTCATTTTGGAAATGGATTAAGCTAATTGAGAATAAGGCACTCTTGTTCTGGAATAAGAGCATCCACACATGGAGCTAATCAGGAATAGTTAATCTGATTTAAATTCACATTATTCCTTATCCTAGATTAATCTCCATGTGTAAAAATAGTTGTATAAAGACTTAAAAGTCCTTGTAAACCCCTTAAAGGATACACCTGCCCTGGAAGAAATAACACTGATATGTGTTGGCTGTCCCTGATGATGAGGAGAGAGAAAATGGGCTATTGTGTAATCTCGTTTTTGTTTTTTTTCTTCTTCCATCATAGGAACCACTGGTTTTGACTACAATATTATCCCTGTTTGTTAAGCTTCATAATGTTCGGGTCAGTACAGTGTCATCATTATCCTTCCTTTTTTGAATTGCATATTTGCTTCTGTAACTCCCATTTTAATGTCTTTCTCCTCTTAGGAAGACATTGTGAATGATATTGCAGCAGAGCATATTTCTATTTGGCCATCAACTATTCCCAAGTAAGATACCTACTAATATAAAATACTGTTTTCTAATTATTCATGTGTATAGTGTATCTAGTTCCAGCTATAATGTTACCTGGTTTTCTATTAGAAGGCATAGTTGCATTCATTCAAGCGGGATTCTGATGTAGCCTTACAATGGATCTTTGCTCATAGATATGTATTCCCCTGATAGAGGAGCAAGTACAAATGTGGTTTTCATTAGTTACCTTATTACTACTCGTTATTTAGTAGCTCTAGAAGTTAGTGTTATGAAGTGTTAATTTTTCCAAAATGTTAACAGTGGCAAAGGGTGTGTGTGCTTATGTATGTAATGTTATCTCTTGAAAACAAGCATGGAGTTTGATGCATTTAAGCTTTGTTTTATTACCTCATACATCTTATCTACAGTAGGGCTATATCTGCACTACCAAAAAGGTGTATGTTTTTACAGCATAAATAACTAACAACACATCCCCACCCCAAATCCTATGGTAAAAACATACCTCTTCTTGGAAGAGGAAAAAAGGCAGCTAATTTCCCTTCCTCCCCCCGACCCTCCATCCCCCCATTACAATTTCCCAGTGTAGCTCCATCAGTGGGAGCACTTGAGTATACACATCACTGTCCACCACCATATTATGTAGATCTGCTCTGAGCCAGGTTAGGTATTTATTATTATTTGTATTCTAGTAGCACCTAAAAGGCCCCAGTTGGGGATCAGGGCTCCTATTGTGCTGGGTGTGCACAACAGTCCCTGCCATAAAAGAGCTTACAGTATTAACAATGACTAAGCGCACAATGGCTAAACAATGATTAAAACTCCTGTAGCTGGTCTACACTAGTGCTTCCAGTATTACTGCCACTGGTGCCACTGAACTAATGCTCCCAGTATTACTGCCATCTAGACTCATTCCTAAACCTGTAGCAAATCAGGCCTTACCGCAGGTGGTGGTTTCTTTTTCCCACTTTTTTGGTGGAAGCTGAATTTTGCTTGGGACTGTTCTGCACTGGCAGGTGAAAAGTGTCAGAGATGGGTGGGTGTGGTGCAGTGATACAAGGTATGTCTCCAGATAGTACAGGCAGGTTTGTTCACTTGGGAAATTTTAAAACAGATTCTTCTCTAAAGTGGTAAATTATTTTTAGGAGATAACTGACAAAGGTGCTGAGACAGCTGAAAAGTTCAGAGCGGAGAACTGAGTAATTTCGGAGATGAGTCTTTAAATCAGTGGTACCTAAAATTTTTACCTTGCATTCCCCCTTACCTCCATCTATGCCCTCCTCCATCCCAGGGCTGGGAGCAGGGTTGCGGCTCTGGGATGGGGGGGGACATGGACAAGGGTAATGGAGCCAAGGCTGGGGCCACAGCTGGGGGCAGGTGTAGGGCCATGAGCTGGGGTGGAGCTTGGTGGCGCTCCCTCCCCACCTCCCATGGGGGCTGGCCTGGGTCCCAGCCCCACACCCCAGAACGTTCCACCACACTCCTCTCGGGGGCATGCCGCACAGCTTGGGGACCTCTGCTTTAAATGAACACCTTTTTAATAGGAGACTAACCCTCACCCAAGTGTGCACCAAGGATATATATGATAGGAAAATCATGCAATTTGGCTCTCACCCGAATTACCCCATATTTATAACTGCACAGGTCATAACTTGTTTTTCTAACAAGTTAATGAGTATTGCAGTGCTGTTGGATAGCCAGATCAGAAGATGTTTTTTCCAATGTTTCCAAAAAGACAGCTGTAAAGTGGAAAACGTTTTTTTTTTAAATGTGGAGAATCTATTTATTCCACCAGGAGAAACTACTAATGTGCTAAATCCCTGGTATCACTCACTTCCCAATCAGTATTGCACGCCTGCATGCTGTCTGCCACTGGAGGTTGCTGTTTGGGTGGTTGTTATGCAAATCCTGCAGTGAATCTGGACCAACACAGGTTTGAAGTGTAACTTCTCTGTTCTTGAAAGTGAGACCCCATTGCTTGCAGTTTACTTCAAGGGTACCACTCTTTCGCAAGGTCTCATGGTGTTGTAGTCATTGATACCATTCTAAACTTTATCAAACTATGATTAATGTATTTGAAAGGTCTCAATACAGGAGATAAAATAGGGTAACAATCTTAATGGTGGTATATCTTATTGGGGGGGAGTGTTTAATTTTTTTTTCTAGCAAAATGACTTCATTCTTAAAGTAGATCTGAAATGAGCTTGTTTGCCTCAGTATAGTGATTGACATTACAAAGCTGCTTCTTTCTTTAGCCTTCAGTCAGTGGATTTTGAAGCTGTAGCTGTTACCGTAAAAGAGCTGGTCAGTTATGCATTGACTATAAACTCAAACAACCACTTCTGGTTAATTATTCAGGCAGATATTTATTTTGGTAAGTGAAACCGTGTGTGTGTGTGTGTGTGTGTGTGTGTGTGCGCGCGCACTTGTATGCACTGTGCTCTGTCTTAAGAGTTACTTACCCTCATGTATCTTTTGCATAAAAGCGAAAGCTATGTTATATCTTATACTAATCATTTATCAGTAAAAGCTTAAACAGCACAGAGCTTTTAAAAATGGCAGTGTGTTTGGACTCAAATATGTAAATGGATTGGCAAGGGCAGATCTTGAAGAGCATGCATTGTTAAAGTCAGCGAGATTCCACATGGTCATGTGAATCATCCTGCAGGATGGGGGCTTTGGATTCTTTTTCATTATTTAAAAAACTGAAATAAGTAATTGTGACTTCAAATCTTCAATGCTAAAGGAAAAATTTAAGATGCTAATACTCTAATTTATATATCAATCTGTAGAATCAGGTGAATATTTGTATTCAGTGATCCAAAAAAAAGTGAAATGTAGTTATTATAAGGCCCTTGCTGGAGTAGGGCTCAGAGGTGGTAACTTCCTGCCTAAACTGGAATGTTTTTAAAAATAAGATTCTAATAACCCAGTTCAGCCCTGTCCATGTTGGCAAATCAAATAGTAAGGGAAAACCAGTTAAGCAGTTTAGACATTGGTCCTCAAATTCATTGTAAGGGTCAAGATAGGCAAGACATGATAAATCCTGCTCCCTGACCTGTTGGGTTATAAATAGCTGTTGCATTTTGAAGGTGAATTAAATGTTACCTGTATAGTTTGTGGGTCAGATACCATCCTTTTGTGGGTAAAAGCCCACATGTGTAATAGAAAATTGCTGAGTTTCCACTTGCAGTGTTTCATTCAAATTTGTTTTGAGAGAACAGTCTCTCAGAATGACAAGGCACCTGTCAGTCCCATGAATCTGTGGATGTTAAGAGATTCAAACAAATCTGAGTGTACCAGGAGGGGCTTGTGTGCAGAGGCAACTGCCTCTGCATTGCTTCCTTCAAAATAGCAGCATGTGACCTGCATTCTTTTTCCAAAGGTGAGGAAGTTGCTCTTGGTTCTACTAAGAACAGGGGGTGGTACTGATACTAATAGTACCAGTTAGAGCCATAAAATAGTTGAGTGCCAGCACAGAACCATTCAGATAAGCGTTGAGTCGTGGTGGAGCCCGTGTTCTGAGCAGTGGATGGGAGCATTGTGGGACTGCAGTGGGAAAATCAAATATGTTTCAGTGATATTTGCCATTTCTGTCCGCATCTGTCCTATAGTTTGAACTGAATTAGTGCAGGGAGACGTTTACAAGATTTTTTTTGAGCTTGTGTACTAGGAACGTCTGTGTAATATTAGGAGTACAACGGTGTATGAACAAGCATTTCAGGTGCTTGCACAGTTACTGGGAATGTCAACATTCTGTAATATGGATAAGATGCCAGAGTTCAAACTCTGCAATCTGATTTCTAGCACCATTTGCTTATTCCTGTCACCCCCATAGCTGAGCTGCCACTTGACTCTGTTCTTTCCATCCTGGACCCTGTAAATCCCCTTTGAGACCACTAACCTTCTGTGAAGCCTTGACTGTTGCCTTGAATGTTTGAAATAAAAATCTATAGCAGCACCTGCTAACAGTCTTCAGTCCAGCTGTGGCAGTTTGTTTGGTGCTCTGATATTACAAATGGTGCATGTTGGAAACCCCTGTGTGCGGCAGAGTACTAATTCAGGGTGAGGCAGCAATGTGGCAAATAAATTAACCCCACGGGCCAACATAGTGGTACAAATGAAACTATTTTTAAAAAGTCCCACTTGCCCTCCCCAACTAATCAGAGTGAAAATGTTTTAAAATATGAAAAATAATTAAGAGAAACTTGCTTAAAACCCTAGGCTTCATAGTTGTCAATGAGCTTTACTGATTAATCTAAGTGTTTCACATCCTCATAGCAGAATGTCTTATCACATAGTGGTTACAGTGTTGCCACCTCCATGTACAAGTATGCATTTATACCTGGCTGATGAGTAATTCTTCAAGTAGAATTAAACTGTAGTGAACTTTAAATTGTTACAAATGTTTACATTTTGATTTTTGAGATTATTCTAACCTTTTCCTCCCCGCTGTAGCAACAAATCAGTATTCAGCAGCCCTTCATTATTACCTTCAAGCAGGAGCAGTATGCTCTGATTTCTTTAATAAGATGGTACCGCCTGATGTATACACAGACCAGGTGAGTTATGCTATTAAAATATTTGGCACCGTGGAAATACTCTCTTGGATTCATAGATATGAGACAACTGTACACTAATCAGGGGTGGACCTTATCTAACCACATAAGTTAATATATAGTGTGTGTGAATGTATGGATATTTAGCTATTTTAAATGACATAGACATAATATATTTCCTTCATTGCTTGAAACTCATAAAGTCTGTAGTTTTCTACTGTGCTGATGCACAGGTGCGTGGGTGTGTCTTTTATTCATTTTTTAAGTAACTTGTAGAGATTGAGCATATAATCTACTAATGGAAAGCACACTAACTGATGTTGGATTTATATATACCTGAGTGGAATCCTCAGAATATTTATGCAATTATACACTGGCAAACTAATAATCAACCTTTTACAAAGTTTGTAATTACATTTTTAAATTAACTATACATCTGTGCATTTCTAAACTACCCCCTTACTGTAAAAGATGAGCACTGGATATGGATTATATAAATAGTGAGAGCAGTTTCTTCACCTACTCTAAGTATAACCATAGGCTTCTGTCTTTGAGCACAAAGTCACACTTTCTTTGGGGAATGCCGTGGTGAACAAGGGTGCCTTATAACATTGCCTCAGGGTGATGAGGGTAGGACTATAACTTGACCTCCTTTGGGAATAATATTTTATGGTATGTCTACACAGCAATGTGAGTCTGTGCTCAATCCTAACCCCCCTTGCATCCACACACCGATTGTTAACCTAGACCTCAAACCTAGGGTCCAAGCCCTATTGTTTTCCTGTGTGCACGCAGACCCAGCTTGACTCTGGTCCCGGAAGTCCTCTGGATGTATCCCAAAGTTCCTTGGGGCAACTTCATTTAGTCCTCTCTATTCCAACAATCTGTGGTGCAGTCTACTGCACTCTGTATTACAAACAGAAGCCATGCCTCTCTTTGCAAATGGAATAGCTCAGATCAGCATTAACTCAATGTCTGCTGAACACCAGTCTGCAAGCACACTATCAGAGAGCCTGTGGAGTATTCAGTGGAGACCGATGAGAAGATGCTTTTTGCAAAGGGATCTGCTTCCTGGTCACAAGAGTGCAGCCATATTTTTTTGTTCATGCTGTCTCAGTGCCCCTGCACATGCAGCCCCAAGTAGATATGGGGGCAGAGAGTCAAGTGGAGACTAAGCAGCTGCCTTGCAGAGAATGAGAGTGACAAAGCTCCCGGCTCAGCACAGCCATGTGAGGGATGACCCCCAACACCCAAGCCACTCCCCATCCCTGCCAGGGAGCCACTTGGTCCCCACTCTGCTCCCTGGGGCTGCATATGCAGGCGTGCCCAAACGCGTGTACTATGAGAGTGGTAAGTGGGAGTCAGCCCCTAAATTTCCCCATAGCCTCCTGGGATCCTTTAGCCCTTCCCTGGGGATGCACTTCACCAGGCTGAGTGGGTGGGTGTGTTTTTCCTCTGAAACCTGTGTTTGACATAAAACTTCAAACAGACAAATAAAAAAGCAAAGAAACACCTTCATGGACCATACCATTTTAAAAATTAAGAATTGCAAAAGTTTCATTTTAATAGTTTCACTGCCCTAGAGACTGAGTGTCCTAATTATCCTCTGAACAGATGCACATGGCGTTTTCCTGCCAATGTGACTCCATCTAGAGGTGGAAAGCCCAATTCTCAGATTAGATGGTAATTCAGTATAAAGCCTTCTCAAATGGCAGACATTCTACTGAGCCAGCTACCACAGGAGCTAATTGTGCAGTTTATGTACTTGTGCTACTTATGAGCACTTGAGTCACATCAATAGTGCTGTCTCAGGAAACAGGGTGGGCAGTAGAGTTTTCCCACAGTGCAACACATTTGGAGGGCTAGAGTGTCGACACTCTACTTTTACTTGGGTCTGTGCACTGCAATGTGGACGCCAGCGCCCTAGTTCAAGCATGGGTCAGAAAATCCTTAATCTAGGTCAGTGGTTCTCAAACTGTGGGTTGGGACCCCAACGTAGATCACGACCCTGTTTTAGTGGGGTTACCAGGGTTGGCTTAGACTTGCTGGGACCCAGGGCCAAAGCTGAAGCCCGAGCCCTACCCTTACTTAGGCTTAGGTTACAGATCCCCTGCCTGGGGCTGAAGCCCTTAGGCTTCAATTTTGGCCTACCTATCCTAGTTCATAGAACTGGAAGGGACTATGAAAGGTCATTGAGTCCAGCCCCCTGCCTTCACTAGCAGGACCAAGTACTGATTTTGCCCTAGATCCCTAAATGGCCCCCTCAAGGATTGAACTCACAACCCGGGGTTTAGCAGGCCAATGCTCAAACCACTGAGCTCTCTCTCCCTCCCCCCCCCCCCCGAGCGGTGGGGCTCAGGGTTTTGCTTTGGCCCCTCATCCTGAGCCGTGGGGCTTGGGTGGGCTCAGGCTTCCGACCACCCCCCGGAGTCATGTAGTAATTTTTGTTATCAGAAAGGGGTCGCGGTGCAATGAAGTTTTGAGAATCCCTGACCTAGCTTTAAAATGCGAGTCCCACTAACCCTAGGCTTAATTGCTGTGTAGACATAGCCTCAGAGCCTTGGCCTCTCAACAGAAAGTCCCCATGTTTGTCTATTTAAGTCTGGGCTCCATTAAATTTAGCCTAGCAAATTATTATAGCTTCCATCAGGATAGATTGATCTTAATTGTTATATAAATAATTAATTTTTATCTTGTGTTTCATTCATACTTTTTATTTTCCTAAAGAAAAGTTTGTTCTCGCTGATTTTTTTATAACCCTTAAAACATGTCAATTTGCAACCAAATGCAGACTTTACACTAAATTTGGTACTTTTTACTGATCAGGAGGAGGTTATACTATCTATACACATTTAACCACTTAGACTTTAGCATACATTTATTGAGAGTCTTAATTTTTACTTTTTAATTATGATAGAAAATGGTGAATGACACTTATTTACTAGATGGTTTTTGTTTTTTTACTCTGAATTTTTGTCAAGCTGCATGTGGATGGAAACTGAAATTCAAATAATATACAAAAAACAGTATTTTAAGATTTTATTTGTTAGTTGAATGAAACCTCCTTAAGTGGCTGGATACATAAGAGGGGGAAAAAAGCTTATCAAAATATATTTTGCATTTAAAACTTAATGATTTAACTGAAATATTAATTTCGTTAAGACTATGATTTTTGGCGTAGACATTTTTAGTAAATTTCACAGCAAAGGTGCAGGGGAAAAATGATAAGTCATGTAAAAGTTCAACAAATAAAACAGTTTCTTCTTTGAGTAATGTCCATGTGTGCTCCACTTCAGGTACATATGTCTCTCGAGCCCTTGATAAGAGATTTTCTATTAGCACTATCTGTTTGTCCCACACATGCACTCTGTACAACTTTATGCCATGCTCCAAGGGTATATAGTGCTGTATGAGCGAACTGAGTTCCTTCTCTACTGCCTCAGCCTGAGACGGAGCGCTAATTTGTCCACCTTCTGTGTGCCTCAGAATGTTTTGTAGTTGTTCAGTGTTTGTTAGTTGTTGTTAGTGTAGAATTGGATGGATAGTTGAGAGGTTTCAGTTTTTCCTATTCACTTTTGTCTCCTCCAGCTTTTTTCTGGGGAGCTTATTTGACTTGGTTGGGCATGCCTGACTCGCCAGGTTTCAAATGCTGCCTCTCTTGTTGGGAGGCTATCCCAATCAGTGAAGGCCAATCTAAATGTGTCTGTTGCTCGGGAGAGTGCCATATTGCCCAAAAGTGTAACTTTTGCCTGGCTCTAAAATCTAGAGGTCAGAAGAATCAGGAGACCAACCTGAAGCTGCTGATAATGGAGCACGCCCTTCAATCCATTTCAGAGTCCGTCCCTCAATCCCTAAAATACATCTGTCTCCGTACAGATCGTGTTCCCCTTCGATGTCAACTAAGGCCTTGCCTAAGAAGAGGAAGATCTCTGAGGGTTCAGGGAAGGCTCCAAAGAGGAGTTTGGCTCCTTGTGGTGGAGGACCAGCTCCCAAAAAGTCCCAATCTCCTGCGAGGTCTGTGGTGTCAGAGTCCTTGACTTTTTGACTTGGTACCATGGAGGCAAAAGACTCTTCCTCTGGTATTATAAGAACGGCAATACTGGGTCAGTAGCCTGTCTTCCAACAATGGCCAATGCCAGGTGCTCCAGAGGGAATGAACAGAACAGGTAATCATCAAGTGATCCATCCCCTGTCTCCCATTCCCAGCTTCTGGCAAACAGAGGCTTGGGCCACCATATTTGCCCATCCTGGCTAACAGCCATGATGAACCTATCCTCCATGAACTTACCTAGTTCTTTTTTTAATCCTGTTAAAGTCTTGGCCTTCACAATATCCTCTGGCAAGGAGTTTCACTGTGTTGTGTGAAAAAATACTTCCTTTTGTTTGTTTTTAAACCTGCTGCCTATTAATTTCATTTGATCACCCCTAGTTCTTGTGTAATGAGGAGTAAATAACATTTTCTTATTTACTTTCTCCACACCAGCATAACTTTATAGACACCTATCATATCCCCTCTTAGTTATCTCTTTTCCAAGCTGAAAAGTCCCAGTCTTATTAATCTCTACTCATATGTCAGCCGTTCCATCCTCCTAATAATTTTTTTGCTCTTTTCTGAACCTTTTCTAATTCCAGTATATCTTTTTTGAGATGGGGCGACCACATCTACACACAGTATTCAAGATGTGGGCATACCATGGATTTATATAGAGGCAATATGATATTTTCTGTCTTATTATCTATCCCTTTCTTAATGATTCCTAACATTGTTAGCTTTTTTGACTTCCACTGCACATTGAGTGAATATTTTCAGAGAAATATCCACAATGACTCCAAGATCTTTCTTGAGTAGTAACTGCTAATTTAGACCCCCATCATTTTATATGTATAGTTGGGATTATGTTTTCCAATGTGCATTAGATTGCATTTATCAACATTGAAATTCATCTGCCGTTTTGTGGTCAGTCACCCAGTTTTGTGAGATCCTTTTGTAGCCCATCGCAGTCTACTTGGGACTTAACTGTCTTGAGTAGTTTTGTATCATCTGCAAATTTTGCCACCTCACTGTTTACCCCTTTTTTCCAGCAGATCATTTATGAATATGTTGAATAGAACTGGTCCCAGTACAGAGCCCTGGGGGACACCACTATTTACCTCTCTCCATTATGAAAACTGACCATTTATTCCTACCCTTTGTTTCCTATCTTTTAACCAGTTACCAGTCTATGAGAGGACCTTCCCTCTTATCTCATGACAGTTTACATTGCTTAAGAGCCTTTGGTGAGGGACCTTGTCAAAGGCTTCCTGAAAATCTAAGTTCACTATATCCACTGGATCCCCCTGGTCCATATGCTTGTTGACCCCCTCAAAGAATTCTATTAGATTGGTGAGGCATGATTTTCCTTTACAAAAACTATGTTGACTGTCAGTGGAGCAGAAAGATCCCAGAGTACTTTGGAGAAACACAGCAGTGAAAGGTCTCCAGTACCATCCACTTCCAGATTTGATAAATCTGAAACAGATTATGCCAAAGTGCCTTCCCATTTGGTTTGGCCAAAACACACAGCCTTAGCCCTGGCCCTTATGCGCTCCAAACCAATATTACTGCCCAAGTCAACTTTTGCATTGGTACTCCAGGAACTTGTCAATGTTAAATTGGCTGGAGTTCCCACTGCTTATGGGTACTGAAGGACTCTTGGTAATGAGATCCCAGTCTCTGAATTACCAGTCCTTCCTGGTACTGCAAGATTCTCCATCCTTTTCTACTGGTGGCCCCACACTGGAAGACATTGAGGAGGATGACGGAAACATTAAATCAGTCTCCTCCTCATCAATGCAGGTTCCCCTCCGCATCATTACAGGAACCCACACTTTGACAAAGACCCTCGCTTACATCTGAGATGGCCAGATCAGACCTGTATACCAACCCCCTCTCCTGTATAAGCCTCCCCAATGGCCATAACGGGATCCTTGGGTGGCGTGTAAGCAGCAATTTGCCAGATATCTGGCTGAAATGCACCAGGAAACTAGGGTGTCAGTCTCCTCCACCAAACCCCCAACACAAGGAGACTTTTGAGGAACAGGAGGCTAGAGTGGACAAAGAGACTACCCTCAAACCCTTATTTCATCTCCGGACAATACAATCATGCCTCCACCACCACCGAGAGCTGACAATTGTCTCCATTTCCAGGGCCTTGCAAAGAGAGATGGCTGATACCCTCCAGATACCCTTTTAGGAGGTTAAAGAATCACGTCACAAGTTCCTAGACATCTTGCAGTCAGTGACACTCAAGTGGGTAGCGCTACCTGTTAATGAAGTGTTCTTGGATCCAGCATATATACTACTATAGACAAGTGTAATGCCAACAAACCTCAGTTATCAGCAGGCAGGATTGAACCTGGGACCTCTGCAGCTTAGTGCATGAGCTGAAAAACAACTGGCTGTTAGTGGCAAACTCCTGCCACCAACTTGTAAATGGGCAGATAAATACTATGATTTCCCCCGGGACTCAACATTTGTGTTCTCCCAGCCTCTGCCTAAATCCCTGCTTGGGGATGCTGTAAATGAGCAGGGTAGACAGCATTACTCCAAGTCTACTCCTTATGACAAGGACCAGAAAAGATTAGACTTTTTTTTGGATGGAAGGCTTAATTGTCCGCAACCATCCAGTTTCAGATTGTAAACTATCAGGCCATCATGACCAAGTATGACTACATCAATTATAACAAGTTTGCATCCTTTACTGAATATCTTCCACAGGGGCATTTCCGGGCCATAGTTAAAGACTGTCAGTTATTAGCCAGAACCCCTCCCTAGGTGCCCTTGGATGCCACAGACACTGGATGCGACAGCAGTTGTCATGCCCAGGGTGTCATGCTTCCAGTTGTTGGGATTCCCAAGAGAGGTTCAGGATATGGTTAAGGACCTCCCATTTGATGGTCAGAAGCTCTTCTTGGGAATTGTAGACGAGTCCATGCCGTCAGATCTAATGTGGGACTTGGTTCGGCAGTACTGTCTTCAGTCTTGGACTCAATTCCAAAGTTCCCTCCTCCATGTGAGGATACTACTTGAAAGTCATCTGAAGTGAAGCACCCAGAGGGACACTACTTGAAGAAGAAGAAGAAGATTACTCGCCTTGTGCAGTTAACTCTTGTCCTTCAAGATGTTTGTCCCTATGGGTGCTCCACTACCCACCCTGCTTCCCTTCTCCTTCGGACTGTTCTTTTTGGTTGTTTGGATAGAGAAAGGACAGGGCAGTTTGCCCACACAGCCCTGTGTAGCTCTCGAAGCACAGCATGAGGTTGCATAGAGCGCATGCACGGGCCAAACAGACACGGCTATCAAGGGCTCAAGAGGCACATGCACACCTGAAGTGGAGCACCTATGGGGGGGACACCTCAAAGAACTACAGTTACTGCACAAGGTAAGTAACTTTATTTCACTACGTCAACATATACAAGAGTATAGTGGGAGTGCTCTGACCCCATAATGGCAGCTCCTGGCCTGCGGGGGTGGGCCTGGCTCCCTACTCTGCACATCGTGACCAATCACATGGGGTACCTCCATCACCAGAGAGGTGAATGGGCCAAACCTGAGTGGTGCTGTGACCTCGTGCTCCAGATGACATAACCACTCAGTTTAGGGGCCTAATCAAATCTGTTTTTACAGCCATTTCTAAGATTTCATTCAAATTCAAGATATCTGTGACCACTATGACAAAATTATATCTGTAATTGTAGTTAGTGGATTGACTGACTCTTTCTGGTCACCATAGGACAGATTTTCAAAGATATTCAGATGCCTAAGTTACCCACCTAGTTGAATTTTCAAAAGTGCCTAAACAGCTCGGGTGCTTAAACTGCTTAGACACTCTTGAGAATTCCACTGTATTTTTAGTTGCATAAATGCCCTTGAAAATCTGCCCCTCTCTGCCCCTGTCCCTGTTTTTAGAATTAGATCTCACCCTCTCCCATCTGGGTTTTTATTAACTGCAAAGACTGAAAATAATATACTTTGAATGCAGTATATGACATTTTGACATATTTATAAATAGGGCACTACCAAATTCATGGTCCATTTTGGCCAATTTCATGGTCAGAGGATTTTTAAAATTGTAAATGTCATGATTTCAGCTATTTAAATCTGAAATGTCACAATGTTATAATTGTAGGGGTCCTGACCTAAAAAGAAGTTGGGGGGGGGGGAGGATTGCAAGGTTATTGTAGGGATGGGGGGTGGTACTGCTACCCCTTACTTCTGCGCTGCTGGTGACAGCACTGCCTTCAGAGCTGGGCAGCTGGAGAGTAGTGGCTGCTGGCCAGAAGCCTAGCTCTGAAGGCAGAGGCACCGCCAGCTGCAGCACAGAAGTAAGGATGGCATGGTATGGTATTGCCACCATTACTTCTGTGCTGCTGCCTGCAGAGCTGGGCCCTCAATCGACAGCTGCCACTGTCTGGCTGTCCAGCTCTGAAGGCAGCACAGAAGTAAGGATGACAATACCACAACCCCCCTAAAAAAAACCTTCTGACCCATCTGCAACTCCCTTTTGTTTGAGGACCCCCAATTTGAGAAATACTGGTCTCCCCTGTGAAATCTGTATAGTATAAGGTAAAAGCACACATAGGACCAGATTTCACAGTCTGTGAAGTGTTTTTCATGGCCACGAATTTGGTAGGGCCCTATTTATAAAGCTGGAGTTCATCTCAAAAGTTAAATATGGTGTTCCTCATGATTCCACTGTAATTTAAAAGCTGCACCCTTTAACTCATTCAAAATATTAATGCAGCATATTTTTAAATAATATTTTAATAACTTATAGGAAGTTTAGGCTTCAGCATAGTTGTTACTAATACATTTATTTTAAAAATTGAATTTAATTAAACTACAAATAAAATCTGATATAAAAAGTTTTTACTTAAATCTATAGATATAAAAACATCATCAATTTTTATCCACCCTGGCCTCCATGGTGTACTCTAAAACAGTGTTTCTCAACAACCAGTGTGTGGACTGGTGCTGGTCCCTGAGATCTCCCTCACACAGTTTAGGAAGGCAGCAAGCCGTTCCCTGGTATAAAAAAAAGGTTGAGAAACGCTGCTCTAGAAGATGAGCCAGAAATTCTTTTGTCAGAATATGGCAGATATTCTTGTTATGGAGAAGGATCTTTAATCTTCAGTCACTGTCATGTAATGTTCTTGTGAAATTAAATCACTGTATATGACTTAGATCTGGTCTTCCTCTATTTCTCTCTCATTCATCTGAAAACCATTGTAATGTTTGTGGGCAGTATGTTAGGGAGTGGTTGGGGACCATGTGTCAGTTGCTGTTGACAGTAGGAGATCAGTACTTTGCCATGACCCCTTGGAGGTAAAAGAATAGCCCCCACCCCCTTCTGATAAGGAGCTCTGGAAGCAGCTGGGTTCATGAGTTTTGGGATCATAACCAAGTAGTTAATTTTTAGTTATAGATGGGAGAAGGCAGGTAAAGAGGAGTGATAATGGCTGGACCATAATACATGTTTAAAGGCTATTGTCTCCCTGCTCTCCACTGGAGATTAGGTCTGTGTACTTTCTAACTCATCCCTAGGCCAGGAATTTCATTCTGTAAGGTCTCAAGGAGTCTTTGTAAAACAAATAATCAAGGTATGGCAGGTAAATGTGTCTTGCTGGAAAATATTAGTTCTTGGAGTGATGGTCCCTATGTAGATTCCAAACGTGGATGCACATGTGTGCCATGCACCGGAGACAGAAGATTTCATAGCAGTGGCCGTTGACCTGCACACATCATGCATCGCCTCATGCTCCCGTATGAGGTTATAATAGGCCCCTCTTACCACCACATGGCTGGAGTCGGAATCCCTGAGGGTGCCTCAGCTCCCAAGCTTCCCTGAATGGAGCATAAGGAGAAGCACAAACAGAACCTGCTGGTGCAAGCGCCATCTCTGATCCCAGCACTGGTGTGCCAGCTGCCTGCAGCACCTGGACTCTTGGGCACTCCTTGATGAGGGCCACCTGGTGGCTAAGGTGGGTCTTCAGTCCTCCATGGGTGCAGCTTACATGGTTTCCTGCTCATTTGCTACTCGAGCAGTGGTGCAATCCTGGGTGCAATCCTCTGGGCTCCCCAAATAGGTCCAGACCACTGTAAAGGACCTGCCCTTTCATAGAATCATAGAATCTCAGTGTTGGAAGGGACCTCAGGAGGTCATCTAGTCCAACCCCCCCTGCTCAAAGCAGGACCAAACCCAACTAAATCATCCCAGCCAGGGCTTTGTCAAGCCTGACCTTAAAAACCTCTAAGGAAGGAGATTCCACTACTTCCCTAGGTAACCCATTCCAGTTCTTCACCACCCTACTAGTGAAAAAGTTTTTCCTAATATCCAACCTAAACCTCCCCCCCTGCAACTTGAGACCATTACTCCTTGTTCTGTCATCTTCTACCACTGAGAACAGTCTAGATCCATCCTCTTTGGAACCCCCTTTCAGGTAGTTGAAAGCAGCTATCAAATCCCCCCTCATTCTTCTCTTCTGCAGACTAAACAATCCCAGTTCCCTCAGTCTCTCCTCATAAGTCATGTGCTCCAGCCCCCAAATCATTTTTGTTGCCCTCCGCTGGACTCTCTCCAATTTATCCACATCCTTCTTGTAGTGTGGGGCCCAAAACTGGACACAGTACTCCAAATGAGGCCTCACCAGTGCTGAGTAGAGGGGAATGATCACATCCCTCGATCTGCTGGAAATGCCCCTACTTATACAACCCAAAATGCCATTAGCCTTCTTGGCAACAAGGACACACTGTTGACTCATATTCAGCTTTTCGTCCACCGTAACCCCTAGGTCCTTTTCTGCAGAACTGCTGCCCAGCCATTCGGTCCCTAGTCTGTAGCAGTGCATGGGATTCTTCCGTCCTAAGTGCAGGACTCTGCACTTGTCCTTGTTGAACCTCATCATATTTCTTTTGGTCCAATCCTCTAATTTGTCTAGGTCCCTCTGTATCCTATCCCTACCCTCCAGCGTATCAACCACTCCTCCCAGTTTAGTGTCATCTGCAAACTTGCTAAGGGTGCAGTCCACACCATCCTCCAGATCGTTAATGAAGATATTGAATAAAACCGGCCCCAGCACCGACCCTTGGGGCACTCCACTTGATACTGGCTGCCAGCTAGACATGGAACCATTGATCACTACCCGTTGAGCCCGACCATCTAGCCAGTTTTCTATGCACCTTACCGTCCATTCATCCAGCCCATACTTCTTTAACTTGCCCAAAAGCTGTTCAGAGAAAAGACTGACAAGTCCTTGTACTCCCTCAAGGACTCCTGCACCACCCTCTGGTCTCTGGACAGCTATACTCCAGCTCCCAAAGGCAGACAGCAACAGCAGCCATTCAGGCCCCCTATTCACTGTATTATCATAGTCAGAAGGAGGCACTATGTCGCCTACAGGGATCCCAAAGACCATGCTACTCCACCTCTGCCACAACCACCTCCTCAGCAGCCGGCCAAGCACCAGTTTTGATATGCATATAGAGAACCGCCACCCTCTCCTGCAGTGCCCTATGTTGTCATCTTTGGGGGCTGCCTTGTTCTATTTGCCTGCAATTGGGGCAAGATCAACACAAACAGTTGGGTATTGGAGGTCATCCACAATGGATACTCCATAGAATTCCTGGCATTTCCACACTGCCAACCCTCACCCTGGATGTCCCCCAGAGATCCCTTCCATCAGAGCACCTTCCAGCACGAAGCTGACGCTCTTCTCCTTAAAGGTGCCATGTAACTGATCCCACCTCCCTACAGCGGACTAGGGTTCTACTTCCCTGACTTCTTCATCCAGAAGAAGGGCAGAGGGCATCACCCTGTACTGGACATCAGAGTGCTCAACACCTTTATTTGAAAGCCCAAATTCTGTATGTCAGTTTATCCCATCCCATCCCTTCCCCGCAGAGCCTGGTTTGCAGCTCTTGACATGAAAATTGCCTATTTCTAAATCAGTATTCACCTGGCCTATCAAAAGTTTCTGTGATTCAGAGTTGGACCTGGCCTCTATCCATTCAGGGTCCTGACTTTTGGCATAGGGATAGCTCCACAAGTCTTCACCATCATAGCTGCGCACACTTACCATCTAGGTTACTCAGTCTTCCCTAACCTGAACAACTGGCTCCTTGTCACGCACTGCTGCTAAACTTTCCTCTTTGCCATCCACACCCTCGCCTCACCTCTCTTGGCATTTGTATCAGCGAGGCGAATTGGTCCTCGTACTTATCCAGACCATTGCCTTCATTGGAGTGTGGCTGGATTCTGCTGCTGCATGTGCCTTCCTTCCAACGAATTGCTTCACAACCCTAATCACGGACCCCTGCTGCAAGCTCCAGACCACCCTCCACCACTCTCTCCCCTTCTTGGCCACATGACGGCATGTACCTCAGTGACACTGCACACCTGCCTCCACATGCGTTGCTTGCAACTCTGGCTCCTCTCCATCTACCAACCAAACACAGACCAGCTAGACAACAAAGTCCTGATCCTATGGCAAGTGTTGGCATCCTTCATTGGTGGACCGACCCTTCCGAGGTCCTGATTGGTGCCCCCTTCGTCCCTCCCACACCATGAGCCACTATCACAACAGATGCCTCCCTGGCATGTTGGAGAGCTCACCTGGGTTGTCATACGCGCAGGGCGTGTGGATGCCTTAAGAGGCCAGGATATGCACATTAACAGTGGTTTATCCTCCCCCCTAATGTTTGACATTTCTGTATTCACACACTCTACCATAGTCTGCTTCTTAAGGGGCCTGCTCCACACCTTCCCCCCCCCCCCCCAGTCAAAAATCCCACATTCTCATGGGACCTTTAATTTCAGTCTCGCCGCTCTCACAAAAGCACCCCTCGAACCCATGGCAACATCCTCATTTTCACGTATCTCCCTGAAAGTAAGCTTAGTGGTCATTACCTCAGCTAGATGGGTCAGTGAACAAGCAGCCATGATGCCTGAGCCCCCATACACCATATTCCACAAAGACAGTGTCCTTGGGTTTACACCCTAAGGTGGTGTCTGAGTTCCACATCAATCAGTGTATGCACCTCCCAGTTTTCTACCCCAAACCTCCTGCCTCCATTGCCAATAGACTCCCTCGACGTCCGACGTGCGCTGGCATTCTATCTGTAATGAACCTGGGACTTCCATGCCTCATCACAACTCTTTGTAGCGATTGTCAAACGATGCAAGGGCCATGTCCTCTCCTTGCAACGCATTTCTAAATGGGTCTCCGGGTGCATCTGTGAATGCTACACGTTCAGCAACATGAGGCCACCTGATGTCATCATGGTGCACTCTACCTGGGCTCAAGCAACTATGTCAACCTGCCTCGTTGATGTCTCCTGGCAACATGGTACTCTGTACCTTCATGTCATATGACGCCATCGCCCACAGGGCAGTAGCAGATGCAGCAGTAGGCCAACCTGTACTACAGCCAACACTTTTGACCACATCACTGCTTGCTACTCATCCACATTTGGAATCTATATAGGGACCATCACTCAAAGAGGAGGTACCAGACATCTTGAAGAACCTCTAGTGACAGGTAAATAACCTCTGCTTCAATTTATCTTTAAAGAAAAGAATGTCTGTACAACTATTTACCATTTGTTTACTGGTTCAGATAAGTTGCTAACAATGTGCTTAATATAAGCATCAGCATTTTGGAAGCTGTTGTAATTGTCTTGTGAATTTGTGCTCTATAGGTGATAAAAAGAATGATAAAGTGCTGTTCTTTGCTCAACTGCCACACCCAGGTAAGCATGTATTCAGGTGCAAGTTTAAATAAGGACTTTTTTTTTTAAACAGTTGATTTTAAGTCCAAACTCTCTTTAAAAGAAAAAAAATAAAATCTGGTTTTAAAAATGTAGAAGTTTTGTTTATGTAAACATTCCCTGGCGGAGTTGGGAAATGAATCAAAATATTGTGATGATGCTTCAGAACCAGCCAACGAAATTTTAGATCGGAACTCACTCACTCAATACATTAGTTGAGCGTCTCATATTTTTAATCTTAAAATATTCATTTCCTTGCAATCTCTTCTCTTCCCCATGCCCCCTTCAGCTTTAATGCCCAGTCTAGCAGCTGGGGAATGTAATGGGATTTGTATTATGGGGGCACATCCTTGCCAGGGCTGAGGTCAGACTCTGCTCAACCTAATAACCACACAGGGCAGTCTAGAGATCAGTGGGCTGAGCAGGAATTCTAACAGGGCTGCACCCAAAAGTATTTGGATCCCTGTTGCTGAAAGAAAAAAAACTGTCAGCTAGAATGAACCCACCCTCTGGAAAAGTAAGTTAGGATTAATCAACTCTGAAAAGATCAATGGCATGTCACTTTCTGTCTCCTCTTCCCTCCCCCCCATGAGTTCCTTTTACCCTTCCCAGAGGACTTCATGACTTGCAAGCATTTTTTTTTTAAATCTGCACCTAATCAGTATATCTCTTGGAGTTACACCAAGCTATTATTCTGGTGGGGTGGAATAGAAGACTAAAAATAGAGAATTGTTAGCAGGTCTGACTGACCTTTTCCCTCCTGCATGGTGTACTGTCGCCTCTGCAGTCTGCTGATATTACTCAGGCTTGAAAGGCTGTATTATGCCCTTAATTGGAGCAAAAGCTAACTCATAAAGCTTAATTTACTGTCCTTGTCTCTGATATTTTGATTCATTCTGCAAACACTAAGTTTAGACTACTGAGAAGCCATTTACTATGAAAACTAGATGTAATTATTAAATTTCCCACATAGTGGAGAAACATTTGTCCAGTATTTCAGCATGAAAAGAGACAAGCTTTAAGGAAATAAATTAGTCTTTCTCCCTACAGGTAGCAATTTTATGTCAGTTCCTCAGAGAAATAGACTATAAAACAGCATTTAAGGCACTGCAGGAACAAAACAGGTAAACATATTTATGTTTAAAATTAAAATTATGTATGTATTCCATGAATTAATTGATATTCTCTTTCAGCCATGATGCTATGGACTCTTACTATGACTACATCTGGGATGTTACCATTTTGGAATACTTGACATGTATCCTTTCATTAGAAAGAGTTATAGAAAAAGCAGCTTGTGGGGTCATGTTGAAAAACCAACACAAAGCTTAAGTGTAGTGACAGTTGAGTTGCTGGTAAGTTTCATGCTAGAACATGTAGATGTAAATAGGTTACTCCTAAGGCAATTCTGGGCTTAAAACTTATGTATACAATTTTAAAAAATTGTGTACATAATTCTGCAAATTTTGTCAATAAATAAATGTGGCTCTAGCATGGCAGGGGGGAGCATAGGCCACTTGTTGCATTGAGGTGGGAGATCACCCTGAAGCCCCCAGCTCCCCTGGTTACAGGGACTCTGCAGTAAGGCTGCACCTGACCCAGTACAAGGGCTGGGCCTGCTCCCAAAAACCCCTAGGACCTGCCCCCTCTGTACCAGGTGTGGGGTGAGGTGTTTTTTGTGTGGGGCAGTCTGGATGCACAGGGGCTTAGTGGAGGGTTCTGGGTGCAGGGACTCTACAGCGGATCCAGGTGATGGTGGTTGGGGTGTGTTGGAGGGGGGCCTAGATGTACAGGAGTAGGGTTTGTCAGGGTGAAGGTTTGATGGGGAGCCCCAGCTGCTGCTGAGAGGATGGGCTCCTATTTCCCCCATTCCCCTTTTCTTCTCCATCCCCTTCATCTCACTCTTCCTTTCTTTTCTCCCCCCCTGCCCCCGCCCCCCTTCCTAGCTTGACTGTGGTCACTCTTGCACAGAGAACAGGCAGGCTCCCAGGACACAGAATGGAAACATGACTGGCCCTAGAACCCATGTGGTGCTGTTCAGCTACAGTGTCTCTGGAGCCCAGATGCAGCCTCCTTAAGTTGGGCAGCTCTGTGCTTGCAGAAATGGGGGGCAGGGAGAAGAGACAGTGGCTTGTAACCCTGTGTGCCCCTCCTCCCATGCTTCACCTCTGTTTGGAGGGGGCAGTTCTCCAAAACACTGCACCCATGGTTGCCCCCCAAATGGCTTCCCTGTTTTCTGCAGGGAAGCACAGGCAGTGGGCTGTTTTGTGTAGTCATGCAAAGTCCCCCCGCCCCAGGAGTAACAAGTGTAGCAGTCCTATTGCCTTGGGCAAGTTGTCTAGGTCTGCTGGGGTTGAAAGGAGGAGTATCTATACTACTACTGCTTGCTGGCACAGCCTGTGTAGAGCTTTTGACCTGACTCGAACTTGGGTAGAAAAGTAGGTTTAGTGTCCAATTCTATGACTTGCTCAGCCAATACCAGAATAGTTATTGCTCAGGAAATACTATGCAAGTGTCTTGCATTTTAGATAATGGCTCATTTTTAGTTGCTACATTACACACAAATACTTTCCTTGACTCTTGTTCAGATCTCCATCATAAAAGAGGAGAAACAGACAAGAGGCAAATAGCAGTAAGTTAAAGAAGGGGAGGGGTGTGGTGCTAGGGATTTGTTAGCTTTGAATTACATTTTACAGTTTTGCTCAGTCCTCCACAGCTGTAACTATGAAGGTGAGTGTTGATGTGAACTCTGGAATAAGCTTTCACTTTATAAAGTGAAATGCTCTTAAGGCAGCAACTGTCTTGTAACTAATAACCTTATTGTTCACTTGTATTACAAAAATTCTTGTTTTTTGTACTTCAAGATTAAAGCTATTGGCCAGACAGAGCTGAATGCTAGCAATCCAGAGGAAGTATTGCAACTTGCTGCACAGAGACGAAAAAAGAAATTTCTTCAAGCAATGGCAAAACTTTACTTTTAAACATTCCTATAAATGCTGGTGTAGAGTGGAAAATTTCACTTTATTTAACATGTGTTGAGTATTTGAAATTTTTATACAATACATATTTACAAGCATATTGTGTTTTTTTTAAAATGATGAAATATTAAAACCCATTATCTTACAAAATTGTACAGAAGATCTGGAATACTAACTTAAGTAATGCTTTTTTTTTAAATCAATTTGAAGGAATGAGTTCAAGCTTCAGTTAAGTTAACTAGTAGAGAATGCTGAGTTTAGGTACATTAGAGAGGCTACTACTTATTGTGATGGTGTGTGCTCAGAATAAGCACTACTCACACATTGCCAGCAAGAGTCTTGCTTTGAGTTCTATAAAATTTTGATACTCTGCCCTACTGAAGCATGTAATTCCTATGTTCAAAAAGATGCTCCTTGCTGGAGCAGCTACTCATGGCAGGAGCAGAGGTAGTGAATAGAGTGGTAGTTAATGCTGTTTTAAACATTGATACCTGCACAGTATGGGGGTATTAAAGTACTGCTTCCACTTTAAGTGGCTGTAGACTTCTTGCAGTCAAGGTGTGCCTCTTGCTAAGAGCTCTGGATTTAAAAGGGGCCATGTCTAGATCTTTATGTAGATGATTTTTTCCCTTCAATTACTTTTCCAGTTAAATTACTTCAGCAGCAAATTGTTACTTTTACCTGAGGTCAAACTTAGCACTTAAAACAAGATCAGGTTAGCACCTCTTCAGTAGCCCTCCCGCCACAGCAATCTGTCACTTTAGTGAGGCCTTGTCTAGATTGAGGATTTAATCTAGCCCTACCCCTCTAAAGATGCTATTTTGGCCTTAGAAGCTCATCTGGGCTTCAAATAGTAATTCCCCTTGCACCAACATCAAGGTAGGTAGGCAAAGCTGTTAAGTGCAGTCAGATTAAATTTCCAACTCAAACATAGCCTTCAACTTTATATTGCAAGTACCCCACAAACCAGGAATAAGTGGCATGGGTACACGTGACATCAGCATTGTTGGGTTTTTTTGGTTGAACTCTGATTTAAAAGGTGACCATACCAAGAAAAGTCACTAGGGTATTAGGGAATTTGTGTACACTACTGCTTTAAGGAGCAACACATAGCTTTGTTTCTCCTGCCATCCAACAAACTGGTGTATGGCTCTGCTTCATTAATGATGTTTTAAAACAAGTTCTTAAAATCCATAATAAATTCATAATTTAAAGATTGGTTAAATTAATATTCCTACCATAGCAGAGATTAAAAGCAGAAGGGACCAAATGATCTAGTCTAACCCCCTGCATAACCAAGGGAGGGATGAGTGTTGTGTAACAATTCTGATGTCTGCACCAGGCCAAGCTATCCATTATTCAGTTAGGCTGTGAGGCAGAAAGACATGTCAAAGTGTTCAAGGATTAGACTGAGTCCTTGCTTTTAGGGTAGCGCTGTACTGAAGCAGTGTCCTGCTTTGGAGTTTCTACCACTGAGTGTTCATTGCATCTGTCTTGTCAGTGGTTTCCATACTTTCACTTTTTCTCTGTGCTTCTGGGGGGTGTTATTATTCCTCCTATACACCCTGGCGATAACTGTCCTGGTGCTGTTAGAGCTACTCCACAATTCACTTCATCCTATGTAAATTGGAGGGGGGAAAAAAAGCCATGTTAAAGTGGATTTCACTTCTTCACTGTATAAGCGTTAGCCTTGAACTAAGCACATCTTCCAGTGAGGTGCTACAGTTACTACTATATTTAAATATCCCAGATATCCTTTGGTCTAGTTTAAGTTGAATTTCCTTAAGATAGTCTTTTAGTCCTTACCTTCTTAATAGGGGATTAGAAAGGAGAAGGAATTGAAGATAAATTTAGGTATCGCAAGTGCTTGAGCACCTCAACCTACCTTGAGAGACTTTGACAATTTGAATACAATGACCCATGTGTACTCTTACGACTTCACGTACAAGTAAAATGCAATTACAATTATGGGAGTAGGTATACGTCTGTTTGCAGAAGGAAACATCACCATGTCCTTAAGTGGTTGGCAAAGCACATGAGTGTTTTAATCTGACTATATCTGTGCTAGGACCATTTTACTAGAATACTGAATTTGGTTAAGTTGCATATTGTAGCAGTATAGTAAATTTCACTCACATGCACACACCTCCATTACTGAAATTTACTGGTATAGTTTAAGTGCAATCTTATCAATGGGACATGTGGCACAGCTAGGCCTGTCAGGGTCAAGGGTATGAAGACATGTAAAAATCAACAGAACTGTCTATAGTAAACACCTGGCCCTACTATCAACACTACTTAAAAAAAAATAGATAACATTGTTAGCAACTCTGCCTGCAGGAGAGTGACAAGGTCCATACAACATCTCTTAATGAAATGTGCCACATTATAGCCAGGTGGGAGATAGACAGTCATGGGCCCTAGCTATTTTGTGCCTCCCAGCAGCCTAGGGTTGTCTTCCTGCTGCTAGTTCAGCATCCTTTTGCAGGGGCAGACATACTCCATCATTGTTTGTGTAGACAGCCTGGCCTATCATCCTTCCCCCAGCACCTGACAGCCCTTGCTACATATATGGATGTGGAGTAACTAGCTGTTCTTCTTCGAGTGATTGCTCCAATGCATTCCAGTTAGGTGTGCGCGCCGCGCGTGCACAGCTTCTCCGGAACTTTTTTCCCTAGCAACCCCGGCGGGCCGGCTGGCGCCCCCTGGAGTGGCGCCGCTATGGCGCTAAGTATATACCCCAGCCGGCCCGTCCGCTCCTCAGTTCCTTCTTGCCGCCCGTGACGGTAGTTGGAACTGTGGAGTGCTTGATAGCTCTTCACGTCCCTAGCTTTCTCTAGTTCATTGTTGTTCATAGTTAGCATAGTTAGTTATAGTTGTTAAGTTAGCATAGTTAGTGTTAGATAGATAGGCAAAAAAAGGGGGAACCCCCCCTTTTTTAGCCTTAGCCGGTGCGGGCTCATGCCCAAAGCACCGGGCTTTAAGCCCTGCACGGGGTGCCAGAAACCGATGCCCATAGGAGACCCGCACGACGCGTGTCTCCGCTGTTTGGGCGAAGGGCACCGAACTGACAAGTGCCAGATCTGTTTGAAATTCAAACCGCTGACCCGCAAGGATCGAGATAGCCGCTTGAAACAGATCCTCATGGAGGAGTCCCTCCAACCACCGGCACCGCCCGCGCCGCCTCCGCGGCCTCCTCCCGTGCAGGACACACCGCCGGCACCGACTGCGGCACCGCCGGCGAAGAAAGCGGTTGCGAAGACTCGGCACCGCTCGCTCTCGCCCGCCAAGAAACAAAGACTGGCGAAGGCTCTGGCTCAGGCTCGCGTGCAGGACTCCGCCAAGGCGACTCCGCAGCCTGCAGCCCCTGTGGTGCCTCTGCACAAACAGTGCACTGCACCTGTGACTCCGGCGCCGCAAGGGCCGTCGAGTCTGGCGCCGCCTCGCTCCCCGGTGCCGTCCGTGGTCGAGCCTCGGCGACCGTCGACGCTGGAGACGTTTGCCTCCACGCGAGAGCTGATACAGCTCATAGAGGCTCCAGGCCTCCGGCCCCCGGCACTGCCAACGCGGGCGGTCGTCTCCAGGGGTAAACCGGCAGCAATGGTCCGGCCACCCTCCCTGGAATCAAGGCGTGGACGTCGGACACGGTCCCGGTCTCGTTCCCGCACCGTCGACAGCTTGCCGTCCCGCCGATCGCAGTCCCGGCACCGCACTCCATCGCGGCACCGATCGCAGTCTGCCCGTCGGTCGAAGTCCCGGTACCGCTCCACTTCGCGGTACCGGTCGCACTCCCGACGTCGCACCAGATCGCGGTCGCCACCATATCGGCATCGACGGTCTCAGTCCCGGCACCGTTCCCGGCACCGCGACTCCCGCGGACGCTCCAGACGTCGTGGTTCGCGCTCTCGGTCGAGCTCCCGGCACCGCGATGGCCATGGTCGGTCTCGGCATCGGAGATCTTACTCCCGGTCGAGCTCCCGGCACCGGTCCGGCCCCCGGCACCGATCGCGGTCCCAGCACCGGTCGAGCTCCCGGCGCCGTGGAGAGAGTCGAGCGCGGTCGCCTTCCCGGCGGCGAGAGGAAGAGCAGCCCTCGGCGGTGTGCCCTGGACCCTCATTGGCACCTCCCTGGCCTTCCCGCCCTGAGTCGGTCGCCTCCGGCGTAGAAGCCTATGGGCTCCCGCCTCCGACACCACCAGCCCAGCCTAGCGGGGCCCAGCAGTGGGGTTTTTGGGTCCCATGGGCGCACTATGAGTCGGACGCTCTGCCCGTTCCACCGAGGCCTCCAGGGGCCCACCGCAGAGTCCCAGAGGCATCGATATCTCGTCCACCGCCATCCCCACCACCAGCCATTCCGGTGGCGCCAGAGGGCCCCTCCGAACCTCCAGCCCACCACGCAGTGGACCCCTCTTCGGCTGAGGTCGTTCAGGAGTTATCCTCCTCATCCTCTCCCGATGAGGCAGTGGCCGGCACGGCATCAAGGGAGCCGCCCCCCGTTGATGCCAAGGCGCATCAGGACCTACTCCGCCGTGTGGCGACGGCTATGGACCTCCCTGTAGAGGAGGTAAAGGAGGACGAGGACCCCATCACGAACGTAGTGGGGTCAGACTTGCCGGTCCGGGTTGCGTTACCTTTTGTGCGCACGGTCCAAAAGAACGCCGCCACCATTTGGCAAACGCCCGCTTCCGTGCCCCCCACAGCCAGGGGCGTGGAAAGAAAGTACTCAGTCCCTCCCACGGGCTATGAGTACTTGTATGTGCATCCAACTCCGGACTCCCTGGTGGTACAGTCAGTTAACGATAGGGAAGTCAAAAGAGGCACGTCGGATGGACCTTCTCGGCCGAAAGGTCTATTCTGCAGGGGGCCTGCAGATGAGAATTGGTAACCAGCTGGTCCTCCTGGCCAGATACGTGTTCGACATACTCACGTCCCTGGCCAAGTTCACTGACCATCCCGCCAGGACTTCACCACAATGTTGGAGGAAGGGAGGCGATCCTCTCGCTCCTCCATTACGGCCGGCCTCGACGCGGCGGACTCAGGGGCACGGACCTTAGCAACAGGGGTCACGCTGCGACGCATCGCCTGGCTTCAATCTTCCACCCTGCCTCCAGAAGTCCAGTTTACTCTCCAGGACTTGCCCTTTGACACCAAGGGCTTGTTCTCGGAAAAGACGGATTCGCGGATCCAATCGCTAAAGGACGGCCGGGTGGCGATCCGTACACTCGGTATGCATACGCCGGTGACGCAGCGCAGGCCATTCCGCCCGCAACCCTCCCGCTATCAGTCGCGGTACCGACCCTACCCGGCTCGGCGACCGGCCCAAAATCGCCGTCGCCCGTCGGGCAACCGCCGAAACCAGGGCCAGGCCACTTCCAAAGCCCCACAGGGGGCGAAGCAACCCTTTTGATGGGACGCACGAGGGCTGCACATCACTCTCCCCTCCGGATCCTCCCCGTTTATTTCACAACCGCCTCTCCCGTTTTTTCTTGGAGTGGTCCCGAGTAACGTCGGACAGCTGGGTGCTCAGCACGGTCTACTCGGGATACCGTCTTCAGTTTGTTTCGCCCCCTCCCTCCCACCCACCTTCCCTGTCCCTCTTCAGGGACCCCTCTCACGAGCAAGTCCTCATACAAGAGGTCCAGACTCTGTTGAGCGTGGGTGCCATAGAGGAGGTGCCTCCCGCCAGGTGGGGCAGGGGATTTTACTCCAGGTATTTCCTCATCCCCAAGGCGAAAGGCGGGCTCCGTCCTATCCTGGACCTTTGCGGGCTGAACAGATACCTACTCAAACCCAAGTTCCGCATGGTCACCTTGGGGACCATCATTCCCTCCCTGGATCCGGGAGACTGGTTTGCGGCCCTCGACATGAAGGACGCCTACTTCCATGTCGCTATCTACCCCCCTCATCGGCGCTACCTTCGGTTTGTGGTCAACGACGCCCACTACCAGTTCGCCGTGTTGCCCTTCGGCCTTTCGACCGCCCCCAGAGTATTCACCAAATGCATGGCGGTCGTCGCCGCAGCACTGCGACGGAACCGGATACACGTTTACCCGTATCTGGACGACTGGCTGATTCACGGTCTGTCCAGGCAACTCGTGGAGAGTCAGATAGTAGAGGTCCTGGCTCTCTTTCGGCGCCTCGGTCTTCTCGTCAACACCGAGAAGTCAACTTTGATTCCGACGCAGCGAGTCGAATTCATTGGGGCGGTCCTCGATTCCACGATGGCCAGAGCCTGTCTCCCTCGCGCTCGACACCAGACGCTGGTCTCCACCATCCGAAACCTCGTCAATTTCCCGACTACGACGGTGCGGTCATGCCTCCGCCTCCTGGGCCACATGGCATCGTGTACGTACGTCACCGCGTACGCACGACTTCACCTTCGTCCGTTTCAGTCCTGGCTCGCGACGGTGTACTGCCCGCATCGCGACGCCATCGACATGGTGGTCACAGTCAACAGGACGGCTCTCGACTCCCTCCGCTGGTGGCTCGACCCGGAGGTCGTGTGCGCCGGAGTCCCGTTCCACCCTCCTCGGCCATCGGCAACGTTGACCACGGACGCCTCTGCGCTCGGTTGGGGCGCTCACCTGGGAGACCTCCACACTCAAGGCCTCTGGTCAGCGAGCGAGCTCACACTCCACATCAATGTCCGCGAGCTCCGAGCGATCCGCTTTGCATGTCACACCTTTCGGACCGACCTACAAGGCCGCTGTGTGACAGTGTTCACGGACAACACAACAGCAATGTTCTACGTGAACAAGCAGGGCGGAGCCCGCTCGTCCCCCCTCTGCAAGGAAGCGATCCTCCTGTGGGACTTCTGCATGACCCACTCCATTCACCTGGAAGCGTCCTTTCTTCCGGGAGTGCAGAACACGCTGGCCGACCATCTCAGCAGGTCGTTTCTCTCCCACGAGTGGTCCCTCCGTCCCGACGTTGCTCACACGATCTTCCGGAGGTGGGGGTTTCCCCGGGTCGACCTCTTCGCCTCCAAGGCGAACAGGAAGTGTCTCCAGTTCTGCTCGTTCCGGGGGCACTCGCCAGGCTCTCTGTCGGACGCTTTCCTGTATCAGTGGCAGACTCACCTCCTCTATGCCTTCCCTCCGTTTCCGCTCGTCCACAGAGTGCTCCAGAAGCTTCGGAGGGATCGAGCCACCATGATACTAGTGGCTCCAGCCTGGCCGAGGCAGCATTGGTACACCCTGCTGCTCGAGCTCTCCGTTCGGGAGCCCATTACCCTCCCTTTGTGGCCGGACCTCATCACACAGGACTTCGGCAAACTCCTCCATCCGAACGTGCAGTCCCTCCATCTTACAGCCTGGTACCTGCGTGGTTGACCCACGCAGAGAGGGACTGTTCGGCGGCCGTGCAGCAAGTCCTGCTTGAAAGCAGAAAGCCTTCCACTCGTACCACCTACATGGCGAAATGGAAGAGGTTCGCGCTCTGGTGTGACCAGCAAGGGCTCAACCCATTCGTGGTACCTGTCTCTACCATCCTAGACTACCTATGGTACCTTAAGGAGCAGGGTCTGGCGGTTTCCTCCTTGCGGGTCCACCTCGCATCGGTGTCCGCCTTTCGTCCGTCAGTAGAGGGTCGAGCCATCTTTTCCAATCCGATGGTCACACGCTTCCTGAAGGGCCTCGACCGCTTATACCCGCCAGTGCGTCGCCCTGCCCCGACCTGGGACTTGAACCTCGTCCTGGCCAGGCTCATGCGTCCACCATTCGAGCCCATGGCCACGTGTTCTCTCCTCTACCTCTCCTATAAAACGGCCTTCCTGGTTGCCATAACATCGGCAAGGAGAGTCTCGGAGCTCCGAGCGTTGACGGTGGGCCCCCCCTACACCGTCTTTCACGCGGATAAGGTGCAGCTTCGTCCTCACCCAGCCTTCCTACCAAAGGTGGTCTCGGCCTTCCACCTTAATCAGGACATCTTTCTCCCGGTCTTCTTCCCGAAGCCCCATGCTTCGCCCCGGGAACAACAGCTCCACACCCTCGACGTCCGTAGGGCGCTGGCGTTTTACATCGACCGGACAAGGTCCTTCCGGCGTTCCACGCAGCTCTTCATCGCAGTCGCTGATCGCATGAAAGGCGAGCCGGTCTCTACCCAGCGCATTTCCTCCTGGGTGACTCAATGCATCAGGTCATGCTACGAGCTGGCTCACGTGACACCATGCCGACTCACCGCTCATTCTGCGAGAGCGCACGCCTCGTCAGTCGCCTTCCTGAGCCATGTCCCCATCCAGGACATCTGCAGAGCGGCCACCTGGTCTTCGGTCCACACCTTCGCCTCCCACTACGCATTGGTGCACCAGTCTCGAGAGGATGCAGCCTTTGGCTCTGCGGTATTACATTCCGCCACGTCTCACTCCGACCCCACCGCCTAGGTCAGGCTTGGGATTCACCTAACTGGAATGCATTGGAGTAATCACTCGAAGAAGAAAGGACGGTTACTCACCTGTAGTAACTGTTGTTCTTCGAGATGTGTTGCTCCAATCCATTCCAGACCCGCCCTCCTTCCCCACTGTCGGAGTAGCCGGCAAGAAGGAACTGAGGAGCGGACGGGCCGGCTGGGGTATATACTTAGCGCCATAGCGGCGCCACTCCAGGGGGCGCCAGCCGGCCCGCCGGGGTTGCTAGGGAAAAAAGTTCCGGAGAAGCCGTGCACGCGCGGCGCGCACACCTAACTGGAATGGATTGGAGCAACACATCTCGAAGAACAACAGTTACTACAGGTGAGTAACCGTCCTTTTATCTTCCAGGTACTTTACCTACCTCATGCATGTTTTCCCTATGTTACAGTGAGACAAGCAAGGTTTGATGACAGGGGAAAGGGGCGGGGGGGGAGAAGAGTCAGACAACCATGGTACTTGCCTCTAGTCAGCTAGACCAGTGTTTTTCGACCTGTGGTCTACAGACCCCTAGCAGTCCCCTAACTAAGATTTTTCAAAGGGGACCACTCATCTATTTGAAATGTAAGGGTCTGCAAATGAAAAAAAGGTTGAAAACCACTGAGCTAAACCAATGAGTATGTGCGCACAGAGCTTTAGGAACTGTATTATTCTCCACCCGTTGTAAGCTTAGGCATCATACAAATCAGTGTTTGATTACAGACAAACACCACCAAGTAAGGCCATACCAGCATGTCCAAGTAGTTTGTGTGGGTTTGGATATTATGTTTGTCTTCCACTGCAACCTTCTTAAAACTCTTCAATTTCACAGGGGCTTTTCTTGCCACCCTAACAAAAGGATCCATCCACGCTACACATTCTGAAATGCTGTTCCAATCTAAACCTAAGGAGAAAATATCAGGTTTAGGCATCTAAACCTTAGTTGTGTATCCATCCTCTACGAGCATTCTAACATGGTAAATGAGAGGATAAATTAGTTTGTTTCCACTTTCCTGTGATTTGTGCATATCTTTATTGATACAGTACTGGCTGCAGGTTTAAAAGTAGATTTAAAAAAAAAAAAGTTACCTCGAATTACTTGTTTGCATCCTGCACTATCACATAGCAGACAAAGTTTTGTCCTATAATCCCAGTGAATTAAGATAAACATTTAGTTTTACTCAAGGCCCAAACCATAGTTAATGGCTATCAAAAAGCCGTGTGCTTATTAAAGCAGCTATGACATGTTGCCTTATTTAGCTTATGAACAATAATCACACTCCTAAACATCCCCCCACCCCTCCCAAAAGGCTCAACCCCTTTCCACTTGCCTTCAGTAATAGACTAGATGTGGAATCAGCAACCCTGGACATGGTAAGAACTCCTGCTCTGTGCAGCTCTTTATAGAAGAGCATCACAGGGAAGGTACAAGATCTGATCAGTTTCATGCTCTTGCTCTTTTATTAGAGGGGTAGCAGAAAATGGGAAAGTAGTTAAAATCCAGTAGAAAAATCTGACAAAAAAAAGTGAGGCAGTCCTGTAGTATTCCACTTTCCTCAATATTTGCCAGTGTCTGGTACCTTACATTATACAGAGGGGTAAGTTGACACCTCTAAAAGTTAGATTAAGCTACTATGGGGAATAACCAGGGTCTCAGCAGAAAATAAGGTGAGTTACTGGCCTAGAACATCTAATTATAAACTTATTTTTATCATTTACTTTACAGCTGGCCTGACAGGAAAAAAAATCTGATTTTAGAGGGGGAAGAAACATTTGTGGTAGCCAACAGTCTACAAAAGTAACAAAATGGGACCCAAATACATCAGTGCTGCAGCTTCTGATTCACTTTTCCTTTATCTATTAATATCACTGTATTAATCTCATGCACAGAGATGGGAGTAATCAGACATCACTGTATCAAAATAATCTTGCTACATTTTTCAAGTTATCCCCTTGCATGAAGATGAATCCCATTATTGACAAAGGCATACCATCTTGTGGGAGTCAACACAAATAAAACCCACATAACACACTCATGTAAGATTAAGTCACCAAAACTCCAACTTTTTAGCATTACCTAAAATTACCGTTTATCCTTTCATATCAACCTATTTCTGCTATGTCCAGCCACTCCTCTTGAAGCAAAGGATTCTGAAGTGGACAGGTTGATAGGAACCACCACAAAAGTTTTTATCCTGGACTGCTGTTGTCAGTCAAGAATGACTGGTTATAAACAAATCATCTTCCCCAGGAAGAACTAGATACAGGCTACTGGAGCCATATCATAAACTAATAGTGATTGCTGTTGAATTTTTAGTTTACAGAGCAGCAGCTACAGAAATAGCAGCAGACCAGGAGCAAAATATTTTGTTATATTTCCAGATACTTCACCTCAGAGGCACAACAATTTTGTGCTTCCAGTGGTTGTGACCCTAACATAGCATGGGGTGCAAATGAATGAGGAATCTGAAAAACAAAATGATCCAAAACTGAATCTATTTTAAATTGATCAAGTTGTGTGGTGGGGGGATTAAGTAAAAAGCATGCTGTTAAAAGCAAGGTAATTTTAAATGACCTCAGGTTCAATTTTTAGAAAGTTTTGCAGTGCTCTAAGCATTTAAGGCACAGGTTGGCAACCTTTCAGAAGTGCTGTGCCGAGTCTTCATTTATTCACTCTAATTTAAGGTTTTGTGTGCCAGTAATACATTTTAATGTTTTTAGGTCTTTCTGTAAGTCTATAATATATAACTAAACTATTGTTGTATGTAATGTAAATAAGGTTTTTAAGATGCTTAAGAAGCTTCCTTTAAAAATTAAATTAAAATGCAGAGCCCCCCGGACCGGTGGCCAAGACCCGGGCAGCGTGAGTGCCACTGAAAATCAGCTTGTGTGCCGCCTCTGGCACACGTGCCATAGGCTGCCTACCCCTCATTAAAGTGATGATATAGGAATGAATTGAAACCACTTAGCCAGCCTTTTTAAGCACTGTCATTGTAAAAGACCACCTTACCTGAAGCTTTTTTAACTACCTCAGCTGAGGTATAGTGCCAGAGTGCAGCAGCAGCCAATGTCCTATACTGGAAGTCCAGAGAACTGACATCTAGAATACATAGGTCTAAAAGCTGTGAAAACAAAGTAATGGTTACAACATTTCTTTTAAGAGAGAGAGTCCCAGGCCCATCATAGGACTAAACCACTAAAAGAGATACAGTGTACAGGCACCATTTATTTCCTCCACACACACAAAAATATTAGAACTTAAAGTCTGAGGGACCCTTCAGTAAACTGGTTTGTTACTCTGTTCTAAATTTGATTATACAGAATCTACAGCTCCAGATGGGTGTTTTGTTTTGGGGATTGGCCTCCTCACAGCTAAGTGTCATCTCAAATGACCCAGCACGAACATGGAAAGTATCCATAATAAATCTATACAATCTTGAAACTGAAATAATTGAATCAAGAAAAAAAAAGTTCTTGGTTCATATTTCCATGTAGTAACCCTTATGCTTCTTATGCTGCTGCTAAGTGTGCACAGAGATAGGTTTAGTGCTCCAAGTGTTTTTTCATACTAAACAGTTCCTTCTTTCTCTTCCAAATAGAGGATGCACCTTAAAAAAAAATTTTTAATTTATATGTAAAGCAACTTAACACAAAACATCCATTCACACCTTTAAATCCTTTGCCACCCATCAAACACTACCTTGTGTAATACTGTAGTCCTGTCCACCTTGGGATCAAGACTTCCTGGCAAGTGTACTGAGCCAGCTGTTGCTAATAGTTATAGCATGGTTTCCTTAATGTGTGCTGGCCCCACTTCCATATCTAGACTATAAAACCATCCTATGGACAATGGAACCCTACCAACAAAAGCTTAGCAAGGAGGGGGAGAGAGGAAGATAGAAGTGTGTGCTATTGGACATTTTTCCTCTTAGAGGCTTAGATCACTGGAACAACAAGTGACCTTATTGCACTTTCTATTTTTTAATTAAAATGGTCACCACCTTCAGGGAACCACTTAGATATTATCATATACAACTCTGCCTTGTTCTTTTAAGCATTAGGCAAGATATTTTTATAAATCTTATTACACTTCTGCCTCGGTCACCAACAGTGGCGTGTTAAGTAGTGTGCACTGACTGAAACAACTACCTACCTGTGCTATTTGAATGAATTTTTCCTGAGAATACTGGGGTAGCAGCACTTTTGGAACATCTTTCAAAGCATCCACTTGGAGATAAAGATTGAGCCAGGAGATGATTGTCACTGGACATAGTTCCCATTTTAAAGCCTGCAGATATTAAAAACATGAGATAATATGTAATTTTTTAAGAACTTAAAGTGCACAACACCTCTTTCCATCCCTCCCATATAAATAATTAAAAAATAAAATAAAGTAATAAAAACCCCACACACCACCCACCAAGTTCTCCACCTCCTTCTCCCCCCCCCCTCCAATCTTTACCCACTCCCCTTTCCCCATTTTCATCTCCACTTAGGTCAGCCAGACCTTTTATCATGCACCTCCATGCCTGAATCACATGCAGGATCCCCTACGATTTCAAGTACACGTGCTCTGGAAATAACTTCTGACTTTTAGAAATAGAGCTAGAACAAGCCTGGATTTCAACAGCCAGAACATCTTTCCCACCCTTTTCCCTCCCTCCCCCCCACCTTCTTCAAAAGATGCCTCACAAACACTGAGCAAGTGGTCTTCATGCAGGATATGCACATAAGAGCTGGGGAGGCAAAACATACATTCCCAAGATGTGCCATGGCCTTGGAACTGGAGCTACAGTAGCTGCAGCCTAGCACAGATTAAAATTTAGTTTTGGAGGATTTCTAGGTTCTCAGCAGAACAAGGATTACCATTTTCCACCCAACTCTTCTGGGAACCTTGGCATGGAGGCATTCCACCTGGCAGATGGCCCAAAGCCAGGGACTCTGGAAGCCCCAACTGCAGGGCAGTCCACCTGGCTAGCTGCTGAGGAACCATAGGTCAGAACTCCAGGTTACCAGTCAGCCTGCAAGGTGTGCTGCTGAGTCTGGCAGGTAACCAGGTTTCAAAATCTGCCTGGTTTCTGACAGAATTTAATCAAAAGGTGACATGGTAGTGCAGAACAATTAGAATTTGATGAAAAATTGTTTCAACAAAATCTTCCGAACAGGTTCTAATACAGTCTTTTAGACTATTTGTATGGGCTACTTCAATAGTTCCTCTCCACTCCCAGCCTGCCATCCTCCAGCCAGGCCTATTGGTGGTTAAAAAAAAAAAAAAAAAAGCAGCCTACACCCACACCCCCTTCCATTACATACAGTTCTTGGGGGTGCACCCTTTCTTTGCAGAAAACAAAAGTAGGACTTAGGTGGCAAAGAGGGGCCCTTAATGGAGACCTCCACCCTAAGGGTGGATGCCAATCTATGAGATTGAAGAATTCAATTCTTCAGAAAGTTAGAAGTGAGGTACTACTTTTTGCCTACAGATGGGGGAAGGACACCAAGAGTGCAGTCATTAAATATAACAAGATGCTAAAATGAAAGGCTCTACTGGGCTATCACTCAACCAGCTAATTAAAATAGTAAGACTGTTACATTACCTTTAATACAATGAGCTCCATTCTTATAATATCATCTTCGCTACAAGCACCATCTGTGACATAGGCAAACTCTTGTAATTTAGGAGCATATATCTCCTTTAAAAAGAAAAAAAAAAAACAAGACCAGAAGGGTTTTTGTATCCTGCAAGAATGCAAACGAGCTGCAGTAGACAGCTGTGAAACTTTTCAGATTTATACACAGAACCATTTTATCAACTCAGTTGAAACAGCTGTACTTCAGCTATTTCTCATGATAGTACAAGCCTTTCATACTGTAAGTGTCCACAAAAAGTAAGCTAGAAACTAGTAGTGAAAAAACCATTAAATATTAATAGAGAAGACGTTATGTATTCCACAGGCCATCACAGGACTTTATTAGAACCAATTTTATGGATAGGGGAGTAATGTTGGCCAGAACAGAATTATTTCTTGCTTATATCACCTTCAGAGTCTAGGATTTTCACCTGCTCAGACAATTCTGAGACCCCCAGTGAAACAACTGTTTAATTCAAACACCATATCACTCCTTGAAGATACATTCTATATACCAATAGCGATATTAACAAATCTTAGTAGATGCAGTTTATACCAGCAAGAGTGCTTTTACCAGTATAAAAAAAAAAGTTTTGTTTTTTAAAAACCAGGTTTAAAGAAACATCAATTTGAAATCTAGCTTATTGCAGCAGTTCAGTAGTTTCAGGTCCTACACCTGTCCCTGTGACCACCTGCCAATTTCTGTGGTATTGGAGGAGGTGGGGGGGAAAATGGTTCTGTCCCCTACTGCTGTGTAGAAGGCCCAGAGAGGAAACTGATGGACTCTTGGATTATGCAGGGGAAACAGAGAAACTGACTACACATAGAAGGCTAAAAGATGCATAAAGTTAAAGAAAATTTCTCTGATCTCAGTTGTTACTTGTAACAATAACAGGTTAACAGTTATCTTTTATGTTGATAATTTCCCTTCAAGAAGCAGTTCAGATATTCCAACCCTAAAAACACCATGCATATAGCCACTTACCTCAAGTTTGGAGGCAATGAATAATGAGGTAATCCCTATTAGCTGAAGCATATTTTTATTGATATTCTTTTGTGTCAACATGAATCTATCAAAAAAATCTTGAGCTAGGTAGAAGGTTTCTCTGTGAAGCATATATACTTCACATACCTATGACAGGACAAAAAACAAAAACAAAACTTAGTTCAGTTTTCTGTTCTATAGCTTGATGTATTTATAATTAGGAAAATGCATTAGTAAATCTGTTTTAACGGTAAAAAACACAATTTTGTCCTTAATGTGAACAAAAATAGTCATGTTTCCAAATGTGTTAGTTTGTTGTGGTTTGCTTTGGAGAAGGGCGGGGGAGGAAATCTGTCCAACACCCAGGGTTAAGCACAACCTGCTAGCAAGTTTTCAAAATATGATACACAAGTCTTAGTTTTAATGACTTAGTCTTAGTTCATCTAAAACAAGATGAAACTATAAACTGATGTTAGTTGTATGCCTGTTTTGCTTTAAAACAAACTGTAAAAAAGGGGAAACTTTTTTAATCCCACCAAAACTCAAGCTTATTTAGGATTCTGCATTTCTCCTCTTAACTTTAGGCAGATTTTAAGTAACTCATTGCCCCCTTAAGATTAAATTTTACAGAAGCCTGATTTAAAAAAAAAAAAAATTTACCAAAATTTCTTTGCAAACAACTTCAAACCACCTGAAACCATAATTCAAGAGGTATGAACTCTTCCACCTACAAATTAATTTCAACTGAGTGCAAAGTCAGTACTTAATTTAAATATCGTCACTAGCTGTTTCATAGTAGAAGAAGGGGCTAAAAACCTGAAATGGTCTGGTTTGTGGGTTTCCCATTTTTATGTTGGGGAAAAAAAAATTACCAGTTGGATCAAATACTGTTTAGTCTATCTAGACTAGGGTAAAGAGTGTGTTATTAGCTAGCTAATATCTAACATCATACCTTTAAATGCTATGCTAGATAAGGCCTTAAACAAAAAAGTAGGGGACAAATCCATCCTGAAGCAAGTGAATGGAATTCCTATAGCATTATCTGTGTCAAATTCAGTAGTGACACTCAGTCTGGTGTTAAGTTACATATCAGGAGGGAAGTGACAAAAAGCTGTGTCTACACTGTGCAGCTTACAGTGGCACAGCTGTGCCTCTAAGCCATGTCACTATAAGGCACACAGTGTAGCCACTCTTTGTTGGCAGAAGAGAGCTCTACTGCCGACAAAATAAAACCCCCCCCCCAATGAGGGGTGGTAGCTTTGTCAGCAGGAGAGGATCTCCCACCAACAGCGCTGTCCACATCTCCAGAAGACAACAGTGAACCAAATTCAGAGGTGGTGAATACACTAATATGTTGGGAGTAAGTGGTGAGATCATGTGATTTGCATCACTGTGATGAGAGTCAGGCTGTACATTTTCCCCCTAAAATTTACTAGTTCCATTGGTGATAGCAACAGTTGGAGTTATAATGTAAATAAGGCATTGGTGGCCACATTTGATGTGGAGCACATTTGAGGTCATGAAATGTACCATGTTTCACAATCTCACACAGATCCGCCAGCAGAGCAGGGACAAGAATTTTGTACTACTGGCAACAGTTAGACATCCCTAAAACAAGAGGTATTATAATACAAGAGCTATGCTCTCCAACCATTTCCAAAATAAATCCAGTCTCAAATAGTTTTGAATGTGGTTTAGCTGCCAATGTGGAGAACAGTTCAAAACAGTTTGACGCTATCAAGGAAGCCATTGCCTCTTTAGGGCACTGCACAAGCAAACTGGTGAAATCTTTTGAGCAAAATTTGACCCACCCCCATTTATGCACGAATCTGTTTTAAAGAGGAGTGGTGTTTGAAATACTTAATATAAACATCAGGAGAAACAGCTACAAACTCTGATCTTTCCTGTACAATACACAGGGCCTTAGCCATGTCCCCAAAACTACTCAGCTATTAATCACATCCCCCAAAGCTTGGGACTGTCTAAGGTCCCATATATAATCCTGCTATAACCATTTCAGTTTACAATCATGCTGAAGTATGATCCTCCTCAACTAGAGATGGGCAGATAATGGCAGCTGAATTGAATTTTTTTTTTTTTGGAGTGGGGGGAAGGAGAGGATTTGGTTCAGCCAGAACAATCAAATTTCTGGCAAATAGAAAAAAAGTCTATTTAGGTTCTCTTCTGGAACTGAAATTTGAACCTGTTATCCCACATCCCAGATGAGTGCCTTAACCACTAGGCTAAAGGTCATAGAGGGGAGCACCAGCACCACCTTATGCTGGCCATTTTGTGAACAGTCAAAACTATTCAAGTTTATAGAACTGCATTTTTCATCAAAAAAAGCTTATTTAAGACAAACTCATCCCATTCTACCCACAATATTGATGTGTTAAAAGGACCAAAAAATAAAGGAATATTACTCCCTGCTCTATTTTAAGAGGTCAGCATTGTCAACTTTTGTGTTTTAAAATGTGTTCGTCATTAAATGTCTACACGATCACAGATATTAGCACTTTACATAAACTCTTTGCCTTTACACCAATTTATTTTACAGCCATAGCACAATATAAAGTAACTCAAAACATACCTCCAAGAGCCAGTCCAGGAGTATTGATCTCATGTGTGGTTGCAAGTTAGAATGTAGCGATGTAAAATGTTTGCAGTGAGCATATTTGTTCTCCTTCTTCAGAATATTGAGCCAGACATCTTTGGAATTTCCCCAGCTATGGAATAAAGTCATGTGAAGTTTTGAGATCTCTTTACAAAAAGAGATATAAAATGTTTATCTTAGTGTGTTATATTGTAAGTTAATTTTTCCAATATTCATTCAGAGGGGTAGCTGTGTTAGTCTGGATCTGTAAAAAGTGACAAGGAGTCCTGTGGCACCTTATAGACTAACAGAAGTATAGGAGCATAAGCTTTCGTGGGTGAAAGCTTATGCTCCAATATTTCTATTAGTCTATAAGGTGCCACAGGACTCCTTGTCACTTTTTTCAATATTCATCTGTTTATATGCAATCAGAAAAAAATATTTTTAAGTTAGACAACTACAGGCATACTTTGTTCTGAAATCCCAAGATATATCTGAATAACCCAATGGTCAAGTACACACACCCACACACGCAGGTTATCACTTGGAGCACAATTGCTTATTTCGCCTCTCCATGTGGTCATACAGTTCAGATTTGATCAATTTGAAACCTGGGCTTCCTAAGCAGTCAGATAAAAGACGACTTAAGACACCCCAAAAATAAATCTTCAACCTGATTTAGTGCTACAAGCCAGTCCAAACTACTGGTGTTTAGAATTCATTCTTCTCTCCCTTCCTGCTTCCTACATCATTTTCCCAGGGACTGGAAACATACTGTGATGAGCATAACTTAACAAAAAATAGACAGTTTTAACAATGAAGTAGTTCATTTACTCACACTGAAGGTTTGAAAAATCCACTAGGGCAGTGGTCCCCAATTTTTTTTTTTTCTCTTTGCCCCCCCCCCCCTTACCTCTGTCCACATCCTGCCAAGTCATGGACAGAGGCCAGCCATGGACCGTGGTGCGCATAGGGCCAGGAACAGAGCTGAGTGGTGCTCCTTCCTTGCCCCCAGCCATGCCCCTCCACATTCCTCTGTGCCCCCCTAGGGGGCATGCCCCACAGTTTGGGGACCTCTGCACTAGACAGTAGAAAGCTTTCACTGGAGTAAGTGGCTGCTTATACCTTCATTTTTGTATCATTTTAACTTTGCATTATTATGGAGTGTTTTGGGTTTGGGTTTTTTTTTAAACTACACATCTCACCACGTAGTCACTAATGGGTGGTCTACCCTGAAAAAGTTATATTGGCAACCACACCCCCTGACAGACAGTTAAGCTGACCTAATCTCTGGTGTAGACAGTAGGTCAAGAATTTTTCCATCGACCTACCTAGTGCCTCTCACAAAGGTGGATTACTACAGTGATAGGAGAAACCCTCCTATTGCTGTAGTAAGTGTCTACACTGAAGCATTAACATAGCCTAAGAAAGTGCTCCAAAACATGAATCCCATGTTAATTGATGTATTGTTGTTTTCATCAGTCCTCACTCATACTATCAGTTTCAGTGTCTGCTGCTGCTCCTACTTCTTGCTAAGCAGCAACAGAATCAGATTAACAGGATGGGTCAGTTTCACTGCTACCCACAGGATTCTGAATAGTATCAAGCAAAAGGCCATGTCAATTTTACTCAACTGCTCGTGAAAGATATGAGAAGATGCAGAATTATTTGCCAGATTTATTCAAGGGAATGGGATCCCAAAAATGGGGTTAAAGTGTCAGAGACCCCTTTCCATCATCTTCTTACAACAGCTAGGCAACTCTGGAAAGGTCAGAAGAGAAAAATGATTTTCCTGTACTGCAGCTGAAGGGGGTTTATCAGATACTTATTAGATAGACATATGAAACATGGAGTCCACAGGGAAGAGTCTATGAACAGAACTCTGGAAGAAATCTTAGCACCGTCTCCAGAAACTGCAGGGGGAGCATAAAAGAGGTCAGCTTCTCTCCAGGGCATTGCCCCAGGGTTCACAGAGATCATCCACCCATCCTCATCTTTCATATCTACTGTGGGCTATTAGGCATCTGCTAAATTTTCCAAGTCCTACTCACCTCATCGTTCTGTTCTTTAGAGAGTGAAATAACTAATAAAATGGAACCTATTCACTCACCTCAGTGGAGTAGTAACTCAAACACCATGATAATTTATGTAACAACTATTTCATAGCTGGGCCATTTTAGCAGAAGTATCCAGCTAATATGCTTCCCCAATCTGGGTGAATTCCTTAGACATTAGAGACTGAAGAAGGTTTCTTCAATCAGGTAACCTAGTTCTAGTCCATCCACATGGGAAGTGCAGGATTGCTCCATACAATATATTCTCTACATTTTTCTAGACTTTATACACTGGGCTTCCACCATTTCTCTAGCAGATCTACTCCACACTATAATTCGTTTCCATGCTTAGGAGACCCTTCCTCTTCACCAGCGTCTCTGAATATGATGCCTCCACAATGCTTCCCACAGGCTGGAAAAACCAGGGCTATGCCAGGCCTTTTATCAGCATAGCACTGTGCCAGCCACCAAGGCACTAGAATGAGTAACACACTGTCTCATGGTCAAAACATTAGACATACTTTAGAGTCCCTAAAGAAAACGTAGGCTAAGAATGCTTTGGCCTCTACGTTTTCCAAATGTCTGGTTCCAAATAGCCATGAATACAGTACATTTTAAACGTCCCCCCCCCCCACACACACACACCCCTAAACCAAACACCGTAATATTTGCTAAACCAAACACCATAATATTTGCAAATGACTGAATTTTACATTGGTATTTGATATTAAGCTATAAAGAATGGCTCCAATTAGAAGAGTTAATGTAACCCTCTTTGCGTGTGTGCTCCCACTCCAAACCAAAAAAAAAAAACCACAACACACTGGAATTTTTTGGGTGGTCAGGTGAAGGAGCCAGGGGAGGGGAATCATAGTGGATGGGATGAAGATTTCATTTGTCTCTGGTTATGAACCCATTATTGGACACAGTTAAATTAATATAGTGTAGAATTTGTTGTACAATAATTTGGAATAATATGTAGATAACTTACCTAAGTTCAGGCAAAGGTGATGGATTTATGAAGAGGTTTCTGAACCTGTATTTCTTGAATCTGGAAAAGTCAGTAGCTGCCATTTCCTTGTGTGGTGTTTCAATAATTATGCAGGGGGAGATGCCTCCTGATATTGTGGGTGGCCAACAACTCTACAGTGTAAACAAAAATAAAAAAAAGTTTTAAGTGCTGACTTCACCGGCCAAGTTTGCTTTTGAGATATATACTAAAGTAGTAACAGAATAAAATAAAATCAAGAAATTATTGAATAACTTCTATTGTGTACATGTAACCTATCTAGCTTCAGCATCCTTAAAAATGCTGTAAGTAATTTCAAAAAAACTTCAGAATGAAGAGCCTGTTTATTCAAGTGTTCCAGGATATACATACAGGTATTGAAAGATTAGAAAACAAAAGAATGACTTCCTAGTCAAGGTGGACCAACTACATGCACATAATTCTGATAAATCAAAGGAACCTGGCTTTTGGGAGGCAAATCACAAGTTATTTACCAACGAAGGTGTAACTAATCCATTACTTGAACCATCGATTCATTTATTTGTGGAACTACGATGTTCTCTTGAGTACCTAAAATGTCATGGGAAACACGGCAGCCAATTCCACTATCTACTTTTCATCTGGGGAAGATAAGGAGGAAAGGACAGACATGAACTATCTACAGCACCTCAGTGGAAACACAGCTACATATTACCTTCAATTCACTATTCAAGAGGCAAACCACCCACACAGTTCCAGGGCTAGATACCAACCTGTCAAGCAGCAACAGCCTTTCAGCCTGGCGAGAACCAAAAATGGTACACAATGGAGACCCAAAACAAGGGACATATAAAATTATTCATGCATAAAACCTTAAAGTGATATTTGTACAACAGGAATGACTCCCATGCCTCTGTTTCATGATTGTTTAATTAAAAACATAACTGCCACAGTGGGACAGACCAATGGTCCATCTAGCCCAGTATTCCATCTTCAGATGGTGGCCAGTGGCAGATGCTTCAAAGTGAATGAACAGAACAGGGCAATTATCAAGTAATCTATCCCATCATTCTGTCCCAGCTTCTGGAAGTCAGAGGCTCAGCAACATCCAATGCATGGGGTTGTGTCCCTGACCATCTTGGCTAATTGCCACTGATGGATCTAATTTTTTTTTAAATCCAATTATACTATTGGCCTTCACAACATCCCCTAGCAATGAGTTCCACAGGTTGACTGTGCATTGTGTGAAGTACTTCCTTATGTTTGTTTTGAACCTGCTGCCTATTAAGTTCATCAGGTGACCCTCGATTCTTATATTATGCGAAGGCATAAACGCTGTTATTGATAAGTTTCAACCAACCAATGAAAGTGAAGTGACATCAAATTTGTATGGAATATAGGCAACAGATTAAAGTGAGCAAAATCCCTTAAAAAAAAGGAAGGTGTGGCCAGTTTGTCAGCAAGTGCTTTCTAATGGGATGAGATTGGCCGTAGCCCACTAGGCTGCTCCAAAGAAGGAAGGAAGGACAGAGCTGTTCCAGGACATGTTTATTTTGCAGAATACTGCATATGAAAAATGCATGCATCCCATACATAGAAACCTATTTAGTGAGATGGGACTCTCTGATTGCAACTAGTTAATAAAGTAACTTTTACACCTATATAGCACCTTCCATCTCCAGCTCTCAGAACACTTCACAATCAACATGTTTAGCTTCAGATCATTCCTTTGATATAGTAGTATTCCCATTCTTTTAAAACCAGAAGACATTGACTTTCCCCAAAGTCATAGTCAGGTCTTGTCTACAATAGTTAAAGTGCTATTTTAATCTGCTTTAGTTAAACCAAAATAAGAGGGCTTTCACTGGTTTAAGAGTGCCTTATCTCAGGTCATTTTAAACTAATTCCTAAGAGACTTGAGGAAAAACAAAATAAACCTGGTTTAAACTGAAATAAGAGTACCCACATAGCCTTTTCACCCATTCAACTAAATAGGTTTAATTTAAGATGTGGTTTTAAACTAGTGTAACATTCTTGTTAGACAAGCCCTGGAATGAATCCCATCATCCACACCATACCTCATTCAAGAATAACTTTCCACATATAGATAAGCCTTCGGCCTGTGGCAGAGGTGGGCATACAACCCAGAAGTCCTGTGCCTGAACAATGATACTCTACTTCAGTAAAGCAGTAGCTTCCCGTCACTAATCAAACTTACATCTTCCAGTGGCAAAATGTATATATAAAATGGGGGAGGACTCCTCCCCCCCAGTTCCAATCTGTTTTGTATGCATGAATGCATTACCTTAATCTCATACTGATGTCTTTTAATGACTTTTTCATCTTCTCCTTTCTTGATATCCTGTTGAGAAAGACATTAATTGATCAATGCCCTTCAACCATACTATCATATAAAGCAGTGTGCAGAGTAAACCACCACTATCTTACACCACTTCCTAATCATGTGTTCTACTGAGAACACCACCACAATTCTTCCCTGTTCCCCCTACAGTGGCAGGTATAGGAAACCAACCTTCCAATCCTGCATATTTCCAGGTAAATTAGTCCCCTGCTCACCTCTGTTGCTCTCCTTTTCTTGGTCTGGAGAGGCTCTGGTGCCTGCAGCTCTTGTGGAGACTCTTCCTGACAGGGGGATGGGAGTGGCGGCAGCAGCTGCTGCTTGGCTTGCAAACGACTACTGGAGAGGAGAAAAACATACAGCATGAAGAGAGCAGCTGTTGTTAAACAGACACAGGTTAGTTTGGTTTATGAAGCTTACAGAAATTACCTGCGTCTTGACATCTTTCTTGGGGTGTAGAATCCCTTCCTGGAATAAGGAAAGAACAAGAACTTAGTCTATAGACACAAGAGGAGAAATATAGGACAAACTATGGAGCCTAACTCAGATTTAACACCAAGGTTTGTGTGCTGCACATTTCAAGCACTGGCTCTTACACCAGTAGGCGTCAGAGCACAAATATTTTACTAATGCAAAGCATGTGTACACATATGTACAAATACACAATGTGCATGTATTTTATATCTACATAATTGCACAATGTAGGTTATACATATGCACAACCAGGTTCACCACTAGGCGTAAATCCATGGTTTCCAAAATACATGTGCCCATGTACACCAGTAGCAAATTTAATTCACTGCATTTGTACAGGGGATCAGGGGGATGTTTCATCTAGGTCAGTGGTTCTCAAACTTTTGTACTGGTGACCACTTTCACATAGCAAGCCTCTGAGTGCGACCCCCCTTAAATATATAAAAAAGCGTTTTTAATTTATAACACCATTATAAATGCTGGAGGCAAAGTGGGGTTTGAGGCAGACGCTGACAGCTCACGACCCCCATGTAATAACCTCATGACCCCCTAAGGGGTCCCAACCCCCAGTTTGAGAACCCCTGATCTAGATGGTGGAGAGGGAATTCAGCATGTGCAAGGAGAGAGAGGGGACACACTAAGCCCTGGCCATCTCTTCTTCCCCACCTTCAGTGTGTTAGTGTAGCATATTGGTCTATTATACATAAATAGACACTCACATTAAGCAAATACCATATATTTTATATGTGCGGCCATATTATTTTTATTATATACACACTCATCTAATGTATACACACAGTGTAATGACATATTTAGAAACACACACAGTAGTTGTGTGTACCCACCCACCCCATGTACAGCCAGGCATCTCTTCCTCGCCTAGCTATTTCTGTCCCCTGCACCCCGGAGCTGCTATGCCTCTCCCCACCCCAGCTCTGAGAGGACACTATCCGGGACCCCAGGGCTCCCTGCCCTCTGTGGCTCTGCGAGCTGCTCCGACTCCGCGCGTTTCTCCGGCCCCTGAAATGCCGGTTCCGCGCCAATTTAGAGAGCGGGGAAGAGCAGGCGGCAGCGGCCTGGGGCTGGGCTCTGGGCGTCCCCCTGGTGCTGCCTGCCCCGCTCCACCCCCGGGACCTGCCGGGGACCCATCCCCCCGCGTGTCACAGGGCAGGGGGTCCACGCGGGCGGGCGGGCACTTTCCTCCCCCTCCCGCGCGGGGCCAGCTCCCTCCAAAAAGGCAGCCCCCTCCCCCTCCCACCCGGGCAGGGTTAACCAGGGAGCCCCCACATGCGCCCCCGCCCTCTATAGGCGGTATAATGGGGCCCGCCCGGGGCCGGATTAGCCGCCCCAGCCGGATTCCCCACCCCCTTCCCTCCCTGCACCGAGCCAGTCTCCCTCCAAAACCTCAGGCACGGGCGCCCCGGCCCCCACTCCAACGGGGTCACCCCGGAGCTGGAGGGGGGCTGCAGCCGACACCCCGTCACCCCGCGGAGGGAGGCCCAGCCCCGGCGTGCCCCGGGCCCCCCATGCCCAGGGGGGCTCGCAGGGGGCGCCCCGGAGCTGGATGGGGGCGCCCGCCGGACACCGTTCCCCAGCCACTCTCCCTCCAAAACAGCGCCCGGGCAGACATCCCGCCGCGCCGCCCGCCTGGGCCCCGCCACCGCGCGGGGCCCAATCCCCACCGATCGGCCGGAGCGGGCTCTCCAGAGCCGGGCGCCGCCGCCCCCCAGGGCCCCCCGCCGCCCCCCCCCCAGCCCGCAGGAGGGGGTGCAACAGGCACCTCAGCGCCGCGCCCGCCCCGCCGCGCCCGGCCCTGCCCCAGGCTCAGGGACACCCCCTCAGGCATTGCCCGCCAGCCCGACCCCCAGACCCTTCACCCGGGCGCACCTCACCCGCTGCCGCCCGGCTCAGCGCTGCTCAGCTGGCGCCGGCGCCAAGCCCCTATATACTGCCGCCCGGGCCCTCCCCTGCGCATGCGCGTGTCCCGGCTCATCACCCCCCCGTCATCGTCCCTCCCTGCAACACCCAGGCCCTACTCACCCCCCCACACGTGCACAGACCCCCTCCTCCTCATGCAGCACAGGGCACCCCCAGGCTGCTGCACTCTCCAGCAGTCCCCCACCCTCCCTCTCCGTCCTATGCACCCCGTGAGCCCCACTGCACAGCCTTCCCTGCCCCCATGTGCTCTGCCCCCAGCACAGCCAGGGCACCCACTGCACAGCCTTCCCTGCCCCCAGCACAGCCAGGGCACCCCCAGCACAGCCAGGGCACCCCCAGCACAGCCTTCCCTGCCCCCGTGTGCTCTGCCCCCAGCACAGCCAGGGCACCCCCAGCACAGCCAGGGTACCCACTGCACAGCCTTCCCTGCCCCCATGTGCTCTGCCCCCAGCACAGCCAGGGCACCCACTGCACAGCCTTCCCTGCCCCCATGTGCTCTGCCCCCAGCACAGCCAGGGCACCCACTGCACAGCCAGGGTACCCACTGCACAGCCTTCCCTGCTCCTATGTGCTCTGCCCGCAATACAGCACCGGCTAGCCAGCCTTCCCTGCCCCCAACACAGCCAGGGCCCCACCTAGACAGCCTTCCCCGCCCCCCGCACGGCCCAGGGCACCCCAACTTGCTGCTTCCAGGGGAAGGGCAGGGCAGGGCAGCCTCACTCCTGCAGGGATATGCAGCCTCATCTCAGGTTTCCTATGTCCCCACACAGGCCCCGACTTACATACAACTCTGCTATGCCCCAGTCCAGCACAGGACACGCCAGGCCGCTGCAGCTCCCAGCGGGAGGCAGCCTCACGCCCAGCTCCCCCCACACACACCCCGAACTCCTTACACCGCTCCCCGTCGCCTCCGGCCCAGCCCGTACAGTGCGCCCGGGATTCCTGCTCTGGGGGTGCGGCGGGACACAGCCCAGCTGTCACCACCCGCCCCCATCCCCCTAGAGCCTGCACACGCCGCCGCCCGGCGCGGGTTGGCGTGGAGCTCCACCCCCGGGCGGAGCCAGGGGCAGCCTCGAGCCAATGGGGAGGGAGAAAGAGCCGACAACGTGGACCTGGCTGCAAAATGTAAACACAGAGCTGTGCGCGGCGTGGCTCCCATAGCAGTGAATTTAAAATCCGGCAGTGCGACTGTGTAGCTACACATAAAAATAGCATGGCACGAAGCTGGCGTTCTCTCTGTGTCAGCATTGCAGATATTTGAGTTTAAATAAGACACTTCTTCCTTACAGCCTCACTGATGAATAAATTCTTCATATTTAGCACTTGCCCTGATAGTTTGTATAGTGCTTTGAACTAGTTCCCATAATACTCCTGCAGGAAAAGTATGATCTCTGTAAATGGGGAAACTGAGGCTGAGTTGCTCAGATCCGCACAGCAAATCAGTAGAACTGCCATTACAATACAGGATTTCCTTTGGGTGGTGTTAACGTAAGCCTATACCAAAAACCTACCGACCGCTATACCTACCTTCATGCCTCCAGATTCCATCCCGGCAGGGCCGGCGCTTCCATTTAGGTGACCTAGGCAGTTGCCTAGGGCGCCAGGATTTGGGGGGAGCAGAATTTTGCCAGGAGGGCGGCAGGCGGCTCCGGTGGACCTGCCGCAGGCGTGCTTGCAGAGGGTCCGCTGGTCCCGCGGCTCCGGTGGAGCCCCAGGACCAGTGGACCCTCTGCAAGCATGCCTGCGGCAGGTCCACCGGAGCCCCGGGACCAGCGGCGAAATGGGTAGAGCCGGCCCTGCGCCCAGGGCCGCCCAGAGGATTCCGGGGGCCCGGGGTCTTCGGCAGCGGGGGGCCCTTCCGTTCCGGGACCCGCCGCCGAAGTGCCCCGAAGACCCGCGGCGGGAGCCCCCCGCCACCGAATTACCGCCGAAGCGGGACCCACCGCTGAAGTGCAGCCCGGTCTTCGGCGGCGGCGGGGGGGGGGTCCCCGCCGCGGGTCTTCGGGGCACTTCGGTGACGGGTCCCGGAACGGAAGGGCCCCCCGCCGCCGAAGACCGGGCTGCGCTTCGGCGGCGGGTCCTGCTTCCCCCCCGCCCCGGCCCCAGCCTCTTACCCCCGGCTCCCTCCTCACCCGGAGCCTCAGCGCCTCGCCGGAACAGCCGCAGCGTGCGGCCGGCGGGGCCTGAGCTCTGTCCCGCTCAGAGCCGCGTGGTGAGGGGGCGGGGCTGGGAGCTCCACGCCGAGTGGAGGGAGCTCCCAGCCCCGCCCCCTCACCACGCGGCTCTGAGCGGGGCGGGGCTCAGGGGCTCCGCCGGAGACACGGCGCTTGATGCGCTGAGGCTCCAGGAGAGGGGCGGAGGTGGGAGCCTCCGCTGTTCTCTTGGGGGCCCCTGCGGAGCCCGGGGCAAATTGCCCCCTTTGCCCCCACCTCTGGGCGGCCCTGCCTGTGCCTAGGGCGCCAAAAACCCTGGCGCTGCTCCTGCATCCCAGGCACACCACATGATCCATTGTCTACAGCCAAGCACTGAAGTACAACCGCATCTGCTCCAACCCCTCAGACAGAGACCAACACCTATAAAATCTCCACCAAGCATTCTCAAAACTACAATACCCACACGAGGAAATAAGAAAACAGATCCAGATGTGTACCCAGAAACCTCCTACTGCAAGACAAACCCAAGAAAGAAACAAACAGAACTGCACTGGCCATCACATACAGTCCCCAGCTAAAACCCCTCCAACGCATCATCAAGGATCTACAACCCATCCTGGACAATGATCCCTCACTTTCACAGGTCTTGGGTGGCAGACCAGTTCTTGCCCACAGACAATCTGCCAACCTGAAGCATATTCTCACCAGTAACTGCACACTGCACCATAGTAACTCTAACTCAGGAACCAATCCATGCAACAAACCTCGATGCCAACTCTGCCCACATATCTACACCAGCGACACCATCACAGGACCTAACCAGATCAGCCACACCATCACCGGTTCATTCACCTGCACGTCCACCAATGTAATATATGCCATCATATGCCAGCAATGCCCTTCTGCTATGTACATCGGCCAAACTGGACAGTCCCTACGGAAAAGGATAAATGGACACAAATCAGATATTAGTAATGGCAATATACAAAAACCTGTAGGAGAACACTTCAATCTCCCCGGACACGCAATAGCAGATTTAAAGGTAGCCATCCTGCAGCAAAAAAACTTCAGGACCAGACTTCCAAGAGAAACTGCTGAGCTTCAGTTCATCTGCAAATTTGACACCATCAGCTCAGGATTAAACAAAGACTGTGAATGGCTAGCCAACTACAAGAGCAGTTCGTCCTCCTTTGGTTTTCACACCTCAACTGCTAGAAGAGGGCCTCATCCTCCCTGATTGAACTAACCTCATTATCTCTAGCCTGCTTCTTGCTTGCATATATATACACCTGCCTCTGGAAATTTCCACTACTTGCATCCGACAAAGTGGGTATTCACCCACAAAAGCTCATGCTCCAATATGTCTGTTAGTTTATAAGGTTCCACAGGACTCTTTGCTGCTTTTTGAGTTCAGAGTATCTCTTGAATATAACAGACTTTTCCAAGTCACACAGTAGGAATGGTGAGCATTTAAAATGTAAAAGTTCCCAAATGTTTCACAAAACATTAACGTGTTTTTAAAAGAGCTCTCAGGTCTAAATTCCACAGAGATTTTGGAGAGATAATGTAAGTTATAAGAACAAAGCTTGAATGGTTATAGTTTCTGCAACCAGAACTCCCAAAAATGAAAAAATATTCAACTTTATACACAGTTTAAGAGGACATTAATTTTTAAGATTCTACCCTAGTATTTTTCTTGTTCTCCTCTCTTCCACCTTCTGTGTCTCAGGCCTTGTCTAAACGCAAACTTTCAACATTTTAAAATCCATTTTAAAATAGATTTACTTAAACCAATGCAAACAGCTGGTTTATATCAATTTACCTTAATTCAGTATAAACCATCAATAAGCCTATTAAAGCGTGTTGCACAGGGGGCATACTGGTTTCAATAAATAATTTTAAAAAACAACTTTGGTTAAAATGGTGCAAGCTGTGTGTGTAGACAAGGCCTCAGGCACTCCCTTCCTATGTATTGTTGTCTCCTCCCCCATCACATCTCTAAACACTTATGTTCCTCCTCCTTCCATTCTCTCTCACCCCCTTTTAATATCATAACAAAATTACACACAAATTTTCTGATATCCTAAAGGGATGACAAGAAGTACAAATATATGCACTTTTTCTTCCTTTTTATTGCTTTGTCATTTCAAAGCGCAATAAAAAGCAATATATATTATATCAAAGGTTGAGATGTTATAATAGTTTCATTGGCAAACAGACTATTTCAACATGTAGTAAGCTCTTTGGGGCAGGGACTGTCTTTTAATTCTGTGTGCACAATGTCTCATACAATAGAGCCTACATTTCTGTCCATTGCCACAATACAATAAACAATGTCTTACAGTAGTAGGTGATAGATACCCACGGCCAATGTTTTTCACAATTCTACAAAACTGCCACAGAATCTAAGCTTTCATTTTTGACAAGTTACATTGCTAGTCCTTCTGATTAAGAAGAAAGCCTCCAAATGTAAATCAAAGAAAAAACAATGTGGTGTTTACTGTTCACATCTGTAAGTAGCCTACAAGTAATCCAGGTGAGATGTGAACTCCCACTATTCATTCTAAAGGAGTAAATTTTGAAAACTAGAAGTGAGACTATCAAATGCCATTATTAACTATTTCACTACTGATCATTTTAAAATAAGCATTCAGTCCATGTGCTTACTACGGGTAGGCACAGACAGATATTGACCTCATTTAGGCAAGGATTGTATAACATTAGCACATGTTAACATGCCAATAATACATTTTAACAGTCTATGGTAGACAAAGCACACTGCCTTTAACACATTAGCTTTAGTTCAGCCAGGCTTCACACATGAAAGGCAATGTGGCAATAAGTCAAACCAAAGAGCCATATTTCTTTGATTCTCAATAGTATCACCTTTCTTCTTTATCTAGATAGATACATTTGGATCCCTTGATCTTTACTCATGATGGAAACACTCAGTAGTCCTAACCTAGAGGAAAACCAGTTTCTTTTGTTTCAAGTCTCAATTACAGTGGAAGAAGATGGCTCTATCAGACAGTCTTACCCTTGTCTCTATGTGACTGAAAGTCTGGTCTTTTGCCTTCAATACTAATAAAGTTAATGTCTCCCCCAACCACACCCACATCCTTGTTCTTCTCCGTTACTCTTCAGCCTATTAGGAAGGCACCCATTGCTATATCCCTCCTGAAAGTGTTCCTCTGCAATCCCTACACTGAGGAGCAACACCTGTTAATAATAGTGTATTAACCCTCTCCTTATCTAACTTTGCATATGGTCTCACACTGACACTCAGAAAGGAGAGGACTGATTTTCTTCACATTTTCTAGCACAAATTCACCTCTGAGCTGTGACTAAGCATGAGGAATTTCAGTTCAAGAAGTAGTTTTGGGAGTAAGTTCTAAGCCACTGAAAATAGGAAAATAAAATACTGAATGCTTTTAATGATCAAAATACTTTACAAATATCTAACTAATTCCCACATCACCCCTATGAAGCAGGTAGAATACTATTTCCATTTCATAGATGGGGAAAGTGGGTTGGAGGTTAAGAGACTTGCTCTAGCACTGGGTTTCTTGTCACTGCCAACACCCTAGCCTAGGTCTTCTGAGCTGGGAATTACACCAAGATGGGTCTGGTTCCTGATTGGTGAGAGACCAGTCTGATTCAGACAATGCTATCAGCTGTAGAGGACCCTTGTCTCTTGGGGTTTTTTTCCTACAAAGGCAGGTTGAAGTTAGTTTAATATTCATTGAATACACTTCTCTGTGTCATGGTGTATGATATAGTCAGTGCTGGCTGTAAGCTTGAAAGTGATAATAATTTGAGCCCCAGTGAATCTGAATTTCTCTACATTCCCCACTCCTTATCTTGGCCATGGCTGGGACACAACACAGGTTTCCACTCATCACCTTTAACATAGGAAATCCCCATCCACTATTTCCCATACTCACTCCACAGACACATGCAGCACTTCTAGACAGGTTCCCTATTATCCCACCCCTATAGGTCTACACCTCTGCTCCCACAGCTGGCACGGGAAAGGAGTGTGGATCAAATGAGGTGGAGGATGTTGCATACTGGACCTTGGAGGGCAATCAAATTACTATGCAGAAACCAATGGATTTGCCTGAACTGGCCCTGATCAGAGGGTGGTGGTTAAAGCTGAATTGCAAATACCCACACTCCCTTTCTCTGTTTCTATGTGATGTGTAAATTACTGCCTAACAGACTTTCAGCTTTGAAAAATTAAATTAAATTTCTGGGGTTACAGTTTAAAGTTAAATCTGGAATCTGGTCATTTTCAGACGTGCTCAGTGGCAATATTATGGCTATATGCTATTCATATGCATGAATTTAATGCAGGTAGCATACGCTGAGGTTTGTGTGCCCACTCTGAGGCCTAGTCTACACTAGGAATTTCCATTATGTAGCTACGCCTCTTGGGGTGAAAAAAATCCACACCCCTGAGAGACAAAGCTATACCAACCTAGCCCCCACTTGAAACAGAGCTAGGTCAATAGAAGAATTATTATGAACCCCTCCCACCAGTGTAGGTAGTATCTACATTAAAGAGTTACAGTGATGCAGCTGCAGCGGTGCCACTGTAGCATTTTAAATGTGGACATACCCCTATTCTTTCTTCCCAGGTTTCAGACCCATCTCCTCATCCACAAAGTGTGTGGCAGCTGGCCAGCTCCCATCTTCCACATGCCAGAAACCTGGTAACCAGCAAAGATGCCCAACTGCTCTGTTTCCCCCTCCCAAAAGGAGGTCTCTGAGAAGACCCATTATAGGAAAAATGTGAGTCTTGTGGCAGTCAGCTGAATTCTCCTTTACATTGAAGTCATATTTTTAGTTATACTTACTACTGGGACTTCTCTTTGTGTTGCTGTAACAATGAGAAGACCATGTTTTGGGAGGTAGTGTTGTTTTGTGGTATTGCCCAGGACTGAGAGTCAGGCGTTCTGAATTCCATTCAGAGCTATGTGAACTTGGACAAGCCACAACCTCTCTCTGCCTCATGTTCCTCATCCATAATAAAAGGATACAGCTACCTGCCTCCCAGAGATGGTAGAGGATTAGTTAGTGTATGTACAAAGCTTTCAACATGTAAAGGAACATCTGAATGTTCAATATTATTTACATAGTGACAGTTCAGTGCACAATTCCTTACAAAGAGGTATTGTCCCAAGGAATTTACAATCTAAATAAAACAAATGCAATATCAGACTGTGAGATTGTTAAAGAAAAGAAGATGGGGGGAAGGAAAGCAACTATTTTACAAATTAAATCTTATGTTTCTTTATGATCAGGGACCAGATTTGGAGTTGATAGCGTCAGAACTGCAATTAGCACACAATAACAAGCCACAGTTTTGCTAAATGGAGGAAAATGTGTTCTTAAGGAATATTTTCCAATCTTTATTCCTATTTATGCTTTGGAAGAGGAGCAATATTTAAATGGTTAACGATAAATTGTAAGTGATAATAGTAAAATTAGACAGCAGAATTCACATGCCATTAAGATGTACTGGTAAAGTTCCATACAACCCCCAAGTAATATGTTTTATATAATTCAGCAACCTCAAAAGAACAATATGTGCCTCACTGATACTAGTTCAGAAAGGCTAATGCTAATATTGCAACAAAGGGTTGTAAATGTAGGCCCTTTCCACAATGAGAATATCTACAGTAGACACTTTTGTATGTGTTTGCCAGCAATGGAAGCAGAACAATGCTAGACACAACTGTGTTTTTTTTTTTTAATGTTTAGCAGTCAGCTTAATAACTGTAAATTGCCATTGGTGCAGATTCTCCAGTTGAAGCAATGATGGAAGTTGTAGTACAGCCAGCTTAGGCATTCTGCCTGCTACTCTAGACAATAGGGTGATAAAACTGCACTCCCACCACTGGAACTGCACTACTGTTGGACAACAGTGGGAGATTTTCACAATACCTCCAGCTCTGTTTTAGGGTGACCAGATGTCCCGATTTTATAGGGACAGTCCCGATTTTGGGGTCTTTGTCTTATATAGGCACCTATAACCCCCCACCCTCTGTCCCGATTTTTCACACTTGCTGTCTGGTCACCCTACTCTGTTTAAACTAGGGGAAATGTCAAAAAAGTCCTACTGGTGTTAGTAATTCTGGGAGCCTGAGGCCCTTCCTACACTGGGTCGGGTTTATTTTTGCATAGTGTACTTACACCAATACAAACGTCTAGCACAGAGGCACTGTACCAGTAGCTTATGCATTTCAAACTGGAGTAAGTCACAGCTTACTCCAATGCAGTGCACTTACATTAAGGGCACCAGAGCAGCTACATGATGCAAAATATATTGGAGAAAGAGGCCATCAGCCAGACATAGCCCTTGAAGTGGTGTTGGAACAATTTTTATAGGGGGGCTTCTGAGAGCCATTGAACAAATCTGTAAACCCTGTATATAATGAAAACCACTTCAAGGTAGGGGGTGTTGCTGCAGCCCCAGCACCTCTAGTTTGAGCACCCCTGAGCCCTGGCTTACGTGGGTTGTTACTGCCATTGTTTCTAATCCCATGTAACTGACAGTATTATAAAGGCTGTTGGCAGCTAGTGATCTGTTGTTTATATTTAAAAGACATTTTTCAAAAATTTCCCGTTGCTAACACTGGTTCAGCTCTACTAGCTGCTGCAGGCCTTTTAACAACAATGTTGTTACGACCTGATCTGAGCAGGTTTAGGTAAAACAAAGATTAAATTGGTGGCAACAGCCCTTGCCCACTCTGCACTAGGACTCTCATTGTTGCTTAATTTTTGTGGGACTGAACTATTGCTAGCAATGGAAACGTTTTAGGAAGTGTACTTGGAATAGACTGGGCTCAACGTAGACCAAACACAGCACATCATAACCGTGTTTGGCACCATAGTACAAAAGCTCAGGGAACACTAGAGCTGTGGTATGGGCCAGTGATGGAACTGGAAAAAAAGATTACTGCCAGCACTCCAGTCCTTGTGGCTGCTTCTCTCAACAGGACCACGTAGTTGTTGAGAAGGTCTCCACCCCACGGGCCCCTGTGGCCACTTCCCTCACCGTGGTTGAGTGGATTGTTGAGTCGATCTCTGATCCCACAATCTCTTACGGTGACTGGGTTGTTAACTAGCTCCCCACTTCCCTCCAGCTGCTGGTTGCTTCCCTCAGTTGGGCTAGGAAGAGGGGTGTTGAGCAGCTCTCCAGTTCACACCATGCCCTCAATCATCTTGCCACTAGAATAAGGGAATTTTCTCAGCAGCCCTGATCCTTGCTATAATGTGACCAGGTGACTATCACATTTAGGCCGGGTGTATACTATAGATAGGGCCTTATGGAGGTAGGATGAGATGGTGCCCTTCCCTTAATCAACATACTGGCAGACTATCAAAACTGAGTTTTATTATTCACATTTCTCAGCCTGTGTTCAGTCTCCTCTATTCTGAAAGGTTGAATTGTGGTTTAAGGATGTCAAGGGGACAAGGGTGTAAAAAACATGTCCTAGCATGACTTTTCCTATGATAGAAATGACTCATTCTCTCTCTCTCTCTCTCTCTATATATATATATATACACACACACACAGACACACCCCTTGACTCTCATTTGCATGTGTCATGGGTTGATGAAGTATGAAAATGGAGGTGGGCAGCTTCTTGTGGTTATGAATATGTACTAAAATGACACTAAGAAAGCATACACTGCACAGCTCAATCAGAAAATATAGTTATTCGGGATCTATTACTGTTTTAACCATTGAAGAGGTGTAATTAAAATGATACTATGGTGATTAGAGCTATATCAATAGCTATTTTGTCTACAAACAAAAGTTATACTGGTATAAGCTGAGGTGTTAATTTAAACAGATACAATTATGGACACTTTCATTCTGGTATAAGAGGTTTTTATTCTGTTTACTTTGGAAGAGGTTTAAGCCAAACTGGAGGAAAAAAAACCACTCTTATTCCAGAAAAAGTGTCCGCCTGAGGAGCTATACCGGTATAGCTATAGCAGTTTAACTAAATTATACCTGTATAACTGGTAAGAAACTTTCCTTGTAGACAGGCCTCATTATATAGCTCCTTGTTTTCATAAACTCATAACCCTCTATACGTTTTTTTCCTTTGGAAATGAAAACTTCAACATTGTGTACTCTCAGCAAAGGGGTGATTTTTTTTCCTGGAAATTCAGTTTGACCATTTTTGAGTTACTTGGACAATAAAATAAAATTAAAAAAAAACACTCCACTGACTTTTTTCATACATAAGAATTATACAGTCAAGTCACAGAACTGGGCTTTTTGAAGTTTACACTTTATTGAACAATAAAAAGTGTAAAACATACCTGTTCATAGGAATGATCATATTGGATCAGAGCAGTGATCCAGCTAGTTACAATCCCATCTTTGACAGGGACCAGTACCACTAGTCCAGAAAAAAGTGCAGGAAACCTAATTCCAGAGGTTGCTGTCTTCCCTGGGAACAGATTAACGGTGAGTGTCTTCTTCACTATAGAGTTAATTCAAGTTACTTCCCTTGTGTTTACCTAGCTCAAGTGCAAGTGGCCACACTGTGATAACAACACACCACTGTGTCCACACTAGTGATGCGCTCATTCACGTATGGCACATCTGGGTGGATCCTACCATTATTCTTTCCACTGCAGTAAGTTGAGCTGAATTTTTTTCCTTAGGGAACTGGGGGAGAATTCATCTTTTCTTTCTGGGCACCCAGAAGGAATTATGGGAAGGCAGTGGAGGACTAGCAGCCCTCAAGCAGAGCTAGCCTGGATCCATGCTACAGAGCAGTGGTGTTAGCAGCTGATAGACTGGCTGACCCATTGGGGGTATAGCGTAAAGCGAACATGAGCGTAACCTAAATTAGATGCCAACACAAGACAAGGGATTGTGTGTGAGGATTGGACTCAAGTGAGCAGCAACACTCAAATGTACATTAACTTTGAAGCCCTTTAATGTAATGAACTTTTATAATTGATTTCAGTGAATAAGCACTGTAGATTAAATACTGTTTTCAAGTGTCAACATACAGAAATTTATTGATAATCTATTTTACAGGCAGATGAGGTCACTCTACCATTGGATTAGCAGATTGCCAGTTAACTCAAGGTAAAGGATAGTGCTCACTTATGGGGCCCAGTGAACCTGTAAAGTGTCCACACTTGCTTTCACAAAGGTCTTAAATACCTTGAGTTAAACAGTCAATTAACTCTAGATAAAAGTCTAGTGAAGACTCCTGTAGAGGAAGCACACCCTCTACCTTTGCTTCCCAGACAACCCCTCTGCAAATGAAGTGTTTGACTCAGATCTGCACATTGTCTCCTCCCATTCCAGGGCCCTCAAACTATGTTATTTGGCTAAGGCACAGCCCAAGGTGATATGGCATGAATTATGCATAATACATATGTTCAGCTATATGTTACCATCCACATAAGGAGCTCATTGCTGACAATGAGTGTTAACAATTCCCCCCTTCAGCTCCCCGAAACTCTTCTTACTGGTACTGAAAGTGGTTTACATTGCAACTGACAGGAGTACAAGACTTTTAGCACCACTATGTGTAATAAGGACCTAGTAGAACAATGTTTTGATGATGCTTGCTATAGTGGGAGAAAGCTATTTACAATACCCATCTACAGCAGCAGTTAAACCATTTTCAACATCAGGTAAAGGGAGGGGGCAAAGAAGAGACACTCATCGGCCCCATCTCCACTAGGGTTCAATGCCACGGACGTTAACATTAGCAGAAGACACTCAGCAAATGTTAAGAACAGCATCAGCTAGTCCTATATGGAGCAAGTCTAACCAGTATGGTGTTCGCAACTGCCAGCAGCCAGTGGGATGTCTAGACCAGAGTTCCCAGAGCTAATACTGGTAGGTTAAGTTAAACCAATGGGAAGTTTTTGAACATTTTGCTAGCAGAGACAAGGCCATTGCTCACTGTATCCAGCCGCAATGAGCCATTTTCCTAGTACAGGCCATACCTTCCTGAATCCTTAACAGTATCTCAGAATCCTCACTTGGACTAAGATTCTGTGGCTTTTGTATGGTAATTTGGCAAACAGTTGGAGGCAGACGCCCCTTGTAAGGAAGGTTGGGCCATGCATCATTGGAAAGGTAGAATCCTCACAGATATTTAGTATTGACTGGACATCGCCTTGAGCGGCTAGTGTAGCCACTAAAATATACAAAAAGAAGTTGAGCCTGCAATTGTTAGAGTTGGAACTTTGTTTACCCTTTGCCATTCCCACTTCCTGGACCCCAAGAGCACAATTTGTTTCACAGCTGTCTGGAAGAGCAATGTAGCCCATTACTATTATACCCCAAGAACAGAGAGAATTTTGAACTACAGAAGGTCATTTTGTAGTGATAATTGTATTTATAGACAGTGTCCAAAAATTAGTGCTCAAACATTTGGAATTTAACTATAGTATGGAAAAAAGACTCAGACAAGCCACTTTAATAGGCCAATTTTTATTGATAGTTAAGATCATATGTTTCTTCATAAAGTGCAAGATGCACCATGAAACCAAAATACAGGAAGTTGTGTTATTAACTACACATTGTTTAAGCAATGCTACTTTTTGGCAAAGTGCTGTATTTTGTTGTTGTTCAGCTTGTATCAAACTGCCTATTCAAACTAAGAGCCAGACCAACTTTGATATCAAAAGAACTGCTACAAGTAGAGAAAGTGGCTCCAGAAAGAAGCTGCCATATATGCATAGACTGATGTACAGTATTTATCTTAACTGAAATGTCCCTTTTGAATTTTCAAGTTTGCTGTGTACAAGTTAAACCTAGAAGGCACAGGTTTGTTTACAACACATCTGTCTATTGACTGATACATACGGAAACACAGTTTCAACAAAATTAATGAATCAGCATCTGAGACAGTGCAAGGCCTCCACTTTTACAAGAAACAATATGTTTTACTACTGTTCAAAAACCATATAAAAAGCCACACAACTCACACACTACTAGAGAACAACAACAACAAAAAAACTGCCCAAGAACTCCAGGCACAAAACAGAACTAGTAACATAAATATGCAAGACAAAATTAACAAAAAAAAAGTCACTGATAAAGTATTGATAGATAGAGATCTCTATCTCATACAATACAACATGGTTTCCAATATTAAGAATTGAGAGGCACAGCTTTTGTGCAACAAAAAAGTTTATATCCTGAAAGATATAGGATTTCATCACTAGAAAATTATCCAGTAATATAGTATAAAAAAAGATTAGTATCTCCCAGTTTTTAGGAGCAGTCTAAAATTGCATTTACTTGCCAACTGAAAAAAGGAGGCTCCAATTATAATGCTTGGGAGCCATGCACTTCCCCACCCCCACCCCCCACTAAAAAGTTAAAGAATTACAAAACCCTTTTAATTCAAAGGAGGTGGAGATGCCATCTTCCTTCATTTAACTTTAGGAAATTTAAAGCTGAAGGAAAGTAGTTATTTAGGAAGAGAAAAATTAAAGCAAGGAGTCTCCTGAGCTGGATTGAAGAAAGAAAGAAAGTGTTGGGAGGGCGGGGAGGAGATGAAAAAAGCACAGAGGAAAAGTTGAAATGAAAAGGAATGATACCAGAAGCAACATTAAGATCTCAGTGAGCAAATATGAGAGATTCAAAATCGAGATTGGTGAAGCTACAAAATTATTCTTGGATAAATAAGTGAGAGTTTCTAGCCCAGAGGAAAATATTGTATATATATGGATATGAATCACTAAAAAAAATGAAGAAGAGGTAAGATCATAAATCATCTACATTCTGAATTGGCATTAAGCACTTAGACTCATACATAATCATTCAAAGCAAAACTTATGTCCTATATCACTGGAAGTTTTAAAGAACAGGTTAGACTAAACACCTTTCACGGATGGTCTAGATAGATGTGATCCAGCCTAAGTGCAGGGGGCTAGACTAGATGACCTCCCGGCATTTCTAGGAATATACTCCAGTAAGACGACAGGAGTACAAACAAAAGCAACGTGGATAGTGCTACGTTTATAGATACACATGGCAATTAAACTGTTAACTAAAACCAGAAAAAACGGAGTATTTGAAGGGAATTGGGGACCAGAAGGCTATTTGCTACAGGATTAGGAAGATTACTCTCCACAAGAGTTCAGCCTGCATCTATTATATGCAGTGCTACTCATACTGCAAGATTACTACAAGGCATTAGGTTTTTGTATCAGCAGAATTGAAACATTTGGCCATATTTCAAAGAACATTTCATAGGTTTGAAATAATTCTTAAGCATTATTGGTTTCATCTAAATCACAAAAATTAAAGCCACCCATATACATGTTTTATAGTGTTGAGGCTTTTCCACATGATTTCAGCTGGAAGACTTGATTGAATGTGACTAACATTTACATGCCTTAGCAGCAAATGCAGGAAAAGCAGTGATCACAGATGAAGCACTGGAAACAAAAGAGGAAGAGTAAAGCTTCACTGTTCTCCCCCTGTTCCTTGATTTACTCAAATTTCCAAGAATTATCTATCATGGTTGATTTTGTAGTGTGGCTGTCTGGAAGTATCTGCACTGTCAAATTTGGTGCCTTTGCTTTTCAAGGCATGCTTTCTTCCAGAAGATCATGCAAGATTTTAATAACTTTTTAAAGAGAATGTTTAATGTTCTGTACTTTCCCCTCTCCACCACTAGTCTATAAAATTACATCGTTAGATATTTTTCTGCTTTTATGCCACATGAGCAATGAAATATCCACTGTTAATGTAGCTCCTAAATCTCCACTTTTATATATCCCCCCTAGCACTGCTTAATTCTGGAAGACTAGTAGTGTTAGAATGTATTTATAATGTTATGCCTTTCAGCACTTCCAGGCATGGTCACCTCAACTTTATTCTCTCGTTGGGAAAGAATTGGGAAGGGTGCAAGACCTCATCTGGAAATAGGTTTTCCATCCAGTAGTTCGTGAGCCGTTCCTAATCTATCACTTGAAATGAATTGATCAATTCAAGGCAGTAATCAGCAGCTCGGAAGCCCATCCGTACTCACCATCCACTAGAATAGGTTCTGTAGAAGGTGTTTCAGCTATGGGATGGACCTATTACAGAAGACAGTCAGTCTAGCCCTTTCTCCTTGGATATACATGACAGATAAACTAAACCAAGTTCTGGGAGGTGTGTAATGGATGCATCCTCTCCCCCAAAAAAAGAAAAAGTGGAGAAAAGAAAAAAAGAGCATGATCTAAAATACTGATGGAATCTTTGGGTTAAGTGTCTATATTTAATAACCCATAGGTCTACTTTTTATTTCACTCCATATGAAGGCACAAAGTTTGTCCCTCTCCAATACCTGTAACATTCATGCCACATCTTATTCCAGTATTATCAGGTGGACATTTTACTCTCTTCTGCTGCTTATATGAAGTAACTGTTTGTTTAATGAAAGTAGATAATACCTAGTTTAGATTAAATCTAGAGTTATCCTTCTTTCAATAAGAGTTTAGTGACATCTACTTCAAATCCACTGGCAACTATAGCCTTTTAATGCTTATGCTAGAGTATAACTGTGCACACAGTACATACAGACATACAAAACTGTCAAAAGCACTGGTTATTAAAGTGTATGGTTGACCCCAATAAGTTTGTAACTTCATACGACTGAAGAATCCATGTTCCATCTTTGTTAGAATTTTCTTTAAAAACCCATCCAAACATCATAGTAAAGTTAAAAACCACACTCTCACACATTTCCAAAACACTGAAATATTTAAGATAACCATTTAGGACCTATAGCAAGGCATTTTGTGATACACTGTATGTAAATGTGGTTTCAAACTAATGTAACACTAGTCACGATTGTATTCAAATGATTGATGATCAGCTTCAGATTGATAACACCTTCATTATCTATACATTAAAACAAAAGCAAGCTAAGAACAATTAACCGATAGGATTAAAACCTCAAAAGCCTTCAGTAATTGTACTGACGCTGGCAAGGCTGGTGAACAAACAATCCGTTGTGCTTGATTTGCCGAGAGTGGCAATCCCTGGTAAGATTTTGGCGACGGAGACTGTTTCTGTTGAAATGGTGTCTTTCATTATGTTCTTTTACCCACTGGGTCGGACGAAAACTCTTGGTTTGTTCCAGAAAACTTGAGTGAGCAGCAAGGGTGGCAACATAGCAATGAATATGCTGCCCCATTTCATTTCGTGCTTCCATTCTAAAATTTAACATACAAATGTTAGTTACAGTTCACCTAGCACTTGGAGATCTAGGTAAGTTTATTAAGGGAATGTATTTTCTTCTAGCTGAATGAATATAGATAGGCTTGGAAGGATTAGTTTTGTATCAGTAAATGTCACTAATCAATTTCACCACACACACACACACTTCTATCAATAGAAATGTACAAATAGGTAAAGTAAGAAAAATGCTGCTTGGAGAACTTAAGAGCTTGATTTCAGGATATTTACTGTGTATACTTTGACATGTAATGTTGACAATTTGTATTTTAATGGTTATAATGCTTTGACTTTTTGGATCTCAAGGTGTAATGCCATTAAATTATTGTCTGACATCCCTACTGCCTGGCCCTTCCACCCCTAATAAATCTCCTACAACTGGGAGAATTTAAATAGATAAAAACAAAAAAAAGTGCTTAAAAATAAAGAGATATAATCCATCAAAGTTATTTAAAAATAATCAAATTCTGCCAAGCCTAAATAGAGATGTTTACACAAATCACTTCCAGTAGTTAACCCTATCCCATCATACTAGGCATGAAGTTTTTTGATGTAGTTCTTCAGCATGTTTTAGGGAGTGAGTTAATAGGTCTGTTTCCTCTCCCCTCATTCTCTCTGTAAAGGACTGTTCTATGTTGCCTTTTGTATTTCTGATTCAATATTTAATCCTTTGGGTATAATGATTATACATGAACTAATGGCATAATGCCCAAAAGATCATATAATGTATTAAATACAGAAGGGAGCATGTATTTCATGATCCTCAGAAGAATTAGTAAATATTTACTAGATGTTATGGTTAAAGGTCATCTTGCACAGGATAGTTTAGGCTGTGTGAAAATAAAGGGCACTAAATAAAAGACTGTTTGGATTTTCCTGCATGGCTGGCAACCCAAACATGATGATCATGCATAAGACCTGGAAAGTTAGACCAAGTAAGCCACTGAAGTCAGATCAGCTGTGTGAAATGCCATGAGTAACTAAAGATCTTTCTTCAGCCTGTCCCTTTGATTCCCTCAATGCCTCTCAAAGTCAGACTGCTGTAGAGACATCCCATCGCACAGTATGGGGCATCACCAACCTATGCAAGGGTGGGAGAATACATCAGTAAAATGTCTCTTGCTTCCCACCCCCACAGCCTGAGGGTGGGGGTGGTGGTAAGTTTTGTAACATAAAAGCTTTCCAGAGCCCATACAAATTTTAAAAACAACTTCCATGAACCTCCCCATCAAGGTGGCATGATAGTGGTGACATTACCTGTATAGCAGATGCTTTTATGGGACACGACGTGGTAGTATGCAGCTTTACCATCACCCTTTTTGGATGACTCCAAGTTTAGGAGCCCATGCCTTCCCTGTGCTCAGGGCACAGAGGATGGGGCCCTCAGGGAGTCAGTTATAACAAATTCAGCCCTAGCATGTCTGTTTCCACTAGTGGAAGAACCTCACACCAGTGGAAAATCTGTATAGCAGAACATCCTGCTATGCCCCCGGTCTGCCTACTGCCCTCCATGCTGGCAGAGTGTGTACCACTGGCACTGGAACAGACTCCCCTGCTTCCCTTGACTTCCTACCAGCAAAGAGTTGAAGCCAAAACACATTCACTTTGTGTCAGCAGAGCAGCACAAAATGAACGGATTGAAGGATATGGGCCCCAAGATGAATTATGCATTGAATGCCTATCCCAGAGTTACCTCCCTTTACAGATTATTAAAACCGACAGATAAGAGCCGGTCAGTATAATGTCCAAGTTGACATTCTGTCCTTCACTCACCCTAGTCATTTCACACTGGAACTGCTCTTATTCTTTCCTTTTATGCTGATCAACTGACCTTGCATGTAGGCTCCTGTAATTATGGCACTACCACTGGCTACACGTGATGCATTAACTGTTTTAGAAGCAACATGTCAGAGCTGAAACTCTGAATGAAGACAGTAATAAGGGAAGTTCTGGAACAAGCACAGTTATGGTAGCACAAATACAAGCACTACAACAATAAAACCATAACAGATCAGGCATTAGTAGACTAATTGTGTCTCAAGCATGGTTTTGACTCGTGTCATCAGCCACAGAAGTGCATCAATAGCTCACTAACACATACATGGATTTCATATTGTCCAGAACAATAAGCCACAGTGTATGTTGTATTAGTGAGCTATTGATGCACTTAGAAGCCCAGGCGAGGAGCGTGAGTGGCTGGGTCTTAGATGGAAGGGGAATGTAAACATAGTGGGAGATAGAGCCCAGATCACCTGACTCCGACACTCATGTGGGTGTTTTTCTCCACTGGAGATGTACCCCCAGTGACTTCACTGTTTGCACATAAAAGCTAGCAAGATTGGAACCCTAAAGATTCTTAACTGATAATCAACATTTTTAAAAGCCAGTATTCTGTACTTAGCAGTATATTTTACTTGTTATAGCAGAATTAGAATTGACTAAGTAACTTGACACAGAGGTTAGTCTTAAAACTGGTACAGTTTTGATAGACAAGTCTATTTACAAAGCAGACCGATCAAACAAAAAGTACTGTCCCAAAGCAGTAGTACTTACTGTGCCAGTGTGCCTTAAGCAGCTTTTCCTGGCCCTACAATGTTAAATGGCCAACCATTAAACAACTAGAGACTTCAAGACAACATTTTACTGTATTGTCAGCTTAGTTGAACAGTTATTATCTCTCTCAGTTACTGTATTTCATCTCAACTTTAATGTTTTAGAGTGAGACAGTTACAATTTTGTTCTCCAAAATAATTACCTTGTACATGAAATTATGGACAAAATATTTAGCCAAGATCCTCAAAACGCATTTAGGCACCTAATTCCCATTAATTTCACGGTGATACTTGGGCCACATCCTCAGCTGAATGCACAGCTCCATTGAATTCAGAGGAATGATGCAGATTTACACCAAGTGAGTATCTGGCCCTTTAATTTAATTATATATTTAAGAAGTGCTGCATTATAAAGAGATGCAAGATATAGTTCTGGAATGGCTTATATCAGCATCCCTAAATTGTACAAAGCCATCATAATAATTCAATATCTGAATTTGAGGAAAGGGGAAGGCGACAGATCCATCTACTCTTGAATGACACAATTCTCACTCAAATTTCACCATCTCCATTTTGCAACCATTTCTGTTACATTGCTGCTACTGACTGTAGGTTCTTACAAACTAGTCTATTGTGTTTAAATTGTATTATGCCCATCCCCATGGTATTAGGTCACCCTACAGTTGTGACAGATTTCTTCAGAGCCCAATTTTCAGAGGTGCTGGGTACCCACGACTCCCACTGACTTCAGCCAGAGCTATGGTGCTCAGGATCTCCCAAAGAAACAGGCCCTTGATACCAAGAGCACAGATTTTCAGTGTCAGCCCCATGCTTGTTAGACACTGGCTTAGGTTGTTTTACCAAAAAAAGAAAAAAAAAAATCACCCATTTTCTTTAAAGTGTTGCAAACCAAGAAACTACAGGTATGGGAGCTAGGCTGCCACTGAAGTCAGTGATAATTACTTGCATGTTGCTACACACAGAACCAAACTCACCATAAGATGATCCTTGTTCATTCTTATTACAGAGGATGAACACTAGAAGTAGACAAAATTTGTCCAGTCCTTCTGAACAAGGGCCCCAGAAATTACGTTAATATTTCTCAGAACTTGACCATATGGGAAAAACGTGTGGGGTCATAAATGAAGTATTTTTGCTATCTCCACAATAGCTTCTGCTACCAGGCAAATGTTGCATGATAGGTTTGAGTCTGTGGTCATTTTGCATGGTTACCTCCTTAGAATTCAGGTCCTAGTGGAAGAATAATTTCTGACTTTAACAAGAGAAAAATAAATTGTTTATTGGTGGCCTTCCCAATTCGCAGAGCTTGGGCTGAGCCCAAATGTCTACATGGCAGTTGAATAGCCCCTTAGCCTGAGCCCCATGAGCCTGATTCTACTGGCACAGGCCAGCCGTGGTTTTTTAACTGTAATGTAGGCATATCCCCCGACTTCCTGTGACCTTACCTTGGATAAATAACACGTGTTTTCCCCCTTGGGTTCCCAGTCTCTGCAATTGAGATAGTACTTCTCCCACCTCAAAGGGTGGTTGTGAGGACATCATCAGTGTTTGTGAGAGCAGCAAAGAGTCCTGTGGCCCCTTATAGACTAAGATGTATTGGAGCATGAGCTTTCGTGGGTGAATACATGCATCCGACGAAGTGGGTATTCACCCATGAAAGCTCATGCTCCAGTACGTCTGTTAGTCTATAAGATGCCACAGGACTCTTTGCCTCACAAACATTGTGTCAAGTATCAGAGGGGTAGTCGTGTTTGCTTTTACAGATCCAGACTAACACGGCTACCCCTCTGATACTTGACACAATGTTTGTGAGGCACTTTACAGGGGTGGGCACAAGTACCTTCTATCATTTTTATTGCTCTCTTCTGGTTTAGAAATCCTGCTCTATGAGGAAAAGAGAAAAAACTGGGCATGTTTAGACTTGAGAAAAGATGACTGAGGGGAGACCTGATAATCTTCAAATATCTTAAGGGCTGTTATAAAGAGGAGAGGAAAGCGATAAAGAGGAGGTAAGGAGGGTGAGGACACGTTGTTCTCCATGTCCGCTGAAGGTAGAACAAGAAGTAACGGGCTTAATCTGCAGCAAGGAAAATTTAGGTTAAATATTAGAAATGTTTCCTAACTCTAAGGATAGTTAAGCACTGGACTAGGTTTCCAAGAGAGGTTGTGAAATCCCCATCATTGGAGATTTTTAAGAAGAAGATGTTAGACAAACTCCTTTCAGGGATGTTCTAGGTATTCTTAATCCTGCTTCAGCACAGGGAGCTAGATTGGATGACTTCTGGAGGTCCCTTGCACTCCTACATTTCTAGGAAGCACCTAGATAGGATAGTCTATCGTAGCAGTTGTGCGAGTAACTTCATCTGACTTCAACAGGAATGCAGTATACAACTAATGGGATAATTAGGCCCCAAAAGAATTAATTACAATGCTGATTATTCACTCCCAGCATGGCCACCACGTACACGAGTTTTAAAATCAGGCATAAAGCTATGATGAGCTTATCTTAAAATGTTGGAGTATTTGTGCTTTGTTCATTCACTTAAAACTGAAGCTTCTAATTAATTCTTCAGGCATTTGGGCTAAGCAAGTTGTAACCAGGTATTTTACTGTACTCCTTTACACTCAGCAGTAATTCATGGCCTATGTATTTACATCATATTGCCAATAGAAAAATAAATTTTAAAAAATAAAAAATTAAAAAAAATTAAAAAAAAAAAATCTTACCTTGGACTACTTGGATTAAGAAACTCCTCATCTCCACAGCTAGTCTCATTTAGACTGTGACAGGTATTATGGACAGCATATACAGACATGCTGGGATGTTCAATTAGAAGGTTCTCCATAGGACTGGTTTCCACCTTGATAGTGGTTAATCCACCTGCAGTAAAACATGGGGGAGGGGTAATAAACCAGCTCTCCTCCATGGGACATGAGTCAAACTGGATGAAGCAAGACTCGCTGGCATCAGCCAAACACTCTAAGGAAGTCGGTAAACAAGAAAAGACTGGGGAGTGGTCAGCAGCTGATGTTTCACTGATGTCTGCTTCTTCTGTTGAAAAGTTAGTGCAAGTGTCTAGTGGAGGTTGTCCATTGTTCCAGTTGCCACAGTTGAGATGAAGTCACCACAGATAGGTGATTGCAGGAGATGGAGATCAGCAAGTTCATGTGGAGCAAGTAGGGGATAAAACAAACAAAAAGGTCTACCATCAGCATGTACACGAGCATTTTACACACAAACAAATAAAAGGGAGGTGATCAGGAAACGCTTTCCCACGTCAGATAAAAAAATCAGGAGTATTGCCAGAAAAGTGATAAAATTGTGTAACAGAGATTGCTCAGTGTCAAATAAATATTATCCGTACAAGTAGTTCTACTACGGTCTGAACTTGTTAGTCTTGGGAAACTGATGTCAGCTTCCCTAGTCAGCTTACACAAGATGTTTTGTGGTTTATTGTTTTACACAAATCCAAGTTATTTATGCTTTGGCTAAAAATTCCTTTGGAGCTACTGGCTTCCTTATACAGAAGTATGATAAATATAACTGCCTGCTTCCTGCTGTAGAGGTTATATTTAACAGACATCTTACCTATAAAGTCAACCAGAATCCATTCATCATCTTCTTTTTCACTGAACTCTGGCTCTTGGCTGGACAAGTTATTGATCTCTCCCACAAACATATTATTCAGCCTCTGGAACATTACTAAGGCAAGAATGAGACTGTGGCTAGTAAGTCTTTGTATCCAAAAATTCAAGACACGGGCTCACACTTATACTAGCAAACTGGCAGAGATATGAGAATAAAGTGCATAGATGCTTTATCAGCTTACGTATGGAACATGGAGAGTCATGGTTTGTAAACAGTTTATACAAAACCTGCAAAGAAGAAAAGAGTGGACTTAATGCTAAAGCAATATTCTATTTGTAAATAACAAGAAAGAACTCAGATAGGGCCAATTCTTGACTGCAGGTTTTGGGCAATGGCCTACATCCGTGGTTTTCAACTTTTTTTCTGGGAACCCACTTGAAGAAAATTCTTGATGCCCATGATCCAACAGAGCTGGGGATGAGGGTTTGGGGATGTGGGAGGGGCTCAGGGCTGGGGCAGAGGGTTGGGGGGGGCTGGGAATGAGGGGTTCAGGGTGCAAGAGCGGGCTCTGGGCTAGGGTGCGAGAGGGGGTCAGAACTCTGGGCTGGGGGTGCAGGTTCTGGGGTGGGGATGAGGGGTTTGGGGTACAGGAGGTGGCCTGGGTTTGGGGTGGGCTCAGGGCTGGGGATTGGGACATAGGCTTACCTCAGGCAGCTCCCAGTCAGCAGCACAGCCGGGGTGCAGAGGGAGGCTTCCCACCTGTCCTGACACCGCAGACCACGCTGCGCCATGGAAGCGGCCAGCAGCAGGTCCGGCTCCTAGGCGGAGGCGCGCAAGCAGCTCCATGCTGCTCTTGCCCACAGGTACCACCCCTCCCAGCTCCCATTGGCTGGGAACCGGCCAATGGGAGTGCGGAGCTGGTGCTCAGGCCGGGGGCAGCACACATAGTCCTTTGGCTCCCCTGCCTAGAAGCCGGACCCGCAGCGTGGTGTTGGAACAGGTAGGCACTAGCCTGTCTTAGCTGGGCAGCACCACCAACGGGACTTCTGGTGCTGACCAGAGCTGCTAAGGTCCCTGGGTTCTGAGCAAGGCGACTCAGTGCCTTACGTGCCACGACCCAGTACTGGGTTGTGACTTGAACTTTGAAAAACACTGGCCTACATGACTCGAAGTATTTGCCATGAGGTGGTATTACGCTTTTTCATTGGCCCATAATATCCCCTGCCAACAAGCTGAACCACAGGAAGAGGCGTGATGGAGGAAAGACCCAGCAAGGCTCTCTTCACAGGGTTGCCTAAAGCCCTCCATCTGGATTCTGCCCCACATGCAAAGGTCTGCATAGCTCCTGGCCCCATCCCCACAGATCTGCAGGAATGGGAGAGAGGCAAGGGCCATCTATGCAGAGACCCTGTCCTCTAGAACCCCTGGGATCTTCTGGCCAAAGTGGCTCCAGATAAGCACCATTACTTATGACCTCCCCTGGGAACCTTTCCTCCTTCTATGTAAGTGGGGGGTGGGAGGGAGGGACAATACAGAAGAAGTGATAACAGTCTGAAGCTGTATTACCTAAGTAGTCCATGTTGCGGGGAAGGGGAGAGTATTGTAACCCTATGCACATGCCCAAGTCCTGCAGAGAGCCCTCTGCAGGGTCCCACTGATGTAGAATGTAGGTAGTTGACCCTCTCTGTATTGAGCAGAGAAGGCACACACAAGAGAACACCACCATCCTTGTGCAGTTCAGGGGCTCTGCTTGAACATTAAACACATTACAGAAGAAAACATAATCAGGATCACAGGTGCACTAGCGTAGTTATTTAAGTGGGATCCTTTTCATAGTGATTAGTTAAATACTACTGTGTTCTGTGAGGTTCTACATAATTAATGCAAATACTGGCTCCACCACCACAATTTGAGAATAAAGTTGCTTCCTTACATTTCATGATAAGCAACATTAATTTCTCAACAGAAGACACTTCCCTAAATGTATATTTAAGAGACTATCAGTTTCAGCCTGGACTAATATTATATATTTGTGGTTGAAGCTGAAAAAAAACATTAGCCATTTAACAATAAATAAATAAATAAAAAAGTCCAAGTTCCTGGGATCACCACAGCAGCACATGAGATCACCTGTTGTAGTCACTATATTTGAATCATTAACAGAGTTCAAATGATGGTGTCAAAATGCTACACTTTAACAGTAATGTTCAGGTATTTAAACTTCAGTCATTTATTTTAAGCACCTCTAGCTATATTTCCACCTATTACGTTAATTATTAGAATGTGTGTGTAAACACAGTGAATCACTTATACAATCTCTCCTCTCTTCCTGGAATTAGCTTAGGTTTACGACAGACTAGGTAAATTAGAGACATTTACATAAAAAGGTATGAATTTCTATATTCAGATAGCTTGTGAGAGTGAAAGATAAAACTATACTAGAGAAGGCATTCAGAACAATTGTTCAAAGCACAGCAAAACAAAGTATATACATTTAATTTCTAACAAGTAAATATTGGTTAAGGGAAATTATGTTTACAGAACATGAACTCTAAGTTTCTGTATCAATGTAGTGTAACTCTTGGACCAAAGATGCCTTTGCATTGGATACCATAAAATTAAAAAAGAGAGAGACCTTTGCTAGTTACTTCTGTTTATCATTGGAGTGTCTCTCCTGTTTGTTAAGCCACCTAGGAACTGGTTTACATTCTGACATTGGGATCCAATACTATTGGTGCCTCTCAATTTGTTGTACTTCTGCAGCACACGGGATGTCAGACAGAGGCTGCAAAATAAGAGTATTAATCAAGAACCATTGTAACCCTAGATAATTAAGGTGTCAATGCTTCCTATAAATATAGCTGGGGGCAGCAGAAACTGGGGTTGGTGCTATTTGGTTTGCTATGCAGCTGTAAGCGTGTTTACTGGGTAGGCTATGCAGTATAATAGTGATTATAGTAGTTGACTGAGAGTTGTGTGTGAAAGGACAGCAAAATAAGGTCTAGTCAATTCTTGACTGTAAGAACTTGGTTCCTAAACTTTTATCCCCATGCTAAAACCACTAACAGTGTCATTGCTCAATGGTCTCTTGGCAACCACCAGGAGGCTCCAAAAAAAGCAAGTTTTAATCAAAGCTGAAAGAGGTATAGGTAACATTAGCTGTTACTGCCCAAGAAAGATCTTGGAATCATAGTGGCTAGTTCTCTGAAAACATCTATTTCATGTGCAGTAGCAGTCAAAAAAAGCTAACAGAATGTTAGGAACCATTAGGAAAGGGATAGATATAACACCACTAAATAAATGGTACTCCCACACCTTGAATTCTGGTCACCCCATCTCAAAAAAGACTATTAGAATTGGAAAAGGTATAGAGAAGAGCAACAAAAACGACTAGGGTATAGAACAGTTTCCATACAAGGAGAGATTAAAGACTGGGACTGTTCATCTTGGAAAAAGAGAAGACTAAGGGGGGATATGATAAAGGTCTACAAAATCATGAATGGTGTGAAGAAAGTAAGTATTTATCCTGTCACATAACGTAAGAACCAGAGGTCATCCAAGGAAATTAATAGGCAGATTTAAAAACCAAACAAAAAGGAAGTACTTCTTCACATAACGAACATTCAAGCTGTAGAACTTGTTGCCAGAGGATGTTGTGAAGGCCAAAAGTATAACCGGGTTCAAAAAAGAATTAGGTAAATTCATGGAGGATAGGTTCATCAATGGGCCAAGGTGGCCAGGGATGCAACCCCATGCTCAGGGTGTCCCTAAGACTCTAATTTCCAGAAGCAGGGACTGGATGACAAGGGATGGATCGCTTGATAATTGCCCTGTTTTGTTCGTTCCTTCTGAAGCATCTGGCACTGGCCACTGTCAGAAGAGAGGCAACTGGGCTAGATGGACCATACTAGGTCAGACCTTTCTTATGTTCTTACTATGGCAAAGCGTTTCTCCATCCACCATAACAGCTTTCAGTGCATTGACTTGAACAAAGTGGCCACCATTTTGTAAACTTCATTTTCTACCACACAGTGTAGTTACTGCTTAGGTATTTTATCTGCAGTCAGGTTGACTGTATTGTGCTTCTTACAAGTGTAGACATTCTTCTGTGTAGATATCTCTAAGGTAAGGTTGTCAGCCCAAATATTTACTGACCACAACACTGGTCCCACTGTAAAATTTATATCAAATCCATTGTAGTTCTAGAGAATGCAATAGCTTAACATGTATTGGGCTGAAAATATTACAAATGAAAAAACTGAAACTTCACCAGGAGTCAGTAAAAGTGATGTATGTTTTCTAGCTCCACCTTAATTTATGTACTGTTTTCAGTTTGTTCAGTCAAATATTACTTTTTAAACTTTCAGCCAAGGAAATACTAGGTGTGGAAGTTTTTAAAAATTATTGTTATTTTGAGAGGGGAAGAACAAGAGAGAAATAAAATGGATTCTTAAAGGAAAGCTTAAAATGAAACACCATTTTCATGGCAGGTCAACGATTAGGCCTAGCAGACTTTATTGTGTTCTTTGATGCATAAGGCAACAAGTATGATTCTGAATAACTCAAACTTACTGTAGGTGGCATAATAGCCTCTCTGAAACAGTTATCCAGTTTCCAAGATGTGGTTGGCATTCTGAATATTGGTGGAATATTAAAAAGGAAGTTCCTCTGAACTGCTTTCAGAGGTAGATGATACAAAGGTATATATGTAAAATGATCAGCTGATCACTCTACTTCAAAATATTTGCAATTTATAAGACACCGAGCTTCTTGAGAAGCTACTGCAAGTCTGGTTTCTGGAAGTCTCCACGTTCTCTCAAAAGCAATCAAGAGAACTTGTCCATTCAGTGCCTATACTGTTATTAGAAAGGTCCAGTTGGAGTTATTGTTGTTCCTTACAAGATCAAGGACAGTGAATAGACTTATAGGAAGTGTCTAAGAAACCACAGAACTGCTTTTTGCTGAAAATATGTATGTTCCCAAAAAAGACACCTCATCCCTCACAGAAGGATTTAATAAAAATGAGGAGGTAGGCAAAATATGAAGTACTGGTTTGTAGCTCTGGCTATGTGGCCACAGAGGAGTAAGGCCTACTACCCCTTACTCACTTGCATGGCTGCATTAGCCATGTCCAGATCAGATCTCCACATGTAGCTGTGTGAGGAGAAGGCACTGCACACCTGACACTTACATGCATACATCACCTGTGAACAACTGGGTAGTAAAGGGGGAGACAAAAGCAATGGTTCTGCCCAATATGCACTGGCCAGCAGAGCTGACAGGCTGCAGTCTGTACCACAAAAAAGGAAGAAACGTACTACACTTCACCATCCAAGCAGCAGGGGAGCCCAGAGAAGAGTTCCACTTTAGAGGGAGAAGCTCACATGAAGCCTGTTCCTCTGTGCTGAGGCTAACAGTCCACCCCTAAGTGAGCTGAACTGTCCAAATACACTTGCACAAGTAACCATTATGCTTTAATGGTTAATTGGCTTCCACAGCCTCTACCTCACTCAAACCTCATAATGGAGGGGTGCCAGCTGTCATGCCTGACAGAAGATTGTGATTTCAGGTGGAAAGTCCCCAGCAGGTGCAGATTGTGTCTGGAGAATTAAAGAGCTCACTTTGGGGCAAACAACAACAAAGAGGAAGGTGGGATCGGGTTGCTTCTATGGGGAGTTTTTGTCCAGGTCTCTGGCCACCGCGGTCAGGCACCTTCCCTAAGGACCCAGCCCTGGGTTTGGGTGACCTGACCTGGCAATCCGTTGCCCTCTCGCCTGTGGCTGAGTCACAGCCTCTGGTTTGTTTTGATGGCTCGGAGCCCCCCCTCTTCTAGGGCGGTGCCTGCAGGATGGCTGGGTTTAGTCACACCTGACTAGCGCGCAAGCAAGCACTGCCTTGGAAGCAGGGGCTGGGGGAAGCTCCCTCCGCAACCAAGCAAATAGGCCCCGCACTGGCAGGAGGAGGCAACCCGATACCCCTCCAGCCTCTGGGCGGACCGGCTGCCCCGAACTCCTCCTCCCGGCGAGTTGGGGGAGGGAGGGGGGAAGAGACAAAAGGGTGAAACTGGGAACGCAACTACGTCTGCGAAGAGGAAGTTCAGGGAACAAACAAACAAGAGAATCGGTGCCTGCCCCCAGCGAGGCTGGGGCTCCCACCTCCTCGGGGCAGAATTCAGCCCCGCTGCGCCCCAACTCCACGGTGCGCGGAATCTCCCCGCGAGGGAGCGGAGGCGCGCGGGCAATCCGCGCAGAGTGGGGCAGCGCGTACCAGGAGCTGGGCGGAGGTGGGCGCTCCTTCCCACTCGGGTGGGGAGTCCACAACGCAGCTCTCTGTCCGAGGCATTTAGGGACACCCACTGCTCCCGACGACACGTCGCAAAGTACAGGGGCAGTGCGCATCCCCCACCCCCCCAGGGGCAAAGGGACCCCCACTGTTACGCTGCTTAGGGGCGGCGTGTGCTCCCACTCACTCCATAGGGAAAGACCCTCCCATAAAAACGACACAAGCCTCTATTTTCAAAGGGGCCGAGCACTTGAGAGTTCCCGTAGGCTTCAAGGGAGTTTGCGGGTGCTCAGCGCCTTGAGCAGTCAGACCATTGTCCCGATCGCCTGTAACCACGGGAGATCTCCTCTGTTTCATAAAGTTTCTATCGAGCTAGTCTCCTGCCCAGGACCTAGCGCTACTTTAGGAGTCTCGTGGGAGGAGGGGAGAAATACATGTCAGACCCACGCATAACGGCGACACAGACCGCTCTGCTCCCTCCCGGACATAGGCAGAGCCAGGGGGGTACGTTACCGGGCGTGGGGAAAACGCTCCAGTCCGGAAACCGCAACACCCCCGCCGCCAGCCTACCCTGTAAAGGACGCAGTCTGGGCAGAGGGAACCTGAGGTGGCCGCTGTGTCCGGAGGGGGGGGGGGGTGTCCGAGTCGCACTATCAAGCTGCCAGGGCCACTTCCAGACGGGATACAAATCTCCGCTACTCACCTTCCAGAGACAGGAAGGAGCGGACGGCAGCAATGGCTAGTGAGGTAGATGAGGGGAGGCAGCGATGGGCCCGGGCTCTGCAGAACCGCTCCCGGCTCTTGTTTCCGCAACCGCCTCCGTCCGACTCGGTTCCCTGCCGAACCTTTTGTTGTTATAGAATCCAGCGAACAGCTGATCGGCCCCAGGCCCCGCCCCGGCTCCCCCTCCCGACTCCCCGGGGCCGGGCTAGGGTTCAGACCCCACCAATGTGAGCAGAGCGGGGCTCGGGGCCGCGCCGGGACAGGCTGTCACTAACGCACGTGATCCGGCCCAGAGCCACAGAGAAACTCTGCAGCTAGGAACAAGCCCAGGCAACAAAAAAGAGAGAGAAAGGGGGAGCGGAAGGGAGGGAGAGAGAGACTGCAAAAAGACGAGATAAAGGAAGAAGAGGGGACGAGAGATTGAGCGAACAGATGCAGAGATGGGAAGGGGGAAAAAGGGGAGAGAAAAGATTTGAAAAAAGTGAGGAAGCACTCAGAGTCCATGGTGATGGACCCTGAGTAAGAGCCTAAAAAGAGAGCGAAGGAAAGGGAATAAAACGCAGCTAATAAAGAGTCAGACAGATAAGGGGACACAGCATCAAGTTGGTATATTATGTACAGACACTACTGCATGCATAGATACGTTATTTAGGCTGAACTTAGCTCCCTAGAGTTTGCTTCTCAAGTCTAACTTCACCACAATCAAACTGATCTGCCTGAACTTTCATTTGCAGGCTCTTTGTTTAGAATGGAGCATTTCTAGCATTTGGAACAAGGCATATGGGAGATGTAATTGGACTGGACAGGAGTTTATGTGCATTTCAGTTGTGAGATAGTTTCCTGAGTTGTGGGTTTGTTCCTTTTTTTTTAAGCTTGTCCTATTTCCAAAATGACTTGGAAAGTGCTACATTGTTTTGGCGGAGATGTGGTGCTTTTGACAAGTTTTGGGAGTGGTGGAATTGCTTACTTATTAACAATGGTTTCCATATACTTTTAAAAGTCTGCTTGGACCACTGCAGAATTAAGTATCAGAGGGGTAGCTGTGTTAGTCTGTATCCACAAAAACAATGAGGAATCCGGTGGCACTTTAAGACTAACAGATTTATTTGGGCATATGCTTTCTTGGGTAAAAAACCCACTTCTTCACATGCATGGAGTGAAAATTACAGATCCAGGCATAAATATACTCACACATGAAGAGAAGGGAGTTACCTTACAAGTGGAGAACCAGTTTTAACCAGGCCAATTCAGTCAGGGTGGATGTGGTCCACTCCCAATAACTGATGAGGAGGGAATACCAAGAGAGGGAAAATTGCTTTTGTAGTGAGCCAGCCACTCCCAGTCCCTAGTCAAGCCCAAACTGATGGTGTTAAGTTTGCAAATGAATTGTAGCTCAGCAGTTTCTCTTTGAACAGGGACAGCTCCAGGCCCAAGCGCGTGCTTGGGGCAGCAAGCCGCGGGGGGGCGCTCTGCTGGTTGCTGGGAGGGGGGCAGGCAGGCTGCCTTCGGCGGCGTGCCTGTGGAGGGTCCGCTTGTCCCGCGGCTCCAGTGGACCTCCCGCAGGCGTGCCTGCGGAGGGTCCGCTGGTCCCGCGGCTTTGGTGGAGCCGCGGGACCAGCATGCCTGCAGGAGGTCCACCGGAGCCGCGGGACCGGCAACCGGCAGAGCGCCCCCTCCGCGGCATGCCACCATGCTTGGGGCGGAGAAATGTCTAGAGCCGCCCCTGTCTTTGAAGTCTGTTTTTGAAGTTTTTTTTCCTGAAGAGTGGCTACTTTTAAATCTGTTATTGAGTGTCCAGGGAGATTGAAGTGTTCTACTGGCTTTTGTATGTTACCATTCCAGATGTCTTATTTGTGTCCATTTATCCTTTTACGTAGAGACTATCTGGTTTGGCCAATGTACATGGCAGAGGGGCATTGCTGGCACATGATGGCATATATCATATTAGTAGATGTGCAGGTGAATGAGCCTTTGATGGTGTAGCTGGTCTGGTTGGGTCCTATGATGGTGTCGCTAGAGTAGATATGGGGTCAGAGAAGGCAACAGGGTTTGTTACAGGGATTGGTTCCTGGGTTAGTGTTTCTGTGGTGTGGTGTATAGTTGCTGGTAAGTATGTGCTTCAAGGTAGTGGGGCCGTCTGTAAGCGAGTTTTGGCCTGCCTCCCAAGGCCTGTGAGAATGGGGGATCATTTTCCAGGATAAGTTGTAGATAGTTGATGATGCGCTGGAGACGTTTTAGCTGGGGGCTGTACGTGATGGCCAGTGGTGTTCTGTTATTTTCCTGGTGGGCCTGTCCTGTAGTAGGTGACTTCGGGGTACCCGTCATTGCATATTTGTAGCTATACAATCATAACTGATTGCTGTAAGAAACAACAGTGGGGAAAAGAGGAATAGATGGGCCCAGGCTGAAAGGAATATGAGAGGAAACCACACAAGAACAGGGGAATTCAGAGTCTGGTTATAGATAGCTCAGAAGCAGATGACACTAAGGCCACGTTTACACTTACCTGCTGGGTCGACGCGGCGAGTTCGACTGCTCGGAGTTCGAACTATCGCGTCTGATCTAGACGCGATAGTTCGAACCCCCGAAGCGCTAGTTCGAACTCCGGTACTCCACCGCGGCAGGAGGAGTTGCCGGAGTCGACCTTGGAGCCACGGAGTTCGCTTCCGCGGCGTCTGGACGGGTAAGTAAGTCGAACTAGGGTAGTTCGAATTCAGCTACGTTATTCACGTAGCTGAATTCGCGTACCCTAGTTCGACCCCCGACCTTAGTGTAGACCAGGGCTAAGACTGGGGGAATAGAAAATAATGAAGAGGAGAGATTGCTTGCACCCAGCTTACCAAACAATGTGTATTTTAATACATCCAAATGTAAAGTCATACATCCAGGAACAAAGAACACAGGCGCTGCTTACAGGATGGGGGAGACTTTATTCTGGAAAAAATGAATTAAAGAGACTTGGGGACCATAGGGGATAATCAGCTGAACATGAGCTCCTTGTGAAACATTGTGGCCAAAAAGGGCTAATGTGATCTCTGGATGTATAAATGGGAATACTAAGTAGGAGTAGTAAAATTATATTACCACTGTATTTGACAGAGATGTGAATGCTACTGGAATACTGTGTCCAGTTCTGGTATTCACTATTCAACAAGGATGTTGAAAAATTGGAGAAGGTTCAGAGAAGAGCCACAAGAATGAAGAGACTGAAAAAACACATGCCTTATAATCTTGGACTGAGTTCCTTCAATCCTTCTCTAAGGGGTGACTTGATCACAGTCTACACATATCTACATATGGAACAGGGGTGGGTTGGCTGGCTGGCCCAAGACACCACTACCAGTGGTGGATCTGGAGTTAGTGGGGTCCTGTGCACAGCTTCATTTTTGGCCTACCCCACCTCCCGGGGCCCAGACAAGAAAAAGAACATTCTATTATCTTCCCTCCCCCCGCCATTATTCATTCTTTTTTTCTTCATCTTCCTCCTGTATTATAAGTAATGGTAAGTAAATGAAAATAAAGTGAGGTACCTTGATTGGGGCAGGGGGTTGAAGTGCAGGAGGAGGTGTGAGCTCTGGGAGGAAGTTTGGGTGTGGGGTGCAGGCTCTGGGCTGGGGCAGGGGGTTAGGGTGTGGGAGGGGGGTGGCGCTTACCTTGGGCATGCACACACCTAGGGGCCGCAGGGACATGCCGTCCGCTTCCGAGAGCAAAGCAATGCGGAGAGAGGGGGGCAGGGAGCCGCTTAGCCATGCTGCTGGCATGTCTCTGCACACCCCTTGGGGGAAGGGGGTAGCGGGTTTCTGTGTACTGCCCAGGGAGGGGGCAGCACACAGAGCTGTCTCCTCCACCAGCCCCTTGCCAGGGGCATGCATAGACGTGCCAGCAGCTGGCTGCTTCCGGGAGTGGCGTGGGGCCACCGGCCACGGCATGCAGGCAGCCTGTCTGCCTGAGCCCTGCTGCACTGCCGGCCAGGACTCAGGAGCAGGTTGTCAGATATTTGTCCTGCATTTTGGGGGCCCCCCTGTTGTTGGGGGGCCTGTGCCACTGCATGGTTTGTTTCATGGTAAATCCACTCCTGACCACTACCCTTTAAAGGAGACAGACCACAGTTACAGAGCACCACTTCCACCAAGCAGCTCACATGCCACAGTTTGAGAGCCCCTTGGCTAGATAATCACAGTGGTCCCTTCTGGTTTAAAATATGTGAATCTATGCAATCAAGTCACCTTAGCTATATGAGTGTAAATGATAAGAGAATCAGGCCTTTGTTCTGAGGAGCAGGAGAGAGGAAACCACATGTGTAGGTGGAGGTCTTTTAGAAAGAAGCAGAGTCCATCTGTGGCAGCTTGCAGGGACTCCTCACTAAGCAATTTTAAGACATTCTATAAAACCTAAGGAAATTCTCAGGAAAAAACCCAGTAAGTGTAGTTAAAATTGAGCAGAGGAACAAACTATTTTTTTGAAAACACTCTAACGTAATGTTATTGTAAAAAATACGAACCTACGCTGTGGAAAACCTAGTTACCCAAAATTAAGGTTTAGTTAAAAAACCCCAAACACCTACACATTATAAAGTATGGAAATACACAGTTAAGATTATGCATATAATCTTAACTCTACCCCACACCAGTGCCTCGCTCTCATATTCCATCCCTCCTTCCTAAGTCTTCCTTCTCCTCTTATCTATTTTGTAAGTCATGGTGTATATTTAGCAAAGACTTTTCATGAAGTTTTTTGTCTTCATTTTCATAAGGGCTCTAAGAAGTCTACAACCTAGAGCTACAGACATCTCATGCTTGGAAAACGCCATTACACTTATACAGTTCGTGCGTGGACTATAGTAAGTGTGTACATCACGTATTACCAATACTCAGTATAATTCTTTGTCAGGTGACTAATCTGCTCTTTCCCTGTAGATCCTACAGTATAAGGATCTGGGTCAAAGATATTTGTCACTGTAGTTGCTAACTCTGAACCTGATTTTCCTCTCATTTATACTAGGGTAAACTGAAAGTAATTCCATAGACATTAATGGAGTTACAACTGTGTAAACCCAGTTTAAATTAAAGGGGAATCAGAACCTCTGTTTCTGTTGTCACTTTTTCAATTGATGACAAGAAGTTTGAGAAAACTGGGAAATGCTGTCCCTTGGTGTATTGCTTTTGAGTCAGGAAGTGGTAAAGTGTTCTTTCTGTGGACTTTTCAGTGCTTTGAAGAATGCAGGCATACTGGCAGTTAGTGATGTAAATTAAAAGGTGCAGTTTGGTTTAAGTTACACTGTAGTGTGTAACCACAATGGCCTCACTTCCGCCGAGAGCTCATTGTAGAATCAGGGCCTAAAAGCATTTAAACAATAAGGAATTCAACTAAGAGATGTTCTTAATTTGGGGGGCAGGGGAAGGAAGGAAGGAGGCAATGGTGAACAATCCAGGCCATGTTTATAAACTTTTGAAAAAGCAGAACTGAGCACACCCAGACAGAGACATTCTTGTCACAGCACCATCTACCTTAGTCTGGCTTCTCTCTAGCTGCAACCTCAGTTTCCCCTCACTCACGCTATATCTCCTCATCTTCCCAGGAAGGACTCACTGGCTCTCCCAAGTCTCTCTCTGGCCAGTTTTATTCCTCCAAACATAAAATTTAGGCAAAATACCCCAAACCAGAAAACAGTTCCTCTACTCATTCTTTCTTTCCCCCACCCCTTGCCTCTCTTAGTTCTGAAAGGAGAATGCACTATTCCCTTCAGGACCTGCTGCAGAAGCCATGTCCTTCCTGTAGCTCCTCTCAACCCTTTACACGCTCTGACCCCTTCTTAGGTGGGTCTAATAACCAAACAGGGCTGGCTGGCTCCAGACCCCTGGTTACAGTTCCATTCAGGCACTGGTTCTCAACCAGGGTACATTTACCAAGGGGGTTATGCAAAGGTCTTCCAGAAAGTACATCAACTCATCTAGATATTTGCCTACTTTTACAACAGGTTACATAAAAAGCACTAGCACAGTCAGTAGAAACTAAAATTTCATACAATTAATTTATACTGTTCTATATACTATATCAGCAGTTCTCAAACTATGGGCAAGTTCATTTTAATAGGGTTGCCAGGGCCAGTGTTAGACTTGCTGGGGCCCAGGGCAGAAAGCTGAAGCCTGAGCCCTGCCATGTGGGGCTGAAGCCAAAGCCTGACTTTTTAAGAGAGGTGAAACTTGGGGTACGCAAGACAAATCAGACTCCTGAAAGGGGTACAGTAGTCTGGAAAGGTTGAGAACCACTGCATTAAGGTGTTAGCTACTCACGTAATAATGGTGGCACTTTGAAGGCATGCACAAATAATTGAGTGTAGTTAATTAAATATGCACTTGTTACTTCAAAGAACCTCCAAGGTCAGCTGACTTGTAAGATGCAGAAGCCAAGAACAGTTGAGAACCAAAGAACTTCAAGCCCTTCAAACTGAGCAAGTCAACAACCCCTAGACTTTTTTCTTATTTTTTACTTTAAAAACAAATAAATTAAAAGCAAAAAACCCCAAAGAACCAAAATGCATTTATGCAATGTTGCATTGTGAGATAAATAATTAAACAGAAAGAAAAATCTAAAAGTTAAGCCTAAGGGTATGTATTCTACAAGGGTTACAGCAGCACAGTTGCAGCTACACCACTCTAGCAGACACCTACTACAGTGACAGAAGTTGTTTTTTCATCGCTGTAGTAAATCCACCTGCTCAAGAGGTGGTAGCTAAGTCAACAGAAGAATTCTCCATCAACCTAGCTACTATGTCCATGAGGACAAAGGGGCTGAAGTCACCCTAACTATATCGCACAGGGCATGAAAGTTTTCACAGCCGTGAGCAACATCTCTAGGTTGACCTAAGTTTTAGGTGTGGCCCAGGCCTCAGTTCCAGGAAAGTTGGCACAGCCACATTGCACATATGGTTTATATTTAATAAAACACTAATTAACATATTACACCATTAATAGTCTGTGTTAGGCTCCAATCCTGCAATGAGTTCTGAGTAGGCAGACTTCTGCATGCATGTGAAGACTCATTGAAGTTAATGGGTGGGGGGGTGCCATGTGGGTCTGGGACATTCCCACATATAGCACATTGCAAGATCAAGGCCTTAGATTGTAAACTCATTGAGACAAGGGCTGTTTTTGTTTGTATCTTGTATAGTGCTGAGTTTTATTAAAATTGGCTTTTAATAAAAACACTAATAATATAGATACAAGATTTGCAACTGTCATAGGTCTCACCCCCACTTGGAGCTGTTGGGTTCCAAATGGGGACCTGCACTGGTTTCCCTCTAAACTAAAAATCCTAGTTTAGATCTAGTAAAAGCTGCCACCACCCAATCAGGTACGTGGATTGGGACACAGTCCTTCCCCAAAATCCTTGGGGATCCCAAGAGCCCCAAATCCATGGAGTTCTTACACCCAGGAGAAATAAACCATTCCCCCCTGCTTCCTCCCCCCTCCCTTTTCCTAGGAGAGACACTGGGATCTAACTACAGAGGGATACCTCCCCCTCCTCTTTCCCTGAGAATCCACCCAAGGAAAGACCAACCAAGTCCTTAATAGAAAAGAATTTATTAAAGAATAAAAAAGAAAAGTCACTGTCTCTGTAACCAAAATGGAGCAATATACAGGGTCTAAACTTATCAATCTCTGGAGGGAATTCCCCCTCCCTTCTTTCTCAGTAAAAGCAATAACAGTACAGACTTAAAGAAATTCTATAGCAAAACACAGAATTGCAAATACAGAAATAAAAGTATAAGAATACTAGTTCCTTGCTAATACTCACTAGCTTGAATAGAAGAATTTATTGCAGAAACCTGGGAGGACTTGATTAAGATGTCTGGACTCTCCTAATTCCCAAGAGAGACTCTCTAAGAAAACAAAGAACAGGGGAAAAAAAACTTCCCTCCACAGGGATTTGAAAATATCTTGTTCCTCATTGGTCCTCTGGTCAGGTGTCCACAGGTACTGCTTGTTAACCCTTTACAGGTAGACAAAAACCTTAACCCTTAACTAACTGTTTATGACAGCAACATAAATGAATTAAATATGCACTTGTTACTTCAAAGAACCTCCAAGGCTTAAGGCCAGGGTAACTTTTGACATTTCTTGATTCGGAGTGCTTGTTCCTGTAACCTTAATATTGCATCAACACTTTTTGTATGCATTTTTCCCCCTTATGGGAGCACAAAAAACTTACATGTAAAAGAAAAGCTTAGAGAAACTATCACATAATAATGGCTGAAAAATGTGTTCTTGCAGCTGGTAGTGGGCTTGAAGGAGTCTGTCCAATATGTGTGACATGACTGACAGAATTTGCATAGCATTTATGGTTTGCAATGTGCCTGTGTAAACTCTGTCTGGTATTTTAGGACACACATTTCTCTAGGCTGCACTATCCCTTCCAGAATTATGAGATCAACTTTAAAAAAAAATGGCCATATGAAGGTGTGACTGGGTGGTCCACTCACCGCTCAGTGGTGCCTCCCAATCTCATCTGGGGAATTAGCTCTGCCACCTCGTCTGATGCCGCTTCCTGCAGTTACTCAGTCCATCATTCCCTTCAGTTACGCCGTGGCCTCTCCTGCATCAAAAGTGGAAGCAGTGTCCTCTTCATAGCTCAGTCCTCCAGCTAAGTCACATTAAATTCTCCCCCCTTCCAAGGTATCACAAGGCCTTTGAGGCAAACTGTCCCAAGCAGTCCACTCCCCACTCCCTGGTCTCTGCTACTTCTCTGGCGGCTGATGGGGGAACCCAGGCTTGCCCTCTACATCAGTCCAGGAACCCTCAACCCAGCAGCTCTGGACTTTCACTCTCTCAGCCCTTATTGATCCCTACTCTCTCCTTGCAGCTTCCTCCTCTTTCTCCTTGTATCAGGCAGTGCAACTGCAAGTGTCCTTTTCAACTTACTCTTTATAGATCCTGTCCAGCTCCTCCCCCTAGCTGGACTTCATCTGCAGTTAGACTCTAGCACACCATAGGTTTTCTCCAGGTGCAGCCTAAGGGTAATTGGCCTAACTTACCCCATCAGGCTTTGTGTGTGGTGGACACCCCATCACAGAAAGGTTATTTTCCACCTTGTCAAATTACCCAAGAGCTATAAACTCAGTTATTTTAATATATTACATTAACTTTCAGCTCACTGACAAGAAGTTATTAAAGAAACTTAAAAAACAAGACTCAGCTCTGCATATAGGAAAAGCAAATTAAAATACCTTTGCACTTCCAAAACACTGGTTGTGAGATGGGTAAGGGAAGGAAAGTGGTTGGTAAACAGCACATGTATTTAGATCACCACTATTAAAGAGAGGTGAGACACAAATGAAACACAAAGAGTGAGTCCCCCTAAGGGCTTGTCTGTAGAGGAAAATTACAGTCTGCTAGAACATGTGTTAATTAAGACAATGTTAACCACTCACTATAGTGAAATATTATGATGTTTAGTATTGTATGCTGAGTCATATAGGGTTAGCTATGACCAGCCAACTCAATGTTAAACATGATAGTTCTTGTCTGCATTGAGTGCCATGTTATGTTAAGTCATGTAACATAATTAACTAAGATGCATTTTAACATGATGAAATTTTCAAGTGAAGACAAGCCCTAAGAAGGTTTATATTGTTGTGTTTGAAAGCTGGCTCCAGGAAGAATTAAGAATGGCAAGTAATATATTGGAGGTCCCCAGCAAGATACTTCTTGGGGTAAAGATCTCCCATTTCCTGAGCTGCTTAGTTTCTCCCCTTAGTTTCTCTTTCCACTCCTCTCATCTCCCTAATCTTAACTTTTACTTCCTGTTTCCATCATCAGGAAAGGATGAAGACAGTGGATTTTCCTCACTCCTTTCCCCAAACCACACAATCCTTGGCAGGATGGAGACAGGCCTGAGAGCGAGGTCTTGTCCCAAAATGGGCCAGCTGACCACAAGCTGCTCTTGCTGATCAATGCTCTATTGACCCAAGTCAGCAAAGTCCTTAAGCATGTGCAGAGTCCCATTGAAGTAAATGGGACTATTCATAAATTTAAGGTAAGGCATGTGCTTAGATATCTTGCCGACTTGAAGTCTATGGGCTTGAATCTGCACTCATTTAAGTCAATAGCAAAATTCCCATTGACTTCAGTGGTGCAGGATTAGGCCTTAAATCCCTGACCCAAAGCTCATTTAAGTCAGTGGGACTTTTTCCATTGACCTTAGTAGGCATTAGCAGTTGCCCATTGGCCTGGAGGTGGGCAAGAGGAATCCCACATGAATAGAGATTATAGGCTGCCCTACCAAAGTTAGTATCTCATCTGGACATTTGAACCAGAGAATAATGAAGGATAAGTGTATGTATTGAGCTCCATGTTGCTGCTCTACATCTCTCTGATATGAGGGTGCTACCCAAACAGGCTGCAGAGACCTCTTGAGCCCCACTGAGATAAGCCTTAATATGTCCATGGAGATGTTTCTTGGACAAAATTAACAAGTCTTAATGCAGTTGAGAGCCACTTGGACAGGCTCTGAGAGGACATGGGTTGCCCCTTAATCCTTTCCGCAAATGTCTGAGGGCTAATCTTGTGGAAGGAAAAGAAACTTCAATCCCATGTTTGTTGTGGTTGTCCTGCAAATTGAGGTCCCTTATAAGTTGAAGAGATTCCTTTGGTCTTGGGTTTCATGGACCACAAAAGCTGGCCTTGGATCTGACTCCCCCTTATAAAGATTTAAATTTGTGATTTGTGTTGGAGAATTTCTTCTCATGTTATTAAGGGGGAAAAAAGACTCAGAAGAAATCACTGAAGCAAACAAACCAGGCTTATCTCCCCAAATTGTGTATAGTTATGTGATTATGAATTAGGGTTAGTAGTGGAAATAACCAGATCATACACTAGAACTTCCTGTGTACCCAGAGACAGATTAATGGTATGGCCATGGCTATAAAACATGATGTGCACATCTAGGGTGCTATATAGATGTAATAAAAATAATAATAGTCTGGGGCTCTGACATCCCATATTTTCAAAACTTATATTTATTGATTTTCAAGAATTGAAACATTAGTGCCAGGCATGACATACTGTACATGTAATACCAGCACTTACTATGAAGAATATATGACTAGCCATGGTGCACAGAAACAGCGACCTTTCTACAAACAGATCTGCAAATTACTATGAATGCACTGAGCTTCTAATAAAGAGCTCCCATATGTAGTGTCTTTTGGAGAGGCCCCACTACTCAGACATTCTTCTTAAATGGTAGGTGAGAACACAGATATATCTACTTATTAGAAATACTGAGTAATAGTGGAAATAATAGTTCTAAATAGAATGCATGCAGATACAAAATGTGAGGCAGTTCCATCTAACTTTTGGAAAATAGAATGTGCCTCCATACAAAAAACAAATCAAAACAAAACCAAATTTTATGGACACATATGTATAAAATTACTTTAAATAGTTAGCCAACCAAGTTTATAAAACAAAACAATGATTCATCAGCAGAGAGAAACTGGCATAGCTACATGGTAATGTCCTGGGAAGTACTCCTAGATCCTCCATTCAATGCATCTTCTCCCATGGGTCAGCCACTGGTTTAAGCTCAGTGGAATATAGCTACTAAAGCTAGTAAATGGTTCAATAAAAGACCCCATTAAAGACTAAAGATTAGTGTCCTGAACCTACAAATCCTTAATATCCAGTGCTTCACTCAGTACCAGGACTATTTATGGTAGGAAGTACTTTGCTGGATAGTACGTGTTTGCAGGATCAGGCCTTAATGTTGTAAGTCCTGATCCAATGCCCACTGAAATAAACTGAAAGACTCCCATTGATTTCAATGGGACTTGGATCAGGCCCAAAGTACACATATAGGTGGAGGTTTAAGTTTATAATCCTGTTGCAATTACATATTTTTTAAAATAAAAAAGTAACAGCTATTCAAATGATTTCAAATCTCTATTACAAATTTAGAAAAAAACCTCTGTATATTCAGAATACTAAGAGTCTGAAAAGTGCAAAGCCTAAGAAATGACTATAGGTGCATAGTTCAGGTACTTCTTTTGCAAATGGAATATTGTTCATCTTAGATTCAAGCATCAGACTCAACAAACATTGTCCATTCCATTTCTGCTCACCGTTTTTGGACTTTGGCAAGAGCAAAAGTCTCTGCTACTTTGATTTCAAAAATTTAAAACTGGCCACCCCTTTCCTAGGTATAAGGCAATAGCTTATGTCCAAGTTTTTCAAATAAGTTTTTGGGCTGAGGCAGTGTCTTTCCATCTTTTTAGTAAAACAGATGTTAAAGTCAGGACATATATTTTAGAGTTCTGGAACATTAATTCACCAGATATTCTGGCAGTTTCTGGAACCAAATTATGAAATGACAGTGAACCACATATAATCAAAACAGTACATACCACAGAAAAGAGCTGAGTCTTGCAATTCTATTAGCAGAAATCATTGGATTAGAGTTCTCCAAACCAGTCATCTGTTACAATTCACTCAACCATTTAAACAAAACAAAAAACAAACAAAATAGAGGATTCAGTTGCCTCTGGAACACCTGCACTGTTAAAGTGTCTGAACCAAGACATATTTTCTGTTTCATCCATTTCAGAAATCAGTCTTTTGTTCTCTCTCACTGCACAGAAGTGTATTTCAAAACTAAAAAAACCCACAAAACTTTCAAGCCTTCTTTACACATCATAAGGGAGCAAAAATGGGCATAATATTTTTAACTTTTGTAGGAAACTTTTATCATCATCCATGGTCAGACTTGGAAAAAATAAGTAGTAGTACTCATCCATGCTTCACGCACAACTGAAATTCTGTCCCCTTTTCTATGATGCCAGAAAAAGAAGCCCTTCACTGCAGATTGTTCACATTATAAAAATATGCACAACCCTCATTTTTTGAGTGCTTTGATTGATGACATTTTAATTGTCATAATAAGTCTGATAGGTAGTACTGTCTAGGTTTTAAAATGTAATTTCAGACAGGAGGGATAGGCAGAGGTGCCGGGGCCTGGTTGTGTGTCGACATGGCAGTAATTCCCACCCCCCCACGTATTCATTAAAACATTCTCCATCAAAATTGTTTGTTCTGATTTCACATTTGTTTCTTATGCTGGACTTTTTCCAGTACCATTTCCCTGTCCTCCTGCCTCAACCTGTCTTATGTCTCAGCATTCCATCTTCTCTCCATGTGGCTAGCGTCCATATTCATAACTCCATGTATGACCAGGAAATAGCTCTTTCTTGCTAATTTTCTTTCTGAAGCTGAAGTTTGAGAGCCTATTATTGTGACTCAAGCCTGCCTAATTCCAATAACATGTCCTTATCATCCAAGGTGGAAAGAGGCCTGAAAGCACTGGAATTTGAAACTGAACAAGTGTTACTTTTATTATGTTCCTAAGTATTTCAAGGGATGGATGGGTTAATAACTATAGCATTCTTGCTTCTAATTTCAGTGTCTATTCTAGGACTATGGGCATCCCAGAGTAGGTGTGAGAGCAGATATACTAGATACACAATGGTGGAAAGGCACTCCAGGCTCAGCCCCAGTAAAAGGACCTCTTTTCCTCCCTTTGCAGGTCACCTTTAAGGATGCAACCTCCTGATTCCATCCTTTGTTTTCATGTAATTAATGTTTTAATCATTGTCTATTTGTTTACACTTCTTTGAGAGGATGAGGAGGGTCCCTATGCTTGAGAGAGCAAGCATAGTTAACTGTGTTTTTAACAATCTGTAACTGAGAGAGATGGTGATGAGGCAGTGATGAGTTGCAGCAAAGCCTCTTTTTGAAATGTCAAATTGAAACAAACCTTTGCAGTGTGGTTAGCTATGGTTATATATATACTTTAAAAAGCCCTTTTGCAATGGTATTGTGATAAACATCAGTCTAAGTAAGACCAAAGCCAGTAGCACTGTTCACTGCGCTGATTCTACAAACACACAAAACTACATCTTTGTGGCATTTTAAATCTTACCTATTCACCAGTTGCTTCCTGTTAGCTCACCCTGAGTGACATTCTTCCTAAAATACTAATAATTAACAAGCTCTAATTTGTCTCATTAATAGACTATTGAACTTTAAGAAAGTAGCATAACTGGCTCCAAACCAAGCTAAAGGGCATTAGATTTTTAAAAAAAAAATGTGCTTGGATTTCAAATGTAGGACTCTATCCAGTATCAAGTCACCTCAATCTTTCCAAGGTTTCAAGTTTCCTGGGTTGCAAAGTCATGTGCCCCAGTTCTGAGCTACACCCCTTTTAAGCTATTTATGTCTCTCATGAATTCTGTACCAAGGTTTTAGTGAAAGTTAGAACAGCCCCCATAGATGAAGAGTGCCAAACATTGCTGGGAGAAGATCAAGTCACTTAGTCTGCTGCAGTAAAGCTTGGGAATAATTATCATGGTGGGGAGGAAGAGACCTGTCCTTTCGATGATTAATTGCACTTTGTTCTGGGAGAGAAAACACTAACACCAGTCCTTGTGCATACTTGGAGAATATATTTCTTTGCCTTCTTCAAGAGCAAGACCATCTGTGAGGAACCAGATAGAATCCTCTTGACTCTGAGGAAAGAGAAACAAAGTCTTCTCTGACTCAATGATCAGAGGTAGAAGATGATAAAGATGACTAGTTAGCAGTTGGGATGAGGAGTGCTTATTCCTAGAAAAACATATATTGTAGTTTTCCGGAGCCTTAACAAAACAAAGTACAAAACTTAGGGCCTGGTCCAAAGCCATTAAACTCAGTGGAAAGAATCACAATGACTTCAACGGGCTTTGGATCAGATCTTAAATTGGAACCTGTGCACCATTATTATTAGTGTTGGACTGGCCGTTAACATGGTGAGACATTAATGTGACTCCCAGCCAGGAATAGCTGGTTCTATAATCAAATTCCCCCTTCTGCAGTGAACTGAAAGATATGTGCTGCCATTACTGTTGCTGTAAGAGGTTGAACTGATAGCCAATGAGGGTAGAAGTGCTTTGATTCCAGGAAGTTCAAATAAGAGAAGTTAATATAGGAAAGCTAATCAATAAGGCAAGCAATTTATTCTGGTAAATTTTCATGCAGCCTCAGATACCATAGTACTAACAAAGCCAGTCAATGTGTTATTGTGTCCCTGACTGGTATGTTCAGAACGGATTTTTTTTTAAACCACATGTAAAAGTTTATCTTGGATTTCAAGTATTTATTGACAAATTTCCTCTTCTGCTCAGGTAATGCACATCAGATGCCAGCACTTTGTGCCAACTGGGCCTCTGCTGAGAGAATAAATGCGGTGGGAGGTCTTGAAATGCTTTGTGCAACAGACATGGACAAGAGCCAATGAGTCACCAATACCTATGGAAACACTGCAACTGAAGACACAGTTTTGCATTAATCTTAAAATAGTTCCTGTGCCCTTTTGAAAACTGATTATTCACACATTACAAAATGAGCAAGGTCTCAGAATGCAGTATCTGGAAGATGACAGTTGATTAATCATTTAAACAAATGAGTTGGATCATGTGGTGGATACATGGCATTCAAATTTGGTATATGAGTTTTTAGAACAATAATGTACTATGAATACCAAATGAGTGGCCCATTTATTATTAACCTTATCAACAAGGGAGTGTTATCACTTATTAGGGCCAGATATTGGAAGTTAAGACTTCTTGGTTCTGTTCTGGGCTCAGCTGCTGACTTTGTGTGTTACTTTGCACAGATTACCTAACTCTCTGCCTCAGTTACCTCATTTGTAAATTGGAAGTGATAATACCTACTTCACAGGGATGTCGTGAGACTTAATAGTTTGCACTTAGCATGTTTCATCTGAGACTAGCAAGGAACATTTTCAAAGAATAATAAAAAAATCCATAATTATAGGAAAAGCTCTTTGATCATAGTTGAAATAGCAATTATTATTAGCAAAAAGAACGAGGAGTACTTGTGGCACATTAGAGACTAACCAATTTATTTGAGCATAAGCTTTCGTGGGCTACAGCCCACTTCATCGGATGCATGCAGTGGAAAATACAGTAGGAAGATATATATATATATAGATAGATAGATACATAGATAGATAGATATACACACACACACACATATAACTCTTTCCCCATGCTTACTTTTCTCCCTACTGTTACTCACACCTTCTTGTCAACTGTTGGAAATGGGCCATCCTGATTATCACTACAAAAGGTTTTTTTCTCTTGCTGAAAATAGCTCACCTTAACTGATCACTCTTGTTATAGTGGGTATGGCAACACCCATTTTTTCATGTTCTCTGTGTATATATATATATCTTCTTACTGTATTTTCCACTGCATGCATCTGATGAAGTGGGTTTTAGCCCACGAAAGCTTATGCTCAAATAAATTGGTTAGTCTCTAAGGTGCCACAAGTACTCCTCGTTCTTTTTGCTGATACAGACTAACATGGCTACCACTCTGAAACCTGTCAATTATTATTAGAACATTCCCACTGCTATTGATTCATCTTTGTAAGCATCAGGCTGGAAGAGAGAGGGTATTTGAAGGATGTTGTGACTATTAATCTCTGGGTCAAAGTGGTAGCGCTGGTGCTGTGAGTGACAATACAGATAACCAATTTGTTTTCACCGTTCATATTACATATCATTAAATGTTTCACATACAGCTAAGGTTACGTAGCAAATGGTTAATAGATCTTGAGAAGTTTATGTATAGGTTATGTTTGGGGCTTTTTATTATATATACACATTTTAAAAGGGGGAGGGGTTATTTTCTCTCACAGAGGGCCTGTCTGTGGGATGGCTACTAAGGAAAAAATCTCAAGGGTTCACCCTAACCAGCTAGCACGTGTTAAGAAGAGACACCTTTCCCTGTCTATGCTAGGGTTCTAGAACATGTTGCTAACACATTTTGAAAGTACACATTTTATCTTAGTGTAATGGAGTTGCAGCAGTGTGACACTGCACCCCATATTTGTCATAAAAATATTATGATATGATTATGACAATTATGATGCATTTTGTACAGGATAAGTAATGTGAGGTGTCATTGGAAAAAAGTTATGATTTTCTGAATATGATTATCCTATTTGTATGCATGTATCATTTTTGTATCTGAAGTTATGACTATTGACTAGGGATCTGTATTTCAAATGGACTTACTCTGGAAAACAGCCAGCTTTTCAGGTACAACAATGAAGAAGCCAGACGGGGCTAATGGCCCAACAGCAAAGACAATGGACTGGAATAGTTTAACCTTCCTGTGGACATTTTGGCCAGCCTGTAAGTAATGGCTGCTCTAACTCTACAACAGCACGTAACCAGATCACGTCTCTCGACTCTATCTTGGGAGGTCAGTATTTTTCCACAAACTGGTCTGAGAACCAAGTTTTGAAACAAAGGGTTCCTGCCGTAGGCTAATGCTATATAAGGCAGGGAGCATCATCATCTAGGTTTCTTCACTCCCCACACAAGAAGATACCTGGAAACACCTGAGAAACAAAGACTGAATTGGGGGAAGTGCTGGATCCAAGCTAAAGGGATTTCTAGCCTATGTAGGAAACACCGGGGAATTCCAAGCTCCAAAGCAAGTGTAACTTGTGCCTTAAGAATCTACAAGTCTGCCCGTACCATCGGTTAGATTGGATATGAATAGCAGATTCTCACCCTATCTAGTATATTAAGCTCAGGTTGCGTTTTTGTTTATTTGCTAGGTAATCTGCTTTGATCTGCTTGCTATCACTTAAAATCTATCTTTTGTAGTTAATAAACTTATTTTCTATTTTAATCCAAAGCAATGAGCTTTGAATGGAGTGCTTGGGGAAAATCTCTGCTTGGTTACCACAAGTGTGCAATGTTCTCTTCACATTGAAAGAGAGGCGGACTGGGTATTACATTCATATACTGGCCAGATTTGACCAGAGCAGAACAGTACTGCTCTGGGGTCCTAGGCTAGGAAGCTGGTGGTTAGAGAGCCTGCATGTAACTGCAGTTGGGTATGTGCCTACCTGTGTGGATGCTGGTGAAAGTGCAGGCTGGAGGACGTTGCAGCTTGTCATAGCAGCACAGTGCGAGAGGGAGCCCTGGTTGGTAGGTAAGAGGGCTCAATGGTACCCCAGTTCCAGGTGGCACCCCGGGGAGAACCTGTCACAAGCAGCATTAACAATAGTGAGTATTTTTTTTCCAAAAAAACCCTACTGTAGATAAGGCCTTTAAGTGCCTCCTAGGGTTTTTAGGAAACATCATGACTGTGGCTGAGACAGTCAAGAATTTATTGTGAGAAAACTGACAGCTCAAGAAAGGAGCTATATAAAATGTACTTAAAAGTGAAAGGGCTTCTTTCTCTGTGCCTGAATTTAAAGTATCATCAAGCAAATGTCAGAGTGCTTGAATAATTAAAGTGGTGTAAAGAGATGTAATTGCGAGACTTGCAAAGACAGCACACAAAGCTGTCTCATTATGAGGACAAGCTGAACTCTCAGTGGCATTACAAGTCAAAGAGTTAAAAATGAACCAGAGTATTTGAAATGGAATAAGTGAATGGTTTGTGTGTAGACTGAACACAAACATACCGGGCTGCAGAACTATTACTAGAGGAAAGCTGCATGTTACAGGTCTTGGACTACAAAACAGGATGATAAACTCCAAGGACGTTGAAAATAACCTGGAGGAAATATAGCTTGAACATTCAAAGGGGCAGCAGCAGGTTATAAGTAATATTTAAAAACAAACCAAGTGTCCATAGCTGTGTAACTAAACAACACCTGCAAGTATTAAGACTGTGTTTGTTTGTATTTGTTTTTGGGGGTTTTTAAAGTTTACTTCCCCAGGCATGTGTACTGTTTATTCACTTTTTCCACTTCATCTTGTAGACAGAAATTAAAGTCTGATCAGTTTCAATTTCAGGGTGTCACTCTATGGTGGCTCAATGCTACAGTGTTTGAGTCGCAAATACTACATGGAAATGCCTAAAATTATTTTAATTAAAATAATAAAAATATGTTCATATGTCTAATATTGGGTTTGAAACAATCACAGCTGTCTCCCTCCCATTAACCCAGAAGCTAAATATTTGGTAAACTACCTGCCATTGTCCTTTAACACTTTAGAGACACTGCACTGTTTGGCTGCAGTGCTCCATTTTGATGGGGAAATGGAGACTGCAATAGAAATGTTTGGCACAGTCTTCCAAGGCACTTGGTTCTGCCTGTTCTGCTGCAGGAAGCAGCTGCAGATCTGTTACCATCTTATCACTCTGATGGTGCCTTTGGCACTAGATCCTGCAACTGGATCTCTGGGCAGCCACTTATAGCTACATGAAGTCCAGCTAAAGTAAATGGAGCTCCAAATGGGTTCAAAGTTGGCTTGCACTGATCTGATTGGAGGACTGGGACCTTTGATAGAGTCCATGTTGGAGTAAGGTCTCATCCTGCTTCCACTGACGCTGATGGGGATTTTTGCCATTGACTTCCATGGGAGGAAGTTCAAAGCCTTGAAATGCAGCAAACAGGAGAAGTTAATATTACTGCATATACTGACATAACCTGGGAGATTTTGATAAAAATATTTAATATACTTCCATGTCCACATCATTTTGGAAATTACTACTAAGGAATTGTAGCTTGTCTGAAAATTATTTGAACACCATTAGAGCCATCCTTGTTATAACATGCTGAAGTACTTGGCTCTTGAGTAAGAGTCTTTTTTTGTAAGATAAAGTGCCTTTAATTTATATTATTTTGCTAAATGTGAGTGGGCACTCTGACTTTTTTCCTGTTGCTATAGTTCCATCACATCTGTTAGGAGTAGCTCTTTTAATTGCATCAGTTAGGCTCACATAAAAGAGTATTTTAATGATACAAAGACTTGTATAAAGCACAGTCTGAAGTCTGGCTGAAAAAGAACCTCACACTCAAACTTTGACTCGAGCAGTTTGAAAGCTGCAGGCATACACACAAACTTTCCAGACAGAGATGCTTTCTTGTGTAAGAAAAGTAATTTTCTTTCCACATAGTAAAATGAAGTGAAGTTTGTGCTCGTCAGGCATTTCTTTGTTTTATAACCTCTATCCTCACAATTTTTTAATACAACCCAAACTGTGTAAATAACAAGACAGTTTTGTTAACATTCAATCTACAACAGAGTTGTCATTAAAACAAATTAGAACATGATATTGAGTTGCTATTTCATGACATTGCATCACAACATCATGATGTTCCATTGCCTTGTCACTGTGATTTGCGCTATCTTAGGAGTTAGCTAGATATTGGCTGGGGTCTTGCTATTGTAAGACTGGACTGAGTGGATTACCATATTTGTTGGTTGAAACTGGTGTCTGTACAGTGGTAGTGCTGTTTTGTAATTACAGCATATAAATCATATACAGCACCATTCATCCCAAGAAAGTCAAAGTGCTTTATAAACTAATACATTAACTCCACAGTGCTCTTCATCCTCCATTGTAATGCAGCCACATCTGGAGTGAAATATAGGTTACAGTTTAAGATATGGTGGGGGTGGGATGGGGAGGATTCAGTGGGAGAAGTGGCTGACCATTGTGTGGGGAGAGAAACAAGTTCTCTGGAGTTGCCAGTCTAAAAGAGACACTAACTAGTTAACAGGGAGTACAGTACTCTCTTTTCAAAATGGTTGTAATTCTTATTCCTAAACAAAATATCCTCAGGATCTTTGAAGGCCCTAGTCCTCACTGATGATGGAACCAGGGGCGTCTCTAGGTATTTTGCCGCCCCAAGCACGGCAGGCAGGCTGCCTTCATCGAAACCGCGGGACCAGCGGACCCTCCGCAGGCATGCCGCCAAAGGCAACCTGCCTGCCGCCCTCGCGGCGACTGGCAGAGCGCCCCCCATGGCTTGCCGCCCCAGGCACGCGCTTGGCGTGCTGATGCCTGGAGCCGCCCCTGGATGGAACTCATATTTAATATGAAATTTTAAGCACTGGCTTGAGTTAGTATGCAAAACTAGCACCTGAAAAAGCTCCCTGATGAAAACATCAGATTTTCATGCTCAGATATTTCAAAACAATCAAAGTTTTATCTAAACTTTATGCACACATATAAAATCTCTGATTTTGCCTCCTCAATTTTATCTAATACAGCTACCATGCTGCTACCACACAACAATAGTCTCCCAATTAAAACAGAGTTCCTAAATTAGGTCAGCCTTAACATTTCTGGTGTTCCAAAAGACATTACCTCCTTTAGATAGGAGATGGGAAAGTTTGCTCCTACAGCCACATGTTCCCAGTGCTATGGATATGCATACTAAATAACTTTTCATAGGATAAATAATTATGATCCACCTTACACTGGGCATCTTGTTTTATCTTTCCCTAGGACTGCTAAATGGCAAGTTCTTTGGTCAGGAACTATACTGTACCGAACTAAACATTTGGCAAACTGAATCAATGTTTGGATATTAAAACATGGAAATAAGTTAGCTCCCTTTGTTCAAAAGGGAGTGGGGAAGAGCCAATATATGTGTGTGGGGCGGGGGGGAGGCAACAAGAGGAGTTTCCTGGCTTAATGTTTTCAGTTCAAGCATTGACTTACATTGACCTGCCTCAGAGAACTGAAGCTTTGCCATACTGATGCAGAAAGGATGGTTTTTAGTTGTCAATCTTCCAAAATAAAGCTCCATTCTCCTTCAGGGCTCTCAATAATTCTTTTGTTTCAGCATTAGAACGGCCATACTGGGTCAGACCAAAGGTCTATGTAGCCCAGTATCTGGTCTTCTGACAGTGGCCAGTGTCAGATGCTTCAGCAGAACAAGGCAATTTATCCAATGATTTATCTTATCAAGTCCCAGCTTCTGGCAGACAGAGGTTTAGGGACACCCATAGGATGGGGTTGCCTCCCTGACCATCTTGGCAAATAGCCATTCATAGACCTATCCTCCATGAATTTACCTAATTTTTATTTGAACCCAATTATACTTTTGGCTCTTGTAACATTCCCTGGCAACAAGTTCCACAGCTTGACTATGTGTTGTGTGAAGAAGTACTTCTTATGTTTGTTTTAAACCGGCTGCCTATTAATTTTGTTGGATGACCCCTGGCTGGTGTGTTATGTAAGGGGTAAATAACACTATTCACTTTCTCCCACTGGTGCAAGTAAGCCGGTGTGGTCGTATGCTGTAACATTAAGACATTTATTGCTGGTATGCTGTACAGGAAAGACACATTCGGTATCCGCTGAACACTACAGGGCTCTCCCAGGAACCGCAGCGGTGAAAGGAGCAGAATGTGGGGTCACTGGGTGGCTCCACACTGGCAGCTCCTCTGGCATGGCTGCACCACCCCCAGCCCTGCCCCCAGCCCTTTCACACAGTTGCGTCTCCTGTCTAGGGTCTGTACAGCCCCGCTGGAGGATAGGGCTGCGGGTGGTACAGCTGCGCTGGAGGAGCTGCTGGTGTGGGGCTGCCTGGCAGCCCCATATTCTGCTTCTTTCACCACTGTGGCTCCCAGGAGAACCCTGTGGTTCAGCAGATACTGATTTCTATTTGCAGATATCCACATCCACGGGTATAAATTTGTATCCACGCAGGGCTCTAGTCACAGAACATTTTTTGTGGGGCGGGAGGGGGGCAGGGTCGGTACCATACCGAGAAGAGTTAAAACTCTATTTGCTCCACTGCTTTCTCCACACCATTCATGATTTTATAGAACTCTATCATATTCTCCCCTTAGTTGTCTCTTTTCTAAGATGACTAGTCCCAGTATATATCCTTGGGGAACCTCAATATTTACCTCTCTTCACTGTGAAAACCGACCATTTATTCCTACTCTTTGTTTCCAGTCTTTTAACCAGTTACTGATCCATGAGAGGACCTTCCTTCTTATCTCATGACTGCCTACTTTGCTTAAGGGCCTTTGTTATGGAACTTTCAGAAAGCCTTTGACAAGGTCCAAGTACGCTATATTCACTGGATCATCATGTTTGTTGACCCTCTCAAAGAATTCTAATAGATTGGCAAGGCATGATTTCCCTTTACAAAACCCATGTTGACTTTTCCCCCCAACAGATTTGTTCATCTATGTGTCTGATAATTCTGTTCCTTACTATAGTTTCAACCAATTTGCCTGGTTAGGCTTACTGGCCTGTAATTACCAGGATTGCTTTTGGAGCCTTTTAAAATAAAGTCTTTTAAAATCCGTCAGCATTACATTAGCTATCTGCCCGTCATGTGGTACAGTGGCTGACTTCAGCTATTTACATACCACAGTTAGTAGTTCTGCAATTTCATATTTGAGTTCCTTTAGAACTCTTGGGTGAAGACCAACTGGTCTTAGTGACATATTTAATTTATCAATGTGTTTCAAAACCTCCTCTACTGACACCTGAATATGTCACCTAAAAGAATGGCTCAGGTGTGGGAATCTCCCTCACATCCTCTGCAGTGAAGACTGATGCAAATAATTTAGCTTCTCTGCAAGGGCCTTGTCTCCCTTGAGTGCTCCTTTAGCATCTTGATTGTCCAGTAGCCCCATTGATTGTCTGCCAGGTTTCCTGATTCTGATGTACTTACAAAAACTAAACTGCAACCCCCCCCCCCCCGCCCCTCTTTTGCTGGTTGCTGTTCAAGTTCTTTTTTGGCCTGCCTAAGCACATGTTTATACTTGACTTGGCAGAGTTTATGTTCCTTTCTATTTTCCTCAGTAGGATTTGACTTCCAATTTTTAAAAGATGTCTTTTTGTATCTGTCTCTTTGACTGTTTAGCCATGGTAGCATTTTTTGGTCTTCTTACTGTATTTTTTTATTTTATTTGAGGTATACATTTAGTGTGAGCCTCTGTTATGGTGTCCAGAGAATCACTACAAGTCACTGTTCACTTCAGCATTTCCTCCTCACTGCCCCCCAGGCTTCTTACAGTGTATGGTCATATATTTGGTTATCTGGTTTTCCCTTTAACGCTTTTCACTGTTTAACTACTTTTAATTAGGAAGATTATTTAAGGATTGGGATCTTAAGACAACGTCTTTCAAGAGGATGTTTTAAAAATGCATTAGGATCTGCATCAACAAAAAACTGGGGTGTGTGGAATGGTAAGGTGACTGGGGATCTCGTATTCACAGCTGAAGCTGCACTTAATTAGTTAGTCTGAATAGCAGTTACAGGGGCACACTTGAGGGAAATGTATCTAATATGTACACTTAGTATACTTAATATTAAAAACTCAACCATGTTTTTTCCCAGAGTTCCTCTGCAGGGGATCTCCCCATATTTCACACCCATTTAATCCCTATCCCAGACCCCATAATTTGATAACCTTCATTTAGTCAAGGAAAGTTGGCAAGAGGTCCCTTCAAAGATCAAGAAGGTTGCCTGTAAATCATTGCTGAATGACATGACCTTCCCACGAGGCCTAAGCAGACTGTCTCTGCAGTGCTCCCAAGATCTGATGGCCTGGAAAGAAACATAAAACACTCCACCCACCAATAAATTCTGCATCTTTTTCACAGCTGTGTAGAGTGCTTACCATTTGGCCAGCTCTCCAGATATACTGGAATGTTTTCTTCAGTTATCTACACACTCCCAAACTTCTACCTCCTTGTTTCCTCTGCAACATTATATAATATTTCATATTTCTACACCACATTCAAAGGATGACTACATCCTGTGAGGGATGTAGTCATATTTACACTTAAAATAAATAAATAAATGGGGAAAACAGGTTCAAGGAGGTTAAGTGATTTGCCCAAGGTCACACAGTGAGTCAATGAGAAAACAGGGAACAGAATCCTCCTCCCACTCCTCACCCCACCACCCAAAATGCCAATTCCCCATCCAGTACTTTAATCACTAGCTAGTGCTTCCTCTTACTAGTTGAAAACAGTATGCACTGGAAAATGTAGAAATCCCACAATAAGACAAGTTTCTAGGCCCACTTATTCTCCATTGCTCTTTGCTGATAACCTCCCCACCCAGATTCCTCAAAACAAGTCTCTGCAGCCTGATTCCACACACATTTTTGCCCCAACAGGTGTTTCACTCTTGTCCACTCCCAGTTCTTGAAGGCAAATCTTTATGGGACAATCTCTCCCACTATTCCCCATCCCCAACTGGGGCTAGGTTTGGCCTGCGAAGTTCAGAGCTGAATATGAAATTCCTTAAAGCTTTTGAGGGGATTCACAGGCACGGTTTTGGTTTAGGTCCCACTCTACTCTTCACCTTACTGCCAAAGATAAGCTTGCACACAGCCAGTTTTGTCTCATTTCCCTCCCTACAACTCCTTCACAAAAGTTTCTACAGCCTAACTGAACAAATAAGAAAGGTTGGCAACATTTTGAAACATAAAAACCCTGACCTTGCTGGCCAGGGGAAAAAGAAAGAGGTAACTTATCTGTGCAGTAACTAATGTTCTTGAACAGGGGTAGTCTGTATACATATTCCACAGCAGGTAAGCACACATCCAGCATGCAGATGTCAGATAGTTTTCTAGTCAGCCGTCTCCAATGGGAGGGTGCATACACCCTTCCTTTCCTTGAGAGCTTCATGAGGGTATAAAATCCAGAGCCCAAGCCACCCAGTTTCTTCAGCACCACACAAGCCTGCAACATTAGAACTCTAAAGTAGGGGGATGGTGGATGGGCATGGAATATGTATATGGACTACATATTTGACTCAAATAACATTAACTCCTATACAGGTAAATAACCTTTTTTCTTCCCCCTTTGTTGAGCGCTAGTCCGTATACATATGCCACAGCTAGTGACTCCCAAGCAGTCATTCTCACTGGGGACAGGTACAAGAAGTCTCCGTAAATATGGACTATAACAGGGATCTTCCAAATCTTGCATCGTCCCTGGCTGCTTCCACCAGCACATAGTGCTTCATGAACATGTCTACAGATTACAAGGTTGCTGGTCTGCAAATATCCTGGATTGGCAGGTTTGCTAGACATGCCATGGAGGTGGACTGCACCCTGGTGGGTCTAGTCATGCACTGATGGGCAGCTACTTGCCTGCTAGTCGGTAACATGACCGGATGTAATAGGCAATCCAGCTAGATATTCTTTGCATACACACAGCTTGTCCTTTGACTCTCTCGGTGTCAGCCAGAAAAAGCCTGGGAGATTTCCAGAAGGGTCTTGTCCTGTCTAGATAGAACAATATGGCTCTACACACATCTAGCATGTGCAGCCTTTGCTTGGATCTCTAGGGTGACACTTGGGAGTAACACAGGTACATGGATGACCTTGTTGATGTGAAATTTTGACACCACCTGGAGAAGCAATCTGGTCTCCTGGATATATTGTCCCTATGAATGACTGTATAAAGTGGCTCTGCCATCAGAGCCTGCAGCTCCCCAACTCTCCTGACAGATGTGATTGCCAGGAAGAAACCACTTTCATGGAGAGGTAGGGCAATGAGCATTTAGTCATAGGTTCATAGCCATCAGTTTTGAGAGGGCCAGGTTAAGGTCCCGTGCTGGGGCAGGGGCCCTGACTCTCAGGTATAAGCTCAAGCTGCTTTTCAGGAACCTCTTTACTATGGGGTGAGAGAAGATTGAATATTTGTCAGTCAGTGAGTGGATTGTGGAAAATGGTGGCCAGGTGAACCCAGAGAGAGCTCAGTGAGACGTCAGAGCATTTCAGCTGCAACAGATAGATAATCCAGGACCTCCTGTATTCCAGAATGTATGGGGGATTATCCAGTGCTGCTGCACATAGCTTGCCAACTTTGTCTAGAAGTAGGTGTACCTAGTAGCATTTTCCTGCCACTAATAAGGATGCACTGAACGTCTCATGCACAGATCAACTCTGCTGGTGTCAACCAGTGAGCATCCACACCGTCAAGTGGAGGGAGCTCAGGTGCAAGTCCAAGCCCCCATTCTGGACTAGAAGGTTGAAGATCAAGAGGAGAGAGAGAGAGATCGGTGGTACTAGAGAAAGATTGTAGAGACCATCAACCACATTTGCTTTGGTCATGCAAGGGCTTTGGGGATAATTCTGGCTTTCTCCCCCCCCCCCCCCCCGATCTTCTGCAACACTGTGGGCAGAAGGGGAATGCATAGTCTGTCTGTCCATCTGTGGGAGGAAAAAGCCATCAGAGAGCCAGGTTTGTGTCCCTTTGCCCCCCCTCAAAAAAGAAGTGGCAGCACTTGTTTTCCGGCTGTCAGAGAAAGGCCCATGTGATGAAACCGTCCTCCCTCCAAATCACTGGAAAGATGTTCCAAAGGACTCTCACATGCATCACCCACTTGTAATTGTCTCAGAAGTGCCTGCTCGGGTCATCTGCCTTCACACTGCCCACCCCAGGAGATTACCTAGTCAGCAGTCCATGTTGTTCCCTATGACAAAGTCCCAAAGCTGGATGGCCTCCTGGCACAAGGGACAAGGCCAGCAAATGGCCCCTCCCTGCCTGTTTAGGTAGAAGACTGCTGCCATATTGATTACTACCAGGTCTGTCTGGCTGCAAATGCTCAGATGCCCTGTATATGGCCCTGAGTTCTAGAACATTGATGTGTAAGGCCCTCTGTGACAGACCACAGGACCCAAGCCATGAGGTCACCCATATAAGTCCCTCCACCTGAACATGGATGCATTATTGATCATGAACAAATTGGATGCTACAGTTCTTGTGACGGGAGAGGAGCTGGTATTACAGAAGTGGGTGGGTGAGGTTCTAGATGATCATGATGGTCCCTTCTGACCTTAAAGTCTGATTCTTATGGGTGAACTAGAGCTGTATAGGACCACGTTCCATACACTGCCCAGGTCCCTCCACCAGTCTAGCAACTGGAGGACTGCGGAGGGGGAGAAACAACACGGTCTAGCTAGTGTCTTTTTGGGTGGTGAACTGCAGATAGCTGTCCTGAAGTTGCCAGAAGCAGATCCTTGCATACAGAGTAACAAATCTACATGCTGCTGTAAGACCCAGCAGCCTGAAGCAGGACCCCACTCATAGGGTGGGGTGAGGGGGTGGGGGCTGCAGGCGGGAGCTGAGACTCAGGGCCAGATTTCCAATTAGACACAGTAGGCATGTGCCTAGGAATGCCTATAAGTTAAAAGTTTCATTTTTTACAGAAAACACAAAGGTCAGCTGTAGGCGGGGGATAGGGGTGTTGAAGATGCTGTGCCTAGGGGCATGTAAGGTATAAATCAGGCCCTGTCAGTGAGAGGTAGAGAGACCAAGGTGGTGAAGTAATATCTTTTATTGGACCAACTTCTGTTGGTGAGAGAGACAAGCTTTCAAGCCCCACAGAGATCTTGGGTAGTAGGTAAGCAATTGCTGTCTCTGCATTGAGTACAGCAGCCAATTAACCCCTACACGGCTGATGGTGATTGAAAAAAAATCCTCATTAACAACACACCAACAGTTGAAGAATGGACAGTGTTGGCCCGGACTTGAGATTCTGAGTAGCCCCTGGCTTAAGTTCCCTCTAAGCTGTGCAGCCACATGGCTGCACAGCAGCCTTTTAAACGCCGCGCAGGCGCTCAGGCTGCAGTGGGGAGAAGTGCCCCTCCCTCAGCCCCAAGCCAGCCCTGGAGAGGCCAGGGGAGAGGCACCTACCCTATGGCCCCAGCCCTGGAGCTACCACAGCAGGGGGAGAGGCACCTCTCCCCCCTAGCCCAGGTGCTGCTGTAGGGAGAGAGAACTGCAGGGAGTCCTTTCTCCCCATCGTAGGCCTGGGGAAGCCTGCACCCCCAAATCCTTCATCCCCACTTCAGAGCCCGCACCCCCAGCTGGAGCCCGCACCCCCCCCCACCCCTGATCCCTCATTCCCCCCACACACACCAACCCTCTGCCCCAGCCCTGATCCAGTCCCAGCCTCAGCCATTACCTGCTTCTGCCCACACACCAGATGCCTCACTCAGACTCTCAGCTACACTACAGTTAACACTTTGGTTTAGGCTTAGGCTTTTGCCTCCCAGCTCTGACCCTTGTCAGATGGGGCTGGTTCTGAATCAGAGGCTTTGGCTCTAACTGTTAAGATAGACTCTTGCTCCAGGCACTAGGCCAGACTGCCCACAACTTGTTTGTTGACAGGATCACAGCATAAAAGGGATGGTGTCTTTGGGCACCAAGTCAAGTCTGCTGCCTGGTAAATGCACTTGAGGGGTAGACACCCTTCCCCCCCAGACTTTCTTCAAGGGGCCTCTGCCTGTGGGGATCAGGCAGCCTATACTGGAAGAACAGCTATTGCTGACAGGGATCTCTCTAAGGCAGCACTTTAGACCTCAACCCTTGGGATCAGAGGGTGACCCTAGAATCTTTGAAGGATCTCATTGCCTTAGTCTTCATTTAAAAAAAAATAAAAATCAAGCAACACTGACAGCATGTCCTGAGTAGCTATTTGTAACTTCAATGCCAGGTCAAGAGGTGCGGCACATTGTGACCACTGTAGCCATCACCACGGAGGCAGTATTTGCCAGGTCCAAGGTTGTCTGCTTTGCAATTTTGGTCACCACATGACCTTCCACCAAGACAGTCTGAAAATTATCCCTGTAATCCGGTGGCAGTTTGTCAATAAAAGGTTGTAAAGCACGCCAGTCAACATGGTTGTATTTTGCCCAGAGTGCCTGGTAGTGTGAGATCCTCACCTGGAGACTCAAAACGAAGTAAGATTTCTGGCCCAGCAGGTAGAGGCACTTTGTCTCAGGGATCACTCTCTAGCAGCCTTGATGGGTTCTCTTGCTGGCTGCCATCAACACTAGAGATCCCAGTACCAGGTGCAACCAGAACTGTCCATGCCCAATAGTTGGGATTTGGTACAGTCTCTCTGCTCATTTGGACGTTGGTGCCAGTGATGCCAGTGTCTGCCATTGGCACCCACTAAAGCCCTATAACTCCTTGTTGATCTATGATGCTATGCATCTTAGTACTGATGAGCATAGGATATCAAGGCATTTATGTGGTATATCCTGCATCTCCTGAGCGCTTGGAACATGTTGTAGTTCTCAGAAGAGGTAGCAGACTGATCTGGAGCCAGGGAACAACGTTTTCACATTGCAAGGCACCCCCAAGGTGTGGTTAGTAGGGCATCATCTGGACAGGAGGTTGTAGCTGGTACCATCTGTCCCTCACTCTAGATCTGTTGCACTGGAGCAGCCTACTCCTGGCTCTGGTCTGAGAGATGCAATGGGGACAGGTCCAGTAGCTGGAGTGCAGATGATAGTCTATGCCAAAAGTACAGTATAGTAGCTAATTGTGGGCAGTACTGAGATGTTATGGGGGCCTAAATGCTCCACATGCCATGATCATATGACATCGGACCCCATGATGTTTGGTCCCAGTGGTCCCAGGACCAGGCTGGGTCAATACTACACACTGCCATCAGCCACAGGTATATGTCTCTTATCCCCCGGGCGAGACTGATGCTGTCAAGTGCTGGAACCTGAACTGGGGCCAGCTGATGGCTTTCCTGGGAGTCCGAAGAGAAGAGGGAAGAGTCTTCCAGGAAGGGTGGGGCTCGCCCTGTAGGTGTAGGGGGAACTTGACTGGATGGTAGAAGCAACAAAGTCACCAGGCCCAGAAACCTGGGCAGTGTCAGGGTAAGCAGCTCCAGTAGTTGAATTGGTGCCAGCCTTGGGGATATGGCCCAAGGCAGCGGAGCATCTGCAGATTGGTGCTCAGGCGACTGCACTGGAGCCAGTGGAGGAGGCAATAGAATGGCCAATACTGAAGTCAGGCTTCTGCTGGTACCATGCTAGCCAGTGGTCTCTCCAACTGCCCAGCTATCAAGGTGGCTAAAATGGCCACAGCAGCAACAGATGGAGCCTCTATTGTGGCCAGGGCCACTCAGCTGCATGGGGTCCAATGCTCAGGGAACTTCTCTTCAGTTTTGAGGCACCTTTAATGTCTGACAGCCTGGTGGCCTTATGCAGCCCCAAAGTCAGATCCAGAGAGGAGGATCTTCAGATCGTCTCCTTTGAGGACTTATGCTTTAAGTCCAATTTGTCTCGGCTTCCCAGATGAAGAAGCCGCAGGCCTGAGTGACTCTTCAGTAGTTTGACATTGAAGCTGGGGCAGACTGACAGCCTCTGGGCTCCTGAGGATCCAGGTGCCCAGAGACCATGATCAGAGACCAAACTCACTGCCTGTTCCATGAAAAAAAGCTCTTGCGTGCCTCTACTTTGAGTGCTTGGTTCATTTTGAGAAGCATCTGCAGATTTCACAACCTTCCAGGACATGCCCCTCACTGAGGGAGAACAGATCTCTTGTCTGTGGTTCAGAGGCATGACTGCCTTGCAGGACAAGCAGTTCTTAAAGCCCAGGGACTTGCCATGGTCAACCATAGAGACTGGTACTGCCAGCAACTGCAGGGAAGGACGATTTCTCTCTCCCTGACCCCGCCCCCACCCCGCTCAGCATCCCGTAGACCTAAGTAAGTAACACTAAAGTAGAGGTAAATCCTGAAGGGAATTGCTCCAACATATACCACAGGCAGTGAGAAAGAATTGGTGTGATGGGGCAGCTCAGCCATTTATACCCTCACAAAGCATGTAAAGAAAGGAAGGGTACATGTGCCACCCCATTAGATACTGCTGACTAAGAAAATTCTCCAATGCACGTGCACTAGACTTGCATCCACCTGTACTTTTTAGTGTACATACTTCTTGCTAGGAAGTGCTAACACTTTTTATCTGGCCAGAGCATGTCATTTGGCAAGATCACCTCGGAGGCTTTTTTATGTAACAAATAACAGGTGCAAGATAAGGGATGCATACAATAGAGTTAATAAGTAATATATTTGCATACAACACATAGGCAGAAATATTTTGATTATCTAAAAAAGCCTACACGTTGTGAATTCCATTCAAATACTCCTTATTTACATCTGCCCTTTGCAGCGTGTCACCGGAGGCAACAAAATGGAACAAAAAACGGTGCTTGCTTCATCTGCACTTTCATGCAGGGGCAGCCAAACTAGTGACATCCTATCAATCAAGGCTCCACTGAGTTCTGAGAATGACTCTTCAGAGAGGTCAAATTTTTAAAGAACACAGCACCCATGTTGAGAGCAAATGTTTAAGTGAGCTCAGCTCCCATTTAGACATCAAAATTAGTGGTCACATTTTCAAGAGAACTCAGTATATGGGGTGCTGCGTGCTTCTGAAAGCCTGGCCCATATTTAGGTGACTAAGTGGGAGATGGGCTGTTGTGAAAACCTGATCTCAATTGCGATTGCTGAGTACTTTTTAAAATTTTGCCCTAACTGCTTCACTATGGGTGGTCAGATTTTGTACTAGAGATGACAGCAACTCCTTTTCTACACAATCTTGTTGTACAAATATCCTTTTTGCAAAACCGTCTAGCCATCTATGAAGATTCAAGAGCCATTTGTATAGTAAATTTACTTCATACTGCAACATTCTATGCTTCACTGAAATTCCTCAGAAAAAACTGGAGGAATGGTGAGCCTTTCCAGAAAGGAAACTACACCTTCTTAGTTCCCAAGCCATCTTTGTTAAAGTTCCCATTACAGAGTAACTTTCAATTTACACCTGCTGGGGAATAAAGGCCTGATCAAAAGCCCATTGCAGTCAATGGGAGTGTTTCCATGACTTCAATGGGCTTTGAATCAGGCCCTAAATTCAATTAGGGTGAAAGTGAATTGTACTAAAAAGGGTTACATTTGCTGGGGAGTAACTAGGAGAAGAGAGGTTGTGCATGAGCTGAAGGACGATAACATCAAGGAAGGTTTATGGTGACATGCTTGTCACTTAAGTGGTACTTTTCATCACACATTCATGGATAACTAAATTTGGCATTGGAACTGCTGGCAATTAACAACTTGGTAGGAAAATCTTTAACAATGTTTTAAATTTCAGATCAAGTTTATTTTAAAGTAGCATATCCATTAGGGTTGCCAACTTTCTAATCCCTGAAAACTGAACACCCCTGCCCCACCCTGTCCTGCCTCTTCCTCTGAGCCCCGCCCACAGCCCCATCTGTTTCTGCCCATCCCATCACTCACTCTGCACCCTTGCCCCCGTTGCTGACTCCCCCATGCCCCGGGACTCATCTGCTGCCTGCAGAGTTGGGCTGGGAGGAGCTGACGCAGAGGGTCAGCACCCAGATTGAGAAGCTGGGGTGGGGAAATCAGGGCACAGCCAGGTGCAGACATGTTACATACACATGTACACAGATGGCGCCAATACCTACCTTGGAGCCTGGTCCGGGAGCCAGACAGTTTTCTCTGTTAGGCTGGGGGGTAGGAAGAGCAGCAGCTGCTAAACAGAGCCATTTTTCTAGGCTCCAGCAGCAGCCAGTGACCTCCAGGGGAGTCCAGTCACTGCAGGTAACTGGACTTTTAGTATCCAGTCAGCTGTGCTGTGCTGACTTGATGCTGCCAGTTTCCCCTTTCGACCGGACATTCTGGTCAAAAAATGGACACCTGGCAACCCTAACATCCCCTAATTTTTAAGAGAAAGGACACAAGTTTCAAATCCTAAATCCAAACTGGTTTGAGTGTTAGGTCCTCCACCAAGAAAGAAGCATTTTTTTTGGAAGCCACACATATTAAATTGACTATAACTCACATGCAGCTTCGTCAGTGTCATTCAAAATTTAAGATTTTTTTTTTCCATGCTGAGGTTCAGGAAAAAAAAAATCAGGTCTAAAAGGACGTTTTTGTGTGGCCCCAGCTGGTGGAGCCAGTAACCCAGGAATTCTTCTTGCACAGGGGGAAATCCCTGAATGGCAGAGACAGTGTAAGGCTCTGTGCCACTACTACAGTACTTGCTGCCCTGTTCAGGGAACACAGAGGGCCTGGCCAGAGTGGCACTGCTTTCCGGCTCTTACTGGCTGACCAAAAGGCCCCTTGGGTTCATGGTCACCAGGCACAAGTTATGACAGCCCTTGGCACAGTCTAAGTAGAACTAGGCCACAGTCAAAATTGACTTGTTTACGTTATTCAGTTAGACCTAGCCATAAACAATATTTGCCAAAGCATATAATCTTAGTACAAGACAGATTAAGACAGGGGTTCTCAAACTGGGGGTCAGGACCCCTCAGGGGGTCGCAAAGTTATTACATGGGTGTCGCAAGCAGTCAGCTTCCACCCCAAACCCCACTTTGCATCCAGCATTATGAATGGTACTAAATATATATAAAAAAGAAGTGTTTTTAATTTACAAGGGGGGGGTCACACTCAGAGGCTTGCTATGTGAAAGGGGTCACCAGTACAAAAATTTGAGAACCACTGGATTACGAGGATCTTTAAAACTCAGTAGCCAAATGTACAAAAGAAGGGTATAGACAGGTAGTAGGGATGTCAGCAAGTGGCTCAGGAGTTTGGTAGTGGGATACAGCATCCTTCACCACAAAAATTCCCGTAAGGGCTGATACTGAGTGCATCTGAGCACTGGTAACTCTTATAGCTAACTATGGGCCTAACCCATTGTAGTCAGTTTTAGCAAAGACTTCAGTGGATATGGAGAATGGAGCTATCTTCTCATTTCTTTGGGTCAGTGTTGAGATACATTGGCAGGGAAGCAGGTAGTGCTACACGTCGTCTGTGAATAAACTGCAAGCTTCATTTTCCAGCATCTTTTGCAAATATTAAATATGCTTAAAGTTGTGACATTAACCAAAAAAAAGAAGAAATTCATGAAAGGATTTGAGCAGATTGTGACCCAAGAATCTCTTAACCTGGCAAAGGGGTTACAAGAATATCCTGATTCTGGTTCACCATTTGAGGTCTCAAATGAAAGCTGGGAACACACGGTTCATAAAGATCATTGTGAAATGTATGCATGTATTGTATACTGAAAATATATTCTTAAACTCTGTATCAAGGTATTACTCACCAGCAAATGTGAAAAACAGGTTATTTCAGATAAACATTTATCTCTGTCCTGACGTAAATTAAGCATTGTAAGCCAACACAATGGATATCTATTTGCATACAAAGTCAAATGTAAAGAAGGAAGTGAAATCAACAGAAAAGGAGCACACAGGAAAAAACCAGACATGTGCAGAGGGATGTTACCCTGTCTATGAGTAAAGGCAATGAATGTTGAGGGTATCTGTAAAACAGAAAGAAGACACCCGGGTATCCTTATAAAGAAAGTAAATGGACAACGTGTTTGTATTAATGAAAACTGGGGACATGGGCAGCTGGTGGACCCCTCCTTTGGGGAGGCTAGCTCCTGGCCCCACCCCTTCCACATGAGGCCCCGCCCCCCATGGCCAGAGCCGCCTCCTCAGCTCAACTGGAGAAGCCCCCATGGGCTAGCCAGAACCGTAAGCCCCTTTCCCCTGCTGCGCCAGCAGGCTGACCTGAGCAGCCCCAGCAGCGCCGGTGGGCCGACACGCAGGCTGGCTGACCTGAGCACACAGCCCCTGCCACCTGAGCCATCCCAGCTCCAGGCCAGCCTGAGCAGCCCCAGCTGGAGAATGAGAAATGTGGCACGCCTCCCCCTCCTGAAACCCCCAGATGCTCAGCGGAAGAACGCTGAGCTTTTTATATGTGCCAGGCAGGTTCCAGGGTGGCTGAGGAGGCAGTATCTGCTACTCAGCTTCCCTGGTTCATTAGTAAACTCCTCAGATGCCCCAGAACCTGCGTGTTTTTATTTAGTATTATGCAACCCGCATTCCGCAGTAGTGGCTGCACTAGGGAAGGCTGAGCCTTCCCTGGCCTATTGTACCCACTGCCTATGGCTGGGTCTCAGCCAGCCTTGGCTGAAAAAGTGTTAAAGAGAATTTGGGGTGAGAAACTTTTTTAGACATGAATTTAACCTGTTACTTAAGCTTAGTCTCTTGTTATGTTTGGTCTCATGTTATGGTTTTGTTTGATATAACCATTTCCCCTCCCCCGAATATCGGTGTACTCTATCACCTGAATCTCTAGTCTTTGATAGTAAACTTATTCTTGTTTTCACTATAACGATATCTGAGTGCTATGGTGTTAAGCAAAGTACTGTTCTGAGCTGAATATTAAAAGTTGGTGTCTAGTGTTCTTTTGAGTATAGCAGGCCTAGTAATACTATCAGTGTTCAGTGGATAAGAGGCTGGACACTACAAGGAATGCTCTGAGTATGGGGTGGGGGGGGGGTTGATGTGTGCCTGTTGCTACCTGTACAGAGAGAGTGAGGTCTGCAGAGGCCTGGAAGGTAGTGGTTATGTTGCCAGAGACAGTTGGTTTTATAGAGCTAATCCACAGCAAGCAGAGACAAGATTCCTTGACGCTAAGGGCAGGAAGTGGTGAGGATCCTCACAACCTGGGCTGCCTGCCCCTGGAGAGCATCACATATACTATGGCAAAACCATAAAACTAACTAGATAATGCAGTGACAACGCTGGTCACTTACTGCTCCAACCTTTGGATCTCTAACAATAGATTTGAAAGTTTGAGGTTTCTGCTTTGTAATTGAAGTCTTAGAGGTTACATTATATGAAAGAGACACTGGGCTTAAAAATGTCTTTGTTACTACATGTATTAGTTTATTACTGAGTTAAATATGTGAAATTACTGCTGCTGGTCATGTTTTGTCAGGGCACTCCTGTAAGTTAAGCATCAATTAAGGCTTTGGTTGAATAGTTTTAGTGTTACATATAAAAGTATCAGGTCTGTGACAGCACATGGCTGCCCACTTTAGAACAGAGTTCTACTCCCAGATTTACCAGCCATTCTTGTCACCAGCATTTTGGCCAAATCGATACAAGAATGGATCTGAGGACATTAGAGGGTGCAGAGGTTTCATGAGACTTCTTTTTTGTGTGTAAAAAGAATGCACCAGGTATAGCTATATTTTTGAGAGAGACTGAAAACTGGGTGATGAAGCAAGATCACTGAGGAGTAACAGATCTGCAGATTTTTCCATTATGATATTGAAAACCATTATGTTTTTCGTAGTAGTCCCTCCTCACCTTATTATGCTTTAATGTGTTTAAAGTAAATGCAACTCATTGAAAGATTAACTCAAGCCACTCTATTTGACAATACAAAGGGCTGTCTTGAAGTACCTTTTCCAAAGCTGATACATGATATGTGATGTCTCTGTTTAAAGGAAACTACTGTACCTTTAATTAGAACAATAAGACACAAAATTCAATGCACTGAGAATAAGGGCAGGAACACTATTTAATAAGACACTCAAGTTTATTCTTTTCTTGTTACTATCAAAATGGCAATAACCTAGTTAAAATTATTAGCAAAAGTCATTTTAATATCTTGTTATAAGATTTCATTGCTAATCATAATACTTTCAAGAAGATGAAAGTTCCCTTTATAAGAACAGTGTTTCTGCTGATTTGCTTACTGAAATATAGTGGTGTCCATTTATCTAACTTCTTTTCTACTGGAAAATCAAATCAAAGAAAACATTTGTGGAAATTTTTAGGGAGTTAGCCAAGGAAGTAGTAATATTACACAGTGCATATATTTCATAATATTAAAACTAAGGTGTGGTGGGTTGGACTTACCTTTTTGAGCACCCCCTAGGATCCAGACATAGTACTACCACTCTTCAGCTCCCAGGAGGCTGTCAGCCTACTTCTGCAGGTCTTCTGTGGCTCAGCCCACCAGCCGGATCACACAGTCCAAAACCTTTCCAGGGTACAGTCCCTTCCCATTCTGGGCCAACTATAAACAAAACAGTTTCTTACCCTTTGAAGCTAAATTTCCTCTCCTGAATTGGGTCAGCAGGATTCCCTCTGAATTCCTGCCACTGATTATAGCCTGGGATCAGACCAGGGCCTTTAGTAATAGTCTAGGGAACATCCTTCCTCACTCCTCTGGCTCTGGCCACAGACTGACTTGCTGATAATAGGCAGCTTCTTTTATTTTAGTCTGGTGGGCCTTGATTGGGTGTTGCTGGCTCCCAGTCCTTCTAGCTGCTGGAGGACCAAATCTCACTGGTTTCCAAAATGGCTACTCTTCTAGGCAAGCTGGGAGTTCGAATATTTGCTGTTCTTTTCCTCTCAAGACTGTTTCCTAGGGCAGGATGCAACGGAACAGCTAGTCAGGGGCTTCCAACAGAGGGCTGAGAAGGTCACAAGAAGTTTTAAATCCAACAGGAATATCACTGTTACTTTATTTTGTGACTGAGTTGGGAATAGGAACATAAATATTACCACTATCTTATTTTGTGAATAGGATCAGAAATGTTATTTTTAAATTATACTGCATTGAAAATGTAAATAATGCTTTTCAAACCACAGAATAAGGGCTTGTCTTCACTGAAAATTTAACTCAAGTTAATGTTGCCACTAACTTGAGTCCCATGCGCACACACCCCCACCTTAACTTTAGTGTGATGGTGCTTTTAAATCGAGTTGGCTGGCCAATCAGGGGGTAGAAGCTAAAGCTCGAGTGACCATAACTAAGGCTACGTTTTAGTCATGGGTATTTTTAGTAAAAGTCATGGACAGGTCACAGGGAGTAAACAAAAATTCACGGCCCGTGACCTGTCCATGAGTTGCACTATATACCCCTAACTAAAATCTTGGGGGAGGGCCGCGGGGGGGCAAGGGGCACCGCGGGTGCTGGAGGGGCGGCGGCACGTGGCCTTTGACCCTCGCTGGCAGGGTGGATAACAATCAATGATTTAAAAAAAATGCAAAAAAAAAAAATCAGTTTTTTTTATTTAAACTGGATTTTTTTCATAAAATGATTTTTGAGGAAAAAACCTATCTAAAGACAGTTTTAATTAAGAAACGTTATAGCTCAGAGATATCTCATCAGGGAATAGAGATTATAAATTCTAATTCTATAGTATGAGACAATATATTCATGTAATTTTAAAGGGAAGTTTTGTAAATGAGTTCCAATAGTTCATGGATTAGGGACCCAATTTTACGGGGTTCCAGGGGCTTCTGTATAGATTAATCTTTCTACCTACCCAATGGGACTCAGTGCTCAGTCTAGAAGATACCATCAGAGATGCTTAGTTTTGCAGTTCTCAAACTGTGGATTTGTGTCTCCAGAGATAACATGCTTGTTAACAGCAAAAATGTTTTAAATAAATAATATGTAGGGGTGAGAAATAACAGACCTGACCCCTATTGTCCCTCTACAAATTTGTGTACACAGAGTCAATCCCTTACCTCTCTCTAAAAGTGCAAAGTTTCAAAAAAGTTCAATGAATAGAAGATTGTTGGAGACGGAATAGATCTGGACAAGGAGAAGAAGTCTGGAGATAAATGTGGGAAGGGAGGGACAGGCAGCAAAAACAAAAGTGAAACTGGAATATGCTGCTCAAACAGAAGTCTTGAGGTCTTTCTGAGCGTAGCCTTCATTGATTTGAGATCTACCATACCATTCTCTCACTAGAAGGGAAAACCTGGGCTGTAAAAGAGACCCAGTTTGGGAATATTTTAATGAAGTTCTTCAACCTGTGGGTAAGACAGGCATGCGTGCAAAATGTAAACAGTGCAACGAAGAAGTGCAAGGCCTGGTTGCCTAAATGAAACAACATCATGAGACATGTTCCTTCTCAGGAGGAAGCTGCGTTGAAGATGATGAAAGGAACATGTCTGAACATGCAGGATCTTCAGGTTGGTATACTTTATTTCACACTCTACTTCTTTCTTAAGGACTGCCTGTCTTTCTTCTGGACTATTCTTGAATTCTCATGTTTGAGCAAAAAATATAGTTGTTGCTCTATGGTACTATCATTTTAGATGCAATTGTGATAAAAAATAAATAGCTGAAATAGGCAGATCTTCCTTTTACAATTTCACCTTTAAAGTAGTACTGAGTGTCAGTGAATGCAATGAGTAATACTAAATGAGCAGTATGGTAATAATAATTAAATAACTGCATTGACTTATTTTGTTTAGGAGAAGCCACTCTCAACATACAAGATTCTGAAGACTATCCACCTTCAAGATCACCATCATTTTCTCTAGTTTCAGAGTTATCTGCCAATGATAGTGTTTCAGTCACATCATGTATGTCACATAGTCACAGTATATCACCTGTAGCAAAAACAAAAAGAAATCTCCATCAACTATAAATAAGTTGTGATAAGAACCAGTAGATTACAAAAAGGGGTAATTGATGAAAGAATTGCCAGGTTTGTTGTGCAACAAACTCTCCTTTCCATATGATTGAGAACCCATACTTCATTATATGGTTCAGTCATTAAGACTAGAATACTGTCCACCCAACAGAGCAGATGTTGCAGGCAAATTGCTGGATAAAGTATATGAAAGAGAAACTGAGCAGTGTGTAAAAGGTCTAGAGGGTAAAATTGTTAACTTGAGTCTTGACGGGTGGAGCAATGTCCACAATGATCCTGTTGTATGTGCTTGTGTGACAACAGAAGAAGGGAATGTCTTCCTTACCGAAACAATTGATACATCAGGAAATGCACACACAGCAGAATACTTACAAGAAGTAGCAGTAAAAGCTATAACAAACTGTGACAAAAATTCAAATGTCTAGTACGCAGCTTGGTCACAGACAATGCTGCAAATGTATCCAAGATGAGAAGAAATTATTTAGAAGAGAGTCCCAAGCTAACAACATAGGGTTGCAGTGCTCATTTGATGCACCTCCTAGCCAAAAACTTCAGTGTTCCAGAAATAAAGGCTAATGTTGAAATTGCAAAATACTTCCGTAACAACCACTTTGCAGCAGCTGCTCTGAAAAAAGTGGGCGGAACCAAGCTAACTCTCCCAGAAGATGTGCGACAGAACTCAGTAGTGGACTGTTTTGAGCATTATATCAAGAACTGGCCTAATCTGATGACAGTTTGTGAACAAAATAGTGAAAAAATAGATTGCACTGTCACAGCCAAAATTCTCAACATTGGGCTTAAGAGAAATATTGAACACATGCTGAGCCTATTTCTGTAGCCGTGAACAAAATGCAGGGAAATAGCTGTTTTATTGCTGACGCTGTTGAAATTTGAAAGGAACTAAGTGAGATCTTAAAAAGAGAAATATGCAATGACAGAGTTAAATTACAAGCATTAAAAATGAATGGGGCAAGCACTATCTCCAGCACATTTTCTTGCAAATATTGTCAATTCTTGGTACCGGGGTCAAACCTTAACCGCGGAAGAAGAGGAGTTGGCTATGTCATTGACATCCAGCAATCATCCCTTCATAATGCCAACTATAATAAACTTCAGAGCTAAGGGTGAACCATTCAAGAAATATATGTTTGCTGATGATGTTTTAAAGTCACACCAGTGAACTGGTGGAAGTAACTTAAGCACTTGGATTCTGAAACTGTTGAAGTGATATTCTCACTTTTAACAGCAGTAGCTTCTTCGGCAGGTGTAGAAAGAATATTTTCTTCCTTTGGACTAATTCATTCCAAATTGAGAAACTGTTTGGGACCTGAAAAAGCAGGAAAGCTTGTTTTTCTTTTCCAGATTATGAACAAACAGGAAAATGAAGGTGAAGATGACTGAGTTAGCTGCAGAATCCAATATTTTAAGTTTCTCATGTTGACCTGGCTGACAAAGTCTATTCATTTATTTATTTATTTTTTAAATTCAGTTAACTATTTGAATTAAAAACAAAAAACAAACCTGATTTTAAGAAACTTGAATGTTTAACTAAATTCAAAAATTCATATGCTTGTTTTGTTAAAATATGTTTGCTGTTGAAGAAAAAAATCCAGAATACATAACGCTGATTTAGTTAAATAAAACAGTTTAAATGTCTGTCTAGTGATGTTCTCCTCCTAATACAGCATGGCAAGAAAATCCTCCAAAATATTAATGATTAACCTGTTTAATTGGAGATATTTATGAAGTTATTGGGAGGTGAACTATCTGCTTCAATTACTTTTGGTAAATGAAATAACCAAACAATCATTCATTGCCTGATATAGTTATAAAACTAATCTGAAAAGTTTTCAAAATAAATCACTGTTTAAAAATGTATAGTGTGTACCTTCTACAAATGAAACCTACATCTGTCTCTGAGTTGTGAAGAATATGCATTAAAGTTATAACAACCAACAAGAATGCACTTTTATGTAGAAATCCATGATTAAATAGAGTCTTCCTGACTAATGATTTCAATCAATTTGATTTAAATCAAACCCACCCTGCACACTGGTGCTGGGGGGGGGGGCAGGGGGGGAGGATTGGGGGGGGGTGGCAGGCTCCCTACCCAGCTCTATGGCTCCCTGGAACTGGCGACATCCCTCAGCTCCTAGGCGGAGGCGTGGCCAGGCAGCTCTGTGCGCTGCCTCCGCCCCGAGCACTGGCTCCGCAGATCCCATTGGCCGGGAACCATGGCCAATGGTAGCTGAGGGGGCAGTGCCTGGAGATGAAGGCAGCATGCAGAGCCCCTGCACCTCCATGTAGGACCCAAGGGATGTCACCGCTTCCAGGGAACCCCCGAGGTAAAGCGCTGCCCAGAGCCCTTGCCCTCTCCCAGACCCCAACCTCCAGCTCTTAGCCCCCCCACTCAAACTCCTGCTGCTGCTGCTGCTGGGGGAGGAGGGTGCGGGGGCCCAAGACTGCCCCAGCAGCAGCCAGTTTGTCTGACCCAGGGGCTGCCCAAGCTACTTAGGCAGCCCCTGGACCAGCCGCACCAGCCGCTGTAGGAGTCACAGACGTCGCAGAAAGTCACGGAATCTGTGACTTCCTTGACAAACTCGCAGCCTTAACCATAACTCCTCAGGAGCTAATATGACCACTCTGCAATGTGAATTAAGGTGAGCTCCACTTGAATGCTGGTAGTCCTCTAATGCCTTCCCCCAGTGTCCTCTGTGTACCCAGAAAGGGCAGACAAGTTTTCCCACAATTCACTGAGAAAGTATAGCATGCCTCATCTTACTGTAGTGCAAGGAACCATAGGACATACTCCCATAAGTCTTTGTGCCACACACTAGTGAGTGCAGCACTAATGTAGATACAGTGGTTCAAGTGTTATTTTACAATGTGGCTGCTCGAACTTGTGCTAGGCTAACTTGAGAGGAGTAACTCCAGTGTAGATAACTCAAATTAACTCTACAGTGAAGACATACCCTATAACAGTGATACTCAGACTGAGGCTCCCAGCTGCAAGTGGCTCTTTAATATGTCTCCTGCAGCTCTTTGCAACACATAATATTAAAACACTGTAATTTAATTATTAACCAAATCTAAGTTACTAATGAATCAGGATGCTTTTACTATTTTATTAACCAATTGTAATTGATAAAATAATAATACTCGGTCAGTCATTTTGCTGTGAGAATATATTATATACATATAAAATTTTAAATAGTTTCCCTGTCATACTGTTTAAATATTAATATACAGTGCTATAGTAAATAAAGCTATGAATTCACACTACTGTGGTTCTTTTGGGTAACGCTGATCGCTAATTTGGCTCCTGAACCAGTGAGGTCTGAGTATCACTGGCCTACAACTGTTCCTCCCCTAAGAGTTCATAATCCAAGGCCCCAATCCTGTAATATGACACAAGTAACAACACTGAAGGTAGTGGTGGGTCATCCCAGGTGAGGTACTAGAGATTATCAATTACAAAAACTAAAAAGAGAAGATTTGATCAGGAGTAGAAAGATCAATTTTGGATTCATAGGCATAATTGCTGTGTCATAAAGTGTACTGATCACAGGAGTGGGTGCTGTAAACTTCTGAATTCTAATCCCGGCTCTGCCACTGGCTTCTTGTATAGTCTTGAACAAATCACATACAGAAAATTGTTCAAAAATGGCTAAAAATTTTGTCTGTTTTTGTGTGCCCAATCTCAAACACAAAGGGACCAATTTTTAGACTTGCTGAGGACCCTAGCTCCCACTGACTTCAAATACAACTCAATATTGCTAACCTCAAGAGATATAAATTAACGAGTCAGACCTCCCTCCCATCACACGGGTAGTTTTTTTTTTAAATCATGTTTTTAGTCTGTCTTTAGACTTTTTAACTCCCCTCTATTCCTCTGCCAATGCACGTTTTATAATTTCAGGTTGAAAAGTCAACCTTTAATGCACACAGAAATGCACACCTCTCCTTGATAGCCCAGATAGAGACTTTGCTTACCTCTCCTCACCCCTGAGGTAAGGGAGGCCATGCTTTTCCTAGCATTGTCTTATTGACCCCTCAGCAAGATTTCTTTGCCTCCTGTTGCCCTGGCACTTCTTTATCTGGGACTCAATGGCACTACTTTTTTGACTCCCCACTCCCCTGGGTCTTCTCCGCCTGGCGCCCAGGAACAGCTTTTCCCCAACTCCTTCCTCCACTGCCCCAGGGCCTCCTTTGTGCTCTAGGGCCATACCTGAAAGAAGGGCTTAGTGGCTGAGCTGCTGTCATGTCCTTAGCCCAGAGGCTCTTGCACAGAGCTCTGCCTCCATTCCCAGCCCTGCAAATGGTGGGACCAGAGTTGCTTCTTGTGTCATTGCAACGGCTCCTCCTGCAGGCGGCAAAATCCGTGAAGCACGATCAATTCGTGCGAGCTGGCAACAGTGCGGGGGCTACTTGGAGGGCACTCCCCTCACCCACCAGTATCCCCAGGCTGGGGAAGCAGCCATTCTACCCTCTCCATCTCCTGCCCCGTCACTATCCTCTGCAGCCCCCCACACCTACCTCCACAATCCCCTGCTCCCCACTCACCTTTCACAGCCTCGCTGTTGCGCCTCACAGTTCCTGGCATGTCCCGTCTAGCCCCCAGACCATGGTGCAGCACAGGTATGGTGCCTGAGGGCATGACTTCAACCTCACTGAAAACAGCGGGAGGTGGCACCCAACTTTATTACGGGCAGCTTCACTCCCGATGCAGATAGACTGTAGGGAAATGGCAGCCATCTTACTTGCTTCAGCCCTTTAGCAGTAATAGGAGAAGGCGGCCATTTTTAATAAGGGAAAATTCGAGCGTGCGTGGCCCTTCATAAGTTTTCATGGGACAGGTGAAAAAAACCAAACCACCCCCACTACCACCACCACAATTGCTAGATTAACAATCACACTGTGAGAGTTGTCAGCACTGAGAACTGTGAGTACCCACTGTTGGGAGCTGACAAAGAGCTGCACAAAGGAAACCATGTACGGTGCACAAGTTTTATTGATTTTACAAGAGCTGTGCGACATATTCTTCAGTGCCATCTACTGGCACCTTTTCTATTCTCTATGTACACACTGATAGAGCTCGCTGGTAACAGTCCACACTTGTGAACAGCAGGCCCAATGTGCCTCAAACTGAGCAACTGAAAACTCTTCTATTCTACGTAGGTTTTAATACCTTGCTCGTCACTGTAGCATCTGAGCACCTTCCAGTAGTGCATTAAGCCACCTGAACACCTCTATCACACATTGTTTAGTCTCTCATCCTTTCCCCAGAGGGAGAGGAATCTGTAGAGAAGTTTCTTGTAGGAGTGTGTTGTCTTCTTCTTAGATAGATAGCTATAGATATATACACACACATCTATTGCTATGTGTTTATATGAGAGAAGGCGAGATCAAAGAAAAGAACTTGCACTTGGAGTTTGAAAGGTTTGTGATGGTCCTTAGCTCCTGGGGAGTTCATGCCACAATTCTGGACTGCCCCTGGAGAGAATTCTGTCTCCTGCACAGAAGAGCTTTACTCTTATTGTAGAGAGGTCCACTGTGCCAGACAAGCATATCAACCACAGTCTTCATCCCAGAATTTTAGATGATTTTTTAGATGTTGTGGACACAGGTTTGAAAATAAAGAGTAAGACCTAGAACTTGATTCAAGGTACATGATGTTAGTGAATATCCCCCACCTCCCAATTCTCTTAAGTTCTCTGTCTCAGCTTCCCCATCTGTACTATGGGGGTAATGATTCCCTCACCTTCATGGGGGATTAGAGACAAAGATGGTGAGATGATATTATTTAGTGCAGCAGTTCTCAGCTGAGGGTCTGCAGAACTCCAAACCCTTTCAGCAGGGCCATGGGGCCCTGCAGTTGAAACCAGGTGCCCCAAGCCCTGGCACCCTCCCCTCCCCCCATGGGGCTGAAGCTGGGAGTGGCGCGGTGCTGAAGCCTGCTCTTCTCTCTGAAGCCAGGAGTGGTGCAGGGCTGAAGCCAGGAGCCCCAGCACTCCCTGTGGGCAGAAGCCCTCAGCCCATGAGCAGATTTGGGGGGGCACAAGGATGTGGGCCCCCCAAACTGCAGTCCCTTACCCAGAGTGGGGCAATCCAGGGGTAGCTCTACCCCCCAACATCTCCACTTCTCCCCCAGCTCCCTTCAGGCCAGTTCTCTGGCCAGGTTGTAGGTGGGAAGCCAGAGCCAGGCAGTGCGGGGAACCTGCTCCTCTGGCTGATGGTGCCATGGAGTGGGCAGCTGTGGCATTCCCTCACCTGCTGCTGGTGCCCAGGGTTGCAGCTGCTCCTCAGCTCACAGCACTTTAACTGCTCACACAGCCGGTAAGAGAGGGGACCCGGCTTGGGCCAGCAGAGCCCTCCTGGAGCAGCCACTGCAGGGGGAGGCCTCCTGGCACACAGCCCCTAGCTACCCCCTCCCTGCACTCTGAGCTACCTCCCTGCCTGCACACAGCCCCTAGCTATCCCCTGCCTGCACCCTGAGCTACTCCCCTGCCTGCACAAAGCCCCTAGCTTCGCCCTCCCTGCATCCTGAGCTACCCCCCTGCCGTCACACAGCCCCTGGCTATTTCCTGCCTGCACCCTGAACGGTTTTCAAACTTTTTGAGCTGAGTCCCCTCTTTGAGTTATATTTTTTGGTTATGGCCCTGCACAACCCAGACCGGCTGGGTGGCCTGCTGAGGTGAGTCGGGGGGGTGGAGGTGGCACTCACTCCCTGGAGCCCGCTGTACAGAGCTGGCCCAAGCCCCATCAGCCTTTGCCCCCCCCACCAAAACAGAACCCAAGCCCCATCAGCCTTTGTCCTCCCCCCCCAAAAATAGAAGTCAAACTATGCCTATGCCCCAGGGTCCCCTCCTGGCCCAGAGTCCCCACCCCTGCTGGGCCCTGGAGTTTTTATAGCATGTTAGTGGGAGGCCTCAGCAAGAAAAAGGTTGAGAACCTCTGGTTTAGAGGACCAACTTCTGTTGGTGAGAGAGAGAGAGAGAGAGAAGCTTCCAAGCCACACAGAGTTCATGGAAGATGTAAGAATTAGCTTATTTAGCACTTGGAAGATTTTAGAAGCAGTAGGTAAGGGCTAAGGTACAAACTGAGCATCTGGATACAGGTGCAGAGAACTCCCATTGAACTAAATGCCTAGGTAGCATGTATATTCCTCTTGGCAGTAGGGCAGGGGAGGCAAGTGCTGTGTAAGTGACAGGTCAGGGAGCAGGCTTGCCCTGTGCTCTCAGCAACCCTACAGCTGGTATCCAGCCTGTGAGCTCCCTGGGCGGGAGCTAGGGCAGGTGGAGAAGAGAGATACAGATGCTCAATGCCCTGGCAACCTCACAAGTGTAGTGTGAAAAACTGCTATCTGACTTGCTATTTAGGGTGAACCGAGCACATTCAGTAACATCTGCTGAAGCAACTGCCCTTCACCCTACCCTTACTTGGCATCAGATTCTGCAGACAGCTTTTTGGCTTAAAAAGGGGCAAAGGGGGCAAATCGGAGGGGCGGGGGGGCTGGCAGTGGCCAGGGTCTGAGCAGGGGATGGAAATAGACTGGCGGTGCGGGGGGGGGGGTGGTTCAAGCAGCTAGAAGCAGGGTTAGGATAGGGGCTGAGGAGAGGCAAAATCAGGGAGCTGGAGTTAAGTTCAGGGGTCAGAGGCTGCCAGAGGGCAAAACACTGCACAGGGTAACAGTTATACCCCTGTGGACTGAGACACCAGTGTTTGCAAAAATAGAGTGGGGGAAAGTGGGGGCAGATTTTTTTTTATTTGGTCAGAGGGGCTTTTTTATTTCCTGTCCCACAGGACAGTCCATCTCAGCATAGGCTTTTCAGGGCTGGGCATCCTAATGCCTAGTCACCTCAGCTCCTTCCTATCTGATATAATCTACTGAGGCGCAGCAGAAGACTTAATTCAGTGAAATATTTTACATATATCCTCTCAGACACAAAGAATCGCTCATCAGTTTATATGACTGCATAAAGTCTCATAGCAGTTTACAAATTGTCTTATCTGCTGCTGGGATTCCCTGAATTGCGGCTCCCTTCCTTGTAATCCATTTTAAATATACTTTTGCTCCTTTTAATTGATTACTTTTTAAAATGTTATTTTCATTACTCTTAGCACTTCATAATTTACCTTTATTGTCATTGTACTATTTAATTTATATTTTAATAACATACTCATCGAAAATATGTATAAGCTGCATAATACATGATGTTTTAAATGACCTCACTCTATTAAGAGGTAATTGACACATTGGTACAGGAGGCAGGGTTTTTGAAAGCTGAAGACTTTATGCTTCCATCTCACACCACTGTCAAGTTTTTCCTTTAGACACTCTTTGTTGCATATAAAAGAAAGTTAGTGTAGCCAGAGGTGGGCACTGGGCAGAGTAGGCAGATGTACCCCGATCGCTCACAATTTGCTGTCTATCCCCGGACCAGAGGACGGGAAAAGTGAGATGGTAGCAAATTTAGGACAAGTCAGCAAATAAGAACAACCTTGTATCAGTAACTGCTACCGGTAGCAAATCACACCAGAAGCAGTTTTTTACACTACCGGCACTAGCGACCCGGCGGAGGCGGAGGGCGGCACTGCAGGCAGAGGGTGATTGACAGGAGGGGCGGTGCACCAGGCAGCATGGCGGCCGCCATGGCACTGAGCTGCGGGGTTCGCCACGGGCCCTGTTCCCGGCAGCTGCTGGGGCCAAGCGCCCGCGGGCGGCTCGTGCGGCCGGCGGTCTGGGGAAGGAGCGCGGCCCCGGCCTCCAGCCAGCCCGGCCCCGGGGGAGAGGTGCAGTACTGCGCCGAGCTGCTGCGGTGAGTCCGGTGTGGGGCGGGCGCAGGGCTGTAACCCGCGTCCCCACTCTGCGCCCCAGCCCCGTGGGGGCGGGGCTGTAACCCCCACCCTGAGACCCGTGGGGGCGGGGGCTGTAACCCCTGTTCTCCCAGTGAGCCCCAGCCCCTTGGGGGAGGAGGGCTGTAACATACTAAAAAAGCAATAAAAGGCATGACCCTAATTTACTTAGTAGTTGTTGTAAGTCACCTTTAAAATTAATCCTCATTTTGGGGGAGGTGAAGTAACACAAGCAATGTTCGTCTTAAAATGTATCCCCCTGCGGGGAGTTTTACCCTCGTGGATGAGGAGAGTGGAGGTAGAATTGGATTTAAAGCACGGAGAACTTTAAAATGAAGACTAATCAGTTTCATTGAAATTCACTGAAAATGTTCATGGCTATAGTGAGATGTTTAAAGGGACACACTAGCATAAAAACACACTTCTGTCTGAACATTCTTTGCTTTCTTGTTGTTACAAGCTACACCTAAGCTGAAATTTATTACAGGGAGGAAAAAGTCTCTCTCTAAACAGGGGGTGGGGGGACTTTGTATCGTTAGTTTCATTGTTTTCCCCTATGTACTCACTGGGTCAGTTTTCTCTGTTGTTTGAGTGGGGGTTTTCACATACTAAGGGGAGAGAATAACTTCCAAAATAGGGAAATGTCATTGTACAACTACCAATATTGCAGGGGCAGGTGTAGTACTGGATACTTTTGTAACTCATTTTTAAAGAATGACTAGATTTCAAAGTGATGGTATTCCTTAGTTAAGACAATTTTAAAGGAACATTTGGTTGGTCTGTAATTAACTATGAAAGCGCCCTTTAAGGACCTGCTCCTAAGCCTGTTGAGGGGTAGGTGTCAGAGGGGTAGCCGTGTTAGCCTGGATCTGTAAAAAGCAACAAGGAGTCCTGTAGCACCTTATACACTAACAGACTTATTGGAGCATAAGCTTTCGTGGGTGAATATCCACTTCATCAGATGCATGATCTTTCCATGAAATCGAAGGGTGTCTTTCCATTGACCTCAGTGGGCTTTGGATCAGGCTCCAGAACAGGTTTAGAAACTAGTTGCCCAAGGTCACCCAAAGTACTTTCAGGGATTTGTTCTGAAAATTCACAGTAGATTTCCAGTTACTGTTTTTACCTCCACAAAGTACTTGTCTGCAAATCTAGTTTTCTTTTTACCTTGACACTCGTAATTAAATAGTTAAAACTTGCCCAGTTATTTTTTATTTTTACCTTGTCTATGAAACAAACATAACTAAAATAGGGTGGGAGGGGATCAACAGTTCTCATGAAAGTGAGTAAATGTGTGCCCAGATGTCTGCCTCTCGAAGTTAGGGGCTGTACCTTGAATGCAAAGTTTCATCCTATGAATGCAAGGAGTGGAAAAAACAGGCACCTTAACTATATAGACAGTTTTGAATTCTGCTTGCAATAAGAATAGTTGAGTAGAACTCTGCATTTTATGGCACGGTTTTGTGTGCTGCAGTTGTTTTTAATTTAATGGCACTCCCAAGTGGCCAAAGGAGTGTATATCAGTTTAGATCAGCAGCATGCTACCTATAGTCCGTATGTCACAGTTGTAAACTTTATGCTGTGATTGGAATTGCAAACAAACAAAAGGACATATCTACACTTGGAGCTGAGAGTTTGATTCACAGTTTGAAGAGGCATATTTGCATTAGTGCTCAGTGAGCCTACACACTAAAAATAAAGTGTACATATGGAAGCATAAGTGGCAGGAAAAGCTAGCTGCCCTGAGTACATGCCCATCCAAGACCCTAAGCATTTACTTGGGGTGGCTAGCCCGTCCAATGGCTCGCACTACTGCAGCTATATTATATGTTTAGCTGTTAGTTTCATCAGAGCTAATGTGGGAATGTCTTCTCAAGCTGGGAATCACACCTCCAGCTCCAGAAGTAGACATACCCAGAAACTTCACTGGTTAAACAAACAGTTCTCTGCCAAGCTCCAAAGAGTGTTGTGTTTTATAATAAAATATTACAATCTCTGTAAGCGTGGTTTCATTAGAACACAAGATTGGAAGTCAGTAGATCTGGACTGTAATTGCAGTTTTGCCACAGACTTGCTTTGTGACTTTGGGCAAATGTCTTAAAGCCTGATTCTGAAAGATGCAGCTGCTCCTGCTGGTGCACAGGGTGTTCAGATTACTTCCCGGGGGAGTGAATGAAATCTGTTCTTTTAACTGTTTAAAATAAAAACATATATTTTTGCTTTGGTCAGAGTTACTAGTTGAGCTCGCAATTCACTCCTGTTAGAAGTAAGTTCAGTGCTGACCAGTTGAATGCTTAATTTACATATAGTTATAAATAAAATGTATAATCTCTTTTTGTTTGTCATATATAGGAAACGTGACTATGAAGGGTTTCTGTGTTCTCTATTGTTGCCTGCAGAATCTCGCACCTCTGCTTTTGCACTGAGAGCCTTCAATGTTGAACTGGCCCAGGCAGGTATTAAAATATATTTGTGAAATACTGATCTATAACAATCATTTCAAGACTCCAGGTTGAACTGTAAAGAAGTGTTCTATGATGAGATTAAAGTTTTGTGTTTCAAAGGATGATAAAAAGATGGTCCACCACAAAACCCCAGATCTAAACACCTGTAGAAACTGAGGGGGCTTGGAATCTAAACTTGGATCTGAATTGTGCAGCTGACTCGTATCTGTAAAGGATCAAACCAAAAACCTTGAGGGCAGATTCATTTCTAGGTCTATGCTGGCAGAGACTTGGCAGACTTTCAGGAGGGAAGGTTGCAGATTTAAAAAGAACGCAATGTGATTACATTTTCTCTCTGCAATATGGCTGTAGTAGGCTATACCTCTCTAATGTCCCCTAGGGAAGAGGGTGGGCAGTGCTCCTGTCTCTGGTGCAAAGCCCTCCAGCTGTGCTGTTCAGGGCATCTGCCCTCTGGTGGGAGGAGTTAAAGTAGTCCAAACAAAAAGTCAGTATGCTTCCACAGCCCTCAAAAAGCAGAGCCCTAGGCCTTCAGGAAGCCAAGGAGAAAAATAAAAGAAAAAAGTACCTGCCCTTCTCTTTCCTGAGAGGGCTTGGGCAGCCAAGGCTCTCAATCCATTTCCTGATCAGCAACCCCTATTGCAAAGTGACAGGGAACACCTTCAGAGTGCCACCCGACACTGAGCAAGCATCATCCTCCCTTTTAAGGACCTGCTTATTTTCAGGCTTGACAAACCGCACAAGTGTGCTGCTGTGTTAAGGCTGATTTTGCCCGGAGGAGCTCTTTAACTCCTTTCTGACTGGGGTGGAGATCTGCCCCACCACAGTGACTCTCAAACTGCCAGTGCAACCACAAAAGTTGATGCTTGCAAGAAAGGCCTGGCTAGAACAGCCCAGGGGACGGGCTGATTAAACATAATCCTTTTCAGCCTCTGTTGTCAGGACTCTTGGCAAACTCCTGGCAGAATTTAAAGCTGCCCTCCCTAGCAGTGGGAACACTGCCTGTGATCCCCTGGGGTGGATTCCTCTGAGGTGAAACTGGTCCAGGATCTGAACTTTGTGTGTTTGAAATCCAGATTCTGATCTGGATTTTGTGGTTCAGCCCAGTCTCATAATCCATGTGCCTTCAGAAGAATATTTGAAATAGCTGCTTGTCTTTGGGTTGCAGTAGTGCAATGCTGAATCTTTAAAAAGATATTTTATATCTGATTAAAAAGTACAAGAAAATCTCAAGAGCAGTAAAACAAATACTCATCACAAAAACAAGAATTACATTAGTATGCAATAGCTTGCTGAAGTTCAGTATTTTAATTACCAAGTGATGTATATAAAAATATTACCTAGTAGCAACGTTTAAAAATTTCTTGGTAATTTAGTTGAACTGAAGGCGGTAGATGTGATTTTTTTTTTTTTTTTTTTTAATGATAGGTAAAGCAAGTGACTAAGGTGAAATGTACAACAAAGCAATCTTTAATAATTTACAGGAAGATTTGGGCAAAGTGTTTGATCTTCACTGTGGCATATTAGACACATTTTTGTTTCTATCAGAGGTATTGGCCCTTCCTACGAACAGCTTGTCTATAGTCATAAATAATAGTCATAGACTTATTATTGGAAAATTGCACGACTGGAGAAAAGCTGTTTTTTACACAGGCATGACTGATGAAAAATCTGAATTGTTGCATATCTTGGTGAACTGAAGGAGCGCCAGTTGAAACTTTAACTGTCAGAATTTTTTTTTATAAAATTCCTGAATAACTTGGCAAAATGTTTAAAGAATAAAATTGTTCATTTAGTATGCTATGTTCGCAGGGTGAAATCCTGCTCCGATTATTTCCACCTCCCCAAGTTTTGCTATTGATTTCAGTGGGGCTAGAATTTCAACCAACATGTGTTGTTTCATTTGGGATATATGTGGCCATATTTTTGAAAGAAGCTGAGTGCCCACCTGTTGATTCACGGGTAAGATGCAGTTGCTCAGCACCTTTGAAAATCAAGCCGTTAATTATTAGGGGCTTGTCCCTGTGAGATGCTGAGTTTTCAGCTCCCCAATGCAATGTACAGGCTCAGCATCACTGGCAAGGGTACTTACTGCCCAAACCTGCAAGATGCTAAGGTATCCAAACTGGAAATAATTTAACATTCTGCTTTGTACATCATCACAAACAATTGAACACTGGAATCCAAGCTCTGCTGGCAGTTTTCTTGATGATAGATATGTCATTATCTGACTTGTTTTCTTGCAACTGTTGAAATCGTGATAGTAGTAAAAATTTGACTCACTCCTGCAAGCCCTCAGTGTCTTTAGTGCCTTCCTTTTGAAGTCATGTTAAAAAAAGAAAAAAGTACATGTGTGTGTATATGTATAAAAATTTCATTTATTTTATTTTCTCCTTCACCTACTCCTTTGGTACGTTTCTCACTGTTTTAGATTGTAATCTCTTTGGTCAGTGACTGTGGCCTAAGAAATTAGGTGTTGTGAGGCTGAGTGTCACAATTTCTAACTTTTAGGCACCTAGAAAATCCCTGTGATTCACAAAGCCTGACCCCTGGTTTACACTACATAATTACTTTGGTGTAGCTAGCTCGCTCAGGGGTGTGAATAATCCACACCCCGAGTGACACAGTTATACCAATGTAAGTGCCAGTGCAGACAGTGCTATGTTGGCGGGAGAGCTTTTCCCGCCAACATAGCTACCACCTTTTGTGGTGGTAGAGATATAAAGCCAACAGGAGACACTTCTCCCATTGTCTTAGAGCATCTTCACCAGAAGCTCTACAGTGGCACAGCTACTGTACATAGCTACTGTGCTGCTGTAAATTTGTAGTGTAGACCTGCCCTGAGTTAAGTCCTTAACCTCCTATACAACTAATGGGGAGAGACACCTTCAACTGTGATTCACAAAAGCCATCATGCTGGGCAGGGAGCTACCTAAGCTAGTCATCCAATAAGAGGTGTGTGTGCTACAATTCACCCTTGTCTTGGAGAGAGGCACCTAAGTCTGGGCTGCAGGGAGGTGTCCATGTTGTCTTGGGATTCTCAGCTGCAAACTCTCTATTTGCAGTAGGTGCCTACACTGTTAGCAAAAAGCCACAGAGGAGGAAGAGGACTTCTCTCAACTTTTAGCCCAGTGGCTAGGATACTCACCTGGGATATGGGAGACCCCTGGTTCAAGTCCCTCCTCTACCTGAGGGGAAGAAAGGATTAGAACTTTGATGTGACCCCTCTTAAGTGAGTGCTCTAACCATTGGGTTATGGGATATTCTGATGTGGGGCTCCCTCAGTCTTTCACGTTGAAGTCGTTGCACTCTGGCTAAATAAAGTCAATGGATTAGGGAGACTAGATCCTAGGTCTCCTGCTTCCTAGGTGAGTCCTCAAATGACCAAGTTGGTCTACACTACCACTGTAAGTTGATCTAAGTTACACTACTTAAGTTATATCGACTTCAGTTACATAACTGAGGTCAGCTTACAGCAGTGTCTGCACTGAGCTATGTTGACAGGAGATGCTCTCCTGTGGACATAGCTTCCGCTTCTCAGGGAGGTGGAGTAGAGACTTTATGGGAGAGCACTCTGCCATCAGTTTAGCATGTCTTCACCAGACCCGCTAAATCAACACCGCTGCATTGATCGCAGCAGTGCCAATTTAGCTGGGAGTGTAGACATGGTCTTACTTGTGAAAGATGCATATTGATGGCATATGACCAGAAAAATCATTCAGGAAAGATGATACTTAGTTATGCTCTTTAAGTGTCGTAAACTAAATGCCTCCATTAGACGGTAAATTTCACTCTTAAATATATTCTTTCCAGATTAAAGACTCCATAACACAGAAGACCATAGGTTTGATGCGAATGCAGTTTTGGAGGAAAGCTGTGGAAGAGATATACTGTGATAACCCACCACATCAGCCAGTTGCTATAGAACTGTGGAAGGTAAAATATCTTTCCTGTCTTAAAATTTACTTACAATTATTCTTTTACCTATGGAAAATGTTTTGTTGTTTTGCATGTGCTATACTGCATACTAACTGTATTTTGTGTTGTACATATATTGTATGATATGTTGTCTGTGTTATACTACGAGCAGCCTGAAGCAAAAAAGGGAGAGATGGACAGTCATGAAGCTGATATCTAGGGAGAAGTTACCAGAAAAATGTAGCAACTAGTCAGAACTATGTTAATCAGAGAATTTGCCTTCTAACCAGGTGAAGGGACAAAATCATTAGAGTGACAACTGTAAGTCAGTACCAATTAAAGTGTTTAAGTAAACTTTCTTGAGCCTATGCTAGCCTTTTCCAAAGGTTTAAGAACTAAAAGAAGACAGAAATTAGTGTGATCAGAAACTAAAGCCAGAAAGGCGACCATACAACGAAAGATACACTATAGAAGCCCCACACCCTCACAGTTAAAACTATAATGCACACTATTTCGTATTCCATTGCACTTTGACTCCCTAGAAAACTGCATAGCTGACAGTAGGTCATTTAAAAAAAAAAAAACTTGCACAAAATGCAAGTCCTGATTTGTATGCTGAGTTACAGGGATTCTATGAACCTGCCAACTTTTGAAATATTTGCTTCAAGACACCTCTGTGTAAGTTCATGGAAGCCCCAGAACAACAAACTCAAGCATGCCTACAATGTAGCATCTCCGCTGGCCATAGTTCAGGACAAAATGACCAGCTGACCAAACATGTTCACTCTAGTTAGGACCCCCACTGCACCAGATAACTGATGATTGCCTGTACTTAACATGGGAATAAATAGACCCCAATATGCAGGGCTGCCCGGGGTGGGGGGCGGGGGGGGCAAGTGGAGCAATTTGCCTCGGGCCCCGCAGGGGCCCCCACGAGAATATAGTGTTCTATAATATTGCAACTTTTTTTTTATGGAAAGGGCCCCCGAAATTGCTTTGCCCCAGGCCCCCTGAATCCTCTGGGTGGCCCTGCCAATATGTTGCTTTACAGTTATGATTTTCAACTGGGATAGGTCACTGCCTTAGGACCACAGACTAACATCTAGACTCTCCATCTAAGGCATCATGTGCCTCTGTCCATGTTGAAAGTGCAGAAAAAATATGGAACCCCCCCTACAATTCCTGTATGATTAGGGGGTTCACTTGAGGCATCATGGCTCCTCATGTACTGCCTGTTGTTTATCTGAGGTCAGAGATCACAGCCCTTTACTATCCCCTTTTTCTGATGTTGGCACTGCTGTGTTAATGGATGCATCCAGTGTGCTCTTCCTCCTTTAGGTGTGATGCCAAGCACAAGTCAGTACTTGTTTCTGTCAACAATCCTATTCAAATTATAAACAAGAAACTCTTGAAGAAAGAGAGAAAATACTGGTAATGCCAAGAAATAAACAGCATCTATTTGAGTCTCATCTAGGAGATCCAACATTATTCCTAGATATCTCCAACTCAGAATTTATTTATTTCTTCAGCCACAACAAAGCTCTATATAATTAAAACAGAAGCTGGCAAGTATTCTGGACCTTAGTTATAGATTATTGGATTCAAAGCCCCAGTATTACAGACTAAATGTCTTTGGTGCAAAGGGTAAAATTTGATATTGGTAATCTTATTTCTGCACCTTTTTGCTTTTTATTCACTTTCTCTCTCTGCCCCAGTACATGCCAGACTGCCCACAAGCAAGCTGGTCTCTTTGTTCTCCCACAGTGTCTGTGCTTCCAGGAATGGATTTGGTCCTCGGTTACTCTTTTTCCATTCCAAAGGTCCACTCCTGTGTGGTTTTCTCTTGTCTGGATCTAATAGATTCAGGGTTTACTGGCTTGGGGTATGTCCAAACATGTTCTTCCCAGCTCTCCTCATTGAGGCCTTCTTGGATGAATAACAATGGATTCTTCCCAAAGGATAATTGTAGAAAACATCATGTGGATGAGCATCTGTATAAAATGCCAGATTTTCAGATAGTTAGACCTGCTGGTCATATATCCTCTTTCCAGGAAGCAAACCAATCTTGTAATGGCGGGAGATGAATAGATCCATTTCTGCAACAAGGGTTGCTCTCACACCTGGCTTCTCTATCAGGCCTTTTAAACAGAATCAATTGCCAAATGAGCTCGTGAGAAATAGTTCAAAAAGCTTAAAAGCATTTCTTGGATGTTCAATCAGCTTTGCTGGGCAAAGAGAACACTGAGGCAAACTAACAATCTCCTTGGATTACCTCATAATGGTGCACTCATATTGGTTCCCAGAGTTGTGATTTTATTTCTTGTGCTGCTGGACGCACCTGGAATGATACTGTATGGTCATTTCAGTCTTTGCAGAGAGTAGCTGCCCAAAAAAGGACAGGTTGTTATAAAAATAAAAAACAATTCAAGTTATTTTTTACAGGAAAAAGCAGTCCAAATTCATGGATAACCTGCCGACCTCTCTCGTAGCCCAATTCATAGCGCTTCTTTAGTTAATGTTTCTTCTATCAAAAACATTGCATACTATATTGTCATTACTAGGTTTGCATGGGGAACAATTGCAGTTTTACACATCAGTTATCGGTTTGGTATATATTAAATACCTATTCCCAAATATATGCAATATGGCCAACATTTTCAAACGTGGTTCCCAAAGTTTGGTGAACAAATTCATATGAAGGCACCTAAATAAAACTAGCCTGATTTTCAGAGGTGCTGAACGCTTGCAGCTCCCATTGATTTAAAAAGCCTAAATATGAATTTAGGCACTGAAGTTTAGACACCCATGCTTAAACTCTGATCTTTGAAAATGTTTTGTATTTTATCAGGAAACTCATCAGATTGTGTATGAAATTATGGGCTCTCTTTTCAAAAGTGACCTCTAACTCCATCTTGAACGCCAGTTGAGACACTGAGAGCCTAATTCTAAACACATTTCAATGGGAGTTGTCAGTGTTCAGACCTTCAGTCAGGACCTGTATGTTTGAAGTTATGCACCCAAAATTAGAAGTAATTATTTACAATTTGGGCCATGATGTCTGTAATTTAACAGGACTCAACTTGCTGCTCCTTGACCACTATGGCACTGTTGCAGCCAATGCACTTACCAGACAGTTAGTGCTGACAAACTGGGAAACCAGTTGGGCATCTAAGGCCTAATCTAAAGTCTACTGAAATCATTAGAAAGATGTACCTTTGCAACATTTTTTTTAAATATCTGTAAAAATAGTTATTTAGGGTTTAAATTAGATGTAAAGAGGCAGATAATGATCTATAGAAAGCCATGATTCTGAGAACAGACTGCTCCAAAACTTCTATCATAAACAGTTAATCATGTCAGACTTATTATACTCAACAGGACATAACTGGCTGCAAAATTGAAGGTGATTTTGAGGGAATTATTGTAAATAATAAGATTGAAAAAAATGGAATAGAATGGAGCAGCTGTGGAAGGAGGGCAAGAGTCTGACAGAGATGAGTGGCTGAACAGGAGATGGTAGAGGATTATCAGTTTTCTATAATTTAATAATTATAATTAATATATATAAAATACTCATGTATATTAGAATATTATGTATAAACACTATCTGTTGACAAAACATATATACGCATACTAATTATTGTTCTCCTGAAAAACCGTTTGGGAAGTGAATAATGTGATCTGCAAATATTTTGTGGAAAGTTGTAATAGAATGACTCAGTAATGGAATGAATGTGTAGACTTAAATTACATTTTAAAGACAATATATTGTTTTAAATTTCTCCTTCACTTACATGTTGGCTTGAGGCACAATATTCTGTTTTTTCTGTAGCAATAGTAAAGAGAGATCAGTTGAAAAGTTTTGTACTTAATTTCTTTATTACATACATTTTATTCTTCCATTTTATTCTTCCATTTTGATTTAACCCAGCTGATACGGAGCAAGTCAAATCTTACTTTTAATAACAAAAAGATCATTAAAAAAATTACAGCCTTGATCATACCTTGCTTTCAATAATTTTCAAAATTTTTCTTTTTTCTAAACTGTAACATGGCTTTTCTTTGTTCATTTCCAGGCTATCAAGAAACATAACTTGACTAAAAGGTGGCTTCTGAAGATTATTGATGAAAGAGTAAGTAATTTAATCTGTGTATGCATTTTAATTTTTCCTCTCATTTTTGACTTTTTGAATCATGTGTATCTAACTCAAACTTAAAGAGCTCATCTTTCTGTTTCTGTATGGTTGTATTCTCTTTTTTGAACAGGAGTGTCCTATATACTGGTCCTTGGTAGTTTTTAAAAATTTCTCCCTTGCTTTAAAACTCCACTCCTTGAGACTCCATTTCATATTCTCTATTATCTTTGTGGCCATGGTGGAGTGGGTAGAACTTCAAATTTTTTGCTTTAAAAAACTGCAGTTTTCATGAAAGCTTGCAGATTGACAGCTCTGAATACTAATGCCCTCACTTTCGCAATATCAGTGCAAGCTTCCGAATGCCATCCTGTAAATTTACCTCATTGCTGACTGGAGGATCTAGGGGTCTGTGGGCTTATGTGGTGCTTAGACCTTGGGCTGGCCCTCTGCACAGAGGTGAGTTTCCCTTCAAGAGATCAGAGACAGTTAGCTCTCACACACAGCTGGCTTCCGGTCAATTCTAATTTCTAAAAGATGCAGTGCTCTGCAATTTATAAGAAGTCAAAGTGAAAAACTTTCTCAGACTGCCTTTTCATGCCATCCTATTCCTATCCATTTACATCATCTTAATCTCTTGACAGCATTCTGTGACCTTGTCTGTTTGGCTATTAGAAATTACTTTAAAATATTTCTATATTGCCTCATATCAAGATGAGTTATGAGCTTAAAATTTCAAACAAATGTCGTTTATGATAACATGCACTTTTATATTGCCTTCCATACAAGATCTCTCTCTCTCTCTCTCTCTATATATATATGGTACTTATATGGCCCTGATTACCTCAGTTGTCTGAACGCCTCACCATCTTTAATGTATTTATCCTCGCAACACCCCTGTGAGGTAGGGAAATGTTAATATCCCCATTGTACAGATGGGGAACCGAGGTACAGAGAAGTTAAGGGACTTACTGAAAGTCACACAGGAAGCCTGTGGTGAAGCAGGCTATTGAATCTGGGTCTCCAGTCCCCTGGATCATACTTCCTATCAGAGCACTTTATAAACATTAATTACTTTAACATCACCACATCAGCGTGGGGTAGATAAGTATTAATATGCACATTCTGCACTGAAACTAAGGGACTTGGAAGTCCAGTGACTCGTCCAAGCACACACAAGGCGTCTATGGCATAGACCGTCCAGGTCTCTTGACTCTCAGGCCTGTATGTTTTATCCACAAGACCAGCCTTCCTGTCACAGTGAGTGGGTGTTCTGTTTCTGACAGCATTTGCATGAGACAGCCAAGTACACTCAGTAGTTTAAAAGTCCTTTTAAAAAGCACATACTAGAAGAACTTATTCTGATATCTGTAATTTTCTTTCACTGAGATATAAGCCTCATTCACTGACAATGGAATAGAATTGGCAGTTAATAGTGTAAACATACTGTACAGTACCTTCATCAGAACTAAGGGTGTGAGTCTGCAGTAGCATGAAGACTCCAAGGCCCGGTCTGCACTACAAAGTTTTGTTGGCATAGCTGTGTTGGTCAGATGTGAAAAAACCACACCTCCTATCTGACATAATTATGCCAGCAAAAATCCCAGTATAGATGCACATATGCTGACAGTGTGTTTCCATCAGCATAGTTAATAATTCAGTGTTGTTGTAGTCATGTCAGTCTCAGGATATTAGAGCTTGTCTCTTTCAGAACAGAAATTGGTCCAGTAAAAGATACTGTCTCACCCACCTTGTCTCTCTAGCATAGCTAATGTCATTTGGGGTGGTGGTAGTGTTCTTGCCAGCAAAAAACTCCTGTTGGTATACGCTGTATCTATGGCAGGGGACTCTGTCAGTATAGCTGTACTGGCAAAGTGCTTGTAGAGTAAACAAGCACCAGTTGATTTAATGATAATGCAATATTGCAAGAGAGAATTTAAATCCATAACAGTTGTGGTTCCTTCAACAACCTTAGCTGGTTGCCCTTGCACATACATAATATTTTGTATTGCTGGAGATGTTTTAAAATGTATTCCTTAATGTGTATATGGTTATATTCATACACGCACACGTGATTCCTCCCCATCCTCTAATGTGAGTTACTTTGTCCACTATACCCTAATGAAGGATTATGTAGATCTGCTCATAATGATCAGTTTGCACAAAAAAATCCATGTTCATGTTGGAATACAGACTAGTACATATTCATATTCTGTGCTTAAACTACAGGAGAAAAATTTGGATGACAGAGCATATCGCAGCATCCAGGAACTTGAAACATATGCTGACAACACTCACAGCGCTCTCTTGTATCTCACCTTGGAAATGCTGGGTATGTGCTTTTTTTATTTATTTATTTAGGGTTTTATGGAGAATGTATCAGTACTGCTATTATATTTATTAATGGGGAGGATTTTCAAAAGTGCTGATGGTTGAGCTAATTCTGCTCCCATTGAAGTCAGCAGTAAAGCTTCCACTGACTTTAACGGGACAAGAATAGGTAAGCGCTCAGCATTTCTGAAAATCCAACTTTTAAATCTATAAAATTAAGGGCTGTCAATTAATCGCAGTTAACTTACGTGATTAACTAAAAAAAAAAATTGATTAAAAAAATTAATTGCGATTAATCAGTTTTAATTGTACTGTTAAACAATAGAATACCAATTGAAATTTATTAAGTTGGATGTTTTCCTACATTTTCATATATATTGTATTCTGTGTTGTAATTGAAATCAGTGTACATTATTTTTATTAAATATTTGCACTGTAAAAATGATAAACAGAAGAAATAGTATTTTTTAATTTACCTCATACAAATACTGTAGTGCAGTATCTTTTTCGTGAAAGTGCAATTTATAAATGTAAATTTTTTTTTGTTACATAACTGCATTCAAAAACAAAAAAAGTCAAACTTCAGAGCCTAGAAGTCCACTCAGTCCTACATCTTGTTCACCCAATCGCTAAGCCAAACACGTTTGTTTACATTTGCAGGAAATAATGCTGCCCTCTTCTTATTTACAATGTCACTAGAAAGTGAGAACAGGCATTTGCATGGCACTTTTGTAGCTGGCATTGCAAGGTATTTATATGCCAGATATGCTAAACATTTGTATACCCCTTCATGCTTCGGCCACCATTCCAGAGGACATACTTCCATGCTGATGACACTAGTTAAAAAAATATGTAAATTAAATTTGTGACTGAACTTTATTTCCCCTGCTCTGTTTTACCCGCATTTTTGCCATATATTTCACGTTATAGCAGTCTCGGATGATGACCCAGCACATGTTGTTCGTTTTAAGAACACTTTCACTGCAGATCTGACAAAACGCAAAGAAGGTACCAACGTGAGATTTGTAAAGATAGCTACAACACTCAACCCGAGGTTTAAGTATCTGAAGTGCCTTCCAAAATCTGAGAGGGACGAGGTGTGGAGCATGCTTGCAGAAGTCTTAAAAGAGCAACACACCAATGCGGAAACTACAGTATCCAAACCACCAAAAAGTAAAATCAACCTTGTGCTGGTGGCATCTGACTCAGATAATGAAAATGAACATGTGTTGGTCCGTACTGCTCTGGATTGTTATCGAGCAGAATCCGTCGTCAGTATGGAAGCATGTCCTCTGGAATGGTGGTTGAAGCATGAAGGGACATACGAATCTTTAACGCATCTGGCACGTAAATACCTTGCAATGACAGCTACAACAGAGCCTTGCGAATGCCTATTCTCACTTTCAGGTGACATTGTAAACAAGAAGCAGGCAGCATTATCTCCTGCAAATGTAAACAAGCTTGTTTGTCTTAGCGATTGGGTAAACAAGAAGCCGGACTGCGTGGATTTGTAGGCTCTGAAGTTTTACATTGTTTTTTGTTTTTGAGTGCAGGTATGTAACAAAAAAAAAGTAATCACATACTAAGTAAAAAAAACAAACAAACAAAAAAAAACCCAATCAAACCCTAAAAAAATAGGCTAATTGTATACAGACTAGTAGCTGTATTCATTTAGAAAGGGAAAAGGAGTGGAGAGTGTAGGGACAATGTCTAACTCTATCTGCGTATTGCCTAATGCAATGGGCTCTTGTGTAAGAGAAAGCAGTAGGGTGAGAACTTACCACATGGTTCTTGAACCCTGGACTGTCAGACTCTCTACTTCTAATGTTGATAGTAATCATCTGCCTCCATGCTTTGGAGAAAAATCTCTTTGACGGTCTGACTTGCATCTTTTAATTCGATAGAACCAACTCTGGAGAATGTTATGCCTACCATGTCTGTCTCAGAGCTTACTTTTTCCCTCACCAGCTCTGATGTTTTAGATGGACTTTAAAAAAAAAAAAAAAAGGCTAAAAATCTTAGCCATATCTCTTTGTGCTACGGTACCATAGTCCAGGCCCAAATGTGTAGATATGGCCTGTGGCAAATTGTTGGCACTATTATGATGGGTCTCATGCTTTCTCTTCTTTTGGGGAGTGGGTTCAGGGTGCCATTTCTTGCCCTTAAATTGGAATATTAATTGCCCCACTAGTGTCCTAGAGGAGGGGAGTGGAGAGGGAGGGACCTGGGCCCACCCTCTACTCCAGGTCCCAGCCGAGGGGCCCTGAGGATAGTGGTGAACCACTTGAACTGACGGTTCCTTCCCCTGGGCTATTTCCCTCTCCTGCCCTTCAGCTTGTGGGGGGCTTCCTGCCCTCCCTCTGCACAAGCCAGGTGCCCCTTACCTAGGGTCTAGGACTTCTTAGCCCACCGCAGCACTTCTCCAAACTGTCCTCTGCTTCCCTTCAAACTGTTCTTTGCTCCAACACCAATTCTTTCTGCTCCAACTCCTTCAAACTGTCTGATTGAAGCAGGGGTTTTTATCATGTGACTGGCTTCAGGTGCTCTAATTGGCGTCAGGTGCTCTAGTTAATCTATAGCAAACTTTCTTCTAACCCTCTGCTGCTACCCTCTGGCTATGCTGTATCACAGGCCATAATATAAATATTAAAGAATAATATTGAAAATGTGCTAAGAGAAGAAGCTGTGACTTCATAAAATACAGGCATACCTAAATTAGACAAGTTATATTAGTGAACTAAATATCATTTTCAAATGTGACATGGTAGCAAAGAACATCAATCGGATCAAGGGAATGGGGGAAAAGCAAAATAAAAGGATATTTTGACTAAGCATCCAGTGAGGGGCTTGGGAATATAGATATACAAATATTTGAAGAGAGTAAATGCCAAATTAAGTTTGCTAAGTGAGCTAAGGTCTTTCTCTTCCCTGAAGAGTAAAGCATAAACGTTCTGAGAAACCACACTTCAGCCAATGGCTGCTGCAATAGTTTACTAGCTTTCACCTCTGAGATTAGGTCTCAAGGACAATCTGTGAACATATGCTGTTTGAGGCAAATATATTCTTAACAGCTATAATACGAAAGTCGTGTAGTTTCTGCTCATGAGACTTGTTAATATGTTACACTCAGGCTATTCTGTGGTTGGTTATGTGGTTTTTAACCTTTATTTCTGCAAATACAGGTGTGCGGGATATCCATGCAGACCATGCAGCCAGTCACATTGGGAAAGCACAAGGCATTGTCACCTGTTTAAGAGCAACTCCGTATCATAGTAAAAGACGAAAGGTCTTTCTTCCTATGGACATTTGTATGTTGGTAAGAAAGTATAGACTGGGAACAAACAATATAGTATCTGTAACTACATCACTCAGCTTTAGATATATAGTATTTTCTGTTAGACCAAAAAGTAAATGTCGAAGAGCCTAGTTGCTATTAGTAGAAGGTTCACTTCCTGTGGCTTGCAGTACCCCCGGCATGCTCTTTCAGTGATAGGGCTTGTCTTGGTCATGTTGCTTTGTGTCTTTTGGGAGGTATGATTAGAGTGATTTTTATTTATTTTAGTACTAGCTCACTGCAATTTTTTTTTATTAAATTCAGTAGCATTTTAGGATTTTTCTTCATGTGCAGAAATACACATGGAGTGGGAATCAATTCCTTCCTCCCAGCGCTAAATTTTCCTAGTGTTCTTCCTTTTGTTTCAGAATGAGCTCCCTAGCCTTCTCTTTGCTGTGCTGTGGTCATACTCTTGATTTTTCTGTGAAACTCAGTAGTTAACTATAAGTATTTGCTCAGTCATTGCTATAGCATGTGGGGTCTAGTTGTACAATTTGAGAGAAAACACCTAACTGGCACTGGAATTCAGCAGCCCTTACGCTAACATGTAATTGTCAGTGACACAAGGATTAAAACACAAGTTTCCCATTAATGTTCAAATGAGTCTGTGGCTAAATCTATAGGCATAGGCATTGAATATTTATAATTTATGTTTGCATTTTCAAATTATGACATCATTCTTATTGCTCTTATATAAATCCATCTAATTGTGGCAGTGCTTAAGGCACATGCACTAGTCTTCTATGAATATCATTTAAATGTGAATTAATATCCTTGATTTGCAAGTTTTGGTTGTTTTGTGTAGAATAATGAAGAGCTCCAAATTTGATAACCTTTGGCTTTGCTTTCCTGCTAGGTCAGTATTATGTGAACGACACAGAAACATAAAATGGCTGATAATGTCCATACCAAACAGTAACTCATGATGGAGGCTGATTAGGACCTTCCAACTTTCATACCTTTGTTTCAGTATAACTTAATATCATATACCCATGTACACATACACCCACCCACACAAAATTGTGCTTGTCCCTCCCATCACAGCCATGCATGTGACTATGCAACTTTTCAGTCATCAGTGGGTGTAGGAGATGGGTGCAAAGGTAATCTGCCTCTTAACCAGACTGAGAGTGCTGCAGAGGCAAGAGGTATCTTGGCAGCTAGTCAGAGTCACCAGATTGTTCTTGAATTCATATCCTTTGTGTGGCTTTGTCTTCACTATAAAATTTTACCATGTTCAATCAGCCTTGTGAATGAGTAAGTTAGTTGACATGATGCTGAATAAAACTTGTCTTTAGTCTGCATTAACCACAGTGTCATGGTCACCATTGTGTCACCTAATTCAATTCTCTATAAGTGTTCAAACATGGTACCATTTTGTAGTATAGACCAGCCCTATGACAATACCTTTCTTCATGGACTAAACAGCTGTTTTTCTGGTTAATCTGTAACTTTTCCCTTTACCCTGCTTAGCCTCAGTTGATTTTTTTTTTTAACTTGACATGCAAGAAGCTGATTGCAGATTACTAGAATTTAAATTCTAGCTAAGTTATCCCTAGTTACTACAAAGTATTCAGCGAGTCAGTTTATGCAAAGACTGAGTTAGTTACTCTTTCCTGTCTTTTCCTTCACTGAGCTTTGCTTCCTACTGACTACTTCAAAAAGATGCATAAATGTTTTTCAGATTTTTGATTGTAGTCTGTCTACCAGGCTTTCCTACTCTCTTGTTGAGCAGAAATGAGTGTTTTGTTTTTTGCTCTTCGCTCTCAGCATGGAGTTTCGCAAGAAGATTTCATAAGAGCCAATCAAGAGAGAAACGTGAGAGATGTAATTTACGACATTGCCAGCCAGGCGCACGTTCATCTAGAACATGTGAGCTTCCTCTTTTCTTGTTGATAGCATATAATCCATTTTAATGTTAAGAAGTGTTGTCAAAATGTGGTCTTAGATGGTGTCTTGTTGGGCACCTTATTTATTGTATCAAAGATTTTAAAAACACTTTTACCTTCATGTAGAAGATCAATCTCCCAGCCTATTCAGTCCTGGGCGCCTATGCTGAAAGCAGGGGCGGCTCCAGGCCCCAGCACGCGTGCCAAGCGGCTCCAGGCCCCAGCAGGCGTGCCAAGCGGTGGAGCATCCGCAGGCACGTCTGTGGGAGGTCCACCGGAGCCGCAGGACCAGCGACTGGCAGAGCGCCCCCTGCGGTGTACCGCCATGCTTGGGGCGGCAAAATGGCTAGAGCCACCCCTGGCTGAAAGTAATCTTAAAAGTGCTGTTTGCAATTACATCGAGGAGTACAGCCTTGTAGTGTTAAACTGATTGGTCCTTTGAGTTGGAGAATAAACCCACCAAAAAACTTATTCTAAAACAATAAATTAATTTTTGAATGGAGGTTCTCTTTATCATAACACACTTGCATGAATTTATCTATATAGAGTGATAGCTATATGTGTGTATAACTACTGACTGAAAGCTTTTGCACATACAGTAGAAGCTCAGAGTTATGAAGAGCTCAGGAATGGAGGTTGTTCATAACTCTGAACAAAACATTTTGGCTGTTCTTTCAAAAATGTATAACTGAATATTAACTTAATACAGCTTTGAAACTTTACTGTGCAAAAGAAAAATGCTACTTTTAACCATCTCAATTTAAATGAAACAAGCACAGAAAGAGTTTCCTTATCCTGTCAAATCTTTTTAAAAACATTTTGGTTTTTCAGTGGTTTATGTGTAACACAGTGCTGTACTGTATTTGCATTTTTATTTTTTTGGTCTCTGCTACTGTCTGATTGTGTACTTCCAGTTCCAAATGAGGTGTGTGGTTGACTGGTCAGTTTGTGACTCTGGTGTTCGTAACTCTGAGGTTCTATTGTATGTCATTATGAGATGTAGGATATGCAAGGGTGTGCCTGCACAGACCAGATTCCGGGATCACAGCCATTGACTGTGTGCATGAGTTACTTTGTGTATTTTGGACACAGGTGCAATTTGTTTGCAATTTGGACACAGTAGGCATTTGATTTTGCCTTTAAGTGCCAAACTTTTTTTTTTTTTTTTCCTGGAAACTACCTATTATATGCATAGTGAGCTACACCAGCAATGTTTCTCTGGTTTTGTTTTTGCTCCACAACCAGTCTGATTGGGATCACTGTTTCAAACTTCGGTATTTGTACAATGGCTTTATCAAAGGTTGTTATTCACATGGATCAATTAGTGGATCTGAACTTAAGAAACCACACTGAGACCTACTCTTTACCTCTCTGTTGCTATAAATATTGAAAATAAAACACATGGGCTATGCTTATAAAAAGCACCTTGGTACATACTACATAAGCACTTGTCCATTTCTCCAGAAAATATAAATAGTACAAGAAATGCTTTTAATCAGATGTTACAACAATCTGTGTGTGTGTGTGTGTATACATTTAATTAATTAATTGCATTAAAAAACTACATTAAAAGAACATTAAGGTGCCAAAGACAAGCTCTCAAAAGTTAAATGCCTGTGCAACCGTAGTTCAGCCCCCTTGTGCTTATGCATTGTGACAGTCTTTAATTACATAATTATATATGCGAACATCCTCCCCTCCCAGCATCCCTGCCTCATTTAATGAATGGGTCTTCAAAATTTCTTTTTATCCTTCACAGTTGGCGTGTGCCACCAGGCCTTATTTAGTACCGTCCAAACGCTGCACTAACTACAAAATTATTAACTCCCTCATGGGAATTTTTATGGTGCTCTTATTATAGTATCTGAATACATCACAACATCTCTGTGAGATTATGATGATGATTATTATTATTTACAGCTGGGAAACAGCGGCACATAAAGATTAAGGTCAAAATTGTCAAGTGTCCACTAATTTTGGGTGTCCAATTTGAAACAACTAGGTCTTGTTTTTTCAGAGTGTTTGGTATTTCCTAACATTTCCTAAGTTTTGCGTGCTTGACTTTGCAACGTTAACATTCTTTTTAGGATTTTTGCATATAATTTCCTAACTATTATATAGTTATATAATAATTATATAATAATAATAATAAAAGCTGACCCCAAGAATTCTACCATATGGAACCATGTTGACCCCCACTTTGAGTCATCAGGATGGTTCAGACCATTGGAACTAACTGTCATTGGTAGCAGTCGTAGGTTGTTATCCTTTATCTGGACCAGTCACTAGAGGGAGGATGAGATGCTTGTTTTTGCTGGTGGATTTTACAGGTATTTGCTGACAGCAGAGGAATGAAGAGATTTAGGATGCCCAGGTTCAATTCCAGGTTTTGCAAGGGAATGTCTTAGTGTTTATGAGGGATTTTGGGTGCAGGCTGCCCCGGGGCTGCAGTGGGAAGAGAGGGTTCCCTCAAGCCTGCCTGGACTGGGCCAGGCCAAGGGAGGGGCTCCTTGCTCCGGCGGGGCTGGGCTGGGCCAAGGGAGGGGCTCCTCTCCCTGCTGCAGCAGGGGCACCTCTTCCCGCCGCAGCTCTGGGCCCCTGCAGCTCTGAGCCCCTGCACGGGGCTTAATAGGGAGCTGCACGGAAACTTGGGTAGAGTTAATTTACTGATCACTGGTCGGTCTTTCCATGACTAGACTAAGGCCTGGTCTACACTACCAAGTTAGGTCAATGTAAGCTGTCTTGTGTTGACCTAGTTGTGCATGTATCTACACTGAAATTTGTCTCTGAAAAAGTACTACGGTCGATGCAGTGCGAATGTAGACGCTGTGTTACCTATGTTAACCTTAACAGTCCTCCAGCAGCTGTTCTACAATGCCCAACACTGACTGCTCTGGTCACAGTTGAGAACTCCACTGCCTGGGTGTCAGAGACTGGCAGTTCCTCCCCTTAAAACCCAGCACATTTTTTAAATGCCTTTTCGTGATTGTCCATATTGGCGAGCACACCTACCAGCTTTCCATTACTGTGTGCAGCTGCCCAGCTGACCATGCAGGCTACGTGTTCCAGACGCACTCCAGCCTGGACTGGACAGGAGCTGTTGGATCTCCTGGGCCTGTGGGGAGAAGAGGCTGTAGAAACATGGACATCTATGAGCAGATTGCAGAGGGGAAGCAGGAAAAGAGATATGATAGGAATCGACAGCAGGGCTGTCTGAAAGCAAAGGTACTGTGTCAGGTATATCATAAGACCAGGGAGGCCAATATTCAATCCTGTGCTTAACTGCCACTCTTACAAAGAGCTGCATGCCATACTTGGTGGGACATGCAGCTGGGAGGTCCAGCTCTGCCATGAGCCAGGACATATTTGAGACTCCATCGCAGTCTGGTGGTAGTGAAAGTACCCAGTTAGATGTTATAGTACACTATGCCACAACTCATAGGATCAGTGACAAATACAGTGTAATAATCATATATGTACAGCAAGCACCACAAAATTAATAGGTGCATTGACAATATTATATTAATAGATGTGTACCAAGCACCACACAATTCCTAACAGGTCTTCAGACTGCAGGGCCAGCTAGAGCAAAATCCACAGTAATGCGTTGTGGTGTATTGCCATTAAAGTCCTCTTTCAAAGCATCCCTGAGTGGTTTTGCTCTGTGCCTTCAGAGTAAATAATGCCAGTTCCCCTCCAATCTACCAAAAGTACATTAAACTGTCGTTTTTCACCTGCTGAGCTGGTAGTTGAGTCTTTCCTTGTTGCTGTTTAGGTGGCCAGCATATGGCTTAATGATCAAGGGGTATGCTGGGTCCTGAAGGATCACTATCAACATTGCCAATGGTAATTTGCTGGTCAGGGAAGAAAGTCTGGGCTTGTAACTTTCTGAAAAGTCCTGTGTTCTTAAAGATTTGAGTGTCATGCACTTGCCTGACAGGACAACATTGATGTCAGTGAAGTGTCCCTAGTGATGCACCAGCGCTTGCATAATCACAAAAAATAGGCCTTTCTGTTGTACTCTGTGGCAAGGTGGTCTGGTGCCAAAATAGGAATATGCGTGCTGTCTATTGCTCCACTACAGTTCAGGAACTCCATTGCTGCAAATCCATCCACTATGTCCTGCATATTGCTGAGAGTCTCAGTTCAGCACAGCAGGAGATGATTAATGGCCCTACACACTTTTATGACACCCACTCCCAGAGTGGATTTTTCAACTCCAAAATGATTTCCCACTGACTAGTATCAATCCAGCATTGCAAGTTTCCATAACATGATAGCCACTTGCTTCTCCACTGTCCGCGCAGCTCTCATTCTGGTGTCCCTACACTGGAGGGCTGGGGCAAGCTCGGCACATTGATCCCTGAATGTGGCCTTGCGTGTCCGAAAGTTCAGTTCATCATCCCAAGCTGCATTAGGATGCAATCCCACCAGCCAGTGCACCTTTCTTGGGCCCAGAAGCAGTGTTTCACTGCTTGCAGCTGCTCTATGAACACCACCAACAATCTTGAATGGTTCTATGTCCTACAGCAATATGCCCACCAGGAAATTGGGCTGTTTCTCCTGGCTCCTCTTGTGGCTCTGCAGATATTGGAGGATCATGCATCCCGTGCATGCAATGCTTATGACAATACCACAGGCTCTGTAGTTCTGTCAGAGATGGCAGACAGTGACAAGCATGTGGGTTTGTGAGATTTTCATAATAGGCACAACAGTTATGGTATAGAGGTGGAGAAAGTAGCATAATGAACTGCACCCTGCAGTTCCAGTCACCCTGCATGACTTGTTTGTGCCCCACTGTGCATTGCACCGTCTTTTGGGAAGTTTTGGCACTGGATGGGGGCGAGTTGTACACTGGCATACTTACCCATAGTGCACTGCATTGTGCTTCGACACAAACACTCCTTGTGAGTACACACACCGCCAACACAAGGAGTCAGGTATGCACGTTCACAAATGATATAATAACTGTGGCGGCTTTATGCCAATGTGACCTGTGCCAGCAAGTTTTGTAATGTAGACGTGCCCTAAGTGATGTGATATGCTCCTGCAATGACAGTTACTGTAGATACTGAGGGAGTGTTAAATCTATAACCAGTAGAGGGCAAAATAAGCTAGTGAAGAGAGTAATTTTCTTTAAAAGCTTTGCGACTAAAATACAATGAAAACAATCAAAATTGTATTGAATACAAGTGAAAGTCCTGTTGCAAAGGCAGTCCCTTTTAACAATCTTAAGTCCTGCTGACACCTTTTTTTTTCCTTTTAAAAATATAGTTCATAAAATCATAGAATCATAGAATTCAAGATCAGAAGGGACCATTATGATCATCTAGTCTGACCTCCTGCAAGATGCAGGCCACATAAGCCGATCCACCCACTCCTGAACTAATTCTCTCCCTTGACTCTGCTGTTGAATGCTCCAAATCATGATTTAAAGACTTCAAGTAGCAGATAATCCACCCGCAAGCGACCCCTGCCCCATAGTTCTATTCTGTAACTCTGGAAAGATGGCTTCTGTTGGTTCTTTGTATGCTTCTCAATTGCTCAACATCAAATGTGCTCAGTTTACCAAGCAAAAAGATGCTTTTCTAATTGTCAGCCTTGCAAGACATGGGAAAGTCAAGCTGGATCCTTTTCTGGCTCATGCATCATGACCAGTAAATATAACCCAACAAAAGTGTATTGTAGATTTAGTTAAGGGTGAATTTAACCCTTTAAAATGTGTGTGTGTGTGTGGGGGGGAATTGTCCTTTATTTCTCCTGTTTAACGTCAGAGGTTAAAATAAAAAATCCTGCTCTTTGGAATATTTAAGGGATATTCCTTTCAGTTGAGGGCTGTTAAAGCTGTAGTTCAAGATTCAACCTATTACTATTCCATTCTGTTTGTCCAGTTCTCCAGGAGGCTGTTTAGAAAAGCAGGGAATTCAATCATTGATATTCTTGGTATTTTTAAAGTTAAAAAAGCAGAAAAAATGTTTTTGGGAAAAAATTGATCCTGTATTTATAAATAAAGAAATATTAAAGGACATTTTTTTCTTTGATTCAATGAACTGTACACCTTGATTTAAAAATAATGCAACTGTAGTTTATGCTCCAGTCCTGCAGTCAGATCTGTTGTCTCGGGCTCCGCATGGCTGTGGGGGGTCTCATAGAAATCAGTGGGGCTTTGCTCAGACCCAGTGGTCTGAGCTAGTGGATTTGATTGCAGCATTGGAACCTAAGGCTATGTCTATACTACAGCTACAGTGCTACAGCTGTTTTGTGGTGGTGCCATAGTATAGATACTTGATACAGTGAGGGAAGTGTTTTTTTTCATTGCTGTAGGTACAGCTGGTAGTTAGGTTGATGGAAGAATTCTTCCAACGACCAAGGAATAAAAGTAGTAAAACCATATTTCTTACATTAAAACAAGCAGAACACGTGGGGAGCAGATATGTGGAATAAAAATATATCAGTTTACGTAGTAAATTTTCTGATTATACCTACAGTTTAAGCCTGCGAAAAGGCACAGGAATGGTAACGGGCATCTCACAATATTAGACACTTGGTTTTGTAATTACTTCTATATATGCTGAAGGTTGGTGCTTGGTTTTTTATATTATGAAAGTTGTACTCTTCATTGCAGTATATTCAATTCTGAAAGATTCAAGCTCATGATAAGTTTTGCCAGTTTGAGCCATAAAACTCAGTATTTGAAGTTCACTTTGACATGATAACTTCCCTACTCAATATTTTTTTTCCTTCTCCTTTCAGGCTAGGTCTTTCAGTAAAAATGTTCCTGTTAAAGCATTTCCTGCCTTTCTCTATACAGTAAGTGTGATAACAGTGTACTCTTTAAGTGGTGAAGTAATTTGTGACTAGTTTAAGTTCTTCGAGTGCTTGCTCATGTGTATTCCACATTAGGTGTGCATGCTTGCCACGTGCACTGGTGCTGGAAGTTTTTCCCTCAGCAGTACCCGTAGGGGGAGCGCTGCTGCGACCCCTGGAGTGGCGCCTCTATAGCGTGCTATAAGGGGAGCTGCATGCTCCCCGCCACCCTCAGTTCCTTCTTGCCGCCAGTAACGGTGCATTGGAATTACTTGCTCCAGCTTTGCTGCAGCTCATCCCAGAACTCGTTTAGTTGTTAGTAGTACCTGTGTGTGTTAGTTCAATAAGGTTTCAGCTTAGTTAGTTAGTTAGTTAGTGTTCGGGTGGGGGCATGCCCCGGGCCCCAGGGTTTAAATCGTGCGAGTCTTGCAGGCGTTCGATGCCTAGAAGTGACCCGCACGCCAACTGTCTATGCTGCTTGGGCGAATCTCTCATCAGTGACCGCTGTAAGATCTGCAGGTCCTCTAAACCCAGAACTAAAAAAGAGAGATACATTAGACTTCAGGCCTTTCTCGTGGAGTCGGCACTGGCCTCCAACCCCGGTGCGCCGAGCGGAATCGGCACCGGGCACTTCGTCTTCGGTGCACAGCAATCTCCTGGCACCTTCCGGTGGCTGGCACCGCTCCCCGTCCAAGAAGCAGAGAAAAGCCCCGTCCTCTCAGAGGCGTTGAGAGAAAGCAAGAGGTGAGGGTAGACCTGTCAGGCAGCCCCAGTTCCCTCCCCGGGCTCTAGAGTTCCAACTCAGGTTGAGCGGAGCAGCCTGTTTGCGTCGACTCAGGCCTCTCTGGATGTCCACATGCCTTCGACGCCGGAGGCCCTGCAGGCGGCCAAGGACATTATGATTCTGCAGGTGCTCGGGGCACCACCGGCACCCAGATCCCACACTAGGGGCACGCTGCCACTGAGCTCTTGACAGTCGATGCCGACCCAACACAGATCCCGGTCAGGGGATCGCTCTCTGGCCCACTCGCTGCTCAATGTCCTGTCAGGACACAGCCTCCAGCCTCCACTTTCGTCGCCCAACAGGTTGTCTGGTCAGGTGCCGTCGGACCGGAGTTCCATGCACCGCTCCACGCCAAGTACAGAGTATCGGTGGGACCGGGGCAGACGCCATAGACGATCCCATTCTTGGTGGAGCTACTGAAGCCGCTCCCAACATGGGCGCCGTCGCCGGTCACGCTCCAGCTCTCTCACCTTGAGGCACTGTGCCCACGGCTCCCAGTGGGGATTGCCAGCTCCATGTCGTTACCGATCCAGGTGTCGAAGCGTCTCGAGGAGTAGCAGCTCGAGACGGCACTGTTCGTCGACGTCGGAGTCCAGGTCCTGTGGCAGACATCACTCTTGGTACCACCGCTCATGCCGCTCCCACGGCACCGATAGGTCATTGGTAACACCGACCTTGACCTACATGCAGCACCCTATGCTCCAGCCGGGCCAAACTGACCAGCTGGTGCCGCACCAGAGTCAATGGCAAGGGCCTCCATGGCAAGGCCAGTGGTGCCAGTGGACCCCCTGACCCCCCATGCACACCCAGCAAGGCCCTCCGTCAATAGCAGGGGCATCGCAGGCTCCTTCAGCCGCACTATCCAGACCCCTGAGGGATAGATCGGTGGGTCATGGATCCTCGGCACCGCATGAGGAGTCCAACCAAGGAGTGGGTCCCGTGGCACTGGCTGATGTGCAGAGCCCCGTATTGGCCCCCTCCCCCGCACTGGATGACAAAATTGCAGCCCTACCCCCCTCCGCACCGCAGGAGGATTTCAGGGCTTATCAGGAGCTGCTAAAGCAAGTTGCATCCAGTCTCTAACTCCAAGCTGAGGAGATGGAGGGAACCTCAGGCTAGCTGTTTAACGAGCTCTCGTCCTCGGTACCAGGCAGAGTGGCCCTCCTGCTGCACAAAGGGGTGGCTAACATCTCCAGTGCCCTCTGGCGAACGCCGGCCTCTCTCGCCCCAATATTGTAAAAGGCTCACGAAAGGACACAAATACCTTTATACCCACCTGGCCCCCAACCCTCTAGTGGTGGAGTCCGTAAATCATAGGGAAAGACAGGGTTAACCAGGACCCACACCCAAAAATAAAGACTCTAAAAGACTGGACTCATTTGGCAGGAAGCTTTATTTGTCGGCCAGCTTCTAGCTCCGGGTGGCCAACCACCAGGCCCTCCTCAGTCAATATGGAGTTTAACTTCTGAGGGTCACTGCTGAAATTCGAGCCCTCCCTTCTGGAGCATGAAAGGAAGGATTTTAAGGTGCTGGTGGAGGAGGATGCCGCCGCCACAAAGGCTGCTCTGCAGGTGGCATAGGATGCAGCTGACAACAGCTGCTCGGTCCATGACCTTGGCTGTGTCCATGCACAAGGTATCGTGGCTACTGCTGTCTGGGCTCTCCGCGGAGGCGCAGTCTGTGATGCAGGATCTTCCCTTTGACAGCAAGGACCTGTTCACAGAACAGACAGACATGAGGCTCCATGGCATGAAGGACTCACATACTACCCTTGAAACCCTCGGGCTCTATGTCCCGCCCAAGGAAAAGCCTAAGATGCAAGCCTCCATCCCTGCGCCCCAGCCGAGATACAAACCCGCCTACAAGAGGTCCAAGACCCAAAAGAGGTGACCTCAGAGGCAGTCTCGCTCTGCCCCATAGCCTGGGCCCTCCAGGGGCAAGCAGCAGGGCAAGAGGCAGTTTTGACTGGTTGCAGGAGGGTACCCCGGTGACCCCCGAGAGGACCCTCCTACCAATAAAATTTGCCTTCAGCAACCGCTTGTGTGCGTTCTTTACAGAATGGTCCCGAATAACATCGGACCAATGGGTCCTCAACACCATTTCCCAGGGTTACACACTACAATTTGTCTCACCCCCACCCTCCCACCCCCGTCCCTCGGACGGTGCGGGGGACCCGTCGCATCTACCCCTGCTACAGCAGGAAATGGGTTGGCTCCTCAACTTGGGAACTGTGGAGAAGGTTCCGGGGGAGTTCCGGGGGAAAGGGTTTTACTCCCGTTACTTCCTGATTCCCCCAAGGCAAAAGGGGGGCTCAGGCCCATCCTGGATCTGCGAGACCTCAATCAGTTCATGGCAAAATGCCGGTTCCACATGGTCTCTCTGGCATGTGTCATACCTGCTCTGGACCCTGGCGATTGGTATGCGGCCCTGGATCTTCAGGACCAGGGGCGGCTCTAGACATTTCGCTACCCCAAGCACGGCGGCATGCCGCAGGGGGCACTCTGCCGGTCGCCAGTCCCGCGGCTCTGGTGCCGCGGGACCAGCGGACCCTCTGCAGGCATGCCGCCGAAGGCTGCCTGCCTGCCACCCTCCTGGCGACCAGCAGAGCGCCCCTCGCAGCATGCCGCCCCAAGCATGCGCTTGGCGTGCTGGGGCCTGGAGCCGCCCCTGTTCAGGACACATACTTCCATATCCATATATTCGAGGGGCACAGACACTTCCTCCATTTCCTAGTGGGACAGGACCACTACCAATTTACGGTCCTCCCGTTTGGCCTGTCCACCGCACCCCGGGTATTCACAAAGTGTATGGCAGTAGTGGCAGCCTACCTCAGATGCCATGACGTACAGATATTCCCCTACCTCGACAACTGGCTGCTCAAGGGCAGCTCGCAGTCCCAGATACAGAACTACGTGGACCTGCTCTTGGCTACGTGTGCCAACCTAGGCCTCCTAGTAAATGAGGCCAAGTTGACATTGGTCCCGGTGTAGTGCATAGAATTCATAGGCGCTTTCCTGGATGCCTCCAAGGCCACAGCCTTCTTTCCCCTTGACAGGTTCCAGACCCTGAAGGGGCTTATAGCCTTGGTCATGGAGTTCCCCGTCACCACAGCCAGGACATGCCTGCGGCTCCTGGGCCACATGGTGGCATGCACGTACGTGGTCCGCCACGCCAGGCTTTGGATGAGGCCCCTCCAACTCTGGTTGGCCTCCGAGTTCTCCCAGGTCCAGGACAAACTGGACAAGATCCTCTTGGTACCGGCACGGGTGATCGCCACGCTATAATGGTGATCCTGCTCGGCCAATATGCTCCAGGGAATTCCCTTCCGGGACCCAACGCCATCACTAGACCTAGTGTCCAACGTGTCAGACCTGGGCTGGGGGGCCCACATAGGGAACTCAAAGACCCAAGGGATGTGGTTAGCCGCGGAGCTGTCCCTTCACATAAACGTCAGGGAACTCAGGGCGATATGCTTAGCCTGTGTGGCGTTCAGCTCCCAGCTGCGCAGCAAGGTGTTCAGAGTACTCACAGACAACACCGCCACAATGTTCTACATCACCAGGCAAGGCGGGACGAGGTCCTCAGCCCTCTGCCGGGAAGCCCTCAGCCTCTGGAAGGTCTGTATAGCTCACGACATCTCCCTGAAGGCTTTCCATCTGCCAGATGTCAACAACACACAGGCCGATCGCTTGAGCAGGGTTTTCTCCGCCCAACATGAGTGCTCGCTCCACTTGGAGGTCACTCACCAGCTCTTCTGAGCATGGAGCACTGCCCAAGTAGACCTGTTCTCGACCTGACAGAACCGCCATTGCCACAGGTTCTGTTCCAGAGGGGGGTGGTGGGGAGGAACGCGATCTCAGATTCCTTCCTCCTGTCATGGTCGAGTCAACTCCATTACGTGTTTCCCCTCATTGGCAAGGTCCTGGAGAAAGTGAAAACGGACAAGGTGCGCGTCCTCCTAATCGCCCCAGCTTGGTCCCAGCAATATTGGTACAGGACCATCCTGGGCTTGCTCGTGGCCCCTCCACGGCCATTGCTGCTCCACCCGGATCTACTCTCCCAGGACCAAGGCCGCCTCCTCCCCCCAATCTGGCCACCCTCCATTTGACAGCGTGGCTGATCAGTGGCTAGATGAGGAGGAGAGAAGGTGTTCGGAAGGGGTCAGGCGTGTCCTCCTCGAAAGTAGAAAGCCATCCATGCACTGAGCCTACCTGGCGAAGTGGTCCAGGTTCTCCAGGTGGGCGGGGTACTTCCCCGATGTCTGCCTCGCTCCAACTTATCCTTGAGTACCTTCTTCACCTTAGAACTCAAGGCCTGGCCTCTTCCTCCGTCAGGGTGCACCTGGCGGCTATTTTGGCTCCACCCACACCCGGCATTCCTCCCCAAGGTGATCTCCGCTTTTCACATGGGGCCAGGACATCTTCCTGCCTATCTTCTGCCCCAAACCTCATGCCTCTAATGAGGAACGTCACCTCCATATGCTTGATGTGCGCAAAGCACTGGCTTTTTATCTGGATTGGACTAAGCCGTTCCGCAGCTCTTTGCAACTCTTCGGTGCTTCAGTCGAGCGCATCAGAGGTCAACCGATCTTCACCCAGAGGTTTTCCCGGTGGATTACATCATGCATCCGCACATGCTACGACCTGGCAGGGGTTCCCGCACTACCTATCGTAAGGGCTTGCTCGACAAGGCTCAGCCCTCGGTGGCGGCCTTTGTGGCCCATGTCCCTATCCAGGACATCTGTAGAGCTGCTACCTGGTCCTCAGTATACACGTTCACGTCGCACTATGCGATTGTCTCCCATGCCAGGGATGACGCTGTTTTCGATAGAGCCGTGCTTCAGCCAGGGAATCTGTGAACTCCTACCCACCTCCATCAGACATAGCTTGCAGTCACCTACTGTGGAATACACATGAGCAAGCACTTGAAGAAGAAAGGACAGTTACCTGTTCCGTAACTGGCATTCTTCGACATGTGTTGCTCCACATCCTCAACATGTCTATTCCACATCCTGCCCTCCTTCCCCTCTGTCGGAGTTGGTCCGGCAAGAAGGAACTGAGGGTGGGGGGAGCGCGCAGCTCCCCTTATAGCGCGCTATAGAGGCACCATTCCAGGGGTCACAGCAGAGCTCCCCCTATGGGTACTGCTGAGGGAAAAACTTCTGGCACTGGTGCACATGGCGAGCACACACACCTACTGTGGAATAGACATGAGCAACACATCTTGAAGAATGCCAGTTACGGAACAGGTAACTGTCCTTTTATGAATGGTAATGCACCAAGTTAATTGTTAATTAGTAATATTTTTTTTTATTTCAGTGGGAGTCCTGGGTGCTTAATACATCTGAAAATTATGCCACCTAATTAGGTGCCTAAATATAGATTCAGGTGTCTACCTGGCCGGTAGTTTTATTTTCTATTTTTTAAGGGCACAATTTCTCAAAAGGTTTTGTATTCAGATCTATGGCCATGTATTCATAGACTGTCAAGAATGGTTTAGATGTTTATAAAAATAATATTTCATATACTGCTGTTTGTACGTGTTGGCTATTTGTGTACGTTATACATACTAAACCTTTTTTTTTTCTTTTCTAGGTTGCTTTAGAGGATTATTTATATAAAATACAGAAAGTAGATTTCAACATATTCCATCCAAGCTTACATAAGAAGAGTACGTTACTACCATTGTATTTATATATTAGATCCTGGAAAAAAAAATATTAAAAATAGACTTAACATGTCAGACTGAGTACTGCTTTTTTAAACTGATAATTTTATAGAAATTTTTGTTAAATAAGCAATTTTGTTATGCTGTGAACTATTCTTAATTTGAAGTAACATATGAACATGACCTGTAAGCTAATAGCTTACTGATCATAAGAAAAGCTTGTTCTTGTCAGTAAATTAGGCAGATGTGATTTGGCAGACACATAGAGATGAACTGTCTAAGGTTACTCTTGTAGTAATTTTTTTGTAATAACCACACTTGAAGCCAAATTTTACTTCGGATAATCCTCCATTAATATTATTACGCTATCTGCTAAATGCTTTCCTGACATAAAAGAAGACACGATTCCTGCGCAAAAGAGCTTACAGTCTATACTCTCGCATTCAGCTAAGCAACGTTATTTAGTATTTTACAAATTACACATTACACAAAGCAACATTTCTTGTGTATGCCATTAGTTTGACGGCACCACCACTGAAATCCTTCTCGATGCCTTCATCTTGTCCCCAAGTCCTTGCTCTTCAGTCCCCACATGGGCAGAAACCTGCTTCTGAGATATACTGGATGTTCACACTTCCAACTCTCAATGGAGTTCCTCCATATTTCAATGGGAATTGTTAGGTGCTCAGAATCTCTAAAGATAACAACCTAAATGCTCAATATTTCTGATACTTGTTTTCTTTCATAAAATTGTGCTTCCTAATGTCCATTTGTTTGTTGTACAAATCCTGTAGTTTCCTTTGCTGTCATCCTTTTCCTGTTGCATAGATATTTTGCATTTAGAGGTTTTTCTTTCTTTCTTTTTTTTTTTTTAAATCAGGTTTAATCTCCCCAGATGCTTGGTTGCATAACAAGATCCTATGTTTTTTATTGCACAGTGCTGCATAATGAATTTCTGAGAGCATGAGCCTTAGCTTTTTCTGTCACAGTATCTGTTACTCTGGAGGAAACTTTGGGAATCCAATATTAAACATTTAAAACTATTCCATTGAATGAAAGACAAAAGCTGTGCTTCTTACCTTGATTATATTTTCAGTGCTACAGGTATTTATCAATCTTGCAGTGCACTATTTCTGAATGAGAAATTTCAATTTGAAGCTGTTTCTTTCAGGACTTTCTCTTGACTCTGTATTCTGTGTTGTTACAAATGCAGTAAGCAAAGTCGGCATGAAAGTAAAAAGGCATCTTGGGCATTATGCTGTCATGTATGAATACACTGGATTCTTCCGCCCAGGACTAGAAGTCAGGAAATCTGAAAGGTTCAGTATTGCGATCACCATCTCTTCAGTCAACTAGCTCATCATTGCTGTTTTTGAATCTGCCAAAAGGGTCTGCTTAAAAAAATAGTTACTGTTGCCACCACAGTGCTCCCTAATGTGCTACTACCAGGCCAGCAACACATTTTTCTCTGATTTGTTCTGTTTTTTTATAGAAAGCATTACAACTGGCTCATCCTGCAATTGGTCCACAACCGTCTTCCTAGCAGGCTGAGTCAGGGCAATAGAAGCAGCCCTATCTGTCTTTCATTACAAGGAGTCTCTTTGGAAAGTTGAAATGCAGCAGGAAACTGATACAGTAACTTAGTGCCGAGTGCGAGAAGACAGGAAAACCCCTGCAGTATAGCCAACATATAAGTTGTTAAAACTCTGAACTCGTGACTTGGAAGCAGAGCAATGCCTTGCTTCAGTGCTGGATCTGAGGAGAGTTGACTGCCATAGGTACAGAAGAATCAATTGAAGGGCTAATCTGTGCTAATGTTAGTAACCATGTGATATAGTGAATGACTAGCATACTGATAGAGAAAGCTTGTCAGTGAATTAGTAAAAAGGGTATGAAATAAATAAATCAGTTACTGCTCTGTATGGTCACATGAGAGTTTATGGTGACCTTAGAGAATAAAGCAACATGCTGAATCACAAATGGCAGTAGGCTTTTTTTAAGCATACAATTTATTTTCTCTCCTGTATACCCTTTAGACCATTTTCCCCTTTCATATGCATGCATAACTCTGGTTTTAGGAATGATGTGTGTGCATGGAATTGAGACTATGCCCCTAAAATAATTTAAGTACCTCTCAACCTCAGTACAGATCTTAATTTGCCAATGCCCCACCATATAATCCTATTGTTTATTGCTTGTAATGATGGCCATCAGAATTGGTGACTGAAAATAAATCTTTTTCCTTATATAATTTAAATTAATCCCACACTTGTGGGATTAGAGTCTTTCTATTTTTAGTTATATTCTGGATCTCTCACTTAAATATTTTCTCATATTTGTGCACTCCATGAGAGAGATGAACAACCAGCTGATTTGGTGTTGGTACTTCAGTAGACTAATTGGGGGACATTTTCAAAGGCACACATAGTGATAACTGCCATTAGTGCCTTTGAAAAACTCTTCCATTGCCTGTTAACTAGTTAGCATAAAATGACTGATCTAGTTGCTCAAATTCTGTTTTGATTGTGGAAGTGAATGGTACAAAAGATTGCATGTCTTTGTTTCAATGGCTGCAAAAATTAATCTGGTCATATAATTTATTCTTAGAGGGTCCAGTCATAGGACTGGAAGGGACCTCAACAGATCATCTAGTCCAGTCCCCTGCATTCAAGGCAGGATAATGTAATAATTAGACCATTCCTGACAGATGTCTCTAATCTGTTCTTAAAAAACTCTAATGATGGAGTTTCCACAACCTCCCTAGGCCATTTGTTCCAGTGTTTAACCACCCTGACAGGAAGTTTTTCCTAATGTCCAACCTAGACCACCTTGGCTGCAATTTAAGCCCATTGCTTCTTGTCTTATCCTCAGAGGTTAAGGAGAACGTTTTTTCACCCTCTTCCTTGTAACAATCTTTTTATGTACTTGAAAACTGTTACATCTCTGCTCAATTTTCTCTTCTCCAGACTAAACAAACCTATTTTTGTTCAATCTTTCCTCATAGGTCATGTTTTCTAGGCCTTTAATCATTTTTGTTGCTCTCCTCTGACCTTTCTCCAATTTGTCCACATCTTTCCTGAAATGTGGCACCCAAAACTGGACAAAATACTTCAGTTGAGGCCATATCTGCATGGATTAGAGTGGAAAAATTACTTCTCATGTCATGCTTACAACACTCCTGCTAATACATCCCAGAACGATGTTTCTTTTTCTTTCTTTCTTTTTTTTGGCACAACAGTGTTACAGTGACTCATATTTAGCTTGTGATCCCTTTCTGCAGTACTCCTTCCTAGGCAGTTATTTCACATTTTGTATGTGTGTAACTGATTGTTCCTTCCTAAGTGGAGTATTTTGCATTTGTCCTTATTAAATATCATCCAATTTACTTCAGACCATTTCTCTAGTTTGTCCAGATCATTTTGAATTTTAATCCTATCTTTCAAAGCACTTGCAACCCATCCCAGGTTGGTATCATCCACTAAGCTCCAGGTTGGGACCCAAGCTTCAACAGTTCCTAACCTGGGGTTACAAATGAGTATAGACACTCAAGCCCTAGGTTAATGAACCATGGTCTTCTAACTTGAGTTCTGCTAACTTGAGGGTTTATATTGCAGTGTAAACAAACCTTGGGTACCCAGCAGTTGAATTCAACAGAGTAGTGCGGAGACTGACCCTATCACTTCCATCCAAGGATCTTAACCATTGCTAATAAATTCTCACAACAGTTGTAGGCGATAGTTATTCATATTCATTGTACAGATGTGACAACCAAACCATGGAGAGCTGAGTGATTTGCCTAAGGTTACATCAAAAGTCTGTACTGTAACAAAGACAAGAGGTTCTGACCTATATTCCTATATTTTAACCACAATACTATCCTTTACCTTCTAATACTGTCTCAAGAAAACAATGTGAAAGGGTTATGGTCTACCTCAAAATGCTAAAAGCACTTTCAGTGGCCTTTAGAGTCAATTACTTCAGCAAGGACTGCCTTCTGGAGGGAATTATGAGATCCATTCTGCTCATACTCTTATTGTAGAAGGGGGGAGCAATTTTGTCCACTAGTTTTGCAAAACAACTGCAGTTTACAATAGTAATACCACTGTGCTGGGGACTGTTTAGAGCTAGATTGTGCCTTTTGCAGTAAGCCTTGCACAGAAGGTGGAATGCGGCTGTGCTAACCCAGGAACCCTGGGAGCCATTGTAACTCAGTCACAGCTCTCCACATGCCTCCCCTCTTGCTTCAGCTAGGGAGTAATTTCCAGCAGCTCTTCAAAGGGTACAATTTACCACCACCTCATATTCCTAGCTGGCTCTGCTTTGCTGGCTGAGAGCATGGATGTAGCAGAGCCAAGGACAGAAGAAGGTGCAAGAAGCCCTGCAGGAGGTAACTTTGGCATAATCTGCCAATAGGGAAAATTTCTTCCTAATGTTCACTGCTGTGAGGTTGATTTGTGTTGGATTCCTTCAAAACTATTTTAAACCTGAACTATAGTAACTCTGGATGTTATATCCATATAAGTGTTCAATCTGTTTTTACAGTGTCCCTACCATGAAGAGCTCCATTTTTCACTATTGCATATTTTCCAAGGATTTACCTCCCTTTTCTCACCTGATATGTTTCCATCTTTATTTCAGGGGCTGTGAGCCTTTGCTGTAAACTACTGATTTATTTTTAGAAGATAAGTTCTGTGGCCCTTAAGTATCCTCAGATCCCATTGAAGTTAATATTGTAGGACCCTAAGCAATTATGACTAATATCCACAGTTACATTAAACAGAATAATAAGAAAGGATATTAACCTTCATGCTTTAGGGTATAAGATGGGTGGCCCTACTTGCCTGGGGCTAGGAAGAAACTTCCCTTAAGGACAGATTATTAATGCCTGTGCTTGATCTCTTACATCCTCCTCTAAAACATTGTACTTACTACTATTAGGGACAGGATGCTAAACTCAATGGACAGTTGGTCTGCTCTTCTATTTCAGTTGTTATATTCCATATTCTCTGGGCCATTCCGTATTGCATAAAATCTGACATGCGAGAGAGAGCTGAATTTCTGCTCCAGGGGTCAGAGACTGAAAGCCTGTAAGTGGGAGTCTTGAACCCCTTTCTGCCCACTCTACCGGGTGACTTCTGCCATAAGTCTGTGTAGCAGTGAAAGGTCGAGCATTGTGAGCAGGCCAGAGGAAGTGGCAGGAGCATAGCTAGCAGATTCATGCAACTAGGGATTCACTAGCTTCCAAATTCCACATATGAAGAGTAGTGGGATATATCTCTTGTTCTATATGCCTGCTGTAAAGTTCAGGAAAAATCTACGACCCACTTACTGCAGGCTGCAGCTAAGGATTACTCAGTCCTGTATGCATTACTTTGAGTACATGGCCCATTTACGCCTGCTATGAACTGTGGGCCAGATCAAAAGAGATGGGACTGTTTAAAAAAAAAAAAAAAAAGTCTACAAATTATCTAATTCTCAACAACCCATGGCTGGAATTTGCCTAGAAATAGAAATCCTTTCCTTGGCACGGTGCACAATCCACAGCTCATTTTAAACTGTATGGAGGCAGAATGTGACAAGTGAGGACACTTTTCTTTAATTTAGCACTAATTGATTTGTCCTTTTTTAAAATTAGTTCAGTCATAGCTCGTCAGCCTGAACCCAAATATAATTTTTCCTTAAGTACCCAATGAATCAGTCTGCCCCCTTAATCTTCAGATTCACTGGCAACCTATAATGAGTCTCAGGATCTCTTTTACTAAACATGCCAACCCACAATGTTTTCCTAGACTCAGAACCAGACAGGAATAAACACTGGACTTTCTTTAGTAAGCAAATCTATTATACAGACATCCCAATGCTGTTTTCAACTTGATATACATCCATTATGTCTATAAATGACAGTGTTCAATATTGAGGATTTTTTTTATGTCAGTTAAGGATATGTCTATATTGCAGCTAGGAGGTGTGATTCCCAGCACAAGTAGATGGAGTTATGCTAGCTTAGCTCTAGCTTGTGTGCTAAAAATAGCTCTGTGGACATTGCGGCACTGGTGGCAGCTTAGGACACACTCAAGTCCAAGCCCACCTGATCCCCTGGGTCTGAGCTCAAGTGTCCGGCTGAGCTACTGCCAGAGCCACAATATCCCACTGCTAATTTTAACCCACTAGCCCAAGCTGAGCTATCTGCACTGGGAATTGCACCTCCTAGCTGCACAGTAGACATACCCTAAAAGGCCCAGATTGATACCAATATCTATGGTATTTATAAGGTGTCTTTTACAGTGGTATCTAAATGCAAATACTAATAAAAAACTGGATTTGTACATGTAAACTGGCACTTAGGTACTTATGATTTTTTCTGCAAATGCAAGATATAGCTATGTAGATATAGGATAAGTCTAGCTATATGCACCAGAGATGAGCAGAAGGGAGGGGAAATATGTGAGTGCAAGAGACTCATTAGGCCATATTTTCAGAGGCAGGGTGCCTGAGGTGTGGCTACATAAACTGCATACAGACCTGTTGTGCCTGCAAATCTTGCATTTGTAAGTGAAAATCAGATAAGTGTCTAAATGCCAATTTGCATGTACAAATCCAGTTTTTAAGAACAGGTATTGGTACTTAGATACTAAAGTAAAAGACACCTTATAAATACCATGATAGATTAGATTAGATTTACTGATTGTCATGGATGTACACAGAAACGCTGCAGGCACAATAGAAGTACTTGCTGATTTGAAATTTTGATCCAAAGCATTTTTCAAGATTTAGGTTTGCTGTGTTTTAAACATTCACTGAAAAATAAAAGGGAGCCACAGTACACGTGCAGTAGACTTCATAGCTGGTGACTGTAGTTTAAATCTTGGTTTGTTTATAAAAGTAAAATCAGATAGGTGGATTAATCTATTATGTCTCTATGAAATATTGTCCACCAGCCAATTTACTATGATTGACAGAAGAGCTAATGATTATAATGGTTAATATAGATAGGCTGTTCAGGTCAGGTTTGAGCTGCATTAGGAAAGCTGGTAGAGAACCTACCTGCGCTATGCCTGGTTACAAACTCCCAGTGTTATTAGTCTCCTACTTGCATAGAATTTAAAAAAGGTCCAAGAAAATCGTCATTTAGTCAGTTAAAAACAAGGTAAAGTAAGTCTGAATCCCTTTGAGTTGCAAAATAGCTCTATGAATGTAGTACTGTTATGCTTGCAATACAGACTGAAATGGTACAGAAACAGGTGTGAAATTCCCCCATTTACATGAAACTGAATTTAAAAGCCTATTTAAAATAATATAATTTCTAACATTTTAAAGATAGATGATCTAAAATCAGAGCTGGCTTCAATCCTTGACACTAGATTGCATCTTTAACCATTACATTACACAGTAATATTTAATATCTGCATTTAAAAAAAAAACTTATAATTTGCTCCTGACCACACAGACTAGTTCAAATTGTGCTGTGGCTTATAGTGCTCCTAACATCAGAATTCACTGGACTACTGCTCAAGTGTAAATTTTCTTTCCAAAGGAAGTTTGCTCCTCAAGCAGAAATGAAGAGAAGGGGAGTAGGATTTGAGATTGTAAAGCAGATTAGTATCCCTCCTGCTTCAGTTTAAATATGGCACTTAGGAACCAGATGGGAACATTTCACAAGTGCGCTTTGTGCCCTCTTGTGTGGGAAATCCATTTCATATCCTTGCAGTGCTGGCAACCACGGCAGGAGAAATCTTCTCAACTACCTATTCCTATTGAAAAAGGTGCTTTCAGTAAGGGTATATCTGTACGAGAGCTGGTGTAAATTCCAGCACAAAGAGATATACGTGAGCTAGCACGCTAAAAACAGAAGTGTGATCACAGTGGCACGTGCATTGGGAAGGGCTAGCCACCTCCAGGACAATCCCATCGGAACGTACATCTCCTTGAATTGGAATTTTCACCTTCCAGTTCCAGTGTAGACATTTCTTGAAGGACCGAAGACCTGCAGTGGTCTTTTCTTGCCATCCAATAATCAACAGTAATCAGATGCTGTTTCGGCAAAGGAAAAGATACAAACACAGCATAACATCCACAATAAACATGCTTTATTTGTCTCTTCCTACAGGTAGGAGCAATAAAATGTGCAGAGAATGCACCCCAAAGATAGAAGTCAATACATTCCTTTATATCTAGTTAGATTATACACACTATAGTTAGAATTTTTGTTCATTGCAGAGCAGAATTTTTCCTATCAAGTCTATAACTCTGAACAAGATAACCTTTGAGTGGAATTCCTAACTTCAGTTTATGATTTATACAAAGATAAATGGGGTTGATTTCTTCTAGGTAGGGCCCCACCAAATTCACGGTCCATTTTGGTCAATTTCACAGTCAGGATTTTAAAAATTGTAAAATTGGGTATTTCAGCTTTTTAAATGTGAAATTTCACAATGTTGTAATTATAGGGACCCTGACCCAAAAAATTATGGGGTGGTCATAAGGTTATTATAGGAATGGTTGCAGTACTGCTACCCTTACGTCTGTGCTGCTGCTGGCGGCATCTCTGCCTTCAGAGCTGGGCAGCCAGAGAGTGGCAGCTGCTGGCCAGGAGCTCAGCTCTGAAGGCAGAGCTGCTACTAGCAGCAGCACAAGAGGAAGGATGGCATGGTATGGTATTACGATCCTTACTTCTGCGTTGCTGCCTGCAGAGCTGGACTCTCAGTCAGCAGCCACCACTCTCTGGCTGCCCAGCTCTGAAGGCAGCAGCACAGAAGTAAGCGTGGCATGATATGGTATTTCCACCCTTACTTCTGCACTGCTGCTGGCGGGGCACAGCCTTCAGAGCTGGGCACCTGGCTAACAGCCATCACTCTCCAACCATCTCTGAAGGCAGCACAGAAGTAAGGATGGCAATATTGTGACCTCCGTAAAATAACCTTGCGACCCCCCTGCAACTCCCTTTTGGGTCAGGACCCCTGGTTTCCCCTGTAAAATCTGTATAGTATAGGGTAAAAACACAGGATGTACTTGATTTTAACTACTTTGTTTTTTAATGTAAAGTAACAGTAACAGTCTTTTAAGATATAAGTAAATTTTCTGTAGACTGCCTTTTACTCATATCAGTATCACATGTAAACACCATAACTGATCTATTCTATGTATGTTAAATTGCAGTTCTACTCTGAAGTGACTATAAAAATTGCATTGTGGGGCTCCATGCTTGTCTCAATGATTTCCATAGCAAATATGCAGATGACACTAAACTGGGAGGAGTGGTAGATATGCTGGAGGGTAGGGATAGGATACAGAGGGACCTAGACAAATTAGAGGATTGGGTCAAAAGAAATCTGATGAGGTTCAACAAGGACAAGTGCAGAGTCCTGCACTTAGGACGGAAGAATCCAATGCACTGCTCCAGACTAGGGACCAAGTGGCTGGGCAGCAGTTCTGCAGAAAAGGACATAGGGGTTACAGTGGATGAGAAGCTGGATATGAGTCAACAGTGTGCCTTTGTTGCCAAGAAGGCTAACAGCATTTTGGGCTGTATAAGTAGGAACATTGCCAGCAGATCGAGGGACGTGATCATTCCCCTCTGTTTGGCACTGGTGAGCCCTCATCTGGAGTACTGTATCCAGTTTTGGGCCCAACACTACAAGAAGGAAGTGGAAAAATTGGAGGGAGTCCAGCGGAGGGCAACAAAAATGATTAGGGGGCTGGAGCTCATGACTTATGAGGAGAGACTGAGGGAACTGGGATTGTTTAGTCTGCAGAAGAGAAGAATGAGGGGGGATTTGATAGCTGCTTTCAACTACCTGAAAGGGGGTTCCAAAGAGGATGGATCTAGACTGTTCTCAGTGTTACCAGATGACAGAACAAGGAGTAATAGTCTCAAGTTGCAGTGGGGCAGGTTATGTTGGATATTAGGAATAAGTTTTTCACTAAGGGGGTGGCGAAGCACTGGAATGGGTTACCAAGGGAGGTGGTGGAATCTCCTTCCTTAGAGGTTTTTAAGGTCAGGCTTGACAAATCCCTGGCTGGGATGATTTAGTTGCAGACTGGTCCTGCTTTGGGCAGGGGATTGGACTAGATGAGCTCCTGAGGTCCCTTCCAACCCTGATATTCTATGATTCTGTGAATCTATGGTCAGTTTACCTGTAAAAACATTCTTTTCTAACTAGTCCTGGGCTCAGAGGGTGAAATTCTGGCTCCATTGAAGTCAACAGCAAAACTCCCACTGATTGCACTGGGGCCAGGATTTCAACCCAAGTCAAGCTGTGTTCTGTTCTTTTCATATACCGTCAATAATAGAGCTCTTCTGATCAAATTGGGCCCTCAGTTACATCTGTGCATTGCCTTCAATGGGTTGGCATAGGTGTAATTGATCAGAACTTGGCAAACAATTCTATTGATGTCCATGTTGGAGTAGAATATAACCTTCACTCTTGGCTGTGCTGGCTCCTTCAGTGCTTATAGGCATGTGACAATTCTCCAAAAAGGGCCATATTTTTGAAATGTAACGTACCCACGCTACACACACCCACATCATATATAATTTGAAAGCTTATTTTATGTACGTTTAGATGAGGAGCTGTCAAATGGTGCGGTAAGCCTCTAGGCAAGGTGAAACAATGGTACCCAAAATGAGAAAGTGTCATATTTTTCACAGGACCAGAAACACTGCAACATAATAACTTTTTACTGTTTAATTTAATTTCAACACCTTAATGTGATCTTTATTGGTCAAAGCTACCACATGACAATGCATTAAAAGATTTGTATTGGTTTTGCATGGGCAAGTTTTGTGGGTTTTTTTGTTTGTTTTGTTTTTCCAGAAATGAAGAGAAATTTTTACTATGGGGCAAAAATGACAGATATCAACATTTTGTAATGTACTGACATGAAATGTTTCACACTGCACATTCTGAATTATCAAAGTATCTAACAAGCAATTTTAATAATTTTCTATATTTTCAGTTGAAATTTGCTCACCAGATCTGTCTCATTATATGTTGTGCACCAGAAGCAGATTGCATGCCCATAGTTTGTACTGCATAGTGAGTAGATATAAGTGTACGTGATTTCCTAATATAATGCTGTAGCAGTACGCAACATATTCTTCATAGTAATATTATGATGATACGATTATGGCATAACTATGATGTATTTTATGCCAGATAGGTATGTAAGATATCACTGAAAAGGTTATGATTCACTGAATATGATTATCCTATTTGTATGCATGTATCATTTTGGTATTTGAAGTTAGGAATATTGTCTATGCATCTATTACAAATGTGTTTATACCTGGGGAAAGTCCATTGGGCAGAATGCAATCAGTCTAGATGGCTGGCTGGGAAGGGCCATTAGGGAAAACAATAGGTCTTAGAAGATGCTAATCTCCCACTGGGGAGCCTTACTGAGGACCCTACAAAAGCCTCTGAATCATGGCTGCTGTGTCCCTACAGGGGTATGTGACCAAGTCACCTGGCACTGGACTCCATCTTGGAATACTAGTATTTTTGCACTGACTGGGCATGGGAACCAAGTGGGGAGACAAAGGGTTCCTGCCATATGCAAAAACTATTTAAGGCAGGGGAGTGACATCATTGTGGTTCTTCACTGACTCCCCGCCCAAAAAAATTGCAGGAAACACCTGAGGAACAAAGACTGGACTAGGGGAGAAGGCTGAACTCAGGCTAGGGGGATTTCTAGCCTGTGAAAGGAATACCTGGAGTTTTAAGCTGCAAGCAAGTGCAGCTTGCCTTCAAGCATAGGTGCTGGAACTAGAGCTGTGGGGGATGCTGTAGCACCCCCTGACTTGAAGTGGTTTCCATTATATAGAGGGTTTATTGTTTTTGGTTCAATGGCTCTCAGCACCCCCACTATAAAAATGGGTCCAGAAACCCTGCCCTCAAGAATATCTGCTAACTGCCTAAAAAAACAATTCAGGTAAGAATTTGCTACTTATATCCAATGTCTTTATATTAAGCGTAGATTGCTTTTTTGTTTATTTGCCAAGTAATCTGCTTTGATCTGTTTGCTATCCCTTATAATCACTTAAAATCTATCTTTTGTAGTTTTTGTACCTTGTTGTACCTCTTTTGTACCTTGTTTTTGTTTTGTCTAAAACCATTGTGTAGAAATCATAACTGGGAGCAGAAAGCTGTTGCATATCTTCATCCACATTGAGGGAGGGGGCAAATTTCATGAGCTTATGCTGTGCAGTTCCCTGTGCAGCGCAAGATGGTATAATTTTGGGTTTAGGAACTGGGAGGTGCCTTATCTGAGCCTTCCCATGCAGAGCTGATCTCAGCATCTGTGTGTAGCTGCAGCTGGGTGTGTCCCTACCTGTATGTATGCTGGAGGGGGCTTGAGGGCCTGTCATAGCAGTACAGTGTAAAGGAAACCCAGGCTGGTGAATCAGGTGGGCTCAGTGATATCCCAGTTCCAGGTGGCACCCATCAAAAATGCTGCTCCATGTGTAAGCTTTTGTACATAAAATCTAGCATTTAGTCCAGTGGTTCACTAACTTTTGTACTGGTGACCCCTTTCACATAGCAAGCCTCTGATTGCGACCCCACCCTATAAATTAAAAACACTTTTTAATATATTTAACACCATTATAAATGCTGGAGGCAAAGCAGGGTTTGGGGGTGGAGGCTGACAGCTTGTGACCCCCCATATAATAACCTTGTGACCCCCTGAGGGGTCCTGACCACCAGTTTGAGAACTCCTGATTTAGTCTGCCTCAAGAGGTCATCTAGTCCAGTCCCCGGCACTCATGGCAGGACTAAGTATTATCTAGACCATCCCTGACAGGTGTTTTGTCTAACCTGCTCCTAGAAATCTCCAGTGATGGAGATTCCACAACCTCCCTAGGCAATTTATTCCAGTGTTTAACTACCCTGGCAGGAAGTTTTCCTAATGTCCAACCTAAACCTCCGTGCTGCAATTTAAGCCCATTGCTTCTTGTTGTATCCTCAGAGGTTAAGAAGAACAATTTTTCTCCCTCCTCCTTGTAACAACCTTTTATGTACTTGAAAACTGTTATCGTGTCCCCTCTCAGTCTTCTCTTCTCTAGACTAAACAAACCCATTTTTTTCAATCTTCCCTCACAGGTCATGTTTTCTAGACCTTTAATCATTTTTGTTGCTCTTCTCTGACCTTTCTCCAATTTCTCCACGTATTTCCTAAAATGTGGTGCCCAGAACTGGACACAATACTCTAGTTGAGGCCTTATCAGCACGAATTAGAGTGGAAAAAATACTTCTCGTGTCTTGCTTGTTACAAACACTCCTGCTAATACATCCCAGAACGACATTTGCTTTTTTTTTTGCGCAACAGTGTAACACTGTTGACTCATATTTAGCTTGTGATGCACTATGATCACCAGATCCCTTTCTGCAGTACTCCTTCCTAGGCAGGGGTAAAAGTAGAAATAGGGACTTACCGGTATGGGGCTGAGTTGGGGCCGGGTCTGGCCCCTGGAAATGGGGGGGTTCGGGCGGAAGGGGTGGGGATGGGGGGTCAGAGCCAGCCCCGGCCCGCCCTGTACCGGTAAGTGCCCTCCCCCTCCCCCGCCGGGGTAGCAGCGGCAGCCGGGGGCTCTGGCAGCAGTTTAAAGGGCCCAGGGCTTGGCCACCGCTACTGCCCCAGGCCCTTTAAAACGCTGTCAGAGCCCCCGGCTGCCATTGCTACCCCAGGGCTCCAGCAGCAGGACTCTGGGGGCTACTTAAAGGGCCCGGGGCTCCCAGTCTCTACTGCCCCGGGCCCTTTAAATAGCCACCGGAGCCTGCCAGAGCAGCGGCAGGGCTCTGGCGGCTATTTAAAGGGCCAGGGCCGTAGAAGCAGCGGGAGCCCCGGGCCCTTTAAATAGCCGCCGGAGCCCCGCTGCGCCAGGGCTCTGGGGGCTATTTAAAGAGCCTAGGACTCCCCTGCTTCTACGGCCCAGGCCCTTTAAATAACCCCTGGAGCCCTGCTGCCACTACCCCAGGGCTCCAGCAGCGGAGCTCTGGCAGCAATTTAAAGGGCCTGGGGCTCCAGCCATTGCTGGGAGCCCCAGGCCCTTTAAATTGCTGCCTGGGGAAGCCGGGCAGCCCCGGTACAGCACACCAGCTTACTTTCACCTCTGTTCCTTGGTAGTCATTTCCCATTTTGTATGTATGCAACTGATTGTTCCTTTCTAAGTGGAGTACTTTGCATTTGTCCTTATTGAATTTCATCCTGTTTACTTCAGACCATTTCTCCAGTTTGTCCAGATCATTTTGAATTACAATCCTAGCCTCCAAAGCACTTGCAACCCCTCCCAACTTTGTATTGTCCACAAACTTTATAAGTGTACTCTCTATGCCATTACCTAAATCATTGATGAAGATACTGAACAGAACCGGACCCAGAACCGATCCCTGCAGGGCCCCGCTTGTTTTGCCCTTCCAGCATGACTGTGAACCACTGATAACTACTCTCTGGGAATGGTTTTCCAACCAGTTATGCACCCACCTTATAGTAGCACGATCTAGGTTGCATTTCCCTAGTTTGTTTATGAGAAGATCATGCGAAACAGTATCAAAAGCATTATTAAAGTCAAGATATACCACATCTACTGCTTTCCCCCTATCCACAAGGCTTGCTACCCTGTCAAAGAAAGCTATCAGGTTGGTTTGACACAATTTGCTCTTGACAAATCCATGTTGACTGTTACTTATCTTCTAGATGTTTGCAAATTGATTGCTTAATTATTTGCTCCATTATCTTTGTGGGTATAGAAGTTAAGCTGTCTGGTCTGTAATTCCCTGGGTTGTCCTTATTTCCCTTTATATAGATTGGCACTATATTTGCTCTTTTCCAATCTTCTGGAATCTCCCGTCTTCCATGACATTTCAAAGATAATTGCTAATGGCTCAGATATCTCCTCAGTCAGCTCCTTGAGTATTCTAGGATGCATTTCATCAGGTCCAGGTGACTTGAAAACATCTAACTTGTCTAAGTAATTTTTAACTTGTTCTTTTCCTGTTTTAGCCTCTGATCGTATCTGATTTTCACTGCATTCACTATGTTAGATCGCCACCAACCTTCTTGGTGAAAACCGAAACAAAGAAATCATTAAGCACCTCTGCCATTTCCACATTTTCTGTTATTGTTTTTCATCCCTCATTGAGTAACAGACCTATCCTGTCCTTGGTCTTCCTCTTGCTTCTAATGTATTTGTAGAATGTTTTCTTGTTACCTTTTATGTCTCTAGCTAGTTTAATCTCGTTTTGTACCTTTTTGTCCCTACATACTTGTGTTATTTATTTATATTCATCCTTTGTAATTTAACCTAGTTTCCACTTTGTGTAGGACTCCTTTGAGTTTTAGATCTTTGAAGATCTCCTGGTTAAGCCATACTTTCTATCTTTCCTGCGCCCTTAATAATATTTCTTTGAAAAACTGCCAGCTGTCTTCAATTGTTTTTCCCCTTAGACTTGCTTCCAATGGGATCTTACCTACCAACTCCCTGAGTTTGCTAAAGTCTGCCTTCTTGAAATCCATTGTCTTTATTTTGCTGTTCTCCCTCCTACCATTCATTAGAATCATGAACTCTACCATTTCATGATCACTTTCACCCAAGCTGCCTTCCACTTTCAAATTCTCAACCAGTTCCTTCCTATTTGTCAAAATCAAATCTAGAACAGCCTTTCCCCTAGTAACTTTCTCCATCTTCTGAAATAAAAAATTGTCTCCAATACATTGCAAGAACATGTTGGATAATCTGTGCCCTGCTGTGTTATATTCACCAGCAGGTGTCTGAGTAGTCGAAGTCCCCCATCACCACCAAGTCCTGTGCTTTGGATGATTTTGTTAGTTGTTTTAAAAAAAACCTCATCCACTTCTTCTTTCTGGTTAGGTTGTCTGTAATAGCCCCCTACCATGACATCACCCTCATTTTTTACCCTTTGTATCCTTACCCAGAGACTTTCAACAAGTCTCTCGCCTATTTTCATCTCAACCTCAGTCCAAGCATATACATTTTTAATATATAAGGCAACATCTCCTCCCTTTTTCCCCTGCCTGTCCTTCCTGAGCAAGCTATATCCTTCTATACCAATATTCCAGTCATGCGTATTATCCCACCAAGTGTCTGTGATGCTGTGATGTTGCACTCTGTATGACTGTATGAAAATATGCTAATGAATGTGAATATAATGTTACTGGAATATGCTTCATGCAAATGTCTCTTGTAAGGTATCATTACAAAGCTTATAATCTACTGAGTGTGGTCATCCTATTTGTATAAATGTAACACTTCTGTATCTGAAACTAGAAATATGATATATAACTCTGAACTGGAATCCATCTTTAATCTGGTGCTTTTCCATTTAGAAGGAGAGGTGGGAACCCAGAGAGGGACAAAGGATTCCCGCCTTGTGCAAAAATATATAAGGGGGTGGAACAGAACAAAGGAGGCTGCAGTCATGAGAAATCCCCTAGCTACCACCTGAGCTGAAACAAGGACTGTACCAGGGGAAAGGGCCTAGACTAGGAAGGTGTCCAGTCTGTGATAGAAGCTTATTGAAACATCTCTGAGAGTGAGATTTTCATCTGTAATCACTTTCTTACTGTATTAGGTTTAGACTTGCATTTTTTATTTTATTTTGCTTGGTAATTCACTTTGTTCTGTCTGTTATTACTTGGAACCACTTAAATCCTACTTTTTGTATTTAATAAAATCATTTTTTACTTATTAATTAACCCAGAGTATGTATTAATACCTGGGGGGGGTGAACAGCTGTGCATCTCTCTCTCTCGGTGTTATAGAGAGTGAACAATTTATGAGTTTATCCTGTATAAGCTTTATACAGGGTAAAATTGATTTATTTGTGGTTTGGATCCCATTGGGAAATGGCCATTTGAGTGTTGGAGACAGGAACTCTTCTTAAGCTGTTTTCAGTTAAGCCTGCAGTCTTTGGGGATGTGGGTTAGACTGGGTCTGTGTTTGCAGCAGGCTAGCGTGTCTGGCTCAAACCAGGCAGGGCACTGAAGTCCCAAGCTGCCAGGGAAAACGGACTCAGAGGTAGTCTCAGCACATCAGTTGGCAGTTCCTAAGGGGTTTTTTGTGATCCAACCTGTCACAGATGCCAACTGTCATAGTTGTGTTTATTTATTAGCATTTCCAGTTCTTGCTTATTCCCCATACTTCTCGCATTAGTGTACAGACATCTAAGATACTGATTAGATTTCCCCCTCACCCCAGTTCTGTCTTGTTTCTCCCTTATCCCTGTTATAACAGCCCATGCTCCCCCCAGATTCTGACCCTTCTCCCAGGTCTCCATGTTTTTGACTTACCTGTGGACTTTGGTCACCTGCCTCCTTCGAACCTAGTTTAAAGCCCTCCTCACTAGGTTAGTATCCAAATATGCTCTTCCTCTTCCTCAACAGGTGGACCCCATCTCTGTTTAGCAGACCTTGGTCAAGGAAACTGAACAACTCCTGGTGACATCATCCTCGCAGCCAGGCATTCACCTCCAGGATGCAACTGTCTCTGCCTGGGCCCCTACCCTTGACTGGAAGGATTGAAGAGACCACTACCTATGCTCCGAATTCCCTCATCCTTACTCCCAGAGCCCTGTAGTCACTTCTGATCTGCTGAGGGTCATACCTCACAGTATCATTGGTTCCCACATGGATGAGTAGCATGGGGTAGTAGTCAGAGGGCCAGATGATCCTCAACAATCCCTCCGTAACATCTCGGATACGGGATTCTGGCAGGCAGCATACCTCCCAGGATGCCATGTCAGGGCGACAGATGGGTGCCTCTGTCCCCCTCAGAAGAGAGTCACCAACAACCACTACCCTATGTTTCCTCCTAGAAGTGGTGGCTGTGATCCTCCCAGCCTTGGGGGTACATGGATTCTCCTCCTCCACCTTTGGGGGTAATTCCTCATTGCTTGTTGCCAGTACAGCATAACAGTTCTCTGAGGGATAGCTCAGTGGTTTGCGCATAGCCCTGCTAAACCCAAGGTTGTGAGTTTAATCCTTGAGGGAGCCATTTAGGGATCTGGGCAAAAATCTGTCTGGGGATTGGTCTTGCTTTGAGCAGGGGGTTGGACTAGATGACCTCCTGAGGTCCCTTCCAACCCTGATATTCTGTGATTCTATAACCTGTTTGACCCTGAATCACATCCAGAGGTGCTTATCAAGATACCTGCTGGACTGCATGTAACGTCAGATGTACAAGAGATCTGAAAATAGCTGATATTGGTGAAGAACAAATGCAGAGATTTGTGAAAGGTGGCTTGATTCTGATAGGACACGTAGCTTCTTCAGCCCAGTCAAGAAATCTGGCATCAAAACATTTACTGACATGGCCAATAAAACCATATTTAACTTTGGCAAGGGAGGGACAATCACAGCAGCTATCAACCCAGAAATTGTTTTCTGCAGAACCCTATTCTTAGCAAGATACAGAGATGATGTTTCAATGGCAACTGTTCTTAATCACTCACTTGGACCAGTGCCTGTGTCCCTCTTCTGTGGTGATGGAACAATGAGAAGAACAGACAGAGCTGAATTAGAGCATCAGCTGGAAGTTCAAGATGAAAGAATCTATGAGCTAAAAGCATGCAACAAAGAAACCACATTGTACATCAGAGATGCCATGCCTGTCATACAAATGATGACTGGAGACAAATTCCTTGCATTCAATGAACTGGCTGCTGAGTACTTGAGGCAGTCCTAAAAGAATTTGAAAAAGCTAATTCTGTCATCAAAACGTTTGACAGATATGACAACAATAACTACGTGAAAACTGCACAAAGACAGTGCCAGACAGGACATAAGTTAGATGCAAGAAATACCAGGTGATTGGTGGACATCCTGTACATCCATGGAAAAAAATTCTACACATGGCCTCCAAGAAGCAGCCATTTGAAAAATTCCTCTGTGAATATATGGGTCAAAATGCACGAGAGTGTAGGAGCACACCCAACACAAACATGCCTTCATGCTGGAGGCTTTTCCAATGGTGAAGAAGTAAAGTCCATTACTAGTATAGGTGTTTAAGAAGCCCAGGACTTGTACAATACTCAGGAGGAAGTGGACATAAGGATTCTTCTGCATGCATCTTAAGCAAAGTAACCTGTCGTGGGCTAAGAGGGAAGGTCCTCTTATGGATTGATAACTGGTTAAAAGATAGGAAACAAAGGGTAGGAATAAATGGTTAGTTTTCATAATGGGGAGAGGTAAATAGTGGTGTCCCTCAGGGGTCTTTACTGGGCCCAGTCCTATTCAACATATTCATAAATGATCTGGAAAAAGGAGTAAACAGTGAGGTGGCAAAATTTACAGATAATACAAAACTACTCAAGATAGTTAAGTCCCAGGCAGACTGCGAAGAGCTACAAAAGGATCTCTCAAAACTAGGTGACTGGGCAGCAAAATGGCAGATGAAATTCAATGTTGATAAATGCAAAGTAATGCACATTTGAAAACATAATCCCAACTATACATATAAAATGATGGGGTCTAAATTAGCTGTTACCACTCAAGAAAGAGATCTTGGAGTCATTGTGGATAGTTCTCTGAAAACATCCACTCAAAGTGCAGCAGCAGTCAAAAAGAGCTAACAGAATGTTGGCCATCATTAAGAAAGGGATAGATAATAAGACAGAAAATATCATATTGCATCTATATAATCCATGGTACGCCCACATCTTAAATACTGCGTGCAGATGTGGTTGCCCCATCTCAAAAAATATATACTGGAACTGGAAAAGGTTCAGAAAAGAGCAACAAAAATTATTAGGAGTATGGAATGGCTGACAATTGAGTAGAGATTAATAAGACTGGGACTTTTCAGCTTGGAAAAGAGACCACTAAGGGGGGGATATGATTGAGGTCTATAAAATTATGACCGGTGTGGAGAAAGTAAATAAGGAAGTGTTATTTACTCCTCCTCATAACAGAAGAATTAGGGGTCACCAAATGAAATTAATAGGCAGCAGATTTAAAACAGAAGGAAGTACTTCTTCACACAATGCACAGTCAACCTGTAGAATTCCTTGCCAGAGGATGTTGTGAAGGCAAAGACTATAACAGGGTTCCAAAAAGAACTGGGTTAGTTCATGGAGGATAGGTCCATCAATGGTTATTAGCCAGGATGCACTGGGATGGTGTCCCTGGCCTCTGTTTGCCAGAAGCTGGGAATGGGCAACAGGGGATGGATCACTTGATGATTACCTGTTCTGTTCATTTGCTCTGGGGCACCTGGTATTGGTCACTGTCGGAAGACAGGATACTGGGATAGATGGACCTTTGGTCTGACCCAGTATGGCCATTCTTATGCATGCTGTATGTGCTCATATAGCTTTTGTTCTCTTGGTGTCAAAGGAACCATGGTAATTATGTCACCTGATACAGTTGTTTTGGTCCTTTCTGTTCACTACTTTCCAAAAATGGAATGCACATATACCATGTGGATTGAAACAGGCACCATTACCAGCACAACTGACAAGTATTGCTTCATACCTCTGCATGCAACTTGTGACACACTCACTCCTGACTTCTCCAACATACTTCCTGCAGTACATGCATTAACAGGATGTGACTCTGTGTCATCCCTAATTGATACTGGGGGGAAAACATCTGTGTTTAATGTTAAATGACAAATGTCAAAACCCGGAAGGGGTTCATTTTGATCTCGTGACTCAGCCGGAGGGCTGAGCTACTGAAGATCCGCCAAATGAGGTCAACAACCTATAGGGGGCGCCAGGAGAGGAAAAAGGCTTGCAGTACCGCATGTAGCATTAGGAGGCACTCAAGAGGTGAATGTCTCCATTACAGATGCAAAAATGACTTTGTGTCCTTGCTTATTATCTTCCAAAGTTCCATGACTGTGCCTCAGGAGGCAGGAAGTCCCCCTGGGGGCTCAGCTTGTTGTGTCCACCAGGGAGTTGACAACATGTTAATTTTAGCAATCTCCTTCCCCATTGTGATAGGAAAGAGCTATCTCCCTTACTCACTAATTTGATGACTTTGCTTACCATTTATGTAAAAGTAACTTCAATGTCTCTGCCCAACAACCAGGCAAGCAAATGTCAGACAAGCAAATACATTTCTTTGTCTAAAGCAGACTTGGCTTATACATTGCTTGGCAAACAAACATAATTCTAGCACATATTTATATCTCTTTGTACACTCCCCGTACACATGGCTGACTTAGAACAACGCTTCCTCAGCTCTCATCCCCTAGTACCCCAACTCTACTTGTGCTACATTGATGACATCATCATCATCTGGACCCATGGGAAGGAGGCCCTTGAGGAATTCCACATTGATTTCAACAATTTCCACCCCACCATCAACCTCAGCCTGGACCAGTCCACACAAGAGATCCACTTCTTGGACACTACAGTACACATAAGCGATGGTCACATAAACACCACCCTATACCGGAAACCTACTGACCGCTATACTTACCAACATGCCTCCAGCTTTCATCCAGACCACATCACACAATCCATTGTCTACAGCCAAGCCCTAAGATAAAACCGCATTTGCTCCAATCCCTCAGACAGAGAAAAACCCCCACAGGATCTCTATCAAACGTTCTTAAAACTACAGTACCCACCTGGGGAAGTGAAGAAACAGATTGACAGAGCCAGAAGGGTACCCAGAAGTAGGGTGACCAGATGTCCCGATTTTATAGGGACAGTCCTGATTTTTGGGGCTTTTTCTTATATAGGCACCTATAACCCCCCACCCCCGTCCCGATTTTTCACACTTGCTCTCTGGTCACCCTACCCAGAAGTCACCTACTACAGCACAGGCCCAACAGAGAAAGTAACAGAACGCCACTAGCCATCACCTACAGCCCCCAACTAAAACCTCTCCAGTGCATTATCAAGGATTTACAACCTATCCTGAAGGATGATCCCTCACTCACAGACCTTGGGAGACAGGCCAGTCCTCACTTACAGACAGCCCCCCAACCTGAAGCAACTCACCAGCAACTACACACCACACAACAGAAACACTAACCCAGGAACCAATCCCTGCAACAAACCCCGTTGTCAACTCTGTCCGCATATCTATTCAAGGGACACCATTATAGAACCCAACCACATCAGCCACACCATCAAGGGCTCATTCACCTGCACATCTACCAATGTGATATATGCCACCATGTGCCAGCAATGCCCCTTTGACACATACATTGGCCAAACCGGACTGTCTCTATGCAAAAGAATAAATGGACACAAATCAGACATCAAGGATTGTAACATTCAAAAACCAGTAGGAGAGCACTTCAATCTCCCTGGACACTCAGTAACAGACTTAAAAGTCACCATTCTTCAACAAAAAAACATCAAAACAGACTTCAACGAGAAACTGCAGAACTGGAATTAATTTGCAAACTTGACACCATCAAATTAGGCCTGAGTAAAGACTGGGAGTGGCTGGGTCACTGCAAAAAATAATTTTATCTCTGTTGATACTAACACCTTCTTGTCAACTGTTGGGAATGGACCACATCCACCTTGACTGAATTGGCCTCATTAGCACTACAAAAAGTAATTTTCCTTCTGTTGATATTCACCCCTTCTTGTCAACTGTTGGGAATGGGCCACATCCACCCTAATTGAACTGGTCTTGTTAGCACTGACCCCCCACTTGGTAAGGCAATTCCCATCTTTTCATATGCTGTATATTTATACCTGCTTACTGTATTTTCCACTCCATGAATCTGATGAAGTGGGTTATAGTCTATGAAAGCTTATGCCCAAATAAATTTGTTAGTCTCTAAGGTGCCACAAGGATTCCTCGTTGTTTTTACACCACACAATGATTTTCAGGACCAGTGTGTCACCAGTTTGCATGTGATACCTTACAGTACACAACACCTTTTAGATACAGATTATGACAACAGTGAGTTGGAGTATATTGAGGGTATGGCTACACTGGCGATTTGCAGCGCTGGAAAGCCTCCACCAGTGCTGCAATTAGTAAGTGGCCACACCTGCAAGGCACTTCCAGCGCTGCAACTCCCTGGCTGCAGCGCTGGCCGAACACCCCTCTCGGCATGGGGAATAAGGATTCCAGCGCTGGTGCTGCAGCGCTGGTCATCAAGTGTGGCCACACACCAGCGCTGTGATTGGCCTCCAGGGTATAAGGATGTATCCCAGAATGCCTGTTCAGCCACTCTGCTCATCAGGTCAGACTCTACTTCCCTGGCCTCAGGTGACCCGCCCTTTAAATGCCCCGGGAATTTTAAAAATCCCCTTCCTGTTTGCTCAGCCAGGTATGGAATGCAATCAGTGAATCTTTACAGGTGACCATGCATCCACGTGGCAAACGAGCCCCAGCATGGATGAATGGCTAGCTGATGGACCACATCAGTGTTTGATGGGAGGAATCTGTTCATGCACAGCTGCGCTCTAGCCGTAAGAATTATGATACCTTTGCCCATGTATCGAGAGCCATGATGGAAAGGGGCCATGAGCGTGACGCGGTGCAGTGCAGGGTAAAAGTAAAGGAGCTGCGGAGTGCCTATTGCAAAGCACGCGAGGGAAACCGCAGATCCGGCAGTGCCCCCACGACCTGCTGGTTTTACAAGGAGCTGGATGCGATTTATGGGGGTGACCCCTCTGTAAATCCAAGGACACGATGGACAGTTCAGAGCCGGTAGAGGAGGGGGAGGGGGAGGCAGACAGTGAGGCTACTGTGGTGGGGGAAGCCAGCCCGGAGGAGGCATGCAGTCAGGAGCTCTTCTCAAGCCAGGAGGAAGCTAGCCAGTCGCAGCCCCTGGAACTTGGTGCAGAAGAATCACAGGAGCAGGTCCCAGGTAAGCAGCTTTTATTGCAATGCAAAGGTTTTGGGAGAGTAGGGGGGATGGTATGGCTGCATGCCCTGCATGCCTTGACATGGAATATCCCATTGATGTGGTCTATCACGTCGCAGTAATCTGCCTCTGTAATCTCTTCAAAAGTTTCTGCAAGAGCATAGGCAATTCGCGTGACCAAGTTTAAAGGGAGAGCCATTGTGGTCCCTGTCCCATTCAGGCTAACGCGTCCGCGCCACTGTTCCAGGATGGGTGGGGGGAACCATGCTTGCACAGAGGCACGCTGCATAAGGACCCGGGCGGAATCCGCATGTTGTAGGAGACCCTCCCTTGCTTCTTTGGTAACCCGCAGAAGGGAGATATCTTCCAGTATTAACTCCTATGGGAAATGGAGGGAGTGTTTCAGTGCTGGTTTCCCCAACTGCATAGCGCGGCAGGCAGGAACCCCAGGAACCCAGGGTTAACAAAGCCCCGAAACAGGCAGCCTAGCCATGAAGCAAGAAGCACCCTGCTCGAGCACACCGCGGAAGGAAACCCCAGGGTTAATTCCTGAGGGAGATGGAGGTGCTGCGTTTAACAAAGCACCAGCACCCCTGCTCGAGCACACCGCGGAATGAAACCCCAGGGTTAATTCCTGAGGGAGATGGAGGTGCTGCGTTTAACAAAAGCACCAGCACCCTGCTCGAGCACACCGCGGAAGGAAACCCCAGGGTTAATTCCTGAGGGAGATGGAGGTGCTGCATTTAAACAAAGCACCAGCACCCTGCTCGAGCACCACCGCGGAAGGAAACCCCAGGGTTAATTACCATTACCATTTCTGGGAGGCTGTGAATTTCTCTAGCAGTTGCTGAAATGTGTGAGGAATGCTTGTGAGACTTTAAAATAACTTCAGATTATACACAATGGAAGCTCTCTTAAAATGTATCATTTGCTGCATTTTTACAGTGACCTTGAGTAGTCCTGGGCCAGTCTTATCAGTGACTGAAAGAAAAGCTGCAAAACCTGAGGAGGAAACCGAACAAGAGCAAGAAGAACTGGTGAAGGCAGTTATGAACCAGTGTGCAACAGAGAATAAAAATGCGCAGGAATGAGAGAGAAAAGATGCATCACTGGAGGCAAACAGAAAGCAGGAGAAAGGCGTTGACGCTGAAGAAAACCACGAGGCAGCTTATAAACCTCATTGCGCGCCAAACAGACTGTATGCAGTCACTGGTAGCAATGCAGGCAGAGCACTAACGTGCGAAACCCCCACCCGCCCAAACCTCTGTCCCCTATGCACCAATGTCAGCTCCAAGTCCCGTTCCCCAGCATCCAGGTTCTTACCTACACCATCACCAGCTGCCCCCGACACCTGTACGGTCACCTATGAGCCCAGAGAACTACGACCATTACCCTCTGCACTCAACCCCCATCACCATGCAACAGTACAATCCTGAGGTGCACAGCACTCCTGGCAGTACATATGAAAAACTATGAATGTACAGTTCAACAACCAACCCCCCTGCCCGTGTACTTCCTTTTTTTTAAATACATGATTTTTGATTATGAATCAGTTTTTATTATTGCATAAAGTGAAAGATAACAAACCCCAATGAAAACACAGGTAACAAACATCAAAGAAAACACAGGCACTTAAAAGCACTGTAACCAGTGCACGCCGCTCCTGGTCAAGGCAAAAAAACATTACTGTTGGCTTTCAGCCTCAAATTTCTCCCTCAAGGCATCCCTAATCCTTGTTGCCCTGTGGTGGGCATCTCTAGTAGCCCTGCTGTCTGGCTGTGCAAATTCAGCCTCCAGGACTTGCACCTCGTTGGTCCATGCCTGGCTGAATGCTTCACCCTTCCCTTCACAAATATTATGGAGGGTACAGCACGCAGATATAACCGCAGGGATGCTGCTTTCCCCCAAGTCTAGCTTCCCATATAGACATCTCCAGCGAGCTTTTAAACGGCCAAAAGCACACTCCACAGTCATTCGGCATCGGCTCAGCCTGTAGTTGAAACGGTCCTGGCTCCTGTTCAGCTTCCCTGTATATGGTTTTCATGAGCCAAGGCATTAATGGGTAAGCGGGGTCCCCAAGGATCACAATGGGCATTTCAACGTCCTTACTGTGATCTTTCGGTCTGGGAAAAATGTACCTTCCTGCATCTTCCTGAACAGGCCACTGTTCCGAAAGATGCGTGCATCATGCACTTTTCCAGGCCAGCCTGTGTAAATATCAATGAAACGCCCACGGTGATCCACAAGCGCCTGGAGAAACCATAGAGAAAAATACCCCTTGCGATTAATGTACTCGTAGGCTAGGTGGGGTGGTGCCAGAATAGGAATATGCGTCCCATCTATTGCCCCTCCACAGTTAGGGAAACCCATTTCTGAAAAGCCATCCACAATGTCCTGCACGTTCCCCACAGTCACGGTTTCTCCTCAGCAGGATGCGATTAATGGCCCTGCAAACTTGCATCAACACGATTCCAACGGTCGACTTTCCCACCCCAAACTGTTCCCGACCGACCGACCAGTAGCTGTCTGGAGTTGCCAGCTTCCACATTGCAATAGCCACCCGCTTTTCCACCGTCAGGGCAGCTCTCAATCTTGTGTCCTTGCGCCGCAGGGTGGGGCGAGCTCAGCACACAGTCCCATGAAAGTGGCTTTTCTCATACGAAAGTTCTGCAGCCACTGCTCGTCATCCCAGACTTCCATGACAATGTGATCCCACCACTCACTGCTTGTCTCACGAGTCCAAAAGCGGCGTTCCACGGTGCTGAGCATTTCCGTTACCCGCCACAAGCAATTTCATGTCACCCGCTTTAGGCAAATCCATATCATCATCGGACTCCTCACTGTCACTTTGGAGCTGAAGGAGGAATAGCTCAACTGCCAAACGTGATGTGCTGGCGACAGTCAGCAGCAAATTCCTCAGCAGCTCAGGCTCCATTTCACAGCGTGCTGAACTCACAATGGCAAGAAACGTGGACGGCGAAACTGTGACTGCTGGGAAGTGAAGCGATGCACCACGGGGCGTTGGAACAGGAAGCGGAATGACCCACACACTTCCTTCCCCTTCCCACAATACTCAGCGCCAAAACGGCGCCAAAACGGGATGAGGTGCTCTGTGGGATAGCTGCCCACAATGCACCTCTCAGTACAGCGCTGGAAATGCTGCCAATGTGGCCACACTGCAGCGCTGGTAGCTGTCAGTGTGGCCACACTGGAGCGCTGGCCCTGCACAGCTGGATGACCAGCGCTGCAAACTACCAGCGCTGCAAACCGTAAGTGTAGCCATAGCCTGAGTATGTTAGGCCTGACAAGTGTTGCTGACACAGAATAGTAAACCACCAATAAGCCTCTGTGTCACAGATGGACAAGCTGCAATTTCTGCAGCAAGGAAGTTGATAGCAATGCTGTATGACCGGAGCAAGAAAGAAAAGGAGACCCTCAGAGACCTGAATTGTTTGTGCTGCCATCTATCCACCAAAAAGGACTAGTCACTGGCCAAACCCCCATCATGTGAGGGCAGTTTTGAAGATCATATCAAAAGAGCATCTTGGCAAACAAAGATTTGGAAGTCTTCGCATACAGGCAAGCCAGATATTGGATCACCATTGCAACATGGATGGAAAAAAGTGGATGTCTGCTGTTCACCCACTAATAGAAGTAGAATGTGGTAGAAACCTGGAACCAGATACTCACCTGATATGAACTGACCCAGCTCCATTGAAGTGGGGGAGGAGCTGCTGGGGCTCCAGGGTTCCCCCCAGCCACAGTGACTGAAAGTGTGGGGTCCCCCCTGCCGCTGGCAGCAGCTTGGAGCTGTGGGGTCTACTCCTTGCAGTTGGGAGCTGCGGGGTGCCCCCAACTACGGCAGAGGCTTGGAGCTGTGGGGGTCCCTCCGCTACTCTCAGTGGTGGCTTGGAGGGACAGGGGCCCCCTGCCACCTGTGGTGCTGGCTGGGGACTGTGAGGGGGCCTCTGCTTTCCGTAGTGGCTGGGAGTTGCAGGTGGGCCCCACTGGCCGACAACAGGTCCTGCCCTGCCACCCTGGGGCTGAAGCAAAAATGTCACAGAGGTCTCTGGAAGTCATTTTGTGACAAAATCTTAGTCTTAGCAATAGGTGCACACTCCTTGTGCAGCCTCCCTAATTCTGCCCTTCCACCTTAACCCCATACAGCATAACAGACCAGGTTTCACTGTGGCCACTTGGGCCAAGGTAGAATTTGTTCCTTTTTTTTTAAAAAATGCAGTCATCTTTAAAACCAAGGCTCTGGGGGAGAAATACCAAAAACTTCCCTTTGGACACTCCACCAGTTAGTTTCTTAATTTGGATTTTTCATAGATGAAGGATTTGGAGCCATTTCTTTTCTGCCAAAAAGCCAGTAATTTCACAGCCCAATAATTAGGTGAATATGAAAACTGGAGAACCCAAACCCTACTGTCTTCATATAAGTAAACCTTCTTAATGAACTAAAAATGTTGTTGCTATTTTTCTGAGTTTCTCTCACAGCACAAACTTGTACATTTTGATGTTGTGTCATTAGGCTGTGATACAATGTGGTCAAATCTGTGTATAACAATTATATTGCAGGAAAAATATTATCATCTCCCAAAGTGTTCCGTAGGCTTGAAAAAGCAATTTCAGGGTCTGTGAACATCCTCTACTGCTTGCACAATTTATCCTATAAAAATAGTGAGGTGCTAGAAATCTTAGAATAGGTGGTAACCCTAAAACCAAGGGATTAGCACAAATGGGTTGCCTAAAACAGTGGTTTTCAAACTGCAGGTCACGATCCAGTACTGGGTCGTGGAATGTAAGGCACTGGGTCACGGTCGCTCTGGTAAGCACCACTAACTGGGCCATTAAAAGTCCCGTCGGCGGTGCTGCCCGGCTAAGGCAGGCTAGTCCCTACCTGTTCTGACACGGTGCACCCCGGAAGTGGCCAGCAGCAGGTCCAGCTCCTAAATGGGGGGGCCACGGGGCTCCACGCACTGCCCCCATCCCGAGCATGGGCTCTGCATTCCGACCAATGGGTGCTGGGAAGGGGAGTGGTGTCTTCAGGCGAGAGCCGCACAGAGCTGCTTGCACTCCTCCGCCTAGGAGCTGGACATGCTGCTGGCCGCTTCTGGAGCACAGTGCGGTCCACGGTGCCAGGACAGGCAGGAAGCCTGCCTTAGCACCCCCACGCCGCTGCTGACTGGGAGCCGCCTGAGGTAAGCCCGTGCCCCAACCCCGTGCTCCAATCCCCTGCTCCAGCCCTGAGCCCCCCCAAACCCAGAGCCCCTTCCTGCACCCCAAACCCCTCATCCCTGGCCCTACCCGAGCCTGCACCCCAGCCCAGAGCCCTGACCCCCTCCCATACCCCAACCCTCTGCCCCAGCCCTGAGACCCCTCAAACCCAGAGCTCCCTCCTGCACCCTTCATCCCCATCCCCCCAGAGCCTGCACCCCCAGCCCAGAGCCCTGACCCCCTCCCGCACCACAACCCCCTGCCCCAGCCCTGAGCCCCCCCAAACCCAGAGTCCCCTGCTGCACCCAAACCCCTCATGCCCGGCCCCACCCCAGAGCCTGCACCACCCCCCCAGAGCCCTGAGCCTCTCCTGTACCCCAACCCCCTACCCCAACCCAGAGCCCCCTCCCACACTGTGAACCCCTCATTCCTGGCCCCACCTCTCGCCTCTATCCCAGCCCTGAGCCCCTTCCACACCCCCACCCCCTCATCCCCAGCTCCGCTGGGTTGTGGGCATCAACAATTTTCTTCAACTGGGTTGCCAGAAAAAAAGATTGAAAATGTTGTACTGAAAAACTTGGGCAGGCAACTCAAGTAGTCATTTAAAACAAGAGTAAAGGATTCTATTGGGAAAATTAGATCCTTTATGCAGCATTTTAGTATACAGGGTGCAATACAATAGATCAGTTTGGCGAGCTCTTATTCAAAATAAAAAATTTTCAGGACCCCCATCCACTTTTTACTGTGACAGTAAATTTATCATTGACAACAGTGATCTGCCCATATAATGTGTGTGTGTTTCACGAGGTTGACGGACCTTGATGTGGAAGGATAAGGATGTGCAGGAAGGGAGGGAAGATGATTTTTTTTTTTGCATTAGATTTGCAATAAAATTTGCAATGCTTCATGTCCCACTCACCCCCAATTGCCTTTCATGATCCTCCTTGGGGGCTGCTCCCCACCATCAGCTGAGAAACACTGCAATATATCACGAGTTCCTAGCTTGGGGACTGTGACTAGCTGTAAGGGTGATGCAACTACTCTCTGCCTTTCACATATTGCAAAATGGGAGGAGGGTGCCAGATAGATCCTGGCTAGATGAGAGCAGGATCCCAGTATGAAAAAGGCTGAAAAACACTGCAGTTGATGAAGTGTGCTGAATAGTTAATAAATATCTGCCTCAAGAATCTTACAACCTAAGGGTTCAGCTTGTAGAACACATAGAATTGCATGAGTGCTTCATAGAACAATTATTTCAGGGAAGGTGGCTGGATCACCAGAAGTTTTACTGAAGAGGGGAGGGAGGTTGGCATAATTTAGTATTAGTCTGTTGTAATTGTATGCACTGAAATGCAAAGAGTCTGAGTCTAGATCTAGAGTAGGCAAAAGAGACAAAAAGAGCAGTCAGAAGAGAATCACATGGAGATCAAAGAAAGCAGGAGGAGATGACAGGGCTAAGAGTCTCATTAGATTTAATGAGGAAGAAGCCTGCATACAAGTGAAGTAAGGGCAAGATGTGATCAGAGGAGCAGAAGATGCAGATGAGGTTTAATTTTGTCTTGTTTATCAAAATAATCCACATATTTCCAAAGTTTAAAACTGACTGAAGTTGTTCACACTGTTTTTATTTGCTCCACACTAACATCGTGTTGGGATTCAACTCAAACTTGACATTTTTCCAGGTATAAAGAGTCATCTCATGAGCTGTGGGAACAATGCGAAACCCTGTAAATAGTTCATTGACTCACCCGCATCAAGAGGAACCCTCCCTAAAGGAAAGCTTTGAAAACAATAAGGAAGAAGTTGCATCAACCAATTAGGAGATTTGGGGTAAGGTCTGCACTGGAGGAGTCTGTACAAGTGAGGGAGCTGGGGAAGGGCAGCTCTGTACAGGGGATTCTCTCCAACGAATGTAGGGGGGACTCCCCAGAGCGTGAAGGGGGCTGGGGGCAGGAAAGTTTGGGGATGGAGACTCTCCTCCAGTGAAGTGGGGCGGGTGGAGAGTCTCCAGAGAGTGAAGGGGCAGGGCTATGGGGGGACTCTCCAGAGAGGGAGGGCAGGCAGGTTTGGGGATGGGGACTCTCTCTCCAGTGAGGGGGGGGGGCAACAGGCAGGTCTATCAAGAGGGTGGAGACTCTCCAGTGAGTGCGGGAAGAGGAGTTGAGTCTTTCGTCTATTCCCCACAGCTCAGAGCCCGGTGGGAAGCTCCTGAGCGGCGTAGCCCCCAGCCAAGCGCTGCGAAGCCCTTCCCCTCTTCTCCCAAGATGGCGGCGGCGGCCCCTCCCCTTAGATCCCAAGGGCTGGGGCGGGGCCCCTGGAGCCCGTCCTCCCGCAGCTGCGGCCAGGGACGGTTATGTGTGAGCGCGGCTGGGCGGGCGTGGGACGCGGCTGGCAGTTAGCAGGGGCGAGCGCAGCTGGGGCCCGAGCGGAGAGAGCTGCGCGCGCCGGGCCGCGCTCTGCCTGGGTGAGTAGCGCGGCTGGGGGTGGCGAGTCTCGTGTCCTCGAGGCACCGGCAGGCTCGGCTGCAGCAGGAGCCAGGCGGGCGGCGACGGGCAAACTTTCCTTGCGGGCTCTCGCTGCCTGGGCTCCGGCTGCTGCTCCGCGGCCATGTTGGGAGCCCGTGTCGCCGGGCTGGCGCGGGAGCTGCCCCTGGGGGGGCAGGGCGCGACCCCGTACTCGGGCTCTCGACCGACAAGCTTCGCCCGCGGGAGTTTGCTCCTGGGGGAGGTCGGTGCGGTGGGGAGGCGTTTCCCTGCATCTCCGCAGGGCAAGGTGCCGGCCCCAACCCCAGCCCCGTGCGGGGCGGCAAAGGCGGGGCTCGGGCGCGACAGCGCTGGGAGTTGTAGGTGCTCAGTGCCCATCCCGGGCCGGTGGGGTTACTCACCCCTAGCCCGGCTGCAGGCAGTGCCGGCGGGCGGGACTCCAGTCCTGCCTCCCCGTACGGGGCGTACGCAGGGCTTGGAGCCCCTGCTGCCCTGGCCGGCGGGTCCGGCCCCGGGGTTCCGCGCAGCGGGGAGGCGAGTATTGGGCTGCGGGAGGAAGGAGACTCCCTGTAACTTGACAGCATCGGTTATGGGAGTGGATTGTGACTGGAGGGGAGCGAGCTCCCCTGTATTTATTGTCACGTCGAAAGGACCCTGTGGTTGTGGCAGCCGCGGGTAAACCTCTCACTCGCTGGAACAGCGTTGGGCCCATAGTCTTTAGTTGTCTGGTTTTGTTGTTTAACTTCACTTATAAATCGCCCTATATTCAAACTAAAACCCCCAAATCCTGGGTAACTGCGGAAATAAATATTTGCGTTTAGGGATGTATTTGGGGTTTGTGCACCGTATTTTACAGGACAGGTTTTTTTCTTGGAAAAATGATTACATTTGTGTAATCTTGTTTTTATTTTTTTGGGGGTTGTGACAGTCATGTAGGGATTGCGTCTCTTTTGAAGTACCCTGCTAACTCTTTAAAAAGAGAGAGTGCTTAAGTATAGTGTGTAAAATTCATGATGCATGTTGCAACTTATCCTTTGAAGCAAATATATGTTCTATGGCTCAATAAATGCCAGTTGCCAGAAGAGGAGGGATTTATTTGGAGCTGTGTGTGTATATATAGATCTAGATCTACAGTGCCTATACAGACCAGCCTGCAGCCTGGTGTGTATGGACAGACCTCTGTGCAAATGTGGAATACCCTTGAATTCAGTGGGTCTCCATGTGAGTGTGGGGATTTGCTTGTGTGTCATGTTGCAACATCTGGGCCTAAGCGCTATATAAGTACAAGGATAGATGTTGGCTGGTCAAATCAGTATGAAGTTTCCGTTAAACACAATCCTTAATTGGTACGCCATTTATTATTACTCTCATCTCCTTTGGGCTTCCATGAAGACATTTGAATAAACATAGCAAATGGAAGATAAGTAGTGATAAATATTTGATTACTTAATTTGAGGACTTTGCACAAATGTGATCTGTTTAAAGTTGTTTTCAGTGTTGTTGTAGCCATGTTGGTCCCATAGATTTTAGAGCCAGGGTGGATGAGGTAATATCTCTTATTGGACCAGCTTCTGTTGATGAAAGAGACAAGCTTTCAAGCTACACAGCTCTTCTTCAGGTCTGGGAAACGTCTTGGGGCTTGTCTTCACATACAGTGCTACAGCAGTGCAGCTGCCGCACGTTCGTGAAGATGCTCTTACGCCTATGGGAGAACGTCTACTGTTTGTGTAGTTTAATCCACCTCCCTGAGAGGCGGTAGCTATGTTGGCGGGAGAAACTCCCGTCAACATAGCCATGTCTACGCAGCGGGTTAGGCCATTTTAACTATGTTGCTTAGTGGTGTGGATATAGGTTGGTAGGTCTGTTGTGTAGCCCTGGCCTTAAAGTGTGTTGACTACTATGCTAAACTAAGTTCCACCTTGTATTTAATTATATTTTCCCAGACCTGAAAAAAGAGCTCTGTGTAGCTTGAAAACTTGTCCCTTTCATCAACAGAAGTTGGTTCCATAAAAGACATTTTCACCCACCTTGTCTTTTTAGTTCATCCAGGGCAGCTACTTACCTCTAATCAAATCTATGAATAAATGGTTAAATTTAAAGAGATTTGAAACAGTTTGATACGATTACTACAATTTTTTTTGTAAAACTGCCCGAATCTTCTGTTTGTCAGCATGACTAAGTATGTTAGCATTTCTGTAATTTGTATATTGAAGTGTATATTTGATCTATTGAAACAGTCTAATTTTAAATGTGATGCGTTATTCCAGGGGTTCTCAAACTGGGGGTCAGGACCCCTCAAAGGATCAGAAGGCTATTACATGGGGGGTCACGAGCCTCCACCCCAAACCCTGCTTTGCCTCCAACATTTATAATGGTGTTAAATGTTTTTATTATATATTTATAAGAGGGGTTGCACTCAAGAGGCTTGCTGTGTGAAAGGGGTCACCAGTAGAAAAGTTTGAGAACCACTATGTTATTCTGAAAGCAATTCTTAACCATTATACATTTAAAATAAGGCGAAAGAATATTACTTTCAGTTGCTTTTTTCTCTTTTGGTTTTGTGAATACTTAATGATATTTTTCTATGTTCGGGAACAATGAATTGCACTCCTAGTAAATACTACTTGGCTACTTTTTTAGTCTAAAATGTCCCACTTTATTTAGAAATGTGGCTGCTGCCCAGCTACTGATTTTAATCCTTGACTTCATAAGTATTTTTAGTAAGCAAAGCTACTGCACATACCTGGAACTATGGATTAAGGATTCCTTTAATACCTTGACTAAATTGACCATAATAGTCTAGAAGCATCATAAGACTTCATATTCATTAAATTTGTTTGGTTACTCTAGAGACTGATGTCTAATACTGCCAAATAAGTTATTTGAGTTTGTAATGCATCCAACATTTTAAATTAAAAGAAGATGAATTAACACAACTAGGGAAGTGAGACTAAAATTAAACTGACAAATTTTTGACTACTTCCTTCCTTTTCCCAAATAAGAGATTCAAATACTTGCTCAACTTCAAGATTTGTGCAGTTTAATTGGTTATTGTTAGTGATGGACTTCAGAGATGAGGGGAAAAATAACAGAAAATGTGGAAATGGCCGAAGTGCTAAATTACTTTTTTTTTTGTTTTTCACCAAAAAGGTTAGTAGTGAATCTAATATAGTGAATGCCAGTGAAAATGTGGTAGGATCAGTGGCTAAAAGAGGGAAAGAACAAGTTAAAAATTACATAGGCTATGTCTACACCAGAGACCTTACAGTGGCACTGCTGTACTGATGCAAGGTAAGATCTCCCGTGTATGTAGTTCTCCTGTTGGCATAATTTAACCACCCCCACTGAGTGGCAGCAGCTATAGCACCGGAAGAGCATGTCCCACTGATGTGGCGCTATCCACACCAGCACATCTGTCGGTGTAAACTTATATCGCTCAGGGGTGTGAAAAAAGCTTTACTGACAAAAGTGCTAGTGTAGACATTGCCTTAGACAAGTTAGATGTCTGAAAGTCACTAAGGCCTGATGAAATACATCCTAGAATAGTCAAGGAGCTGACAGAGAAGATATCTGAGCCATTAATGATTATCTTTGAAAAGTCATGGAAGACCAGAATGTTTCCAGAGGATTGGAAAGGGGCAAATATTGTGCAATCAATTTGCAAACACCTAGAAGATAATAATGTGATAAGTAACAGCATGGATTTGTCAAGAACAAATCATGTCAAACCAACACAATAGATTTCTTTGACAGGCTTAACAAGCATTTTGGATGGGGGCAGCACTTGATGGGTATATCTTGACTTTAAGGCTTTTGATAGTGTCTTGCATGACCTTCTTATAAACAAACTAGGGAAATGCAATCCTAGGTGGATCTACTATAAGGTGCATAACTACTCTCGGAGTGGTTTTCCAACCAGTTATCAGCGGTTCACAGTCAAGCTGGAAGGGCATATCCAGTGGGGTTCTGCAGGGATCAGTTTTGGGTCTGGTTCTATTCAATATCTTCATCTATGATTTATAATGGCAGAGAAAGCACACTTACTTTGTAGACGATACTGAACTGAGAGGGGTTGCAAGTGCTTTGGAGGCTAGGATTAAATTTCAAAATGATTTGGACAAACTGGAGAAATGGTTTGAAGTAAATAGGATGAAATTCAATAAGGACAAATGCAAAACACTCCACTTAGGAAGGAACAAACGTGCACACACAATGGGAAATGACTGCTTAGGATGGAGTACTGTGGAAAGTGTTCTGGGTTCACAAGCTAAATGAGTCAACAGTGTAACACTGTTGCAAAAAAAGCAAACATCATTCTGGGATGTAATAGCAGCAGTGTTGTAAGCAAGACACAAGAAGTAATTCTTCTGCTCTATTCTGCATTGAGTAGGCCTCAACTGGAGTATTGTGTCCAGTTATGGGTGTCACGTTTCAGGAAAGATGCTGACAAATTGGAGAAAGTCCAGAGGAGAGCAACAAAAATGATTAAAGGTCTAGAAAACATGACTTATGAGGAATGATTGAAAAAACTAGGTTTGTTTAGTCTGGAGAAGAGAATACTGAGAGGGGGCATAACAGTTTTCAAGTACATAAAAGCTTGTTACAAGGAGGACAGAGAAAAATTGTTGTTCTTAACCTCCGAGGCTAGGACAAGAAGCAATGGTCTTAAATTGTAGCAAAGGCAGTTTAGGTTGGACATGAGGAAAAACTTCCTGTCAGGGTAGTTAAGTAATGGAATAAATTGCCTAGGGAGATTGTAGAATCTCCATCATTGGAGAATTTTAAGAGCAGTTTGGACAAACACCTGTCAGGAATGGTCTGGATAATACTCAATCCTGCCATGAGTGCAGGGGACTGGGGTCGGACTAGATCTCTCGGGTTCCCTTTCAGTCTTATGATTCTATGAGGTGTGTGTTTCTTTGAACATTATTTTTCATGGGTCTCATTAGTATGTGGTGTTGCTACAGATGATCTATAGTGCTTGGGCACAACAATATGAGAGAGCATCTTTAGCTCTGAATTTAAACTATAACTTTAATTATACTTTTAGAGTTAACTTTTAATTGAAAAGTGGTTAAGGAGTTGAGTGCAAAATGAGAATCTTATTTTCGTTATGACTGCCCACATGAATGGCTTCCTGTACTCTGGGTCGACTAATTAAAAACTGTATATTTCCAGGAGTTTGTTTTGAGTATTACAGTTACTGGCTCTAACTGGCATTTATACTGAATCCAGCAGTCCATGGTGTGCTGAATATGAATCACTAATTCCATCTACCCCACGTTATTTTTTTTACATGGAAATTATCACATGGCTCTTAGAAGGGTGTGATGGGGCTTAGTCTCCATCACCTGCAAGTAAGGGATAAAACACCAGTTAGTTATGCTCTTCACATTAAGGTGGCTGATTATTGCCTCCTGGTGGAACTAGGCCTTATAAGTAGACTTCGAGTATGTCTACATAGCAAAGATAAACCTGTGGCTGGTCTGTGCAGTCGACTCAAGCACAAGGGGCTCAGGTTGTGGGGCTGTTTCATTGCTGTATAGACTTCTGGGCTTGGGCTGGAGTTGTAGCTTGAGTCAACGTGCCTTAGGTCAAGTTACCGTGGGGTCTACACCCTGTCGACTTCCCTTACTCTTCTCGTCATGGGTAGAGTACAGGGGTCGACTGGAGAGTGATCTGCAGTCGATTTGGCGGGTCTTTACTAGACCCGCTAAATCAACCGCCGGTGGATCGATCTCAGAGCTTCGATCCTGGTTGTAGTGTAGATCTGCCCTGAGTGAGCACTGCCACAAAGCGTTTAAGAGGTTAGTGTTGCAAACAAAGCTAGGTAGATGGAGCCACTTAAATTCTAAATCAAAACTGAGCTGTAGAGGCTTGGCATGAGGAGGATATTGGATTAGTTTCCTCCCTTGTGTCATTCAGAATTGAGAAGGTAAGATTTTTTTTTCTAATATGCATTGATGGCAGGAGTGTTGTTCATTCTGTAAAGAGGACTGAATTCCATTTTTAATTATGAGTTGTGGGCTGGGATATAAGCTTAGGGTTACATACTACTTTGATTAACAATCAATCTCTCACTAATGCAGTGGTCCCCAAACTGTGGGGTGTGCCCTCCAAGAAGGGCGCAGAGAAACGTTCAGGGGGGAGGGATGCAGTGGGGTCCAGGTCAGCCCTCACAAGGACAGGGGAGGGAGTACCACCCAGCCCCAGCCCTGGCTCAGCTCCTGGCCGTGGCCCCAGCTCCGGGTCGGCCTCTGGCTCACGGCTCCCGCTCCAAGCTCTGGCCCCATTTCTGGCCCTGGCAATCGATCGTGGCACCCGGGGTGGGGGTGCAGACTGGGCAAGGGGAGGTGTGACTGAAAAAATTTGGGGACTACTGCACTAATGTCAGTGGGAGTTTGTACAAAGATCCGGGGGGAACCAACCTGGCTTTTATCTAGTAACTAAACTTTTATTTATTACCATTATTCAATATCTTATTGTCACATTCAGCATAGATTCCAAGACCAGAAGGGACCATTGATCATCTAGTATGACCTCCTGTGTCACACAGGCATAGAATTCCCCCAAAATAATTCCTAGAGCGTCTCTTTTTAAAAAAAAATAAAAAAAATCCAGTTTTGATTTAAAAATAGCCCGTGTTGGAGAATCCACTGTGAATCCCAATCAGTTGTTCTAGTGGTTAATTACCCTCACTGTTTAAAATTTAGGTCTTATTTCTAGTATGAATTTCTGTAAGTTCTCTTTCCTTCCTTTGCATTTTTCTCACTGTAGCAACTTTAAAAATCTCACCCATCTGTCTAAGGTAATCAGCAATGAAATAGTTAATGATAAAATGTTAAGCTAAATTATAGCTTTTAACACACACCAGTGTGATTAGTGTTGGTGAGGTGGCTCAGGGCTTCACTCATCTGAGCTGGTGTTTCAGGTTGTCTGCAGACTTGAGCAGACTATGGTAGCTCTGATACACATTTTCTTTATTGCCATAGTTACCTGGATTCAAGCTAGCTCATGTGTAGTTTTGGCTGTGTAGCCATATCCTGGTTGTGGTCAACCCTAGAATTCCCTTACATACGGTAAACTGCTGTTCAATCTAAAATGCTCAGAATGAAGTCCTGCTTTCCCATTGAAAGAAAAAGAGCAGTATTGTAAATAACTACATTCCATGGCAACATGCTTTTTTTCATCTTTTCATTGACTTCAGAATAATTTAATTACTTTATATGATTTGTAAAAGCAGTAGTGATATCCAGTTAGGGCACTGTCGACTGTATGGACAGGTAAATTAAATTTAATTTAATTCTGATTAAATTTTCAGAGTTTTTTGTTTGAAAAGAGAATAAAGGTTGTTATACAAAACTTACTTTTGAAATGGAACAACCTAAGCTTAAAAAGTTGTCCCTTTTTTCCTAAACAAGTACAAAAATTTATTAATGTGTTGTAATATTGTGCTCCAAGTAATTTAGACAAGTAGTTGTTTTAATAGTGATGGGGGAGAAAAGGGTTATCTGTAGAAAGTGTGGAAGAATATATTTATCACACTGAAGAATGTTGTAATGTTTTTATAAGTCATGATAATAGCTGTACTAACAAGTCAAGTCCTGCAAATACTTATTCATATGAGCAGTCCTGTTGAGGTAAATGGGACTGCTTGAATGAGTATGAATTGCGTACTTGGGGGCTTGCAGAATTAGGGCTGCAATTTTGCACAGTAATGTTCTTTTTGGTTAGTGTTAATCAGGGTGGATTTGATTTAAATCATGATTTAAATCACTAGTCAGGAAAACTCGATTTAATCATGGTTTTCTACATAAAAGTGCTTTCGTGTGAATAATATGTTTTAAGGTTATAACAACCAACAGCTCAGATAGATGTAGGTTTCATTTTTAGAAGGTACACACTGTACATTTTTAAACAGTGATTTATTTTGAAAAATTTTCAGATTAGTTTTACAGCTATATCAGAAAATGAATGATTGGTTATTTCATTTACCAATGGTAATTGAAGCAGATAGTTCACCTCCCAATGACTTCATAAATATCTCCAATTCAACAGGTTAATCATTAATATTTGGAGGATTTTCTTGCTGTGCTGTATTAGGAGAGCATCACTAGACAGACATTTACATTGTTTTATTTAACTAAAACAACAATGTTAAGTATTCTGGATTTTTTTCTTCAACTGCAAATATATAATATTTTAACATAACAAGCATATGTCCCTCATGTCTCATTTATCTCTGGACATCTTCTCCTTGTCCAGCTCTATTCTGCCCCCAACAATCTTCCATTCATTGAACTTTTTGAAACTTTGCACTTTTAGAGAGGGGTAAGGGATTGGCTCTGTGTACACAAATTTGCAGAGGAACAATAGAGTTGAGGTCTGTTATTTCTCACCTTTATTTTATTTATAAATAAACAAACATTTTTGCTGTTAACAAGCATGTTACCTGTGGAGACAGAAGCCTGTGGAACCCCAGAAGATTGGGTCCCTAATCCATGAACTACTGGAACTCATTTACAAAATTTTTCTTAAACATTACATGAATATATTGTCTCATACTATAGAATTAATCCCTATTCCATGATAAAATATCTTTAAGCTATACTGTATCTTAATTAAAACTATCTTTAGATAGGTTTTTTCCTCAAAAAGCATTTTATAAAAAAAAAATCCGATGTTTTTATTTTTATTTATTTTGTTTCTATCCACCCTGATGTTAATATTGCTTTGAGTATTTTTCTCCTGTATGGTCTCAATAGTCTTTTATCTCAGTAGTGTTAGAGTAAATAATTAATTTCTCTCTAGCGTTTTTGTTTTCACTTTACAAACAAAGATACACTCATCTGTTGAGTTTTAAAAAAACTTTCTTGAAGTGCAATACTTCATTTTATAGAGGTAGTTGCTTGCGTGGCTTTTTAAAAAATCTGTAGGGCTCATTATCTAGCATGTATTTCAGTAGAATGTGCCATGACTTCTGCATATTGTGTAAAAATGGAATTCAACCTCTGAAATTTGTGGACTTCAAATACTGGGGTTTTCCTTTTTCATATATAGTAATTTTGAGGCAAGACATAGAAAATAGTTTACTGGAATATTAACATATAGCAGAGGTCCTCAAACTGTGGTCTGCGAGCTCCATTCAGGTGGTCCGTGGATAGTTCCCTTTAAAATGTGCACCTGGGCGACTGCACACCTAATTAGTGGAGCCACGCAGGTGTGGCTCCACTAGTTAGGTGCCTGGACCCTGGAGAAGATGGACATGTAAGGTGAGGTGGTGGCCTTGGGGGGATTAGGGGGGCGGTGGGGTGAGAAGAGGGGGTGAGGGGAATTTGGGATGTGCAGGGCTGTGGTGGCCAGAGAAAGAGGCAACTTTCCCCAGCTCCAGGGCTGCAGCTGACAGGGACAGACAGCCATCCTTCCCAGCCTCAGCTCTGTGGCCGCTGTTGGGGGGTGTGGGGGGGGGAGGGCTCTCCCTCTCTCCCCCACTCCTTCCCAGACCCAGGTTGCAGGCTGCCGTGGTGGGGGAGAAAGGGCACATCCATTGTATTACAAAGGTGAGACTAGTGATATTAAAATATAAGTTGTGTGCTTTTATTTGTAGAACAAAAAAATGTTTTATTATTAAGGTTTTTTGGATAAAAGCGCTTGCCAATAGTTAGCTAATGGTACAAACAACATTTGGAAAGATCACTAAGTGGTCTGCCGAGACCCTCAGCAATTTTCAAGTGGTCCACGCACCCTGACCACCACCCCAACTCCCCTGCCCTCTATCCAACCCCCCTCCCCCCCCGTTCCCTGCCTCCTTACTGTGCTGCCTGGAGCGCTGGTAGCTGGTGGTGCTACAGCTGCGCCACCCAGAGCAGCAAGACAGGCAGCCGCGTCGCCCAGCTGGAGCCAGCCATGCCACTGCTCAGCACAGAGCACCAGGTCAGGCTGCGGCTCTGCAGCTGCACTGCCTGGCAAGAGCTTGCAGCTCTGCTGCCCAGAGCATTGCGTTGGTGGAGCAGTGAACTGAGTTTGTGGGGGAGGGGGCTAGCCTCCCAGGCCAGGATGTGGCCCACAGGCCATAGTTTGCCCACCTCTGCTCTAGTGACAAGTTTACTAAAAATCAGAGAAATCCCCTTTCCTATAATCGTCTACCAAAAATGAAATAAATGTAATCAGAATGCAATCTAAAACTGTAGAAATAGTCTGACAAACAAATTATTGCTAGTGTCAAGATGTTGAGGGTGCTCGGCAGCATGAATCTCATTGCCATTGGTGATGGAGCATTTTGAGTACATTCTGTGGAAATGGGAGGTGTAGGTCTCTCCTCAGTTGCATCATCCTTCCTAATACACATGCCTTTCCATTAATGTAGTGAGTTATTTGCATGTGTTAAGTGGATGAGAGGATGAAATGCAGGACTCTTATGCTGTACTCCACATCTTGGAACTTTTTTGAACTTCTTAGAACAGAAGAAGACTGTGCAACATATTATACAACTAATTGTGTAAAAAAGGAAAGTTAACTTACCTCTAGCCTTCCTGATTTTGTAATATGGGAAACAAAACTTGACACATTTTTTCTTTGCCCCTTTTCAAGTGTGTCATACAGAGTGATCAGGACAGACTCAACTCTGTGAGTATGGTTGTATTATGTATTTGATGGTATACAAACACACAGGAAAATAGTCCTGCTCTAAAGACCTTCAAAATAATTTGAAATAGGACACAGCAAGTGAATGATAAGTGGCAGGATGGAAGATGAGGATGATAGTAAGAAAATAACATGATTAGGTGGGCTAGCTGTGTGCGCATGTCCTGAAGGTTCAAAATTATTGAAGTGGGTTTTTGTTTTTGTTTTTTTTTTTAAATCGCTGACCTAGCTATCATTAGCTGTCAGTGTTAAACTCCCACAGACTGATTTTCATTTGTACACCTGTGCTGCAAATCTGTATGTGGAAGTGATCTTAAGACTACTCCTCTTAGACCAGGAGCACTGTTGTGACTATAAGCTGTTTTTTCAGGAGATAGGTCACAACTACCACTGTATAAGCCCCTTATGTTGGAAGCCAAGGTAAGAGGCATTGACAGCCTTGTTGTTAGAGCTACTCTTTCAGTTGTTGTGAATAGTTGTGGCAGCTGTTGGTGTGTGTGAAGGACTGGAAGTCCCTGCAGTTACTCGATAGGCTGTTTTTGAGCTTCTTGATCAAGACAGAGCAGTACAGCGGTTGGATTAAGTCTTCTAAATGTTGCTGAATGTTCTCATAAGTAGGGATTGTGAAGTTTTGTGGTTGCAGCACTTGGACCTTGGCCAACTCACTAAAGATGAGGTATTTAATGGTCTCTGTTCAGAGGTCCAGAGTGAAAAATCATATGTAGTATGATACCACTGGCAGTCTGTACAGTGAAGTTATGACTGAGCTATATATTGACCCCTTGCCTACCCTGGAGGAGTTTTCCACCTTGTTCAGTTGAACTTCTGGGAGCCCTGGTGTAGACAGGGCTTTCGTATGTAGACCTTTGTGTTTACCTCTGCTTTCAATAGGCTTAACTAAAATGGTGGTAAAATGGGGTTGGCCATGGGAACCTGTTTGTTATGGCTCTTACCAGGGGCGGCTCTAGGTATTTTGCCGCCCCAAGCATGGCAGGCAGGCTGCCCTCTGCGGCTTGCCTGCGGGAGGTCCCCAGTCCCGTGGATTCGGGGACCAGCAGACCCTCCGCAGGCATGCCGCCAAAGGTAACCTGCCTGACGCCCTCGCGGCGACCAGCAGAGCACCCCCCGTGGCTTGCCGCGCCCCAAGCACGCGCTTGGCGTGCTGGTGCCTGGAGCCACCTCTGGCTCTTACTGATGAATTAGTAAAAAGAAGAGGAGATGAATTCGTGTTAGCACTGATAGATTTTTTTTTTTTTGGTACCCATTCTTGGAGTAGACACTGCCACAAAGTCATGTCCACACTACAAGGTTAATCTATACAAAGCGAGTAAATGTGATTGCAAACGGAATGCCCTGGTATCACATAACACTGCTTTGAAAGTGTTCTGCAACAATGCTTCAACAATATTCCAACCCCGTTAAGCAGATGATTAGATTAGCCATGTTGGCCATCTTACAATATTGTAGAAATATTGTACTGTGGCTGTTTTTGAAAGTAGAAATATTTTTTTATACTGGTTCAGCTTTCTGTTACTGTTTGCAGCTCAAAAGAGACTGATCCCACCAGATCAGAAATGGAAGTTAAAATTGTTTTTTTAGAGCATTCTTGCTACTGCGTTTGGGCCCAGTTTTGATCTGTGAGAAAGTGGAATCGTGGGACCGATATGGTGGTGGTATCCTCTGATTATCATAGAGTTTTGCACCTTGAGTTGGTACGTGAATGGCAAGACACTTTTGTACACTTGACGTGCACTAAATTATGCCCAAATCATTGTGTATTCATTGGTTTAGACATGCCCTCTCAACTTGCACTTCTTAGTGTTCTCGCTATGTGAATTGTGGAACTGCCTGAACGGCTAAATCAGTTCTTCAGCGAATTATGACTGTTTACCAGTGAGGGCCCTTCCAGGCTACAACTCTCTCTTTTTGTAACCATTTCACGACTCTTATCTGATCTGGGTAAAACAAACATGGTTGAATTTTGACGACACAGCAGCTTCATAACAAAACTATGTTGAACCAAGTCAGGTGAGTCATGAAATGATTACAAAAACACTCTTGAACTTGTAGTGCGGCAGAGAGCTTACTGGTAAGCAACATTCTTTTGTCACAGAGTTGAGTTAGTCTTCCCTAGCAATCCCATGTTTCCTACAGCGTAGCACCAAAGAGTGCAAGCCCAGTAAAGAAAATCAGAAGTGTATGTCTGAAAATCTAGGCAATTCACAACATGGAGAGAAAGTAAGGTTCTCTGCATTACATTAGTTAATGTAAACAACTGTATTGTTTAAAGTATTCCTTTACTATTAAATTATTATGAATTAGATGTCCGTTCAGGTGTCTGGGAAATGTGTTCTCTTGGAGGTAAAGATTAAAGACAGTCAAGTATCTTATTTTTAATATACAGGAAGTTTAGTTGAAAGTAGGTGTATGTAGTTTAGAAGTGCCAAAATAAATAAGCATCTTCCTTGTATTCTAGATACCTGATTTTTATGTATAAGAGTGAAATGAAAAGGTTTGTTTTAATAAGCATTTGTATAACATGTTACTCTAGAGAGATTAAAGACACTGTTCTTGCTTCAAGCATACAAAGCAGCATTATCTTTTACTTGGTTCATTTGGGACCAACTTCTGTTTTTCAATGACTTGGAGTCACTGAAAGCCTTTAATACGTTTAGTCAGTTTCTGACCTGAAGTACACGAGGGAAAACATAATTTGATAAATCTTTTACGTAAGAGAGGTTTTATGGTAGGCCTTGTATTAATGGGTGACTTAGACGTACAGTAGAACCTCAGAGTTACTAACACCTTGAGAATGGAGGTTGTTAGTAACTCTGAAATGTTTGTAACTCTGAACAAAATGTGATGGTGGGTTCTTTCAAAATTTTACAACTGAACATTGACTTAACACAGCTTTGAAACTTTATCATGGAGAAGAAAAATGCTGCTTATAACTTAATTTAAATGAAGCAAGCACAGAAATAGTTTCCTTACCCTGTCATTTTTTTAAGTTTTCTGTTTATTTTTTTAGTTTACATTTAACACTGTACTGCTCTGTACAGTTTTTTTTTTTAAATGTGGCCTCCACGGCCTGATTGTGTACTTCCGGTTCCAAATGAGGTGTGTGGTTGACCGGTCAGTTTGTAACTCTGAGGTTCTACTGTATTTGTATTGTAGTAACATCATAATTAGTTACATAATGTAAACTGGTATGTATATCAAATCTGATTAATAAAATGAGTCTGGTAACATTTGTAAAGATATTGCAACATCTAGATTGAATTTTTTATTCTACAGTTCAGAATGGTATGGCCACTAGTGCAGTGGGTCTGAAATTTTTTTTTTACTGGTGACCTCTTTCACATTGCAAGCCTCTGAGTACGACCCCCCTAATAAGTTAAACACTCTGTTTAATATATTAAACACCATTATAAATGCTGGAGGCAAGCTGGGTTTGGGGTGGAGATTGACAGTTCGCGACCCCCCATGTAATGACCTTGCGACCCCATGAGGGGTCCTAACCCCCAGTATGAGAACCCCTGCACTAGTGCTTCCATGGTTCTGCAAAATGCTGCAAAAAATTAAACTTATTTTAGGATTTAAAACAAACGTTTTGACTATGGGTTCCCTTTCCTTAGCCATATATTATAGCAACATTAAGGCTTGTGTTCTGCAAATACGCATTTGGGATGCCATCCAACTTGAAGCAAAAGCAGTGAAATTCTTTCCATTGACTTTAATTTGAGTTGGATCAGATCCATGCGTAACAAGGATGGGAGCACTTGCATGTGTTAAGTTGATCAGTTGCACAAGAGTTTGCAGCACTAGGTCTTAATTTGCAAACTTTCCCAAAACTGAGCTGAAATTACTGATGCTGTTTCATAAACAAAAAGTCTACACTAGTCGCATGATGTTTGCCAAATATGGAGTTGGAGGGGGTTATGTAAATTATCTTTGTAAATTTCCTGGCTCCAGATGGAATCGCTAACAGTCTCGAAAGATAATATTGTGAACAAAATTGTTCAAACTAAAACTTCTAACTTGTTCAGAGAAATTTTATGAAACTGGAAAACAATTAAAATAAAGTTCAGTGTAAAAGGCATATTGTGTGTACATATTTGCACCATTTAAAGTGTGCTGGACAGGTGCAAAATGTGTATCTGAAAACTGACTTTAATTTTCAGGATTCCTCCCTTCTAGACCTTAAAAAAAAAAAAAAAAAATCTACTTGCCAATAGAGAGTAGGAAACTTTTTTTTTAATTCAACCGTCTCATCACCTCATTGTTCATAGTTCTGGTTATCCAGCTAATTTTTAACGTTCTTCTGTAACACCAAGACTGAGTTGTCTGTGTGCTTCTTGAGTCCAGCTCTCACATCCATAGAGGAGCACTTAGTAATTTAGTGTGTATGTGCAGTTTGAACTTTCAGCAGCTTTGGAAGTTATTGAATACGGGTTTTTTTTCTCCCAAGCTGTATCCTTCTCTTAATTTCTTTGTCACATTTTCCGTCTGATGTTGTTAGGCTTCCTAGGTAGGGGAAATTTTTGCTTGTACTACCGTTTCACTGTCGAGATATCAGCGTTGCCTACCTCATGCATAAATATTTACTTGTTATATTTTTTTCTTCCTAATGTTGATTGTCATTCTGTCTTTCTTGCAAGTATTGTTCACAGTAATAAGTACAACTCTACCTCGATAAAACGCTGTCCTTGGGAGCCAAAAAATCTTACCACGTTATAGGTCAAACGTGTTATATTGAACTTGCTTTGATCCACCAGAGTGTGAAGCCCTTCCCACCCCAGTGCACTGCTTTACTGCCTTATATCCAAATTTGTGTTATATCGGGCAGCGTTATATCGAGGTAGCGGTGTATGTTCTGAAGTTTTTCCCTAGTTGAAGTTATGAAAACTGGGCCACTGGCATATTTTATGTTCATGTATATGCCATTGAACTGTGTGTTTTATTTGGTGTCTTATAAAATTTCCCTCATTATACCTTCTAACTATGTATTAAATAGTTGCTGAGATAGGATGCACGCTTTTCTTGATGTTGCAATACTCAATTCATAGTTTGTTTGGCTTGATGTGATTGGAATAACAGAGACTTGGTGGGATAACTCAAATGACTGGAGTACTGTCATGGATGGATATAAACTGTTCAGGAAGGACAGGCAAGGCAGAAAAGGTGGGGGAGTTGCATTGTATGTGAGCAGTATAACTGCTCAGAGCTCCGGTATGAAACCGCAGGAAAAACCTGAGAGTCTCTGGATTAAGTTTAGAAGTGTGAGCAACAAGGGTGATGTCGTGGTGGGAGTCTGCTATAGACCACCAGACCAGGGGGATGAGGTGGACGAGGCTTTCTTCCGGCAACTAACCGAAGTTACTAGATCGCAAGCCCTGGTTCTCATGGGAGACTTTAATCACCCTGATATCTGCTGAGAGAGCAATATAGCGATGCACAGACAATCCAGGAAGTTTTTGGAAAGTGTAGGGGACAATTCCCTGGTGCAAGTGCTGGAGGAACCAGCTAGGGGCAGAGCTCTTCTTGTCCTGCTGCTCATAAACTGGGAAGAATTAGTAGGGGAAGCAAAAGTGGATGGGAACCTGGGAGGCAGTGACCATGAGATGGTCAAGTTCAGGATCCTGGAGATAATGAGGTCAGTTCAATCAGGGCAGTTCTCCTCCCTTGGTTTTCACACCTCAACTGCTAGAAGAGGGCCTCATCCTCCCTGATTGAACTGACCTCGTTATCTCCAGACTGATTCTGGCCTGCATCTTTATACCTGCCTCTGGAAATTTCCGCCATATGTGTCTGACGAAGTGGGTATTCACCCACAAAAGCTTATGCTCCAATATGTCTGTTAGCCTATAAGGTGCCACAGGACTCGTTGTTGCTTTTTACAGATCCAGACTAACACGGCTACCCCTCTGATAGAGAAATAAAGGATTTCAGGCACAACTGCTGTCAAGCTGGTATCTTTCTTAAGCACTAAGTTCACTCACTTCTAAAAATTAGTTGTGTGTGCTTAGTTTGCTCTTAGTTTAGTTTTCCAGGACTGTTGCATTGCAGCAGCATTTCTTTCTAATATAGCACTCCTTTAAGTAAAACAGTAAAATTCCCATTATCTGAACTTCTTGGACAGCACCAGATACATTTGGGTAATTGAGAGTCAGAACAGGAAGTCATCTGGTTCTTGGTTGGAAAGGGAGGACCAAGCAGTTGAGTTTTCGATGACTGGGTTTCTGCTGTGTAACAAGATTATTGTCGCCTTCCCTCTCCTTTTCCAGCCAAATTACTTTTGGTACATAGCGCAAGCTTTAAATGACTACAGTGGCAGGCTGCCATGTTTATGGTAAACGTGGTGTGTTACCTGAAAGCTACTGTTGGAATATTTTCACAGTGGGAGTTTGATAAAATGTTTTGGTGTCGCTCATCTTAAGAGAAGTTCCTCTTTCTGCCCTCCCCAGTCTGAGTTAGTGGTAGAACATAAGAACGGCCATACTGGGTCAGATCAATGGTTCATTTAACCAATGTTCCCTCTAATTTTTTCCATCCATGTACGGAATAAATTTTGTGTGTGGATATGGACCACTAGTTTGAATATTTTTTTTAAGTTACCCCAGGGATAATTACTCCATCCAGGACAGGGTAGGCATTTTAGAACTCAGTACTCAAAGAATTAAATGTAAGTGTAAGAGAGAAATAAAAATTATGAAATGCGTAGACCAGTCCAGAAACTAAAATAACACACTTTGAAAGAATAAAATTACAGAGAATATATGTGCATTGCAGGAAGTACCAAGAAGTAGTAACAACAAAAATAATAGTGTGTGTTGGTGGGTGTGTGTGTGTGTGTGTGTGTGCGAGAGAGAGAGAGAGAGACTGTGTGTGCTGGCTACTGGGGAAGTCTCTGAGAGATGCTGTGCGCTGTCTCGTTAAGGCACTTTCACTCGCCGCGGGAGGGCTCAGAAGGCTCATTCAGACTTCAGACCACAGCAGCTCTCCTGCTCCTGAGTCCTGTTCTCCCCTGTGGAGATGGGGTACGTGGATGGGAGGGAGGCAGGAGGAGTGGGAGAGATTGAGTGAGTGAGAAACAGAGATTGTGTGTGCTGGTGGTTGGGGGAGTCTCTGAGACACCGTGTGCTGTCTCTCTAAAGCACTCCCTCACTGCGGAGGGCTCAGAAGGCTTGTTCAGACCTCAGACCACAGCAGCTCTCCTGCTCTTGAGCCCTGTTCCCACTTCCCTGCTCTGCAGAGATAGGATACAGAGGGGGAGGGGGACACCCTGACATCAGCACACTCTTCTCTCTCCCCCACTCTGCACAGCCAGCAGGCGGGTCCCAGGAACAGCTGGTCCTGGGCTCCAAGGCAGAGGACAGGAGCAACATGGCTGTAAAGCAGCAGGGGGAGGGGAATGTGAACACATGGTGCCAGATGTTCGCAGCTCTGCTAATGAAGTGTGTGGCCCTTGAATCACTCCTGGGTGGCCGCCCTACTGCGCAGCTTAGAAGGAACATAGCATCTATCCCAGTCTTCTGACAATGGCCAATGCCAAGTGCTTTGGAGGGAATGAAAAGAACAGGGCAATTATCGAGTGATCCATCCTCTGTCATCCACTCCCAGCTTCTGGCAGTCAGAGGCTAGGGATCCTCGGAGCGTGAGGTAGTGTCCCTGAGCATCTTGGCTAATAGCCATTTAGGGATCTATCCTCTATGAACTTATTTTGATTCTTTTGTGAACCCAGTTAGAAGAAGAAACACATGGGGATCAAAGTATTACTTATATGGTGCCTAAACTATGAGGTCGTTTGGGTCCTAAGTTTTCTAGGCTCCTAAAAGTTCCTCAAGAGACCAAATTTTGGCATATGTATGACAGTGTTAATGTGCTTCAGGAGACATGTTGAGTCTTCCCTACTTAGAGGAGGGTCACCATGTTGCAGGATTTTGGGGGGTGATTGGAAATAAGTCACGGAAGTGGTAACTTCAGGTTTTTCTCCCAGTAGGAAAAAAGTAATCCCCTATCTTCAGTTTCTTATTCAGGAAGATGTGCCGCAGCAGTAGCCTCATCAGGCTTATCTTGTGAAGCTAACTTTCATCCTTATCTATGGTTTTTCAGCCCCTCCCCTCCCTCTGAAACTTTGTACCATAGCTCATCTCAGGTCATAACATTTCTGGGAAGCTGGTAAAAAATGAGAACTTAGTTATTGGGTGAAATCCTGGCCCCGCTGAAGTCAATGGCAAAACTTGAATTCAGTGGGGCCGATATTTCACCCTGTTTAGAATGTCTGTGGGTTTTGGGCTTATATCTCCAAAATGGCTTGGTCTGCCAACTCCATGTTAATTTTGTTGGCCTTCTTGAGAAATGCCTTTTTAGTGTGGTGTGGGTTTTGTGGAAGAGTGGTTAGTGGGAAGGGAAATTAGAAGTATAATCAGCATTCATCTCCAAATTGAGTGCTAGTTATCACTGCAAAATTAACTTAAGTCTCATCCTCACATACAAACTCTTAACTTGAGTATGATGGTGCTCTTAACTCAAGTTGGCTGACTCCCAGAGGGTTTAGACTACAGCTCGAGTTAGAAAACACCGCTGTGTGTAGCCTAGCTGCAAAACCCTCCAGCTAGCTAACTCAGAGGAGTTAATTTGAGTGCGGATAATATGTTTTCATTGCAGTTAACTCGTACACTAAAGCAACCAAAATAGGGGTGGCCAGGAGCTCATTAAAGCAGGGATATAAATAGTGAGCACTGGATAGCTTGTGGAAGGGCCCTGAAATAGAATAGGAAGAGTTTTCCTTGTCCAGGGCAGGAAGTAAGGAGGAATTGGAGGATTGACAATATAGTAAGATTGCCAAAGAGAGTTCAAATTAAATCTCTTTTGCTTTTGTTACTCCATTCGTGACTCCCAGTACATGGGTGGGAGGAGTAGCTCAGTGGTTTGCACATTGGCCTGCTAAACCCACGGTTGTGAGTTCAGTCCTTGAGGGGGCCACTTAGGGATCTGGGGCAAAATCAGTACTTGGTCCTGCTAGTGAAGGCAGGGGGCTGGACTCAGTGACCTTTCAGGGTCCCTTCCAGTTCTATGAGATAGGTATATATTGGGGCCATGATGAAGAAATGCTCTGTGCAGAGCTGTGTGCAACTTCAATTGTCAGGGTACAATATCCTTGTTCTTTATCATTCCCACCACCCCCAACTGTTTGTGGATACAGCCTGGGTATGGCTCCTAGAGAGCTGCAAAGATGGTAATGTAGTGGTAGGAGGCTTTATGAAATGCTAATGTAGACATAGCCATCGTGACTATTATCAGCAAGTTAGAGTTAAGGTTAAAACCAGAAGTTAAATAGCAGGATGTTCTATAGATCAACAGAGAGACAAGCCTGCGTTTTCTGCTATTTGTTTTTGACTCTTGCTTGACAGAATTAAGCTTCAATTTCTTGTTTAAATGTAGACTAAAGGATGAACATGAACTATATTGACGATATTTGTTGCTTGCTTATTTGGCTGATTTTAACCTTTTGGGATATTGAGATGGAGAAATGAAAATACTCAGCTTTGATAGCTACTATATACTAGAACTATTTTGTGGCACAAAAGCAGCAAAGGTTCAGAGTCCAGTTATTAAACTAAAATTTCTGTATGAAATACTAAAGTGTGTAAAGGGGGGGAATTGCTTTAATCATAAGTACAGCTAGTGTAGTGTTTAATATAATGAAATTTACACATTACAGCAAGATACTAACTTAAAGAAGTCATAATTAATACAAGCAACCTCAATAAAATGAAGCTTTTGCTCAGAATCTTCAATTAGAAATGGTCTTAAAAGGTGTGTGTAAAGATCCGATAAAGTATTTTTGCACTCTGTTAATAATTTATCTATTTTAATAATTTCTTCAATAAGGCTGAAATACCAAAAGGCCTGTAGGGAGGAGGTAATTAACTTAATGCACTCAAGGAGTATCAAGTAAAATCAGTGGTGTTGTCTCATCGTGTTACTCCTGAGGGCATTCTGCAAACTTTATTTGTCAAATGTGGAGGGTCCAGCATGGCATTGGGGAGCACAGGACACTGGCTGCACATAGGTGGAAGTTCACTGTGCAACTCCCCCGCCCTCAGGACATGGACTCAGCGGTGAGGCTGCACCCAATTGTGACAGCGCAAGGACCGGGCCTGCCCCAGAAACACTCTAGGGTTCTGCCCTCCCTGCTGGGTGGGCTCAGCAAGGCAGGATCCAAGTGTGGAGGGGTTTAGTGTGGGGGGATCCATGTGTGGGTTGAGAGGGTTCTCTGTGGGGCAATCTGGGTGTGGGCAGCTCCGTGGGAGACCTGGATGCACAGGGGCTTGTTGGGAGTGTTCTGTGTCCATGGTAATAGGACTCTGCAGGTGGGGTCCAGGTGAAGGTGGTTGAGCTCAGTGAGGGGGATAGAGCTCAGGGGTGGGGATCCAGGTGCAGCTGGTTGGGGCTCAGTAGTTTGGGGATCTGGCTGGGTGGCTTGTTGGGGTGGTCCAGGTGCAGATGGAGTGGGACTTGTCAGGGAGGGTTCTAGGTTCTGCCCCACAATGATTTACCTCTCTGCCGGCTGCCCTGGGCACCCGATACATACTGCTGGGGAGGGTTGCATGATCACTCTTGTGGCTTCCCTTTGTTTCCTTGTCCGAAAGTCATTTTTTCTGGGGTGGAAGCAAAGAAATCTGCGGGGGACATAAGTTCTCTGCATATGCAGTGACACATAATTCTCCCAGGAGTAATAATGTACAGTGAATTCAGCTAGTACTAATATGTAGTACTTGTTTCACAGGAGTGTTCAAGAATGGATGCGTAGCAAAATGTGGGTTGATTGCATTTGTGTTCAGTAATTGTTACCATATGGGTTAGGAGCAAGAGAGGAGGTTTGAATGAGGCAGAATTTGTGGCCAGTCATTTTGTAAAATAAAAATAGATCCATAAGTCTAAAAGAGATTTAAAATACATTGCCCAGTTTCCTTTTGTTTTTCTGTTGAAGGGATAATTTACAGTATGTTGTTCAAGAGAACCATTATTGCACCAAGGTAAGAATATAGTGAAATGCTACAATGGCTCGGGTTACTGTGTAAGATCAGAATTGATTTGGACTATGATAAACACAGTATATCAAGATTCAATATGTTCCTTGACTTTCACAGCTACAGAACTTCTGCCTTTAAATCTATTACATTCTGGAGATTGAGCCATTTTTTGTATAATGTGATGGCTAACACACTAGTACTCTTGTTGATCTTGATTTATGTATTATGGTGCAGTTAGTATCACTTGTCAACTGATCCTTCAGACAAACTTGCTTTTTTGTTTTGGTATACATAGCCTCTTGTTTGAATTCCCATGCAAACTTTTAATTAATTAGATCAGTTGAATTAAAGATGAAGAATCACAAGCATTGGAGCATGAAATAAAGAATTACAAACCAAGTTTATACATAAGATATTTAAACGGCTGTTTAGCCTGTCACGCTTGAGGATCAGCATTTTGATCCTCCACAGGGACTCTAGTAAAATGTATTTGATTATGAAAGGATATGTCCTGCAAATTTTAAACTGAAATATTTTAATTAACCCTGTTGCTATGGGGCAAAGTTGGTGGTACCATGTCCAACTGTCTCCCACTACTTCCCCTGCATCCCCAAGAACATAGGACTTTCCATCCTCGATCAGAGCCCAGGTCCATCTAGTCTAGCATTCTGTCTCCTACAGTGGCCAACTTCAGATGCTTAAAAGGAAGGCATAAGAACCCCAGAGTAGGTGGATATGGGATAATCTGTACTCCACATCAGGTCTGATTCTGTTCTTTCACAGTTGGAGATTGGCTTAAGCCCTGAAGCATAAGGTTTAATGTCTCTTATGGAACACTTTTATGGATATTCTTGATATCCATAAAATTATCCAATCCCTTTTTAATCTTGCAAAGTTTTTGGCCTCAACAACTTCTCGGTGGCAGCGAATTCCACAGGTTTATTATACATTGTATGAAAAAGTATTTCCTTTTATTGTTTTTTAATTTCCTACCTTTTAATTTAATTGAATATATCCTTATTTTTGTGTTGAAATGCGGAGAACCTTTTCTATATACCATTCATTATTTTATATACTTTTATCATATCTACAGCTCCCTTCCAAAGTAACATTCCGATCTTTTCAGTATTGCTTTTTTCCTTGCCTTCCATCATTTTTGTCACCCTTCTTTGAACCCTGGTAGTTCTGCAATATCCTTTTTTGAGATAGTGAGCAGTATTGCACATAGGATTCCAGATGAGACCACCCCATTGACTTAAATAAAAGCCTTCTCCGTTTTATTCACCATCCCATTCTTTTTGCAACTGACTGTGGTTAAAAAAATAAAAACAAACAGTTGCACACTGAGCAGAGGTCTTCATTGAGCTTGGTACTATGATGCCTCTGTCCCTTTCCTGAGGTCATAGTTAATTTATAATACTGTACGATGATAAAGTTTTACCTCCAATGTGCATTACATTGCATTTATTTACGTTGAATTTCATTTGTTACATTGCCTGGTGTGAGCTGGGAGTGTTCTGAGCAGCCTCTGTTGGCCTTCTATGCAGTTGTAGAGGAGAGGACAACTCTCTGTTTGAATGCCTGCTTCCCTGCTGGGCTGTGGAAGCCTCATGGAGGGTAGGATAGGTCTTGCGGGGACACAGGATGGCTCCCCTCCCCCACAGAGCCATTTGGGACAATCCAGGAGAGGGCGCTAAAGAGAAGTTGAGAATTTTAGCAACTAGCTGTAGTGCTGGGAATAGGTGGAATGCAGCAGGTGCCAGCCATTCCTTTCAACCCCCAACATTCCTCACCCTCTTCCCCCCTCCCCCCCCCCAGGAGCTGAATGGAGGGAAGCATAGCAACAGAATATGAAAGCTCTGCACCTACTGGGAACTCTGCCTCCCTCCAGGAGGCTTGTGTTTGTTTTTGTTTCTCTTTGTGTCACTTGTGGGGTGTTAACTTTGGGGTCTCTTTATCTTTCTTTGTTATTATCTAAAGCTGGAGGTTGCACTGGTTTAACTTAAATCATCTTAGTTAAACTAGTGACTATTGTTTGTGGACACTTTTATATCTGTTATAAACAGATTATGTTAAGTTGGCCTGCACCTGTAAACTTACAGAGAAATTGCATCAGGTTAGAGCATGACCTGGACAGCATTTAGAAACTGACACAACATTTAAACACCGCTTAGCATTTGGTGTAAATGGGGGTCGTCATCTTTAACATTACTGAATGCTAAATTGTCTTTAATGTTTTTAATTCTCAAGACTGCTCAAGGTCATGGTTTAATATGATATAATTCTTAGCTATAGACAAGCTCAGTAGGTTATATTCAAGAAACCACTGTCTTGTTTTCAGGCTGCTTCTGCCTGTGAAAGCTGTTAGCCATATCAGAGGCATTGAAGATGTCTGTCTTTAGTTTCAGGAAGAGGTTTCATGTTTGGAAAATTCTTGACTGTAAAGATTAGAAATGTTTTGAATGAGTTCTTAAAGCCTGCAGAAATTGGCTACATGTCACTGCAAAATGCAAGGAGGAAAAAATTATTTAGCATAAGTAGTTAGTGCACATTGTAAGAGACCATTTGAGGTAGAGTGGCTAGTTAACACCTCTGCAGTCATCAGAGGCCATGGCTACACTAGCAAATTTGCAGCGCTGCAGCAGGGTGTGAAAACACACCCTCTCCAGCGCTGCAAATTGCGACGCTGCAAAGCGCCAATGTGGTCAAAGCCCCGCTCCCAGCGCTGTACGTTATTCCCCACAGGGAGGTGGAGTACGGACAGCGCTGGGAGAGCTCTGTCCCAGCGCTGGCGCTTTGACTACACTTAGCGCTGCTTTGAAGTGCAAGTATAGCCATAGCCAGACAAAAAGAGGGAGTTAGTGGATAGTGTCTATCAGAGTATGAATTTAAGCTTTCAGGGTTGTCTTCTGAAAGTGTTCAGGTTTTCTTTGAGGATGAGGACTGATAGGCCAGATATAGAGTGATCGCTCTGTGAAGTGTTCACCCACAGGTGATGTGGTGTGTTTTGTCTTTTATAATTTTCCTATGTAAATTCAATCAAGGGTGGTAGTGATTGTTTTGGTTTCACCCCCTAAGGCCTTGTCTACACTGCCACTTTACACTGCTGCAACTCTCTCACTCAGGGGTGCAAGTTTCAGCGCTATAATGTGGCAGTTAGTGCTACAGTGCTGGGAGCCATTCCCCTCATGGAGGTGGGTTTTTGTTGTTGTTTTGTTTATTTGTTTATAGAGCTCTCAGCACTGGTGCTGGGACTACACAGCCACATTAAAGCACTGCTGCAGCAGCGCTTTAACGTTGCTAGTGAAGACATGCCCTTAGTTGTTGGGGCCTTTAGTGCACTGAATGAGGTACACCACATGTGTAGGACCCATGGATCTTGAAAGATGTGTTGTGGGGGGTGTTGATCATTGTAGCAGTGGAGATACGTCTGCAGGTTTTGCATCTGTTGTTATGGCATGGTCTGGCGCCACTTTGAGTTGGAATGAGCTTGGAGATGTTCTTGAACCCTCCCACTTCTTAGAGAGGTTGGAGAGTTGTTTGAGCCAGCTCATGAGAAGCAAGCTGCTCCCCACAAACTAGTACATGCCAACTCAAAGCAGCACCAGACCTAGTCTGCTGCCCTCCATAACACAAGCCATAGAACTTCCTGTACTGAGCCCAGTAACTTGTGGTTTAATAACAAGCTATAGGTGGAGTCACAAGAACCCATGTTCTGGAACCCATATATCTTAAATTGCCTTTTATCTTTAATTACCCTGGTTAGAATTTTCTCTTCGACTCACTTTGAGAAGCTATCCTATTAAACTTTTACCAAAAAAAAAATTGCTGAACAAAGTACTTTTTACAGGTCTGCTTAACTCTTGTGAACCAGATCAGTGAAGCTATGCTGTGTTCTTCAGTGGGTTAGTTAAAGCATGCAGCCACCTGGGCACAAATTATGAAATGTATAGAAGAACAAGTTTTGTTCTATACATTTTCATAGCTTATTTTGTACCCAGTTGGCTGTATGCTTTAGTAATGTTCGCCTGTGAACTCAATAGATACTCTCTGGACCAAATCTGTGACTAACTTCTGTTGCTTTGAAATTTAATTATAAATGGCTGCTGGAATGAACATGCCTCAGCTTTGGCATCTAATCATTCACAAAAGGTTGCTTATTACAAGTATACCATTAAGCAAGAGTGGTTACACAACTAACTTACACAAACAAGAAATTTATCCTGTTCTTCAACAATCTGGACTGGTGATTTTTGATCCTCAGACAGCAGCTAACAATCATAACAGACTTATTGGTGCCAAACCTTATTTGCATCACATCCCCAATACTAGGTGTCAGGCAGGGTATAGTCAAGCTGTGCAAGCAAGATATAGTCAGGCAGCAAGCAATCCTATTACTTGTTGTTGCTAGTACTTCTCCAGAAAGTAAATGATCTTCATGCTAGCAGTTGTGAAGCTGATCACTTAGTTTGAAACACTACTTACATTTTGAATTCTTCTTGCGATAGTTAGAGCTGTACTTACTGCTTGGGTTTAGGACACCTCAGTGGCACATATATCTAGGAGGTGTGGCTAAAATTAATAACTGTAGGTGGAACTTAATACTGAACAAGAATTGTCTTTGTGGAGTATAGGTGCATGCCACACAGTAATTCAAGCAGTATGTTTGGATTCCTTGAATATGACTAAAACCCCAAATTGTCCTATTTGGGTAAACTTGAATAAACAAAAGAAGGTGAAGAATTAAACAAGTACTGAAATATTTCATTTTAATGTCTCAGGCATTTATGGGTTCAAAATAATGTGAGATACGGTGGAATTGTAGTAGATTACATTACAGGTTAGTCGGTATAACTTGTGTCACTCAGGGGTGTGAATAAGCCATCCCCTGAGCGACACAAGTTACATCAACCTAAGTGCTGGTGTGGAACAGCACTATGTTGGGAGAAGTGCTTCTGGTGACATCGCTACCGGCCCTCGGGGAGGTGGTTTTATTCTGCTGACAGAAGAGCTCTCTCCTGTGGGCAGAGAACATCTTCACCAGATGCTATAGCGCTTCTAGTATAGACTAGCCCAGAGATGCCATAAGAGCAATTACTGAAGTATTTAAACCTCATAAATGGGTCACTGAGGGATTATAAAAGCCTGTGATAAATGTAAACAAAACCCAAGAAACCTCTCTTGTCATGTATCTTTTATTTATTGGCCTCCTCTGGAGCTTGTTGCTGTAGTATGAGGCCCCCCACCAGTGAGAACCAGAGGTAGTACTCTGGTGAAAAGCCAAGCCCAGCCCTCTGAAGCTAAGATTTCTGCTGGTATACTGTCTTTGAGCCCAATTTAGGGAAGTGGGGCTCTGTTTTTTATATTAATCTCTGGCTAGTAGGTGTCCATAAACTTCTACCCAACCACCTTTTAGCAGCTGAAAGAGAAGAGAGGCTTTCTGTTCTCCCCCTTCAGTGTCTCTTTGTTGTGAAGAAAGGTGGGAGGAAAACAGGTCTCCACTCACCACCTGTTTTGAGGAGGTAGATCTTCTCTGTATAGAACGCCAATACTTGCTTTTGTTCAGATCTTTCCCAAGCATCAGCAAAAAGACACAATTCTTGAAAGTCTACTGTTGACTTTAGTTTCACAGTTGCTATTCAGAACCTTAATCAGCCTTCACTTCCTTTTTTCTGCCTGTTGGCAAAACTCTGAACAATAGAAGATGCACTGAAAAACTATCTGCAGATGCATGAAAACACCTTTGCAACAGTTTTCTTTTTGTTCATATTTGAAAGACTACTATATCTGGGCAACCATAAAGGCTAGAAACGTTTTTGAGCACTTCAATTCTGTGGAAATTGCTTGATTAGAAACCTATCCTCACCAAGAAAAACTTCACAGTGAGGAGTAGGCAGGTGTAGAATTTTCAGCCCATGACTGAAATGTATGTACAATGCAACTTAGCAATATTATATATACGTGTAAGATACTATATACATTTATATACTATACATATAACAATACTAGATACACTTAAGAATTAAGATAATGGTTAGCTGTATTAACAATATTTATGCTAGTTTGTCCTGTGTTGTTCCTGTTGGTGTTAACTCAGTTTCTAAACAAACCATCAGTTGTGTCAAACTTGTGAATGTTAGAACTTGCAAATAATCAGGCATTTGGAAATAGAGTCTAGAGAACAGGTACAGCTCAGGAGTGGCTGTGCAAGTCTTTCTATGCTGGTCTACCAATGGGCATTTTTCCGTACCTGGAGAAGGGACCACCTCTAGGGATAAGGGGGTAATTCAATCTCCTACCCTGTCTACTAATAATCTCAACAAGGTTGCTATTGCTGTCGTTTATGGTGGTGGTTTCTGTGATGTGGACACCTGTCCATTGGGAACTAGACAGATCAACTTTCTTTCAAATAGCCTACTAAAAAGGCATCCATTGATAGAAACTTTTAATTGTTACTGACCTGAGCAGGATTTTAATAAAAAAGTGCTATCAGTTAGCAGTGCCTGGAGCCATCAGTCTTGTTAGCCGTTTCAAGTAATTTGTTTTACTAAATTATTTGACTATAGAATGCTTTTGTGAATCAGTCTTATTCTAACAAAATATTAATTTTTGTTTTAGGATACCTGTAAAAGATGGTGGATCGCTTGGCAAACAGTGAAGCAAATACTAGACGAATAAGTATAGTGGAAAACTGTTTTGGAGCAGCTGGTCAACCTTTGACTATTCCTGGTCGTGTTCTGATTGGAGAAGGAGTGTTAACAAAGCTGTGTAGGAAGAAACCTAAAGCAAGACAGTTTTTCTTATTCAATGATATTCTTGTCTATGGTAACATTGTTATCCAGAAGAAAAAATACAATAAACAGCACATAATTCCACTGGAAAATGTCACTATTGATTCCATCCAAGATGAGGGGGACTTACGGAATGGGTGGCTTATTAAGACACCAACAAAATCTTTTGCAGTTTATGCTGCCACTGCCACAGAGAAGTCTGAATGGATGAGCCACATAAATAAATGTGTTTCTGATTTGCTTTCCAAAAGTGGGAAAACTCCCAGTAATGAACATGCAGCTGTCTGGGTGCCTGACTCAGAGGCTACTGTTTGCATGCGTTGTCAGAAAGCAAAATTTACACCTGTCAATCGTCGTCACCACTGTCGCAAATGTGGCTTTGTTGTATGCGGACCCTGTTCTGAAAAGAGGTTTCTTCTTCCCAGTCAGTCCTCCAAGCCTGTGCGGATTTGTGACTTCTGTTATGATCTTCTTTCTACTGGGGAGATGACCACTTGTCAGACCACTAGATCAGACTCTTACAGCCAGTCACCTAAGTCCCCTTTAAATGATGTATCCGATGATGATGACGATGATGATAGCAGTGATTAAGGACCAAATATTGTTTTCAGGCGTTGCAATTGGTGTTTTGAACCATAAAGAGCTGCTTTTTGGGGAAACCTGTAGCCAGACTCCTCTGAAATTCTATTCTAGCCATAAAATTTGCCTGAGTATCTTCAACTACAATGTGCCTCAATATGAATGCTCTAGACAATAGGCTTTTCACTCTTCTGCAGGGATACTGTTGCAAATATATCAGATAATTTTCCAACTTCTCATACTTGAGTTATGTCTAGAGTAGACTTTTTGTTGAAGATTGGAAAATTCAGCATAGCTTTCTTTATTTAACAACCATGCTACATTGTTTGATAGTGATACTTTATCATTTCTGGTTTTTTTTATATGGGAAAATAATAAACATGCATGAAAATATGATAAATATATTTTGGTTAATTCAATCAAATGTTTAGCTTTTTCTAACCATGTTATGTAATGATAAATTGAATTTACATTTCGTAACATATATTCATACTTTAAATGTCACTAATTTGGGGGGGAAATTGTTTTGCATTTATTTATGACAAGCAGTGCCTTGTAATGATTGTGGTGTTTCAGGAAGAAACAAACCTGTTGCATACTATCTGGATTTGCATGGCACAGATATCTGAGAAATTGATGGTGCTATTGAAAATAATTGCTGTGGTAAAATAAGGTTTTGGAAAGCACATTAATGTATTCACACCAATGCAGTGAGTGACTATGGCCCCAATCATGTAACCTAATCTGTGAGGGCAGCCCCAGTACACGTGCAAATTCCCACAAACCTGAGTGGGTTTCCACAAAAGTTGTAGAGGCTCACTCACATGCATCAAATTACAGGGTCATTATCTCTGGTGGATAAATTTAGTCTGATCTTCTCCACATGGTTATACAATCTTATTTCTCTTCAAAATAGTTTTAAGATTTCTTGCATTTTTATATTTTATAGGTATCAGAAATAGTAATTGGCAATTGCATTGTTAAATTTTGACTGGTTTAACATTTTGTTCCTGAAATTCATTAAGTTGTTCTGAATTGCTTCCCAACACAACACTAATTTGTTTGTTTCACATTAGCGGGAGGTATTTTTAGGTAAAGATTGGAATTGATTTTTAAATAAGCTAGTGTGGAAAAATTTCTGACCAACAATCTGTGAACACCTTTGTAAAATGGCTCTTCTTTATACACAACTGACCTCAAGTTAAAAGGGGAATGCAGATTATTTCCTTTTAAACATATATATTCATGACCAAGAAAGCTGTAACTAAGTTAGAAAATGGTCAGTGCAGAAAATGTCTAACAGTTTGCTTTACTTTTATCAAGTTATTTTCTACAGAAGTGTGATATTCCTATATAAATGTAAAAGTTAGCTTTGTGAAGATTTGTAAAATCCTAAACATGTTGACATTTCTATATTTTTATAATAGTCAATTTTTATGTGAAAAAACCTCTGAAATAATTGTATGGGAATATAGTAGCAACTGATTTTATAAAAAAAAAAAATGTTAAATTTATATATAGATCTTTGTTTATTAAGTGACAATTTCTGCACTGTTGCCTTGGCCGGCAATAATTGGGTTAAAAGTATTTATTGAATAAACAGTCAATGCTGCATATTGCACTAGTCTCCCAATCTGTACATTGTAACTGTATGTTTTTAGCAAAATTACAATGTAAAGCAATAATTTTCAATTCAGTATCCAGCTAGCTAAAGAGTGCAATTAACATAAGAATTGCTATAATTTTAAATTGAACAAAGAGATACTATTTTCTTTTAAAAGCATGGAAGTAAAAAGTTTGATCTGCTTTAAAATAAATATTGAAAGGGGGGGAAACACTTTCTGTAATTAGGGCTTACGGAACAGGGGTACTTGTTAATATTTTCTGATAAGCAATAAATGGGGGAGTGTGCTTAAAGGATAGCTGAAATAAATCAGTGTGCTCATACCTTGATTCATAGGAAACTGACTTGCAGAACCAAGGAAAAATGTTCTGAGAGAGTATTTTCATGCAACAAATCTTACCTTTGTGCTTATGCAACAATATTTCTGTTTCAGAAATGGAGACTAAATTTTATTAGCTTAGTTTTTCTATAGAAACATAATTCAGAGACTTTCTGTGTAAATATCTGTGCTAATGATTAACAGTATAATTGATATACTTTAGTTTTCTTTTCTTAAGCTGTGATACAGGGCAAATTAATATTAATTTTGTTTCAGAATTCCATCCATTGTATATCTTTTCAGTATGTTTGTAAGTTGCACATACGTCTTCAGCACTTTTATTTTTTTTTCTGGGAGGAAACATTTAAATTTCTTCCTAAGTTATTTCTGCAGAATGTTCTTGCACCTACCCAAATCCATCATTACCTGTTAACAAAATTTGTACTATGCTGCACTGATTCGTAAAGCTGTAACCAAACTGACATCTAAAGGGGAAAAATCATTGTTTCATCTGAAACTAATGTATAACAGTCAAAGCTTTTAGGGAACATCAAAATGTTTTGATAATATGCATATTCAATTGTGGTGTTTCAAATAATTTTAAATTGTCTTGTACTTTCAGATTCTTCAAAGGGCTCAATACGTGACTTGTAAACTTGTTTTCGGTCAAATCTACTTACTTTACTTACAAATATATGGTGTAGCTTCAAACCTGTATGTGTTAGTTCTTCTTTAACTACAGGCTTTCAAGAGTGACAAAGGGTACAGCAGTAGCATGGTAAACATGGGTAGTGGAGCTCTCTATGCTGATCAGACAAGAAATGAAAATTCAAAAGTTCCCAGGGCTTTAACAGGAGAGGAGATATTTCCTGTGTACCTGGTTGCTGTGCAATGGAGTTGAAAGTGCTCTCCAGAGCAGTCACAGCAGAGCACTGTGGGACGACACCTGGAGGCCAATTCATTCGAATTACACAACATAGTGTCTATACCGGGGTAGGCAACCTATGACACGTGCCAAAGGCAGCACACAAGCTGATTTTCAGTGGCACTCACACTCCCCGGGTCCTGGCCACCGGTCTTGAGGGCTCTGCATTTTAATTTAATTTTAAATGAAGCTTCTTAAACATTTTAAAAACCTTATTTACTTTACTTACAGTAGTTTAGTTATATATTATAGACTTGTAGAAAGAGACCTTCTAAAAATGTTAAAATGTATTACTGGCACGCAAAACCTTAAATTTAGAGTGAATAAATGAAGATTGGGCACACCACTTGTGAAAGGTTGTCGACCCCTGGTCTCCACTATCCCCAGGTCGATCTGTAGATGTCAAATCAAGTGCTACACTTCACGCAGAGGTGGAGTACAGAAGTAGACTTTACAGGTAACTTAGGCGGAAGGGACTTGCTAGTGTAGACAGGTACATTATTAGATCCACTTAATGCTGGTTCCGTCAACCTGAGTTTGTAGTGTAGACCAGGCCACAGTAATAGCATACTTTATTTTCCTGCCTAAGTAAATTAAATGCAAGTAGGTTCAGTTTCAGAAGTGGCTAAATCTAATAAATTGGTGGGGAGCAATTAATACAAGGGATCAAAATTTGCAAATCGGAATAGGCAGAATGTGGATTCATAAATGATTTATGTAGTTAACCAGATTCACATTTTAAAATAAGACTAAGCAAGAAATGAACAGTAGCAGGGTGCACTGATTTAAATCAGTGGTTTAAATCAATTTTAATAATTTAAATCAGGAAGCCTTGATTTAAATAGATTTTAATCATGTTTTGCATTTGTACTTTTTAGGTATTTTCCTAAAGAAAGGTTGATTCTTGTTAATTATTAAAATGTTGATTTGCAACTAAATATAGCAAAACTTGCACTAAACTTGTTGCTTTTTTGCTAACCAGGAGGATACACTGTATCTATACATAATTTTTTTTAAGGAATTATATAGTTTAACACACTTATTCAGATTCTCAATTTTTATATTTTTATTGCGTTAGAAAGTGGTGAACTATGCAGTTTTTTATTAGAATTAGATTAATATTTTCTTATGGTTCAAGCTGTGGATAGAAATTCAATTAAAATGCACAAAAATGTCATTTTAATTTTAAAAAAAGTGCTAGATACAGAAGAGAATTTATCAATACATGTTTACATTTAAAACTGATTTATTAAACTAAGGAAGTACTGTATGTGTAGTTAATAGGGCTGTGGATTAATCACAGTTTTAATTGCACTGTTATACAATAGAATACCAATTGAAATTTATTACATATTTTGGATGTTTTCTACATTTTCATATACATTGTATTCTGTGTTGTAATTGAAATCAAAGAGCAGCCCATTGGAGCTAGCTGGTGGGGGTTTGGAACCAGGGTGGACTGGCAGCCCCCCTGTCAGCTCACACTATCAGCTCCCCACTCCCCTAAGTTCTCTGTGCAGCAGCTGCCCAGCAGGCTAGCAATTGCAGCTGTCCCTCCCCCCACTGCCATGTGCTGCTCCTGCCCTCTGCCTTGGAGCTGCTCTCTGGAACCTCCTGAACCCTTCTTCTGCACCCTGCTCCATCTCCATAGAGCAAGGGGGGGAAACATGACAGGGCTCAGGACAGAGGGAGCTTGCTGGCAGGAGCTGCTGTCTCAACTTGCTAATCTATTTAAAAAGGCAATATACTTAGAGTAGAGTCAGCGTACTTAAAGGGGCAATGCGCATCAAACACACACAGTGTCTCTCTGTCTGCCATGCTATCTCCCCTCCCTCCATTTGTGCTGCCTTGTAGAGTGTGAGGCTACATTAACAACAACGTGTTAACCCTTGAGGGCTCAGCCGAGTGCTAGTTCATCATTTAGCAGCAAGGCATTCCCTGGGGAATATCCCACCCTCTGACTCCTCCACCTCAACCAAGCTTCATCACTGTGTACCAGTATTAAATGTCTGCTTGCATCCGAAGAAGTGGGTATTCACCCACGAAAGCTCATGCTGCAAAATGTCTGTTAGTCTATAAGGTGCCACAGGATTCTTTGCTGCTTCTACAGTATTAAATGGTTTGTTTAAAACTTATACTGTGTGTGTCTGTCTATATATAAATATAGTCTTTTGTCTGGTGGAAAAAAAATTCCCTGGAACCTAACCCTTCCTCTCCCCCATTTTACATTAATTCTTATGGGGAAATTGGATTTGCTTAACATTTCACTTAAAGTTGCATTTTTCAGGAACATAACATTAAGCGAGGAGTTACTGTATATCTTTTATTACAAATATTTACACTTTAAAAATTATAAAATAAAGTGTTTTTAATTCACCTCATACAAGTACAGTAGTGCAATCTTTGTTCAGAAAGTGCAACTTACAAATGGAGATTCTTTTGTTACATAACTTTTGTTTTTGAGGGCAATGTAAAACTTGAGAGTCTACAAGTCCATGCAGTCCTATTTGTTGTTCAGCCAATTGCTAAGGCAAACAAGTTTGTTTACATTTACAGGAGATAATGCTGCCCTCTTCCTATTTACAATTTCACCAGAAAGTGAGAACAGGTATTTGCATGGGCACTTTTGTAGCTAGCATTGCAAGGTATTTACGTGCCAGATAGTCTAAACAATTATATGTCCTTTCATGCTTCTTCCACCATTCTAGAGGACATGCTTCCATAGTGATGCTTGTTAAAAAATGTGTTAATTAAATTTGTGACTGAACTCCTTGGAGGAGAATTGTATGTCCCCTGCTCTGTTTTACCCACATTCTGCCATATTTCATGTTATAGCAATCTTGGATGATGACCCAGCACATGTTCAGTTTAAGAATACTTTCACTGTAGATTTCAAAAAAAGAAGGTACAAGTGTGGGATTTCTAACTGACACAAGGTTTAAGTGTCTGAAGTGCCTTCCAAAATCTTAGCGGGACGAGGTGTGGAGCATGCTTTCAGAAGTCTTAGAAGAGCAACGCTCTGAGGAAACTACAGAACCTGAACCACCAAAAAAGAAAATCAGTCTTCTGCTGGTGGGATCTGACTCAGATGATGAAAATGAACATGCTTTGTTCTGCACTGCTTTGGAGTGTTGTTGAACAGAACCCATGAGCATGGACGCATGTCCACTGGACTAGTGGCTGAAGCGTGAAGGGACATATGAATCTTTAGCGTATTTGGCAGGTAAATATCTTGTGACGCCAGTTCCAACAGTACCATGCAAAGACCTGTTCCCACTTTCAGGTGATACTGTAAACAAGAAGCGGGCAGCATTATCTCCTGCAAATGGAAATAAACTAGTTTGTCTTGGTGATTGGCTGAATAAGTAGGACTGAGTGAACTTGCAGGCTCTAAAATTTTATTTTTGAATGCAGTTTTTCGTATATAATTCTACATTTGTAAGTTCAACTTTCATGATAGAGATTGCACTACAGTACTTGTATTAGGTGAATTGAAAAATACTATTTTTGTTTTTTACAGTGCAAATACTTGTAATAAAAAAATGAGCACTGTACACTTTTTAGTCTGTTGTAATTGAAATAAATATATTTGAAAATGTAGAAAACATCCGCAAATATGGCATTCTATTGTTTAACAGTGCAATTAATCATGATTAATTTTTTTAATCACTGGACAGCTTTAGTAGTTAGTGAATTGAACTGATCCTGGTCATAACTAGTAGTTTGTATCCTCGCACCTAGATTTTATTCATAGATTGGAAGAAGAAAACAAGCTTTCCTGCTTTTCAGCTCCCAATTGGTGTCTGAACTTTGAATGAAATAGTCATTGAACTGAGCATCTTGAATAAAATGAAATTAAGAGAATATTCTATCTGCACCTGCAGAAGAGGCTAGTGCTGTCAAATGCTGTTTTATTACTTCAACCATCTCTGGTTCCAGGTGCTTAGACAGTGAGTTCAGTGGTCTGACTTTCTTTAAAAATTGGCAGCAAACCGAGCTGCTAAATATATAATTTAAATTATTATAATTTAGTAAATTTAAGCCTTAACATAGGTTGTCAATTTCAATTTTTAAATATTGTTTAAAAATACACTTGTATTTAATTTATAGACTCAGAGGACTGGAAAAAGACCAGAAGAGGTCATCTAGTCCAGTCCCATGCACTCATGTCATTACTAAGTATTAGAGGTTCTCACCCAGGGGTACACAGAGGTCTTCCACGGAGCACAGCAACTCGCCTAGATTTAACAGGCTACATAAAAAGTATTAGCTAAGACAGTACAAACTAAAATTCATACAATGACTTATACTACTTTATATACTATATACTGAAATGTAAGTACAATATTAATATTCCAATGATTTTGTAATTATATGATAATGAGAAAGTGAGCAGTTTTTCAGTAATAGTGTGCTATGGCACTTTTGTATTTTTAGGTCCGTTTTAAGTGAGGTGAAACTTGGGGGTACACAAGACAAATTTAGGCTCCTGAAAGGGGTATAGTAGTCTGAAAAGGTTGAGAGCCACTGATCTAGACCATCCCTGACATGTTTGTCTAGCCTGCTATTAAAAATCTCCAATGACGGAGATTCTGCAACCTCCCAGGGCAATTTATTCCAGTGTTTAACTACCCTCACAGTTAGGAAGTTTTTCCTAATGTCCAACATAAACCACCCTTGCTGCAATTGAAGACCATTGCTTCTTGTCCTATTCTTAGAAGTTAGAGAATAATGTTTTTCCCTCCTCCTTGTAACAACCTTGTATGTACTTGAAAACTGTTATGTTCCCCTCTCAGTCTTCTCTTCTCCAGACTAAACAAACCCAGTTTTTTCAATCTTCCCTCATAGGTCGTTTTCTAGACATTTAATCATTTTTGTTGCTCTTCTCTGGACTTTCTCCAATTTGTCCACATCTTTCCTGAAATGTGGTGCCCAGAATTGGACGCAATACTCCAGTTGAGGCCTAATCAGACACTACTTGTGTCTTGCTTACAACACTCCTGCTAATACATCCCAGAATGTTTGCTTTTTTTTTGCAAAGTGTTATACTTTTGACTCATATTTAGCCCGAGAACCACTGACTCACAGATCCCTTTCTGCAGTATTCCTTCCTAGGCAGTCATTTTCCCATTTTGTATGTGTGTGCAACTGATTGTTCCTTCTTAAGTGGAGTATTTTGCTTTTGTCCTTATTTAATTTCATCCTATTTACTTCAGACTATTTCTCCAGTTTGTCCAGATCATTTTGAATTTTAATCCTAGCCTCCAAAGCACTTGCAACTGCTCCCAGCTTGGTATGGCCACAAACTTTATTAGTGTACTCTGTCATTATCTAAATCGTTCAAATAAGAAAAAAAACAATTTTAAATGGAAAAAAAACCCCAAGTTTTTATTTAAAAAGCCATGGATTTTTATCCATTCTGCACACTAATATGTTACTTTTCTGTGTTGGAATAGCATAAATGGGGTCACTTTGAAAAAGTTCATGTCTATATGCTTTTTGAAGTAATACCTCTTATTGGCTTAGGTATTTGTTAGAAAATACATGAGTATTCCTAGTCAGTGATACTGAATTTTGTTCACCTCTAAAAGTGGTGGTAGCTGGTTCATTTTGAAAGAAAGCAGTAAATGACATCTCTTGTAACAAGAAATCGGAGAATATCTACTAATTTTGTGCCTTGAGCCAACCTATCTATAAAGCTGGTTTAGCAGTTAGTATATGCAGTAGATCTCTTCGCTTCATATTGTATATTTTCAGTTATTCACTTGCAGTAGGCTACAATTGCTGTTTATCTGATATATTCTTAATGTTGACTTGAAACAACTGGAGCCAGTGCCTGGAGCAACTATCCTCCAAGGCTCTCAATCAATTTTATTTATCAAAGGGAGAACAGATCCAGCATCTCAAATTTCAGAGATCATATTAAAGAAATACATGTCTACTAACTTCTAATTGAGTTCAGATTATGAACCTTAGAGCTCTCGTAAGTGATGTATAAAGACATTTATAGAAGATCTAAAATAATTCCTGGTTCCCTTGCTGGAACTGTAAAGGTGAAGGAAGGAGGACATCTTATGTTTGTATGATTTTAAAATAGAATTTACCTAAAGGTATCTGCATTTAAACAACACTACTTCTGTAAGCTGAAAGCCCTATCTTGAGGGGGAACATCAAATATGGGCTTTTCTTTTAAGTTATTACATAAAAGTAACTCATTGACTAAGGCAAATTTCATATGTATCTAACCAGTCACTTAAACTGCTCCATTTAAAAAAATGCTGAAGCATAGTAAAAATAGTTTAATAAAGCTTGGGGCTCTGAGACACTTGTGCCCTGAGATATCTGCACATCTAACAGGCAGAGAAATAAGAGTTTGAAAATGATCTGGAGAAACACTGTAGTTTCTAAAGCTTAAATTTCATCTAGCAAATGAAGCAGCAGATAGTCAGTATTATTAAATATTTAGAAAGCAGAAACAGATTATGGTTTGTATTGTTGCAATTTTGCCTATAATATCTCTAAATTGATATAAACAGATGGAGCTTGTTTCTAGGAGCAGACATTTTGTAAAGATTAAACATTGTCTTCCAACTGCAAGTTACTGTAGTACCTGCAACAAGTTGGTTGGCGTGTTACTGCCCTTCATTTGTGTCAGAACTGCTCATTTGTGCCCTTAGGCCCTCTATTGCTAACACCTACATGGGATTCTTCTGCAACTTAAACTGTAGCTCTGCTTTTGAAGCAGAGAATCTCTTCTCTATTTCCTCTGTTGCATTTAAGTTTTGAGTGGCTGTGATGTGTAGCATAGTAAACTGTGAAGTCCTGTCCTGAATGGACACAGATTTGTTACGGAATAGCACTCTGTATAAAATGCTACATTTTAGTGTGTTCATTCCATTTTTCAGATTGGTAATGGGGAATGTTCATCAAGGGGCCATTATGAAAGTTCTGAGTGATTTCAAAGGAGTGTTGAGGGTGCTCGCTCACTGGTAGGATTGGGCCCCTAATGCACATAAGCAGTGAGCTGTGGCAAATATTTTGGAACATAGGATCAAAATAGTCTATACTGTACCCAATTGAAAAAATGGGCTGATTCCCATAAAATGTAGTTTGATCAGGACAAATATTGCAGATCATGAAGGACTAAAAAAGTATGTAAATATAGAATGAATAAGAATTTTGAAACGGCTGGGGGGGGGGGGTTATAATCAATGATAAATTGAATCAGCATTGCAATGCTGTTGCTCAAAGCAAATCCTGTATTGGAGTGTTTTATGTAAAACAAGTGAGTTAGCTTTACATACCTTACATGCCTTAGCTTTTCATTAGGATTCAGCATACTATCTCCTTGTTTTTTTAAATATCAGTTTGACAAATGGGTTGTTCTCAAAGGAAACAATAACAAGTTAAGGAAAATAAATAAGGGGAAAATGGGCTTCTTGGTTCCAGAGTAGATTGAGGGACACAAGTTGAGTACGTCTACATAGCAACTGGGAGGCAAAATTCCCAACTTGGTTAGATGTACATGAGCTAGGCTCCGCTTGCACTACTGTACCAAACACTAGCAGTGCAGTCATGGCTATACAGGCAGCAGGTTGGACTAGCTGCCTGAGTACATTCCCACCCAACCCCCTGGGTACAGATTTGGGCAGCTAGCTTGAACTGTGGCCATGCTGCTGCAGCCACACTCCTATTTTTAGGCACTAACTCAAGCAGATCTAGCATGTGTGTACAGTGTGTCCAAGATGCAAATCACACCCCTAGCTGTTGTGTAAACTTACCCACAGACAGTTCTAATCGCCTAATGAATAATATCTGCCTGCATAGAACAAAATTCATAGGCTTGAGCTGCACCCGGGCATAGTTCAGTTAAAAATGAAGAGCAGTATCATCACTAACAGACAACGAAATAAGTGAAGTGGGGAGAAAATTGAATTTCAGACACATCCATTTAAGAGCTCAAATTTTACACCTTGGCACTCTTGAGAAAGGTACTGTAAAGAGTATTTCTCTGGTCGAACTCGGCCTTAAGAAGGGTCCCTGCGGGTCAGGATTGAGAGAGAATATTCTCAGGCCTGACTAGACAGTTTTTGTGGGTTTTTTGTGTTTTTTTTAAATCCCCAATGCTGTAGAATGATACATGATTGATTTTGTGTGTGTGTGTATATATATTGCAAATTGTATATTTATGAACAGGTACAGTTAGTAGTATGATCTGCTTTAAGTGTTTTTTTGTAATATAGATTCTACTTTCCTGCTGTTCAAAAACAAGGTACCAGTTAACAAAAAGTTGACCACTTGGCCTGGCTATGACCCCCTTGCCACTCACTCCCAGCTGTTTGAAGGATAAGGGAGTTAAGTGACTATGAATGAACTAAGCCAAATGGGAAGGGTCTGAGTATGAAAAATACCTGCAGAGGGCCTTTGATGGACATCTCCTAAGAGTGTTGTACATGTGAGGCCCTGTTCTGAGCTTGAACCAGACTGAATTTTAGGCTAGATAGCAAGGTAATTCAATTTATCTCAATTACCTTGAAGCATAAGACTAGAGATGCAAAGGCTTTATCTGTAAATAGCAAGATACTGAAGGGTGTCTGTTAACTTGATTAGGTTTTTTGATGGACCTGTGGTAAAGTTGGTAGCATGTTCAAAGTCATATACAGTGTAGCAGTAAATATCTGTTAAAATTAACTGGCAGTTAGGTTCTTAAAAATCATTTTGAAACTCCCCATAGTTGCCACCTACACTTGTTTCATCTTAAATATGTCCTGAGTGGGATTGGAAAAGGTGGGTTGTTTTTTTTGTTTTGTTTTCCTAGCTGCTTTGCACGAGATGTGATATTGCCACTATGCAGCTTTACTCTTTGGGCTTCTCACTAGCTCTGTGGGTGTTCTTGAAACTTCTTTTGATAGAGGTCGTCAGCTGTGTGGCAGGGGAACCCGTATGTTCCACTGCTTGTGATCTACATCAGCTCTGCTTCATGTGGGGTTTTTCTTGGCCACCGTTTGGGTTCTTGCAGTTTTTCAGAACTATGGCTTTGAGAGGAGCTGTGGTAATTGCTCCCTTCTTCCATATCCAGGGTTGATCCACCTGTGAGTTCTCTTCATAGTTTAGGCAAGTACTGACATTCTTCTGGAATTCAAGTTACATAAATGAGGCAAAATCCTATCTCTGACGCACTAGCCACAGACATCCAGCTAGTACTGGGATGGAGGGTGGGAACCATCTGTCATATAACGGACTACATCAGTGATAATGGGGGGATTTTGGAGGAGGATGCCATGGCAAACTCCTGGCACTTGGAAAATGAATGTATTAGGATCTTTAACAACTTAAAGGATCAACATTTTAGTGTCATCTGAAAAATCAGCACAGAAAAATTGATGGCCCTGCAGTTTTCTGTTGAAATAGAATGGAGGACAAATAACTCCTGTGAAATAGACCCTGAGGAACATAGGCTATTCTAGGGATTCTCTTCTGAAGCTAATGCTACTATTTAAAACAGGATGTACAGTGAGGCTGATTCTGTAATAGTATTATCATTGAGCTCACACCTATTCTGACCTTAATGTTATAAATAACTTGGTACCTTGAGTCCTAGGATCTTAACGGGTAAGAAGAAAACAACTAGTTTCCATCACTGATGTAGGTGGGTGGCATTTTTTAACAGTGGATGGGGGAAATTGATGGGCTGGTCGTGAAAGAAGGACAGTTCCAGTAGCAAGGGAAGGAGGCACTTCCCAAGGGACAATAGGTAGCTCCTTCCATGGGATTCTCCAGCCAATTGCCTGTTTAGAGGGTCAGGAAGGAATTTTTTTCTCCCATGGGCCAACTGATGGAGGACCAGGGGGTTTTGCCTTCCTTGCAGCATCTGCAAGCCACAGTGGGTTGTGTAGGCATGCACATGGTATCTAAGTAAAGTACTGAAATGGTGGTGTTTACTTTTCACAACTCGTGGCTGGTTTCCAGGGCATTTAAGAATAAAATGACTGGTTCGCAGAGGTAAAAGACCTGGGGTTCTGGTGATTGGGCCTTGGGCTCATGTGAGTGGGGGGTGAGACCTTGTGGCCTTTGCAGGCTGAGGTCCCCACCCTGCTGTACCCTCTGTCAGTGTGGATATTGGGAATCAGAAAGAAAGCTCAGCCCTGGGAGGTAGGCTGGGTTATATGGTAAGGAGCCCTGTAAGCCCCATGATGGAACCAATTAAATGCTTGGTTTAGGAGAGTATGGGTGATGGGCGGGTAGTGCCACTCCTTTGTGTTAAATGTTGTGGCCTGCCATGTAGTTCCAGGCATGTCTGTCCTCATTTTGCTACTGTTAACATCAAATTTAACTGCAGCTTTTCAATTGTATGAAATAGCAGAGGAGGATGGAAAGACACCTATTGCTAAGTGAACTCTTCCTTCTCCCATTGGATTAAAATGGCGACTGTACAGTCATCTTTAGGAATAACCATTGCAGCTTCTAGCTTACCCCTTTAAGTTCATAATGAGCAAAATGTAGAGAGCTGTGAAGGGAGTTTCTAGTATCCATCCAATTAAAATTAAATTCAGCAGGCAGACTGAGACTGAAAACCTATTTCTAAGTCAAAATATGAATGTCCTCTTTATAGAGTGCTTTTCATCTGTATAATCCTAATGTACGTAAGAATTGCCTCACTTCTAAAATTCACCAGTTATGTTGGCTGTACTGGCAAGAATGGAAATTAAGACTGATGAAGGGGGCTTAGAACAAAATACAGGGTTATTGAAAGTTGAATTCAATTCTCTTAATGCTAGTGGGGAGGGTTTCAGAGGAGAGGTCATGATAGCTTGTCTCCTCTCCATTGGAGCTGTGCCAGAAGTGGGTTAAAGCTATGTTGAGCCCAGTGAGCTATGGCCTAGCTACCATGCCATTAGCCTAGTGGTATGAATCCAGGACTTGACTCCTCTTGTGGCTTTGAGAAAGTCACTTCGCCTTTCTACCTCAGCTTTGCCAAATGCAGAAGTGGGGAGGGGAGTTTGTGGTGGGAAATAAGCCCTGTCTACTTCACAGGGTCTGTGAAAATTAGACTGTAAAGAGCTTTGAAAATGGAATTGCTGTTTTATATAATTGTAAACAAGAAAAAAATGATCAATTGTTACTTATCACTCCCCCTCAGTTACAAAGATTTCCCTTCTCCCTCCCTCTTCCCGCCCCCCCTGCCCCTCCCAAAGTTCCTTCCTTGGTGAAAGCTAGTATCCCTGTTCCCACTAGAAGGATATTTTTCATGGAGTTTCATATCAATCTTGGATTTAGAACTTTACAACAACAATGCTGACATCCTTTAGTGTATCACTGCCAAAGTTATGCAATAACTTGACTCACCCCAGCCTCCATGTGTGAAATGCTGGAAGGTTGTCTACTGCCTGTGTCTGTCTTACTGTTACATAACCCGACATATATCATGTTACCACTGTTACTTTGTCCATGACCGAAGAGATCACTACTTGGAGCACGTGTTATGAACTGCCCATGTAATTCTAAGAGGACTTTCCTATCCAAGCTTAAGTGCTTGTTCTTTACGTCAAAAGTGTTTAATCCCTGCATAGGGATCCTGTGTCTAACATTCCAATTAACCTTCTCACTGTGACTTGCAGGGCTGTCACACTAGAAGTTTGACTAAACTGTAATAGCCCACTTTAATTGAATTGTCTCGTTCGAATTGGTAAGGCAACCCCAATCTTTTCATGTACTGTGTGTGTGTATGTGTATGTATATATATATGTGTGTATGTGTATATATATATATATATATATATCTTCCTACTGTATTTTCCAGTCCATGCATCTGATGAAGTGGGTTTTAGCCCACGAAAGCTTATGCCCAAATACATTTGCTAGTCTCTAAGGTGCCACACGTACTCCTTGTTTTTTTTTTATGTAGGTGTAGTTAGCTGAATTTTCCTGCCCTCCAGGGGCAATATTGCCCTTTGCCCTGCAGGAACTCATGACAATTCTCCCATAGGTCTCTAATCCCCCAGTGAGGTAGTAGTAATATCAATTTAATTTACATTACAGAAGTGCATGCAGGCCTGTCTGAGAGCAGGACCCTATTGTGCTACACACTGTACAAACACATAGTTTTGTAAGCTCTTCAGGGACTGGGACTGTCTCTTACTAACCATGTGGAAGAAAGGAAGGAGTATCATCATCCCCTTTTTACAGATGGGGAACTGGGGTACAGCGGGAGAAAGTGACTTGCTCAAGGTCACCCATGAAGTCTGTGGCAGAGTTTGGATCTCCTTAGTCCTGGATCTCCTAAGGCAGTTGGCTGGACTAAACTCCAAGGCCATCATCCTTACTCTTACTCAGGAGCTTGTGACTATGCAGCCTCTTATTTTCCTCCTTCTTTCCTATTTGACTGTAGGTGACCTGGCCTGCACTTATTGAAATAAAAACGTATTTGCCTGAAAGTGGATCCTTTACTGTGAAGCATGGGAGGCTAAATTCTGCCCCTGGTGACTCCTGTGCACTCCCATTAGTTACTAAAAGCAAAATGATGTTGGTCTCTGAGCTTCTTCTATGCTAATGTGTTGACTTTGCTAAAGCCAGCTGGTGCTAGTCTCCATGCATATCTCCATTGTACAATGTGCATGAGCTATTAAAACTAAGTTATTTTAATTCTGTTTAGCTACTGTAACAGATAAGATGCATTTTATCAGTATATGAAAAGGATTATAAAAGCCTCATCTGAAGTAGTTGTGCACCAATGCTATAGATGTGAGCCAGTAAGGTTCTGTTAAGATTCTCTTCTTAAATATGGAGAATGCAAACGGCTGATCTTAAATTCAAGCTGACTGTGAAAATTCTGGTACACAAAAAATACATGACATGGAGCTAGTTCTCCATGAAGAATGGCTGCTTGGACCCTTTTATACAAAATGGAAAATGGCTTTTGCAGAAATGCAGAATGAAATTGTAAGAGGTATAACTACTTGTGCTATTGAGTGGAACACAATATGTAACAATGAGATTCATAGGCACCAGCAATACTGCAAAAGTGGGGGACCAAGCTGAGGCCAGGTGTCAGAGACTAGCAACGTACCGAAGGGCACTCTGGCTGCCAGAAGCCAACATCAGAACCAGGCTTCCAAGGTGTCCCTAAATTCAACCCTGATGTAGGCTTCAGCCTGATCACAGCTGCTCCTTAGAGCTCACCAGGGCTGCATGAAAAGCAAAGGCCCCTAGTGCCATGGTCCCTAGAGAGCCCTTCATGCCAGGCTGGCTAGGGCACTAGAGCAGACACTCAGAATGATACTATAGAAAAGCCTGGGTAGATATTCTCTCCTTTGATTCAGAGCCTCTCAGATATAAGTGCTGGTGCAACCCCGTGTACCAGGTCATAATGTCATGCACTCAAATTTGGCCCAGCAGGAAGGGGCTCTGCAGCCTCTGCCATTATGCCAGCTAGCTCCAATCAGGGGCCAAAGGGGGGCCTTGGGCCCTCTGCCCTCCTTGTTGTGCCCTGCTGACTTCAGGTTCTCAAAAGTGTGTGGGGGAGGGGTAATGGTCCTTTGCCCTCTCCTATTTTCATCACCCATGATATCACCCAAGAGTTAGTGAGGTAAACTGAACGAGGAGTACTTGTGGCACCTTAGAGACTAACACATTTATTTGAGCATAAGCTTTTGTGGGCTACAGCCCACTTCATCAGATACATGCAGGTAAACTGCAATTCAGTGATGTGGGGTTTTACTCCAGACTTTGCCGTTTACTCACTGTGTGACCTTGGCCAAGTTCATCTAATTTCTCTCTGCCTCAGTTTATCCCTTTGTACCCCAGACACTTTGTTGTGCTCTCTCTGCTTGGCAGAGGCTGCTTGCTATCTACAAAGCTCTAAATGTTCTAAATCCCAGTTACATCAGAGACTGCCTGTCTCTCCATCTGACACCTACATTCAACACTGCAGCTTGCTGTTCTTGAGTGGGAAGTGCCCAGGAGGCGGGGCATTCTGGAATTTGCTATTAACAGAGGTATACCTGAGACCGAGCCTGGCCAAGTTTTTAGAGTGCAATGGAAGAGGCATCTCTTTAGCCATGTTTTCTGCTAACTGCCTGTTGGACTCCCCTTGCATTTAGTCTGCTCAATACTGGGTTTACAATGGTGCTGTGGCACCAGGCCCACACTGGGAAGGGGCCTATTATGGACCTGTCTAACCCTTCCACACAGCCAGGATCTGGCCCCTCACCCGGGGCACTCCAGCACCCAGGCCTTTCTGTGTGAGCAGCTCCCAGCAAGCAGGTCCCACTCGCCTGTAGGGCCTTGCCACCCAGCAACCTGGCTTTTCCATGCGGGCTGGCAGGGCTGCTGGTTGCAGGGTCGGTGGGTGCACCTCAGCTGGGCAGGCTCTGGGAGTTTGGTGTCCCAGGGGTCTGCCTGGCTCCGAGCGGTGTCTACTGCCCACCACCTATGGGGCCCCACCCACCTTCCTGCTGCTGAGCCGCCTGGGACCGGTGCAGAGCCTGGCCAGTCTCTGTCAGTGGGGAGGGGGGCTCGGCCGGGCCCTGTCAGGCAAGTGGATCTTGAGGGAGCCTGTCCTGGCTACGCTCTGCTCCCATTCCAGCCTGGCTGATTGCACCACTCCCGAGGGGCTGGAGCGATCCCTTCCCTAGGACAGCCCTGGCCATGCTGCCAGCTCAGCCTGGCAGACGTGGTCACTTCCTAGCAGGGCTGGTGAGTGTGTCTGGGGGGCAGGGCGCAGGAGTGGGTCTCTGGGGCGGGGGGGAGATGCTGGGCGGTGGGGGTGGGAGAGGTTTGTGCATTTTGGGATGCTGAGGGGTGGGGGAGGTCTGTGTGTTTGGGACAATGGGGGAGTGTGGGGCACTGTGCAGTTGTGGTGGTGGGACTGTGTGGGGATGCACTGGGAAGGTCTGTAAGTGGTGGGGGGGGAGGTGCTGGGCCGGGGGTGGTGGTGTGCAGGGCGCTGTGCAGTTGTGAGGGTGGGTCTGGGCTGAGGGGTGTCTGAGTGGGGAGGTGCTGGATATAGAAGGGGTGAGGGTGGGGCACTGGGCAGTGGGGTGTGCAACTGAGCCCACCCGAGGGAAGGGGCACACTGGCAGGGTAGGGCCAGGTGGGCCAGTGTGCACCTGGCAGCTGTCAGTTTGTAAACCATGTCCTTGCTCTGGGCTGGGCGGAGTGGGGCCATCCCCACCCTCGCTATGCCCTGTCACCTCTGGCCGGCCGGCCGCTTGCTCTGGGGAAAAACTCCCCTATCCTCCACGCTATGCCCCATTGCCCTCATGGGGGCCCACACGAGGTTAATCCGTCCTGGAGTCTGCTGGCTAGGCTTTCCTGTGTCTGTTCTTCTTAGGTTCACTTGTTTGGTGCAGTGGCAGGTTCTAAAGTTTATGCTCTTATGGGGGGAAAATACTATTTACACCTAATCTTCAGGGCTGGATTAACCTTTTGCGGGTCCAGCCCCAAACATATTTGTGGGTCCAGGGCCAGCTTAACCATTAGGCTAATAAGGCTATAGCCTTGGGTCCTCCTGTTTTGTAGGCCCTACTGGTCAGGGAGGGGGTGTGGCCGGGTGAAGGGGCGGGAGCTCGCTCGCTCCTGCCAGCAGGAAAGGCAAAGCAGCCCCCTGTGGCTTGGAAAGAGCTCAGCCAGCAGCCAGCCTGCTACATCTCTCCGCGCTGCAGGAACACACTGCCAGGTCTCTGGTTAACACTGGTGACCGGACACTAAAAATCGGGTTACCATAGGAACCTGTGCCAGCTGTGGGTGTAGTTTGAGCAGGCATCAACCCCCAGCTCCCCCCACCCCCGATTTCTCTAGAGCTCTGCTTAGCTGTCAGGGAGCAAGAGTCTTCCTCTGTCCCTCTCCTCCACTGAGGCCGGCAGGCAGCTCCAGGACGCTGCCTCCTAGCTTCTAGTGCCTGTCACTGTCATCTTCTGTGTGTGCTGGGTCCCGTTTCTGGACAACTGGCGAGTGCTCGGGAGGGTGAGGGGGCAGTACCAGAGCGCTAGGGTGGGAAGCTTGCACAGAACCTGCACACACTCTATCCAGCTCCAGACAGAACTATTGCCCCTCCAATGTATAAGGAATGAATTCCCACACATTTGTAGGAAAAACAAAACATCCTATTCTGGATACCAGTAATTTCACTTTTACAGTACCTTCCATCAAGGGGCTTCAGATTTATGATGCAGTGTTCAATACTGTATTGAACCATAGGCGCTGACTCTGTGGGTGCTCCAGGGAAAAAGCACCCATGGGGAAAAATTGCCCTGCCCTGCCCTGCCCTGCCCCAGCTCACCTCTGCTTTGCCTTCGCCTCCTCCCCTGAGCACGCCGCATCCCCGCTTCTCCCCCTAGCTCCCAGCGCTTGCCACCGTGAAACAGCTGTTTTGCGGCGGCAAGCGTTGTGGGGGAGGAGGAAAGGGGGGAACGCGGCGTGCTCCAGAAAGAGGCGGGGCAGGGGAAGGGATTTGGGGAAGGAGTCCAATGGGGCAGGGAGGGGGCAAAGTTGGGGTGAAGACTTTGGGGAAGGGGTTGGAATGGGAGTAGGGCAGTGGCGGAGCAGGGGTGGAGTTGGGTGGGGCCAGGGGTGAGCAGCCACAGGCAACCAAGTTCTTTCCTTATTCTCAGCCTAGTCCCACAAGCCAACACATCTTTGTATTTTTAAGGGGTTGCAAAAGCACTAGAAGAAGCTCAACACACAATGTTGTAGGTTTCTCCTACCCCTCTCCCTCAAGGATTTTAAATCCACTTTTTAGCAGGCTATGATAGAAAGACTGGCTGAATAGGCTAAAGGCAGGTTCTGTCCTTTTGCTGATTCTCTAACAGTTCAATCCATAATAAAAGTACCTCACATTTGATTTCTTTTGAGTTTCATTCCAAAAACTTAATGCTAAATAAACCTGAAGTTAGGCCTCATTTTTCTGCCCCAGCTCAAACTAACTTCTTTCCCAAGTGGAAAATGTTGGGTAAGTATGGAATGTGATTTGAGAAGGGAATGAGAACACGGGCCAATTTCTGCTGACAGTTACACCTGTGTAGCCTTATTGACTTCAGGGAGAACAGATTTTTGCACAAGAATAGATTTTGGTCCCTTCTGCTTTTTCACACTTGGTATAAGCAGAATCTCATTCACTTTCTTCCCCTAAACTATAAGCACTTTAAAGAAAAAAAATCCTTAACGGTTCTTTTAAGATGCTGATTTTCAGTGAAGTCTTTTTGTTCAGGGGCGCAGAGAACACAACAGCGAATAGCTCTGTTTTGTCAACTCTTAGGGCTGTTCTACACTACGGGGGGGAAATCGATCTAAGATACGCAACTTCAGCTACGTGAATAACGTAGCTGAAGTCGAAGTATCTTATATTGAATTACCTACCGTCCTCACGGTGCGGGATCGACGTCCGCGGCTCCCCATGTCGACTCCGCTACCGCCGTTCGGGTTGGTGGAGTTCCGGAGTCGACAGGAGCTCATTCGGGGATCGATATAATACGTCTAGATGAAACGCGATATATCGATCCCCGAGAAATCGATTGCTACCCGCCGATATGGCGGGTAGTGAAGACATAGCCTTAGTCATTCAAAAGCTGAAAGGCTTTAGATTAAGTTTGTTTACTGTTTGTATAGTGATTTTGAAGAGCTAACATAGTACAGAAGTGCTAAATATGACTGGGCTGGGCAACCATCTAAAGATCTGTTTTACTTCTAGCTGTTACCTTTTTCTTACAGAATGCTTAAAACAAACAAATGCAGACCATAGGGGGCTGATACACACAGAACTCCTGCTTAAAAAACCTCATGTCAGAGCTGCTGATCACACAATCTAGAATAGATAATACTTAGTCCTGCCATGAGTGCAGGGACCAGGACTAGATGACCTCTCGAGGTCCCTTCCAGTCCTATGATTCTATTCTATGATTCCAGTTGTGGAGGAGCTTGGTGACAGAATGGTCTGATGTGGTGAATCACTGGAGATTAACTACACAACTGGGATCATCCCACAAATAATATTTGGGTTCAATGTGAAAACAGTAATTCATTGTCCTCAGTGCAACACTGGGAGGCAGCTTTCAGAGCAAGACAGCCTAAGATACAATGCCACCCAACCCAATGTAATTTTCCCACTGCTACGTCCTCTGCTTCAGTGGATTTTACACCTGAGTGGTTTTCTTTTACATAATGAAAACTGACTGCCTCTTTGTCTACACTACACAGCTTTTAGTGACATGGCCGTATTGACATGGTCGTGTCACTAAAAGTAGAGCAGTGTAAACGCAGTTTCTTCTTCGAGTGATTGCTCCTATGCATTCCAGTTAGGTGTGCGCGCTGCGCGTGCACGGCTCTTCGGAAGACTTTTACCCTAGCAACACCGGCGGGTCGGCTGGGCGCCCCCTGGAGTGGCGCCGCTATAGCGCTAGATATATACCCCAGCCGGCCCGTCCGCTCCTCAGTTCCTTCTTCCCGCCCGAGACGGCCAGTTGGAACAGTGGAGTGCTCGTTTGTCCTCCACATCCCTAGCTCACCTTGGTTCTAGTTTGTAGTTAGTGTATATAGTTGTTAAAATAGTTAAGTAAGTTATTAGGTAGATTAAGGGGAATTAGGGGGTCTTAACCCCTCTTTTCCCATCCGGTGCGGGCGTATGCACAAGACACCGGGGTTTAAGCCCTGTGCGGCTTGCCAGCGGCACATGCCGATTGGGGACCCTCACGACTCCTGCCTGCGTTGTCTTGGTGAGGCCCATCGACCAGATAAGTGCCCTATTTGCAGATCGTTCAAGCCTAGAACGAAAAAGGAGCGGGACATTAGATTAAAGCAGCTCCTAATGGAATCAGCGCTTACCCCTGCGGTGCCGACACCATCAGCTCCGCCGTCCTCGGCACGGAGCGCTCCAGCGGTCCCCGACCGGTCCGGTACCGAGACTCTTAAGAAACAGCCGGCACCGAAGCCACGGCACCGTTCCCTCTCACCATCCGGGAAACGGAAGCTGCAGCCAAAGTCTGGGAAGACTGCTGCATCGAGGCCGCCTGTCCAGCAGCCAGTGTCGGCCCCTTCGGTACCGACCTCGACAGCGCACGGACTGTGCGTGGTACCGTCGACTCCGGCGCCAACAGGGCCATTGAGTCCGGTACCTCCGTGCTCCCCGGTGCAAACTGTGGTCGAGCTGCCTCTCCCGTCCACACCCGAGACATTCTCGACGGCGAGGGAGCTCATAGAGCTAACAGAGGCACCAAGCCTCCGGCCCCCAGCACTGCCGGTGTGGGCTGTGCAGTCAGTGGGCAAGCCGGCCATGATACGGCCTCCTTCCCCTGACAGACGGGATAGAAGGCGATCCAGGTCCCGCTCCCGCTCCCGATCTCGGAGACGGTCACCTTCACGCCGATCCAGGTCCCAGCACCGGTCACCATCCCGGTACCGCTCTCCGTCTCGGCGCCGGTCGCAGTCCTGGTACCGCTCCTCATCGCGGTACCGGTCGCACTCCCGGAGGCGATCCCGGTCCCGGTCTCTGGACCGTAGGCACCGAAGAAGGTCCGGATCACGGCACTGCTCCCGTCGCCGTTCTCGGAGCCGCTCCCGTCGACGACGGTCGAGATCGCGGTCGACCTCCCGGTACTCACGCGGTCGAAGGTCCCGCTCTCGCTCCCGGTACCGCGACGATTGGCACCGGTCCCCAGCACCGTACACGGACAGACTAGCGGCATCGACGGCGCAGTCCCTGAGCGCCTCTGCCCCCCCGCGGCCTTCCCGCCAACCGTCGGTCGCCTCACACGAGGGCAGCGGTGCAGATCACCGGGCAGATCCCCAAGGACAGGACCACGGTCCACAGCAATGGGGCTTCTGGACCCCCTGGGCCTTCCACGAGGCTCAGGGCGCCCCCTCCCTCCAGCGACCCAGGCCCTCCGACCAAAGGGTGCCGGAAGCTACTGTCAGCAGGCCCCCACCATCACCTCCGGTTGAGGTTCCGCCGCCACCTGTACCGGCAGAACATCCCATAGAGGCGGAGGCTTCGCACCCCATGGACGAGCCACAGCTACAAGCCATGGGTCAGGGCCATTCCTCGTCTTCCTCACCGGACGAGGCGGTGGCGGGGTCCTCATCATCGGATCCCCCACCGATTGACTTGCGTGCCCATCAGGACCTCCTCTGTCGGGTGGCACAAGCCATCAATCTCCCGGTCGCAGAGGATGAGGATCCAGTTACTAATGTGATTGGAGCTGAGGCCCCCATGCGAGTGGCCCTGCCCTTCATTCGCACTATTCAAAGGAATGCCACTACAATCTGGCAATCGCCTGTGTCCATCCCTCCCACTGCTCGAGGCGTGGAGCGAAAGTACTCCGTGCCCCCGACCGGGTACGAGTACCTGTATACACACCCGGCCCCAGACTCCCTCGTTGTACAGTCGGTGAATGACCGGGAGAGAAATGGGCAGCCCGCGCCAGCGCCGAAGTCCAAGGACGCGCGCAGGATGGACCTGTTGGGCCGAAAGGTCTATTCGGCTGGCGGCCTCCAGCTTCGGATATCCAATCAGTTGGCTCTCCTTAGCCGCTATGCCTACGACAACTTCGTGGCTCTCTCTAAGTTTACGGAGTTGATTCCCACAACCTCCAGGCAGGAGTTCTCTGCCCTGCTAGAAGAGGGCAAGAAAGCCTCCAGGTCCTCCATCCAGGCCTCACTGGACTCTGCAGATTCTGGAGCCAGGACTTTGGCATCAGGAGTGACCATGAGGAGGATCTCCTGGCTGCAATCGTCCACCTGCCGCCAGAGGTCCAGTATACCTTGCAAGACCTGCCCTTCGATACCAAGGGCCTATTCTCGGAGAAAACAGACTCCAGAATCCAGACCCTTAAGGATGGCCGTATTGCCATCCGCACCCTGGGCATGCACACACCTGCGACCCAGCGGAGGTCCTTCAGGCAGCAGCCCTATCGCCCATTTAATCAGTCCAGGTCGAGGCCTGATAATGGACGCAGAGGCAGACTGAACCGCCGTAGACCATCGGGCAATCGGCGTACCCAGTCCCAGGCGCCCTCCAAGGCCCCTCAAGGGCCGAAACAAGCGTTTTGATGGGACGCCCGAGGACGGCCCATCAGTCTCTCCACTGGATCCTTCCCCGTTATTTTTCAACCGTCTTTTCCACTTCCTCCCGGCGTGGTCCCAGATTACAACGGACAACTGGGTGCTACGCACGGTAGAGTCCGGTTACCGCCTTCAGTTTGTTTCGCCCCCACCCCGTCCCTCTTCAGGGACCCCTCTCACGAGCAAGTCCTCTTACAAGAGGTCGAGTCTCTGCTGAGCTTGGGTGTCATAGAGGAGGTGCCGAGCGATATGCAAGGCAGGGGATTTTATTCCCGATATTTCCTAATCCCCAAGGCGAAGGGAGGTCTACGACCCATACTCGACCTCCGAGAGCTCAACAGCTACCTGGTCAAGCTCAAGTTTTGCATGGTGACCCTGGGGACCATCATCCCCTCCCTGGATCCGGGAGACTGGTTTGCCACCCTCGACATGAAGGACGCATATTTTCATGTCGCGATTTACCCTCCTCATCAACGCTACCTGCGTTTCGTTGTCAACAGCACGCACTACCAGTTCGCAGTGCTACCCTTCGGCCTCTCCACAGCGCCGAGGGTCTTCACCAAGTGTATGGCAGTGGTTGCCGCGGCCCTCCGCCATCGTCGGATACATGTCTACCCGTATCTCGACGATTGGCTGGTCCGGGGACCATCCCGCCAACTGGTAGCGAGTCACATGACCATGATCCTAGCCCTGTTTCAGCGCCTAGGACTTATGATAAATGCCGAGAAGTCGACGTTGACTCCATCGCAAAGGGTGGAGTTCATCGGAGCGGTCCTGGATTCCAATTTGGCCAGGGCCTGCCTGCCCCAACCTCGGCATCAGTCTCTGGTCTCCCTAGTTCGGGGCCTACAATCCTTTCCAATGACAACGGTGCGTTCCTGCCTCCGCCTCCTGGGCCACATGGCTTCGTGCACATTCGTCACTCCATACGCGAGGTTGCACCTTTGCCCGTTTCAAACTTGGCTTGCGTCAGTGTACCGGCCCCACCGTGACTCCTTGGATATGGTAGTCACGCCCACGAAGCCGATCCTTGCTTCGCTCACCTGGTGGCTGGACCCAGAAGTCGTGTGTGCCGGAGTCTCTTTCCGCCCTCCTCAACCATCCGTCACTCTGACCACGGATGCTTCAGAGCTAGGGTGGGGGGCACACCTAGCCGACCTGCACACCCAAAGTCTCTGGTCGCCCCGAGAGCTCTCCTTACATATCAATGTCAGGGAGCTGCGGGCGATTCGCCTCGCGTGTCAAGCCTTCCGCCCCCATCTCCAAGGGCGTTGTGTCGCAGTGTTGACGGACAACACAACGGCGATGTTTTATGTCAACAAACAGGGTGGGGCCCGATCCTCCCTACTTTGCACGGAGGCGATGCTCCTGTGGGACTTCTGCATAACCCACTCGATTCACCTGGTAGCGTCCTATCTTCCAGGAGTGCAGAACACGCTGGCCGACCGTCTCAGCAGGTCGTTCCTTTCACACGAGTGGTCGCTGCGTCCAGATGTGGTGTACACAGTTTTCCGCAGGTGGGGGTTTCCCCAAATAGACCTGTTTGCCTCCAGAGAGAACAGGAAGTGCCACCAGTTCTGTTCTTACCAGGGTCGCGCCCCGGGCTCCCTGTCGGACGCATTCCTCTGCTCCTGGACGGGTCACCTCCTATATGCCTTCCCTCCGTTCCCGCTCGTACATCGGGTGCTTCTCAAGCTTCGGAGGGACAGGGCCCATCTCATACTCGTTGCTCCGGCCTGGCCGAGACAGCACTGGTACACTCTGCTGCTCGAGCTCTCGGTACGAGACCCCATCCCTCTCCCCTTATGGCTGGACCTGATAACGCAGGACTTCGGCAGGCTCCGCCACCCGGACCTGCAGTCCCTCCATCTTACAGCCTGGTGCCTGAGTGGTTGACCCACGCGGAGCGTGCCTGTTCAGTGGCGGTCCAGCGAGTCCTGCTAGAGAGCAGGAAGCCCTCCACTCGCTCGACTTACCTCGCGAAATGGAAGCGATTCACAATCTGGTGCGATCAGAGAGACTTGAATCCGTTCGTTGTCCCTATACCAACAATCCTGGACTACCTCTGGTCACTTAAGGAGCAAGGTCTCGTGGTCTCATCGTTGAATGTGCACCTAGCGGCCATATCCGCCTTCCAGCCGCCCGTCGGTCACTGGTCCATCTTCTCCGATCCGACGGTTTCCCGCTTCCTCAAAGGCCTAGATCGCTTGTTCCCGCCAGTGCGGCGTCCTACTCCGCCCTGGGATCTGAATCTGGTTTTGACCAGGCTCATGAGAGCCCCCTTTGAGTCCTTGGCCACGTGTTCGCTGCTCCATCTGTCGTGGAAAACAGCTTTCCTCGTCGCCATAACCTCAGCGAGGCGAGTTTCCGAGCTTCATGCCCTGACGGCCGGTCCACCGTACACCATCTTTCATGCAGACAAGGTTCAGCTTCGGCCATACCCAGCCTTCCTCCCTAAGGTGGTGTCGGCCTTCCATTTAAACCAGGACTTTTTCCTTCCTGTTTTTTTCCCGAAGCCTCACGCCTCGAGTCGGGAACAACAGCTGCACACCCTGGACGTCCACAGGGCCCTTGCTTTCTACATACAGCGAACAAAACCCTTCCGGCGTTTGCCCCAACTGTTCGTAGCAGTTGCGGAGCGCATGAAAGGCAAGCCGGTCTCCTCTCAGAGGATTTCCTCCTGGGTCACTGCATGTATCCGAACATGCTACGAGCTTGCTTGTGTACCAGCTAACCGTCTCACCGCTCACTCTACGAGAGCGCATGCCTCGTCAGCCGCCTTCCTGGCCCATGTCCTCATCCAGGACATCTGTAGAGCGGCCACCTGGTCTTCTGTCCACACCTTCGCTTCCCACTACGCGTTGGTGCAGCAATCCAGAGACGATGCAGCCTTCGGCTCAGCAGTCTTACACTCTGCCACGTCTCACTCCGACCCCACCGCCTAGGTAAGGCTTGGGAATCACCTAACTGGAATGCATAGGAGCAATCACTCGAAGAAGAAAAGACGGTTACTCACCGTTGTAACTGTTGTTCTTCGAGATGTGTTACTCCTATCCATTCCAGACCCGCCCTCCTTCCCCACTGTCGGAGTAGCCGGCAAGAAGGAACTGAGGAGCGGACGGGCCGGCTGGGGTATATATCTAGCGCTATAGCGGCGCCACTCCAAGGGGCGCCCAGCCGACCCGCCGGTGTTGCTAGGGTAAAAGTCTTCCGAAGAGCCGTGCACGCGCGGCGTGCACACCTAACTGGAATGGATAGGAGCAACACATCTCGAAGAACAACAGTTACAACGGTGAGTAACCGTCTTTTCTTTGTCGGCACTTTTCCAGCCAAAATACTTCTGCCCCCTATGAGCGGGGTTTGTGTTGTCCACAGGAGAATGCTTCTGCAGACAACGAGCCGTTTATACTGCCACTTGCCGCAGCAAAACTTTTGTCTTCTGGGGTGGGTGGTGGGGGGGCTTTTTTAAGCACCTGTGAACCACAAAAGTTTTGTCATTCAAGAAGTCAGAGTGAGATAGGGTATGTGGTGTAGAGTCCATAGCTTGGGGGAAACACCTGCAGGGCTTGGCTTTGCCCTGTGCCATGTGGAGAGCTGAGGGTAGAAGCACAAGGTTGAAAGGGGTGAGCAGGATGGGGAATGTTGCAGTGTTCATCCTCATACAGATGAGCACTTCACTACCTAGGAGGAAGGAGGCCTAAGAAGAACAAGTATCGGGGGTAGCCATGTTAGTCTGTATCCACAAAAACAACAAGGAGTCAGGTGGCACCTTAAAGACTAACAGATTTATTTGGGCATAAGCTTTTTCACTCCATGCATCTGAAGAAGTGAGGTTTTTTACCCACGAAAGCCTATGCCCAAATAAATGTTAGTCTTTAAGGTGTCACCAGACTCTTTGTTGTTTTCAAGAGAAGGACAGCATAGCATCCCTCGTGCTACCTCTTACTCAGAGGTATCTGTTTGAAGAATTGAGTGAGGTGAGAGTAGAATAAACTTGTTAATTTTACATAAATAATATGTAAATATGTATGTAGACAAATGTTTGATGACTTAATGTTTTTTTGTGATATGTAATTCATACTTAGGCTCTTCCCTCCCATTAGCCTTAGGCCCCTCATAACCTTAATCCGGCCCTGCCCATGGAACACTACGGCAGGAGCACTAGAACCTCCCCAAACCTCGCCTCTTCCCCCTGAGGCCTCCCCATCCCTGCCTCTCCCCTCCCCACCTCCTGAGATCCCATACCTTGCAGTCTTGAATTTAACGTGAAATTGAAGGGCTGGGCTGAGGGCATTCATTTAGAGACATGTGGAAGGGAGAGGAAAGAGAAGGTTCCAGCCACTCTCCCTCCTGAGCAGGGATAGCTGTGTGTATGGTCTGGGGGATGGGATGAGGAGTTAAATGCATAAATAGCTAGGTATTGTTGGGAGGGAGGTCAAAATCCTAAAGGCAGCCCAGCCAGGAGGTTGGTCACACCAGCTCCTCCTTTCTGGCCAGTTTGAAGGCCTTTACAGAATTGTTTTTGATTCGTGGTGGTGGTGAAGCATATTTGAATGCATGCCACAGTCAGATTCCTGAACTTCCCAGAAGCACAGTAAAAATCCTCAGTTTCTGCTGGATCCTTTTTAAAGCTTCAGACAACTGGACAACTGAATGTCTATGAGCCCAAACTGATTTGCAAGCTGTGTTTTAAAGCTATCATGAGAACAAATGAAGCTTTGAAACCAATTGCACCATTTTATAGGTGAAAAGGGGAGATGGGGAAAATGGTGGAATATGGGTAAGGAAGGGTTATCTTCCAGATCTAACATTGTTCAATGCATTGAAAGTCCTTCTGGATTTCTTAGCTACCGAGGATGAGAAATAAAACCTACTGTTATTAGCTGATGTTAGTTTTCGACAGAAATAAAATTCAAAATATTTAAAGGGGATCCTTGTCCCCCATGCCCAACCACAAATGTAGCTGTAAAACTAACATTTGGGGTCAGGGAGAGGGGAACACACCTGCTTCACTCCTCCATGGAATGACAAATATGTAAACTGAACACTACTAGTCCCCTTATTGAATCACCTAAACAGTAAGTTAAATGACCATTCATTATCCCTCCCTCAGGAAAATTATGTCATCAGGTTCTGAAATGTAGCAGAAATATTGACATTCTTCCTTTGGGCCTTGCTGTATTACCGACTAGAAAAACTGAGACTGGAACGATCAGACTAGAAGAAACCGTTCAAGCAATATTTAAAATTGGGTAGCCAGCCAAAGCAGGTCTTAAAAAGTGTTGGGTTAATTTTAGTTTTCTTTCTTTCACGGTTCGTGTCTTCACAGACGAAGAAGCTTTAAAGCTTACTGTAACAGCTTGATTCAGCCATTAAACGCTTAGCCATTTGCTTCTTTGGCAACTACCCACAACTCCAAATTAAGGCTTTTGTTTATTTAAAGGCTGTATATGGTCCAGAAATTCTATCCCACATCTGTGTGGAAAAACCAAGCCTGCCTCAGGCAAAATTCATTATAGTCAATGAGCATTTTGCCTAGTCAGAGTTGCAGAGCCACACCCCCAAAGATGGGGATTGTCCTCAAAGTCAGTGTTTTTTGTTGCAGCAGTTTTCTTATTTAAATAGTGCAGACCCCAAGCCAGAAGGAAGGAGTCTGCAATGCATTCTTGTTCTTTACTGTGTTTCTTTCGAGGGTAAATGTGATATTTATGTGTGGCTCTTCTTTCATCTTAAACTCATCATGTCTGCTAATCTTGAAAGTGGCTCTCCCATCTTCCCTTCACCTCCTCCTGCTCATTCTTTCTGGTGTCTTCTCACTCCTATAAGATGCTGCCTCCCCTCCTTGCTACAAGAAATCCCTTTATTGCTCCTTCTTGACACCCTTCTGAGTGCTATCCTATTATCGCATACTGTCTTAGCTTTCTCTGCCACCCCCAGTGCAGAAACCCACTTCCTGCTCCTTTCCATTGGCTCAATTCCCTCCCCATTAGTTCTGTTCTGACTGCCACTAACTCATCATGTGCCCGTTGTCAAGTTTCACGATTTCTGTGCTCATTTTCCCCACCTACCAAATAAATACCACCTACCACAAAGGCCTAATTCATTAATGTCTTTACAGAGCTCGGATCTAGACAAAAGGCTGCATAATAACTTAACTCTTGTATAGAGGTTTCTGTCCGTAGTTCTCAAAGCACTTTATAAGGTAAAGTGAGCATAGTTATAGATTTTGACAGATGGTGAAACGGAGGCTCAGAGAAAAGTGACTTGCTCAAGGCCCAAGGGGGATGAGTCCCTCACACAGAGTATTCCTGAGTGAAGTCTGAATAGTCTGCTTGCATGTGTACTTACTATTACTGGATCAGGAGATGTAGATGCACAGATGTGTGGACTACATCCCTGCTCAAGCCTCAGAACACTCTTCAGAAGCTCACGTTAAGGAAAACCTGTGAAGAAGCTGCTGCCTGTGTTTTGGTGGATCTGGAGTCTGGGCAGAAAATTTCCACCCCAAATTCTTGCTCCTTCCCTTCCCTTTATTTAGGACTTGCACTGGGTAGCCAGGATATGGGTGCCTAATTGGCCTGCCCTATAATTCAATATTTCTTCATTAAAAGGACAGAGGTGAACTTATACAACTGCTGTTTATCCTGAGAGAAGCTTATCATAGCTATATCCTAAAAACTGATTGGTTAATGGAGCAACAGAGGGCAGATCTAAACAGTAATAACAGGATAAATGATCTAGAAAAAGGGGTAACCAGTGAAGTGGCAAAGTCTGCAGATGATGAAAAATTACTCAAGATAGTGAAGTCCAAAGCTGACTGCGAAGACTTTAAAAGAGATCTCACAAAACTGGGTGACTGGGCAACAAAATGGCAGATGAAATTCAGTGTTGATAAATGCAAAGTAATGCACATTGGAAAACAAAATCCCAACTATATATACAAAATGATGGGGTCTAAATTAGCTGTTACTATTCAAGAAAGCGATCTCGGCGTCATCATAGATAGCTCTCTGAAAACATCCGCTTAATGTGCAGCAGCAGTCAAAAAAGTGAACAGAATGTTAGGATCCATTAGGAAAGGGATAGAAAATAAGGCAATAAATAGCATACGGCTACTATATCAATCCATGGTACACACACACCTTGAATACTGCATGCAGTCTGGTCACTCTATCTCAAAACAGATACATTAAAAATGGAAAATGTACAGAGAGGGGCAACAAAAAAGATTAAGGGTAGGGAACAGCTTCCATATGAGGAGAGGTTAAAAAGACTGGGACTGTTCAGCTTGGAAAAGAGATGATTAAAAGGGATATGATAGAGATCTATAAACTCATCAAGTGTGGAGAAAGTGAGTAAGGAAGTGTTATTTAGCCCTTCATATAACACAAGAACTAGGGGTCACCCAATGAAATGAATAGGCAGCAGGTTTAAAACAAACGTAAGGAAATACTTCTTCACACAATGCACAGTCAACCTGTGGAACTCGTTGTCAGGGGATGTTATGAGGGCCCTGGGTTCAAAAAAAGAATTAGATAAATTCATGGATGATAGATCCATGAATGGCTATTAGCCAAGATAGTCAGGGAGGCAACCCCATCCTCTGAGTGTCCCTAAACCTCTGTCTGCCAGAAGGTGGGACTGGATGATGGGATGGATCACTCAATAATTGCTCGGTTCTGTTCATTCCCTCTGAAGCATCTGGCACCATCCACGCTCAGAAGATAGGATACTGGGCTAAATAGACCATTGGTCTGATCCAGTAAGGCTCTTCTTACGATAGAAACCAGGCCTCCAAATGCATTAATCTCTTCAATCCTAAAGTTACTATGGTACGCTGGGAAACAGCTGACTTTTTTTCAAATAAAAACCTGTGGTAGATTATTTTTCTGATATGTGGGAAGTGCTAAGTGAGCAATCATTTCCCCTTCTGGCTCTATGTATTTTTAAGATGGGAAGATACAGCACTTATTTTTTCCTCCAGTCTAGTTTTCACTGTTGGTTTAATATTTATTTTACTGTATGCATAGTTGAGTTTTTAAAAGTTGTCTTATTGAGTAAGGAAATCAGAAAGAAGCCTTACACTTCTGATTGAGTGGGCATGCAGAAAGCATTAGAGAGACTTCATCTAAAAGTGAGAAGTCATGATTATTGATGGTATCCACAGCTTTTGCACGCCTTTTCATGATGAAAAGGTCAAACAGATTCAGTACAGTTCAATGGCCTTTCTGCACACAAAAGCAGTGCAGCCTTAATTATACCAGTATAGTTAAGGTGATACAACTCCTCTAGTGTGCATACAGTTATATATACCAGTATAGCTATTAACAGTACAGGAAGGGGAATAAGTTATACTCATATAAACACTTTAGTATTAATCTAACTGCATCCATAGTAGGGGTTGTAGTGGTATAACTATGTTGGTAAAAGAAATCACATCCCAAAATAGTTATAAAACTGTGTATAAACCAAGAAGATAAAAAGGCTTTGAGTAAGGCAGGCAGGATTTGGCTTGAAGACCTAGAAGCTTGTGATATTCAGCTGTGCATTGAGCATTTATTTTTGGTTAGTGATGGAGCAATGTGGCTTTATAGCAAAGTGCAAGACATGCCAATAGAGAGAGGATCCTGTAGTGTCCTCCTCTGCCTTGCACTTTGGGTAGCCAGTTACAACTCTTCACTAATACACCTCAATTTTATAATGACTACACAAGATGCAAGACAGAGAAGAATGAAGTCTGCAGTCATCAATTAATTCCAGCTTGCTGACCAAATTCGTCCCTTTTTCATTGTCTTCCCATCTTTGCTTCCAGGTCAGTAAGTCAAACAGCGATTCCCCTTACTCTTATTGTCTGCAGAGGAGGCAGCACAGCAAATATTTTGGCTTAATCAGCTCCAGCATTCCTTAGACAAGAGAATCATCTGTCTGAACATCAGCATTTGCAGCTGACTTTAGGGTTCAATGAAAGCAGTGTGTTGCCAACTTGTGCAATTAGTTTTTTTCTTAAAGCCCCAGCTCCTTGAGTCATAGGAAGTCCATAAAAATCTCAGCATTAATTTAAAAAATGGTAAATTGCTAGCCTTTGTGGTTTTGGAGAAAAGCTGGAAAAGGCTCAAAACCCAGAAGGTAAATAAAGTCCCAAATGTATTTTTAAAACTCATGATTTTAAGGGGCCTAACTCATAATTTTTGGAAATGGTGTTGCTGATTATTTTCACCTTTCTTATATTTTGTATCTTCAGATTCAGTGTTTTGTTTTTGGTTGTTTTGTACCTATGGCATTCCTTTATGGTTAATAAATTTGTCTAGCTCAAACACTGTGTAGCCAATGCATTTAAAAAGTGATGTGCCCAAGTAATGAGTAAAGGCCTAATCACTCAAGTAAAATTGCCATTGACTTTTTAAGGTAAATTACATAATAGCCTAAATATATAGGGTGTTTTTTTTTTTTTTGAAAGCAAGCAGAAAATCCCCTCTGGATAATAATACTCAGTGCTTTATAACACCTTTCATCTACAAAGCACTTTGCAGACATGAATCAGTCTTAAAATCCCCTGCCTTACACCTGGATGTTGTGATTCCCCGCTTTACAGGTGGAGAAACAGTAGCAGGGAGGCTAAGGCTGACATTTTCAAATGTGGCCATTAATTTTAGGCACCTAATTTGAGACACAGACTGATCAGGCCTGTTTCAAGTCTCTTCTGCCAGGCAGGTAGGGAAGGAGATGAGTGTGTCAGCTAGTGTGAGGTGGCAGTGACTAGGGAAGGGACTCCTGGAGTTGTAGCCTGAATCAGGGAAGGGGAGTAGGTGCCGGCAGCATCATCATCACTGAGGCCTCGGATAGGCCCCCAAGCTGGGGGCAGCAGGCAATAAGACAAGAGATGGCACTGATTTTAAGCAGTCTGCTAACATCACTTTCATGAGCAGTCTCTTGTCTATATTGGTGAGGGGAGGAAGGGAAGAGGGGGTTGGGTGTGTGCTGCTCTGGAAAGCAGGGCTGGTTCCAGGCATCAGCGCAGGAAGCAGGTGCTTGGGGCGGCCAATGGTAAGGGGTGGCACATCTGGGTCTTCAGTGGCAATTTGGTGGCGGGTCCCTCGGTCTCTGTCAGAGGGAAGGACCGGCCGCCGATTGCCACCAAAGAATGAAGCAGCGCGGTAGAGCTGCCGCCAAAATGCTGCCAATCGCGTCTTTATCTTTTTTGTTTTTTTCCCTGCCACTTGGGGCGGCAAAAAAGCTGGAGCCAGCCCTGCTGGAAAGGAATGGGCTCAGACTAAGGAGGGGGAAGAAAGAGTTGGAATTGAAATGAGACAATAGGAAGGAAAAATAGGTAAAGGTTAGAAACAAAAAGCAGGCAATAAATTAAGAACCCACACAAGTGTCAGGTATTTGCTAAAAGCCAGATCCGCAGCTGCTGTGAGTCAATGTAGCTCCATTGAAGTCAGTGGGGCTACACTGGCTTATGTGAGGATATTTAAAAATTAAATTTATACAGATCCCTTATTCCACCACACCCCACTTCCTTTGCCCTGCATGCTAAGAATACATGAGGTAAAGCCCTGGTCCTGTAATGCGGTCCTGTAATTCAGTCCGCTCTGGCCCATTCAGTGGGATTCTTCAGGGGCGCAAGAGTCCAAGCAAATAGATCACATTGCAGGATTGGGCCCATGTTTGTATTTTAGCACATTTTTTACTGGCATTTTTCAAATCGTGTCCGTGACTCCCTTGCAGTATTAAGGCCCAGTCTTGCATTGTGTAGCACGTAGGCAAACTGCTGCCTTCACATGCTCTGTGTGGGCTCAGCTGTGTGCTACGCAGTACAGGATCAGAGCCTTGGTTAATTATGACATTGCAGCTGGGTAAACTCTTCTTCATGCTCAGGTTTTATTTTCAAAATGTCTTTGTTTAAACATTTCTCAACAGAAGAATCTTGATTTGTCAAACTGCAGGAAAAAAAGACTCAAAGGTTTTTCCACTAAGAGAGACAATATCAGAGGGGTAGCCGTGTTAGTCTGGATCTGTAAAAGCAGCAAAGAGTCCTGTGACACCTTATAGACTAACAGATGTATTGGAGCATGAGCTTTTGTGGGTGAATACCCACTTCGTCAGATGCTGCTTTTCAGAGAGACAGGCCACCTTGTCTGTCAAATGCCAGCAACAACCTGAGGTCCAGCTGCCAGTGCAGTCATCCAAGGAATTTGTCATTAGAGATACCTGTTTAGAGGAGAGAGACAGAGTGGGGAACACCTCACCTCCACCATTGGCACTCTTTCCTGTGTTCTCCCCCAACCTAATTAATATTACTTTAGCATCTTCTGTCAAACATTCTCTCTGCCCCTAACAATGGACCATCACAAATTCCCCATTTGTTTGGTTTGATCAGAAATTTTGTAACAGTATCTCAGTGAGAGTGAAACTGAACTGGCTCCAGTATTTCCACTGGGACACTTGCTGTTTGTTTATTATAATGGAATTGAGGGTCTGCAGTTCATCTAGCTTCCTTGGTGCGTGCTGACGCACAGCCTGGAGTTAACAGTTCTGCACATTCTCTCCAGCTCTCTCCTGCACTTGGGCAAATCTAATAACTTCTCATTTAGAGAAGTTTTGTACATGACCAAGGCCCCGATCCTGCAAATCCCCCACTGTACTTCCATGTTCGCTGGACTTGCAGGACTGATCAGTGAGCCCACTGCCCTGTCATTGTTCAGGGAAAAGTTTGCATGGGTGAAGGTCTGCTTTAGTGGTGGAGTGTAGGATTCTGTTTCTGCACCACCTTTTATACTGGTTTTTTTTATTGTCTGTTGCTCTTTAGTTTGTGATCATGTACTTTTATTTAGGCTCCAAATCAGCATTACCAACCCCAAATACTCAAAAACTATGATTCAACCGGAAAAAAAAATCATGATTTTTACGTCTGTGATTTTAAAGGGTTAGGGGTTATGTTTTCAGACTTTCCTCTGCAGCCACAAGGGCTCCAGCATTTTTTTAAATTAAAATTGAGATTCTTATGTAAGCCTGACACCAGGAGCTGAGGCCTCCAGCAAAACAAATAGTGTGAGAGTTGGTAATATTGCAAAATGGAAAATACTACAGCTGTGGATAAACAGAAGGTGGGGTTTTCACTCTATAGGTGTTTCCATACATACAAAAGGAAAGATGATTGATTTCAACACAATAAGATGGCAACAGCTGCCTTGCAGCTCTAACTCTGTAACCAGGAGGAAGGGCTGCCTTCTCCAAGGCTGGGTGAATGCTAGAACATGATGGAAACTGGACATCCTATTCTGCTCAAAAACCCAGAGCATTCTGGCTGTGATGTCCCCTGGGGATAAAATACATATTAGTCATTGGGCTGAGCATTGCAAACAAGCGTCTGCAAAAACAAAATTTGAGTTCAATTTCTTACATAATTCAATTAATTCATTTAGATTTCACAGCAGAAAGTTATTATAGATTAGGCCAAAGCCATGAAAAGCCCTTTTCTTTGCTTGATGGGCATTTAACTATACAAAAAAGGCTTAATTTTGCCCCCCAAATGGTTTGTTCAATAGAATGAACACAACGTACACCACAACTCATGCTGATTATGTGGTGAATAGATGGGACACCATAGCTGTGGAGTTATTTTTTCTTGCTACATACACTTCTGACAAGCACAGACAAAAACCTGGTTTTAAATGAGACCTGCACCTGGCTCTATTAAGGAAGCTGAGTGCCAATCAGAGGGAATAATTGAATCTTTATTACTGAACTGTAGCTACCTCCCCTCTCTCCCATCTCCCCCCATTTAAAAAAATAGCAGTATGCTCAGTCTTTGATAACGCGATGGAGTGTGTGGGTGGAAATCAGACTTCAAAACTCATCCACCAGAGCCCAGCTCATGTTGAGTCATCATCTTGCCGAGCTGTAGATCATTGCTATTTGCCATGGACTGGTTTCTTTCCGACCAGATAATTAAATTGCCCTAAATTCATGCACTCCTGTCATAAAGCCCATTTGCATAGCTTGGTTTGGGTATGTTCAATAGAGTTTTGCATACGTATATGGAAAGCAAAAGTAATGATGGTTGCAAGGCGGTGATTGTTTTATAAGGCAAAGCCATGCAAGCTTGATGCTGCAAGCATCTCAGCCAGAACTATTACTGACGTCACTGGGAGTTTTGCCTGAGTAAGGCATGCAGGATCAGGCCCCAAATATTATCCCTGAAATAAGTGTAGACAGTAAAAAATAGAACCTTATTTTGCATAGCATCTTTCATACAAACTGCCCCCAAATGATATCAATTACAGAAACAGCAATGCAAAGGCATTGGGTCCAGTCCACTGACTGTGGGCCAGGCAGGTAAAAGTAACAGCTCCATAGTTAAGCCTGGTTCTGTGCATCCTAGGGAGGGGGGAACATATAGTAGGAGGGCAAATTATAGAGAACAAAGATCAGCAGAGGGGAGGTGGAAGTTCTAACTGGATGCATTGCCCTCACCTTCCCAATGGACTTCTCTTGGTCGGGGCCTCCATGGGGAGCTAGCTACTGGAAGCCAGCACAGGGCCGCCCAGAGGGGGGCGCAAGTGGGGCAATTGGCCCCGGGCCCAGCAGGGGCCCCCATGAGAGTTTTTCGGGGCCCCTAGAGCTGGGTCCTTCACTTGCTCCGGGGGCCCCGGAAAACTCTCGCGGGGCCCGGGCCCCCGGAGCTTCTTCGCTCCTGGTCTTCGCTGGCGGGGGGTCCTTCCTCTCCGGGACAGAAGGACCCCCCCGCCGCCAAATTACCGCCGAAGTGGGACCCGCCGCCGGAGTGCAGCCCGGTCTTCGGCGGTAATTCGGTGGCGGGGGGGGGTCCTTCCATTCCGGGACCCACCGACAAAGTGCCCCGAAGACCCACGGTGGGAGCTGCACTTCGGCGGCAGGTCCCGCTTCGGCGGTAATTCAGCGGCAGGGGGTCCCTGCCATGGGTCTTTGGGACACTTTGGTGGCGGGTCCCGGAACGGAAGGACCCGCTGCCGCCGACTTACTGCCGAAGCGGGGCCCCCTGCTGCCCAAGACCCCGGGCCCCTGGAATCTTCTGGGCGGCCCTGAGCCAGCATAGACCCTGGGCTGAATTTGGCCCATTACATATTAGGACAGGACATTCAGTCATAGTTCCACTAATAGAAGGAGAGAGACGTTGAGGTATAAAGCAAAAGGTTTTTTTTGTTGTTTTTTTTAAAGGCTAAAATGAGACAGAATGTTATGGGAAGGTGTTTCTAGACATCAGGCACTACAGCCATGAAGCGCCTGCCAATGATAGTGCCAAGATTAGAAGACGGAGTGTTAGGACATTAGCAGAGTGGTGTGAATCACTGATTTTTTTGATTTGCTTGTTTCAGCTTGACCAGAGTGTTTTATTCTACCCAAACTAAAATGTTTCTCTTTGCCTTTGAGTTTTTAATCTTTTTCACTAAAATTGAAGTCAAATTTGAAATGAAAAGTTGTTTCAAATTTTAAAAAATCAGAATGTTTTGTTTAGGAAAGTCAAAATGTTTTGTTTAGATTTTTCAACTTTTTTTTTCCCAACGAAACAATTCAGAGCATTTAACATGAATTCATGACGTGTTTTTGTCAAGTCGAGTCTGCATTTTTTGGTGAAATAAAAAGTTTTGCCCAACTCTAACTTTGAGCAAGGAGGGACAAAGCCCATGGATTAAGATGAGCAAGAACATAGAACATAAGAATGGCGATACTGGGTCAGACCAAAGGTCCATCTAGCCCAGTGTCCTGTCTTCTGACAGTGGCCAATGCCAGGTGCCCCAGAGGGAATGAACAGAACAGGTAATCATCAAGTGATCCATCCCCTGTCGCCCATTCCCAGCTTCTGGCAGACAGAGGCTAGGGACACCATCCCTGCCCATCCTGGCTAACAGCCATTGATGGACCTATCCTCCATGAACTTATCTCATTCTTTTTTGAACTCTGTTATAATCTTGGCCTTCACAATAGCCTCTGGCAAAGAGTTCCAAGGTTGACTGCATTGTGTGAAGAAATACTTCCTTTTGTTTGTTTTAAACCTGCTGTCTATTCATTTCATTTGGTGACCCCAGGTCTTGTGTTATGAGGAGTAAATAACACTTTCTTATTTACTTTTTCTAAACTAGTCATGATTTTATAGACCTCTATCATATCTCCCCTTAGTGGTCTCTTTTCCAAGCTGAAAAGTCCCAGTCTTATTAATCTCTCCTCATATAAGACATACGCAGAACCACTGAGCATACCTGGACCCCAGAAACACCAGATGACCAGGTCTGCTAGTTGCAAGGCCCAATATCTAACATGCAGCCTCCTTCCCTTTACCTGCCATAAATTCCTATGTCCTTTCAACTGTGTCTCCAGGAGGTGGGGTTCAGTCCTACAGCTGTGAGCTCCCTATTGCCCAATTGAACACACTGGTTCTGCTGCATCTGTGGCCACACAGGGGAAGAAGGAGTAGGATTTGTTTCAATCTTGTATGCTGAGAATACAGCTAACAACACAAATGTAGTCCAGTTGTAGTGCAGTTTGTTTAAAGGTTATTGGCTAAGAATAGACCCTAGGGAGCATAAAAAGTGCACTGATAAGCATGAAACCACACATTCAAAGTCTGCTTCTATTTCAGAATAGCCAGAAGCTTTTTTATTTCAAGTACTATAAATAGCATTTGACATCCGTGAGACCACTTGCACAAGTAAGGCAAGCAGGATTTGGCCTGAAGACCTCGAAAGCTGCAATATTCAGCAGCGTGTAGTGCTGTCTGCTTCTAGTTGCATTTATTTTTGGTTCGTGATGGAGCGATGTGGCTTTTTAGCAAAATGCAAGACACAGTTGCCTGCCAGTAGAGAGCGAATTCTATAGTGTCCTCCTCTGTCTTGCACCTTGGGTAGCCAGTTACACTTCTGCAACGTGGGTGCAATGCACATCCTGGTTTGCTAGTTTCAAACCTACTTTGCAAGGGCGTAGGTGGCTATTTAAGGCACAAGGCGTTGGAGAATCAGGCGCTGACCTTAAAAAGAAGTATTTAAGACTAACTACATGTGAATTATATAATACCAAATGTGAAGCTTACACTGAAAAGTAGTATTCAGCTGAACTGTTTCCCTTATCGCTTTCAGGAGTTGGAGCAGGCCTGCACGTAGCAATATGCAAAGCTGGCACATCCTTTGGGGGTCCCATAGGTATCTGTCAAAACTATGCTTTCATTTTCAAAAAATGACGAGGTTTCTGGTAACTGACAGTAATTAATTCTAGCCTTCCTGGTCACAAGAATAACGTTCCAGCTGTGACCCACTGTACTGCTGTCTTCCCAAGTCTGCAGAAAGCCTAAGGCCCTCCCTGTCTCATGGAACTTTGCACTGGTGTAAATATACCTGTGAAATTACACACAGAATTCCTCACACAAGAAGCCTGGCAGGGGTGCAAGGTGGCACACCGGTGCTGCCTATGTTAGTAATTACATCAGTACAGACACACTAGCCCAACCCCGACTAAAACAATGGGCCAAATTCACCTCTGGTGTTTCTTCACTGAAGCCATTGGGAATATGCAAATGAATTTGGCCCCAGAGCTCTGAGAGGTGGGAATTGCCAAGATTCATATCAGTGAGGCATGATATAGTTGAAATATCTACCTGTGGCCCTGTTACTGTAGAATCTGGGCACCGATCTGTAATTATCCTCTCCGCACCCCTGTGAGCTAGGGAAGTACCATTATCACCATTTGACAGCTGGGGAACTGAGACACAGAGAGACTCCAGCCCACATCCCTAAATGCACTTGGGAGTTGTTCTGCTCAGAATTGCAGTTCCTAATCCCCAGGAACCTGCCCCCAGCAGCAGTCTCAGCCCTGACCTAGGGGCCCAGGCTTCCCATACAGTGCTTGGGAAGAGTTAGGAGGGGCCTTTCAAGAGCAAGCTGAGTGGGGAGCTGCCTAAGTTACCCAGGAATGAAATCCCTAGGAGAGGGGTGGGGAGAGGGGCTGAGGTGCATAGGCAGCTGACGCAGTGTGCCTGGCCAATGGACCAGAGATAGGCGCTTCCCTCTGCTCAGGATCCTCAGACAAACCCTCTCCTGGAGCTAGGCACTGAAGCCAGGTCATCCACTTTGGTAGCGAATGTCCATGTCCAGCAGCCAAAATCATCTCCCTGGCTCTTGCTCTTGCTTGATTCCTCTGTCACATTCGCTTTCTGTTTCCTTGTGCCTCTATCTGTCTTTTGTGAACGTGTTGTGCTGCCCCTGCATGTATTGGGGGACCTGCATCTGGCCCTCTTGCTGTGGGATCTGACAGGTATCCGGTGTGCTCTGAGTATCCTACAAGCTTGGGCCGCACTGGTGAGACAGCCGTTCCCCTGCCCAGTTTGAAAATCCTCCTTCGGGGCCTCTGGGGATGTGGCTTGCACTAGGGATCTCAGCAGCTCATTCCTTGTGGGGCAGAGGCTTTGTAAATGCCGACTAGCAGAAACTTAGGCACCAATGGGGTTAGGCAGTGGCTGAGCGGTGCCTTTGAAAATGTCAGTGGCACCTAAAATGGAGGCCTTAAGTGCCTAAAGATGCAGATAGGTGCTGATGGGTCTGGAACGCAATGACTTGCCTAATGCATGGGTGCTGGAACTAGCGGTACTGGGAGGTGCTGCCTCATCCTGTTTACAGTTTGGTTCAATGTCTCTCAGCACCCCTGACCTAAGGTCACACAGGAAGCATATGGTGGAGCAGGGGCGGTGAGTTGTAAGGGCCTGTGGTGCTTGGGATCCAGCAAATTCAGGGCCTGGGGGGCCCAGCTCCACCAATATTCAGGGCCAGGTCTGTTCCCTGGCCCCACCTGCCGCCCCTGCGTGCCTCCCCTGGAGCGTCCACCTGAAGCTTCGCACTGCGCTCCCTCGCTGGCTGCTGCCGGCTACAAGGGAGCGATGCTGGGGGCAGGCTAAGGCAGCTGCTGCACCTGCGGAGGGAGGAGAAGCATGGCAACCCACCCCGCCCACCTGGCTGGCGACTCTGAGTTGACTCTGGGGGGGAGGGAGGCTTATCCTAGCTGGACCTCCTGAACAGCAGCCTGGAGGTGGCTTGGGTGAGTGTTGTGCCAGGGGGGCTGGGGAGGGGGCCCCCCATCCCTACTCCTGAGCTCACTGCTGCCAGCGGGGAGAGGGCTGGGGGGAATCCTCCTCTCTGACCCTCAACCCCAGCCCCGGGGCAGCCTGCCTGCTGCACCCCAAACTCCTCATCCCCAGCCCAGCCCCAAGTCCCACACCCCAACCCTCTATCCCAGCCCAGAGCTTGGACCCAGCACCCAACCCCCCTCCTGCACCCAGAACCCCAAACTCCCTTCTGCACCCCCAGATATACCCTAACAATCTTTTGTCGTTAGTCATTAGCAGGATATTGCATTCTGTTTCATCCTGTGAATTTCTTCTCTTGCCCACTTCTCTTACAGCAGAGGTACTAATCCTTGCCTGCCACAATGAGTCACTAGAATTTACTCAACAGTTTTAGGCAAAGTTTTAAGGTGGGATTCTCAAAGGTAGTTGGGTGCCTAGGTCCTGTTTTTAAGCACCACATAACTCCCGCTCAGCTGCCGCCTAACCCTGTAGGCACTTAAAGTCACTTGCTGCCTAGGTTTTTGCAATAGATGTTCCTTAGGTGCTTATGTTTACCACTTCCACACGACTTGCCTCCGCAGACTTCTGAGGATTCGGTGGCAGGATAAGGTGCCAGATACAGAAGTCCTTTCCAGAGCAGGCCTGCCATCAGTTTACACTCTGCTTATGAAAGCCCAGACACGCTGGGCAGGCCATGTTGTAAGGATGCCAGACCACCGCATCCCCAAACAGCTCTTCTATGGTGAGCTGTCTCAAGGAAAGCGATCGCATGGGGGACAAAAGAAGCGATACAAAGATACGCTGAAAGCCTCTCTTAAGTCCCTGGATATCGACATCACCTCCTGGGAAACCCTGGCACAAGACCGATCGACATGGCGTACGCTGATCCACCAAGGCTGCCAGACATCTGAAGCTAGAAGGATAACCCTAGCACAAGAGAAGCGAGCACTCCGTAAAGCCAGAGCTGCAAATGTTGTAACAGTGGTGCCCATGCATGTCTGCCCGACATGTGGCAGAACATTCCGTGCCCGTATTGGCCTTACCAGCCATTTGCGGACGCACCGTGGACAGCTCACAACCTGATAGATGTTAAGGTCTTCTTCGAAAACGATGGACGAACATCATCATCATGTTTCTGCCTCTGCCTATGTGTCTTGCTGCCCTACTCTAGACATCTGGGTGCCATTTCCTGGATCAATTCCTGAACCAGAGGAAAGATGAGTGTATGGCGGCCTACATCATGTGTGGGGCTCAATGCAGTAGGTGTGCTCAGAGGCTGCCCAACTCCACCCAAAACAGTCACTGGGCAAGGGGACCTCCTTTATAATCTTTAGCCTAGTGGTTATACTGCTAGCCTATAAAGTCATTCGAACTCTTTCCCTGGCCCAACTCATATGTCATCATTCAATTAAAGTAGAACAACTTCAATAGGAGAGATTGAGGGAGCCCTACATTGGAAAATCCCATAGACCCCGTGATTAGGGCATTCACAAGGGATGGCAGATTCCTGTTCAGATCCCTTCTCCCACATCCCAGGTGGGTACCCTAACCACCGGGCTAAGGGCTGTTCTCTTAGAATCATAGAATCTCAGGGTTGGAAGGGACCTCAGGAGGTCATCTAGTCCAACCCCCTGCTCAAAGCAGGACCAAACCCAACTAAATCATCCCAGCCAGGGCTTTGTCAAGCCTGACCTTAAAAACCTCAAAAACCTCTTCCTTCTTCCCCACCCCACCTGTTTTGTGTGGAGTTAGGCAGTCTGTGAGACACCTATTATATTAGGGCCCATACACAATTGGGTGGTGCAGGAACTCTGAGAGAAGGGCAGACACCCCCTCTTGTTGGCATCTGCTATGGGCTAATTTGGGCAGCACTTGCCTAGCATGCTGGCTTTGTGACTCATGGTGGTGTTCCTGTTATTTTCTAGGTACCTCAAAGTTAAGTGGCATCAGTGCCTAAGCCCCTTTTGTGGCTCTGAGTCCTAGATCCTACTATAGATGAGTGAAGTGAACCTCTCTGTATGGGGTTGTAGGTCCTGCCATCCTGCCGTAGAAAACACTCTCTTTGCCTACATTCCAAACTTGAATCTCGACATCAAATCTAATTGACTAAGCAATGGTATTTATAGCATATGCCTCCCCACAGTATCTATGCACCATGATAATTCTACACCAATTACTTCTATACCTGAGTAGTCTGAAACTCCTGTATGTACAATTCAGTAACCAAATTCTGCTATGCCCTTGCTGATGAAGTGTACGCTGAGTTTTACGGGAAGGCCTCATGAAAATATCCCCAGACAGTAGGTACTATTTCACTTGACTATAATGAGTAACAAGTTTAAGTAGATCTAAGGGCTGGATTTTACTCCACCCTATTTTTTTGTGATTAAAGAAGTTGGTTAAAGCTGAGTCATAATGAGACTGACCTGTTTATGAAATACCAAAAATATGAGCCAAGAACATTACACATTCGTCATGTCACTGTACATCGGGGTTTTCTACCTGGAATCGACCTGATCATTTTAACCAGACAACTGGTGGAGCAGCAATGAACAAACATGAATAAATTGCTAGGAAAATGTATTCTGTCTAGAATTCACTTGGGATGCCTTGAAATAATAGGAATCAGAGCGAGTTAATATCACGTTACTGTAGCCGCCAGACACATTTCTTTGGGAATTGCCCTAGGAATCAGTGAACATTCCTTTTCCCATTTGAATATTTGTATTTACTTTAAATGATCAAAAACATAGAGTGGGGGAAGAGACGCTATCTGATAAGGAAGAGACACACACAGCCACTTCTACTAAGCTTGGGCTGACTTTCAGCTGGTCTTGCAAAACCAGAGGCCATCTGTGAATATCAGGTCCCACATGTTCACACCACTATGATGTATTTTTTTACTCCTTGAGAGTGAAATTCTCCCCTGTGCAGAGGGCTAGCACCAAGTCTAGGTACCATTTAAATAACACATAAGTCAAAATAGGACTAGGGCTGTCGATTAATTGCAGCTAACTCACGTGATTAACTAAAAAAATTAATTGCGATTAAAAAAATTAATCACAGTTTTAATCACACTGTTAAACAATAGAATACCAATTGAAATTTATTAAATATTTTTAATGTTTTTTTACGTTTTCGTATATTATATTCTGTGTAATTGAAATCAGTGTATATTATTTTTATTACAAATATTTGCACTGTAAAAATGGTAAAAGAAATAGTATTTTTCAATTCACCCCATACAAGTACTGTAGTGCAAGGTCTTTGTCGTGAAAGTGCAACTTTCAAATGTACATTTTTTTTACATAACTGCATTAAAAAACAAAACAACCTAAAACTTCAGAGTCCACAAGTCCACTCAGTCCTACTTCTTGTTCAGCCAATTGCTAAGACAAACAAGTTTGTTTACATTTACAGGAGATAATGCTGCCCACTTCTTATTTACAATGTCACCAGAAAGTGAGAACAGCCATTTGCATGGCACTTTTGTAGCCAGCATTTTAAGGTATTTGTGTGCCAGATATGCTAAACATTTGTATACCCCCTTCATGCTTCAGCCACCATTCCAGAGGACATGCTTCCATGCTGATGATGCTCATTTAAAAAATAATGTGTTAATTAAATTTGTGACTGAACTCCTTAGGGCGGGGGGAGAGAAATTTTATGTCCCCGGCTCTGTTTTACCTGCCTTCTGCCATATATTTCATGTTATAGCAGTCTCAGATGATGGCCCAGCACATGTTCATTTTAAGAACACTTTCACCGCATATTTCAAAAAACGCAAAGAAGGTACCAATGTAAGATTTCTAAAGATAGCTACAGCACTCAATCCAAGGTTTAAGAATCTGAAGTGCCTTCCAAAATCTGAGCGGGACGAGGTGTGGAGCATGCTTGCAGAAGTCTTAAAAGAGCAGCACTCTGATGCGGAAACTACAGAACCCGAACCACCAAAAAAGAAAATCAATGTTCTGATGGTGGCATCTGACTCAGATAATGAAAATTAACATGCGTTGGTCCACACTGCTTTGGATTGTTATCAAGCAGAACCCATCATCAGCATGGACACATGTCCTCTGGAATGGTGGTTGAAGCATGAAGCTATGAATGTTTAGCATATCTGGCACACAAATACCTTGCAATGCCGGCTACAACAGTGCCATGAGAACACCTGTTCTCACTTTCAGGTGACATTGTAAAGAAGTGGGCAGCATTATCTCCTGCAAACGTAAAAAATCTTGTTTGTCTGAGCGATTGGCTGAACAGGAAGTAGGACTGAGTGGACTTGCAGGCTCTAAAATTTTACATTGTTTTATTTTTAAATGCAGGTTTTTTTGTACATGTACATTTGTAAGTTCAACTTTCATGATAAAGAGATTGCACTTAGTACTTGTATTAGGTAAATTGAAAAATACTGTTTCTTTTGTTTTTTTTTACAGTGCATATACTTGTAATTAAAAATAAATATAAAGTGAGCACTGTACACTGTATTTTGTGTTGTAATTGAAATCAATATATTTGAAAATGTAGAAAACATCCAAAAATATTTAAATAAATGTGATTCTATTATCTTTTAAAAGTGCGATTAATTGCGCGATTAATCATGATTAATAATTGTAGTTGCTTGACAGCCCTAAATAGGACCCAACCCTAAGGGTGCCTATGTCCTATACTGGTCTGCTGCCAAGAGGTGGATTTTACCCTGAGTGCCCAAGAGCATATTTGCCATACAGACATGTATAAAAAGATCTGGTCCCTGCCCTGAGAGCTTACAATCTAGATGGAGGCTTTAGGCCCAACCATATGTAAGGGGACGACTTGGGCTCCTAAGTACCTAACACACCTTTGAAAATGAGACTTCGAATCCTAAGTAATTTAGGCCCTTTGAAAAATCATACCCAACATCTCCAATGAGGTGCTTCCAGCTTTTTTTAAAGCACACAGAGATAAATAAAAGCTCTCATCCAGACTCCTGGACTGAGCTTTAGAGCAGGCCGAGTCACCTTCAGTTTCAGTATTTAAGGCAATGGTTTTATGAGCTGGCAAATGCAGGCAGTGTCTGAATGTCAGCAACTACTGCTGCAAGGATCAGGTGCTTTTAAAAGCCAGTCCAGTGGCACTGTGATAATGAATTCTTCCTCATGGTGGCAGAGCCCTACTGAACCCCCATGCAAGCTCTGCCAAGACAATCATCTCCTCTCTGTTTGATCAGGGCCCTGGGCTCCCCACATACTAAACGAGCAATGTTATTGTGGCTCATGGGGAAGAGTGCCGCCGCTGCTCAGGGACGGCCTATCCAATTTGGAGAGCCTTCCACTAGTTTTTATCCAGCTGTGTCTGTGTCTATTATAGTCCTTGTGTAGGAGTGAGACAGCAGCATTTGTGTCATTCCCCTTTTTGCCATCACTACTGCAGTAACGTGGTGCCAGAATTCAAACGCCTCATCAAATAGACGGTGAAAGTCTGTGCGAGTGTGCTGTTGTCTCTGTGCTGTCACTTTAATAACAAAAATCTCAGATTCGCAATCCCCTTGGCTGGACTGATCTCCATATTTGGCCTTTTGACAGTCGTCTTGGCCTAGATGCCTCTGTTTCTTGGTTTCCTATTCTCTGTTTCTGCTGGGTTTTCCTGTCCCCACCTCTTATTAGCTTATGTCTTATAATTACATCTACAGCATGATCCTACAAGTTGTTGACAGTGAGGGGAATGTCGGCGCATGTGGGAGCACCCTGGAAAGTTGATGAGGTAGATCATTTGTGTACATTAGATATTGTCAATCCAGGTTTCAGAGTAGCAGCTGTGTTAGTCTGTATCCGCAAAAGAACAGGAGTACTTGTGGCACCTTAGAGACTAACTCGCTTACAGACAGCCCCCCAACCTGAAGCAAATACTCACCAGCAACCACACACCACAGAACAAAAACACTAACCCAGGAATCTATCCTTGCAACAAAGCCCAATGCCAACTCTGTCCACATATCTATTCAAGTGACACCATCATAGGACCTAATCACATCAGCCACACCATCAGAGGCTCATTCACCTGCACATCTACCAGTGTGATATATACCCTCATGTGCCAGCAATGCCCCTCTGCCATGTACATTGGCCAAACCGGACAGTCTCTGTGCAAAAGAATAAATGGACACAAATTTGACATCAGGAATCATAACACTCAAAAACCAGTAGGAGAACACTTCAACCTCTCTGGCCATTCAGTAACAGATTTAAAGGTGGCAATTTTGCAACAGAAAAGCTTCAAAAACAGACTCCAATGAGAAACTGCTGAACTTGAATTGATATGCAAACTAGATACTATCAATTTAGGCTTAAATAGAGACTGGGAATCGCTGAGCCATTACACACATTGAATCTATTTCCCATGTTAAGTATCCTCACAGCTTCTTGTCAAACTGTCTTAAATGGGCTATCTTGATTATCACTACAAAAGTTTTTTTTCTCCTGCTGACAATATTTCTTCTTAATTAATTAGCCTCTTAGAGTTGGTTGGGCAACTCCCACCTTTTCATGGTCTCTGTATGTATATATATCTCCTCACTATATGTTCCATTCTATGCGTCCAAAGAAGTGGGCTGTAGCCCATGAAAGCTTATGCTCAAATAAATTTGTTAGTCTCTAAGGTGCCACAAGTACTCCTGTTCTTATTGTCAATCCAGTTACTAGAACCTGAATTGCTTAAGGATCCATCTCATTAGGTGCACTCTCAGAGTCTCCACACTCGTGAAAATCAAGAGCATCCTAAATGACACAATACAAATTCTCATGAATGCTCTCACTGATCTGAGAAGTTGCTCTTCCTCTTTTCTCCCAACTTCAGGATCTTGCCTCACTTCCACTACCACAAGGCCTTATCTGTATTCTTTCCCGTTGTTTTCCTAATCTTATGCAACCGTATGCTCCTGTCACTACTAAAACAGCTTTCAGATCACTGAAATGTCAGTATCTTGTAAAGTCCCCAATCTCTACTTACTCAGGAAATAAGAATCTAAATATAGAATCTCACATCACTTTTTAATCTGTTCCCCGGTGTCAGAGCTCCAAGAGACTGTAACATATAGAAGCAATTTCAGGACTTGTGATCAGAAGGATACATTTGAAATACTTCAAACCCAAGCGCAACCAGCTCTGCTGTTCTAAAAGTCTTGTGAAGAGGTGAAGGAAAATGAAGCCGCAAACGTTTTCTCTTATTTTTGTCAGAAGCAGAAAGCCATTTCCCCCAATATTAAAAACAAAGCTTGTGTGTCAGAGCAGAAGGAAGAAGATGAAGATCAAAGGATAAGTGCCACTTGCTTTAGCATCTGTGAGTAAGTTAATACCCGTGAGGTCAGAAGCATTCATAACCCATAAAAGAACCTTAAAGGGTGCACATGCAGGCTTGGAAATAAACATAGGTCTCAGTCCTACAATGTGCCACACCTCTCTGTACCCGCAAATTTGAGGTGTTCAATAGATGTGTCTAAGTAACGTCTGGAAACTTTAGTGACATACAAATAGAGTAGAAATGCAGTGAGAGTTAATCAGGCAGCTTTTCAAAACTTATTTAGTACTGCGGAAGAGGCCAGGGCTGCCCAGAGTGGGGGGCAAGTGGGGCAATTTGCCTCAGGCCCTGGGCCCCGCAGGGGCCCCCACGAGAGCAGGGGCCCCGGAAAACTCTCACGGGGCCCGGGCCCCCAGAGCTTCTTCTGCTCCGGGTCTTCGGTGGCAATTTGGCGGCGGGGGCCCCTGCTGCCGAAGACCCCAGGCCCCCTGAATCCTCTGGGCGGCCCTGGAAGAGGCATTGATAAGCATTCTCTACCGCAGAGAGCAGCGGTGGAGGAGTGATAAAATAGCATGCTAATTCATTCAGAGAGGCACATGTATAGCCTTTTCCTATGCTGCTGCTGAAGATTGCAAATCCCATCAACAGGAAAGGGCCTAAAAACCAGTGACTGCATTCGGCTACTATGGAGATGGACAGCAGTATAAAACAGATAGAATGAGCTCTAGAGCCATATTCCCAGGGCCGTCCTTAGGATTTATGGTGCCCAAGGCAGGATTATTAAACTGGTGCCCCTGTGCCTGTCTTGCTCTTAGCAACACAAACATAAGCGTACACTATTGGAAAACTTGCCACATGCATGTTATTAAAACCAGTTAAACTTAATTAAGCACATTGTAATGCTGATGCACGAGCACTAAAGAAGTAGCACTATAGAAAAAATTCTGATTTGACAGAATGATGCAAATAATAGATTTTTTTTTAAATTTGTCAACATTTTATTGGAAATTTATATGAAGAGATATTGAAACAAGGATTTGTTTTTAATTAAAAGCAATCTTTCTGGCTTTTTTGGCTGCAAAATCAGTAATAATGTCATCGTATGATAAAGACAAAGTGTTGTCTTGTTTGATTGCAAGAATAGCAAGACCAGTCAAGTGTTCCTGACTCCTTGTAGAGCGGAGATAGTTTTTAATGAGCTTTAGTTTTGAGAAACTCCGTTCTCCTGATGCTACTGTTACAGGAATTGTCAGTAGAATACGAGTGGCAATGTACACATTAGAATATATGTAAACAAGTTTGCTGGTATGAATAAACGGTACAATGTCCATCATCGATTTTGCATGTGGCAACATTGATGACAGAATACTCAGTTCTTCATACAGTTCAAGTCCATTTAAATCAAAACAATCGCCGTGCTTCAGGAGGCTCTCTAGGTCAGGGGTCCCTAATGCGGTGCCCGTGGGTGCCATGGCGCCCGCAGGGGCCTCTCAGTGCACTTGCGTACTGGCTGGCGGACGAGCATCTGCCGAAATGCCGCCAAAATTCGATGGCATTTCAGTGGCGAGGCCTCTGGATGATGCCGCTTGCTGCCGACAAGCAGCGTCATCCAGAGGCGTCGCCAATGAAATGCCGCTGAATTTCGGCGGCATTTCGGTGGATGCTCGTCCACCGCCACGGTCCTTCGTCTGGCACCCGCCAGACGGAAAAGGTTGGGGATCACTGCTCTAGGTTCTTGCACTTTGTCATTAGTTGCTCTTGTTTTCCTATTTCGTTGAATTTAGTCCCGCTCAGCCCACATACCAGCTGAGTGAATGGAACCCCAGGCCGACAGCGGGTTGAGTGGCTCAGCCAGGGTCTCAGCCTCCGGCCTGCTCAGCCCGCTGCCAGCCTGGGATTCCTTGGGGGTCCCCAGGCCAGCAGTGGGTGCTGAGTGGGGCCGGCGGCTGGGACCCCGGGTGGCAATGGGGTAGCAGCCGGAACCCCAGAGCAGCGGCGGGCTGAGCCGCTCAGCCCACCACTGCGTGCCATCAAAAATCAGCTCGTTTGCCATCTTTGGCACGTGTGCTGTAGGTTGCTAACCCCTGCTCTATACATTAGTAAGGAGATGAGCATATTACAGTTGCTGGAGGGCTCTATTTAGCAGTAACAGGGCTATAGGAAAGTCAGTCAACATTTTTTGTTTCTATGATGAAAACTGGCCCACTCCCTTCCCCATACCAAACTTGTCACAAATAATTGTCAACAACTTAATTTTCTGTTTTTGGCTAAGATATTGATTTTTTTAAAAAAATATTGAAACTGAATTCAGGATTGTTAGCAAGCATTTTTGGCAAATTTGTTAAATGACAATCTAAATGACAACACAGTACTGCTTTCATGCTTGGCTCACCCCCCAGCCTGCTGGTCCAACAGCTGCAGTAGAGGAGGAGATAAGTGGAAAACTTATCACATGCCAATGGGCACCACCGCCAGCCCAATAGACCATGGTGAAGTTAGCACAGCATCTGATCTCAGGGACGGGGCACTCATGGAGCCACAGCAGCTCATCCTGCCCTGTGCAGCTCCCCCGGATGAGATGGATCACTGCCAGCCCGGGGGAGAGACGTGCTCCCCAGCTAGGGTGACCAGATCCAGATGGCCTGATTTTATAGAGCCAGTCCCGATATTTGGGCTTTTGTCTTATATAGGCACCAATTACCCCCACCTAGAGTGACCAGACAGCAAGTGTGAAAAATCAGGACGGAGGGTGGGAGGGAATATATATAAGAAAAAGCCCAAAAATCAGGACTGTCCCTATAAAATTGGGACATCTGGTCACCCTACAGGTGTGTTCCTTCCCCCACCCCTTCCCAGAGACCCCAGCAGCCAATCCCCTCCCTCAGACTGTGCTGCATTAGGCTCTCTCTAGGACCCAGCAGCCTGCTCTTACATGCTCCACTGCTTCCGTCCCGCCGGGCAGAGCAGTGCCCCCAGACCTAGTGGTGCCCTAGGCGGCTGCCTGTTCTGCCTATGGCTAAGGACGGCCCTGCATATTCCTCATGTGCAGTAATCACGTGGGAGCATGAAGGACAGAACTTTCAGCAATATCTCATCTTAATAATAATGAAAGAGAGAAAGTTATTTCTATCTCATAAAACCTGGTCACAGGAATTGATGCTAATGCTGCAGATGGTTCCATCTGCGTAGGTGTCACAGTGTTGACGATCAGTATCTTTTGATCATAATCACTTGAGGCCTAACAGTTATCAGAATGTCATCAGTACATGGCTCATAGGAAGAGAAGATTACATCTCAGCTTGTGGAACTGATAAGGACTCCATAGGTAACTTTGAGAGGTGACAGGCTGAGATCATACAGCTAGATAGAGCTGTGCAAGAATTAAAGCACTCTCTAGGGCAGCCTCTCTACTAAAAATTTGAGCATGAAAAAGAAAACACTCCATGGGTCCTGCATATGTTGAGGTCCAGGAAAGGGGATCTTGAGAACAGAGAGTGTTTTGTGTTTATTATACACAACAAGCGAGCTGTGCATTTTCACACACATCTGAATAGCTATAAAGACTCTGTGGGACTGGTGGAATTTTTCGAGCAGCCTGATATTTCAAAGTGGAGCTCAGATTTTAGTGTTTAAAAATAAAAAAAAGCAGTGAAAACAGTTTTCCATAGTCAAGGGTATTATTTACTGTTCCTGGTGTTTGGCCGAGCACTGAAGTGTTTGAAACGGTCTTGGCATGGGGATGTGTGTGGTTTATAGAAATAGACATTGGTTTTTAGGAATAGGAATCATTCACCCATTCTGTAGTAATGGGTGACTGGCCGTATATTTTTCAATATCCACTTTTTAGTGGTGGTATCTCAGTTCAGCAGTGTACAATAAGCTGCTAAATAAAGACTCAAACAGACATTTTCCCAAGTGGCTCAAGTATCAGCCTATTCAATTCTGTTCAGGTTTTATTACTGCATTCATTCCCATGGTATCTGAGCCTTTGTTCAGAAATCGGAATATTCCCACTAGACATCAGAAAAAGCTCAAGTCCCTACCAAATTTACTGAAAAAGCATTTCTAAGATCTCCATCCCCATAGTGTCTAGGAGCTACCAACAAAGTAGCTAGAGATATATGGCTAGTACATTCCATCATGTCCTACCAGGATCTCCTCCTTTGCTCCAATTTGCTGATGAATGGTAATTTTTTCCCAACTCCAGTGAGGCCGAAATAAAAGAAAGGTGGGTTTATTTTCTTTTGCCTTTTGCAGATGGTGTGAAAAGCAAAAAAAATTCACGGGTTACGCTTGGCAATATAAATCAGCACTACTCTGTGTAGCTCCAGATGGCTTCAGGGCTTTCAGAGGGGAAGATACAACAATAAAAAATTATGATTTATGCTGAAATTGAAGGAGGGAGAAATACACAGAGAGACATAATTATTTCTTGTATGCCAGAGATGAGAGGAGGAAGAAAGAACTTAATAGACATAGATTCATGAGACGTAGGGAATCAAATGTTCCTTTGTACTTTGTTTATAATGAAATTAAAGAGCTGTACGTTTTAAACAAAAAACCCCAGGAAAATATTCCATTTTAACCTGGATTTTAGAACTGTGTTAATAGCTCTAACATTGCAGCTCTGCACAATAAATTATAGAGATAATTCAAACCTCCTGATTCAGGGGTGTGAGCTGATGGCTTGTGGGGGTTCAAAAAGGAATGTGCCTGGTGCATTTCTTGGTTTATTTTTTGCTTTCCTGTGAATCATTAGATATTATGCTACTGTTGGAGGAAAGACACCAAAGGGGATGGAGTTGTGGCATGATCCATTATGGAAGCACCTATTTACTTATGCAATGTGTTGTTGACACATAACCTAATGTGCTTGTTGGTTTGTTTAACAAGGCTTTGTCTCTGAGCTCTTAACTTGTAAAGTTTGTTTAGCCACAATAGCTGTCAAGCAGCTATACCAGAGGTTACGTACAGGGAGAGGAATGTAGCGAGGAGATGGTTTGGTTTGGATAGAGCTGAAAGAGTATAAAGTAGAAGGGACAATTTAACTTCCAGGATTTTTCTGACAGGAAGAAAAGCAGTGGAGATGGGGGAAGGGACGTGTGGTCTATTATTGGTTGATTTTATAATTTATTTTGACTTAATAGAGATGCCGCCTCAATACTCCAGGTACCTTTATAAATAATTAAAAAACAACAAGTGCAAAAGACAAAATACTTTACTGGCCAACACTGTTGCATAATGCAATCCAACAATATAAGAACATAAGAATGGCCATACTAGGTCAGACCAAAGGTCCATCTAGCCCAGTATTCTGTCTTCCGATAGTGGCCAATGCCAGGTGCCCCAGAGGGAATGAACAGAACATGTAATCATCAAGTGAACCATCCCCCGTTGCCCATTCCAAGCTTCTGGCAAACAGAGGCTAGGGACACCATCCCTGCCCATCCTGGCTAATAGCCATTGATGGACCTATCCTCCATGAATTTATCTAGTTCTTTTTTTAACCCAATGAAACATGTAACAATATGTAGTAACTTATATAGAATCCAGTTACCTGAGAACCTCTTCAAAATAATAATGCCTCACAATCAGTCACTCCAAAGCCTTCAACTCACCCCTCCTGGAAAAGCCTGAGAAAATGGCAGTAGACCTTGCGTTAGGCAACGGTCAACAAATTCAGGTTCTCTTGAACTATGGTGGGAAGTGTTTTCCAGAGTGAAGGACCTCTTGTACTTTCCACTCTGTGAAGCTGTTCCCCTCTGTGGAAGGGAGAATGCAGCTTCAGCGCCCTTAATGTAGTTTTAGTCTCCCACTGTGGTTTTTGTGCATACGAACACCTCACATTGGGACCATAGGCCCAGATCCTAAAATGTATTTAAGTACCTTAAGCCTTGTCTACATTGCCACTTTACAGTGCTGAAACTTCCTTGCTCAGGGGTGTGAAAAAACACACCCCTGAGCGACGCAAGTTTCAGCTCTGTAAAGTGGCAGTGTAGACAGTGCACCAGCACTGTTAGCTACTCTCCTTGTGGGGGTGGTTTTTTTACAGCACTGGGAGAGCTCTCCCCCAGTGCTGGTGCCGCGACTACACAACCACGTTAAAGCGCTGCCGCGGCAGCCCTTTAACGTTGGTAGTGAAGACATACCCTAACTCTCATTGATTTCAATGGTAGGTAGACGCCTAAACACCTCTGAGGATCTGGGCCTTACTAACTAACTCATCATAACTCATCTCGTCCTTCAGGAGGCATCAAATGAGTCTAAGGTAGTTTCCCCTAGAAAATCCAGCTTAACCTGTAAGGAAAAGACAGGCAGTACAAGAAACAACAGATCCTCTCGCTTCCACTGTAGCTCTCTTGAATCTGAATGTAAATAAAGTCCCAGGGTTCACCGCTGTCACTCCTGTAATTCTGAAAGGATAAAAAAACACCTTCCACAAAATAAATAAATAAATAAATAAATAATAAAAATAAAGAGAGGCAAGGGCCCACATTTAAGCTATAATGTGACAACAATTTTATCAGAGCAACAAATTCCTAAACACCAAGCTCTACCCATAAAACAAAAACAAGGAAAACAAGCCAGCTAATGGTAAAGGCCTGAAACTGGCAATATAACTGAGACACATGGCTTGAAAGAGTTAAACATCCTGCAAAATAAATAACCCTCAAAAGACATGTGGGGAGATAATGTTGGTGTTTTTGTGTATTTACATATGTATGAGTAGGGTCCACAATGTAATCAATAGTCCCTGTCTATGCTGTATTCTGATAATTCAGAGATCAAAAGAACATCCTATCATTTAAATGAATTGTAAACACGTGATATCTCGGTATTTCTCTCTCTTTGAAATGTACTGTGAATGGTGGAGGAACAAACAAATGGCCTCATGACATCCTTCAAAGTCATCCTAATGACCTTTTGTTCCCTGGAGGAAATTCCAACTTGTCAAAAGACATGACATTGCATAAAAGATCCTTGGGTCCTGAGATCTGCTTAGTCTTCATCAGGAGAAGTTTGAGTCGCAAGACTGAGGTCCCAGTTATGCTGGTACAACCTGAATATGATATTTGGACACTGGACTATAAACTATGAATTATTTCTGAAAGAACTCTTTGCAACTGCAAAGCTCACCATCTCGGCTATGAATCTGCACCTCAATGGATTGAACTCATGTCTGTATGTGTATTGATCTTTTAACCATACTCTCTCTCTTTTGTTTTTTTAATAAATTTTAGTTTCGTTAATAAGATTTACAGAAATGTTCATCATATTTGACGTGGGTACCTGGATAGAGGCCTGAGGCTGGATCACTTTAAGGGAACTGTGTTATTTGGACTTTTGAGTAACCAGTAAGGTAATAAAGAAGCTGTTTTATGCTGGCTTGGTAAATCTAAGGCCATGGCTACACTTGCAAATTTGCAGCGCTGCAGCAGGGTGTGAAAACACACCCTCTCCAGCGCTGCAAATTGTGGCGCTGCAAAGCGCCAGTGTGGTCAAAGCCCCAGCGCTGGGAGCGCGGCTCCCAGCGCTGTACGTTATTCCCCACAGGGAGGTGGAGTACGGACAGCGCTGGGAGAGCTCTCTCCCAGCGCTGGCGCTTTGACTACACTTAGCGCTTTGAAGTGCAAGTGTAGCCATAGCCTAAGTGTTCGAATATCCGTCAGCTTTATGGAGATTGTCTGCCCCATTCTTTGCAGTTCACCTTAATGAGTGACCACAGCTGGCTCCCCACTGGGACTCCGGTCACAACAACAAGGAAAACAAGCCAGCTATTGGTAAAGGCCTGAAACTGGCAATATAATGCTAACTTTAAAATGTACCACTCATAAACCAGCCCTGATGTTAGGGCCAGGGTTACAGCTGACATGGTACTGCGCAAAAATTCACGAGGCACTTGAACTATGTACAAAGTACCTCAGTCTTCATGAACTGCCGTCACTAATATAAAACAAACAATTTTTCTGAACTCTGCTGAGTTTTGATTCTCTTCCAAAGGCTCTTATGTCTCTCATCACTATACACTGTCCTTCAGTATCTATTGCAACTTCCTTTAGATAATCTAAACCCTTCCCCACCCCCCTGGTATTTCCCCTGTAAAGTTGAAGAGGTTCCCAAAGCTCTGCGTTTCCCATCTCCTTTCCGCTATTCCCCTCTGCTTGCCACAGTATGTGTTATTCCTTGATACGTTTGCTAATATTTATTACCTTATTACTAGTCTATTGCTTTGCTAACGCCTATCATTAAATCACTCTACATTTATTATTTCCCCCCAACAAGCCTCCCTACACTAATCATAGAAAACAGCAACTGAAGACTCTGCCTTCATGTAGCATATCTGTAACTGACATGTTCTTCTGCTTTAATGGAAACAGAGCCTCATGCACTTTCGAGGAGCAGAGGAAACTGTCTGCACATCCATATTTTCATTCACTACATTTCTATTGTCATTACACTGATATTCTTGCATTTCAAATGTATTATGCTTTTAAAAAAATGCAAAAGAAGTTCAGAAATAGATGAACTGCCTTCCCCAGGCTCTTTTTTTTGAGTCATCTAACAGCCAGGTAAAAGGACATTCACATACATACCAATCCAGAAATGTTTCTCTCTCCCAATACATCTGTCCTCATATTTCACATATTTCATACCCTTTCCCTTCACTTATGAGTGGCAATGAATTCAAATGTGATTAATCTATCTGTTTTGTATGCTTTGTTTATTAATTATGTAGTTAAATACCAATTAATTACATGGAGGTACACTAAAGACCCCAAAAAAACCCTATTAGATCATCCAGTTAATTTTTCTGCCTGTGCTGGATACAGTTCCTAGATAGAGGATGTTTCAGATAATAAATGCCAAAATAATACAGTATCTGAATTAAAACTTCAGGAGGCAGATCCTCAACTGGTGTAAAGTAATGTAGTTGCATTAGTGGGGTAGCCGTGTTAGTCTGTATCCACAAAAACAAAAAGGATTCTTTTACTTTTTTCTTTATAATAAAGTTCTTCTTTTAAGAACCTGATTGATTTCAGTGTCCTGAAGACAAAGGGTCTGGTCTGCGGTCTCATTGCTAAGGCAATTAGCTGGTATATTATTCTCAAGCCTTCCCAGGAAAGGGGGTGAAGAGGCTTGGGGGGATATTTTGGAGGGATAGGGATTCCAAGTGACCCTTCTCTGAATTTTTGTGTAAATCACTTGGTGGTGGCAGCAATACCATCCAAGGACAAGGAAAGGAATTTGTGCCTTGGGAAAGTTTTAACCTAAGCTGGTAGAAAATAAGCTTAGGGGGTCTTTCATGCAGGTCCCCACATTTGTATGCCAGAGTTCAGAGTGGGGGAGGAACCCTGACAGCATGTGAGGCCTTGTCTATATTATGAAGTTTCAGTGGTTTTCCTTAGGCCTTGTCTACACACAAGTGAAATGCTTTAATTAAACTGGTTAAGTTAAACTGTTATAAAGCCCTATGCAGACACTCATTTCAGTTTAAGGGTATGTCTTCACTAGCAATGTTAAAGCGCTGCTGTGGCAACGCTTTAATGTGGCTGTGTGGTCGTGGCACCAGTGCTGGGAGAGAGCTCTCCCACCGCTGTAAAAAAATCACCCCCACAAGGGGAGTAGCTACCGCTCCCAGTGCTGGTGCACTGTCTACACTGCCACTTTACAGCACCGAAACTTGCAACACTCGGGGGGGGGCGGGGTTGTGTTATTTCACACCTCTGAGCGAGAAAGTTTCAGAGCTGTAAAGTGACAGTGTAGACAAGGCCTAAGAATAACTCATTTTGGTTTAGCTAAACTTGTTCCTAAATAATTTAAACTAAATTGAATTAAGCCTGGTTTAAATAAAAAAAGAGCATCCATAAATCTTTCATACTGGTTTAACTAAATTGGTTTAAATTCACATCTTAAGTTAAATTGGTGCAATTATGTGTGTAGATGGGCTCTTAAGGTGTGATTTTAAAACTGATTTAGTTAAACTGGTCTGAAAGACTGTGAATGCTCTCCTTTCAGTTTAAATTAGGCTTAAATGACAGACAAGGGCCATACAACTGTTAAAAAAAATGGCAATGTCTACAAGTGCTAACACATCTTGTCCAGACTAGGATTTAAACGTGTGATATAAAATCATGTTAGCTCGCTTGGGGTATGTCTACACTGGAAACTTCAAAGTGCTGCTGCGGGAATGCTCCCGCGGCAGTGCTTTGAAGTGCGAGTGTGGTCACATGCGAGTGCTGGGAGAGAGCTCTCCCAGCGCTCCTGGTAATCCACCTCCATGAGGGGATTAGCTCCAAGCACTGTGTCTACACTAGCGCTTTAAAGCGCTTAGACTTGCGGCGCTCAGGGGGGTGATTTTTCACCCCCCTGAGCCGGCAAGTTAGAGCGCTATAAAATGTAAGTGTAGACAAGCCCTTGATCTCACTAACACCTTTAAAACTCTAGTCAGGACAAGGCATATGCTAAACTGGTCTAGTTAAAGCCTAGAGGGGAGCTGTGCTAAATTACAACTTGCCTTGTCTTGACTAGCGTTTTAGGAAATGTTAGATTATGGTAGGTAGCAAGATCTCAGTAATGTCACACTGTTAAATTCTAATCTAGACAAAGCCTCAGATAATAGCAAGGTCCTACTAATCTCATTATTTTAATGAGAAATTGCACAGGATTCGCAAGACCTACATGACTTTTCAGTGTGAAGCAAAGTATGGAGTCTAAGGGGTTAGGGCCATGTCTGCTCTTAGTTACACTGGTCTAAATCCAGAATAACTTCACTAAAGTCCAGTTTTACACTGGTGTAAACTGAGAGCAGATTTTAGCACTGAGGCGATACCAATCTACTGGGGTGTGTGTATGATACATATGTACATAGAATCAAAGGACTGGAAGGAACCTTGAGAGGTCATCTAGTCCAGTCCCCTGCACTCATGGCAGGACTGTATTATCTAGACCATTCCTGACACGTGTTTGTCTAACCTGCTCTTAAAAATCTCTAATGATGGAGATTCCACAACCTCCCTAGACAATTTATTCCAGTGCTTAACCACTAACAATTAGGAAGTTTTTCTTAATGTCCAATTTAAATCTCCCTTGCTGCAATTTAAGCCCGTTGCTTCTTGTCCTATCCTCAGAAGTTAAGAACGATTTTTCTCCCTCCTTGTAACAACCTTTTATGTACTTGAAAATTGTTATCATGTCCCCTTTCAGTCTTCTCTTTTCCAGACTAAACAAACCCAGTTTTTCAATCTTCCCTCATAGGTCATGTTTTCTAGACCTTTCATCGTTTTTGTTGCTCTTCTCTGGACTTCTCCAATTTGTCCAAATCTTTCCTGAAATGTGGTGCCCAGAACTGGACACAATATTCCAGTTGGGGCCTAATCAGACTGGAAGAATTGCTTCTCATGTCTTAGTTATGACACTCCTGTAAATACATCCCAGAATGTTGTTTGCTTTTTTTGCAACAGTGTTAATTCATATTTAGCTTGTGGTCCACTATGTGGTCCCCCAGATCCCTTTCCGTAGTATTCCTTCCTAGGCAATCATTTCCCATTTTGTATGTGTGCAACTGATTGTTCCTGCCTAAATGAGAGTACTTTGCATTTGTCCTCATAGAATTTCATCCTCTTTACTTCAGACCATTTCTCCAGTTTGTCCAGATCATTTTGAATTTTAATCCTATCCTCTAAAGCACTTGCAACGCCTCCCAGCTTGGTGTTGTCCACAAACTTTGTGTTCTCTCTATACCATTATCTAAATTATGAAGATATTGAACAGAACTGGACCCAGAACTGATCCCTGAGGGACCCCACTTGTTATGCCCTTCCAGTATGACTTTGAACCACTGATAACTACTCTCTGGGAACAGTTTTCCAACCAGATTTGCATCCACCTTATAGTAGCTCCATCTAGGTTGCATTTCCCTAGTTTGTTTATGAGACGTTCATGTAGACAGTATCAAAAGCTTTACTAAAGTCAAGATATACCACATCTACCACTTCCTCTCTATCCAGAAGGCTTGTTATCCTGTCAAAGAAAGCTATCAGGTTGGTTTCATATGATTTGTTCTTGACAAATCCTTGCTGACTGTTACTTATCACCTTATTATTTTCTAGATGTTTGCAAATCGATTGCTTAATTATTTGCTCCATTATCTTTCCGGGTACAGAAGGTCAGCTGTTTTGTAATTCCCTGGGTTGTCCATATTTCCCTTTTTATATTCGCCCTTTTCCAGTCCTCTGGAATCTCCCCTGTCTTCCATGACTTTTCAGAGATAATAGCTAATGGCTCAGGTATCTCCTCAATCAGCCCCTTGAGTATTCTAGAATGCATTTCATCAGGCCCAGGTGACTTGAAGACATTTAACTTGTCTAAGTAATTTTTAACTTGTTCTTTTTCTATTTCAGCCTCTGATCCTACCTAGTTTTCACTGACATTCACTATGTTAGACGTACAATCACACCAATCTTCTTGATGAAATCCGAAACAAAGAATTAATTAAGCACTTCTGCCATTTTCACATTTTCTGTTATTATTCCCCCACTCCTCCCCATTGAGTAACAGGTCTACCCTGTCCTTGGTCTAATGTATTTGTAGAATGTTTTCTTGTTACTCTTTATGTCTCTAGCTAGTTTGATCTCATGTTGTGCCTTGCCCTTTCTAATTTTGTCCCTACATACTTGTGTTATTTGTTTGACCTAGTTCCCACTTTTTGTAGGACTCTTTTTTATTTTTTTTTATTTTTAGATCTCAACGTTAAATTACAAGGAAGATACTTTAGTGCACTAACTAGGAAATCACCTTTACAAGGAAGCAGCTATATTAACTTCATTTTCAGTGGAAACATGGGGAGTGAGGGAAATTAATATTTGCCAAAGGGAAACATATGGTGAGGAAATAAACAAAACAAGGAGATTTCTGGAAATCTCCTCTGTATTCTTTTCATCACATAAGGAGCCCTCTGGCTGGCATCTTCCTCTTAAACTAAAAATATCATACACTTTTCTTTACTCTCTTTATTTATGAAATGCTTGGACAGGGAGCCACCGACACAGTCAGGCATTCTAAAATCGCTTAAGATGTAAAGATGCCTTCAGCTGTGTTGCAAACACAGTAGGTGTATCTTGGTGTTAGTTAGCATGCACTATATGCCAATCAGAGAGTTGGTTCTACAGCAGCACAAATTGTTATAGGGCCTCCGCAAACAGTGTCTTTTTTCTTTATTTCTCAGTTGCAGATAATTGAAAGAACATATATATGTGATGAGGTCTGTTCTTCTGGGATATCTGTCAAAAGGCACCATAACTGGTGGATTTTACTGAAATCAATGACACCTTTACAGGAGTCATGGATTAAACCAGTGCTGGGCAACCTGTGGCACGTGGGCTGCACACGGCCCATCAGGGTAATCCGCTGGCGGGCCACCAGTTTGTTTACATTTGAACAGCTGCCCGCAGCTCCCAGTGGCAGCAGTTCACGGTTCCCGGCCAATGGGAGGTGCGGGAAGCGGTGTGAACCTCAGAGACGTGCTGGCCACTGCTTCCCGCAGCTCCCATTGGCTGGGAGCGGCGAACCGTGGCTACTGGGAGCTGCGGGTGTTCGTGTAAATGTAAACAAACTGTCTCGTGGCCTGCCAGCGGATTGTCCTGACAGGCTGCATGTGGCCCACAGGATGCTGGTTGCCCACCACTGGACTAAACTCTTTTTTCAGCTACCCCAATGTAAATGTGGAATAATTCCATTGGATTGCTCTGGATTTACTCCACTGTAGGGTATAAACTGTAAGTGGCCTTGACAGGGATGGCAGCTTTGTATAATTTTTGGTGGTGCCCAGAACAGGTCCAAGTCCCGCCCGCCCCCACCTCTGGGAGGAAGTTTGGATGCAGGAGGGGGTTTCGGGTGCAGGCTTGGGAGAGAGGGGAGGGGACCCCCCCCCCAGCCCCGCCCCGGCACAACACTCATCCAAGCCTCCCCCAGGCTGCTGCTCAGGAGGTCCAGCCAGGATAAGCCTCCCTCCCCGCAGAGTTGACTCGGAGTCGCCTGCTGAGGTGGGGGCTGCCATGAATCTCCTCCCTCCGCAGGCACAGCCACTGCCTCAGCCTGCCCCCGGCGTTGCTCCCTTGTAGCCGGCAGCAGCCAGTGAGGAAGCGCAGCACAGAGCTTCAGGGGGCAGCTGCCCGTTGCCCAGGGCAGGCAGGGACGCTCGGGGGAGGCACGCATGGGCGGCAGGTGGGGCCGGGGGACACTCCAGGGGTGGCAGGCGGGACCGGGGAACAGACGCAGCCCTGAACACTGGTGGAGCTGGGCCCCCCAGGCCCTGAATTTGCTGGAGGCCAGTCACCACAGGCCCATACAACTCGCTGCCCCTGGGCCTTGATTCTCCTCTCACATGAGTCTTATAGAGTCGTAATTTAACTGATATCAATGGTGATACTCCTGATTCACATCAGTGCAAGTGAGGGGAGGATTAGGTTCTATGTGTCTTTGTTAAACACTGTATTTCTTTCACAGTGCAGTAGCAATTGTACCATGAGGTATTTTTATCAATAAATTGAGAAGATTATTTAAAAGACACACCATTAAACAGGGAGCATATTCTCATTGTGATGCACAGGGATTTAAGCCCATTACTCCCTGCACATCTGGATGCTAATAGACTCCATAGACCGTTTTGCATCAGTCTACTAATGTTTTCTACAGCTGCTGTCCCTGGAAAGCACCTTTCTCTTCAACAGAGAATTGTTGCAACAAAATAGGAGGAAGTTGGAATGGAGAGGAGCCTGGAGTTAGTCTTCTGAGGACTAAATGCTGAGCCTGGATGTGGGCAAGCAGGCATCCGTGGCTTCATAGGGTGCCATCAGCGGTCAGGATTTGATCCTGAGAAAGGAGAACGGTCACTTTAACAACCACAGAACAAAATTTCAGAAATCCCTAACTGGATCTACTTTACTTAAATGCTAATCTAGTACTTAGAAAATATTGTTTCTTGAATGATAACTGAGGCCCTGCAATGCAAACACCACTTGTGTCACTCTTTTTCTCTGTCTTGGGGTTTCTCACCCTGAACAGCTTAATGCAATATTTAAAAACACGTCTTCATTCAAAACTACTGCCAGGCTCATCCCATTTTGCGTTGCTAAGCATAGTCATGCTTTCAATCTTATTAATAGGACCTGTCAAGCAATTAAATACGATTAATTGCAAAATTAAAAAATTGCAATTAATCGTGTGATTAGCCACATTGTTAAACAATAATAAAATACCATTTATTTAAATATTTTTGGATGTTTTCTACATTTTCAAATATTTTGATTTCAATTACAATACAGAATACAAAGTGTACAGTGCTCACTTTATATTTATTTTTATTACAAGTATTTGCAATGTAAAAAACCAAAAGAAATAGTATTTTTCAATTCACCTAATACAAGTGCTGTAGTGCAAGCTCTTTATCATGAAAGTTGAACTTACAAATGTAGAATTACGTACAAAAAACCCTGCATTTAAAAATAAAACAATGTAAAATTTTAGAGCATGCATCCATGCTGATAACAGATTCTGCTTGACAACAATCCAAAGCAGTGCGGACCAATGCATGTTAATTTTCATTATCTGAGTCAGATGCCACCAGCAGAACGTTGATTTTCTTTTTTGGTGGTTCGGGTTCTGTAGTTTCCGCATTGGAGTTTTGCTCTTTTAAGACTTCTGCAAGCATGCTCCACACCTCCTCCCTCTCACATTTTGGAAGGCACTTCAGATTCTTAAAACTTGGGTCAAGTGCTATAGCTATCTTTAGAAAGATACCTTTGGTACCTTCTTTGTATTTTGTTAAATCTGCAGTGAAAGTGTTCTTAAAATTAACAACATGTACTGGGTCATCATCCAAGACTGCTATAACATGAAATATATGGCAGAATGCAGGTAAAACAGAGCAGGAGACATACAATTCTCCCCCAAGGAGTTCAGCCACTAATTTAATTAACACATTTTTTTTAAATGAGCATAAAAGCATAAAAGCATTTCCTTTGGAATGCTGGCCGAAGCATGAACGGGCATACGAATGTTTAGCATATCTGGCATGTAAATACCTTGCAATGCTGGCTACAAAATGCAAATGCCTCTTCTCACTTACTGGTGATATTGTAAATAAGAAGAGAGCAGCATTATGTCCTGTAGATGTAAACAAACTTGTTTGTCTTAGCGATTGGGTGAACAAGAAGTAGGACTGAGTGAACTTGTAGGGTCTGAAGTTTTACATTGTTTTGTTTTTGAGGACAGATATGTATAAAAAAAATCTACATTTGTAAATTGCACTTTCAAAATAAAGAGATTGCACTACTGTACTTGTATGAGGTGAACTGAAAAATGGAGGTTTTTCGCCTTCCTCTGCAGCGTGGGGCACGGGTTACTTGCTGGAGGATTCTCTGCACCTTGAAGTCTTTAAACCACAATCTGAGGACTTCAATAGCTCAGGGGTTTTTACAGGAGTGGGTGGGTCAGATTCTGTGGCCTGCGTTGTGCAGGAGATCAGACTAGATGATCATAATGGTCCCTTCTGACAATAAAGTCTATGAGTCTATACTATTTCTTTTGTTTATCATTTATACAGTGTAATAAAAATAATATACACTTTGATTTCAATTACAACACAGAATGCAATATATATGAAAATGTAAACAAACATCCAAAACATTTAATACATTTCAATTGGTATTCTATTGGTTAACATTGCGATTAAATCTGCAATTAACCACGATTAATTTTTTTGAGTTAATCACATGAGTTAACTGTGATTAATTGACATCTCTACTTATTAATGGAAGACATTTTAACACTTGCAGACCTTGTCTTAGGCCAGTGAATATCAAAATAGTACATATTTGGCCATATTTGCATTATAAATTTATATTTTATGACTTAAATGTAAGTATGTCCTCTGGATTAAAAGACACACACAAATTCCCCTGCCTTCCCATGCCTTTACTTTTTGTTCTTTTGCCTTTTTTCTGTTTTCCATTTATTCTTGGGGAAAAAAACCCCAAAACAATAAAATATATACAATAAAACAAAAGATAAAACCCCCCTGAATTTAACCAAATTAAAACATATGTTGGTTATTCTAAATATTACAGCAGCACACTTTTTGGTACCCAGAGTTCTTGTCACAGATAGATTTTTAAAAAATGGTTACTTGTTTATAAAAAGATGGTCTTCCTTCTGAAAGTGCCCTCTAAAAGTGACACATGCCAGCAACTGATCATTTCAGAAACCGGAAGCAGTATTTCTAAAAAGAAAACAAATCAAAGTAATTTCAAAACAAATTCTAGAAGCTTTGAAGGCTATATTTTCAATCAGTCAGAAGCCTAAGGTTTGATTTTCCAAGTCAGAAACCAACAGTGTGAGCAACTGTGGGTATGCCTACTCGAGAGCTGGAAGGTACACATTTTAGCTGGAGGAGCCACCCATAGGCATGTGCCAGGGCTGGAGCACCCCAAAAAAATTAATGGGTGCTTAGCACCCATTGGTAGCCAGCTCTCCTCCTCTCCGCAGCACCTCCCTTCTGCTGGCGGCCCCACCTATCAACTTCTCCCCTCCCTCCCAGTGCCTCCTGCCCTCCGCAATCAGCTGGGGGCGGAGCAGGGGCAAGAAGAAGCAGGGGGGGTGGGGATTTGGGGGAAGAGGTCGGGTGGAGGCAGGACCTGGGGCAGAGCAGGGGTTTGAGCACCGCCCGGGGCCAGAGGAAGCTGGCGCCTGTGAGCCATACCCAGACTAGCTCTGATTGAGCTGGCACACTACATATAGAAGTGTAACTATGGTGGTGAGAGGGGCTAGCTGCTCCACATATGATCCCCTCTGAGACCTTAGGTACATACTTGGGTGACTAGTCCATCCCACCACTCATGTGCCTTCTATTTTTAGTGTGCTCACTCAATGACAGCACACACCTTTCAGTTCCAGTGTAGACACACCTACGGTGTCTAAGGGCTTGGCTACACTTACAAATTTGCAGCGCTGCAGCAGGGTGTGAAAACACACCCTCTCCAGCGCTGCAAATTGCGGCGCTGCAAAGCGCCAGTGTAGTCAAAGCCCCAGCGCCAGCGCTGTCCATTATTCCCCACAGGGAGGTGGAGTACGGACAGCGCTGGGAGAGCTTTCTCCCAGCGCTGGTGCTTTGACTACACTTAGCGCTTCAAAGCGCTGCCGCGGCAGCGCTTTGAAGTGTAAGTGTAGCCAAAGCCTAAGGGTATGTCTATATTACAAGCGCTACGGTGGCACAACTGCGGTGCTGCAGCTATGCCACTGTAGCATGAGAGTGTAGACAGTTGCTGAAAGAATGGGTTTTTCCATCGCTATAGTAAATCCATGCCCTTGGGGTGGTAGGTTTGTTGATGGAAGAATTCTTCTGTTGACCTAACTGTATCTATAGTTGGGGTTAAGTTAACTTAGCTATGTTGCACAGGATGCGAAATTTTTCATAGCCCTGAGCGTTGTAGCTTGGTTGACCTAAGTTTTGGGTATAGACCGGGCCTAATTTGCATAATTACTCTTACTGCATGTGCAAGTAGGTATGTAAGTGGCCCTGTCTCCAGTTTGTATGAGCATTTGTCCTAATGGTGCATACAGATGTGTGCTCATTTTTGGTATCCAGCCCTAGACAGCCCTATCTGTCCGTTTGAAAATCTGGCTTCAAATACAGGCCTGACAGGAATGTGATATAAATGCCTATGTTTAATGCTTTCTATAGTAAATTAACATACATGATTAGAACTCGACCCTAGTACCTAAAGAGCTGAAAAAAAAATCACCTTATTGGGTGAACTCTGAAGCATTCTCACTGCAGTATTTGCCGGAGCTATGTCCCAGTATGCCTCACAGAACAAGAACTGAACAGCTTTCTTTGTTGTCAGATACTGTACATTACTTATATTTCCTCCTCTTCTGCTGAAGGAATGAAGATTGAAAAACGGATTTCTTTAACATTTCTGAAATGAATCAAACATTTTACTATGACTTACAGTCACGTCATTGCCCTGTTTAAATGAAGTGAAGGCCTGATCCAGCTCACACTGAAATCAATGGGAATCTGTCCCCTGACTTCACTGTTTGATTGATTGGGCCTCTAAAACTTGGGAAAGGAGAGCCCTGGGACCAGCCATTCTCTGTGTGCCCACCTCACAGTACATCCCAAAAGCAGTGGTGCAGGTTCCCCCATACCAACCTCTCCACCTGTGTCCAACCTGACACACAGGCACAGCACCGTATTTTAACCAGGAATAGCTGTGAAGTAAGGGGAAGATTTTCCAAGACAGAAAAGACTGAAAGTCAATGGAATTTAGGTTCCTAATTTCCATTTGGGCTTTTGAAATCTCCCCTTAACTGAACAAAGGCAAAAATGGTGGCAATTTAACTGATCTATTAATTTCCAGACATTTTTTCCTTCCTTCTTATTACTCTAATGTTGTTTGAAGGCTCCAAACTGTGATTATTTGTCCTTTAAAAAAATTCTGAGCTCAAACCGGACTTCAAGAGTCTGGGAAAAGCTCAGAATATGTTGCAATGCAGTCTTTGAGGAAGTTAAACTGGTTTCTGAATGAATCTAAACGATTGAACAATCTTGTTTTATAACAGTTTGGCTAAACTCTTACCAGAGAAATATATCCTCCCCTTTAGAAGGAGGAAGTATATTCTACTAAGTAGGCCACAGGGTTGGAAGTCAGGAGATGCTGCATTGCATCTTTCAAACATTTTCAAAAGACGCATGCAAGTTTTCATAGCAATGCAAAGAATTTTGCATAGAAATGATTTGGGTTTAAGATATTAAATAGAGCTATTGTATAACAAATAGATTTGTGAATGTATTTGTGAGTAAATGGTTTGACTTCAGTTCACTGCTATTCAAAGAGTCATATTATTCATTATGCATGAGCACTCATATTCATAGAATCATAGAACTGGAAGGGACCTCGAGAGGTCATCTAGTCCAGTCCCCTGCACTCAAGGCAGGACTAAGTATTATCTAGAGCAGTGGTTCTCAAATTTTTATATTGGTGACCTCTTTCACATAGCAAGCCTTTGAGTGCGACCGCCTGCCCCCTTATAAATTAAACGCACTTTTTAATATATTTAACACCATTATAAATGTTGGAGACAAAGCAGGTTTGGAGTGGAGGCTGACAGCTCAGGATCCCTCATGTAATAGCCTCACGGCCCCCCGAGGGGTCCCGACCCCCAGTTTGAGAACCTGTGATCTAGATCATCCCTGACAGGTGTTTGTCTAACCTGCTCTTAAAAATCCCCAATGATGGAGATTCCACAACCTCCCTAGGCAATTTATTCCAGTGCTTAACCACTCTGACAGGAAGTTTTTCCTAATGTCCTACCTAAACCACCCTTGCTGCAATTTAAGCCATTGCTTCTTGTCCTATCCTCAGAGGTTAAGAAGAACAATTCTTCTCCCTCCTCCTTGTAACAATCTTTTACATACTTGAAAACTGTTTTCATATCCCCCTCTCTGTCTTCTCTTGTCTAGTCTAAACAAACCCAATTTTTTCAATCTTTCCTTATAGGTCATGTTTTCTAGACCTTTAATAATTTTTGTTGCTCTGGACTTTCTCCAATTTGTCCACATCTTTCCTGAAATGTGGTGCCCAGAACTGGACATGATACTCCAGTTGAAGCCTAATCAGTGCGGAATAGAGCAGAAGAATTACTTCTTGTGTCTTGCTTACAATACTCCTGCTAATACATCCCAGAATGATGTTTGCTTTTTTTGCAACAGCGTTACACTGTTGATTCATATTTAGCTTGTGATCCACTATGACCCCCAGATCCCTTTCTGCAGTACTCCTTCCTAGGCAGTCATTTCCCATTTTGTATGTGTGCAACTGATTGTTCCTTCCTAAGTGGAGTACTTTGCATTTCATCCATTTAATTAATTTTCATATTGGAATGAGAGAGCATTATTTGTTACTCACTATATGTCATATGTTATTCTCCTGTTTAACATAAAATCAGGGAGTTCTAAGGGCACGTCTACACTGACAAAGTTACAGCGCCGGCAGTTCCAGCACCGCTCAGAGAGTGCAGAAGGAAAACTGCTATTGTGTGTTGAGCTGCCTGCACAATCGCGGCACTTGCAGTGGTATTTGGAGCAGTGCACTCTGGGCAGCTATCCCACAGAGCACCTTTCTCTTTTGCCGCTAAGACTTGTGGGAAGGCGGAGGGGGTCGCGTGGCATCCTGGGTCCTGTCCTAATGCCCTGTGATGCATTGCTTCGCAACCCAGCAATCTCTGTGCTTCCATCCGCATTTGGCGCCATCTTTTAACGGTTTGTGTACTGCGCACCCTCCCTCTTCGGACTGCAGGAATGGATCCCGAATTGCTGACCAGTATTCTGCTTGCTCTGACCAACATGTCACGAGTGGCAGTGGAGTTATTCCTTAAACTACAAAGGCAAGAGGAGTGCGACATTGATCTTGGCACAGTGTAGAATGACTGTTGAGTGTGCATTTGGCCATTTAAAAGCCCGCTGGCGATGCCTGTATGGGAAGCTGGACCTGGCCGATGACAATATTCCTGTGCTTATTGCTGCATGCTATACGCTCCATAATATTTGTGAAAGGAAGAGTGAAAGCTTCACTCAGGGCTGGACCTCAGAGGCTCAGTGCCTGGAGGCTGAGTTTGACCAGCCAGAGACCAGGGCTATTAGAGGGATACAACGTGGAGCCATAAGAATCAGGGATGCTTTGAGGCAGCAATTTGAAACTGAAAGCCACTAATATTTGTTGCTATGCTCGGGATTGCAGTGCTTGCAATGCTAGGAGGTGATTGGTGCACATGGTGCAAGAAGGGGGCTTAACATAATTGTATGTTGCTTTGCAGTGCTCTTTTTGCTTTCATGTAATAGAATAAAGATTGCTTTCAAACCAACACAATTCTTTTATTAAAAGAGAATAACTGGAGGAGAGAGTCAAATGAAAAAATACATCAGCAGGGAGGGGGAGGGGGGGAAGGGAAGGTCTCAAAAGGAGGAGGGGTCCCGGGATGGCTACAAACCTGTGTATGTCCAGGGATCATACCCGGCCTTCTCCTTTGGAGTACAATGCAGCGGGTGTTGTACTTCAGCAGGGCCAAACTGCAGAGGGATGGGTGTTGAGTGCAGTGGGTAGTGGGAGTCAGAAACTGCAGGACTGTGAGGAGAGAGGAGTGGAATGCTGCGGGTAGAGAGTGGAGCCAGGAGGTTGATAACGGTGTGTTGGCGGTGTGTAGGGCACATGGGAAAGAGTTTTGCAACAGGCTTCAGGGGAGGGTGGGCCCAGAGCTGCTCGGTTTGAAGAGCTAGTATCGCCTGGAGCGTGTCCACTTGGCGCTCCATAATGTTTAGAGCCGCTCCGTGGCTTCTTTCTGGTGTGCTGTGTTCTCTTTTCGGTCCCTCTTCTCGCTGTTCCGCCAGTCCTTCAATTCCTGTTTCTTGGTGCGGAGTGCGTCATAACCTCATGAAGAAAGTCCTCCATAGTTCTTCTTGGCCGCTTTCTAATTCTGCGCAGCCATTCTGCTGCCACTAACAAAGAGGGAGGCTGGGCTCCCAAGGTCATATCTGTGAAGTTTAAACGTAACATTTTACAGAAGCAGTATTGTTTGCAACACACACAACACTGATTCAGTGCTTTAAAGCACAGCCAGTACTCACACACCTGTCACTAACTGGCTGACCCCAGGCAAGCACACATGAGCCACAAGACCCCCAAAATGGTTAATAGCCACAGGGGCAGCGTGAATCACTCTTCCCGGACCCTGCTTTATCCTGGGCACACGGCTCTTGGGGAGAGCCAGCACAGTAGGGGGACCTGATAATCATTCCTGTCCCCACACTTGCCACAGGATGTGATCATTATGGAAGATCTCGCTGCTGAAGGTGAGCAGAGAATCAAGGGAGGGTCTTCTCCAAGCCTGCGGCTTCTGCCCTGATCCCTATGTGGCTCGCCTGTGTGCAGCAATGGTCCCCCCTCCCCCACCGCCATAACGGCACAGTGGTGCGGGAAAGTCACCGATAATGTGGCAAGAAACAAAGCAGCTCTGCCGAGGAACCTGCGGCAGTGGATTGCCCAGTATCTCCATGAGAGATCTCTGAGGCAGATTCCTGTGAAGTGAGGGAGTCTATCAACAGCCTGTTCCGCCACTCAGACTAGGCATGCGGTGGGAGACAAGCCTGCTTTCTGCAACCCTTCTGCCCCCCAACAACTCAGTTCAACAATTCCTGAAATCAGATCCACTTACAAGGGGCCTCCTCTCCTGTTTGTGCTTCACCAATATCCGACTGTTGTGACTAGCTAGGTTCCTCCGGGATAGAAAAGAGCTCCTGGCTGCATGCATCTCTGGCCTCTGAGTTAGCCTCTGCCTCTGGGTCCTCCTCCCCCTCTCCATCCAAGATTTCCTCCTCCTGGCTCGGTCCACTCTTCACTGGCACACAAGCCAACAAAGTATCCACAGGGGCCTTCGCAGTGGAGGTGGGGTCGCCACCGAGTATCCTGTCCAGCTCTTTGTAGAACCATCAGATTGTGGGTGCAGCACCGGAGTGGCGGTTTGCCTCCCGCGCCTTGTGGTAAGCGTTCTGCAGCTCCTTCACTTTGACCCTGCACTGCAGTGTCGCCTGGTCATGGCCCCTTTCTGTCATGCATCGTGAAATCTGTCCGTAGGTATCATAATTCCTACGTCTGGAGCGCAGCTGGGACTGCACAGCCTCCTCTCCCCAAATGCCAATGAGGTCCAGCACCTCGGCATTGCTCCAAGTGGGGAATCACCCGGTGTTTGGAGCAGGTATGGCCACCTGGAAAGATGCGCTGAGACCACTGCACGCAGCTGCGAGCAAACAGGAAGGGGACTTTCAAATATGCAAAGGAATGTACGGGGTGGGGATGATGGGGCAGGGGTCGCTTGCTAAAAGAGTGGGTAGATCGGCTAATGTGGCCTGCATCTTGCAGGAGGTCAGACTAGATGATCATAATGGTCCCTTCTGATCTTGAATTCTATGATTCTATGATATCAATAATGTGAAACAAATTTGAGATAGGAAATGTAGCTAGTTTTGCTCTGATGTTGAAGATAAGCACCAAATTATGCCCTTACTTCAGTGCAAACACATTTACTTCCATACTTGCTTTATAGACAAAGTCTCCTTCAGTAGGGTTTTGTTTGTGCACCTGAAGATAACATTTGCCCCTCTGTTACAGTAACTTAACGTTGGAGATCTTACTAAATATAGTCCATTTGTGCTGTTAGATCACGTACATGATGCTGCATGGCATAAGAGCTCAGATTACTGCGTTCTAAAAAAACCCCTGGTTTTCAGATTCTGCCCTTCAATTAGTCTGAATTCCACATAACTTCTCAAACAACTTTCTACATTGTTTTCTATATGAATTAATGAAACTTCATTATTGGTGCTAAATTCTGGCCTTTTTGTTGTCTCTTTAAGACATGCCCTATTTCTATCTATTGGACCACACAGTGTCTAAATGTCTTATTGCATATTACGAGTTCCTATATTATACAGCCCCTTTCCACCCAATCCCAGAATAAATACAACTTTAGATAATGCTTTCCCAGCCAGAAGGCCACATAATCTACTGATTGATTGTGCCATGAGTGACGATTAATCTGGGGGGTGGGGAGATGTAAATTCTGTGAGCCAGCAGAGAAAGAAAACTGAATTATTTTCTTATGCTGAAGATGGTAAAGGGAGAGGTGTATGTTTCTTTGATTTATAGGGGCTGCAGGGATTGGATGACACACGTGTAATTCCTCTATATCAGGAAGCAAAGCTAAGAAGCCTTGGTGACTTTTAATTTAAAATGTCATGTTTAGTTTTGGAAATGGATTCTCTTTTTCTAAAAAAGTATGTATCAAGCTGTTTTTATAAAGTGGCCTAAAACACAAGACTGAATAGGAGATATTCTGCTCAATGCAATTCTGCCCTCTGTAGTGTGGATTGTGTAATTTTTCACATTCAGAATTCTATTCATGTAAAAACCCACCATTCTTTATCTTGACTGAACACAGCTCACCAACATGTACTGTATCATCTTTTCTAATGCTACTTGAGACTGCTGACCCCACACTGTAATATAATATAGAAACCTGTGGGGAAAGTTATACATGTCTGATTTAGTAGGCATTTTTTCCGTGTTCAAAGTAAAATTCACTTCACTCACAAAGCAGGGACTGTTGCTTTTCTGTGTTTGTACAGCACCCAGCACAATGGGCCCTCAAGCCTGATTGGGCCTTCTGGGCACTACCATAACATTTAAAACTACTAGTTTTATGAGGGTGAACTGCATCTTTATATGTTGAGGAAACAAAATATGTCACAAACCAAAGCCAGGGCATGAGGAGTCAGTGTGGCCTCTTCCTGCCACTCAGACAGCATGTTAGGGCCACTGGATTTTGGTAGCAGCAGATGCAGTGATCCCTTTCCTGAAAAATAATTCTCTGATGGCCTAGAGACCCCTGTGATACGTTATACAAATCCCCACACTAGGTAACACAGGGTTGAAGAACTCTGCCCTGCCACACTCGTGAAAGATGTCAGACTTAGAAAAGCAAACACGGCACAGGTGGGGGCAGACTAAGAGGAGAGCAGGCTTCTAGACTTCAGTACCTGGAGAAGGGCAAGAGCATCTTGAGTAACTGCTGCCTTGAGGGCCCCCTCATTGAAGGAAGGGAAGGCCTGATGCTAAACTGCCATTGTGGTTGCTCCAATCTGGCTCCTGAGCTAACTAGGAGCCCTATTGTGCCTGTGGGACAGTTCACTTGTGTTTATTGACAACCCAGGAAGGGCATGGTATCTGGGATTCAGCTGGAGGGCTGTTTCTTATGACTGCAGTAGTGTGGTGGAAGGCCTGGATACTGCAGACCAGAGACTGGGTGTGTGCAAAGGCCCCATTTTGGTCCCTGTGGGTGCCTCTGAAGAGGAACTTAGTGATACATGTCCCTTTATGCTGTACAAAGAAGCTCTGGCTTCACAACGGCTTTGACTATAGTCTCTCTGCATAGGCACCGGAGAGGCCCTTTGGACAAAGATGTTTTAATCTGAGAAAGTGGGTCAAATTCTGCTCTCAATGCATGCAACCTCCGTGCCTTCAGTGGAGCTATATGGATGTAACGATAGAATGTGCCCAATGTCTTTGGCTAACCCATGTACTATTTATAAACCACTACTAATTTAATAGGTTCTGCTTTGCAGGGTAAGACGCAGAATGCAATGTGACTATGATTATTTTATACAGTTGCTGTCCTCTTCTCCCTCCCACTTGGGCTGCAGTCTGTGTAGATTATATCTCGGAACTGGCCTCTTGTATCACTATCTTACCAGATAATTTTCTAGATGTTTATTTAACATCCTCTCCCACAGAAATAATTTGGGGCAGCATTTTACTTTTATAGGGCTCTGTTTGATAGGAAGAGCACAGCAGGGCTTATTTTACAAGTTGCAGGCTGCCTTCTGATGTACTAATTTCCCCCAATCTGCTAAATTAATATCCAATAGTCGTTTAATATTTTTCAAAGCCATTTAGTTCAAAACCCTCAAAAGCAGGAGAATGTTATCTGTGCTGGGGAGTGATCTGAACAAAACAGAAGTCCTATGCTTTCTTCTTGCCTTTTCCAGAGGTATAAGCATTAACATTTCTTTCTTCCAAAGCTACAGTTGAGGGAAGACAAAGGTCACGCTTATATTAGTCAGTGTTTCTTTGTAATACAGCCATTTAACCAAATACAAAATGGGAGACTGACTGAATGACATTTTTAAATGAGTAACTTTTTATATCCTCTGGTTATAAACTCCATCCAGAAAGAAGCTAAATTTGGGAAAGACCAAACCACATGAAGCATGATCCCTTTCTTGGTTTTATATCTAGATCAGAGGGGAGAAGCTTCCTCTGAGAAGAAGGGTAATTTTGCAGGGGAGAAACAATTCCTATGTAAGATGCTGAAAATAACCTATGCTTAGAGCTATGTTCTACCTTGGATTATTTCCACAGGTCTGATGCTAAGATTCATTACATCAGTCTATAAGAAAATCCTTGGCTATTGTTCTATCATCTGTTTCATGCGTTGTGTTTCCAATGGAAGCACACATGCTATACACCAGTTCTCTGTTTGTTTTAAAGAAAGCACTTTTCCAGACCTGGGGGATTTAGGAATTAGCCTGCACTTTACAGGCTAATTAGGTGCTTTACATAGAGATATTAACAAAAAACTGGGATATATGAAGTATCTTAAGACTGCACATGGATTGGACTGTCACTCTTCAAGAATTACCACTCCAGCCTAACAGTCTGAGCATCCTCCCCCTTCAAAGAGAAATAAGAATTAGTTTTTTAAATCGCAGATGTAGTAACTATTCCCAAATCTAAAACTACATGAAATGTTGTAACTGTAAATAAAATCAGTTATACAAATCAAAATGCAGTAACACTGTTTTTGTAAATACTGTACCTATATTTCACTTGTGATGAGCTCTTAGATCTGCCATTCTAACCAAGGCCACAGACAAGTAGCTAGACTCCTTGAGGAAGAAACTATGAATGGTAGGAGTCTTTCATTTGAGTATTCAGGCTTCTAACCACATCTTTAAGAAGAGGCCACCCGTGCCCCCACTATTCTTCTAGAAGTTTCACTGTTTCTTGCATGCTTGCAGCATATCCTTGCTGGTACTAGCTGGTGCTATTAGCTGACAGTTGCCTCCACCCAGAAATAAGACACCATTTTCGCAATGCTTTTAGCTTGCAAGAGGATAAAGTGTAGGATGACCTGTGAGAAGAGCTGATTTGTACTGTAAATAGATTCATCCTTCACTCTCCTGAAGATTAAAGTCTTCCTTCTTACATTCAGTCACATTTCCCTTTTCCTCCCCCTCTGTAGCCTCCACTTTCCAGTTACATTGTTAGTCACCGCTGTAATAACTGGGCCTACAAATTTACCCTAATTGTGAGCTCAATTGTGAAAAGTGAGTGCAAGTTCATAAAATGTCACAATAATAAATGATGATGGGGAAAGGCGCAAGAAAGGATAGACTGAATTAGTCCAGATGAAGAGGCCTACTGCTTATAATTCAAGGATTGTATATGAAGAACATGCCTGGTTAACAAAAACAGTGTGAGATGGAAATCAATGAACCAAAACTGGTGTGTTAGAAATTAGGCCTAACTGGTGGACAAAATGAGAGGATGGGCTATTCTGCTGATCACTTCCCTTTTGGACTCCTCAAAAAAAAAAAAAAAAGAGACTTTGGAGGGGAGGAAATATGGCTTACTGTGAAGCTGGCTGACTGTGAGACATGAGAAGAGGAAGGAGTGAGCTTCACCTTTGTCAGAGGTTAGGGGGTCTATTACAGGAGTGGATGAGTGAGTGTTCTGTGGTCTGCAACGTGAAGGAGTTTAGATTAGAGTATCATGATGGCCCCTTCTGACCTTAGAGTCTGAGTCTGCTATCCCACTATGTGCTAGGGCCCCAGGCCTTTGTCATTCTGATCCTCAGAGATGTCTTGACCAGACCAGGGCAGAGAGAGGGACCCAGATGACACCACCACATCTACTGGCGCTGGCTGAAACTCAGCCAACACCCGGGATATGAGAGTTTGTCCCCTCTCACCCATCTGTTCTTTTCCTTCTCCACTTTATTTCTTCTCTCCTCTTTGTTCCTGTCTAACAAAAAGTCTGGCTTAGCTGGCCAAGGCTATGTACACCTCTACCCCGATATAACGCTGTCCTCGGAACCCAAACAATCTTACTGTGTTATAGGTGAAACCATGTTATATTGAACTTGCTTTGGTCCGCCGGAGTGCGCACTCCCGCCCCCCTCCCAGAACGCTGCTTTACCGCCTTACATCCGAATTCGTGTTATATCAGGTTGCACTATATCGGGGTAGAGGTGCATTTTGCAACACTGTTGTAAGCCTTTGACCAGACAAGCAGCTAAAAGCAATGTCCTAAACAGCCCGATGCTGGTACAAGTTTGCCAAGACTCAGAGTGCTTGATAAGACAGTGTGCTGTGCTTGTGTTTCTCAAGCAGCGAGGTCACAAGTAAAGTTAGCACCCAAGAAGCTACATCTTCTGTCTTTCTCTCTCCCTTTTTGGGTGCTTGTTTTCTAAGGAAGCAGGACTGGGCTTGCACAACAGTTGCAACCCATCTCCACTAACTTCTATTTTCCCCAAAAGGGATAGTTATGACCATCTTTGATATAATCTAAAAGACTGTCATGCAAGGGGCTTTTTCCCTTTTAATAACTTTTTCTGGTTAAAGAAAAGGGAACAAGGGATGTTGTTAAAATGAGACCGTGTTTAATTCTTTACGTTTCAAATGCTTTAACTGTTTTCCCTTCTTTTCTGTATCTTTAATAATAGGTTAAGAGGATTTCTAATTAATTTGCCATGGTCTGAAGCAGGCTGAGGTCTCTGTATACCAAACCTTGTTTAATGTTGGACAGTTACAGGGTCTCATTAGCACTTTTGACTGTTTAGGCCTATATTTTCCATCTAAATTAACACATCATTTTTCCTTGTTTCTGCTTGCTAGCACTGAAAGCAATGACTGGGGTTCCCTGTTCATTACTGGCTTAGCGTCACACAGAGCTCCCTGCCAGATGTTGCTGAATCTGGAAACAAGAGACCAGTCAGCAAACCAACATTTCCCAGAGCATTACTACTAGGTCAGCTTAATAGCTGTGTATCTTGCATATCATTATCAGAAACAAAAGTCTTGAATATTTGGTTCCATATAGGAGAGGTGCCTTCCAAATACTGGGTAGCAAAGACTTAGGGGAAGTTTCTCTAAAATCATTTTGAATTAGGCAAACAAAACCAAAGCAACTCATCACTTGTTGAAATGCAGAGCTGACCTGAACTCCCTCTAAAGGAAGAATGGAAAGTAGTTTCCTTCTCCTAAAGAACTCTTCAATAAATCATGGTCTGATCGTAGGTTTCTTCTTACCCCAACCCATCACGCAACTCATCTGAAGAAAACCCAGGAATACTTACCCTTTACAAATCCAAACCGAGGATGGTGAAGCTCTTCGTATTGGGTTGTCAGGTAAGCAGAGTTTCTACGAGCTGTTTCAGAACTAGTCCATCAACTGATCTCTAGGTTTGCCTATTTTCTGAAACCTGCAGTTGTATATTCTCTAAAAGATGGAACTTTGCCTTGAAATACCAGTGAACTTGCAGATGATACATAGTCATTAGGAGTTTTCTTAGGAAATTTTTCTAAGGACCAAATGATCAACTCTACAGCAGGGAGACCCAGCAGAAAACTTACCAAATTTTACTTGCAACCAACATACCACAGACAATTTGGCCAAGGATGTGAAAAGACTGTCTTTAGTAGTTAGATGAAGATGACTATACAGCATCATCAGAAGAGCCAATGAAAATTCTCCTTGCTAATAAGGGAATATTTACATTTATTAGAACCACCTATCCAGAACTTTAGGTTCATGACAATTGTTATAAGATTGGTTAAGAGGATTTCTTAATTACAACCCTCCCAAGAAATTAATGACAGTAATATCCAATCTTTTTTTCATCTGCTTACTGCAGATGCTCCTCATATTTCTCCTGATGTAATTAAAGTATGACAGGTGTTTAAAAACCAGTTACCACTTTGTATATGTGGAATTGCATAAATCAAGTAATTCTGAATTAATCCTTAGAATACTATTTTATTGAATAGTAAAAATATTTTCAGTAGTGTTTTCATTCCATTTTCTTTTACATCACTGTATGAAATGATCCCATCCCCTTTGCCGAAATTCAATTATAGTCCATTTTTCAATATGATAATTTCCAGTGCTGAAACAAAACATGCCATACATAATACTTGTGCATATTTTAAATATGCGGGTAGTGAAGAAAACAAGGGCTTATTAGCTGCCAGGACATTAATATTAAATCAAAACATCTCATCAACTAACGTGATACTGGGAGCTGTTTTAAGGGGGAATGCAATGGGCAAGTCACACTTTTGGGGGGTGGAGTATTTCTGAAATGAAGCTTTTAACTGAAAAGCCCAAACACAAGGACAGTTGGGATATATCTTGTTGCACTCTTAAATGTGAGCATCTTTGTTAACTGTTGCAGAGGTAATATTTCCCCAACGTATCTTATTGAATATTGTTAAATAATTCAGGGACATACTGTCCCCCCTCCTGCAGTGAAACCAAAAGAGCGAGGAGAGACCAGGCCAAGAAACTACGCGGTAAACCTCAGAGTTTCCACGGAATGTCACACTCTGGACAAAGGGCTTTGAGGAAACCAAAGAGTAGTGAGTACTAAGGAGCTTGGATGGGAGTCTCCAAAATCTGCAGTTCTTGGGGATTTGAGGGTAAAGGAAAGTGAAGCCCTGTGTGGTGACAGCTGGTCTTGTTCTCATCCATTTGGCACCCCTGCATAAGGCTACAGGCAGAGTGGGAGGAGGAGCATTAATTCCCATGTGGATATCCACCCATCTCTGAAAGAGTGAGTGCCATAGGGCATGGCTGCTCCCCATCTCCGGGGAGTCAAAGATCTTGTACAGACTTCTGCTGGCTCACGGGGCTCTTGCTCTTCCCTTTTGCTGTGACCCATTCGGTTTCATTGGCTTCTTCTCCCTCCATTGGCACTAGGGGAGGGGCTCTTCAAGCCCACTTATCATTGACACTTCTAAGCTGGCTGTTTCCTCTATGAATTCCCTTAATTCATGAGACAGTTACAGTGAGGAAAAATGTTCAGTTTTGAATTCAGTGTCACTATCTAGCTCTAGATAACATGTTCGGGTTCCTTTCTGTTCTCAGAAAATGGAGTGGGAAATGCATGCTAAAAGGAAGTCAGTTTGACTTGAAAGTCTGTTTTCACACAGGAACGCATACCAAACATGTGAGAAGACTTCATTCTACATGTTTACCACAGACCCAACGAAGCTGCCGGTCTGTTTGGAGGTCAGTTAGTTCATCAATGGATCTCCAGCTGCACTGACAAGCATAAGCCCGTGATCCCTTCTTCTTTATCATCTTTGCTCTTAATTTACTGAGTTCAGGCATGTTATTCCTGTCAATCAAATAAGTTCACTTTAGTATCAGGTGAGTTAGTTTTTTCTATAAAATAAGCACTTAGCACTATGGGGCCAAATTCTGACATTGGATGTGCGTACACTGGGACTGACTTTAGCGGGAGTTGTGTGTGAAGCTGCGAAAAGATCTTAGCCCATGCATTCTGCTGAAACCACTCTAACAGACTAGCTTTATAAAGACACATTATTACATCTGTGGGTTTTTTACACAAATTTTTAGGATCCTAGGTGCATTACACTTTAATGTGATTGCTGGACAGCTGTTGCTTCTATGGCAGTCTTTATGCATGCAGGAAACTGCCAGTGAGAACATTAGTGTTACTCCTCTCTAGCTACTCTACGGGCTCCTGGTCCTGTTGCCTACATCTAACTTTTCTTCTTCCAACCCACAAGCTCTCAAGACTGTTTTTCCCTCTCCTTGCCTCCTTCTTCCACTATCATGAGATCTGAAGTGAGAAATCACATACACTTTAAGAACATGTGTAGTGGTTGTGGTCCTTTATCTGCTGGTGCCAGAGCAGTTGCTGAGAATCCTCTTCCTTACCTGAAGGAGGACCAGAAGCACACAGCCTCCCCACCCCCAGTAAATGCAGCACTGCTGCCCTCAGAACCAGTTCCCTGTCAGTTAATGGACTGTCATTGTAGGAGCTTTGACTATAGTAACTATAAAGTCCCCACACAATGCTGAATGAAGTTATTTAACAGGCCAGTCTCCTTTTTATATGCAATTTTAAAATCAGCTTCATGGTAAGTACTGAGATTATAATGCAATAGCACCTCTGGTTTAATAAGGAGAAGGTGGGGCTGGATAGGACATACACTACGCAAGCAGCCAACCAACATCACCAGACAGGCATTGCGGTGGAACCTCCAAGGCAAGCGGAAAAGAGGCCGTCCAAGAAATACCTGGCGACGCAACCTTCAGGCTGATAGCAAAAAAATGGGCTATACCTGGAACCAGCTAGAGCGAATGGCCCAGGATAGAAGACTCTGGAGATCTGTGGTTGGCGGCCCATACCCCGACTGGGGTGACGGGCATGAGTGAGTGAGTATAGGCTAAATCAGCCATGGGCTGCTCTGAAATTTATACAGGTCACTAACTTTTTTGTTACTAAAGCAACACAACGTTCTAGCAAATAAAAATTCAAGAAGGCAAACTATTGGGTCAAAACCCTCTTGTTACACTGTTTTTAGTGACATCAGTTGGAAGAAAAGGAACATTTTGTACTGTGGTTATGTCGATCCCTTCCGTGGGTGGTTTACGTGCACAGAGGTCTGTGGTGGGGAGGGAGCGAGGGTGAGGTGAGGGGAAGGGAGACAGCCACTCTCTGCAGCACTGGTTCCCTCCCTCCCCCCACCAAAAAATAATCTGCAAGAAACACGAATGATGTACAATCCTGACTGGGACAGAGCATCTCACTTGCGCTTCCTCCTCTGCAGTATACAACCCCCAGGGAGACAGGAGATTATGGATCAGCAACCAGAGGGAGAGTACAGTGCCATAACAGCCATTCCTGCACTCATGCCAGATGCTAGGTCATGAAACAAGCCTTGGGCCTTGATTCAGAAAAACACATGCTAGACATTAAGTGTGCACTTAAGTCTCATTACCTTTAATGGGATTTAAGCATGTGCTGACGTGCTGTCTTGAATAGAATGCTTTCCTGAGTAAAGGTCTCGGTGTACTGTCACTATTGTTTGCAGGTGTATTGAAACTTGAAGTTTTTTTAGGCTTAGTTCTCTGCTGGTTCTGCAGAGGAGGGAACTCCATCCTCCAAAATATCGAACAGAAAGAAATACCAAGTAGGCTAATGTAGTATCAGCTATCCTGCTTGGGAATAACCTACAACGGGGTCAATCTGGTCTAGAGAGTGAATCTGAAGTGTGTTGTAAGTATTCATTTAGTTTAGATTTATACAATATCAGCTATCCTATTCTAAGCATCTTAAACTGGTTCACTTGTATCATAAATGAATCCATATGCACAGTGACATTCTGCTGTCAGGAAATAGCATATGCAAGTTAATCACTATGGGGTCTGTGGTGAAAGGGATCGGGGTGGAGGAGCAGGGTAGAAGGCAAAAGGGATCACATCTCATAATACAGATGGCTAGACAATAGGGAGAACATGTATGAAGTCACAAGTTACTTCTACGCTAGCATCCAGCAATGCAAATGAAGAGGCCACAGGACCAGTATAAAAGTCAATTATTTAAAAAAGCAAGTGTAAACTTAATGTTTTAACTGTGACTGACATTAGCCTGCTCTTTCCATTAATCCTTCATCTGCTGTCCTTATAGATGTTCAAATACTGCACTGATGAGCACAATAAAAATGTTTAGATAGAAATCTGAGAACTAAAAATAGTGGGGTAGATGCTTATTTACCCACTTGCTTGCCCATCCTTTAAATCTCAACTTTACACTGTTTATTTAGGAAGGATTAACAGGTTTACAAATCCATGCCATGCAAATATGAGAAACAAAACAATCATTACAAGAGTGAGCTTTTGGTTAAAGAGACATTACATAGGAATATTGTCATCAGAGCTCTCTGTTTAACAGAGTGATATTACAGAGTAAGTATTATTACAAGATCTATCACATGTTGTTTAACAGACCAGGCATGTCTAAGACTAATATTCAAAAAATTGGCCAGCTATGCTGGCTGTGTTTGCAAGCGAATGTAATCAAATATCTGAGACCTGGTCTATGCTACATAGGTGAATGTGAGGCCGCTTACGTCGACCTAACGATGTCAGTGTACACACTACAGCCTTGTCTCACCGATGTAAGTGCCCTGCTACACCGTCATCATCACTCCACCTCCATGAGAGGTGTAGCTTATGATGGTGTAGTTGGGGCGACGCAGTGTCAGACACTGTGTTACTTATATGGGCTGTTGGCTCTCTTGTCAATTTCAGTTGTGTGAAATTGACAAGAAAGCCAGGTAGCTAGAGCCTGGCTGCCCCCAGCATCCTGTTCCCAGCCAGGCTGCTTCCCAGAGGCCCCCTGCTCAGGGAGCCGAGAAGCCCCGGTGGCTGCCCCCCGCTCCAAGCGGGATACTGCCTGGAGGCTCCTCGTTCCCTGCTATGGGGTGCCGAGACACCCAGGAGGCTGTCCCTTGCTCCCAGCCAGGAGCCTGGGGGTGGGGTGGGGGAGCTAGTTTCCAGTAGGGAGCTGAGAGTCCTGGCCTTCAGCCTCCCACACTATCCCTCTTCCGTCAGTGGAAGCTCTCCTAGTGATGAGGCACACCACCAACAGAAGGGTAGTGTGGACATCAGCCTCTGCAGTAATCAACCTGACATATGTCAACTTAAGTCTGTACTGTAGACATGCCCTACGTATATTTGTCCTCTGTCTATTCTGCGTGGTACGTAACCGGTTCATTCTCACTTTTAATCCCCTAATTTGCTTTAATTCCAGGTTAGCCTAAATTGCTGAACATCATGTTGAGGATTACACATTGTAATCAAATTAGAAATAGTTGATAACAATGCCTTTCATTTGATTAGATTCTTCATTTTATTCATTCAAAATCTCAGGAACAGAATAACTTGTACATTAAATAATAAACATTCTGCCCTTTAGTCCATGAAACTCTCTAGTTACAAAAGAGTCATATCAAAAACTTATCAGTGCAGAGTATTTTTAATAATTTGTATTAATAAAAAAAGGGTCTCGTCAATTCTTAAGATCAGAGGGAACAAGGAAGAGACTATTAATAACAAGATGACTTACTAATGTGTTATTATAAGGTGTTAGTGTTCTTTACAAGCTACAATACACCCCCTGGTGTTCACACAAACAATCTGAACATCCAATTAGCCTGATCAATGTATTTTAAGAGAACAAACTTCTGATCAAAATAGATTTTATCAAAATAAATGGAATGCATTGTATTTAAATTCCCTGTATGAATCAGGAATAAACTTCTTATTTGTAATTACAATCCAATTTAGAAAAGGTTTTAGAGAAATTAGAAGTCAAGTGGCTAAAGGATAAATTCAGGGACTTCAAATCCCCATTGTGGTGGGGAAGAGGGAGAAATACCACAATTTAACAAAAAATAAATAAAAAAAATTATTTTGAAAGTGATTGGTCCAAGGTTTTTTCCCATGGAAAGCCTTGCATTTAGTCAAGCTTCTGCATTTTTAAAACAAAGGCTTTTAAACTGCTTGAGTCTCACTGAACAGCTTATACACACAGCATGAACACAGTACTTGACAGTGGAGAGAAAAATCCTGACAAAAGCAATAAGTCTACGCCACCCAAAACATGGTGGCAAATATACATAAGGACAATCATATTTTACTTTATTCATAAATGAGACATCCTGCAGTAGAACGCAAGAGGCCAAATTAATCACTAGTGAAAGTGACACTGATTATGCCAGCAATAAATATGGCTCTTTATCTATTAAAATGTACATTTCTGATAAGCATATTACCCCCCAAATACTAATTTCAAGTCTACCTGAGGCATACCTGAAAAAGAGATAATCACATGACTTATCCCATTGGTAGTCATTGTAATGAGACACATGGAAGTCACAGGCAGTACAACGTAGCTGATCACATGTTCTGTTCAAAGTAAAATAATTAAATATCAGTGATTTATTACAAAGATACATTAAGATTTCAAAATCAAGTGCTCAAAGGTGCTCAAAATGCCAGAACTAAGGTTCCCTCTCATGCATAGGCATTTTACATGCTTTAATTACATGAGCCCATACCATACCTTCCAATGCCTCATTCAGTGCACCAGCTGGATGGTGCGCCGGGAACTAACTAGGTTAATACAGTTTATGTAGGCTTTTGTCTCAACTCCTGCCTCATTTGGAAGGTGAAGGTGTGTAGTGAATGAGGCAGGGGATTGTAGGAAGAGAAAGGATGGTCTCATGGCTAAGGAAGCGAAATGCTTCCCTGGATTCTATGCCAGCCTTTGCCAGAGAGTTCCTCGATGATGCTGAGCATATCCCTTAAATCAAAAATTTCACAGGTGGCTATTGTGTGTTCCTCATTTTCTGGGTGCCTAATTTGCAGAAGTGCTGAGCACTCAACTGATGTCAATGGGAGCTGTGCTTTAAACATACAAAGTGCTATGCAATTCTAATTTCTCTGAAAAAATCAGACCCTAGGTGCCTCAAGTTGGGCACTTAAAATTGGTAGACACTTCTGATAATGTTGGTCTCAATCTCTCTGTGCCTCAGTTCCCCACCTGTAAAAATAAGAATACCATCACCTCCCTTCACAAGGGTGTTGTAAGGATTGATGTTTGTGAAGCATTCAGATACAATGGTGATAAGTGTCTAAAAGGAATGATTATTTCTGTATTCAGTGCAGATTTGGATGGTACACAGTAAATAAGGTATGGGACCATACACTGAATGGGAATAGAAATAAATAAATGCTTGACTTGACAACCATAACGTTCTCTTAATATAATTTTTTGCATGTAATTTACTGGGTTTTTTAAAGCAAACTGAACAAACAAATTCCACTCATACTGACCTCCACAGTTGGAATCTTTAGACACACAGCACAAGCACTCTCATTTGAGCTAACAGAATAACTAACTGGTGATAGTAATAATTTTAGGTGGTTATCTGCAGGACAGCCACAAGAGGAGGGTGAGACACATACTTTGTCAGCAGGCTTCACACACGTTAGCTAACAGCAGAGGTCTGTAGGGAATTCAGACTCCTGGGTTCTGCTCCAGATTCTGGAGGAGAGTGATCTCTAGCTGTTACAGACTCTTCCATCCAGGGCCGCCGAGAGCGGGTTCGAGCCCTGGTGAAAATTTTTTTCAGGCCCCCCAGCAAGGGCGGACCAGCTAAACAGGGCCGATGAAGCCAGTCCCCGGTCCCCCTTCCAGACAGCCAGGCCCCAGTAATTTGTACCAGCTTCCCCTCTCTTCTTGTCGGCCCTGCTTCTATCCCAGTCCCCAACCATGCCTTCCTCTCCCAGGGGTGCTATTTCTATCTCCACCTGCCCCTGTTCCCCTCCCTGGAGCAGGGTCCCCATTCCCCCATTTCTTATCCCCAGCTCTTCCATCTGCTTCTCATTCCTCAGCACTCGAAACAGGCTGATTCCTCTTCCACACTGCCTGGGCACCAGCAGGGGAGCAATAAGAGCACAGGAGAGAGGCTCCCTGATCTCAGTTGTGGTGCCTGGCAAGTTTGGGTAGATGTTTACAGGGGCAGCAAAGGTACCATTCTGACCCCACCGGGACCATTCCGCACCCTCAGGGTAGGTCTATACTTACCTGCCGGGTCGACGCGTAGCGTTCGACTTCTCGGAGTTCGAACTATCGCGTCTAATCTAAACGCGATAGTTCGAACTCCGAACGTGCTCCCGTCGACTCCGGAACTCCACCACCGCGAACGGCGGTGGCAGAGTCGACGGGGGAGCCGTGGACTTCGATCCCGCGGCGTCTGGACAGGTAAGAAGTTCGAACTAAGGTAGTTCGACTTCAGCTACGCTATTCGCGTAGCTGAATTCGCGTACCTTAGTTCGACCCCCCACCCTGGTGTAGACCAGGCCTCAGAAACATATCGAGACCCTGCTCTGAATTATGGAGGCATTAGAGCTCAATAAAATGGTGAACTTGTTCTGCCAAATATTAAAAAAAGTTATTTTCCCTTGTTCTCAGAAATGGCTAAACTAATTTTTCTAAACGTAAAAATAAATAAATAAATAAATAAATTCAGCCTGAGGCAGACATTCAACATGGAAAACTTCAGTCTAAACAGTTAGCTTCACAACCAAAAACTGAGTCTTATAATGGAAGGTTTTAGGTAAACCTAACTCAAGGCAGTTCTAACTATAACATTTAAAGACAAAAAGTAATAATTGTAGCTTTTTGAAGAGAAATCCATATATTAAAAGGTCATATGCCAGTGGTCTTCTAGTTGGTCTTCAGTTTTATTTCCCTTCACTCCCCACTTAGATGTACTCACCAGTAACCTAAGCCCTTGTAAGATTCCTATGTTTCAGTGTGGATGTATGTCCTTACAGTTGGATTTTTCATCTGCAAGTTCTAAGGCTTTCTCTCTATATTTTTTTATACCATATATTGTTTCCACTACCATGTGCCTGATCCTGCAAACCCTCACTTGTGAGCAGTTCTACTGGCCTCAACAGGATGGCCTGTACGTGTAACTTCCAGTGGGACTACTCCTGTGCTTAAAGGTCCACATGTGTTTAAGTACCCTACCAACTTGGGGCTTTTAGGACTATTCATGTAAGAACTGCAGGATCAGGATCTAATATAAAGGAGTTTGTTAACATACTGCTTAACTTTAAACAACAAAAACACCGTAAGCAACTGAGTAGTTAGCAAAGCGGTTTTACATTTGCCAGCTAATCTGAAGATAGCCTTTTCAGTTTTAAAACTCCTGGGGAAAAATGGATAGTAATATACTTAAACTGAAGTATTAGGTAAATTATTTAACAGTGGAGAATGCTGGTATTTTAAAAGCTTATTTTTTCACAATGATTTTTAGGCTAGATCAGTGGTTCTCAAACTCTGGGTTGTGACCCCAAAGTGGGTTGTGACCCCTTTTTACTGAGGTTGCCAGGGCTGGTGTTAGACTTGCTGGGGTCTGGGTCCAAAGTTGAAGACTTGAGTCCCACTGCCTGGGGTGGAAGCCCAAGGGCTTCAGCCCTGGGTAGTGGGGCTCAGGCTTTGGCTTCAGCCCTGGATGGCAGGGCTCAGGTTACAGCCCCCTCAGGGCTGAAGCCCTGGTGCTTTGGCCCCCCCCTTCCCAGGGCAGTGGGGCTAGGGCAGACTCAGGCTTCAGTCCCCGACTCCTGGGGTCTTGTAGTAATTTTTTTTGTCAGAAGGAATCGCGGTGCAATGAAGTTTGAGAACTCTTGGGCTAGATTGCCAGTTTTTCCTGATGAAAAATATGGAAGACTACAGTTAGGCTACTAGATTGTAGACCTATGCTAGTGCAGTGCAGTAGGATAATATGCTGCAGAGGGCTCAAAAGCAGCTGAACTGCTACACATACACTGTTACAGGTCACACTGGAAAAGGCCACTGAGGAAGATTGCTTCCCCTGTGCACTAAGGAGCAATACTCCACAATTCCTCTTTCTAAGCACGTTTGAGTAGTTGCATGGCGTGTGTAACCACAACTAAGTAGGTCCACTAAACAAAACTGCCTTTTGAGGTAAGGGGTGTAAACGTCATATACACAACTGAAGCTAGTGGGCACCAAATTAGCTTTACAGGGAAAGATTTGGTCTCCCACATAAAATCCCTGTGCAAATCCTTAGCATAGGAGTCAAGATCTGGCCCATAATTCTGGTTGTGAAGATGCTGTTTGTTATAAGCACTTTAAAAACACGATTTAGAAGAAAATTCCCTTTAGGCTGAAATTTTTTGTGACTTGCTGTAAGTTGATGGGTTTTTTTTTTAAATGTTACCTGCAAAGGAAAAAGGTTGCCTTACATGCTTTTTCCTTCCTTAAAATGTCTAAAGATGGCCTGAAACTTTAATTGATTTTTTTTTAAATTAAAAATCCAAGTCCGGCCAAGGCTGGATAACTATAACTGCAGAACTAATGAAATGGTAAAATCATAAGAGCAAGTATACCCTACTTTTATAAAAAGGGCCATAGAATCTTCAGTGTCAATACTGAGCAGATAAGCTCTCAAGGGGTCTCTAAACATACTCAACATGTAACTCAATTTCTCAAAATATCTTACATGTTTAGGTAAGGTAGGTTTAACCCACTTATTTAAACGCTCAACAGAAACTGTACATAAGCACCTTATCTTGGATCAAGACTGAAATAATGCAAATAGAGCAGTATCTTTTAGATTTCCTACCTCTGTGAAATATTTGTTCCTATACCACGTGGTGTAGAGCTTCCGCCAAGATACACCGGACAACAGCTACATGAATTCAACAGAGAAATAGTAAAATTAGTTGAAGTCATTTGGGAAAAGTAGCATAATAATAACCTACGTTGATTTGACCTAGTCTGTCATGTGCCAATGAGCATGTGTACCTTTTCAGCAAGTCCATTACTTTCATTAGAATGGCAAGGTACAGTATTTGTAAAATAAGTGTTACTTTATTGGACTTATGCTGAACACCCAGGAGCATATAAGGAGTTAAACGTTTTTCAGCATGTGCATAAGCAAGAGTCACAGAAACACTCTACTATATGCAACGTGTTCACCAAATAGTATAGGGACTTAAAATAAACACAGAAAAGTAAAACAGAACATTAATTTTGAACTGTTAATGCTTTTTCATGTGGCAGAACATTATTTACAACTGGAGTCATCTTTAGTACTTTAATTTAGCATTAGACAACATGCCTTATACTGATAGACTCAAGGAGCTCAATCTGTTTATCTTAACAAAGAGAAGCCTAAGGGGAGATTTGATCACAGGATACAAGTACCTACATGGGGAACAGATATTTGATAATGAGCTCTTCAATCTAGCAGACAAAGGTATAACAAGATCCAGTGGCTGTAAGCTGAAGCTAGATAAATTCAGAATGGAAATAAAGTGTAAGTTATTAATGGTAATTAACTATTGGAACAATTTACCAAGATTGTGATGGTTTCTTTGGAATCAGAAAACTGTCAAAATGCTGAATTATTTGTCCTTTCTCCTATGAAAGCTCCCCATAATACTTAGTAATTCAGTGTCATCATCGTTTAAATAGTATACATTACTAGACTGATTATAGAATTTACACAATAGTTTATTCAGTTGAGCATTCTTCACGTACCTTTTACCATGAGCCTGAATGGAAACACTATTTCTTTCAGATGTGGGACTTGCAGATTTAGATTTCAGTTTCTATTCCAAAAGAGAGAGAGAACCAGGCAGCATTACAACAACATACACAGCTATGCAGTTTGGCTTAAGAAGCAAAGGCCAGAAACCTCTCTGATGGAAGCTGGAATGAGGGTAGAAAAACTGCAAGTTGCCCATCACAGTGATCTGGCTCTTCTCAAAAAGCATCACAATTTTAACAGCTACCCGCATTGGTGGATAGGGAACCAGGCTCATAAAACACTTATACTCATCCAATTTCCTCCCCAAATGCAGATTCCCCCACTCTGCAGAGAGCTCTGTGAGAAGCCTGTGCAATGGAGGCAGCAGATTCTGCCCCTCTTCATACAAATCTATTTGGGTGTTGTGGGGCAGGAGGGAATGATGATCTGGCCCAGGATAGTAATCAAATAACTTGAATTCAAAACGTACATCTTTCAAATCCAGCCAACTGGAATTGTGGGTGCACAGGCCCCCCCCCCTTTTTAAGCACATCCTAGATGTCTCAAGCGTGGCACTGAAAATTAGTAGACACTTAAAAATTGAAGCCTACGTGATTTTCCCAAAATCATACAGTAAATGCATAGCATAGCTAGGTTTAACTCTGATTCCCAGTTCTGTGCGCTAACCACCAGACAATGCTTCCATGAAACACTAACACACCAAACTGCAACATCAGTTAATAAAATGGCAAAAGGAGGTAGACTGAAGAAGAGAAAGCTTCTGTTTAGACAAGTAATGACAGAAAAAGAAATTAGAAAGTACAAGCAGCAAAGAATCCTGTGGCACCTTATAGACTAACAGACGTTTTGCAGCATGAGCTTTCGTGGGTGAATACCCACTTCTTCGGATGTTTCATATTCACCCACGAAAGCTCATGCTGCAAAACGTCTGTTAGTCTATAAGGTGCCACAGGATTCTTTGCTGCTTCTACAGAACCAGACTAACACGGCTACCCCTCTGATACTAGAAAGTACAAGACCATTTAATTGGAATTTTTGAAGTTTTCCCTAATAGCAGCTCAGATAGGGTTTATTTACTGAGTTATTGGATATTCTGATACTGGCCTTGTGACCCAGGGACTTCTTGGTGCCAAACGGCAGAAGGCATGGGGGATGCACAGGGTTTTACAGGGATCCTCTGGGTTGGATATAAGCATAACAGTTCACCAAAGAGTGGCATGTGAGGTCTCTACCAAGAGCCAGTAGCCCACTGGTCACTGTCATCACTGCAAAAAGTATGTGTGGATAATATTTAAGGTGTTATGTATCTATTCTAAAATATATGTTGTTAAGGTCTTGGAGTTAAGGATGGTCACCAAGAGGTGAAACACCTCAAATAATTTCCTTTCAGACAGGAGGCAGCAGACACCTATCACCCTGGGCTGGTCATTTGTGTATTGCAGGGGTCGGCAACCTTTCAGAAGTGGTGTGCCAAGTCTTCATTTATTCACTCTAATTTAAGGTTTTGCGTGCCAGAAATACATTTTAACATTTTTAGAAGGTCTCTTTCTATGACTATAATATATAACTAAACTATTGTTGTATGTAAAGTAAATAAGGTTTTTAAAATGTTAAAGAAGTTTCATTTAAAATTAAATTAAAATGCAGAGCCCCCCCCGACCGGTGGTCAGGACCCGGGCAGTGTGAGTGCCACTGAAAATCAGCTTGTGTGCCACCTTCGGCACGCATGCCATAGGTTGCCTACCCCTGGTGTATTGTATGGCTCACAATGTAGGCCTATTTGCATACTGAGCCACAGGCAAAAGCAGAGACTGTGAAATCTACAAGAGAGGAAATTCACAGGATGAAACAATGAGCAGGAGGTGCCCTGTCTACGAATAAAGACAAGGATGGGACTGATATATCTAGGGGGCCAGAGGGGAAGAACACATGGAATCCTTCATACAGGAGTCAAGCTGACAGCATACTTGTCTCATGAAAGGAGTATCACAGCTAAGCTGGCTAAAAAGCGCTGCAAGGATTTTGGGTGAGCCAAACTCTACAAGACATGAGAGTATCTTGGTAATTAAGTCTAAGCTCAAGAATGCATTATAACTTTATTTTATATGTAAATATTTGTTTCCAATACTACTTGCTATTACTTGAATCTGTGCTTTGTTAAATAAACTTATATTTGTAGTAAAATCAAGTACATCAAAAGGCTATGTGTTGAGTGGCGAGGTGATATGAGATAGAACTGGTAAGCTGGTGAGTACTGTTTCTTTGGAAGCAGCGAATCTGTGAATACTGCAGATACCAGTGGACCAGGGGCTGGACACTCTAGGGAAATGCCTAGAGGGCTCAAAGGTTGGACTGTATCTATCACTAACCTGTAGAGTAACAGTGGGGCCTGTAAGGCCTAGAGGGGAGTGCTTGTGTTGCCTCTGGCTGGAGGAGTTGGGGGTTACCATGGCAGGCACAGATAAGGCAGGTGGTAGCGAGGTGCCTCACAACCCTGGGTATCCCTAGGCAATGTGTCAGGGCTCTCTCAATATCTCCTGCTAAAAAAAGAAAGAGAGAGAGAGAGAGAATGATTGTGTAGCCTGGTGGTTAGGGCACTCATCTGGGAGGTGGGAGACCAAGGTCCAGTTCCCCTGCTCCAATGACTCTTTTACTACTTATTCATAATGGAACAGCTTCAACAGGAAAGACTGGGAGCCCCACACCAGAATATCGCATAACTCAGTAGTTAGAGCATTTTTGTGGCAGGTTGGAGATACCTGTTAAAATCCTTTCTCCTCCTTTGGCAAAGGGTGGGGGGGAATTAAACCTTGATCTCCCACATCCCAGGCAAGTGCTCTAACCTCTGTGCTAAAAATTATAAACACCATCACTGTCTCCTCTTCCCACCATTTTCTGTGGAACTTATTCCTGCAAAAAAATACTTAGGACCCTAAGGCCTTGGCTACACTTAAGAGTTATAGCGCTGTTAGTGGCTTTATAGCGCTGTAACTCACTCCCCGTCCACACTGGCAAGGCACATACAGCGCTGTATCTCCCTGGCTACAGCGCTGCTTGTACTCCACCTCCATGAGAGGAATAAAGAGTATAGCGCTGCTGCTGGAGCGCTGGGGTGCCAGTGTAAACAGGGAATAATCTTAGTACACTGTAACTGACCTCGGGAAGCTTCCCATAATCCTTTTAAGTAAAGATTACTCTCTTTGTTTTGTTGTGATGCCTCTCTTTGTTTTGTTGTGAACTCCGGGCTCCTGAAGCTGATTATCAAAAAAACAAACACAGCTAGTGTTTGCTGTGAATGGGCAGAGGCAGGCAGGGGGGCTCCCTTTGGAACGCCCACAGCTAGTGTTTGCTTGAAGAGAGGGGGAGGGAAGGGGCTTGAGGAGAGAAGCGGCATGGCGCGCGGGAGGGAGGGAGCAGGGGGTCCATTTCGGGGAGGCTGCTTATCAGCTGCTGTTTGCTTTCAGTGAGTGAGAAAGGGGTGCGGGAGGGGTTCGGAACTTGCAAAGCAGCTGCTGACAGAGTGTCTGCTCCAAAAATCCACTCTCTCTCTCCCCCATGCTCCCTGTCACACTCCACTCCACCCTCCCTTTTGAAAAGCACGTTGCAGCCACTTGAACGCTGGGATAGCTGCCCATAATGCACCGCTCCCAATGCCACTGCAAATGCTGCAAATGTGGCCACGACAGTGCGCTGGTAGCTGTCAGTGTGGCCAGACTGCAGCGCTTTCCCTACTCAGCTGTACGAAGACAGGTTTAACTCCCAGCGCTGTACAGCTGCAAGTGTAGCTATACCCTAAGGGTACGTCCTTACTACCCGCCCGGATCGGCGGGTAGCAATCGACTTCTCGGAGTTCGATATATTGCGTCTCATCTAGTCGCGATATATCGAACTCGGAACGCGCTCCCGTCGACTCCGGAACTCCACCACCGCGAACGGCGGTGGCAGAGTCGACGGGGGAGCTGCGGACGTCGATCCCGCGCCGTGAGGACGGGTAAGTAGTTCGAACTAAGGTAGTTCGACTTCAGCTACGCTATTCGTGTAGCTGAAGTTGTGTACCTTAGTTCGGACCCCCCACCCCTCCAGTGTAGACCAGGCCTAAGTTACTTGACTCCAGGAGATGGGTTTTTAATCGTGGATTACTAGCAGAGATAGGAGGGATAGCTCAGTGGTTTGAGCACTGGCCTGCTAAACCCAGGGTTGTGAGCCCAATCCTTGGGGGGGCATTTAGGGGTCTGGGGCAAAAAAAAAAATAGTTGTGGATTGGTCCTGTTCTGAGCAGGGGGTTGGACTAAATGACCTCCTGAGGTCCCTTCCAACCCTGATATTCTATGATAGGTACCTGTCTCTGCCAGAGCAGTATGGTTTAGGACACACACTTCTCCTTAGAATTTCCCATGGGTTAGCATTGCCAGCTCCCTGACTACCATGCTGGCTTCTGTGATCTCCCCAGTCATTGTATAGGGAGCCAAGGTACCTAACTCAGGCTTTGTGAATTGCAGTGTTGATCCTGTGACTTTCTAGATGTCTAAAAGTTAGGCACTACAATGCCTAAATCCCTTTCTGGATCTGGGCCATAGCTTCCATAATTTCTTGTCCATGCTGCACCACTTATTGAGGAAGAGAGTCTGGTTCTTGGACTCTCTGAACCTCCACACAGTTCTCACATCCTGAGCTCCCAAGTTCACTAAACTCACCTACTCTCTCACAATTAAAAAACAAACAAATAAAAACCTCCCCAAAACTCCCTTTTCTGAAAATTTTCTGACTGAACCTCCTCATGCATTTTTCAGAACTCTACTTACCATAGGTTTTTTGGAAAAACTGCTTTCATCAATGATATCTTTAATTACGTCATCTATGTCCTCTTCATCAACGACAGCCTTTGTTAGTATTTTAGCTGATCTGAAAAACGTAGAGGAAAATCCATCATTGTGTAAAATGAGCAGTCAAACTAGTTTCAACTGTTTCAACCATACCTACCTAGGTTTCAAGAAACATTTAAAAAACATTCATCTATTTTCCCTCTAACATATCTTTCGTATTTAAGGCATGAAATGTTAGTGGCATAAGAGCAGAGGAAAATTACAGATCAGCCTGAACATTCGCACACACTACTAAATTGTCAATGCAATGTAGAGTATATAAGTCTGTCTGCTTATGATTCCTGACTCTTTTCAGACAGATCAAAATACAGTAATTTCTGAAGCACAATTTTAATTTTGTGTTTCAAAATTTTGATACACAACACTGCATGATTTTACAGACATATTTATAGTATAGTATATAGCTACATATGGAACCATTAATGACAGCTTTGGTGTTCGCCGAATGTCCTTGCTTATATATATATTTGAGACAATACCTTAACATTCAATGCTAAATTCATACCTTGTGTAAACCAGTTCAATTTGCTGTTGAAGACACGGATCTGTGACTGTTTAAATCATGTCTGAATTTGGCTCTAAATTAACACAAATTAAAAAATACAACTACAAAACTTTGATCCTGCATCATACACAAGTGCTAAACAATGGCTTTAAAACCTAATTATTGTAATGGGTTGACAAAACCTACAATATGAAAGTTCCTTAAGAATATAAATTGAGATGGAAAAAGCAAAGAATAGTTCAGAGTAGTTATGGTACTGTATTTCAGGAAATATAGAATACAGTAATAAGAATCTAACATTAAACCCACTGAAAATCTGCTTAGATTTGTGAATATTTCTATTTAAGGGCTTAAATTATCAATTACAACATTACAGTTTAGCAATTACAGAAAAATAAGGATCAAATGATCAATTAGAGAAAAGGATTTAATGCATTTTTACATCTCTTATCTCCACCATGGTTGCCTCTAGGTTGGCATTTATCACCAGTGGTTGTGTGTCTCTCGACCTCTCGCTGAGAAACAAAGACAAACTGACAATCCTTGGTTTAAATGACAATTTGGGAGGTAAGGATGGTGGAGATGAGAGATTAAAAATGCCTATGTTGTTCTGAAGAAACTGAATGAGTTATTTACAGACTCAGTAACATGCAGTCTTGGGTTTTTTTTGGAATGATATGAGCGATTTCAACATTCTGCATACTGTAGAATAAGCTAGTGTTTAACCACTAAAAGTCAGGTTACATACTTCATGCAGACAGTACATAGTTCACTGTATATTACAACAATAGCATAGGGAACTTTTTACATAGCTTGCTAATAAATATTGTACTGCTGTAGTTCATATTCATGTTTGCACAGAATGTTTATTTTACTAATCAAAATTAGGTGACACTGATTTTTGTACAGTTTATAGGCTAGTTAATTTCCAAGTATGGTATCCTGCTAGTCCACTATTAATAATCAATAAAGTATATCAAATAACATTTGTTTACCACAATGCACTGGCCTTGAGTGACACTCTTAGCCTTTGGTTCAACTTCAACTTCCAAATAAGATACCACTAACTTTACTAATGGTTAGCATCACACTCCAACTTATGTGTTAAGGGAGGGCCCAGAGTACTTTCAAAATCATGGAATGGAGTATTTTTAGTCCTGGTACTTTTACAGACAAATTGAAGCTTGTCTTTCCTCATGTGCCCCTGGGGAAGAGGGTTGGGGTGCAGGGGAGGTATGGGCTCTGGGCTGGGAGTGTGGGCTCTGGGGGAGGGCAGGGCTCTGGGCTGGGAGTGTGGGCTCTGGGGGAGGGCAGAAATGAGGGGTTCAGGGTGCAGGAGACACCACTGGGCTGGGGCAGGAGTTTGGGGGGCGCGGGCTCCGGCTGGGGGTGCAGGCTCTGGGGTGGGACCAGAGATGAGGGATTTGGGGTGCAGGAGGCAGCTCCAGGTTGGGGCAGGGGTTTGGGGTGACGGCTCCGGCTGGGGTATGGGCTTTGGGGTGGGGCCGGGGATGAGGGGTTTGAGGTACGGGCTCCGGGAGGGAGTTTGGGTGCGGGAAGAGGCTCAGGGCTGGGACAGGGATGCGGGAGGGAGTTTGGGTTGCTGGAGGGGACTCTAGGCTGTGGCAGAGGGTTGGGGTACGGGACAAGGTGTGGGGTCCCAGCAGCACTTCCATAGCTCTCAGGAAGTGTCCGCCAGGTCCCTGCAACCCCTTGGTGCATGGATGGCCAGGGAGGCTCTGGATGCTGCCCATGCGCCCACAGATGCCGCCCCGGCAGTTCCCAGCGGTTGCGGTTCCCAGCCAATGGGAGTTGCAGAGCCGGCTCCTGGGGCGGGGGCTGCGTAAGGAGCTTCCCTGGCTGCCCATGAACCTGGGGGCTGCAGGGACCTGGGGGCCACTTCCGGGAGCTGCAGGGAGCCTGGCTTAGCCCCGGGCCCCCACTGTGATGTTGACCGGAGTTTTAACACCCCGGGGCAGGGGAGGCCGCGGGGGGCGCGGGCACGCGCGGCGCCCCGAGGAGAGGGAGGCCGCGGGGGGCGCGCCCGGGGACGGGGGAGGCCGCAGGGGGCGCGGGCACGCGCGGCGCCCCGGGGACGGGGGAGGCCGCAGGAGACACACGCGACGCCCAAGGCAGGGACGGAGCCCGGGGCCTGGACGGAGGGGCCGGGAAGCCGCACCGGGCTCTCCAGAGCGCCGCGCTCCCACTCCCGCCGCTAACCTGTCCCTCTCCCCGGCCGCCTCCTCGCCTCCGCCGCGGTCTCTCTTCCCGACCGCCCCCAGCGCCTGTAGGCGGCAGAACTTGGTCTCCACTTCGTCCAACAGCGCGTCCAGATCCTCCGCCATCGCCGGGCCGCGCCGTCGGCGGTTGCCAAAGAGCCCGCGGGCACGCGCGCCACGGCGGGAGGGGGGCCTGGGCCGGGCGCGCCTCCGCGGAAAGGCTTCGAGCCCGGCCGGAACGGCTGCCGCCCCGCCTCGCCTCTCCAGCAAACTAATAAAACAGCCCCGACCTCCGCGTCACCCGCACGAACAGGGAGGCGCTGCAGGGGCCCCGCCAAAAAAAGCACTGGCAGCTCGTAGTCGGCAGGATTCGAACCTGCGCGGGGAGACCCCAATGGATTTCTAGTCCATCGCCTTAACCACTCGGCCACGACTACTCATGGTGGTTGAGGCTGGCGTAGCAGTATAAGAAGCATAGTCAACACCTACCTTAGCTCCTTTCTGCACTGACTGGACTTGTTCTGGTTCTTGGATCACTTTGCTCCATTGGGACAGGCCTTTACAAGAACTATATTGTGTATGGTCTGTAATGTAATTGTTATTTATTTCATTGATTTATTTGTTAATCAGTGGTTCCTGCAGGTTCAGCACTATGACTGCCAGATTATTAGCTATGGGCATGACCCACAAAAGCCTGTCTTCGCTGCTAGTCCCATTTTTTGCCCCCCCCAAGGCCACTTGCACCCGCAGAGGGTTTTTTTGCAGCTGTGCCTATCCCAGGTATATTTTTGCCACTTGCAAAGCTGTTTGCAGCTACACAGGTATTTTTCTGTTTGCAGCTGCACCTGTCATGTCCATATTTTTACACTCACAAGCCCCATTTATTCATACAAACTTGTTTTTTTTCCGTAGGTGCACTTATCATGCTGGATCCAATGCTCTCTAAGGGGGACAGGACCACCAAATCCACTCCCCATCCAAGACAGCCTTAGGCGGTGACAGTTTTGGCCTTGCCTGGCAGTCCCCTGGCTAGTTCACTGAGGGGAGAATGGTGTATGAGGACTGTAGGTCTCCGTTTCCCTGGAGATGGCCATTGGCTAAAGCATGTGGGGATGAGGAAGGTGGGCCCAGTGAGGTACATTTGGACGGGCAGCAGTGCTGGATGTAGGGTTGCCAACTTTCTAATCCCACAAAACCCAACATACTTGCCCCGCCCCTTTCCCGAGGCACCGCCCCTGCCCCCACTCACTCCATCCCCCCTCCCTCTGTCGTGGAGTGTGGGGTGCAGGCTCCAGAAAGGAGTTTGGGTATAGAAGGGGGCTCAGGTTGCGGTGTCGGAGAGTTTCAGGGTGCGGGCTCCAGCCAGCCAGCGCTTACCTCAGGCGGCTCCCGGTCGGCGGCGCAGCGGGGCTAAGGCAGGCTCCCTGCCAACCCTGGCTCCCGGAAGCAGCTGGCATGTCTGGCTCCTAGGCCAGCATTTCTCAAATGAGGCCACTGTGTCCACCAGGGGCTTTTCTTGTGGCCACAACCTCCTGGGCTATGACTGGGGGGGAGGGAGCAAAGCAGCAGCCCTTCCCCCTCCCTCTTGCTCATGGATGCACCTCCTTGGTGTTGATTGCTGGGGCTGCTACCAGAGGTTGGGCCCAGCCCCCCTCTGGAAACACCGGGGGCACAACGCTGTAGGAGCAGGCAACTGGTGAGTTCCCCACCTTCCCAGGGGTGGTGGGGCTCAGGCTTTGGGCTTCAGCTAGGACATGCTAGGAAGTAAGGGAGAGCATTTGGGCCAAACCCAAATTTTTGCTTCCCAGGGGTGCATGCCCCCAACTAGTTCTCATTCACTCACTCTCATCTGCAAAACATGGCATCCTCAAAACATGGCATTTGACAGAGGAAGAAGTGTGACCAGCAGGTGAGCACCAATGATTATAATTACAGACTTGTAGAATTAAATCCCTTTTATAGTTATGGACAAAAGCAGGAAGATTAAAATATAAATTGCATCTTTGTGGCTATAAGTTCTGCCCATGGTGCTTTAGAGCAGTATGACTGAGTAGCTTTTGGGGTATGTCTCCATTTAGAGGCAACATGAATCATATAAAATGAATAGTACAGTTCAGTATTTTATATATTGGTCCTTTTAAACTAAAAATGTGAGCTTTTCATATGTTGCAATTTTGAGAAAATGGTCCAATTTCACTAAAAACCTATGAGGTTTCACTTGGAATAGAACCACTTTGGGGTGAAAATGGGCCCGATCTCTTTAATAAACAGCTATGGTTTTGAGTGAAAATCTCAGCATTTTGAAAATTCATGGCCAGATTCATAGCCTTGCTCTGGCCAAGTTACCATGGTCCACTAGTGCAAAATGGTAGTATACTCCACTGAGTAGGGGAAACTTCTGGTGGTACATAGCCACCACTGCAGTTCCTTTGTCAACCCCCTCCTTGTATTTGCTATAAGGGGTATGGCTGTGATCCCACAGCACCCACCTGTTCCCCTGATGCTGATACAGACTCTGTGGCTTACTCTGGGGACCAGGCCAATGCTTAGCAGCTCCAGGATTGACGACTGTAATGGAGGCTTAAAAATGTGATGCTAAAACCATACAAAGTAGTTAAGCACTGGAATAAATTGCCTAGGGAGGTTGTGGAATCTCCATCATTGGAGATTTTTAAGAGCAGGTTGACAAACACCTGTCAGGGATGGTTCTGCCATAAGTGCAGGGGACTGGACTCGATGACCTCTCAAGGTCCCTTCCAGTCCTATGATTCTATGAAATTGGCAGCAGTAATCTGGGAGAGTTTAACTACTGATAGTACTTATAATACAATTTTAGAAATTGATAAATTTTGAATTGATGGTACCCCCTTAAACACGTCATTTATTTATTTTTAAATAGTTTTTTTTAGAAGATATCTTAAACAGGTGGGGGATTTTTGCACTGTTTTAATCATATTTTTGAAGTGCTTCCTGTAAAAATGGAATATTGCCTATTTCTTTATTAATAAATCCAGGCAAATGTATGTGATGTGAATCACTGGTCTCCCAACATGTGCTGTATGTTCCTCCATCTTCAAACACGCATGGAAGATCAAATGTTTCATGTTGGCACAAGGCCAGTTTGCTCGGTTGTAACACATTAAGAAAAATGATGGAGTTGAACGCTGTATGTTATGTTTGATTGGTAACTCGAGGAAGCAATTTAGAGAGAAAGAGAGAGAAATAAAATAAGCAGTGCTGTCTCTTCTAGCAAGTTGACAAAAAGCTCATTGCTGGCTTCTCTTGCAAGCGCTTTTCAGAATTTGTCAGCCTGTGATGAAGTGAGGGCTACAGTCCTTAACAGCTCCAGGCAAAGCCTCTGGGTTACAAGGTGTTTTATAATTCTCCTGGTACTACAAGTAATGAATTGCAAGTCGTCTTTGAATTCCCTTGTACTTAAGCTTTTATTTCAGAGCTCCATTTTCCTTCCCACACATCTCTGGACTCTTTGAATACAACCAACTTATAATGACAGCACTGCTGGGAGATGTGTTAGGTAGAACAGTTGTGAGCCTCCCAGTGGTCGATGCTATGGAAGAAATTGAATAGCATTGATCCTGCTCCAGCTCTTTTAAGTAGTCTCTTGGTTAGGAGTTGGTGTCATGTAGGTAAATTTAGTCCAGAAGTGGATTCTTTAGTGGAATTTTTACATTTGTCTTTCACAGCTGTGGAGAGTTTAGACTAATCACGATTCTCCCTGGTATACTATCATCTCTGTAATTTGAAAAAGGATCAGGAGCCTGCAGGCTTGGAAAATCTTGAAGAAACTCTTGTCTTGAAATACATCATCACATGTGGAAAGATCACTTGCTGCACCATCATAAGGAGCTTAAGAATGCCGAAATCAAGTACTTTTCTGGCATTCTTTCAAATGGCCTTAGAAATCTAAGTACATTTTCTTTTGACTGCAAAACAGCTTCTTTCCCCTTCCATCAACCCTGTGGCTGTCAATGTGTTTATCTGTTGTTAGGTGTCAGAAATGTATGGAGTCACTACAGGATAACTATGCCAAAGTCAGGACTGCTGAAGGGCTTCTCTCATGAATCTACTGAAGTTTTGCTCAGTTGAACAGCGTTTGAAGGCCTGTTCCTTCTTTTCCAAAATTCATTGAACTGAAGAGATTGCTTTTATAAGATTTCTTGCCTGCTGCTGCCTTGCCATTCTAAACTTGGCCTGTTGCAATCATATAGACCTACTGGGCCACATTAATTACTGGTATAATAGTCAATGGACTTACACTAGGGTGAATCTGACCTATTAGGCCAGATTCCTCATTTTGGCCAAGCTATGCTCAGCACAGGAATGAGGGTATGGGGAAAGGAATCAAGATGGCTTTAAGCCACCTTTGCAATGTTACTCCTAGCATAAGCTGGAGCACCTTCAGGGCTGCTGTAACTTATACTCACAACTAACTGCCATCATGGGTTTTCCACAGCTGAGATAGTCAGAGTGTGGTGTACTTCAGCCATGCCACCACCCTCCCCCAATATGCCTCTGATGCTGGGGACTGCAAGAGAGGATGGTGTAGAGTCATTCTGGCAGCTTTTCTCCACTTATGCAGGGGGTATTTCTTGGGAGGCGTTTCTGCCAAGTTTCTGGCCCCTATACATCACTGGAGTAGTGGTAGGAATAGAGTTAGGCCATTCTAGGTATTTTCTATGTGTCAGTCACTCTGCAGGCCTGCAAGTGACATACCTTATGGGAGAAGGCTCCTTAGTTCATGTGCTTTTGATTGGGGATCTTGAGCGGAATGCACTTCAGACACACTTGCTTTACTCCCTCTTCATAGGAATGGAAGGTTGTTTCACCTTTCACTTCATTGGGGGTTCTGCAGGAAACTCTCAAACAGTGGTCTAAGACTCATATGGTTTAATTAGAAACAGGATTGGGAATAAAAAGAAAATCAGATTAAAACAAAAGAAATGGTTTGTAACATAACTAGACATGGGCCTTATCTATGATGAGTACTAGCCCTTGATTCAAGCCATCAGTGGCCAACAACTTGCATAGCTGGGCTGGTGTGAACCCCTACTATAGACAAAGAAAGCTGTGATTTACATTGATGAAGCTTGCTTGGTTTAAAGCAGGGATAAGATCTACTGGTGCAAATCATGGTTTGCGATGTCTACAGTAGGGGTCCATACAGCTACAACATTTGCTGGCTATTGATGGCTTGAATGGTGCTAATCTCAAGTATAGACCAGGCTTCTTGACAGTGATGTGCACTTAAATAATCATTTCAATGACTCTTCCACAATATTCCTCAAATCCTTTTCCTGATCAGTGGGTCCAATGTATCATTTTGAATGATGGCGCACTTACTTCCCAATAATGTCCCAATGCACAAATGTAAGAAAATTAAGACATAATGCAGACTCTTAATTGTAGACTAATCTATAATATATATTTCTGTGTTAACTTAATACTCAGTAAAGTATTAGATCTGGAGACTCTGTTCCGCTAAAGAACATTTGTAGCATGGGTAGCAGTAAGTGCAAAATTCCTCATGCCATGCTGTCAATGTATCTCATCAGTGATGCTGAGGGACTATTACTAGAGAGGAGAGGACAATTTAAGTTTGAGGCTGATTCAGTGTTTGACTTGTCTGCCAAGCCTTCCAACAAAGGAGCTGAGCCAGTTGTAATGGTGGATTGTTGGTTTGATTTTTTGGTGCCAACTGAATTGTCCATTGGGGACTAGACTCGGATCAGAAATGTAGACCATCAAACAGACTTTGAACTGTAACAACTTTCACTCACTTCCCACCTTGATTTGAACCGATAACTTCAAGACTCTTTATCCCATTATCAGTCCTCTGAGCCATCCAGTCCTCCTGAATATTAAAATATTCCTAAAAAGTGTTGGAAAACTTCCAAAGTGAAGTGCTGGGTCTGTCTTACTGAGGAGCTAATGTGTTTTCAAATGTTTAGAGCCACGCCAGCCAATTTTTAGATAAGTACGTCAACAGCGTGATAATTCAGGTGTTAGCAAGGGAAGGAAAGATTTTTAAATAAATATTGTGATGCAAAAAAATATCTACCCATTGGGCCATTATCCTTTTAATTAATCTGGCGTAGTGTTGAAAATTCTGCCTATAACCATGATATTTTGATCTCTGTGAGGCATAACAAACATTGTAAAGTAGTTTCTGGAAAATCTGTTGGCTTGTAATGCTGTGTATCAAAAAGGTTGTACTTCCAAATCAACAATAATAATGAGTAACTTCAAATAAACAGTGCATTGCCAGGCACTGTGTAGATCACTGCATCTGTGTTCTCTGGCACCAGGGGTGTCTGTTCCTGTAAATTAGGGTGGAAGGAAGGAAGGAGCGATAAAGCAGATTGGTGCAGAGGAAACATCTCAGACCAAGGAAAAAATGGTTCTATCTGAAAGATAAAAATAATAATTACGGTAGTAGTAAATATAATATAATTGGTCTGGGAGGAAAGGGCAAAGCAGTGGAATATGAGTTATATGGAACAGCCATCCAGCACACTGATCTTGAAAAAGACTGGAGGCTCTTGTGGAAAAATCATTCAGAGTATCAGCCCACTGCACAGCTGCATTGAGAGAGACCAACAACATATGAGACTAGGTTAGCAGAGGGACAGAAGGGATAAAAATCAAAACAGCGATACTATTACATAACATAGTAGCCAACACTGGAAAATATTTTCCAGGGATGAGTCTCCAGATAAGCTGGGGGGTTGGGGTTAAGCACCAAACCACTAGAAGATTGTGGGTGTGGAGGGCTGTGTGAGTGGGAGATAGTGGTTCCGGTGAACTCTGATTGCTTTTATTTGTTTTGTTAAAGTATCTTTATTATCAGGCTCTTAAACCAGATATAGTTTTCACACCGTTCTTAAATATCTGCTCTTCTAGCAGACCAAAACACTAGGAAATCCTACATTCTCTTACCCAGCTATTGCCCGCCCCCCCAAGCCTTGTCCTCCGGCGGGGCTGCTGTACAGACAGAGAAGACGCAGCTCCGTAGAAGGGCAGGGGCTCCTCCTTTATCTTTCCAGTATACCATACCAGCTATAAATATCTTACTGGTATGGCATACTGGAACATATCACTGTACTTGCACTACTGGTTATGATGGTTATTTGTGTTAGAGTAGCACTTAGAGGACCCCACATTACGCTAGGCACTGTACACACACACATAGTAAGAGACAGTCATGGCCCTGAAGAGCTCCCACTTCAAACAGACAAGGGATGGGAGAGGAAACTGAGGCACGGAGGGAGGAAGTGACTTATCCAAGGTCACTAGCAGGCCAGTAGCAGAGCTGGAAAGAGAACCCAAGTCTCCTGATTGCGTGTCCTCTGGATCACACTGCCTTTCACTGATTAGTTAGGTATTCCCTTGCTCTCTCCTATATAGGGTTCATCCTTCCTGCTCCCAAGGAGTTTTCCCCACTTCCTCTGCTCCACAAAGTGAGGTTGTAATTTCTTCTTTTCTACACTGTGGGGTTCCCTCTTCTTATTCTTCTCCATTGACTTCCCCCTTCCTCTGCCCCAGGACTGTGAGATCCTCCTATTCCTCTCCCTATGTGGGGTTATACATTCCTCTCTTTGCTGGCCTAGTGATATAGCACATAGTGAGCCATTAAGTCTTTCAAACCAGGCCAACCTTTTATGACTACCAGATTCTAGGGACACATAATACATTTAGGACCTCTCATATTCACAATGTGGATCGTACCTGGTTTGTCCTCTTAGGGGAAAATCAAGCAACTGCCTCTTCAGTTGTCAAAGCCCCTCAGGCAGTGGACACGGTGCAGTGATACTGCAGAAGGGAGTGGTCTGTATAGGGGGGTTCTGTAAGGCGTTCACATCTGCATGTTATGTAGCCCAGCTCTGAAGAGACTCCCTGTTCAGCAGCACACAGGTAGGGGCAGGATATGGGTGATCGGAGGGAGGTCAGTGGTAAAGCCAGAGAATCTGCCACAGCATAGATTCTCCAATCCTTCTCATCACATCGAGGCCTTGTTGAGATGGAATGGCTCCATAGCTGTCCCATGGACTTTAGGGGAGGATGTCTCTCATGCCTGTCCCCCAGATTCCTAGCTAGTTTCTCAGGGTGCATGCTGGGCCAAGGATTTGCCCCTGTCTGGACAGAATAAGAAAGTCCTTTTTTTACATGAATAAAAAAAAATTAGTAATATTTCTTTAAGTTTTTTTATGGATATATTTAAAGGTCCTTCTGAATAATGTTGTAATCCTGCTTTAAAGTTTTATTGATTTAATTAACTCTGAGATATTTTCCTTCATTTTTTCCTTTCTGGCAAAGATCCTTCGTTATAGCTTTAGCAGTTTAGGATAAATAATTCTGGTTATTGCATCAGGTTCCATATGCATTTCCTTCTTTGTCTTCTTGCATTGTGTTTGTTTGAGTCTTTTCTTCAGCATCTAAATCTTGCTCATTGTATATTTTACAAGGTAGATTAGCATGTGGGTTATGTATGAATGTTGTTTCAAACAAGCTTTTATGTTTAATTAGTTTATAAACATAAAGAGAAATAATGTCTCTGTTCTGTGCTCCCTTCAAATCTGTATCTTTCAATGGGTTTGCACTAGTTCATGTACATAACAAAAGAGAATTATTTAATATCCTTAACAATAAAAGCAATAGCGGGATTATCACTCGTATTTAAAATAACTAGCTAATCCAGCTATTTTTTTCAGACTGATAAGTAACGTACTTTCCTGAGAGAGAGAGAGAAAGAGAGAGAGAGAGAGATCCTGACCCCTCTGAAGTCAATGGCAAAACTCCCATTAACTTCAGTGGCCCAGGATTTCACCCTAAAAATGAAAATCCACCTCTTCTCATTAAATAATATCTTGTTTCTTACTAGAAAACACAGATAAATAGGTTTTGTTCAAACTTTAGCTCATCTCTACCAGCAGAGGACACTGCAGGGTGAGATTGTTTTTTAAGGAAAAGGTAATGGAAAGGAAATTGTACTTGAAGCAACCATTTTGCAGGTCTAAAGTTTATTTTAATGATCTTCAGAGGGGCAATGGATTATCTGTAAATTTAAGCCAAGAGTTGTTTTTAGTGAGATTAATATAGGGACAGATGGATAAAGACATTTTGTGGTGTAAGAATGAAGGAAAACAAATTCTAATGAAAACAGTTTATCCTCTAGTGCTGCAGACAGTACACAACTACACAACTTCTATTCCTGTTTCTGAAGGATACTCCAGTCTGAACTGAGAAGGCATGGCTTTAGGCAAAGAGACTCTTGACTGTGTTATCAGCTGTAGAAAAAAGTTAAAAAGGGAGTCATAATGCTTGCCATCAGTAAAAGCAGTGTAGAAAGTAACAGAAAGAGAGAGTAAGTATGAGCTATGGTGGAAAGTAAATTGTAATTACAAATATAATTAAAAAAAAAAAAGAAAATAGAAGGAAATATTATAATTTAAACAAATTTATGCTGCACATCAAAGACACAAAGGAATGCTTGGCTCTCAATAAATACCTTGTGTAGATGTGGTTGTAGGAAATAGCAACAAAATAAAGGGAAGATACAAATGTAACATGATAGATGTAATTTAAATGAGAAGTACAGATCAGAAGTAAAAGTAAAGCATGCATGTGAGGATGAGAAGTGTAAAAAAGTTAAAGAAAAGAAATATTGGGGAAAACATTTAAAAAATTTAAAAAAAGAAAATACTCAGGTCCCAATTCAGGAAAGCATCCCTTTTCAGGAGAGCATTTAAGGATATGTTTAACATTAAACACATGCTTACGTCCCACTGATGCTTAAATTCAGCAGGTTCTTAAGTGCTGCTCTGAACTGGGGCCTCAATGAATGATTAGGAGGAAGTGTTTTGGCTTCTTTATAAAAACGTGTGTTTAACCTAATAGGTATTCTGCTTTGTAGAACAAAAAAGGGCCTCCCTCACAATTTAACACATTCTCTCATAAATCCAATTTAAGAAAAATTCCCAGCATTCCCATGCTGAATACTTAACAGTCTTCTCAAACTTATGCTATAGCAATAAATGTGTTATATGACCATAAAATTAGGGTTATGTGGGCTTGTAACTTTTTAGTTTATGCTGGCTCTGTGAGTCTCTAGCAAATTTTATAAGGTTTACTGTCCTAGAGTTTGCAATGAACCTCAGCTACAATGTAAAATAACAGAAAACAAACAAACAAAAACTCAAACAAATAAAAAACCCAATGAATAACTCATAGGTTTTACCTAGGTGCTTAAAGAAAAAAAAAAAGCATGGAATTCACTGTTTTTCTAGATCTAGGATCTTCTCAGTGTTGCCTGACTCTTTTTAAGGTTGATAATGTTAGATTAATGACCAATCATTCTGACTGTAGTAAGGTTCTTCCCCCTGAATCAGGCTACATAGAATTCACACTATGGAGTTCAATATTTTACGGGAATTCTGAGGGTGGACAACAAGGATACTCAAACTGAGGACAAAGTAAAACCTTAGATACCTTTATTAAAATAATAGAGAAAGCTAGAAAATATCTAAGGCACATAACAAGATAAAGATAATACAGGATCTGTGGTATCATTCAATGCATAAGTTTTTAGAATTGCATACTCAGTCCTTAGTTGAGGACCTGGTAGTAAGAGGCAAAGGACCAGCCCTGTCTCTGGCATGCAGTGTCCGATAGTCCAAGTTCCCCAAGTTGAAGGGTGAAGTAGAAAAGAAGCAGACAGCAAGGGAAGAGTCCCAGGAAAGAACAGCCCCGGACCACATGGTAACTGCCTTGTTATCGGACCCCCGCCAACATACTGTCTTGTTCTGGCTTTTGTTTATTTCACTCAGCCTGCCAGCCCAACAATAGCTTGCTAGAATTGGTTGGTGTCTGATGGTGACCTGAGATGCCGGCTTCAAGATTTGCCAGGCTGAAAATGACCAACTTGGTTTTAAAATGCTGGCTCTGGTTTGCGAGGAGTTGGTAAGGCCTGTTTACCTTTTTCCTTTATAGCTTGTTCTAGAGTCCGTGGAGGATACACAGCTGCTTGGCAATGCCACAGCTAATTCCTTGGCTGCAAAGTCTAAAAAAGTAAAGCCTCTGATGATGATGCTGACAGGTAATGTACAAGAGTAGTGTACAGTACATATGTACACTGCATACTTATCTGTACACTGTACATAAATATGCAGGGTTTATGAGGTGTTTCATTAATCTTTGACTAACAAGAAAAGCTAATTTATATAGATAGCAGTATCTCACTGGTCCTGGTCTACACCAATTTTGAATCTGTTCCAGTACCCCCTGCCCTATATCACTGATGCTGTCTAAAGTGAATTAAACTAAAAATCCCTCCAAACCTTTTTTGCATTTTTGTAATTACAGTTTTCTGGGAAACAGTAAGCTGTTGTTCTGAAGCTTTCTTAATTGATGTTCTGATTCCAAATGACTTAACATTTTTCCTGTTTACGTTGCTTATAGTTTAACTGGCCACATTTTGTTTTCTCTGGATTATGTTTTTTTATGGGCTTTCTTTTGTACTTTTGCCTGAGCAAACCAGTGGAAAAAATGTGTACACAGAAAAATTAAGAGGGCATGAATTGGCTTGATTGTCATTCCATCCATATCAAGACACAAGAATGGCCATACTGGGTCTCCAGTATCCTGTCTTCTGACAGTGACCAATGCCAGATGCTTCAGAGGGAATTAACAGAACAGGACAATTATCAAGTGATCCACCCACTGTCATTCAGTCCCAGCTTTTGGAAGACAGAGGTTTCGGGACACCCAGAGCATAGAATTGCATCTCTGTCCATCTTCAATAATCCTCCATGAACTTATCTTAATATTTTTTGAATCCAGTTATACTTTTGGCCTTGACAGCATCCCCTGGCCATGAATTCCATCAGTTGACTGTGTTGTGTAAAAAAGTATTTCCTTATGTTTGTTTTAAACCTCCTGCCTATTAATTTCATTGTATGACCCCTGGTTTGTTGTTATATGAAGGGTTAAATAACACTTCCTTATTCATTTTCTGCACACCATTCATGATTTCAGCGACCTCTATCATATCCCTGCTTAGTCATCTCTTTTCTAAGCTGAACAGTCCCAAGTTTTTTTAATCTTTCCTGTTCCATACACCTACTCATTTTTGTTGCCCTTCTCTGTATCGTTTCCATTTCTCATGTATCTTTCTTGAGATGGGGCAACCAGAACTGCACACAGTATTCCAGGAGTGGGCAGACTCCATACTAAACCAGAGCACCTATTGAAATCTGGAAGGTGGGTGGATGCAAGCCAGCTTTTGTCTGACGGCCTCCACCCCAGCCTAAGGGGAAGAGCTACAGGACCAAGGGTTCATAAAAATACTGTCTGCTCATAGTCAGCAGGATTCAAACCTGCCTGGGGTGATCCCAATGGATTTCTAATCTAGAACCTCAGCCACTCAGCCACAATTATCTATTGCTAAAGTAGAGCAAACAAGAAGCAGTACTAGGCCAGAGACACCCCGCCCCCTCAACAGCTGCAGGGCATGCACCAGCTGGAGGAACTGTTTAAAAAGGGCATTGGTAGCCTAGAGGCAGGAGTTACAGACTGCACAAGGAAGTGAGACTCATGCCTAGGGCAATTGACAGACTGACTGCAGCTTTGGTAAGGGCACTCTGGGGAAATGATCCATATTTCCACCCACCTTTGGTGCTGAGAACCCACAAAAGGCATTGAAGAATGGGATGTTGTTCCCTGGCAGATGAAGCAGATACTACTAAAACTCTGACCCTGCCTCAAATGGAGAAGCTGTGATGTTATTGATATAAACTGGGACCATATAGAACATGGTTTGCAACCAAGGTCCTGTAGTGGCACCAAATCTTATGTAAAAGGGGTCATATGAGGTGTCTAAGACCAGGTTATGGGTTCCTGGTTATGATTATGCTGTCTGTATGTCTGTATCATTTTGTAGTTGAAGTTATGAGTATTGGCTGTATACTGTCTGTATTTCAAATTTGTGCTTGTGCTTCTGGGGAAAATTCCAGACAAGTTGGTGTTAGCTTTGCCTAGCCTGCTTGATGGCCCATTAAGGACCATCAGCTACACAATTGACCCATCAAGAGGAGGCAGATATGCCTTGTAACTCAGCAGGGAGTGCAGGAACTTGCCCATGTGACTGCAGACTCCATTTTGCTGTAATTTTCCACAGTAAGAACAAAGAAGTGTTCTTACACCTGGAAGAGCCTATATAAGGCTGATGCCTCATCTCCATCTTGTTTTCAATCCTGCTTCTTACCTCTGGAGGGACTTTGCTACAAGCTGAAGCTCTACACAAGGGACTGATGACCCATCCCAGCTGAATGTACTCCAGAGACTTGATTTGAACCTGCAGTTTATTCCATCACTGATACAAGCCTGAACTAAGAACTTTGCCATTACTGTATGTAATTGATTCCATTTAACCAATTCTAGCTCTCATCTCTACCTTTTTCCCTTTATGAATAAACCTTTAGATTCTTAAAGGATTGGTAACAGCGTGATTTGTGGGTAAGATCTGATGTGTATATTGACCTGGGTCTGGGGCTTGATTCTTTGGGCTCGAGAGAACCTTTTTCTTTTATTGGGGTGCTGGTTTTCATAACCATTCATCCCCAGGACGAGTGGCACTGGTGGTGATACTGGGAGACTGGAGTGTCTAAGGAAATTGCTTGTGTGACTTGTGGTTAGCCAGTGGGGTGAAACCGAAGTCATTTTTGTCTGGCTGCTTTGGTTTGCCTTAGTGGTGGAAAAGCCCCAGCCTTGGGCTGTAACTGCCCTGTTTGAGCAATTGGTCCTGAATTGGCACTCTCAGTTGGGTCCCGCCAGAACCGCATCGTCACAGAAGCCACAGCCTGGTGGGCAGCAACCCAGGGCAGACTGTAATTTAGGGTGGATCAACTAGGGCTGCCCAGAGGAGGGGGGGGGGAGGGGGCAAATGAGGCAATTTGCCCCAGGACCTGCAGGGGCCCCCATGAGAATATAATCTATAATTCAACTTTTTTTTATGGAAGGGGCCCCCAAAATTGCTTTGCCCCAGGCCCCCTGAATCCTCTGGACAATAAGTAGCCTGGACACTACAATGCCCCTTTAGGGTCTTAGGTTGGGACCCACTGTAGTGGGAGAGCTTGGGTCCTCGTCCCCTGCTCCCCCTCCCCTTCATTTCTATCATGACTAAGGATAAGATTATGTCAGAGGTCAAGGATTCTGTGACTTTCAGAGATCTCCATGACATTTTCCCTTCAGCCCCAGGACAGCAGGGCCTCAGCTGCTGTGGGTGGTGGGGGCACCTGGAGACCTGAGCTGCCACAGCAGGGGCCATGCAGCTGTCAGCTGTGGTGATAGCAGGTGCTGGATCCCCACTCCTTCCTGCACCAGGGCTTGGGCTCTTTCCCTTCCATGGAGCTCTGGCTTCAGTCTTTCCCCTGCTATTCCTCCCCTTTATCTTTTTATCAATTACTAATCTTCTCCCATGACTGCTCACTTAGCTTAAAAGCCTTTGCTGTGGGACCTTGTCAAAAGCTTTCCACTGCATCACTCGTGTCCAGATGCTTATTGACACCTTCAGAGAATTCTAATAGCTTGGTGAGGCATGGTTTCCCTTTACTAAAGCTGTGTTGACTCTTCCCCAACATATTGTGTCCATCTACGTGGCTGACAATTCTGTTCTTTACTATAATTTCAACCACTTATCCTGGTACTGAAGTTTGGCTTACCAGCCTGTAATTCCCAGGATTGCCTGTGGAGCCTCTTTAAAAAAACAAAACAAAACTAGTGTAACGCTGATTTTTTTTTTTTTTTATCTGCCAGTCATCTGGTACAGAGGCTGGATTAAGTGACAGATTACATGCCACAGTTAGTAGTTCTGCAATTTCATATTTGAATTCAGAATTGAATACCACCTTGTTCTGGTGACTTACTACTATTTAATTTATCAGTTTGTTCCAAAACCACCTCTATTGACAACTCAGTCTGGGACAGTTCCTCGGATTTATCACCTAAAAAGGCTAATTGAGGTGTGGGAATCTCCCTGACATTCTCTGCAGTGAAGACTGATGCAAAGAATTAATTTAGCTTCTCTGCAACAGCCTTGACTTCGGTGAGTGTTCCTTTAGCACCTTGATTATTCAGTAGCTCCATGTATTGTTGGGTAGGCTTCTTACTTCTGATATACTTAAAGACATTCTGGTAAAGTCCACAACTGAGAACAAAGGATGTAATCTGTTGATTAGCTGAAGGTGGTATTTCTGGGAGTCACAGCCTAAGACTGCAAACCTCTTTGACAATAGTTTGGACAAATACGCTCATTTGAAAGAGAGTGAACAGTCATACAGATTTTGCCAGTTCCCCACAATGTTTCCCACTGACAACTGATAGCCACTGTCTTCTATAAATTGAATCTAGGTCAGCACTCACACAGTCACGGAGCCCACCCACCCAGAACCATGTACCTCCGTCACTTGCTCAGAGATGGAACCATTCATCATTCACACTGGTGTGTCATTCATCCAGCACTCTTCTCCATTTACCTTGCTGTGATCCTGATTCTCATCCATGACTGCCTTCCTGATGGAATTGGGATTGAGGCGTTCCCCATCCATATGATACTCAATCTCCGACGTCTCCAAACAAAATCTAAGATCATGAGAATTAGCATTGCTGACTTTCAGTATGTAGATGACTGCATCATTCTCGCACAGACAGGCCAACCTGCAATGTACCCTAAATCTTTTTGTGGATGCCTATCACAGCCTGGATGTCTCTCTCATCATCGGGGAAAAACAAGGTACTCTACCACACCTCACCTGCACAAACTACTCTTTGTACTCCACAAATTACCATCAGCAGGGAGCCCCTGGAAAATGTGGACCATTTTCCATACCTTGGCAGCCACCTCTCCCAAACAACCAGCATTGACACAGAAATTGAATACAAGATCCGCTGTACCAGCACATCCTTTGGAAGACTACTCAAATGAGTCTTCAATGACAGGGATCTGCCAACAGGTACCAAGATCCTGGTTTACAAGGCAGTTGTCATCTCCACCCTTCTCTATGGATGTGAGACCTGGGTAACCTATAGACAACATCTCAAGCAGCTGGAATGGTTCCAGCAGCGCTGCCTCAGGAGGATTTTTAGGATCAGCTGGGAAGACTGACGCACTAACATCAGCGTTCTCTCTGCAGCCAACATCAGCAGTATAGAGGCGCAGGTTATGAAACATCAACTCTGCTGGACTGGCCACTGTGTACGTATGCCTGACACTCACCTCCTGAAGCAAGTACTCTTCTCTCAGTTAAATCAGGGAAGAAGGGCTTGTGGAGGGCAGCAGAAGCACTTCAAAGACATACTGAAAGTACACCTTAAAAAAGGAGGCATCAACCCAACAAACTGGGAGAAATGACACAGAACAGAACACAGTGGTGCCACACCATACACCAAGTCACAACTCACTTTGAGGAGAACAGACGTGCTCATGAGACAGAGAAGCAACAAAAGAGGAAAGAAAGGGCACAACAGTCCAGCCAACAACACTGTCTCCTCCAAGATTACACCTGGCACTTCTGTGGGAAAATCTGCAAGGCACGAATTGGGCTCCTCAGCTACTTAAAACACACCAACCCGGCAGACATTCTCGCATCGAGGGATAGCCGAAGTAGGAGAAGAAACATCTCGGAACCCATTAGCCATCCTCACACTCACACAAATGCACCTGTTTACTCACTCAGCCACCCTCCCCACACCTGTGCATCCAGTCACTCACTTGGTCCTCTCATCCACGCACTAATGCACCCAGCACTCTTTGATTTCCCCAGATAAACACCATGCACTCCTTGATTCATCTCCGACCCTAACTTGACGTACACCTGCACATTCACTCATATCCCTTTCACTCAGCAATACATCCACTCACTCAGCCTTCCAGGCCCTATACAACCACCATAGCAGCATGAATAGGAGGATGTATCTGTATTGGATCCAAAATTGTAGGTGGTTGTGTGGATCTGTACCCAGAATCTAAGCACCTGCAATAATTAAGAGGTTTTTATATGCAAGAGGCTAGTTCTGGTGCAGTTTTAGATTTGCCTACATTTAATTGTGCTTACAAATGTTTTTGTTATAGATCAGCTGTGGGAAAATAGGATTAGCCAGGACAGATTACTTGTTAAAACTGAGCTGACTAAGGATAAAACGGTGATTTATATATATATATATATATAACCATGATGAATGGTGTTTGTTTTCTAGAGAAAAAATAATATATGTAAAGCTGCACCTGCAGCAAGGCTATATTTTTGGTATGGCTCTGACAGGAAATGTGAATTATGGATTATTACAGATTTTTTTTTTGGGTACATCATGGGTTTACCATTATTTATTACAATTCCTTAGGATTTAACTGAGGCCTTGAGTAATAAGTGTGCTCGTATGTTCTAGGATTCATGCATACAATGGACAGACAATTTTTGAAAAAGAGAAGTATTCTAGGTGGCTAAACTCTGCAGCCACTGGCAGCTGAAAGGAAGAAAACTCTTATATCTAGATCGTAGTTAGTGCGCCAACTTCTAATTTCAGTTATATCAGTGTAGTAGTGGGGCTACTTTGGATTTATATTGGTGCAAATGAGATCAGAATCTGTCTCTAGACCTAATTCTGCCCTGTTATACTCCTGTTAATTCCTTTGGAGTCCCTGTTCCAAATTCAATCTAATGTAACCAAATTCAGTGGGTACAACAGTACAGTACATAGACCTATAAGAAAAAACATATATAATGAAAACATTTAAAATTAAAATCCATGTGTATTAAATACCATAAGTCAAGTTGCCAGCAGTTGCCAAACACAGCACTGGTAGGAAATGAAGGAAAACCAATAGAACATTGAGGAATAAACAATAGGCACTGAGCATATGGCATTTCAGAGTTTGCCTTTCCCATTGGTGTGCCTGTCGCCATGGAAGAACAAATCCCATAGGAAAATTATAAAAAAAACATTTCATACCCTAGCACCACTATCTCTGGCATGCGTTCCATGTTTAGTTTAAAATGTGTTGCATGGACTTACAGTACTTTCTTTGATTTGTTGTGAACATTTACTGAAGCAAATTGAAGAGTTCATGCTCCACTACAGTAGAAAGAGTGATAAACTGCAAAAATGCTGTACATTTTAAATATCTATTTTTTTCATAAAAATTCTGATCAACTTTAGCTCATGGATAATGATTTTGATTAAAAGAAAAGAATAACATGAGAAGTGAGCTAATATTACTGCTGGAGCATAACCCAAAGTCAATAACAAGGGTTTCTGACAGTAGTTAGGCAGATTCAAATGTGTACAATACCTGAAAATATATGAACAATGTATTTTCAGTTAATTCACTTTCTGCAATAAAATAGTCTGAGTTTAAGCAGCGTGTATGTATATATGTATATGTATGTGTGTGTGTGTGTGTGTGTATGTGTATATATATATATATATATATATATATATATATATAAAGTTTTATCAAAAGTTGTATTCAAATAGGCCAAATCTCACTTGCAAATATACACATGAAGCCCAAATAGACTTCAGGACAGAATTTTGCCTGGAGTGGTTTTGTTTTGGCATATTGTTTGCTTTTTGCCAAATATTTTTCACTGACTTTCCAGTGTAGATATTCTGTAACTTATACAGCCGTTTAATAAGTAAAGCCTTCCAGCACATGCTGTTAGAGATGATCCTGAACCAAAACCCTGGATAGTATTAACCTTGAACTTTGGGACATTTGAAATCTAGATGGGGATAGAAATTTTGCTGCTTAGGTGCATCTCTCTACTTGTGAACAGTGAGATTAAATTTCATATTTATTGTTTAACCTTATAAAAATAATCATAATAATGTTGCATAAGTTAACTAATGTACAAGGCAATGGCGTATATTCTGATCCTTTGGAATTACGTTTGTGTATCTTTGATTTGCGTATCCAAGCACTATTAAAAATCCAAGGATGCATAAATTATTTAGTTTGCATTACAGCCAGGTAAATACCATGTAAGAGTATTTGTACAGATTTGTTTTGAATAAAAACAAATGAACTCCAACAGTATTCCCAACCCTTTAAAAATCACTTTCTGTTAACATTCTGATGTGTAATTCTTTATTTGAAAGAACATACTTGTGCAAAATGTGTGTTTGCACAAAGGTTCATGTCAGAAGTGATTGGGTGCCCATCTTGAAACTTTGATTTTATTTCTGTTCTTAAAAGTGTCACTTATTCAAAGAACAGGTAGAAATAATACTACATGACTTGGGGAACCAATTACTGCCCATGAATAACATATAACAAACAGCAGAGAAAGAGATGAAGTGAATCATTTAAGAACAATCTAATCAGTTAAACTATATTCACTTGAAAGGTTATTTAACAATTATTTTCTATGAATAGTTTGCCTAGCTCTAGATCATATACTACAAAAGAATACTACAGAATATACTTTACTGCCAGACCCAGATATGGATATAGGGAAACATTTACTGAGAACTTAATTAAGGTAGCTGTCATGGGGTATGCACGCCCTGTCCCCCTTTTGGGACGGGGTAGGGTCGTGATACCACTGCTGTTACAGTCCCCCCCCAACAGCCAAAAGGGGCCAGAGTCAATTCCGGCAGCCCTTGTGTTCAGGGCAGCGTGGCCTAGTGGCCAGAGTAAATTATGGCAGCCCTTGCGTTCAGGGCAGCACAGTCTAGCCAGTGGTTCTCAAACTATTGTACTGGTGACCCCTTTCACACAGCAAGCCTTTGAGTGTGACCCCCCCCCATAAATTAAAAACCCTTGTTTATATATTTAACACCATTATAAATGCTGGTGGCAAAGCGGGGTTTGGAGTGGAGGCTGACCACTGGTGACCCCCCCGCCATGTAATAACCTCACAACCCCCTGAGGGGTCTTGACCCCCAGTTTGAGAACCCCTGGTCTAGCGGCTAGAGTCAATATAACTGAGGGCAATATGACCTAGCAGCCAGGGTCCATATAACAGCCCTCTGATACAGGTTAATGTGGCCCAATGGCTGGAGTCAATGTCGCAGCCCCTAGGTGCAGGGCAGTGAGGCCAATGGCCAGTATCCAGGGAGGAGGAAGTGGCTGCCACCAGGGGAGTGGCGGTCTGGGTAGGGAGGCCTGAGTCCACCCGGCCTCGGCCCAGGGTCCTGACAGTGGCAGAGTGGTCCACCACTGGGTCAGCATGGACTCCCACCAAAACATGCTGACCTCACTCAGGTGGGAGGTACCACTCACACATCCTCCCTGGGTCACTTCCTACTGCATTTCCAGGCATTGTCGGCCATTGACCATCGGGGTTCCCGGACTCCTCAGCATGGGTGATTCCCTGCAGTTCCGTCGGCCGCAGCCCTCTGGTCTGGCTTTTAGGGTCTCCAATTCCCACAGGCAAAGGCTGTGACAGCTCTTCGGCTGGAGCCTCTGCCCCTCTGGCGGTCAGCCTAGAATGAGCTGGGCTGCTCCCTTTTATACTGAGGCAGTAGTTGAAACATGTCCAGCATGGTCTGAGGGGTGGGACTTCTGCCACCCATAGTGTGGGCTTAACCCCCTCTTGTCCAGTGTGGGTTATGCACACCCCATCACAGTAGCCCAGGAACTAAACATTAGATTTAAATATAACCAATAGATTTAAGTTTTCCATTTTTTTTGGCTTTTAAGGACTGGAAGAGGATGTAATTGACGGAACTTTGAGGAGAAGGACAGACGGTCAACAGCAAATGAAAGCAAAATATAAACCAGCTTTTGGCAAGTTTAATTTATTTTGATTTTTAATTTGGAGGGAAGAAGAGGTGCTAGATACATGGTTTTCCCCCTCCCCCCTTTCCATTGTGTAATGATTTTCATCTTTTTTCTTAGGGCCAGCTCCAGGCACCAGCTGACCAAGCATGTGCTTGGGGTGGCACCTTGGGGCGGGGCGGTGCTCGGGTGGTGGTTTTTTTTTTTTTGGTTCAGCCAGGCGGTGCTGGAGGGTTTGTTTGTTTGTTTGTTTCGGCAAGGTGGCGCTCGGGGAAGGGGGGCTTGGGCTGCACGGTGCTCGGGGGTGGTGAGGGCTTGGGCGGCGCAGCATGGCGCTGGGGGGGGCTTGGGCGGCGTGATGCTGGGGGGGCTTGGGCAGTGCAGCGCTCGGGGGGGGTTCGGCGGGGCGGCGCTCATTTTTTTTTTTTTGCTTGGGGCGGCAAAAAAGTTAGAGCCAGCCCTGTTTTTTCTTCTGTACTCTGTTTTAATAGGCACATATTACTAATGGTGTGTATAAACTGAAAGCTTTTATGACTTGGCAAAATGTGGCACCTAACTCTGATTCAAATCTATAACATTTAATGGTTATGGATTCACAAGCAACCCTTGTTTCTGCAGAGCTTCAGGGTATTCCTCCTCCCATTCCCTAAAGAATGTGTCCTTATAGTCCTTACTTCATTAAGGTTACATTGAGCATAACTAGTGAATCCACTGGCTGAGCCTGTAATCCTCATGAGACTGGAGTATTTCTGAGGATGTTTAATAGCAATTCTCTGTCAGATCCCCCTGAAGAGCCTTAAATAGAAAATTGTTAAATTTTTTGCATATAATGTACAAGGGAGTGTTTATCAGCAATGTAGTAGCCTCTGTTTGACACAGGAAAACCTGCTCCTAGCAGGATATCAGAGACACAGTATTCCCAGTTCTCACAATCTTATGACCGCTCTAGTGATTTTTGGGATATTTTTTACTTGTCACATGAAAACATAATGAAAGGTTGCCACGTCACAAATTTTTCTTTATTTAAAATGGCCATCATCTCCTATCACTGTCAATGGCAAGATGGCTGCCATTTCCCTACAACCATTCATGCACGTTTCATTTGCAAAGAGTGAAGCTGAACACAGGTTAGGTTGAGCAAGAGGAACTTTATTAAAGCCTTCTCTGTCCACGTGGCTGCGTTGCTTCCAGCCTAACTCCCCACTTTCCGTTTTCCCCATGTCTTGTCAATAACATGGGCCCTCTGATTCCAGTTCCACTGATTATGATACATCTTCCTTATTTTAAAAGCATTTTAATGCGCAGGCCCCCACCCCATGTCTTTCAGCTCTAAGTTAGTGCATAGCCAAGTTAGAGTCTTGCCTTTTCCACAGACTCAGCTAGCTAGTCTTTGAGATAGTTTAGTCTCCTCAACAGATGACTACAGTGGGGTGGCCTATCTCTGTTTTCCTGTCACTTGTCTCCAAGTCTAGCCAACTATCTGTGAAGGCTCCCCTCCCTATGGAGTTGGCTTCTACATGGTTCTCTGTCTCTCTGTTCTGTTATGATCTCTATCTCTGAAGGCAAACTCTGGGTCCTGTCTGTTGGCTCTTGTCTCCTATTCCTTTGGATCACTTGTTTGTCTTGCATAGTCCTCTTCTTAGCGTATGCACAGTGTGCCTCAGGTGGCATGTCACCAGGATTCATCTCTCAATTTGACCTACTGGTTGGATCATTCGCTTCCCCAGCCCAGACAGGGTACTGACAGGAAGCACAACGTGAATGCTGATCCATGCCCTCCTCTTGCATTGTCATATGACCTGGGTTTTACCACACTCCTTCAGTCCATCCCTTCTGGTGTCTTTCTAATGGCTAGATCCTCACAGGAATGCCTATCTCAAAGGCTATTAGATCCTTGGCTTACTTTTGTACTGTAGTTCCTGCTCTGCCATCTCTTTTTGATGGTATCTCCATCCTTACAACAGGTGTCCCTTCATTGGTATTGGGTTTTGGTTCTGAATCCCATCAGTGCCTGTACTGGACTGTTTTGGCACCCCTGTGATGGGGTATTCCTATATGCCAAAAAATACTAACAAGGTCTGAAGTAAAAGAAACAACCTTGTGTAACAGTTTCTTATCTTTTCCATAGCTGATTCTACCTTATTTTGTGGGTGTGCTGGGGAGGAGGACCAATGGTCAAACTTCCATTTGTGTTCAAATTCCTTGCAATCTTCCAAAGCAAACTGGGGTCCGTTGTCAGTGCATACCATATTTGGAATGCCATGGCCGCCTTTGTGAGATTTCATTGTGTTAATCACTGAATTGCTTCTTGTATCAGGCAGAGCACTGACCTCCCAAAAGTTTGACTAGTAGCCCACTGTCATCAAGTACTGCTTTTACTTGAAGGTTAAATAAGTCTGCTTCCACCTTTTTCCATAGTTGGCTGAGAAACACATATGATAATGGTCTCTCTTTACTGGTGGGTATCACATGAGTAGCAGGTGTCAACTACACTCCTGATAGTAGGGTGTATGTATTCATTACCAGACAATAAACACTCTCTTGAGCCAGTCTAAAACAGCTGTCAATGCCAGGGTGTGAGGCATGTATTTTTTGCATGTCATCCTTACCTAATGAGGCAGGAACAACAAATCTCTGCCCTTATAATGTGATTCTGTCCTGCACACTCAGTTCATCTTTAATTTGAAAATATGGTTTTGCTCTTACTGGTACTTGGCTTTTGTTGTCTGTCCATCTTGCTGGTATCACTCTCTTGACTGCCTGTCATTGGATGTCTTTTTCTGTAGCCTCTTTGCATTCTGTCAGCATCACTATTGAAACTGGGACGTAGTGCAGCATGTTAATGGCTTCAGTGTCCTGATCCCCTCCCCACAGCTCACTGATGCTTGCTCAGGGTGTCAGCTAACAGCAATAATCATCCTCGTTACTGATCTCTACTTTGTAACGCTGAAGGCGCATCAACATTGCACAGCAATCCCTTTGGAGCACTAAGCAGGTGCTTTGCCATGATTGTCTCTAGAGGTTTGTGGTCTGCACAATTACTGGGTGGCCATAGATGTGCTGATGGAATTCTTCCACTCCCCAGCCAGAAGCTCTGTTTCTGTTTGAGCATACCCCCATTCACTCTCTGTCAGGGCTCTGTTGACATAAACAATTGGCTACTCCTGCAAAATAACTACAGCCAGTCCTTTCTCTGATGCATCACACTGGTGTGTCAATGGCTCTTCTGCCTGGTAGTACACCAGAACAGGGGCATCCATTATCATTTGTTTCAGTGTGTCAAATGCTTGCTGTTGGAGATCTCCCCAGTGCCACTCAACATCCTGCTACTGGACAGAACTTGGGTGGAAAATTTATCCAGGGCCGCCCAGAGGATTCCGGGGGCCCGGGGTCTTCGGCGGCGGGGGGCCCTTCCGTTCCTGGACCCGCCGCCGAAGTGCCCCGAAGACCCGCGGCGGGGGCCCCCCCGCCGCCGAATTACCGCCGAAGCGGGACCCACCACCGAAGCGCAGCCCAGTCTTCGGCGGTAATTCGGCGGAGGGGGGCCCCCGCCACGGGTCTTCGGGGCACTTCGGCGGCGGGTCCTGGAACGGAAGGGCCCCCCGCTGCCGAATTACCGCCGAAGACCGGGCTGAACTTCGGCGGCGGGTCCCGCTCCGTCTTCGGCAGTAATTCGCCAGCGGGGGGTTGTTCCGCTCCGGGGCGGAAGGACCCCCCTTCCCCCCCGCCGGCGAAGACCGGGAGCGGCAGAAGTTCCTGCACCCGGCCCCGCAAGAGTTTGCCGGGCACCCCGGAGCGAGTGAGGGACCCCGCTCCAGGGGCCCCGAAAAACTCTGGTGGGGGCCCCCGTGGGGCTCGGGGCCTGGGGCAAATTGCCCCTCTTGCCCCCCCCTCTGGGCGGCCCTGAATTTATCATTTGTATGAAGTGCTGCACCCCTTGCACTTTCCCTGTCTCTGATTGACTTGACGTTGTTGGGATCTGCTTTTAGTCCCTCTGCTGTGAGCAGATGTCCAGTGTATGTCTCCTCACACTATTTGAGCTGCTTTGTTCTGGGTTGCATTTTATGTTTTTGTCTCTGCATTGCTGTAGAAAAGCTAATAGTTTTCTGTCATGTTCTCATTCAAATTCTGTATTCCTGCTCTTTTCATTACAATGAGGATATCATGTGCAATGATTTTCACCTCAGGCATTCTTTCATCCTCTGGTGCTGTGATTATGCCCATTGGCATGGACAGCCATTCGTTGTGACCAAATGGTGTTGGAAAGGTGGTCAGCATGCTGGATTGTTTATCCAGGCTTATGTGCCAAAACCATTCCTCACATCACAGAGCATAAAGATTCTGGCTTTGGAAAGTTCTAGCAGCATGCCATCAATTCTGGGCAGTGAATAGTGGCAGCTTTTCAATACCTGATTCAGTGGCTTTAGGTCTATGCAGATGCATAGTTCCGCCCCCCACCCCTTTTTTTTTTTATGACCACCATGCTGCTTACTCAGACTGTATTGGCCTCTACAGGTTCTATGATACCCCTGCTCTGAGGACTTTCAAGCTCCTTGCGTACTGGGCTATTTAGTGTCACTGGAATGTTCCTTTGTGGTAAGCACACAGGTTCCACTGTCAGGTTTTCTTGCAGGTGCAGCTTTTCTTCCAGGCCCTGGTTTCCTTTGAAAATATCCCTATATGCCTTTAAAATGGCCTCCATTGTCCATGGGATTCCAGCTTTTGCTTCTTGAACTGCAACTATAAAATTCTGAGGCTGCACCTTGAGAAGATCCATGGCTTTTATGGCTGTATTGCCCAAGTGGGATTTGTGGCACTTCCATCCACCCCCACAAACATCAGGTTGTACTCTGTTATTTTTTTGGGTTAGTTTCTACAAGGTCCCATTTTCCCATGGGCTGCATGATCTTCTCATTGTACATTATTAGATTGCATCTGAGTCCAATTTACCCTGAGGAATCACATTTCAGGAGGCCCCACTATCCAGCTGATATCACACAGCGTGTTTCTCTATTAACATTGCTGCATGCATGGAGGTTGGTATCGTACTATGATGCTTTCCTGTCCTGACGGCCTGAACCTGGTATGCTCTTGAACTCAAGGAGTCAAGATATTATCACCTGTCTCATGTACTTTCCTCCTCTTGTACGAACCTGACTTGTGGGGTCTGGGCATTATTTATTTGGTTTTAATGTTTATTTTAAAATGTTTTTGTAAAGTAGGGAAGATGTATCAGATTGATACTAAGTTTAAAGTTCTTTAATATGCAGGTCTGTAACTCATTAACTCTAAAAAGTAGTATAAGTTCTATGGACATGTGAATCACGATACATTAATTAGGTCAGTGGTTCTCAAACTATTTACCATCCACCCATCCTTTTATCAAAGGAAATAAACTAGGAGGGGAGAGAGTGAAGGCAGTAATAGGCAATGGATGGCACCTCCCCTTTCGGAGGGGCGAGGAGGTGGTAAGTGGAATCTCTATCGGAGCTCCCAGGGAGAGATGTGCATTAAAGGTTGATCTTCCAATCTGAAATTATCACACGTACATTGGCAGAGGTGTAGAGGGGAGTGAAAAAGTCAAAGAACAGACTAAAAAACATGATTTGAAGGGTATTTTAAGTATCATGATTTTTGGGGCCAAACTCATGATTTGTGGATGCTGGACTCATGATCTTTGATATCTTGAGGGGCTCCAGCTCCTTACTTTTGATCTCTTGAGATTGGCAATACCGCTTCCACCAACTCCATAATCTGTGTGTACAGATTGATGAATTAGAATGAATCCATTGCTGTGCAGGACTCCATGATTGTCATTTATTCCACATTCAGTGGCTTCACGGACTTCAGGTCATAATTGGTGACGAAATGCAGGGCCCCTACAAGTAGAGCTTCATTCACTGTAGTTACATTAAGTATATTTCTTCTGTGGGGCAGCCACTAGAGGGCAACCAGGTCTTAAACACTTGGACAGTGGCTACAGTGGCTCATTGGCATTAGCTAGTATCATATACCATGCGTGTGTACTCAGAGGGGATGAGACTGATTACTAGAGGCTAGAACACCCTGTCTTGTGAGTAGGTAGGAGGAAATCTAGAGGGAGGAAATCTGAGGATTTCTCTCATTAAATCTCCCCAAAATTATTCCCTTGGGAAGGGAGCAAAGTGGGTTTTGCCACCATTGAATTGGCAGCAGTTCCACCCACAAACCCCAAGATCTGGGGTATCTGCTGGGCTTTCTTGCTGTCTCTGAGGCTTCCCAGCTCCCTCCATATGGGATGAGGTGGTCTGCACAGAGGGGCCCGTCCACATTGTTAGTGTTTGAGGATCTAGTGTTAGGGAGGAACTGCCTATTGCAGACGAGGATGGGAAGATACTGGATTCTAGTTCTATGTTCTTTTTCACTTGGCTTTGTGATTAACATGTGACCCTGAGCTTTCTTTCTCCCATACATGGCTTCCAGATTAATCCATTCTTCATTCAGTGTGCACATGCAACTTTTAGTAATATTAAAGGCTAGTGATGACATAGATACCTACAGAGAGTAGAAGAGATTCCAGAGCCTGCACTTCTTTCTTTTATCTTAGGTACCCACAGAATCTGTCTTTATGGCTTCTAAATTTTGGGAGGAAATAGGTCAACCAAGTAGAAAAACCAAACCAAAACAACAACAAAATCTCAACAACACCTAAACCATTCTGTGACCTTTTACAGTGGGAGTTGAAGAAACCTTAGAAACTGAGGTCATGTCTGCTTTGTCTACACATTAAAGATCCTGTAGTGCTTTTCATAATAGCAGGGATTTACTCCAGTGACCTGCCCAAAATGTAACTTTTCCCCAGAGCTGAGCAGTGTACTAAGCTCTGGTTAGCTGCCATTCTCTACCTCTGTGGTGTCGGGGTGTGCGTGTGCTTATGCGTGTGCGTCCCCTAATCCTACAAAGAGCTTTCCATTTGGGGGGAATCCTGTGTTTGCACAGAGGTGCTTACAGGTCAGGGCCATAGTTTGCAACATCCTTTGAAATCTTTTATAAATGTCGTCGTCATTTATTATTATGATAGATGAATGGCTAGCATTACAAGCTTGAAAGTGCAACACACACTGGGCTCAGTCCTGCAAATACTTAGATTGGTGAGTAATTTTACTCATGTAAGTAGTTCTTTTGACTTTAATGCAAGTGTTTCAAGATCAGTAACTTTTATCAAATGTTTAAACTCACCGGGGGAAATAATTTTGGTGAGAAAATGAATTCATATGTAAATGGTTAAATTTCAAATGGCAAGAATATTTGCCAGCACACACAACTTTAATTCATCATTAGTTTTTGCCAAATGTGTGAATGGATCAGAATTTTGTCTTCCCCCTCCTGATTTTTTTTTTGGGGGGGGAAAGGGGGGAGGCAGGGTGGAGGGGAGAAAAATCATCCTTTAAAGCACTTTGACTCTAGGGACCAAAAGAGCTTGGACTTATATACCAGCTTATACTGTTACACTGTAGCATAGATGCTGAATAGTTGCTGTTAAACAGAAAAATAAAAATCATTCAGTTAATGTGTAATTAATAGTTTGGCATTTCCCAAAGGCTTTACCCAGGACCCTTTCTGTTTCTGCTTTGTATTACTGAACTCCTTTGCTAAGTATTTCCAGATCATATAGATTTAGATAAGACATGTTCCAGAACTTATAACATTTTTTATTTTGACTTTACAGTATGTATTAGTGTAATGAAAACAATACTTTGACAAGTCCCCAAATAAATGGTAATTTTCATCCTGGATAGTAAAGTGAAATGTTCAGTGGCTCTCGTCCATCAGCTCTCCAACCATTCCTTCGTTATACACAAAAATAATTACAAAAATCTTTTTGCAGATTCGCTTTAACAAACTAATTTGATTAAGGCCCTGATCCTGCAATCTGATCCATGTAGGCGGACCCTTGTACCCATGAGGAGTCCCTCTGAAGTCAATGGAGCTCTGTATGGGTTAAAGGATTGTAGGATTAGAGCCTAAAATACTAATTATGTAGCTAGATATAAATTTAATTCATGTGCTTTAGTCTGTGGCCTAACGTTATCTTGTTTCTATGTCTGCATAGTAAAAATGTGTGCATGGGATATTTAGTACAATGACCACAATTCCTAAATGGAATAGCTGGGAAAATAATAGATGAGATTAATGATCCATATGCTTCATAGATTAATAGATTTTAAGGCCAGAAGGATCATTGATGATGATGATATAGTCTGGGCTCCTGCATAACACTGGCCAAAGAACCTCACCCATATTGACATGCACATCACCATTTGTATGAAATAATTATTAGGGTTTCATTTACACCCCTGCAATGTCTCCCAAGTGGGTGCAAGGGACAACTCCTGCATAACAAATGGCAGGATTGGAGTTTTGGATTGTGAAACCTTCAGAGCAGAAGTAGTTTTCTTCACTGTCTGTAAAGCAACTACCACACTGAGACCATTCAAATAATAAATAGTAATACGCAGTCTTGAGAAGTCAGATTGTGACCCAGTGCTTGTAACAGTGCAAAAGAGAAGGCTGGCTATGAGTGCAGTGGTTGGTCTAACTGCAGTCTCAGTACATCTCCCCATCATATCAGGCAACACATCTTAGCTCCCAGATCTCTTAGGGTTTGTCTACACAGCAAAGAAAGACCCATGGCCATCGGCAGTGTGGCAGGATCTACAGACTTGGACTTGTGGGGCTCACACTATGGCGCTAAAAATAGCTGTGTAGGTGTTCCTGCTTAGGTTGGAGTTTGGACTCTCAAACCCGGCAAAAGAGCCCTGTTGCAGTCAGCAGAGCTTTTCCAATTTACATCCCCTGTGGACCTGGCCCCTTGGTGTTAAAGCCAGAAGCGGTCACATTCTTCCCCTCAAATCCTGCATTCTGGTGCTTGGGTTTGGTTTTGACTTCTAAGTCCTGAGAAGTACATAATCTTAGCAAGGCTGATGGGCACAAGGGTGTTTTCTTTACAAGATATTTTAAATAATTTTCAAATCGTGTTTTTCTCTTTGGTGTTTAACAACCCCTTTTAATCTTATACAGAAATCTATTAACTCTTCCCTTCCTGATGGATCTGATCCTGCTCCCATTGAAATCCATGCCAAAGCATCATTCACTTGGAGCAGAACTGGGCTTGTCCATTCACAGTAGTTCATTGTTGTGCTCATATGTGCTGGGATGGATCCTGTATTGTTGGTTTTTTGGCAAGCTTGCAAAAGTAATTGAAAGAACTCCTCCCCCATCTCTTCCTTGCACATATGCTATGTTTCTATATACACATTTGTGCAGCTATTGCTACACGAACACGTGGGGGGGGGGGGCGCAGGGAGCAATTGTGTGGAAGCTTACGTTTGAGATGAAGATCTGTATCTACAGGATCTTGTTTCTTTCCCCAGTAATTAATAAAGAGGCCAGATCCTCAGCTGTTGTAAAAGAGCATACATAGATCGACACCATCTGAGAATCTGTCTCAGTGACCTTAGAGCTTTCTGTATGCTTTTTTCTTTAATTTTACAAACCACTGAACAGTACATGCTAATACTTAGATTACTCTAACATCCAACCTTCTAAGAACAGATTGTGTTTGCAATCTGGGGTCTTCATATCTCTTTGTAAATGCTGTCCAACCTGCAAACTAATTGAGCCTGAATGTAATGAATTTGAGGACAAATTTGTAATCCATTATGTGTACAGCTGACTACCGTATTTGTGTAACATCCAGGTTTTATCGTCTTTCTTCTGCTGATTCTTTGGATAGTACAATGCAAGTGATGACTACCATGTGTTGATATATGGAGTGCTCCTGGGACCTCATGCATTACAGTTCAGGGTGATTAAATGTATTTTTCTATGATTAAGAAGCTAAATGGTAGATCATTCTTATCTACGTGTATGTGAAAGGTTATTTATATTTTTGATCAGGCGAAGGGTTCCTAAGGACCTTAAAATGATTAAGTCCTTAATGTTTAGAGCTGTCAATAGTGCTGACACTTGTCAAGTTCTCTTTTGAAAAGCAAGGTTTTTAAATGTTGTGTTAAAATAAAGGAAACCTCTTTGGGGTTTTCTTTATTAGCACTTTAAAAAAGACCCTGAATTCAGAACTGCACAAGTTCTACCTTTCTTGCCTCATTTTTGCCTTCTAACATTTCCTGACTCTTAGCATAGTGAGACATTGGGGGATGGGGGTATGTGGGGGTATTTGGAGAAGGGAAGGAGACTATGAAGGAGCTGGCCAATGAAAGGGGGCAGGAGAATGATAATGAAGGGGGGGGAAGAGGAGCTGCCATTTCCCCCCATCTTTAAAGAGAGAGGAAGTGAAGTTCCCCTCTTAGCAACCTAGCTCCCCTGCCCACTTTCTTATGTGTACAATTGTGTGGGATTTTCAAAAGCGTTCCATATTAGCCTAACTCGGTTCCTGTTTAAGCCAGCAGTAAAACACCCATGGCTTCAATGGGAGCAGTATTAGGCAATCCTGAATGCTTCTGAAAAATCCCATCTTTTGTGTGTATTTAAGATTATATTTCCCCCCTGGAATGATCAGACACAAACTAGGATGGGACATTTCCCCCCCTAATGTTTCAAAAGGTAGAAGAATGACCCACATTTAATGCAATTTATTATGCTTTAAATAGCTCAGAATTTTAAGCCAAATCTCTTCTGTTTTTGTTTTTAGTTTGTTTTTTTGAGGGGAAGGGAGCATATTCATGACTCTAACTCTTGGGTCTGATATTTTAGCTAGGGGCATAGCTATACTGATGGCTGGGTGTCTTCAGCTCCCCTAAAGTTTCTGTGACCTCAGTGAAGTTGCATTCACATGTCTGTGGGGAGACTTGGATCCATTTGGTGTAAAAGTTGCTGCTAGTGCTGTGCTGGCCTGGGCTTACCTGTGGAAGAGTTGCTGGGTGAGCATGCTGTTAAGGGACATGCTCCTCATGGAAGAGGGAGTCTTGCCAGAGTCAAACTAAAAAGAGAGCCTGAGAGTCCCCTTAGGCAGGGGGAAGAGAGAGGACTCAGAGAAATGGCTTCACTTCCACAGGAGCAACAGACATTCTACAGCAGTTCTGTATCAGCCACCATGGAGACGAGGGTGGGGAAGGGGAGTGGAGGTCTCCCAGGGTGGGGAAGGGGAGTAACTGCTCTGTCTGCAGTTACCCAAGTCTGTGACCACAGAACCTTGCAGAGTGTGTGCAACCCCAACCTATGATAGAGGTGCTTTGGAGCTGCCCTGCCTGCAGATCAGGTTTGTGTAGGGTGACCAGACAGCAAGTGTGAAAAATCAGGATGAGGTGAGGGGTAATAGGAGCCTATAGAAGAAAGACCCAAAAATCGGGATTGTCCCTATAACATCGGCACATCTGGTAACCCTAGGTTTGTGGGTGTTCTGGATTCCTTCTTCACCTACACCTGCATAGCTGCCTGCACAGAGCTCATTTCCTCTGGCTTCAGGCCAGGCTGGGGGTGGTAGGCAGGAGTATACAGGTGGGGAGAGCAGAACAAGAGGTTGATGAGGCAAGATTGTTTCCATTTCAGCTCACAGGTCTTGAGTTTTGTGTTTTCTCTTTATTTTATTCACCTTCAAGGAGTGTGTGGAAGGAATTGTAGTCCTATGGTGCAAGCTATAGAGTAGAAGTCAAGACAGTGCTTTTCAGGGAAGTTCATGTCTCAGACAGTTGCATGTGCTGTAGGCACCAAATCAGCCACACAATTAAAACAAGTCTAGAGGCAGCCTTAATTTTAAAAACATTCACAGAACAAAATGCACATGGACAAACAGTCAGGTAATTGATTCCCCTCTGAGGTTTTGTTTTTAAAAAGCCTCTCACTCTGGCTCCTGCTCTAGCTTTGCTGGCACTGCCAGGTTTTTTGGCAAGCCGTTCTTTCCACAAGTGGGGTTGAGAAAGAACACATAGCAATAAAAATCTGAAAACACTTGAACAAACAGATGCGTGCTTTACCCCAGCGGCCTTTTCCCTGGCATTCTAATGGCTGACAAAAATCTTTGAGTAAAAAATTACAGCTAAGTACAGAAAAGGCAAGCAACGTGTCGTAGAATCATTTAAGGGACTCGGAAAGAAATTGTAATCCTTGCTTTATGCTTCACCACACCACTGTATCCTAATGAAAACAGTGGGTGTGATGTTGATCAGAGTTACACTTGTGTAAATCCAGAGTAAATTCTATCAACTTTAATGGTATTGCTTTGGATTTACATCTTAGTACCTGAGACTCTGACCCACCGTCTCCAATGAATTCTAATCTTTCTTCAAGAGAATTCACGATAGCTCTCGCTGCATTTTCCACCTGTTTGTGATCTATCATCTGAAGAGAAGGCAGAAGCTTGCCCAAATCGTAGTTACCCTAATGAATGCCTCCTTGCTTATTTAAAAAAACACAGAGTTCTGTATATAATCACACTCCTCTTATCTTTAAAATCAATGTAGAAGGCTGCCTAAGTTATGGGCCAGTTCCTGAAGTCTTTGCTTGATCATTTTACAGGCAAATTCCCATTGGTTTCATTGAGGTTTTCTTGAGTAAGTACTGAGTAAAAATGGCGATCGTTGTGCTGGGGAAACTGTTCCACATGTAACCATCCATGGAGGGTTCCCTCTCCCTCCCTGTGTAGACGTGGGATCAGCCACCTCAGTGGTACTGTTCATCCCATGCCAGGGATCCCATAGTCTGTATTGGCTGCATAGGTGATGGAAAGGCTCAGCCTTTCCTGGCACAGCCGCTGCGGCAAGATGGTGGGCTGCATGTTTTTACTTATTATTATGCGCTGAGCAGATTCTGGGACATCTGAGGAGGCGGTATTTACTATTCAGCTTCCTGGGTTCATCAGTAATCTCTCTGGACTCCAGAGAGATTACTGATGAACCCAGGAAGCTGAGTAGCAGATACTGCCTCCTCAGCCACCTGGGAACCTACATGGTGCATATGAAAAGCTCAGTATTCTTCTGCTGAGCATCTGGGGATTTTGGGAGGGGAGATGCACCACCTTTCCCATTCTCCATCCAGGGCAGCTGGGCTGCCTCAGCTCTGCCAGCCGGTCAGTGTGTCTGGGGATGGCCCAGGGCTCCTCCAGCCATGGGAGAGCAGAGGCGGAGGGGAGGCTCAGGGCTCCAGCTGTGTGTGTGTACGTGTGTGTATGTATGTGGGAGGGGCTCATGCCGAAGGGGCGGGGGGCTAGCCTCCCCAAAGGGGGGATCCACCCACTGCCCATGATTGGCAGGTTCCAGGATCCACGTGTGGGGAGGGGCAATGGGAGGACAGTAGGGCACAGGGATAATATGAGGTAAATGGTATTAATGGTACATCATTTGAAAAAAATCATATATTTAGGTGGTATTAACTTTTTTTCAAAGAGCCCATCTGGGCTGGAACCCCTTTTTAAAAAGGGCTCTTGGAGGGCATCTTTGGGAGATCCTTGGCACTGTGTGGTTGCAGGGAGAAATGATAGGGAGCACCAGAGCGGATGGCCTTTGCCTCTGGACTGACTCCCTGTTTATTTTGACAAGGAAAGGGACCCTGCCTGGACAATGAAAAAATTTGTGGAAAACTCCACAAGGGGGGAATTCCCAGTGTTTTCCTTCTCCTGGGACCTCCTGCCACAGGTTTTCCCATAGAAAGGGGTGATCAGTCTTGGTTCAGGACTTCAGGATTTGCTTAACTGTGCTCTACCCAAACTTGTTGTAGCTGAGTTAATTTTGTTCTGAAGTCTTCTCATTTTAAATATACAGATGGAATGTCTATTTCTTGTGTTCCACATTTTAATGAAGCAGTTAAAAAACTGCAAATACGATTAAAAGCTTCCTGGAGCACAAGATTTATTTTGCTGCAAGGCAGGGGATCCCAGCACTGGTGCACACCTAGTGCTAGATGAAATAGTATGGTAGGTCATCTAAGCAATAGCATGTTTTTCTTACTGTCTGGATGGAAGAGCAAAGAGTGCCTTAGAAAATTCCCCAATCCATTAGCATGTTTTTCAGCATTAGCATCACTCATCACCTATTGTGTCATTTCCCATCTTTTATTTTTTTGGTATGCATCAGTGGGACTTCTGAATGACTGTAGCCTATTGATTCTGAACTGCAGTGGAAGTATTATTGTGACAATCACACAAAATTGCTAATAATAAGAGCTGCAGCAAAGCATTTGCTATAGATTTAAACACACTGGTGAGAGCGCAAGTCTTTATAAACTCACCTTAGAACTCTAGGTGTACTTCTTAATTTGCTAATTGGATTGTGCTGGGCATAGGCCCTGTTTACACTGGCTATGCACTTTACCTGAATTAGAGGTCAATGCTTAACACGCTTCCAACTCAAGTGGCTTGTAATCAGTGATGAGCTGCCAAAACCTTAACAACCGGTTCCCTATAAAAAGTTCTGATTTAAGAGAGGGGAGCGGGGGAGGGGCCGGGGGAACCTCAGCCTCCCCAGCTGGGAATCCTGGGAGCAACAGGATGGTCCAGCCCACAGACCAGAGTTCTTTGCCCACCCCCTGGCCCTTTAACAACCGGTTCTCCATGGAGGTCTAATTTTAGCAACCGGTTCTTGGGAACCAGCTCCAGCTCACCACTGCTTGTAATATGTTTTCACAAACCAGTATGGACAGGGCTAAACTGTATTAGAGCCATATTTAGGTACTAGAGATCCAGCATGACCATATCTTAGTCACTTGCATAATAATTTATGCGTTCAAAGCACTAGGCAAGCATTAACTAACTGAGCTTTGCCTCCATCCACACAGATGGAGCAACCAACCCCCTGGAAGCCATTTTAGCTAGAAATGTGAAAAATGTAAACGGCCCCTTAGACAGGTAAAAGTCCAGTACAGCTGGACCTCCCAAAGGAAAGTTCTTTGAATGTTCTACCTATTCTGTGCAGGTTTAGTATAGGATGTCTGGAGGCAGGGCTAGTGAGGAATGGCTTAAAAGGCACATTCATTTTTGAAAATATAGCCTGAAAGAGAAAATCCTTTGACCTTGATATAACGATTGATTTCTGTTGCCTTCTACATATGGATAAGGTTGAGAATTAGACACTTGATGGGTTCCCCAGCAGAAGATCTGCTAGAGAGCCAAAAATAGATGAGTCACCATATAGATCGGGGTCGGCAACCTTTCAGAAGTGATGTACCGAGTTTTCATTTATTCACTCTAATTTAAGGTTTCACGTGCCAGTGATACCTTCTAAAAATGTTAAAATGTATCTTTCTATAAGTCTATAATATATAACTAAACTATTGTTGTATGTAAAGTAAGTAAGGATTTTAAAATGTTTAAGAAGCTTCATTTAAAATTAAATTAAAATGCAGAGCCCCCCGGACTGGTGGCCGGGATCCAGTGTGAGTTCTACTGAAAATCAGCTCGTGTGCCACCTTCAGCATGTGTGCATCTACCCCTGATATAGATTAAACCAAAATAGGATATGAATCAGTAGTTTGTCCAAATGCAAAACTGGCTAAATCAGTGGTGTTTGGCAGCCTGGATTCTTGGGGTCTATTCTAATCTGTTACTGACTCACTGTGTGACCTTGGGAAAGTCTCAGACTCTTTGGGCCTGATTGTTTCCTCAAGATAGGTCCTTTTTGTGTGGCTTATCTATGGTTCTTCCACATCCAGTGAGTATGTGGATAGTGACAGTCCACTGTGTGGCATCAACTCCCAGTTGGATCCCTGTGGAAGGCTTATGGTGGGGTTAGGAATTCTTAGCCCTTGTCTACACTAAAGGGAAAAGTCAATCTAAGCTATGTAATTTGAGTTACATGAATAACGTAACTCAAATCAACGTAGCTTAGATCTACTTACTGTGGGGTCCACACTATACAATGTTGATGGGAGATGCTGTCCCGTTGACTCCCACTACTCTTCTTGATCCAGTGGAGTACAGGAATCGATGGGAGAGTGATCTGTAGTCGATGCATCAATCGCCGCTCATCAGTCTCCTGGTAAGTGTAGACAAGCCCTCAGTTGGGAAGGTGCTGGCCAGGGCTTGGGAGGAGAAAGTGAGCATCCATGCTGGTATCACCTTGCCTATCTCCTTGGATGTGGTTACTAAGTATTACACATTGATATTACAGTTGTGCCCAGATGCTCTGATCAGTACTGAGGCTGTATTGTGCCAAGTACTGTATAAATGCATACAAAGACACAGTGTAAAAGCCAGTGGACAGATAATGAAGCCTGAGGCTACACTTTCAGATGAGCCTAAGCCATATTTAGCTACTTAATACCCAGAGCCTGTTTTTCAGAGATGCTGAGTAGCTACTTGAAATGATCATTTCTAAAAGCCAATCCAGTTTTATTTATGTGCCTAAAAATGGATTTAGGTAACCAGCTTGAGCAACCCAAGTCTGAAAACTGTGATCATAGACTTTGCTGAACTTCATGATATGCAGTGGGCCCAATTTTGCCCTCAGCAGCATGGGTGCATCTCTTATTGGAAAGACCCCAGCATTCCTGATGATCAGCTATGTAATCCTTAGACAACACTTCTTACTGTTGGATGAATTGTAATTCCTGTGCTATTTTTGGAAGTGTACAGTAACAAAGGCAGTTACATCCAGATGGGAAAAATTGGGCTCACGAATATGTGAAGAGAGAGTTTCAGTGATCCAGTTTCCTCATTTATTTTCCATGAAATAACATCCTCCTCTTTCCCCAAAAACTTCTTAGCTTTTTTGTCAGTCTCTTATTATGGGATCCAAGTATATTTATCAAATTATTGTCATCAGTTTCTTGGCCAGTCACAAGGATTGTTTGTGGAAAAACACCATGATGTTTCAATTTCTTGCTATGGTAGAACATATGTCAGCAAACTGCAACCTAAGTCAGCAAATTATGCCATGCTGTATGGGACCACAGACAATAGTGGCCAGTTCAGGAGCCACCAAAAGTTCTGTCACTTCAGGTATTCATCGTCCTCCTTTCAACATCAAGAATTGGCTGCTTTAGTTTGACAGGAACATTAAAATGCATTGCAATTTTTTTTTTTAAATTCAGTTCTCTTCTCCATTTGTAGCAGTAGAGCTCTGCTTGCCTCATGTCTAGTTTGGCAGCATGAGCAACTGCTTGTTGGATGCATCTTTAAAATAATCAGTTGCTGATCATAGCAAGGCATGTAGCTTTCTGTTATGAGGAATAGCTTCCAGACTCAAGAAAGATGCAAGTGTATTCATTCTATGACAGATTTTAGTGATCACCAGTGGATGTAGCTATGGTCTATTGTTAGCACTGAACTTCAGCAAATCACATAACTCTTTCAGCCTTTCCACCCTTTTGTGTAATGCAAAAGTAACTATAAATCTTGTTGACAGTTACTTCTATGTCTAAATCGAACTGTCTAAATCTTGTTGACAGTTACTTCTATGTCTATTGGCAGTCAGCTCTGGTTAGAATAACATGGGAACAATATGTACAGCATAGCCAACACCCATTAATTGTCTCTTAAATTTCTCCTATCACTCATAGAACACATCCCTCCCATGTGATCAGCTTTTACAGACACTAATACAGGATAGTCCTGCATCAAATACCAATAACTTATTAGTTAGTCTACTTCTCAGTAATATCTAAAATGTATTCTGATATATGGACAGTTGATGCTTAAGATGGAAAGGAAATGTAAAAGCTATGCTTTTTTTGTGGTCTATTCGAGAGGTAATTAAAAATTATTCTGATATATTTATGACTTGCATCATCTACTGAAAGGGATTTTAAAAACTGCATTATTCTCAGTCCATGAGTTTTCTGAATGATGCAGGAGCAAAAGGGGTTAAACTGGCTAGATGAATTTCAGGCATTTCCAAATTCAGGGGTATTTGGAGGCCATCTGGTTCACTTTGTCATTTCAACTGCCTGATCTATTGACATACTTAAGTGTCACTTTGGTTGTGCTCATTCCTGCACATACTTTACCTGTAACATAGTATTTCAGGGAAAGACATTGAGGCAGAGGATAATAGTAATAGGCTGTTGCTGTGATGTCATTTTGGAACCACATTTTTCAAGATGGAATGGCTGCCTTTTCTCTTTTGGTTTATAACCTACAATCTCTCTAATATCAGAGGGGTAGCCGTGATAGTCTGGATCTGTAAAAGCAGCAAAGAGTCCTGTGGCATCTTATAGACTAACAGATGTATTGGAGCATTAGCTTTCGCGGGTGAATACCCACTTCGTCAGATGCATAATCTCTCTAATGAGCATCTTTGCTAATCCACACACCTTATAATACTCCCCCAAAATTGGTGGTGGTCTTTTCAGCTCTCTAAGATTTAATAGTAGAAGCTGTAGTGAGGCCTGATATTACTAGGACTTCATGAATTTTTGTTCAGAGATAATGCTGAACTTAATTTATTAATACATGTGGTATTTTCCCAATTAACTCAGACTAAACTACACCCGTCAAGGTAAAAGCACAAATGAAGCACTATATCTGCCTTTTTTATTATCTGTTTGCTTCCTCATTTATTTGTAAAATTCAGTGATTGAGAATACAAGTGAGTTGTGGGTATTTCAGTCCTAGGTTGAGGGAAGTTTAACCCACAATTAGATCCTGAGTTTGGATACTTCAAAATATGTGCTTGTTCAAACCCAAGATTTTAGTTTGGCCCCTTCGATCTGGATCCCAGTTCAGAATGTTAGCTGTGTTTAAAATCTGAGGTTTTTGGATCTAGGCTTTTGGGTACAGACCCAACTCTGGTCTTTCAGCCCTTTTTTACTGAAAATACAATATCAAAACTGCTGTTTTTGATACAAGAGGAAATTAACTGAGTGTGAGATCCACATTATGAAACATTTATCTTGTTAATCAAAATCCTGACTCTACAATAATTTATAACTCTCTTTTTCTGACTACTGATCTGTTTAAAGTTTTCTTTCATCTGCTTTCTTATTTGCAGAGGAATCCTGGAAGTTTTCACTGTTCTGTGACTTGCATATACTGTACCTAGGTTTTTAGAAAGGATATGCAGGATCACTACAGAGAATGACACTGCATATCCTTTCTAAAAACACAGGTACAGTATATGCAAGTCACAGAACAGTGAAAACTTCCTGTATTCCTCTGGATCCCCTTTTTTCCTCAAGCAACAGTGAGAAGTAGGGATATGGCATAATCAGCCTACCCCATCAAGTACTGACTTGTCACACTTGCATTCTCTGATGTTGTATCTGACATGGTGGAAGGGAATGTGACTTCAGCAACCCATACAATTGGAAAACAAACCCATCCAATTTATTGACATTGATTAAATGGATCTCCCAGAATCCATGGCTAGCTTGGGTATTTTTCTAGTGTCCATTCCAAATGCCCAGATACCAAAATAATGGCATTTGAAATATTCCCCACTCCCCGCCCTGCCAACCTTTCTGAATTGAAAAATCCAACCCAAGCCTGTTGGAAGATCTGTGAAAATTTAAAAAAGCTGGATGGTACAATGCCAGTATTAACAGTGCTTGCTGTTATGGTATGTCCCCTGTAGCTGTAACTTGAGAACCCCAGCACTGCTGGTAGGATCAGTTAGTAGTACACAAGCTGTTACAGAGTGTGAAGCGGGCTGCTGGAGCTTTGCCAGTAATATAATGTTGGACTTGTTCCTCCATGTGTGCCATAGATTTATTTCCCACAAGACAGTGCATGTGCGTTACCAGACTTGACAGATACTGTAATAGAAAATGACCAGCAGAACATAGTATCTGACACCCCCTCCATGTGCTACACTGCAGTTTTGCTGCAGTGCCAAGGACAATAGAATTGAGTTTTGCAAACTTTCTCTACCCTGGACCTCCAAACCAGCCATGACCTATTATCCCACAGTCCTTTGCAGTCACATACAACTGTCCTTGTGGCTGTAAAAGGGTGGGTTTGAGGTCAGGAGAAGAAATGGTGCCTGTTTTTTGGGTGCAGGGGGCAGAGGCTAGACTAGGGGATTGGTACTGGGACCTTGTGAAGGTGCTGACTGAAGGGTTATGGGATGAGTTGGGTTATGGAGGTGTGTTTAGGGTCCTCCACCACCTCCTATTCCATGCCCACACAGAGTTCTTCCCCAGGAAGCTCCGCTCCAAGATAGGGATGAGCCAGGTGAGCACTGTGAGCAGCAGAGGCCACAGGATGCAGATAGCCAGCTTCAACACTTTAAGTGAATGATAATGGATCAGATGCTCAGCTGGCATAAACTGATGCAGTTCTGTTGACTTCAATGGAACCCTGTCCATTTACACCAGCTAAGGATCTGGCCCAGTAAGTGGTGCTTTCCTGGCTCAGTGCCTAGGGTGGGCAAAGAGGAGAGAGGAAAAGGAGGGGCTGCAGTTGGGAAAGGACAGCCTTCCTTGGAGTATGAGGGAGCAGATAATCTCCTTTTCTCTTAGCTTGCTCACCTAAGGTCCTAGTGGATGCCAAGACTTACTGTGACCTCCCTCACCCGATTTTCTTGTAGCTTTTCTGGGTGTCACAACCTGCCCCCTCAGTAAGAGAACTCCTCCTTCAGTAGAACAAAAGTTTTCTGCAAAGAGTCTAGGAAGCTGCTACAAGGCTGTTAGAGTAATGCTGGCCAAAGCATGATGTCTTGCTGTATCTAACGGTATGTCTCCACAGCAAATTAAGCTGTGATTGTACTGTGGGTAGGTATACCCATGCTAACATAATTTAGCGAGAGCAGATAACAGTAGTAGTGTACATATGACAGCACAGACTTCAGTGTGGGCTAGTCACCAGAGTACATACCACAGGCAAGACATTTCACAGTGACGTTCACAATGAATCTTTTTGCACCTCTATAGCACTTTCCACCTGAGAAGTTTAGGGAGGCTTACAAATATCAATGAAACGAGCTCCATGGTATTGTCTTTTGTAATAATTCTCAGGTAAGGAAGTGTTTGTCCCTATTTTACAGCGGAGGAATCTGAGTTTTAAAGAGAGAGTGATTTACCCAAGGTCACACAAGAAGGCTGTGGTAAAGCCAGAGCCAACATTATCCAGCCTTTCTGTCTGAAGCCCACACACAGGCAGCTAAATAAAAGTGGCCAGATTTTTTTTCCCCCAGGGGTGCTGAATTCCCACAGCCCCAGATGTACTCCCTGTGAACTGTAGGTGCTTAGTACCTCTGGAAATCAGGCAAACCTTATATAAGTGTGTTGTTCTAAGTATTTTGGTTCCATGTGCTTCCACCACACTCCAAAGAGTTGTTCATGCTGCATTTGCTCTTCCTTATGGAACCTAATTGATTCCTTTTGGTGGATGGGTGGGTAAATGCTTTTTATAAATAGCAAAATGCACTATTAAATCAAATCCTTCCATGCTGATACTGGCTTAGATGAAGGTCAGATCTAGTAAAATAGTTATTGCAGACTTTAGGTGAAATAACTGATATGCAGTAGCCTTCTCAGCTGTATAGGCCTGCAGTAGATTTTCACACATATATCTGCTAATGTATAATTGAGTCCCATTGTACATGTAAACCTCTAGTAACCTTATAAATCCAGGACATCCTCTGGAGATATTTTGCTTGATAAATCTTTTTGGCAGCTTGGGATAGATACAATCTTGCTCCTATATGTTAAGTGGAAACTGTAACTATTGCCATTGAACTATTATGCTGAAACTTCAAATGCGAAGAAGTATCTTGCAGCATGAATGAACCCAGAAATATATATGAACATTATCTTTCTTAATTTTAGACTTTAGTGTAAGCCAAAAGTATACATTTTTCTTATAACTACTCTTGAACTCTATACTGCACGTGATAGCGTCCAACAAAATAGAGATACCATTTACCTGAAATATGAAAGAGGTTGCAGCATTTGGTAATATGAGGCATATATACCACATACTTGTTTTTGGCTTAGGTATTTCTCGTAGCTTGTGATATGCACTGGTTTTTTTTCTTGTGGCGTGCAATAGCAGAAAAACATGGCTATTGCATCCCTTACATATTACATACATGCAAAAAAGATACATCCTGTACTTGTTTCTTTTAGACCCTAATATCTGGTAACAGTACATGTGTCTAATGGAGGATACAGCACAGGAAATACACGACCTTTGGTCTTTTTATGTTGGATAATCCATTATGAAATGATATTTTCACTTATCTTTTGTTACCCTGCTTTTCTAAAACAAATATAAACCTTTCATATCATGTTAATCGCAGTTCAGACAATAGTCTGTGTAGCTTCAGGTTCAAAAATAATTAGTAAAGCCATTCCGTGTTTGGCAGCAGAATCAGAAACTAGATTAACACATTCTTATATGTAGCCTCAGATATCAGTTGGCTGAACACTGACCATATGTTTAAGCAGTACAGGGGCCCAAATCTGCCCTCCATTACATGGGCACAGCTCTCTTGACTACAAGAGGATTTGAACCTCTGTGTCTGAAGGCAGAGTGGGACCCCAGAACTGGAAATTCCTTCAAAAGCCTGATCAACAATTTGAGCTCCATGTGGCTGGGATGAAGTACTGGATTGTTTTTCTAATGTATCAGGATCTCATATGTAAAGTGGGCAACAGGAAGTCTACCCGTGAGTCTCCCTGGCAGCAGAGTTTTTAACTTCATTAAGCACCCAGAGATACACATTTGTCTAATGCTTCATTATGCACCAGCCTGTTTGCAGTGCATAAAGTGGTGGATTCTGTATAAATCTAAAGCAAGTCAGAGCTCATTTAGCAGAAATTGTAGGATTCTGGTGTCCCCTCCATGCTTTGTGTAACTCCCATTACTGTCAGGGAGAATTCCATGCACATGTTCAGGGTCAAATAGATTCTTCTGCTTTTATATTGAATACATCTAATAATGAGATTCTTGCCCCCCTTAAAATACCATTTTATAAAATATAAAAGGCACATATACATTATCACAGACATAAATTTTAAGAGTATAAAACCACTTTATTTTGCTTATAAACATACTGTAGAACTTATGTTAAATTTATGAGACGTGCAACAGAAAGTTACAGCGTTATTGAGCCACCACTGTTTTACAAATTTGGCATCCTTATTACTTGCAAGACTGAAATGTTTTAAATTTATTTACACCCTGCAGTTTCCTTGGGGAACTGTTTTCCATAAGCTAATGAGGCACTGGTGCAAGTGCTTCACTGTTATTTCTGGCAGAAACCACTTAGTCTCATAGACATACTTCACTTTTTTTTTTCTTCAGTAGCCCAGTGCAAATAATAAATATGAGGAAATACATCATGCCTTTTAATATGGGAGCCAAGCTCTAGGACTGCCAAAGTTAAAACAAAGCAATGTCATGGTGGAATCCATACATGCACTGTACCTCATATACCCATAACATTTCATATATTATCCTTTTAACCTATTGAAAATTCAGTTTCTTGGAGTCCATTAGAAACAAAGTCAGGCTATTACCAATAAATAAGTAAAAAGGCAAATCAAAAATCCAGCTCAGCATTTCTGAAAATGATTCTTGTGACATTTCATGAGCTGACCTTTTTCTTTTCTTTTTCTCATTCCCCTGTTTTTTGCTACCACAGATGGAAAGATGTATGTATTATATTGCACAATAGATATTTTTGCACCACACACTGTACTTAGCCAAATGAAAGTTTGAACATTGCTGATAAATAAAGAAGGCTCTACATAACAAGGGCTAACTTCATGCTTCATTACATTATATTCATTCATTCATTCATTCATTCATTCCATGCATAGCTTTACTACTGTGAGTACTTCCATTGAAATCAGTGGGATAACTCATGTTAGTAAATTTAAGCATGTGTGTAAGTGTAAGATCAGCACTTAAGGTATGTCTACAGTGCAATGTAAGCCCAGGGTTAATGCCATTCAATTCAGACTCTGCTGCGTTTGAAAGCCCAGGTCTTGATTGCCCACACTGGTGACTAGGTTAAGTATTTTTGAGCGCAGGCCCCACATCAGTATGCAGACTTGAGTTCAGCCACCCATATCCCAGACTTCTTAGTACGCTCCTGAAACATGGCTGTTCTGGCCTTTTGTTCATGATGCAGTGTGGGAAAACTTGACTGTCCATCCCGCATGTCACAGGAAGTTGCTGCAACCCACCAACGCATCCTGCTGAGCTATAATTTTTGTGTCTGCTCCAGGCAACCTGAGATATTAACATGGAGGAGTCACTAGTTTTCAATAGGCTCTCTTGCTTGCACTTTTACTCCTGTTCCATGAGAGCTTCCATGAGACACCGGTGGACATTTTGATGGCGTTTTCTGACCCACAAAGGCACCTCACAAGGATGAGGTTGATACGGACGTGAAAGAATCAAACTAGCTAATGCTGCTCATGACTCTTGGCATAGCTGCTGATGGCCTTTATGGTAGACTGGTGCTTCTGTAGCAGGCCACAAGCATAAACTGGTGGGATGACATTGTCATGCAGACCTGGGATGACCAGCAGTGGGACCAGAACTTTTATATGAAGAAAGCTACATTTTTGGAGCTGTGTGAGCAGCTTGTCCTGATCCTCCAGGGTCAGGACACATGCATGAGGATGGCTATATTGGATCAGAAGTGGGCTGCTATAACCATCTGGAAGCTGGCTGGCCCAGACTGCTACAGGTCCATTGCTAACCAGTTCAGCATTGGAAAGTCAAGCATGGGTAAAGTGGTCACAGAGGTCTTGAAGGCAAGCAGGCGTGTGATTTACCCATAGCTGTTGGACATAAACAATATCCCTGAAGTAACTGCTGATTTTGTGAGACTATGTTTCCAAACTATGCTGGGGCCAGTGATGGGACTTATGTGCCCATATGTAAGTGGGGGAATGGTCCTGCTATTTTGGGGAACTTTCGTGGCTTCTGCATTACCCCCAAGGAATTGGATAGCAAAAGAATCTGAATCCTTGATCCAATTCCCTTTACCCGGAGGCCTGCCTGACCTTGAGGACTCCCTTTCAACTCTCCCATGCAGCAGAGTCCTGATGAGGCTGGGCCCAAGATCCCTAGGAGGCTCCACTCCCAGTCTTGTCACTTGAAGAGGGGTTAGGGCGTCCCCACTCTGGGTACTCTCTCCACACTGGCCACTTCTCTGACCCACTGATCGCTACATTGAGTTTAAACCAAACAAAATTTATTAAACAGCAACTGGAGTTAGACACCTATGTTTTGAGGCACCTATATGTGAACATTTTTGGCTGCTCTTTTTAATAAAATGGAAGAAACACTTCAATCTTATTTTAGTTATTTACACTCAGAAGTAGACTTGAGAGGATTACATTTTTATTGGTAAATGTCAATAAACATCAATTTCACCATACACATACCAACTGACAAACCAAATAGTTCCATCAGTAATCATCAAAATTTACAGCTAGGCAAAGTAAGAAAAATGCTGCTTGAGAACTTATTAGAGCTGGATTTAAGGGTATTTACTTTGTATGTTTTGACAGGTGATGCTGACAATTTGTGTTTTAACATTTATAAAACCGTAACTCTTTGAATCTCAACTTATACCACCATTAGATAATTGTCTGAAGTGCCCCCATAATTTCCTGCAACTATGAAAATGCAAACTGATAAAAATAAAAAAAGCTCAAAATTATAAAAATTGAAATCTGCCAAGCCTACTCCTAGACCATGTTATCTAAGAGACAAATCCTGATCCTGCTGCTTCATGGATAAGATCCCTTCCAGTCCTACATTTCTATGATTCTGTGCTATGACTGTATAGCATTTAGTTAATTATACAAGTCAGTATTAAGAAGAAAGGGAGACAAGAGGAATATTAAATAAAATCTAAGGCATCTAGGGTCATATACTGTAGGGTGGGCAGGCCCCTTAGCCCCACTGACCCACCAAACTGGAAATGATTACAATACAGTGTTGCAAAGCATGGAGTAGTTTATTAGATACTCTGCAGGCAGGACTCATTAAGGCACAGAAGAGGGAAAGGAGTTCATGGAAATGAGCCTCCTCCCCTTCTGACCAGCCCTTTACTGATTTTGTAGAAAAGCCTGCAGAGGGGTACATCAGTCTAGGATGGAAGACTCAGTCACAGAAACATGCGCTTGTGTGTTAAGGGCAGATCTGGATGGATGGATCTTGCTTCTCCATCCCCAAATGCCCATGGAGCAGAGTGTTTGAGTCCATTACCACCAGTTTACCCATCGGGGGGTGTCACTTGGCACCACAGCTTTCAGCTGCAGACTTCTTATTCAGGGACTTTGGATAACACACTTGCTCCCTCAGAGGTCACACCCCAGCTGCTACTAAAGGGGATTGTCCCCCACAGAATCTGGCGAACAGTGCAGGGATACTGCAGAGCTATGTTCATGACCCATTAGGGTGACCAGATGTCCCAATTTTATAGGGACAGTCCCAATTTTTGTGTCTTTTTCTTATATAGCCTCCTATTACCCTCCGCCCCCTGTCCCAGTTTTTCACACTTGTCTGGTATTTAGACACCTAAACAAACACCTGATTTTTCAGAGTTTCCCTTTGACTTCAGAAGGAACTTGCAAGAGCTCCTTTGGGGCGGGGTAAGGGAGGGGAGAAATCAGACTGCATGTTTAGGTGCCTTAACGTGGATTTAGGAGCCCGTATTTTTAAGTACCCTAGTTTCAGTCTTTTGGCTAGTGTGTACTTGGTTTTTAGTATCAAAATACTAATTTTTTGTCTTAAAATCAAGTTGACAAACCTGGACAAGTTCACCTAGGATTTTATCACTCTCTTTAGGCAATTATAGCGTTCTTGTCAACAGTGAATGCACTCTGAAGCTTGAACTACAGTATTATAAACTTGTTAGCATATTTCAAATTTCTACACTTTCATGCAACATAATGTAATAAAATGGAAGGAAAACACTCAAAGAATTCGATGATAGTAAAGAGACAGGTATTATGAAATAATCTGGCTGCAGTTACAAATATATAATATTTAAATTTACCAATCTGAGTGCTTATATCTAAAGACCACTATTTACTTTTTACATTAAAGGGCTTTACATCATGCACACATAATAAGGAAATGGAAAGTCTGAATTGCTCTACAAATGTGATACCTCATCACCTCCTAAGATTTAAGAAAACAAAGTGTAGTGGAAAATTAAAATTTTGGCTTCTAGGGTGTTTCAGATGGAAGATTTAGTGATAAATATCGAGACAGGGATAGCATTTTAAACAATTCCCCTTTGTACAATATGCTTCACTTCACCAGAATTAAACAATACTTAATTCTACACTTTCTATAAAGCTATTCAGGAGCATCATACAATGTATTGACCAACAAAAGCTGATCTGAACCAAGAAGTTATTTTCAGTTTAAAAAATTAATATAGCTTGCATGCTTTCCAATGTAAATTTCAGTTTTCACAGACATGGATATGTATATATATTTATATGAATGATGCAGACAGGGATGTGATGCACCTTATGCATTTCTACATTTCCTAGCTAGAACTTTAGGTTCTCCAGAATTCCTTGGGAAATTTTTTTCTAGGTATCAAATATGTATTGGCTCCTAATATTTTGTTTAGTGTTCTTCCAGACAAAATGCAAATTTTAGTAAGGTAAACGTTCACTATAAGCAGCTGTTAACAAGCAGGAAACAGCATATGCTCACACAGTGGCATGCCAGTTTACTTCAAATCAAGAGGCACTGAAAGGAAAGATAAAAAATGGCATTAGCAGGTCTAATGAAGCAATTCAATGGAGGATAGTGAAGACTGAAACAAAAACAAACTACCCGCTTTAGAACTTTACCCTATTCAAAAACACTATGACATACGCTGTACCTCCTCTGTAAAATAATGGTTTCCAACATGTGTTGGGAAGTACAAGGGAGAAGGATGGTCTCATAGTTAAGCATAGGACTTGGAAGTCCAGAGATTTCTTTCTATTCCCCACTTTGCCACAGACTTGCTGTGTCACCTTGGACACGCACATCACTTTCTATACCTCCTTTTATGAGTCATCATTGTGATGCAGCTGTAAAAAGGCTAATATGATTCTGCGGTATATTAAGAGGAGTGTTGTATGGAAGACACAAGAGGTAATTGTCCCACTCTACTCTGCACTGGTGAGGCCCCAGCTGGAGTACTGTGTCCAATTCTGGGCATCACAATTTAGGAAGGATGTGGACAAATTGGAAATAGTCCAGAGGACAGCAACAAAATGGATTCAACGTTTAGAAAACCTGACTTATGAGAAAAGGTTGAAAAAATTGGGCATGTTTAGTCTTGAGAAGACTGAGGGATGACCTGATAAGTCTTCCAATATGCAAAGTATTCAAGTTTATAAGTCAGTTTTTACTGTGAACCATTTTTACAAATATCAATATTTCATTTTTAAATACTCCAAGGCCTGATTTTAAATATGGGTACAATTAGCATGCATGCCAAAATCCATACATACAGTAAGTAATTACATATTTGACTACACACTTTTATATAAATTTATTAGTTTTATTAAACTGGACCCACTTTTCAAACTTGGGCGTCTACATTAGGGTGTCTAATCCCTTTCCAGACACCCAAATCCCTTTCCAGACACCCAAATCTGCTTTTAGGCAATTTAGGTGTGGAGAATTTGAGCCCAGGTCCAAAAGGGGCTCAGGTCCAAATCCCATCATTTTGCAGTGTGGGCACAGCTCAGAGCCAGGCCCCCTGGACTCAGGCCCTGAGAATCCGGGCCCACAATCCCATGGGCTGGTGTTCTTTGCCCTCTGTATCCCACAGATAGCCAACAGACACGTAGGAAAGGAACCATCCCTCTCCTTCAGGTACTGTAGCTCAGCATTTAACCCTTCCATTTTGTTCTTATTGCTGAATTGCAAACACGTCAAGCTTTCTCCAGGGCCAACCAGAGGATTCAGGGGGCCTGGGCAAAGCAATTTTGGGGGCTCCTTCCATGAAAAAAGTTGCAATACTATAGTAACATGTATTTGGAAATGTAAAAAATAACCAATGAAATACATTCAAAAATAAATTTTTAATAAATTGAAAAAACACAAAATACGTTATTTAAAACATTAGATGCTTTAATGGTATGTATACATTTGCAATTACATCATGCTTCTTATGAAATCGTTTTTTTACAAATTGTTCTGAACATTAATTATACAGCTGCAAATTTTTTCCTTGCTTTCATTTTGGCGAACTCATTGATAATGTCATCAAAACTTATGTCTTTGGCCATTTCATATTCTATGCTCAAAGTGAGCAAATGGTTCAGCCTTTCTTCCCCGGTGGTTGAACGCAAACGATTTTTAATCAATGTTAATGTTAATCAATGTTAGCTTACTAAATGCACGCTCTCCTGATGCTACCAACACTGGCAACACTGTTAGTAGGTGTAAACAAATACAAATCTGTGGAAACACATTTTCCAACCCTTTTTTGAAGAGAGCATTAAGAAGTGTAAGTGCAGAGGTTATATGTCCATCATCTCTTAAGTTGGAATCTTCTTTTATTTTGTAAAAGATTCTAAGTTCCTCTTTAAGATCTTCTCTCTGGAGGTGTTTTGGATATGCTGTGGCCAAAGTGTCAACAAAATTTTCTATAGAAGATTCATCCACTTTATCTGGCGGACACAAAATGGGTGAAAATAAATTTGAGTCTTCAGCCATTCTTTCGCCAAGACTTCCTAGCTCTGATAGAAGCAAATCCATTGTTGGGAAGAACACCTGTACTTTGAACTGAATATCGGGAGAGTCAAATGTATAGTCTGCATCCCCTGTGTCATCAAAGAATCCTTGAGTCACTTTTCATTTTTGAATCAGTGCCGAGGCTTGAAGTGACTTGTTTGGCTTCTTCAAAAAAAAATTGGCCAAGAATCTTTCATTGTTTGAATTTTCCATCTTGCAGGGCTAAGAGCAAATACTTTATAGAGTTTCTGAATATTTCCAAAATATGTTTTTACCTCTACACTGGTTTCCATAGTGTGGGTGCCACAGAGGTTCAGCGTGTGAGCGCTTCATGGAGAAAAATAGGCTTGGGCATTTCTTCCAAAATTCTTGTCTTTAATCCCTGAAATTTTCCTGATATGTTAAAGGCATTGTCATATCCTTGTCCTCTGCACCAAGATAGTTCTAAGTCACATTCTTTTAAAAACCTCTTTATCTGTTCTGCTATATCTGTGCCAGTCTTCTTTTCAAAATCTACTAGTTTAACAAATCTTACATGCACATCCCAATTTCCGTTTTTTTGCATCACATATCTGAGAATAAAAACTAACTGCTCTGTGTGTGAAACATCAAGTGTACCATCAACAACAATGCTGAAATATTGGGCTTTTCTTACCTCTTCAAGAATAGAGTTTAAAACTTTCTCCCCACACAGTTTCAAGAACTCATTCTGACTACACCATGACAGCTCGTGAGCCTGCATTCTTCAACCAGACTTTCTGCATTGAGCTACCATCTCTAGATGTTGTTTCACCTCAGTATTGTACCTGCCCACAAGCTTCAGTGTTGACTAGAAAAGCCCACAGTCATCATAATCAACAGTAGAATGGCTACCACGAAATGGCAGATTATTCTTTGCTAGTAAAAGAAGTACGTCAACAACGGCAGTTAATATTTTATGCCATTTTTCCTCCTCATGTTTAATACTATGCTATAATGTTGCATCAATGCCTCTTTTATCACTGAGTGTCTGAAATAATTCCTTCCACTTAATGTAATTGCTCAAATGTAAAGCGTTTTCTTCATGACTCTTGATTTTCTCGTAAATCTTTTTCAAATTATCGGCAATTCCACCTTCGACAAATTTTGAATGATGTAATTGGTTAGTTTGAGTTTCACTTCTGTAGAGACTGCAGGGAAAACAAAATATTGCTGCAGCATCTTTACTCCACACCATCCAGTCTCTTTCAATACTTTCGCCATTACTCAGATGTTTAGAAAAAAACTGTTATTGGCAATTTCCTGCCAAAAGAATCACGAGGAAAGTTTTCGGGCTTATGTGGTGGACCCTTCAATACAATAAGATCTCTTTTCTTTACATCTAGGTACTTCCAAGAGGCTGGGTCATTACTGCACAACTCTTCTTCGCCATTCCCATCTACAGCAGCAGGACTAGTCGACTGTACCAGTTTCTCAGTTATAGCAGTGTTACCACTGTGTTCTCCATTGTCTATGCAAAGAGGCTGGTTTTCCTTCTCTTCCTCTGCAACAACCATAACATTGTTTTCTGAATGTGGTAATATTTTGGATTCCTCACACACTGCCTTTTCTTTTTCTTTTACACCACCACTTTCACTTCCCACCTCTGAAGAGCCTTGCATGTCAGCGTCACTCAACTCAGTCAATTGACTTAACTTGGATTGTACCTGAAGAAATTTGTGAAGAGTTATTTTTCCTTTTTCTTTTTGTGTCTGTCTAGCTCCTGCCGCATAGCCAACTGGAGCTTGCAGCCCCGCTCCCTTACCATGCGGCTCTGAGCAGGAGGAGCTCAGGTCCCACTGGAGCCATACCACTGCAGCGCTGTCCAGGGCTGCTCCTGGACATGGCGCGCTGAGGCGCTGGGGTATGGGGGAAGGCGGAGGTGGAGGCGGGGCCGAGGGGGAGTCTCAGACATTCTTGTGGGGGCCCCTGCAAGGCCTGGGGCAAATTGCCCCATTTGCCGCTCCTCCCCGCCCCCGAGCGGCCCTGGCTTTCTCTGTGTTTGCAAAGGCCAAAAATCCTTTGCCAAGTGTGCTACTTCCTGAATCTCTGGTGTGAGGCAAGCAAAAAGTTTAATTTTAGCAAGGGTTCCAGGAATGATCACTAAGGCTGCGAGTCTGTCACAGAGGTCATGGAAGTCACGGATTCCATGACTTTCCATGACCTCCATGACTTCTGTGGTGGCGCATGATGGTTCAGGGGCTGCCTGAGTCGGGCAGCCCCTGGGCCAATTGCAGCAGTTTGGGTGTGTGGGAGGGGGCTCAGGGCTAGGGGCAGGGAGTTGGAGAGTGTGTGGGGGGGAGTGCTTACCTCTGGGTGGGGGAGGCCCTTGGAGCTTCTAGGCAGCGGAGGGGTTGGGGGTCTCCGCTCCGCATGCTGCCTGTGCCCACAGGCCCTGCCCCTGCAACTCCCATTGGCTGTGGTTCACAGCCAATGGGAGCTGCGGTAGCCGGTGCTTGTGGCGGGAGCAGCGGAGCCCCTGTCTCCACCGCCTAGGAGCCCCTCCAATGCCCCCCCATACCAACGGGGCCCCAAGCCACCTCCCCCAGCACCTGCGGTGCCCCTGGACCATCCCCCCAGAGCACCCACGGCCCCCCACCCATGTTTTAGTCAGGGCAGGTATTTTTAGTAAAAGTCATGGACAGGTCACGGGCCTGTGAATTTTTGTTTACGGCCCGTGACCTGTCCATGACTTTTACTAAAAATATCTGTGACTAAAATGTAGCCTTAATGATCACGCATCCCAGGAAATAGTGAAGAAGCTGGCTATACAGTCATAGCACAGAATCATAGAAATGTAGGGCTGGAAGGGACAAAGCCACAATATTTACAACCAGGGCTGGCTCCAGGCACTAGCTCAGCAAACAGGTGCTATGGGCGGCATGTCGGGCTCTTTGGCGGCAATTCAGCGGCGGGTCCCTCGGTCCCTCTTGGAGGGAAGGACCTGCCACCGAATTGCCGCTGAAGAAGAAAGTGGCACGGTGGAGCTGCCGCTGATCGCAATTGCAATCGCAGCTTTTTTTTTTTTTTTTCGCCGCTTGGGACGGCAAAAACCCTGGAGCCAGCCCTGTTTACAACAGCCCTCAATAAACCTTCCCCATTTTAAGGACTGGGAAGTACAGCAGGTTGAGAATTTATCAACAAAACATTTTTGCCAGAAAATTCTGATTCATTGAAACCAAAACTTTTTACAGGGAAATGTCAATTGCAATGAACTTTTCAATTCAAATGTCTAGGAAAAAAGTTTCAAAATTGTTGAAATGTTTTATTCTGCCATTTTCAAAACAAAAACTTCCGGTTTTCTGGTTGGAAATATTTTGTTATGAAATTTCAACTAATTATAGTTAAAAAAACAACCTTGAAATTGAAAATATTGAGAAATTATTAAAACAAAGTGTTTTGATTGACCAAAGCAAAAAATATTTTTGGATTTTTGGATCACAAAAATTTGGAATAGCTTGATTTTTTGTCCCAATTCAGTATAAGAATTTTTTTTTGATATCTCACATTTTCATGGGATGGGAAAACTGTTTCCCATCCAGATCGACTGGGAAGTATTGTAGTAGGAATGTAATGCAGAAATATTACATGTGGAAAATGGGTGGGAGTCTGAGGAAAGTGTCCAGTAAATCAAAACTGATGACTGCTGTGGTTCAGAGAAAAAAATTCTTACAGTTTATCTTTGTCAATTGCTTAATAGAGCAAGGTATTTCTTGACATTTGCTGAACCAAAGCCTATTGAAGTCAGAGTCTTTCGTTTAACTTCAGTGGAGTTTGAATCAGTCATGTAAAGAGGCCCCACAGTTGGATAGGTGATCTGTAGTGCCCAGCAGGGCTAAAGTAAAGTCATGTTCTAAAGAATGGTACTTGTAGGTGCTATTACAAGGAGAATTGACATAGCTGGGAACAAATAAAGCGAAAAAGAAAAGAAACAGTTCTGATAAGTGGTCACAGTGGCAGCTTTACTGGATATCTGTGTTTGTCTGCCCATGGTCGGTCTGTATCTGACTTTGACCAGTATGGTTTAGGCACAGTTTGTACAACCAGCCTTCAAATTTACTGTGCCTTTCTGGGGTCAGAAAATTTGCCCCTGTGATTACCATTTTCACCATGATCTTCCACGCAGCCTCTTGTTTTCAGTGTCCCCTATGATTTGCACTGGTGGTTCAAAAACCCTCAAAGGTTTAGCCTCTGCTGCAGGTGAAGTCTCTCAAATTTGCAGTCAGATAGACAACCAGGTTGATCTTCATTTTGGGTACAACCCTCTTTGTTCACATGAGTGATTCTCCATGAATTCATAATGCGGAGTAAAGATTTCTTCAAGAGGCTTTGTCTCTGGCTATGAAATGTGGCTTATTGTTTTGAGGGCTATAGTCTCCCTGCAACAAGGAGGATAAGATGCTGTATAATTATACCCTTGAGAAACTGTGCATCAAAATAGGGTTTAGACATGATCGTTCCATGGGAGAGGCCTAGCTAATTCACTGGTCAAAGGTAGTAATGAGCTCATTTCCAGTGCATAGCTGTTGGTAAGATTAGAACCTGGATTTTATGTCTTTTTTTTTTTTAAATGTTTGGTAGTTACTGCCATTAGGTTTAAAAAAAAATCAAACAATGCTGATAGCCACATCTGTGGGTAGATGGTTTTATAATACACATAATAATAGAAGGCAACTTCTTGCCAACATGTAAAGTCATAATTTTTTTTTTCAAGCTAGAGAAGATGTTAGTTTATAATGCTGCTTTCTTAGCTGGAACAATTTAGTGAACCAGTATCAATGTGAAGTGCAGTGCACATATTCACATGCCCATCAATCATCTCCTGTGGGTCACAAACCAAAACCAGAAAGAATTTTGCTCTCCTGTGGTAAATTAATCCCTTCATTTCTTTGCACAGAAGGAGCAGAAAGTGCATATCTTCAATTACTCAAGAAACAGCCCATGTTAAACTGCAAAAAACCTCCAAAAAACCCCGCCCATCAGATTGTGGGCCTGATTTTCCACTGCCTTGCATTTAGTACAGTCATTTAAGTCTGTGCAAAGTAGGTGTAAAATATAGCCATCCAGATCTGGTAGCATTTTACACCAACGCAGCACAAGTGTAAATTACTCCACTAAGCAGTAAAGAATCAGACCCTCTGCACAAGTGTAAATTACTCCACAGTGTTCTGCACCTTCCGCACTCATTTAAACCAGTACAAAGTAAATTTCTACCATTGTTATATTTGTTGTTCAGTAGAACACAGTCATTTTAATTTTAGTACAAGTAGATGAAAAATAATGAGAATTACCTATCTACATCCAGAAAAAAATAAAGGACCCCATTCTAAGATGTGTTTGGAACATTTTTAATGTAAATATCATGTTTTGTGTATATAGAAAGAGTACAAGTAATGATTTTTCCTCATGTGTAAGAGATACTTTTGTGGAATTGTTACATTCCTTTTTTATAACAGTAGCTAGAGACCTCCAATTCATGAGGATATAATTGTGAGAGGTGTAAACCAGCAAAGAAGTACTCTCTCTTGCCCTAACAATGGCCTGCTGTACCCTTCATAAATGAGAGGGGAAAACATCAGCCATTTTGCACATATTTCTATGTTTTGAGATGATTGGGACATAAGCAGGCCTGGCTCCAGGCACCAGCTTAGCAAGCAGGTGCTTGGGGCGGCCATTCCGGAGAGAGGCGGAAGGTCCAGCTATTCGGCGGCAGTTTGGCGGAGGGTCCCTCACTCCCGGTCGGAGCGAAGGACCTCCCACTGAATTGCCGCAGATCGTGATCGCGGTTTTTTTTGTTTTTGGCTGCTTGGGGCGGCAAAACCCCTGGAGCCAGCTCTGGACATAAAGGGTATCCTCCTCTCCTGAGGCTGCTTATTGGTGGTTAGGATTCTCTCTCATTCAGCTACCTGTCTTCTTTTGTTAACCTTGTCAGTACTGGTGTACACCCAGCACACACTCAGCTCTGTCTCTCTGTTCTTCAGTTATTATGGTCAGTAATATTCCTGGGCTAACCAGAGTGAGTTATTGTGACTTTAGAAAGAAATTCCTTTCCAGTCTCCTTGAGATTGAATTCAGTTTAGCAGGTAAACAGAAATCTGGCTAAGAGGTTTTCTAGAAGTCCATATCACACTTGGCTGGCAGACTGCATGCTATCATTCCAGTTTTCTTCATCTGTTTGTAGAACTTTAAGAGGGCAAATTTGATTTAATTTAGACAGTATTGTTATGGTGGGAGTCACTAGATGGCACTGTCATACAGACTAACACAGTCTTTTTCTTAGAGTGTGAGGACTGTTCAGATTTTGAAAAAATGCTTGTATTGTTGATGTTAGTTTTGGGATGTAGAGATCCTTTATGAGGGGAGCTATGGCAAGTAGCAACAGAGTTTGCTCTAATTTCTCTAACTAGAATCAATTCTTGAGGCAGAGTTGTTTCCTAGATCTGGACAGTGGTGTCTTGGCTGAGATGCTTGAAAGAGGGGGTTGCTTGCATGCTGTTTGTGACCACATCTGTTGAAGGACTGATTGCTCCTACATCAGTGTCATCTTGAGAAATTGCTACGCTTGAACTAACCTTTCTCTGAATAACAAGAGGCCTGATTCTGGAGCCACCAGGGACAATTAGTGCCTATTAACTTCAGTGAGGATGACTTGTACTCAACTGCTGCAGAATTTGGATACATTAATATTGCCCCTTTCCCGTGTACTCTTTAAAAAAGAAAGAAAAACAGTTGAGGGAAAAAACGTAGCCCTTTGGGGAAAAAGGCAGATTTTGTCTACTCTTCTCTTAGGGGAAATATAACACCAGGATTAGTGTTACTAGGTGTGGCTTAATGAAGTCAACTGGCTCAAAGCTGGATAGAATGGTGCATCACTGGTGATCCACTGAGTCAGCACAGTGGTCAATTTCCTTTAATGTAAGAACTGTGCAAATAAAACAACAAGGATTTTTTCCCCTTTCCATTATTTAGCAAAGTTATTTGGATTTAAGCAAAACTGCATTGAGTATGTAAGATCTCATGTTATAGAGCTAGGGTCAAAGCTGATGTAATGTCTTTTATTTTTCATACGCCTGTTGTCACCTTAGTATCAAAGCCACCAAACATTGACGTCCCTGGAAATATACGTATGAGTAAGGTGAGGCGTATTTGGCCCTTTTGCTCCCCTTCTGCACTTGCAGAAGCAGGACGGAAATTACTCACCCAAGTGGCGGCAATATGCTGCGTCCTACATGCTGCCAGCTTCCTCAGTAACTTCAGTTACTCCTGAGCTAGAATATTATGTATTAGTTTATAGAGCCTCCAAATGTGATAGGTGCTTCCATAAAACATCAAAGGGCAGGTTCCCTGCCCCAAGAACTTATATCTAGGTCAGTGTTTCTCAACTGGTGGGTTGCAAGCCCTATTGGGTCACAAAAGGCTATGGGGAGTGTGTAGATATTTGTGAGGCATTGAACATATCATAACTATCTAAAGCAGTTGTTCTCAAACATTAGTTACCTGAGGACCCCCATTTTGATTTAAAATTTTGGCATGGACCCCCAACCCCTCCCACTCAGCCCAAGGCACCGCCTCCACTCCACCTCTTTCCCCAAGGCCCCATCCCACCTCTTCCCACTCTCTCCTTCCCCTCCTCTTCCCTGACTCTTTCCACCCCCTCCCCAAGCACCCCATCCCCCCTCCTCCCTCTCCCTCCCAGTGCCTCCTGCACGCCGGGGAACAGCTGTTCCCCGGCGTGCAGGAGGTGCTGGGAGGGAGGGAGAGGAGTTGATCAGAGGGCCTGCAGACCCCCTGGAGTACCATCACGGACCCCAGTTAGAGAAACACTGATCTAAATCAAAGAAAACGCCACTCCCTGCAGAACCTTACCCTTCATGGTCAAGTATTCCCCATCAACTTCTGGAAGTACACACACATTATATAGGCTTATATTGTTATTAGTGACCCATTTTTACTCTTATTTTTATAGTAAATGTATGGGGGGGATCATGAACATTTTTGACTTTCAGTAAGGGGTCAACAATCTGAAAAAGTTGAAAAACACTGATTTAAAGGTCAGGGCAAGATTGACTTCTAGTCGAGTAGGGATGTCAAGTTATGTGCAAGTAAGCTCATCTCTTGCTAACACATTCTTCTCCCAGTACTTGCCTTCTCTTTTTCCTTTTGTGGAGGAGACTGAGAGAGGAGGGAGGGAGTGTGCTGGGTGAGGATTGATCAGCTGTGCCTCTTGCACATTGGATAGGTTGTGGAAAACCTCTACATGCCACTTCATTAATTTTTTTGTCACCTTTGCACTTGTTAAACTTTCTAATTTATCTAAAAATAACTTGAGTGTAATTCATTGACATTTGGAAAGAAATATGGGCTTGATCATCATTTCTATGTTCATTCATATCTGTCTGTGTTAAACTGCCCTTGGTATGAACTCTGTGGATTATGGATCTAGGAATTTGTTTTTTCATACAAATAAATATTTCTAAATTTTAAGTTCTTCATAGCAAGACCTTTGTCTTCATCTCTTTGTACATTGACAAGCAAAGTGGGCCCCTGATCCAAACAGGGCCTCTCGGGGTTACTGTATGATAAATATTTAATACTGTAGCAGGCTTCACTTGGGGGCTGTCAGGCTCAACATTCAAAGTCCTGGGATGGCCTTGCTGGGCACTCAGAGGGCCTGGAGGCTGAGTTACAGTTGATTGTCCCCCAGTGTTCCCCAGGTTTCCCTGGTTGAGCAAAGGGGGAGAGATCAGGAGGGGGATCCAGGCCATCCCTCTCTGCAGGGTTCAAGGGTGAAAGAGATGAAGAGTGTCTCAGTCCCCTCTTGCTGATATCCCAGACCAGACTTCCCTGGGCCACTTCCTATCTTTCGTGACCTCTCTTCAGTTTGGGTTGTGGTCACAGCACTCTGCTTCCCTCCCAGCAGAGGGTCGCTCAAACAGTCTCAACAATTCAGACAGTCAGTTGGGACTTGCCAGCTCACATCTCAGTGTGCAGTTATTCCCCATTGTCAGGGAGAAAGGCAGAGAAAAAGGGTCATGCCCTGGCCTCCCGATCTTACTCATAATGCAGACCTTTCTCTGTCTCATGAGCTACAAACTCCTTCCCGCGCACAGCCTCTCCTTCACTCTCCCTCCACCTGTCAGAGACCCCTTTTAAGCAGGTCCTTCATTTGGAGCATGCTCTTCAGCTGCTGAGGAGTGGGGCCTTGTTAACCCAGTACTGTTCCAACACTCCCTTAGCCTTAGTGTGGGATCTGTAAACCACATCACAAATACCAATAGAACCAAATTTTCCAACATGTGAATGTACCCACAAAAAACATGCATGCACCTCTTGAGCCTACAAAAACCTATATCTGTGCATGTAACTTGAATGGACAACACTAGCCACAGACCTATCAAAATCTGACAAATTGCCTTCAGATGCATTAATCCATCTATTCCATGATAAGAGGTCCTTTCAATCTGACCGTCACTTCATCCATCTATTTCTAACGCACCTATCTTCAGGGTACCCAGGTCATTAAGGTTAAGATTGGGATCAACCTTTTGCAATTGGGGTCTAGAATTTTCTACTTAAAATACGGTTTGAGTCTAGCTCTAGATCTGAAGCCCACCAAATCTTTGGGGGAATTTAGAACTGAACTTCACCATGTGGGGCTCTCCTGTGCAGGAATAAGTGGAGAAAGATGACTCTGTATTAGGCAAAAATAGCACACTGAATCTGAAGTTTAGTTAGGTGATAGGAGAAGAGTCTAACTAAATAATGACTGTAAGACAGCCTGGCCAAAAAGACCATTGGACCATAATGCTTCCACAATGGAATAATGCTGTGTAAACATATGTCTTGAACTTCAAGTATCTGCCCAAAATATTTCTACTATAGGCACACTTCTCAAAGAAGCTACCGAGGCTACCTGTGCCCTGATGGAATGGGTTGTGACTCTCCTAAGGGCGTCTACATTAGCTCACTTATAACATTGTCTAATGCAGCTTGTAATCCGGTTAGAAAGTCTTTGGGTCAAATGTGTTGACCTGTCATTTCTTCTGCATAAACTACAAATAATTTAGGGGTGATTCTAAATGGTGTAGTTCCATTAATGGAAGAGGAGGTGGAGAAAATGCATGGAGGGTCTTGAGGAGCAGTTGTGGAGATGGCAGGATTTCAGAGCCTTCCAAACTATTGTGTCTGCTCATGTACCCTAAACTTCATTTACTCATTTGCTGCCACAGTGCACTTGTGGTTGGTGAGTTGTCCAGTGTTTATATTTTGTGCTTCTCAGAATCAAGTGTATTACACTGCGCAATATCAAGTGTATAGAGATAACTAAATCTGAATATCCTCCAAAGCAGGGACTTTCCCTCCAGGTTTCCTTTCCCCTCTCTTCAGCCAAAGATCCTCCCCTTACCTCAAGCTATGTTCTGTGGGGATCCAGTGGCTTTTTACCACCTTTCCCAGACAGCTTGACACCTCTTGGGTCTTCAGGTCATCAATGCAAAACTTCTCGATGCTGATCTTCTCCCACCCCCCATTGCATCAGGTGCTGTCCCTTAAGAACCCAGGTCTCCCTGACTCCACCATCCTTGGCAGAGTGAAGGTGCGAGATGGCAGCTTGGTAAGCTAGTAGCTCTAATAGATAGGGTCTGAAAGGTAAAGACAAAGGAGCTTGTGTCTGAGGTAGAGGACAGGGAGCCAGTGGAAGGTTGCAAAGATGAGTGGTGATGGAGGTGATGTCACAGCAATGGGCCAGGAAACAGCAGCATTTTGCATGGACTTATGGGAGTGTAGACGGGCCGGACTCACCCCTGCGGCGCCTCCTGCTGGTGACTCTGGGAATTAGCTCGTTTTCCAGCTCTGGAGCGCCCTCTGCAGGCCGGTGATCCGCCTGTCTTCTGGCCTCCGTGTCCCGCCTTGGACCCGGTGCCCTTTTACATGGGGTGCTGCCCCCTAGTAGTAACCCTTTTCTTTCAGGGTCTCCCCCCCTCAGGGAACCCTCACCCTCTATCCCCACCTTGCCTCAGTATATGGCTGCTGCCAGTCATTGTCTAGCCCCACATCCTGGGGCAGACTGCAGTATCAGCCTACTCATCACTGGCAAGGAGGGTTTGGACCTGCTGCATTGGCCTACCCCTGGGCTGCCCTCTGCAACCCCCAGTACCTGTTGCCCTATGCTAGGCCGCAGCCTGGGGTTTTCTAGGCTGGAGCTTCCCCAGCCTTTCCCCAGCCCTGCTTCACTCAGGTATCCAGTCTCTAGCTCCCTACAGCCAGGCCCTTCTCTCTCTGAAGGCAGAGAGAGACTGTCTGGCTTCTGGCTTCCCTGCCTTCTTATAAGGCCCTGTTGCTCAGTTTGGGGCGTGGCTCCAGCTGCAGCCACTTCCCTAATCAGCCCAGCCTTGAGAGCAGCCACTCTCAAGCCCTGCCAGGCCACTTTTAAACCCCTCAGGGCAGGAGCAGGGGCCACCCTGCTACAGGGAGCAAAGTGTCAGGCACTTAGGCCAGAGAAGTGTATATTACAGTAATGGAGGTGCAAGATATTAAAGGCCTTTGCAGTCTAGACAGACAGAAAAGGCTGAATCTTTGGAAATATTACATAGTTAGAAGTGGCAACACTTAGATATGGTGTGAACGTGAGGGTCAAGAGGACTGAGTCAAAGATGAGACACAGATTATGGGCCTGATTGACTTGGAGGAGGATGCTGGTATCCACATCTATGGTGGAGAGATGGAGGCTTGACTGGTTGGGAAGGGAGATCAAAAGCTCTGTCTTGGCCATGTTGAGCTTACGTTGTCAGCTTGAGAGACACAAAGTTATGTCAAAAAGACAGGCCAAGGTGCAGGAATTAATGGAGGAAGATGGGTCTGTAGTGGACAGATAAATTTGTGAGTCATTAGATTAAAGATAGTATTTGAAGCCATACATAAGAGCACCTGGAGTGGGGTGTGGTGAGAAGAGAGAGAAAAAGCCAAGGACTGAAAGATGGAGAGGAGGAGCCACAAATAAATGCAGACTGTTGTAAGTTATCCATGGACAATTCATGAACTGAAAAATAGGTTACTTTCAACAAATACAAATTATTCACTCAGCCCTAAAAGCCAATAAGTTTAATTTGCAATTTATTTCCTAGATAATTCCAGGAATTTGCTGTTATGTGTTGGCAGGAGTTTCAGCATTCTGGCAAAAATACACTCTATAGCTTATCTGTTCAAACTTTTGAATTGCAGATTTGCTGAATCCTTTCAAATAGAATGTCTTCCTTTGAGTTATAGCAGCTGCATCTAGTTAGTTCACTCTTGTTGTGACTTGTGGTGCAGCAGTGAAACATCATAATGACACAAAATGAGGCTACTAGCACTCAAAGGAGAGCATAGTTTTCTGGATCAAAATGACTTACTGAATCTGTTTTGGTAACAAGTTCCCAATTAAGGTTTATTACAGGAGATGCCTGTCAATTTTATGAGACAATACTGAATTAGTTGGTTCTGGAATGGTACCTTCTTTCCCCTGTATATTTTTTAAAAATTTAATGATCACAAAAGGTGCCAGATTGACACCCCTGAAATCCGGTATCTGCAGAACTGGTGAAAAAGCAGCAGCAGTGCCAGTGTGGCTCAATCCTGATCTTGAGAGGCCATCTGTAGGGAAAGAGGATAATTCAGTCTCCAAGTCTATTTGATTCTTGGCCTGTCTGAGATCCCCACCAACAGGATCAGTTGCTGTGGTGTCCACGAGTCCATTAAGTCTAGACACTGACTTGTGTCTGCAGAATGAAACTTGGACTAACATACTTTACCCAGGCACCATACAGCCATTGGATGGTAACATTTTTTGAACACTGTCCATCTGAGCTGCCTTCAAACCGGTTTTCAGAAGGTGAAAGGCTCAAATTCCTCGTCAATCTCTTGTGCCATCCAAGGCATGAGCAGTTCCTGTGTTTATGTACTTGTTCTAATATCTTTTTGTGGGATATCGAATATACATCTTTCCATACATTGCTGTCCAGCTAATGAAGCCCATCAAAGAAAGTGCACTGAGTAACACCAAGTAATCACTGAAAACAACCCAAACAGAGGTAATTTTAAAGACATAAACAATCTGTTGGCCACATGGCAAGAAAAAATGCAGAACTAGGACTCTGGTTTTAATAGCTTTGCAATGAATGGCAAATTTAGCAAGGAACGCCCTTTCAGGGATGTTTGGTCATATTTGGCCTGGATCGGGGCTGCCTTCTGACACTTTGTCCTATGGTAGAATGATGCACTTGGTTTAACTTGTGTGATTTTCAAGGTTTACTTAAATTAATTTTTAGAATATTTGTATAGAGTTCCATGGACATAAGCTAATTCTGGCAAAATGGGAGATTTTATACATATAAATGGTATATGTAAATGTCCATCTCCTCTTGGCGTTATCTCCGTCCTTCTGGCTGCAACAGGTCTCTCCTAATTGGTAACAGGGTTTGATCCTTCATTCCATCAATGCCTGTGCTGCACTGTTTTGGTACCCTTGTGATGGGGTATTCCTGTGTTCCAAAAATGCTAACGAGGGGTCTGGGTGTGCTGGGGAGGAGGTGTGGTGGTAAACTCCCATTTCTGTGCAAATTCTTTGAATTCTTCCAAGGCAAATTGAAGTGCCATTCAGTTTACCAGTCAATTACTTGCTTGTTGCCTCAGGCAGGACCCTGACCTCAGGTAGTTCATTGTCATCAAGTACTGCTTTTCCTTGAAGATAAATAAGTATGCTCCCACCTTTTCCCATGGTTGGGTGGGATGCTCATGTGGTAAGAGTCTCTTTCTGCCAGTGGTTATCACACAACCAGTAGGTGTCACACCCTACTATCAAGGAATGGAGTTGTGTATTTATTCCCAGCCAATAAATGCACATTCAAGCCCATCTAAAACAGCTGCCAAAGGCTCAGGTGTGAGGCATGTATTTTTTGCGTGACATCCTTATGTAATGAGGTGGGGACAACAGCTCTCTGCCCTCAAAATATGATTCCATCCTGTACACTCAGCTCATCCTTAATTTGAAAATATGGTTTTGCTCTTAGTGGTACTTGGCTTTTGTCTTCTGGCCACCCTGCTGGTATCTCTGTCTTGACTATCAGTCTTTGGATGTCCTTTTTCATAGTCTCTCTGATTTCCATGAGCTTTGCTGCTGAAGCTGGGAGAGAGTGCAGCATGTTAATGGATTCAATGTCCTGATCCCTTTCCTTCATCTCACTGATGCTGGATTTTTATGCTGTCCTCATGGTGTCAGCTAACACAAATAATAATCCTGGATAATATCTGATATGTACCTGGTAATGCTGGAAATGCATCAACATGCGCTGCCATCTCTTTGGCGCAATAAGGTCTTTGCTATGATTGTCTCTAGGGGTTTGTGGTCTGTTTACACTATTATTGGGTGGCCAGAGGTGTACTAATGGAGTAGCTCCACTCCAAATATGCCAGCCAAAAGCTGTTTCTATTTGGGTGTGATGGGTATACCAGGCCTTTATGGCCCCCTACTGGAGGCCCTGCTGCTCTCCTACAGCCTGCCCAGGAAATAACTTTCTGAGAGGAAAAGAGCTGTTAGTATTAGACCCCCAGGCTTGCCCAGAAAAGCCATTTTGGGAGCTATTGAGATCTGGTCCTCTAGCAACTAGAAGGGCTGGGGATCAGCAACAGCTAGTCAAGGCCGAGCAGGCTGAAATAAAAGGAGCTGCCTGCTGCTAGCAAGACAGTTTCTGGCTGGGGCCTCTGGAAGATGAGGAGAGATGATCCTTAGGCCACAGCCAAAGAAACCAGGTCAGGGTGAGGGCCTATTGGTGGCCATAGTTGGTGGCAGGAGTTCAGGAGGAACCCTGCTGATTTAATTCCAATGAGGGAATGAAGCCTCAGAAGGGTAAGAAACCATTTTATTTGTAATTGGCCCTGAAAGGCAAGGAACTTCTTCTATTTGAATTTCTTGTACCCCTGGAGGGGCTTGAACTGTGTGATATGGCTGAAATGTTGAGCCATAGAAGACCCACAGAGGTAGGCAGACAGCTTGCAGGGGGTGCTGGGAGCTGAAGAAAGCGGCAGCACCATGCCTGGACACAAGGGGGAACTCAAAGAGGTGAGTGCAACTGACCACAGGGTGTACTCTGTTCAGTCTCTGACTGGGCTCCGCTGGCAAAGCATTTGGTTCCTTTTGCAGAAGAGCTACATCCAATCCTTTCTCCCACGCATCACACTGCACCATCAGTGGCTCTCCTGGCTGATAGTACTACAGGAGAGGGGCATTCAATAGCATTTGTTTCAGCATGTCAAATGCTTCTGTTGGGAAACTTCCCAGGCCCACTCAACATCCTGTCTTTTGAGATGGCATATGGATCCTGCTACTGCATCCAGGTATGGACAGAACCTGGACAGAAAATTTATCATTCCTATCAAGTGCTGTACCCCTTTCACGGCCCCTGGAGTTGGCATGTCTCTGACTGCCTTAATCTTGTTGGGATCTGCTTTCAGTTCCTCTGCTGTGAGCAGATGTCACCTCATGCTGTTTGAGTCACATTTGTGTGTGTTGGGATTTATGTTCTTGTCCCTTCATCACTGTAGAAAAGCTTGTAGTTTTCTGTCATGGTCTCTTCTAGTTCCGCTTCTGTATAATTGCTCCATTCCTGTACAATGAGGCTATCATCTGCAATTATTTTCACCCCAGGCAGTCCTTCCAGTATCTGGGTCAGACATGTACATCTCTGGTGCTGGGCTTATGCCCATTGGCATGCACAGCCATCTGTAGCAACCAAAGGGTGTTGCAAAGATTGTCAGCACACTGTACTCTTTATTCAGGCCTGTGTGCCAAAACCCATTCCTCACATCAGACTATAAAGATTCAGGCTCTGGAAAATTCTAGCAAGATGACATAAATTGCAAGCAGTGGATAGTGATGTCTTTTGAATGCCCTGTTCATTGGCTTTGGGTCTATATAAGTGCATAATTTGTCTGATGTTTTTTACGACTACTATGCTGCTTGCTCAGGCCTTCATGGCCTCTACAGGTGCTATGATACCCATGCTCTGAAAACTTTTGAGTTCCTTGTATACCGTATTACGTAGTTCCACTGGAATTTTGCTTTGTGGTAATCACACAAGTTCCACTGTGGGGTCTACTTCCAGTTGCAGCTTTCCTTTGAGGCACCTGTTGCCCTTGAAAATATCCCCATACACTTCTAAAATTATCTCCATTGTCCATGGGACTGCCCCTTCTTGCAGGTAAAAATTTCTAATACTGCACCCTGATCAGATCCATGTCTCATAAGGCTGTATTTCTAGGGTTGCCAACTTTCTAATTGCAGAAAACCGAACACCCTTGCCCTGCCCCTGCCCCTGCCCCACCCCTTCTCTGAGGCCCAGGCCTTCCTCACTCCATACCCCCCCCCATTGCTCACTCTCTACCACCCTCACTCGCTCATTTTCACCGGGCTGGGACAGGGGGTTGGCATGCAGAAGCAAGTGAAGGCTCTGGCTGGGGGTGTGGGATTTGGAGTGGGGCCAGGGATGAGGGGCTTGGGGTGAAGGAGGGGGTTGGGGGATGGGGCAGAGGTGTTCAGAGTATGGGCGGGGGCTCCAGGTTGGGGCAGGCGGTTGGGGTGCGGGAGGAGGTGAGGGCTCTGGCTGGTGGTGCAGGCTCTGGGGTGGGTCTGAGGGGTTCGGAGTGTGGGAGAGGGCTCAGGGCGGGGGCAGGGGATTGGGGTGCAGGAGAAGGTGTGGGGTGTGGCCTCCGGGAGGTAGTTTGGGTGCAGGAGTGGATTCTGAGCTGGGGCAGGGAGTTGGGGCAGGGGAGGGGGTTTGGGGTGTGGGCTAGACACTGACATCAGGCATCTCCTGGGAAGCGGTGACATGTCCTTCCAGCTCGTAGGTGGAGGGGCGGCTGGGGGCTCTGCGTGCTGCCCCCACCTGCAGGCACCGCCCCTGGAGCTCCCATTGGCTGCAGTTCCCGGCCAATGGGAGCTGTGGAGCCGGTGCTCGGGGCAGCGCCTGTGGGTGGGGGCGCCACACGGAGACTCCCCTGGACACTCCTCCACCTAGGAGCCGGAGGGATATGCTGGTCGCTTCCTGGGAGCTGCACGGAGCTGGGCAAAGAGCCTGCTTGCCCCATTGGTGCTGCGGCCAACCAGACTTTTACCGGCCCGGTCAGCTGTGCTGACCAGAGCCGCCAGGGTCCCTTTTTGACTGGGCGTTCTGGTCGAAAACTGGATGCCTGGCAACCCTATGTATTCCTCAAGTGGGGTTTATGGTGCGTACTATCCACCACCACAAACTTCAGTTGGTGCTGTCTGTTATTTTTTGGGTTAGTTACTCTGAGGTCACATTTTCTTATGAGCTGCATTATTTTCTCATTTACATTATTAGATTGTGCCTGCTCTTTGTACTGGATGTATTCAAATCCAATTCACCCAGAGGAATCACATTGCAGGGGTTCCTGCTATCCAGCTGCAATTGCACAGGACATTTCCCTATTAATATTTTTCCATGCATGGAAATTTGTATTATCCCTTGTTGCTTTTCTGTTCCAACAGCCTGAACCCGATATGCTCTTGGACTCATAGAGAGAGTCAAGATGTCATCACCATTCTCTGATGTACCATCTTGATTTTAGTAAGGCTTTTGACACATGAATTCTCAAAAGCTAACTAGGGAAATGCAGTTTAGATTATATTACTATAAAATGGGTTTAAAACCAGTTGAAAGACTGTACTCAAAGAGGAGTTATCAATGGTCTGCTACCAAACGGGGAGGGCATATATAACGGTGTCCTGAAGGCGTCAGTTCTGGGTCTGGCACTATTGACTATTTTAATTAATGATTTGGATGGTGAAGTGGAGAGTATGCTTATAAAATTTGACGATGACACCAAGCTGAGAGGGGTTGCAAGCGCTTTGGAGCCCAGGATTAGAATTCAAAATGACCTTGACAAATTGAAGATTTAGTCTGAATTCAATAAGACAAAATTCAATAAAGATAAGTGCAAAGTACTTCATTTAGGAAGGAAAAAACAAGTGCACAACTACAAAATGGGGAATAACTGGCTAGGTGATAGAACTGCTGAAAAGTGGATCACAAATTGAATATGAATCAACAATGTGATGCAGTTGGGAAAAAGGTTAATATCCTTCTGGGGTGTATTAACAGGAGTGTTGTATGTAAGACGCGGGAGGTAACTGGTGAGGCCTCAGCTGGAGTATTGAGGCCAGTTCTTGGTGCCACACTTTAGGAGAGATGTCGACAAATTGGAGAGAGACTAGAGGAATGCAACACAGATGATAAAAGGTTTAGAAAAATCTGATGTAGGAGGTTAAAAAAACTGGACATGTTTAGTCTGGAAAAAAGAAGACTGAGAGGGGACCTGATAAGTCTTCAGATATGTTAAGGGCTGTTAGAAAGAGGACAGTGATCAACTGTTCTCAATGCCCACTGAAGGTAGGACAAAAAATAATGGGCTTAATCTGCAGCAAGGGAGATTTGGATTAAAAACTAGGAAAAACCTTCTACTCAATAAGAGTAGTTAGGATCTGGAATAGGCTTCAACAGGAGCTTGTGAAATTCTCATCACTAGAGGTTTTTAAGAACAGATTGTACAAACACCTGTCAGGGATAGTCTGGGTTTATTTGGTCCTGCCTCACTGTTGGGGGCTGGACTTGATGACTTCTCAAGGTCCCTTCCAGCCTTACAATTCTATGATTCTGTGATCACCCTCTTGTACAAGACTGTACAAGACTGATTCTTTTGAGACCTTCTTCTGCTCTTGCACACATTTCTAAAATGGTTCAATGTGCCACATTCCTTGCAATGCTGTTGTAGTGCAGGGTATTTCTCTCTTACCTGCTCGTGCTGTCTCCTGCAGTAAATGCATCTCACTATGGTATGGAAACCTGGCCACCTGCCCACCTTTGCTGTTGTCTCACTGCATGCACCTTTGCTGTTGTCTCACTGGGGTGTTGTGCTTCTTCAGGCTTTCATCTTTTCTCTTGAAGCTTCTGTTGCATATCCCATGTCTAACCATCTGTCTAATGTGAGATTGCCTTCCTGGAACAGCTGCTCCCACAGGTGGTGAAACCAAGTGCCACAGACTATCCTGTCCTGAATTAGGGTGTCTGTCAAGTCCCAAAAATTGCCTGTAACAGCCAGTGTTTGTAAAGCTGTAACACAGGAGTCTATCCCCTCCCCTTTGCACTGGTCCTTAATGAAAAACCAGTCGCTTCACAGTTTTGTTCTGCTTTGGTGAGCAGAGGTCCAGGACTGGAACTGCTGTGAGGCTTGAGGCAGCGCTGGAATTCTGAGTGATGCAGACCTGTCTGTCTTGTTCCCCAATAAGGTAAAATAATAGTTTTACTTTCCAGTTGTTGTTCTCCTGCATGGTCAAATCTGTGTTACAGCTCAAATGTCTCGCTCCACCGGGTCCATTGCTGGGCTAGGTTTGTGTCCGCAAAATCCAGGACTCTGGGCGGCTTCAGACCACGTTTCATGGTTCACGCTGTCAGCTGCTGCACTGCAGAGAAGTCAGAGATCAGATGCTGCCACCATGTTTAATTTGCAGAGAGTGAAGCTGAGTGTGGGTTAAGTTGAACAAGTGGAAATATATTAAATGTTTAGTCTGGAACAGACTCTGCTTTATCCACATGGCTGGACTACTTCCAGCCTAACTCCCCATGTTTCCTGTTCCCCTGGTGTCCCATTAGTAACAGCTCCCTCTGCACCTCCCGCAGGGAACATGGGCCCTCTGACTCCAGTTTCACTGATCAAGATTATGGCTCCGTGTCTGTCACAGAAATCACAGAAGTTACGGATTCCTTGACTTTATGCAACCTCCGTGACTTCTTCAGGAGCCAGTGTGCAGGGCCGGCTCTAGGCACCAGAGAATGAAACAGGTGCTTGGGGCGGCCAATGGGAAGGGGCGGCATGTCCGGATTTTTGGCGGCAATTTGATGGCGGGTCCCTCAGTCCCTCTCGGCGCGAAGGACCCGCCGCTGAATTGCCGCCGAGGAATGAAGCGGCGCAGTAGAGCAGCCGCTGAAGTGTCGCCGATTGCAGCTTTTTTTTTTTTTTTCTCCTTCGCCACTTGGAGTGGCAAAAAAGCCTGAGCTGGCCCTGCCAGTGTGGCTAACCCCAGGGCTGCCCAAGCAGCTGGCTCTGGGGCCAGCTGCTCAGGTGGCCCCCGGGACAGCTACACAAGCCACTGCTCCGGTGGCCCCCAGGCAGCAGTCCCTGGCCCGGGCATCTGGTGCTGCTGGCCCTGGGCGCCTCCCCAGAAACCCCTCCCCTCATGTGCCCTCTCAGCAGTGGCCCCATTGCCGCCTCCCCCCCCCAGATTTAATCATAGGTATTTTTAATATAAGTCATGGACAGGTCATGGGCCTGAATTTTTGTTTATTGCCCGTGACCTGTCCAGTACTTTTACTAAAAATACCTGTGAATAAATCATAGCCTTAATCATTATGCACTCTGCATCTATTAATCTGACAAATATTTCCGTTACCCAAGAGAAGTTAAAGTTTGGCCATATAAGATATGTTGCTGTCCCATTATAAAATAGTTACACTTGTAGAGACAGATTCTTCTACCTGACTCACACTGAGTATTCCATAAGTCTATGAGGACTTCTGCTGAAGTCAATTGAGCTACTTTCAGAGGAGGAACTCTGTGTGTAAACTGGAAGAATCTCTCTCCCTAAAGCCGCCAAGAAAGACTCCTCCTCCCCAAACACTTTGAGCATCTGTTGCAATCTTCTGTCTACCCAAGACTCCCTGAGTTCCTGTGTGCGTACTTCTGGGGCTGTCTCATGGAGTGTATGCCCATTTATAATTGTAAAACAGAAAAGTTTCCCCTCTCCTCCCTGCATGGTCCTGTGTTGCTGATGCTCCTGCTCTTGCATTCATGACCACTACAGGTCATGTTTTAGACGACTTATTTCTATTATATATTTTTCTAAATCCAAATCTGATTATTCTGGAATCACAGGACTTCAGAGTTTGTGAACCTAAAATGGGAGGACTTCTCTAGCCTAATGTGCTCTGGCATGCCTCAGGCTGCAGCATAGTTAAAGGATGGAAGGAGCAGCAGTGAGACCCAGAGTAGTATGCTGGATCCCACTTCTGTAGGATCAGGACAGGTTTTTTCCCTAGAAGAAGCCTGACAGGGGGACTTAGTGATGAGCAAGTCTTCTCCAAAGCAATGAGCACAGAGAAAGTATACAGTGACCACCTGAAGATTTAAGAAAGGGCAGAAGACACACAGCCATTCCTGAAGTGGTCGGGGAGAGGGCAAAAGCCACTGGACCTCACAGAAAATAGTCTTAGCCAAGCATGGAGCTAAGGCAGTGATGAGCTGCCAAATTTTTAACAACGGTTCCCTCCTCCCTCCAAAATTTTAACAACGGGTTCCCTCCTTCCCCCCCCCTCCGGGGGGGGGTCGTGCCCCATCCAACCCCTCATGTTCCTTGACACACACACTCCGAGACCCCTGACCCATCCCCCCCTTCCCTGTCCCCTGACTGCCCCTTGCCGCCCCACCCAACCCCTCCTCTCATTCTCAATGGCCCCCCAGAACCCCTACCCCATACAACTACCCCTTCTCTCTGTCCCTGAGTGCCCCCACCACCTCATCCAACCCTCCTCTTTCCTGACTGCTCCCCCGGACCCTTGCCCCCATTCAATCCCCCTGTTCCCTGCCCTCTGACCCCCCCACCCCCAAACTCCCCTACCCTCTCTCCAACACCCCCTCCCTGCCCCCTTACCGCGCTGCCTGGACGTGGCTGGGCCAGGACAGGAGTCGCGCGGCCGGAGCCGGAGGATGCGGCGGGAGCCCAGCGGCTGGAGCCAGGTGGCTGGCCGGGTGGAGCCAGGGAGGGCTGCGGCCAGAGCTGGAGCCGGGCAGCCGGGGCCGCCGCCACGCCCAGACCCGCGCTGCCGGAGCCCGGCCCCCTGGCAAAACAGCAGGGGCGGCTGGAGCCACGGGGCCAGGCCGGGCTGGAGGTGGGGGGCCGTGTCCAGAGCCGAGCATCCCGGTAGGTGGGGGCACGGCAGGGCCGGGGGGGGTGCGGCCGGAGCCGGGCGGCCGGGGAGGGGTTCGGGGGGGGTTTCGGGGACGCGGGGCCGTGCCGCAGCCAGTGAGGGTCGGGCGGGGACCCGGGGATGGGGGGGGGGCCGGGCAGGGCCGGGACCGCGGGGCCGGGAACGCGTGGGGGGGGGACCCGGGGACGGCGCGGCCAGAGAGGGTCAGGCGGGGACCCGGGGACGGGGGGGGGCCGGGCAGGGCCGCGGGGGGGGGGGGGATGCGGCCAGGGAGGGTCGGGCGGGGACCCGGGGACGGGGGGGGGCCGGGTGGCCGGGCAGGGTCGCGGCCGGGAATGCGGGGGGGGACGCGGCCAGGGAGGCCGGTGAGGGTCGGGCGGGGACCCGGGGACGGGGGGGGGCGGGCAGGGCCGCGGGGGGGGGGATGCGGCCAGGGAGGGTCGGGCGGGGACCCGGGGACGGGGGGGGCCGGGATGCCGGGCCGGGTCCCGGCCGGGAACACGGGGGGGTGGACGCGGCCCTGGAGGGTCGGGCGGGGACCCGGGGACGGGGGGGGGCCGGGCAGGGCCGCGGGGGGGGATGCGGCCAGGGAGGGTCGGGCGGGGACCCGGGGACGGGGGGGGCCGGGTGGCCGGGCAGGGTCCCGGCCGGGAACGCGGGGTGGGGGGATGCGGCCAGGGAGGGTCGGGCGGGGACCCGGGGACGGGGGGGGCCGGGTGGCCGGGCAGGGTCCCGGCCGGGAACGCGGGGGGGGGGACGCAGCCAGGGAGGGTCGGGCGGGGACCCGGGGACGGGGGGGGCCGGGCAGGGCCGCGGGGGGGGGGATGCGGCCAGGGAGGGTTGGGCGGGGACCCGGGGCCGGGGGGGGGGGCCGGGCAGGGTCGCGGCCGGGAACGCGGGGCCGGGAACGCAGGGGGGGGGGGACGCGGCCCGGGAGGGGCGGGCGGGGACCCGGAGACAGTAGGTGGGGGCACGGCAGGGCCGGGGGGGGGTGCGGCCGGAGCCGGGCGGCCGGGGAGGGGTTCGGGGGGAGGCGGGGACGCGGGCCGGGCAGGGTCGCGGCCGGGGAGGCGGGGACGGGCCGCGGCCAGGGACCGGCCGGGGCACACGCCCCCCTAGTTTCCTACCTTAGGGTCGTCTTCCTGGGCCGGGGAAGCCTGCTTGCTTCTCAGCCCTCCCAGGCTTCCCGCGCAAACAGCTGATTCGCGGGAAGCCGTGGGGGAGGAGAAGCAAGGAGGAGCTTCATGGCAGGAGGTGGAGGTAGAATTCGCAACGGTTCGCGCCAACCGTTTGCTAAAATTAGACGCCGGACAGAGAACTTTAGCATCCGGTTCTCTGTCCGGCGTCTAATTTTAGCAAACAGTTCGCGCGAACCGTTGCGAACCGTCTGCAGCTCACCCCTGAGCTAAGGGGTGAAGAGGGAGAAAGAAAATCTGGCGTGGAAGTTCCTGTTTTGGCGGATATTCAGACTTGGTTATCTGAATGTACCTGATACTGCACATTTTAATCCACCTGATTATGAGCCCAAAATCCAAATGCTGGACAACTCACCCACCGCACGTGCATAGTGGCAGCAAACAGTTAATTAAATTATAAGGTAAATAAGCAGAGAGATAATAGTTCCACTATTGGTATGTTTACACCGCAGCTGGGATCATGCTTGCCAGCATGAGTAGACAGACACGTACTAGCTCTGCTTCAGCTATCGTACTAAAAATAGCAGCATAGCTGGAGGTAGACTAAGCGGAGGCTCAGGCTTGCTGCTGGAGTATGTTCTAGGGGGGATCTGCATGCGTTTGTACGCAGGCAACTAGCTCTACCTGCTGCTCATGCTACCCCCAGCTACACGGCTCTTTTAGCATGCTAGGTTGAGCAGAGCTAGCACATCTGTCTATCCATGCTGGGAAGCATGCTTCCAGCTGCCATGTAGACGTATCCTATACTAAGCGCTTTGAGGGACTGTCTTTAGTACAGTTACCATGTGTTAGAGCTCAGGTGTTCCTGAGAGGCTTTGAAGTTCTAGCCATGTTCGTAAAGGCTCCTTTGGTGCTCACTCCACGTTCACCCAGCCCCTCCTCTTCTCGGTCTGTTTGATGATCAAGCCTCAGCTCATACACACACCAAGAAACATTGAGAAAAGGTTCCCACCCGGCTGCTGGCTCAGCCATACGTGTTTGTTATGTCATATGAAAGCTGGTTGAAGCTAAGCAGGAGCCATGTTTTTATTTCTTTAATAAATGTAAGTACAGACCCTTTACATGAATAAAAGTAAAAGTCGGTCCTTGGAGGTTTTTAAATCTTCCAGAAATAGTCCCCAAATCTCAGCCAAAGTTAATGCAGCCAGAATTTCCATGGAAAGCATCCTCAATATGGAGGAGTTTGTGCCAGCGAGTGTACAAATAATGACTGTTCAGTCCCCTCTTCTCTTGTACTTCAGCAGCTTTGTGACAGGGCTTGGTGGGGAGGGGGAGGCAGTTGTGAGGCTTTGAAATGATGTCATAAACTTTGTTCAGGAGACGATCACCACAGCTTTCCAAAAGCCTTTGACAAAATCCCTCACAAGAGGCTATTAAGGAAACTCAGCAGTCAAGGGGCGAGAGGTAAAGTGCTCTTGCGCATTAGAAACTGGCTAAGAGTAAGGAAAAAATGATCTATTTTAAACATGGCAGAATGGTTAACAGGGAGGTTTCCCAAGGATCTGTATTGAGCTTGGTTCTGTTTAATTTATTTATTGATGATCTAGACCAGTGGTCTCCAAACTTTTTTGATCGTGCACCCCTATCAGTAAAAAATTTTTGAGCACGCACCCCCTGCCATGCTGGCTCTACCATTTTTGCTGAAGCAAATATATATAGATAGATAGATATAGATATAAGCCGCTCGGACTTCCGCCGGAACGGCCGAAGGAAAAAAAAAAGCTGCTCGGACTCCCATCCAAACTGACGAAGCAAAAAAAAAAAAAAGCGCTCCTCCTGCCACACACCCCCAAGGATCTTCTGTGCGCACCCCACTTTGGAGACCACTGATCTAGACAAGGGGGTGAACAGTGAGGTGAGGGACCTGACCTAGCTAGGTGAATGGGCAGCACAATTGCAAGGGAAATCCATTGATGACAAATGCAAGGTAATGCCCTTTGGAAGGTATTATTTACACACTGGTGGTTTTAAAATGAGTGTTAACCATTCAAGAATAAAATCTGTGGATCACTGTGGACAGCTCCATGAAGTCCTCTGCTCAATATGCAGCAACAGTCACAAAAAGCACCCAAATGTTAAGATATATGAAGATTGGGATAGAAAGTAATACTGAGAATATTATACTGCCATTATGTAAGTTTATGGTATGCCCTTACCTGGCATAGTGTGTTAGGTTAACCACAACTAATCTCAGAAAGAACGTACCAGAAACAGGAGGAGCAAATTTGGAGACAAGTAATGAGAATAATTAGAGGAATAGAAAAACTTCCATTTGAAAGGAGAATGAAAAGCCTGGGACTGTTTAGAGAGGACATGCTTAGGTATTATGATGCTCAATTGCATAGAAAACCCCCTAAAATTGATTAATAAGAGGGGACATGATAGAGGCATATAAAATACTGAAAGGAAGAGACAGTAAATCAGATATCAGAGGGGTAGCCATGTTAGTCTGGATCTGTAAAAGCAGCAAAGAGTCCTGTGGCACCTTATAAACTAACAGACGTATTGGAGCATGAGCTTTCGTGGGTGAATACCCACGATCCATGCATCCGACAAAGTGGGTATTCACCCACGAAAGTTCATGCTCCAATAAATCAGATAGTTTGCTTACTCTTATCAAGAACAAGAGAACTGCCAATGAAAATGAAAGGCAATACATTTAAAGCTGATAAAAGGATATATTACTTTTATACACAATGCATATGTAACTCTTATGTATGTGCAACTCTTCATCACAAGACGTCACTGATTCTATGATCATAGCACGATCCAAAAAAGGATTAGGGACAGATCCTCAACTGGTGTAAATCAATATATCTCCATTAGAGTCAATAGAGGTGTGCTCATTTAAACCTGCTAAGGATCCTTGAGACTTTCACAGAGAATGAAAACATTCACATTAACATTAAACAGAATAAAAACAAACAAACATCAGATATAGGATGACCACTAACTGATAGAAGTGAGGAAGAAGCTAGTTCCCTTTAGAATACCATCACTGGAATTTTTGTATTTTCCTCTGAAATTTCACTGGCCGTTCTCAGAGACTGGATACTGGACTAAATGGATGATTGGTTTGATCTAGTATGGTGGTAATTATATCCTATCACTGGGCAGAACCTCAGTAAGGCCTGGGGCGGTATAAATTACAACATAAACCTTCTCACTGGGTAGGTTGCATAAATCAACTATAAATATTCCGTCTTTAAAAGGAAAATAAAACAAACTAAAAAAATTGGTGATTTTTAAAACCTGCAGTGTGTTCCTCCTCCCTGACTAGAACATTGTAGCTGAAAGATGGAGGTTAACAGGAAAGAAAATATCTGTACAATTTTTCCTGATTTTTTCCCCATATAACTTCTTATAGAGACTAATGGACCTGGTGTGACAGATTCCGCATCTGTGAGTTTCCCAAACTTTCACACCTGGCATCAGACATGTATAAAGCCTTGTTTCACACAGCACAGATGCATCACTTAAGTCAGTCATGAGTGGGATGAGGTGTGGGGGACAAAGAGAATGTTTTACAGAAACTTGGGACTTAGGGAAAATATTGGACATGGAAAAAGAGCCATGATGGACTGCACTTCTCTAGCTGTCGAATGTGGCTTTGAAGCTGCTATGGCTTGGAAGTATACCAGGACGTCCAGAAAGAGCAGTTTTTCATATCCAAGTACTAACTTTTTTTCTGATGAGTTTTTAAGTCTTTTAAACGTCATCCCTACAAGAAAAAGAGAGTAATTTGAAAACTTGCTTTTTATAAACAAAGTTCTGTTCCTTACCAACCAGGGCAACTGTAAAATTGGCTAGCACCAAGGGAGCTGGACAGCTAAAGAAAGTGAAATAACAGATAAGAGAAACTCTGGAAACCAACATTTTCATAGTTAGGTTCCCAAAAATATTATTTAATTATTTAACCTGTATAACAATAGACTCTGGAGGCCCTAACCAATAACAGGGATCAGTTCTGGGTCCAGTTCTGTTCAATATCTTCATCAATGATTTAAATAATGGTATAGAGCAGTGGTTCTCAAAGCCGGTCTGCTGCTTGTTCAGGGAAAGCCCCTAGCGGGCCGGGCTGGTTTGTTTACCTACCACATCAGCAGGTTCGTGCGATTGCGGCTCCCACTTGCCACGGTTCTCCACTCCAGGCCAATGGGGCTGAGGGAAGCGGTGCGGGCTGAGGGACGTGCTGGCCGCCATTCCTGCCAGTGAGAGCCGCAATCGTCTGAACCTGCGGATGTGGCAGGTAAACAAACCGGCCTGGCCTGCCAGGGGCTTTCCCTGAACAAGGGGAGGACCAGCTTTGAGAACCACTGGTAAAGAGTATACTGATAAAGTTTGCGGATGATACCAACCTGGGAGGGGTTGCAAGTGCTTTCGAGTATAGGATTAAAATTCAAAATGATCTGGACAAACTGGTGAAATGGTCTGAAGTAAATAGAATGAAATTCAATAAGGACAAATGCAAAATACTCGACTTAGGAAGGAACAATTGGTTGCACACGTACAAAATGGGAAATGACTATCTAGAAAGGAGTACTGCAGAAATGGATCTGCGGGTCATAGTGGACCGCAAGCTAAATATGAGTCAAAGTGTAACACTATTGCAAAAAAAGTGAACATCATTCTGGGATGTATTAGCAGGAGTGTTGTAAGCAAGACATGAGACATGAGAAGTAATTCTTCTGCTCTACTCTGCGCCGATTAGGCCTTAACTGGAGTGTTAAGTTCTGGGTGCAACACTTCAGGAAAGATGTCGACAAATTGGAGAAAGTCCAGAGAAGAGCAACAAAAATGATTAAAGGTCTAGAAAACATTACTTATGAGGGAAGATTGAAAAAAAATGGGTTTGTTTAGTCTGGAAAAGAGAAGACTGAGAGGGGGATATGATAACAGTTTTCAAGTATGTAAAAGATTGTTACAAGGAGGAAGGAGAAGAATTGTTCTTCTTAACCTTTGCGTATAGTACAAGAAGCAATGGGGACAAATTGAAGCAAGGGAGGTTTAGGTTGGACAATAGGAAAAACTTCCTAACTGTCAGGATGGTTGGCACTGGAATAAATTGCCTAGGGAGATTGTGGAATCTCCATTACTGGAGATTTTTAAGAGTTGGTTAAACAAACACCTGTCAGGGATGGTCTAGATAATACTTAGTTCTGCCATGAGTGCAGGGGACTGGACTAGATGACCTCTTGAGGTCCTTCCAGTCCTATGATTCTATGACTGTATTAGGCGCAACACAAAATAGCAGATAGTCCAGCCCATAGTGAGCTTACAGTCTAAATAGACAAGGCAGGCGAGTGGGAGAAAGTGTTACAGCATCTAAGCCAAAGATTGGAAGCTGAGTCTCAGAGAAATTAAGTAGCTTTCTCAAAGTCACCTAGGAAGTGTGAGCTGGGAGCTGAACCCAGAACACCTGAATCCCAGTGCATTAGCCACATGACCCACCTTCCTCCCAGAAAGCAAGAATGCCTAAAACTAGGTGCTTAATTCCACATGCACCTACATAAGTGCATTTTAAATACGATTTTCCACATGTACTGAGCACCCACCATTTCCCATTGACTAAATCAGAATTGTGGGTGCACAGCACCTCTCAACAGCCGGACATTTATCCAGGTGCCTGCATATGTATGTAAGTGTCTCACTCTAGGTGCCTATCTCTGAAAAGTCTGCCTTATCTGTTCTTTCTCTCAGCGTCGCTCCCTCGCAGTTGGCAGCTCCTTCGCAATTGGAGGAAGAGAATATTTTATTCCTTCCCTCATCTCCCACCACTGTCTTTTTATCAGTCAGTACATTTAAAGATTTTTTTACTTGCTTGTTTTGTCACTTCTTCATAGGTTGCAGCATTGCTGTTTTAGTTAGCTCTCTAAGCTGACACTATTTGGTAAAATTTCAGGAAATGTCTGGTAAATTTTTTAGACCACTCCCCTGCTTAAAACCCCAGTTGGCGCCTGTGGCACCCCATCAAATGCTACATTCTGAGATGTAGAGATTATTTAGCTTCTCTGTCCAACAGTTATACTAGGGACAGTGAGGAATACAATGGGTACCAGAACACTAAGGAGGGGGCAACCAATTCTTTTGGTATTTCAGCCACTAATATCAACTACTTAGCGATCAGGCATGTTCAACTTCTGTTTGTCCTGCTTGCTCACACTTTGCCTTTTCCTTTGCTTGCCAACGTTATTTCATTGCTGTCCTCAGATACATGAATGACGATTAGGCTTTTCATGGTAAAAGGAACTATTGTTTTAACTTCTTGGTGCCCATATTTCATTTTTAAACTTATCTCTGAGTCAGAGTGATTTTTCTTTTGGCTTTACTCCCTCACTCACTTTGCTCCAGCTTCTGAGCATTACCTGATGATTTCACTTCCTGCAGTTCTTGCAGCTCAGCAGTGTTTAATTGCAAGTCTTTTGTGAGGCCATTGGGCAAAGAGAAGCAGGAGTCTGGATGTTTTAGGCAAATCTTCAAGAGCATTTATCAAATCTCTTTTGTACAACTTGTATCTCTGTGGATTTGAGCAATTGTGCCAGGAGGCAAATTAGACTCCTTAAGAGCAGAAGGTCTAGCAGATTAATGCTTTGGTCTGCTGAGCCCTGTACCAGTGAGTGCATGCATTTTAAAGAGGACTATAAACAGAGCTCGTATTGGCAATATGGCAGTCAGGGCAGATGTATTTAAACTTCAGAAGACAGTTGGCTCCATTGGTAGTACCCTGGGCTGATGGCCAGGAGACCCAGGTTCAATTTACAGTTAAGTCATCTGTGTTTATTTCTCACAAAATACATATTTAAAAAATTCTGAAATTAAAACATCATGGTTAAAACACTCTACAGTAAACAGAGGCCTTAAAGGAAGAATGGCTGCCAGCTTTGCTTTTTGTTAAAGCTGTAACAGATTAAAAGTTTATTTTATACCCAAGACGCACAACTGTGCCTGAGACAGTTCTGCAGAAGGAGCTGCACGTCTGTGCAAAGGCTGGCCGAGCACTTCAGATCATGCTGATTCTGGAGCTGACACCCAAAAGATCAACTCAATTATTTTGTGTGCTGATCTAGATAGATACACTGCACAAACACTTTTGCTAAGGTGATGTACAGGCTGCAGGCACATATCAATAGCTTGAGTGCGACATAAAACATTTCAAAAACATTCAGGCCAGAGGGGGGAAATTGTCAAATCCTAAAATCTCAGGACATGCCATGAAAGTTGTACTTTTCAAACTAGGAACCCAAACTATTAGCATGTCTACACTGCAACCAGAGGTGTGACTGAAGCACCTGTAGACGTACCCAAGCTTGCTTCAGTCTATTTAACTTTAATAACAATAGTAGTGAAGCTGTGGCAGCAAGGGCTATTACAAATGCACTTGGGACCCCTCCCACCAGGTATGTACTTGAGTTCTTAGCCCAACCAGTGCTGTTGCAGGTTCACCACTATTGTTATTCGAGTAATTAGCTCAAAGCTATCTTGAGTAATGTCTACATGTATTGCAGTCACACTTCTGATTACATATGAGAGAAATTTGTAAAATTCTTGTATGTGATCTGGGTGTGATGGTAAGAAAATCTGTAAAGCAGAGCAATCACCACACAAGAGAACATTTTAGTTTTTGTAGTTATTTGAGAAATTAACCTCTCAGTTACGGATGGATAAGGAAATATGAGAGTATGATTTTCTCAGGCACTATTACAAGTCAGGATTAAAATAGTTTAGGTGCCTTGTTTGAGAAGTGCAAACTTGACTTTGCATTTGTTAAGTTTCTACCTTTTTTTTTAAAACTCAAAAGTTCTCAAAAGCTAATTTGCACTAAAATTTGTTGTAACCTTAACTTCACCTGAAAGCTGTGTGTGTGTTTGGGGAGGGAATTTCCTTTTTAATGTAATTAGGACTGCTGGAGAGGAACCCTGTTCCTCCAACCCCCAGGAGCTCCACAGGCAGAAAGCCTGATCCAGCAGTGTTCAGGAGGTCCAGGGCAGTGAGGAATATCCCCTTTTCTGTTGACCACTAACTCTCCTAGCCACAGTCCTCACACACCATCCTGGCAATGGAAATCATAGAATATCAGAGTTGGAAGGGACCTCAGGAGGTCATCTAGTCCAACCCCCTGCTCAAAGCAGGACCAATCCCCAGATAGATTTTTGCCCCAATTCCTAAATGGCCCCCTCAAGGATTGAGCTCACAACCCTGGGTTTAGCAGGCCAATGCTCAAACCACTGAGCTCTCTCCCCCCATCCTGATGCTGCAGATCTCCTAAAGTCTGCAAAAAGGGAATCCCAGTCCTGCAAATCTCTGTAAGTCCTTGGGATCTGAGCTTCTCTCCTGTAAAGCCTGGGAGGTGTGTCGGAGTGTGACTCCCTTCCTGTCGACTTCCTATTGTCTGAAGAACTGGGGCTGTCTTCCTATGTCTTAAAAGAAGGGGAGGAATATGGCTGATAAACAAAGCTGGGTGGGAACAATCCACCTACCCTTCCTGTTGCTCCCCAGCCCAACAGAGGAGATCAAGGGGTATAATAACAACCCCCTTCCTGCTGCCCTTGGAGCATCCTGCTGTTCCCCAGATGCCTTGTAGGGATGCTTACTGAGTGAAGAATCCCTTCCCTTCTCCCTCATTGCTTTGAATCTGCTTGTCAGCCTCCGAACTCCACCCCCGATAATCTTATGAAGTTTGTCAGAGTTGGCTCTAGCCAGGGCCGGCTCCAGAGCCCAGCGGGGCAAGCACCCGCCTGGGGCGGCCCTTTCCCGGGGGGGCGGCAGGCTGGGCCGGCGGACCTGCCGCAGTCATGCCTGCGGGAGGTCCACCGGAGCCCCGGGAGCAGCGGACCTGCCGCAGGCATGACTGCGGACGGTTCGCTGGTCCCGCGGCTCGGCTGGACCTCCCGTAGGCATGCCTGCGGCAGCTCAACCGGAACCGCCGCACCAGCGAACCGCCCGCAGCTGCGGGAGGTCCAGCCGAGCCGCGCGACCAGCGGACCCTCCGCAGTCATGCCGGCGGGAGGTCCGCTGCTCCCGCGGCTCCGGGGCGCCTCCCCCGCATGACTGCTTGGGGCGGCCAAAAAGGTAGAGCCGCCCCTGGCTCTAGCCCACCCCTCACACATACCCCGCACTCTGCAATCCATAGAAGCTCAACAGCTCCTGCTCATGAGCCCTAGGGGGGATTGTGCTCTCCTCATCCCCATGGAGCTTGGATGAGGATGCTCATCAGGGCCCCAGCAAACCTGAGTAGGCACCTAAGTCTTGCCACGGGGGGCTGTCAAGCCTTTTAAGGCTCACTGGGGGTTCTCTCCTTATGAAGAACTTAATGGGCCCACAGGAAGTGGGGAATGATTCCTTGCTCTCTCCCGTAGCCCTCTGTTCTCTCAATGCTCCTCCCTGCAGATCTCATATGGTTCACAGAAGCAGGATTCCTTTCCCACAGATTTCAGAAGGTCCATAAGCGGGACAACTGGGTGCCAGCAGGGGACTTCATGGGAACTTTGTGATCGGGGAGCATTCCAGCCCTTTCTGCGACCCTCACTGACTCCTCTCATGATTCTTAGGGGGCTGATTGGGTCCCCTACTCCTCTGGGCCTTAGGAAGCTTGGAAACTCGGTGTGAGTCTCTTGGTGGAAAAAAAATCTCTCTCTTCCATTGACCTGCCTCCCTAGTCACAGGTTATATTTTATGATTAATCTCTTTAGGAAATGGGGTTTTGAGTTGTTTCCCCCTCTTTTTCTGTTAGATGAAAGCTTAGGTCTCCCGCAGTAATTCAATGTGCTATTACTAAGGACAGCAGAGCAGATGTTCCATAGGGAGACTATACACAAACATTAATAACTTTAGAATTTATTTTTTTATCCTGGGCACTAGTATGCAGCAAAGAGAATCTAACAAATTAAGTTTTATCTCACCTATTCATTCTGTGTTTTTGCTACAAAATGGCATAATAATCAGACTTCTTGAGCTCTAGGGACCACTTCTGTTTTTAAGTATCAGAGGGGTAGCCGTGTTAGTCTGGTTCTGTAGAAGCAGCAAAGAATCCTGTGGCACCTTATAGACTAACAGACGTTTTGCAGCATGAGCTTTCGTGGGTGAATACGAAAGAAGTGGGTATTCACCCACGAAAGCTCATGCTGCAAAACGTCTGTTAGTCTATAAGGTGCCACAGGATTCTTTGCTGCTTCTTCTGTTTTTAGTGTTTCTAACTCACTTCAACCTTTGTAGAAAAATATAGGTTAGCTCCAGATCTGCCCTACCAGCTGTGAGGCCAATAGGACTTTCCTGGATGTTGTGGGTGTTGTGAGGATGGAATCCATTAAAGATTGTGAGGTGGTCATATACTACAGTGATGGGGGCCATATAAATGCCTAGAGAGATTGATAATGGAACCTTGATCACAAACATAGAGCAAAAGCTGTACTACTATAATATAAGGACAGAAATAATTGATGAATAAAGTATATGCCATGGATCTATCTGCTGATAGCACCATCATTTACATTGTGTATTATATATGTCACACAAAGAGGGAGCTTCCCTGGTGAGTGAGAAACCTTCATTAATACAGCTTTGTTACTATAAATACATTACTGAGAAATGACCCTGAAGATATCAAAGGATTTTGCTACACATTTGCTTTGTAAATAAATACCCTGTGGACGTAGGGAAAAAAAAGGGAAATAGTTTGCAATGCACAAAAAAGCCCATTACTTGAATATAAATAGTTTTCCCAAGTCAAAAGCTTAACAAAAATTGTACAGAGGTATAATTCTTTTCACTGAAAGTTTACTCCCATGTCTCTTTGGGAATGAATTCTCAACCAATAACTTTTAATTAATGTACAAGCCAGATGCAGTGAGATGCTAAGTGTCTTCTGCAGAGGACAGAGGGCAGTCTCAGGGTCAGGTACATGTAGAATAGCCGTAAAATGTGGCTGTTACACAAGAGTGCTGAAAGCAGTGACGGGCCCAATCCTACACATGCTGGTGTCAATAGCAAAACTCCAATTCTCTTCAATAATACAAGATCACACCCCAAACTCTGTACTTTTAAAAGCCCCAATTCTGCCCCCTTAATCACACTGGGTAGCATCTCGGTGAGATTAATTGTAGAGCAAGTGCTTGGGTAGCTGAACTGGGCCCTTTGGCAGGGCCCTAACTGTTGTTTTGTAGGCAATGGCTCTATCTGTAGTAATGAAAACAGCTTATACTGCTAAATGCATTGTATTCTGCATTCTTTGTGAGGGGTCCTTAGTGCTGAAACCTGCTCCCCCACTTTGTCTGCCAGAGCCCAGATTTATTAATCTCCCAGGCACTCTGCAAAGTTCACCTTTCCCCATCTTTGTTAAGACTGTTGAGGGGTGTATGCGCTGAGCCGGATATATGTATGCAGGGCTGGCTTTAGGCCGATTCTCTGAATTGGGCCCCACGCCTAAGAGGGCCCCGCGCCCTAAAGAAGAGCGTCTAATTTTTTAATTTTTACTCACCTGGTGGTGGTCCGGGTCTTTGGCGGCACTTCGGTGGTGAGTCCTTCACTTGCTCCGGGTCTTTGGCGGCATGTCAGCGGCAGGTCCTTCAGTGCTGTGGAAGACCCAGAGCGAGTGAAGGACCTGCCGCCGAAGTGCCACCAAAGACCCGGGCCGCTGCCGGGTATACGAATCGGGTCCCACACTTCCTAAAGCTGACCCTGTGTATATGTGTAGCCCATTGTTTATTATCTGATTTTTTATTTATGGGATTGGCACCCAGAGCACCTAGTGATAGGCACCCATAGTTGCATTTTATACATGTGAATAAATACAAATTTACTAAGTGTACATATTTTTAAAAACCCTAGCATGAAGTGCAATTTAAAAAGGTTAGATGCAACAGAACCAATACACTGCACCAAGCTCCACTGAATGGGCTGTGTAGTGAGGCGGCCTGTCTCCCAGCCGCAGCTGAGAGGGACGAGCCAGAACAGCCGCCTCAGTGGGCGGAGTCACTGCCACCTGTCCCCGCCCCCCGGAAGTCAAGGGGCGGAACAGGAAGTATAAAGGCCCGGGCCCAGCGCTCAGTTGGACCCCGGCCGCTGGAGAGGACAGACGCTGGTGCCCGAGCTCCTGCTGAACCGAGCCTGGCCCGAGCCCGGTACCCTGAGGAGGACTGGCCGAGCCTGCCCCGAGCCCAGTATCCTGAGGAGGAGTCGAGCCCTCCCGTGCACCCGTATCCTGAGGAGCCGATGCTGGTGGACCCCCCTGCCGAAGCCCCGACGATACAGGTACCAACGGAGGGGGAGATTGGAAGTGGCCCAGGGATAGCCGACCCCAGTCTGGCTGTAGCCGACATTGAGCCTATGTCAGTGTGTTGCGGCCAGGATCCCCACTGACTGCAGCGGATCCATGCCGCTGCTAGGGCCCCGGGCCAGGACGCAGTGGAGTGGGTGGGCCTGCGTCCCCCCTGCCACCCCTTACTCACGGGTGGCAGTCTCCCCCTCACCCCAACGCTCAGGCTTAGAAGCCTGGACTTACCTGTGGTTTGCTCAGCCCCTGCCTGAGGGTCTGAGCCCTGTATCTGTGTTGCTGCCCCGCCCTGAGCCAGGGCTTGGGCTCTACAAACTTAAACTGCTGCTCATCCCTGCCTGAGGGTCTGAGCCCTGTATCTGTGTTGTTGCCCCACCCTGAGCCAGGGCTTGGGCTCTACAAACTTAAACTACTGCTCAGCCCTGCCTGAGGGTCTGAGCCCTGTATCTGTGTTGCTGCCCCGCCCTGAGCCAGGGCTTGGGCTCTACAAACTGAACTGCTGCTCAGCCCTGCCTGAGGGTCTAAGCTCTGTACCTATTGCTGCCCCGCCCTGAGCTAGGTCTTGGGCTTTGATAAACTGAACTACTGTTTGTTTGCTCAGCCCCTGCCTGAGGGCCTGAGCCCGTGAACTACTATTTGTTTGCTCAGCCCTGCCTGAGGGTCTGAGCCCAGGACTACTGCCTGTTGTCCCGCCCGAATCTAGGGCTCGGGCTTAACATACTGTTTGTTTGCTCAGCCCCTGCCTGAGGGTCTGAACCCAGGACTACTGCCTGTTGTCCCGCCCTGATCTAGGGCGTGGACTGTAAGACTGAACTGCTACCCAGCCTCCGGTAGTGAGGCGGCCTGGTTCCCAGGCACCCCGAAGGTGAAGAGCGACCCCTCACCTGACAAGGGGACCCGTACACGGACCCTTACAGGTTGGAATATAGGATGTAGAGACCCTGGCATGGCATCCACGCCCTCTGACTGGATGATGGATGTGGTAGGGCAGATGTACTTGAGGATCCACCAGCCAAACTCCCTCATGGAGGGTGTATGTTTGCAGCAATCATGGGCAATAGACTCGAGGCTTCAGTGACAGCCACAGGGTGAGGCCCCAGGGAAGATTCCTTCCCCTGGCTCCTCTGCAACTGCCTTTCATGCAGCCCATTTATTCAGGATCCCCAGTATTTGACTCTTCTATCTATAAGAGGTGTTCTTCACTGCCACCCATCAAATAGTTACAGAGTATTTGTACCTTCTCCACTAGATGTCCTCTCTATGTGCATAACATCACTTTCCTGTAACGAGGCCCTTTATCAAATCGTTGAAGCTCTTGTCGTTTGTATAATCCCAAACCTCTGCTTCCGCATGAGAAACACTGTCCATTTATCCCAATAACACTGTCTACTAGTTGAGTGGAACTGATTCCCTGGGAAACAGAAATTTCCGTTACCTATGCTAGGTATTATAATGAAAACTCTACAGACGTCTCATTCAGCTGGATGCTACAATGTTACATCAGGTAAAGAATCAGACACCACAGTAATCTCCTATTTCTAAACATAGGCAATAAGATTGTATGATAACTGTTAGCAAATGCTGACTTTTTAAATGGGCACCACTGTAGTCATAGAATGTAAAACAAAAATATAAAACCCTTAGAAATGAGGTATTTTCAAAATAATCAAGTACTTTAGTACTGAGCCTTTGTTGTCAATAGCTCTCCTGATGTTAGTAGTAATGGTTAGAATTAAAACACTAGATTAACTGCTTTTAGGAACAATGCAGTCATAATACCTGTACTGCTGTATTCTGGTGTCTCTAGCAATGGGTTAACTCTAAAATGTTTGGTAGTTTCGTTTTGAGTTGAGTGAGACCTCCCTCTCCCCCCGCCAATATTAGAATGTTTATTTGAACATTCTGCTCATTATTTCTAGATATGAGTCAAATCTCAGAACAATTTTCCATCTGCCAACTTTGGGAGATTAATATAAAATGGAACCTAGATCCAAGCCACAGCAGCTTTAGCTTTTGTAAAATCAGAACCACCCTTCGTTTTGATTATCTCTGTTTGAAATTTAGAACCATTTTCATTCCTTCTTCCCTCCTCTCACCATTACTCTGAGGATTTGTACAAAACGGGACCTAGATTCAAACCACCATTGCATTTGGATTTGCAAATCCCAAACCCAAAGAATGAGATTGTGCAAATCCAAAACCACATCTGGTTTTGCCCATCTCTAATAAATACATTTTCAGCTCACTCAAAGCAATATATGTTGCTATTTAGCATGAAAAAGCCACTAGCACTACATAGGAGTGGAAGTGGTAAATTATATTCCATCCCTGAGGCAAAGCAGGGTTTAGGACTGAGGTCTGGAGTTTCCTTCACTAGGACCAAAAGAATTTCAGCAGGGAGATTAGTGGTTTCATTGGCTATGTAGTAATCATAAAGGATTCAAGCTATGAAAGAGGTGTTTTTGGATGGTCTTTTGCATCCAAGGAAGAACTATTACTTTCCCAATGTATTTACTAATTGATACTCTCTGATGAATATGCTGATCAGGAATTCCTGGGCGGAATTAGACTCTCTTGCATCCGAAGAAGTGAGCTGCATCTCACGAAAGCTCATGCTAAAATAAATTTGTTAGTCTTTAAGGTGCCACAAGTACTCCTGTACTCTTTGGGTAGAATTTCACATGCTGATTTACCAGTAGTTTCAGTGTGCACAGGTTTTCCACAGACAGCTATTGTGGACGTTTCTCCTTTTTCATGCCTGGCTCATATTAACTAGCTTTGGTCACACAAAACCAAACTTGAACTCAGATATCAAAATGGCTTTCCTGTAAATATGTATGTCTTATAAAGTGTACTAGCTACAGGATTCAATAAATATTTCTGTTCTGTATTTGGGGAAAAGCCAGATGATGTATTCATAACATATGATGATGAAATACTTTCCATTCCAGTAGTAACTAAGGAGAATGTTAAACAGCAACTGCTAAAGTTAACCATTTTTTAATCAGCAGTTTGGGATAACTTGCACCCAGAGGTTTTAAAAAGAGCTGGCCGAGGAGTTGTCTGGGCCATTAATGTTGATTTTTCAGTAACTCCAATAACTCTTGGAACACTGGGGAAGTTCCAGATGACTGGAAGAAAACTAATGTTGTGCCAATATTTAAAAAATTTGAGCAGTTTGACCTGGGAAATTAAAGGCCTGACAGGCCTGATGTCGAACCTAGGCAAAATAATGGAACAGCTGATATGACAGTCGATTAATAAAGAACTAACTCAATCAGCATGGGTTTATGGAAAACAGGCCATGTCAAGCAAATAATAGGTATTTCAAAATGACCAAATGTAAGGTCATATATCTAGGACGAAAGAATGTAGGTCATATTTACAGGATGGGGGGGCTATTGTGGTAGTATCCGGCAGCCCCAGGCAGGATTTGGGTGTCTTTGTGCTAGCCGTTGAACAACCATATGCAAAGGCACAATCCTCCTCCTGAAGAGTTGACATTATAAAAAAACAAGTGACATACAAAAGGTGGGGCAGAAGAATGGGGATTAAATATATACATATATGCATTTGCAGTTAAATACATAGAAAAAATAAGTGCCAACGAAGCCCATCTGCTCTTCAAGTGATCATTAATTAGCTGATTTCTTACAGGTATCAGAGTAGAGATTAATCTTGAGGAGAGACTGAAGGAGGAACACTAGGGGTATGTCTATATAGCAAAAGTTGTGCATTGGCTACCTGAGCTATCCTGAATCCAGTTACTACAGGTAACAATAGCAGTGAAGATAGCACACTGTAGGCTTCAGCATGGTAGTATAAACCTGGGTATGTAGTCAGCTCACTAGCTCACTCTGAAGCTGGCTTACTAGCCCATTCTGAAGCCCATGAAGTGTTAACTTCATTGGTATTGTTACCAGCACTAGCTGGATTTAGGCTAGCCAGTGCACAGCTTCTGCTGTGGAGACATACCCTTGACTAGAGATTGTTCCTTTGGAATTCTTTAGAAACTCTGTACTGATTTTTATTTTCAGGAAACTACAAAGTTTTTAGTTAACTTGACATTTATAATAGTGAAAAATTTGTCTGAAAAACTAAAAATACAAACCATCTTGACTGGCTAGTTTGCTCTGAGTATATCCAAGCCTGTCCATAAAGAAGAGCGAGTGAATGAAGGCACTAGTGGAGTGTTTAGTTCTGGCTTAGCTATGAATCCCATGAATCTGAGAGAACCAAGACAGTAACAATATTTTGGTCTGATTTTCCAAATATATCATTTCACATATTTATTTTTTCTATATCTGTAGTCACCTGCAGTGTCTTGGCATGGCTTCTGGCCAGTAGAGCCAAGTTAAACTGTTTTTTTACTTGGCTCTACCCTCTAACTTTCTGGCATGCCTACCTCTACCAGGAAAGTTGGCTAGCAGAGGAACATGTTAGTCTCAGTTTGGATGCAGCTGTCTGTTTGCTACAGTAAGTACTGAGGAAGTCCATTTAAAATAAGCTGATAAAAAGAATAAAAATGAACACACAGAAAGTTGAGCAGTACTCAGGAGATATTACAGTACATACTTGTATTTCAAACCAATTAATGTGTGGGCCCTACAAAAACAGCACCATAACAAATTTTTGTTTAAAGTTTTCTAAAGTGTACAGATGTTAGAGTGATGTCCTTAGATAACATTTGCTTGAGTAATAAATCTTGAATCATTTAGAATAGGAATGTGGCAATTCCACTTCTTTTAACTCTGTTGGAGATGAAATAATAGCTCCCACAGCATCCGTATAGTGGATAAGATTCAATATGCAACAATATATTGATTTTACAGCATCTCAAAAAACAGAGATCATAAGATATTCTTCCACCAACAAACGGAGATACCATAGCAGAACAGACTGTGCCATTAAATTGAAAGGACCTTCAAGAACCTGGCTAAGGTTTTGATGAGGGGCTCATTGCATCTCTAATGCTGTAGAATTTTAACTTTTCCTAATTTGTTTGTATTTCTGCACTTTTAAGGGCACTAAAGCTGCTGGCTGTATCACTCTCCTACTGGTGATATTGGTGATATTGACATAACTGCCTTGCCTTGAAAAATTGCTTTATAAATGTTGGAAAGAGGAGATGTAAGAGAGACTCTGTAGGCTCCTGCCATGGACCACAGGTCTTGAATGCTGGTCCACAGGGCTCTTACGTCCTAGGCAGTGTCAGTCTGCCACCCAGTGATCTTCTAATAGATTAGAATAGCAGCTGAACTCTAACGGAGGACTCCAGTCCTGGGCTCTGATTGGTGGAATCCTGGAGGTCCTGATTGGTCCTCAGCCTCTGTTTAACCCAAACACAGGAACAGGAAGTTGTCCATGTGACTATCATAGTGGTATGATTATGACATAATTATGATGCATTTTGAACAAGATGTGTCATGTGAGGTGTCATTGGAAAAGTTATGATTTGCTGAATATGATTATTCTATTTGTGTGCATGTATCATTTTTGAATGTAAAGTTAAGAATATTGACTATGTATCTGTATTTCAAATGTGCTTACTTTGTGTAATACCCACAACTAGCCTTTCGCGTTCAACAATGAAGAAGCTAGACAGTGCTGATGGCTCATCAACAAAGACAATGGACCATGGAAGAGATTAGCCTTCCCGTGAATGTTTCAGCCAGCCTATGAGTAATAGCTGCTATGATCCAGCAAGGCATCCAAGGGCATGTGACCAAACCACATGACACTGAACTCCCTTCCTGCCATAGGGAGAGACTATATAAGGTGGGGACTGACATCAGGATTTGTCTTCACTCCTGCACAACTCAACACCTGAAAGAAGCTCTGAAAGACAAAGGACTTGGAACAGGGGAGGGGAACCCTGGCTGCACAGCAATTGCAGTCTGTGCCTTAAGAATCTGCAAGCCTGCTTGTATCATCAGTCAGGGTGAGAAATTGCTAATTCAAATTCTATCTATCTATTATATTGAGCTTAGTTTGCAGTTTTGTTTATTTGCTAGGTAATCTGCTTTGATCGGTTTACTATCAATTATAATCACTTAAAATCTATCTTTCTGTAGTTAATAAACTTGTTTTATGTTTTATCTTAACCAGTGTGTCTTTAAGTGAAGTATCTGGGAAAATCTCAGCTTGGTTAACACAGGCTTGTGTATATCTTTCCCACATCAAAGGGAAAGCAAACTATATTAATGAGCTTGCATTGTACAGAATCCCTGTGCAGTGCAAGATGGTATAATAGTGGGTTTATACTCCAGCAGGGGTGCAAGCCTGGAAAGCTGGGAAATTGGCTGGTGCTCTGTTGTATAGCTATGAATGGCTTAGGTAAAGCACTCAGGTAGCTCAGCTGGGTGTGTGGCACCACCTACTGTCGTGTTGGGTGATAACAGGGCCTGGAGAGACTGGCGAATCACCAGCAGAGCAGTGTGAGAAGGGTCAGCCCAACCGGATGGTTAGAGGGCACAGCGATTCCACCCGCTCCCACATTGCCCCCCGGGGGTGACAACCCATCACAGACACCTCCTCCCATATTCTCCTTGACAGAGATTCCTTCAGCTCCCAAGACAGCATAACTAAAAGAGACCATGAGAGTGGGAAGGCAGAGGAAAAAGATGTCAGGAAGTTGTTCCCTCTTTGATGGTATATTAGGCCTGGCCTACACTACGAGGTTAGGTCGAATTTAGCTGCGTTAGGTTGATTTTATAATGAATGTGTCTACACAACCAACCCCATTCCACCGACCTAAAGGGCTCTTAAAATCGACTGGTGTATTCCTCCCTGATGAGAGGAGTAGCACTAAAATTGACCTTTATGCGTTGAATTTGGGGTAGTGTAGACGCAGCGCTGTGCAATTCGATGATATTGGCGTCTAGGAGCTATCCCACAGTGCTTCAACGTGACCTCTCTGGACAGAACTTTCAACTCTGATGCACTAGCCAGGTACACAGGAAAAGCACCGGGAACTTTTGAATTTCATTTCCTGTTTGGTCAGCGTGGTGAGCTCAGCAGAATAGGTGACCATGCAGTCCCAGAATCGCAAATGAGCTCCAGCATGGAGCGAGTGGGAGACACTGGATCTGATTGCTGTATGGGGAGAAGAATGTGTGCAGGCAGAATTCTGATCCAGCAGAAGAAATGCTGATATATATGCCAAAATCGCACAGGACATGGTAGAGAGAGGCTACATCAGGAATGCACAGCAGGGTTGCATTAAAATTAAGGAGCTCAGGCAAGTCTACCAAAAGACAAAGGAGGCAAACTGTCGCTCTGGGTCAGAGTCCCAGAAATGCCGCTTCTATGATCAGCTGCATGCCATTCTAGGGGGGGACCCTACCAGTACCCCAACACTCTCCGTGGACACCTGCAAGGTGGCAGCCTCATGCAACATGGAGGAGGGTTTTGTGGATGAGGAAGAGGAGGAGGAGGAGGAGGATGCGCAGCAGGCAAGCGGAGAATCCATTCTCCCCAGCAGCCAGGACCTTTTCCTCACCCTGGAGCCAATACCCTCCCAGGGCCTATTGTTCCTGGAACCTTATGGTGGAGAAGGCATCTCTGGTGAGTGCACATTTGTAACTACACTACAGGGTTAAAAACAATTATGTTTAATGTTTGATTTGCCCTGAACAACTGGGACGCATTCGTGGCCAGTACAACTAATGGAAAAGTCTGTTTACATGTCTGGGGATGGAGTAGGAATCCTCCAGGGACATCTCCATGAAACTCTCCTGGAGGTACTCTGAAAGCCTTTGCAGAAGGTTTCTGGGAGGGCTGCCTTATTTCGTCCTCCATGGTAGGACACTTTACCACGCCAAGCCAGTCGCAAGTGGTCTGGAATCATTGCCGCACAAAGCATAGCAGCAAATGGTGCTGGGTTTTGGTTGCATTCATGCAACATTCGGTCTTTATCTTTCTGTGTCAGCCTCAGGAGAGTGATATCATTCATGATCACCTGGTTGAAATAGGGGAATTTTTGTAAGGGAACAGTAATCCCCTCTGTTTGGTGATCCCCGACACATTAGATCCCAGACATTCTGGGCTGTTTGCGCTTGGCTAAAAGGGATCATCCCGGAGAATAGCTACATGGGGTGGGGAGGGGTGTGCTGCACATCCACCCCAAAACCGCAGCCCCTCCTTTTAAATGACAAACACAACTGGCATTGGTTGCTATGGAAAGGAGGGCGCTGCAGTTTGAAAGCATTCCCACATGTTATGAAAGTGGAAGAAGCCAACCCCGCGTACCCTTTTGCTTACCATGGCTACCTGGAAACCAAATTCTGTTGCCCAGCTGTGTGTGATGCGTCACCATACCGGCAGGCGCTCAATATAAAAGGCAAAATGCAACCTTGTACCTAAACACATGTGCTGTCTGCTGTGAATTGCTTGATTCACTGTGAAAGAGTTTCCATTTTGTTCTTTCTTCTGTAAAGTCTACTCTCCCTTCCCCCCAGCCCCTACAGCTGCAAATGTTTCTATGCTCCCCGCATCAGCTCCATCTCTGAGGTTATTGCAGATTAGAAGGTGAAAAAACAAAACGCACTTGCAATGATGTTTTCAGAGCTCATGCAGTCCTCCCTCAGTGATAGGGCACAGCTGAATGCATGGAGGCATTCAGTAGCAGAGGCCAGGAAAGTATACAGTGAGCATGATCGTAACTTGCAGGAGGAGATGCTGAGGCTAATGGGGAAGCAAACGGACATGATGAGGTGTCTGGTGGAGCTGCAGAAAAGGCAAATAGACTACAGACCCCTGCTGCAGCCATTGTGTAACTGCCTGCCCTCCTCACCCAGTTCCATATCCTCCTCACCCAGATGCCCAAGAATGCAGGTGGGGAGGGGAGTCTCCGGGCACCCTGCCACTCAACTCCAGAGGATGGCCCAAGCAACAGAAGGCTGTCATTCAAACAGCTTTGATTTGTAGTGTGGCTACAATAAGCAATATGGCCTTGTCCTTCCCTCCTCCCGCACCCAACCCTGTTATCAAACCCTTTGTACACCCGGGCTTCCTTTTACTAGTCAGCATTGCCAGTGATCTCAAGTTTTTTTAATAAAGAATGAATGGATTCAGAACAATAGGGACTTTATTTCCTGTGCCAGCTGTGGTCAAAGGGGGGAAGGGGATTGGCTTACAGGGAAGTATATTCACCAAAGGGGGTGGCTTTGCATCAAGGACAGACACATACAACTGTCACACCATAGCCTGGTCAGTCATGAAACTGTTTTTCAAAGCCTCTCTGATGCGCAACGCACCTTGGTGTGCTCTTCTAATTGCCCTGGTGTCTGGCTGTTCAAAACTGGCCACCAGGCAATCTGCCTCAACCTCTCACCCTGATATAAATGTCTCCCCCTTACTTTCACAGATCTCAGCAAACTGCACCAGCGCCCTTTTAAATGCCCAAAGGCACGTTCTACCACCATTCTGCACTTGCTCACTTGCTCACTTGCTCAGCCTATAGTTGAACTGCTCCTTACTGCTGTGTCCAGCAGTGTGGACTCCTTACTGTCCAGGCTGCCTGTGTACGGCTTCATGAGCCGTGGGAGCAAGGGGTAGGCTGGGTCCCCAAGGATAACTATTGGCATTTCAACATCCCCAATGTTAATTTTCCGGTTTGGGAAGAAAGTCCCTTCTTGCAGCTTTCCGAACAGCCTGAAGTTCCGAAAGATGTGAGCGTCATGCACCTTTCCCGACCATCCCACGTTGATGTCGGTGAAACGGCCCTTATGATCCACCAGTGCTTGCAACACCATTGAGAAGTACCCCTTTGCGGTTTATGTACTCTTTGGCAAGGTGGTCGGTGCCAAGATAGGGATGTGTGTTCCGTCTATTGCCCCACCACAGTTAGGGAACCCCATTGCAGCAAAGCCATCCACTATGCCCTGCACATTTCCCAGAGTCACTACCCTTCTTAGCAGAAGGGTATTGATTGCCCTGGCTACTTGGATCACAGCAGTCCCCACGGTAGTTTTGCCCACTCTGAATTGATTCCCGACTGACCGGTAGTCAGGCGTTGCAAGCTTCCACAGGACTATCGCCTCTCGCTTCTCAACTGCCAGGGCAGTTCTCATCTTGGTATTCCTGCGCTTCAGGGCAGGGGGAAAGGAACTCACAGAGTTCCATGAAAGTGGCCTTATGCATGCGAAAGTTTCACAGCCACTGGGAATCATCCCATACCTGCAACACTGTGTGGTCTCACCAATCTGTGCTTGTTTGCCGGGCCCAGAATCAGCGTGCCACTGTATCAACATGCCCCAATGCTGCCATGATATCCCAATTGCCACATCCCGTGCTTTCAGAAACGTCTGTGTCCATGTCTTCACAATCTTCCTCGTGCTGGCAGCTCCTAGCTAGGCTCTGCACATACTGCAGGATAATGCACGAGTTGTTTACAATGCTCACAAAAGCAGTGTACAGCTGAGTGAGCTCCATGCTTGCCGTGCTATGGCGTCTGCATGGATAACCCAGGAAAAAAGGCGTGAAATGATTGTTTGCCGTTGCTTTCAAGGAGGGAGGGAGGAGGGGAGACTGATGACATGTACCCAAAACCACCCGTGACAATATTTTTTGCCCCATCAAGCATTGGGAGCTTAACCCAGAATTCCAATGGGCAGCAGGGACTGTGGGATAGCTACCCACAGTGCACCACTCTGTGAGTCGATGCTAGCCACGGTATTGAGGAGGCACACTGCCAACCTAATGTGCTAATTGGGGACATGCACGATCGACTGTATAAAATCTGTGGCTAAAGACCGACTTCTATAAAATCAACCTAATTTCATAGTGTAGACATGCTCTTAGATTGACTAGTTGATACCACTCTCTACCCTCTCTCAGAAAAAAAATGACATTTAAAAGATTCTGTGGAGGATGGAACATTTGATTCCTAAGAGCAAGAAACAATGAAAGTCTGGGTTGGGCAGTAAAGGGAAAACCACACAGTCCTCCTGTAATGGGGCAGCTGCCCCACTGCTGGAGAACAGGTGTTAAAAGCAGCCAAGCTAGGCTGATTGGGGAAGCAGTCACAGCTGTGGCCACCTCAATAAGGGCCCAGCTGGCCCTTATAAGAGGGCTGTGGGCCAGAAGTTGGAGGAGTCTCTCTCTCCAGCCTTGGAGGGAGAAGGACTGGGCTACCTGGGAGCTCAGGGTACAGGGAACGGAGAAGGGCTGAGGAAAGGCAAGGGGAGCTCCAGCTTGGTAAATCCCCAGGCTGAAGGCCTTGCTAAGGCGAAGGCTGGTACAGGGGTTGCAGACGTGCAGCCTGGGCTTAGGCAGAGGCAGCTGGTCTAACTCCCTTGCCAATGATGAGTGGCCTTTTACAGAATGCAGTTTGCCCCATTGAGCAGGGGCTAGATCAGGGGTCAGCAACCTTTCAGAAGGGGCGTGCCGAGTCTTCATTTATTCACTCTAATTCAAGGTTTTGTGTGCCGGTAATATATTTTAACGTTTTTAGAAGGTCTCTTTCTATAAGTCTATAATATATAACTAAACTATTGTTGTATGCAAAGTAAATAAGGTTTTCAAATGTTTAAGAAGCTTCATTTAAAATTAAATTAAAATGCAGAGCCCCCCGGACCGGTGGCCAGGACCCGGGCAGTGTGAGTGCCACTGAAAATCAGCTCGCGTGCTGCCTTTGGCACCTGTGCCATTGGTTGCCTACCCCTGGGCTAGATGATGACTGGCAGTAGCCACTGAGGCAAGGTGGGGATAGAGGGTTGGGGGTTCCCCTGGGAGGGGAGACCCAGACTGTGGGTTACTGCTGGGGGCAGAACCCAGCGGAAAAGAGGCACCGGGGTCCGGGAGGGACAAGGGGGCCCTAAGGCAGGCGAGACACTGGCCTGCAGAGGGCGCTCCGAGCTGGACAAGAGCTAATTCCTAGGATAACTAGCAGGAGGCACCGCGGGGGTGAATCGTCGCTTCCCTACACCCCCCATCCACTGACAGGCTGGGATGCTGAGCCCAGTGAACCACAGGCCTGTACTATGTCATTAGAGGCCTGCAAGTTAAGGCAAGCTTATGCATGGCTATCTCAAGGAATAAATGTCTGAGCAACCTCCCTGTCTTTATTCTTATTATTTTATGTATTAGTGTTGCAGTAACATCAATGGAACAATCAGGATTGGGATCCCATTGTGCTAGGTGCTGTGCAAGCACATAGGGATGGATCCTAACCTGAAAAAGTTACAGTTTAAGACAATGTGAAACATGTGGGTGTAACAAACAAATGTAGGGAATGAGGGAGAGAGGATGAGGGTAGCAATGCCAAGAACTCATCGTTCCACTAACTAACATGTGCACAGTACCTTAAACATTTTAAAATTAAGCTATATAGAGTATAGGGCAAGTGATCACTCACCCTAAAAAGGCACATTTCCTTTTTTGTGGGGGGAAGGACTTACTGCCAGCTGAACAAACACTGGCAGTCTCTCTCGCATATGGGATCTCCAGAACAACAGTCTATAGATGTAGGTGTAGGTCCATAAGCTGTTTCAAGTCTTCCTCTGTGATGGTCTGGATATCATCCAATTCACCTTTGAATCTGTATTTGGGGCACTGTGTTATGTGTTCGATGGTTTGGATGTTCTTACTGCAGTTGCACAAAGGGGAGTCTTTGATTTCCCCATTATGTATCAAGTAGCTGCATCTTCCATGGGTTGTTGGGATGTGGTTCAATGTGGTACAGTGATAATGTACTTCTTTGGAACGGTCAATGAGTTCCAGACACTTTGCCATTCCCTGGCTGGATCAAGAGACATGGGGTGGTCATGCATAGTTTATAGGGATTTTTGTGATTTTAGATGGTGTTGGGGTATGTTATCCATAATCTGCTGGATGGGAAGTTCTGGGTAGACTTCGGCACATTTAAGTTCTCACGCTATGGCTATATCTTGATGGATAGCTGGAGGTTTGATGTTTGCTAATACAGAAAGCCACAACAGAAGGGTTGATTTTAAAGTTCACCTGATGATTTGCACGCTCTGATTCAGCTGCAAGTTGGGTGTGGCAGCTTCTTGTCCACACTGGTGCACAGTACACTGCAACTGAATACACCAGGGCAAAGACCGATGTTCCTAGCACTGGGGCAGTTGATCCCTAGCCTGTTCGGGCTAACATTGGAATAATGTTGATGCGAGTCTTCGCTTCAGAGGCTAATTTCTTGAGGTAATCATGAAAGGTGAATGTGCAGTCAAGAATGACACTGAGGTATGTTGGTTTTGGATCATAACACACAGTTTCACCACAAAACTCAACAGTTAGTGTTTTGTGTGATTCTGTTGTCAAGATGGAAAGTGGACACTACCAGTTTGTCTGGGTTTGGTCTCAGCTGCCACTTTTGGAAGTACTCCTCCATGATCTTAAGGTCAGATGCAAGGGTCACTTCAAGTTCATTTCAGGCATTTTGCTCATGTATACATTGAAGAATGTCAGAGAAAGTACAGATCCTTGTGGTAGCCTATTATTTGAAGTGTGTGGCTTTCTGGTTTGACTTCTGAGATATGAGCATCCTTCGCCTGCTAATTATGGTGCTCAGCAGCCTGAGAATCTGCACACAGGGGATCACTTTGGCTAGTTTCAGTAGCAGACCATCCTTCCAGGCTGTGTCATATGCTGCTAACAGATTAGCGAAAGCAGTACCAGTCTTGAGTTTTCATTGGAATCCAGCCTTGATGTTTGTAGTGAGGGCCAGGACCTGGTTGCAGCATCTTCTGAGTGGTGGAAAACTGGCGTGCTCCCTGGGTAGGCTGGCACCCACAATGGGCCCAATTTGGTTCAGAATTGTAGGCTCCATCACTTTGTAGGTGTTGCTCAAGAGGGAGATTGGCCTATAACTAGAATGGTGATCTGCAGGTTTTCCAGGATTTAAGAGTGCAATGACCTTGGCTTCTCTCCACAAGTATGAAAAGCTGCAACATCTATTTCCATGCCAGCGAACCCAGGTTATATAGGAACTCAGGATAGATACCATCTTTTCCCACTGCTTTTCCCAGTTTTGTGACTGCAAAGTTCATCAATCTCCTTACTTGAAGGGTCCTGATTATTGGGATGATGGAGGGCATATGGACATCACCTGCTGGAGTTGATGCTGGACTTGTCTGTGATACTGTTTGTCCACTGGCTGTTTTGATGTTCACAAAAGTTTAGCAGTGATGGCATTGGTTTTCACTTGCAACCTAGTGGCACGTAGGGAATTTGCAGCCCCTAGGTGTCTCACCAGGTTGCAGGTGTGTCTGCTTGAGTGTGTGCAGTTTAGACTTTCTACACATTCAAGACACCATTTCCACCTTGCTACATCCAGTGACGCCAGGGGGTCTTTTCCAATTTCTGGGTCACTACACTCATCATATTTGTGGAGGAGTTCTTGGGTCTCTGCCCCATCTTGCAGAGTGGAAAGTGACACACTGTTTTGCATCAGAAAGGATGAGTATATCATTTGCGGATGCCCCGTGTGACAGTTCTTCGCCTGCAATGTTGTTTGTTGCATAGTCCCATTGTGTGTGGTGACTATTAAAGTTGTCCACAAATACAGCAGGGTCCTGTGCATTCTGCAGAACTGGATGAGGTCAGTGTGCCTAAATGAGAATCAGGCCCATGCAGTTGTATAGAGAAAAGAATTCGGCGGCACGCCTGCAGACCGGCAGAGCGCCCCCCCGTGGCTTGCCACCCCAGGCACTCGCTTGGCGTGTTGGTGCCTAGAGCCGCCCCTGCTGAAAACACGCAAGACAAGTATACTGTCTTAATGCCTCATCAGCATTCAGCATTCATTGTATGCTGTAGGTAGAAAAATATAGGTACATAAAGAGAGTAGATGATTATAATAATGATGCTTATTAAATATACATTTCTATAGTGCTCATTAATAAAAGCTGAACCATGAACAACAGACAGGAAGAAAAATTTCTTAGCTCACTTACTGCTGGTATCTGCTACAGCGCTCTGTGGGCCACAGATACTTAAATGACGACATACCAAGTTGCTGGGGCAGAAAATGTTTTGTCCCACTTGCCTAGTCCATTAAGCAGCGCTGAACTCCAATTTAGACTTTCACCTCTTCTGCTTCTCTAACAGATTGCTTTCACACTCTGCTGAAACTGCAACAGCTGGCATGGAGTGTGTCTTGCTGATGGATCTGCACTGGCTTACACATGCTCAAATAGTTCAGCTGTGTTTGAGATCATATTTGTTAGCACAACAATCTGCCTGTGACTTTTACTCTGTAATACAAAGTAACCAAGTGATTATGTAATTCTGCTATTTCTGCTAAGGAGAGTACTTATTTCATAGGGTAGGGTAACTCACCTTGGGAATGTTGTTCTGTTAATGCAACTGTTTGGGGTACTACAACCTTTCTTGCTGTTAGAAACTCATTGTAGACTGTTGACAGTATAGCATACATGTCCTATTTACGGTATAACATGCTCCAAGAATAGGGAGTTAAATTCAGCTTTGGTGTGAGCAAGTGAAACTCCATTAACTGTTGGGGGTATTTTTGACAGGTCATGGAACACCCAGGACTGAGCGCCACCTTGGTGTCCCCGGCTTCCAGAGTAAAGCGGTCTTCCTTGTGGTAGCTGGGTACCAGCAACCTAAGGCCACCACTCAAGCACTCTCTTCTAGGCTATACCCACCCTAACTTTGATTTGCAGGTTAGCAATAGATGCACCCCAATCCCTGAATCCCTTTGAATTCTTCTCATGTGATATGCATCCCCGGCCACTGGCTACTCACAGAAATCGCAGCTCCTCTGCACCCAAAAGTGCAGTGCACTCACTTAACAAGCACACAGAACAGACAAACAAAGAACAGACAAAACAAAGCCTCCCCCCCCCCCCCCGCCCAGATTTGAAAGTATCTTGTCCACTTATTGGTCCTTCTGGTCAGGTGCCAGCTAGGTTACCTGAGCTGCTTAACCCTTTACAGGTAAAAGGAATTTGTGCCTCTGGCCAGGAGGGATTTTATAGTACTGTATACAGGAAAGTTGTTACCCGTCCCTTTATATTTATGACACCAGAGCACCCAGGTGTTTCAACCTTTTCTATAGTATTCTCTACCCAACCTGGGCGAAGCCATTTAATGACCCATAATATTCAAACCAAACCTGGACCTAATTCCAGAGAAAACCCACAATCTCTTCCCCAGAAATTGAGGAAAACTGTGAAGCAAGTTGCTAGAGCTGAAAGTAACTGAGGAGTCATTTAGTGATTGGAAGAGCCCATTAGTGCTGGTTTCTAAGCCCGATGGGACCGCACAGATTTCAGGAAAGTCAACACCATATCAAAATTTAATGTGTACCCTATGCCTGACTAGGTGAGGCAGAGTACATTACCACCCTGGATCTGACCAAGGGGTATTGGCAGATCCCCCTCACACCTGAATCCTGTGGAAAAAATGGCCTTTTCCACTGTCCCTGGGTCTCTTCCAGTTCCAGACAGTACCCTTCAGATTACATGGGGGCCTAACCACGTTCCAGTGACTGATGTTCTGGGTCCTCCGAACCGTTACAACATCACCTACGTATGCAGCAGCATAATCTACAGTTAAAACTGGCAAGACCATCCAAGACATCTAACTGCTGTATTACAGGCCCTCAAGGGAGTCGGCCTGACAGCAAACCCTGGTAAATGTCACCTGGGCAAGAGTGAGACAACCTATCTTGGGTACACTTTGGGGAAAGGCATGGTGTGACTCTTGGTGAATAAGGTCCAGGCCCTCCAGACATGCCCCATGCCCTCCTCAAGGAAACAGGTATGCTGGTTTTTAGGACTGGCAGGATACTACCACCAATTTATTCCTGGGTCCTCAATTATTGTGGCCCCTCTCACAGGGCTCCTAAAAATAACAGGCCAAAGAAGACACAGTGGACCAATGCTTGTGAAGAGGCTTTTTGAACCCTGAAGGCCTGGCTGTGCTGAGAATGAGTCTTATATAGCTACTATTTCACCAAGGAATTGCTACTACAGACTGATGCTTTGGATGTGGGATTAGGGACCATTTTATCCCAGGGAGTGGGAGGTGATGAGCACCCACTCCTCTACATTAGCGTGAAGTTCTCAAGGGTGAGGACTTATTCTGTAATCGAAAAGGAGGCATTGGGAGTGAAGTGGGCTATGGAATCACTTTGATACTACCTCCTGGGCACTCATTTCACCTTAGTCACAGAACATACCCCTCTACGGTGGCTTCATGCCATGAAGGACACTAACCCCCAAATGATCAGTTGGTACCTGTCCCTCCAGCCTTTCTCCTTCCATGTCCAACACTGTGCTGGAAGACCCCACCTGAACACAAGATGGAGGATTGCTGATGGGGGAGGGGTGTATCCCAAATTGGGGGAATAAAGGAGAGGTTGTGTAATGAAATAGAAAAACCTCACAGCAGCATTAAAAGGGTTAAAGAGAGTCTAAGGGCTGAGGTAGCCCTGCCCTGCAATACTTGCAGCCAATGCCAGGCCTGGAGGGGGAAGAAAAGGAGAGAACCTGGCTCATGTCAGGGCTGACTGGCGAAGAGGCAGGAGGTTTGTTGTAATATTCCTTTTTCACCTGGAAGAAGTTTGGTGGTGCCTCTGATGGTTTGCCATTGATAGTTTAGGGAGGAAGCAAGGTTGGTCAGTTGAGCCTTGCATTACCTTGCTAGCTGATTAGGGAGGAGTGGCAAATCCCTTTTGCTTAAATGAGCCATCACCCAGGCACCTCCTGGTGATTAATTTCTACTGCAAGTCCATAAAACACACTTTCACTAGAAATATTGAATATAATATTCCACATAATATCTCATACTGATTATGAGTCTTGACAAGTTGCGAGCTTTCTGGAGATAGCTCCCATGATAGCCCTTATGTATAAATACCCTGTAAAAGATGTTTTTGGTGTAATGAGTTGGTCAGGTCTGTGGGAAGAGCTGTTTACAAAGAACAGTGAACTCTTTACCGAGAGGGTCTTTGTGTCACAGTACTCCCCGTACATGAGGTCTTAGTTCTTCTCCTGCAGGATAGGAGTGGGAACTGATTTTATGGCAATGATTTTTAACCAGAAGAAGCATACCAGGAGAGCAGAAGGATTGGTGGAAATTGTTGACTGATCCTGTTGTCATTGAACTCAATGGCAAAACTCCTGCATTGATGTAAGACTGGACCCTTGGGCTCCAGGGCTGAATATGTCCCATCGTCTATAAACCATAAAGTAGCTGAAACCATGGCCCATGCTCTGCAGCCATATTCGACTGGGGAGGCTATTGATGTTTAAGGGCTCATAGTATTTTGAAGCATGCTGTTCCCTCATGAACAGAAAAAAATCTTATCTGCCAGGGCTGTACCTTCTATTGATCATAGTTCAAAGAACAAAGTCAAGGGTATTCTGTGACAAGCAAAGCTTAAAGTCATGCTAGGAGTCTCTCTATCCTATTGGTAATTCAGAGATAAACATTTGGGCAGCAAATATAGTTATAGCCACAAAATATCTTGGCTACCCATTCTCCATCATCTGTTTTGAAAGCTCTTTTAACTTTAGCAGGGGATGTGGTCATGCATAAAAAAACAAGACTGGACCTTGAAAATGTAGAATAACCTAGTGTCCTCATGTTGATCTGCCAGATTTGGTTTTATACACATCATTCTGTCACACATAAATGATTAATTTACTTTCTCCTTTTCTCCTCTCCCCCACACTGGAAGTGGTGGCTGGCCGGTGGCAAATATTAACTTTCAGGAGGATTTTGTCCCTCAGATCTAACTAGGCACCAAAAGTCTTCGATAGAATCTGAACTTTATTGATAGGCTTTTCTAGGGTGTGTATCTCTGTAGTGTCTGAGGGCTTGTCCACATAGACACTTAGTGGATGGCAAACTGGGGTGTAAATCTACAGCACAGTAGCTTACCACTCACAAGCTTTGTGGGGTTTATCTCCATCAGCCCTTTTGAAACTCATCCATCGCTAGTAGAAATACTGCAAAATGTTTCATTTAAAGCATAGCTGCTGATACATGAATCAGCACTGGCTGAGGAGGGAGGATGATTATAAGATAATTTGGCTTGATACATCATTAAGCCATTGTATCTAGAAAGCAGTTTGAAGGATACAGTGAATAGGAGAGGTACTAAAAATGATACAAAATAACTGGCTAATCATTTTGACATGAGCAGAATAATTTATACATGAAACTACATACTATAATCTGTTGCACAGAGAATGAAAAAATATGTTTTCCCTAGCACTACAAATTTTACTATCTAAGTAAACAGGAATAAAAGAAAATCCCTTAAAATTTCACATGCTGTTCACATACAAAACTTGTATCATTTGTTCCCCTCCTCCCAATTTGAGAACATAAAAAATTATTCATAGTTTAAGGAAACTCACAAGAGAAAATATTATTTCTGTCCTCAAGTGTTTTTTTCTTCATTGCAGTAAGCACAAACCTAGAAATTAATTAAAAAATATCCAGAACTTTCACCTCTATAATTACCTTTTCCTTTCCTCTTACCCCATCCTGGTTATTTTGCTGAATCCAGAGTATGGAATGTGGGAGCAGTTGTAAGAAATCCACAAAATAATTACTCCTCATTTGCTATATTACACTTTATTTATAGTCCCTAGTTGTTAGTTTATGTTAAACCTGTGCTCCCCTGGTTATATTTTAATTCCCACCCTGGAGAGTGGACATGTAATATGTAACCACTGTTGCCACATCATTTTTTTCCATAGCATTTTGACTCAATTACAGTTATGAGAGCCTCAATATTTTTCAGGAGACATGGCAAATTTTGTCAATTTTTCCCCCCATAAAATTGTGTTGGTGTGGGAACAATTGAACTGTGTGGCAGATGGTCTTCAAACTTCACAATCTGTTGCCACCAAAGGTAAAATTAACATTTCAGGTATTATCCTAGTAGCTTCCCTGTAAAGCCTAATAATTGTTTAGTTTATAGACACAGGTAACATCACTCACTCCATCATGCCTCTGGAAAAATCTGTGGGAAGGGAAAAGGCATCTGGCAATTCCACAAGGTTCACCTCAGATTGGAGGTATGTCTGAAGCTAGATTATAATGATTATTTATGTATTTATTGTTTGTAGTGGCTGCCACAATGTGGCTTTTCAGAAACTAAGACGAGATTGTTCCTGCCCCAAGGAACTCAAAGTCTAAGGACTGATGAAATAGGTCAGGGAAGGGGAACAATAAAAAGACTTTTCTAAACAAATCAATAATATTCACTGTAGGCAGCATGTCAGAAGTGGGTTTTTAAAAGGTGCTTATAGGTAGTCAGGGTAGCGTCCTTGCCAATTTGCTCGGAGAGGTCAAACCATAGATATTTCCATTCTCTACTATTTATCCGTCTCTGGGATGATACCTGCCTTTAGATGCCCACAGACAGTTCCCATGATTATGTTTTTTTCTCCCATTCAGTTTAGACCTTACTGGTAATGTCTGAATTTAGCAATGGGGTCTGGGCAAAATCCTTCATCATATCTAAAGAGCTTATCACCATAGTACATAAATGCAGCACATTGATTATAAACACACAGGGTGATATTTGCTCCTGTTCAAAGGGCACCTCTTAAGTCCCACTTAAACTTGCAAAATAGTACATAAGGGGGACACAGATGGTGTATTGTCCTTGTGCTGGTCTGCTGCAGAGGGGTGAATTTTGCATTCCATGGGTTGGCTAGGTGAGGGGTGATTGTTTCTCTATCTTACTCTGAGTGTTTTCAGCATCCCTAATATCAGTTCTCCAGCTTACACTAGCTTCAGCCTGGGCCTTCTGTCTGCCCTGCTAAATGTTTTCTGTTTCTGATTATTTGGAGATGTAATATTGAAGACTTGTCTTTTATATAAAAATTTAAACCTCTGGGTATGTAATGAACACAAGGGGACAAATTCAGCCTCTGTGTCAACTCCATAAGCTTCCGTCAAGTAACATAATGAGGTTGACCTATATTAAAAAAAGTTGATATGTCTAAAGTTTTGAGCTTACTAATGATAGAGGAGAGAGTGTAACATAATGACTCCAGGAGTCAGAGTGGGAGTAAAAATGGGAGGAAGTTATACCCTAGGGGAGTAGTTGTATTAAGCACAATATGGAGCTTAACTCTATCAGGTGATTCATACATGTCTCTGCACTCCTTTGGTTGCAGTCCCAAGGCAGTGATAAGTCCATCCGACGAAGTGGGTATTCACCCACGAAAGCTCATGCTCCAAAACTTCTGTTAGTCTATAAGGTGCCACAGGACTCTTTGCTGCTTTTACAGATCCAGACTAACACGGCTACCCCTCTGATTCTGGAATTTGTGTACACCAGTTGACCACAGAGGGACTAGGACTGTCATTTTCTGGACCACCTTCCCAGAAAATGATATCTCAACAGTGACTGGGATTAGCCCAGCATGGGCCAGCACTAGGCTAGTTTGGAGATATGCTGAGTCAGTACTTCTCACAAGTGGCATCTGCCAGTGTGGCACCAATGGGGCCCTGGCTGGAATTTAAAGGTGCCTGTCAGGAGATGTATACTCCAAAAGGAGCAGCTATCTTCATAACATTGATTAAAATCCGCACAGAAGAATCATTGTACCACAGTTCTGTCCACCTATGGTGTTTCATGAGGTAAATGGCATGGCTTAGCCAAGTTTAGGCATGGCTAACAAACAGATAAAAAAATAGTGTTGCTAATTGCACAGAACCTGATTAAAACTTTCCACTTCTTCTTCGAGTGATTGCTCCTATGCATTCCATGTAGGTGTGCGCGCCGCGCGTGCACGGCTCTTCGGAACATTTTTAGCCTAGCAACACCGGTGGGCCGGCTGGGCGCCCCCTGGAGTGGCGCCGCTATAGTGCTAGTTATATACCCCAGCCGGCCCGTCCGCTCCTCAGTTCCTTCTTCCCGCCCGTGACGGCAGTTGGAACTGTGGAGTGCTGGTCGTCCTCCACTTACCTAGCTCACCTTGGTTCTAGTTTGTATTTAGTGTATATAGTTAGTGGTTAAACTGAGTTAGTTGAGTAGTTAGTAGTTAGATTAGGGGGAATTAGGGGGGCTTAGCCCCTCTTTTCCCGTCCGGTGCGGGCGTATGCCCAAGACATCGGGATTCAAGCCCTGTGCGGCTTGCCAGCGGCATATGCCCGTTGGGGACCCCCACGACGCCTGCCTTCGTTGTCTCGGCGAGGGACATCGACCAGACAAGACTTGCCCTTCGATACCAAGGGCTTATTCTCGGAGAAAACGGACTCCAGGATACAGACCCTTAAGGATGGGCGCATTGCCATCCGTACGCTAGGCATCCATACGCCTGCGACACAACGGAGGCCTTTCAGGCAGCAGCCCTTTCGGCCGTTCAATCAGTCCAGGTCTCGGCCGGATAATACACGCAGGGGCAGACTAAACCGCCGTAGGCCATCGGGCAATCAGCGTACCCAGTCCCAGGCGCCTTCCAAGGCCCCCCAAGGGCCGAAGCAGGCGTTTTGATGGGACGCCCGAGGACGGCCCATCAGTCTCTCCTCTGGATCCTTCCCCGTTATTTTTCAATCGTCTTTCCCACTTCCTCCCGGCGTGGTCCCAGATTACATCGGACAACTGGGTGCTACGCACGGTAGAGTCTGGTTACCATCTTCAGTTTGTTTCGCCCCCACCCTCCCACCCACCCACCCCGTCCCTCTTCAGGGACCCCTCTCACGAGCAAGTCCTCCTACAAGAGGTCGAGTCTCTGCTGAGATTGGGTGCTATAGAGGAGGTGCCGAGCGATATGCGAGGCAGGGGATTTTACTCCCGATATTTCTTAATCCCCAAGGCGAAGGGAGGCCTACGACCCATACTCGACCTCCGAGAGCTCAACAAATACCTTATCAAGCTCAAGTTTCACATGGTAACCCTGGGGACTATCATTCCCTCCCTGGATCCGGGAGACTGGTTTGCCGCCCTCGACATGAAGGACGCGTATTTTCATGTCGCCATTTACCCTCCTCATCGGCGCTACCTGTGCTTCGTTGTCAACAATACGCACTACCAATTCACAGTGCTGCCTTTTGGCCTCTCTACAGCGCTGAGGGTATTCACCAAGTGCATGGCAGTGGTGGCCGCGGCCATCCGCCGTCGTCGGATACATGTCTACCCCTATCTCGACGACTGGCTAGTCCGAGGACCATCCCGCCAACTGGTGGCGTCCCACATGGCCACGGTCCTAGCCCTGTTTCAGCGTCTAGGGCTCATGATAAATGCCGAGAAGTCGATGTTGACCCCTTCGCAAAGAGTGGAGTTCATCGGTGCGGTCCTGGATTCCAATTTGGCCAGGGCCTGCCTGCCCCAACCTCGGCATCAGTTTCTGGTCTCTCTAGTTCGAGACCTACAAGTTTTCCCACGGACAACAGTGCGTTCCTGCCTCCGCCTTCTAGGCCACATGGCGTCGTGTACGTTCGTCACTCAGTACGCGAGGTTGCACCTTCGCCCATTTCAAATTTGGCTCGCGTCAGTGTACCGGCCCCACTGCGACTCCATCGATATGGTGGTCACGCCCACGAAGCCAGCACTCGCTTCGCTCACTTGGTGGCTGGACCCAGCAGTCGTGTGTGCCGGAGTCTCTTTCCGCCCTCTTCAACCATCCGCCACTCTGACCACGGATGCGTCAGAGCTGGGGTGGGGAGCGCACCTAGCCGACCTGCACACCCAAGGCCTCCGGTCGCCCCGAGAGCTCTCCCGCCATATCAATGTCAGAGAGCTCCGAGCCATTCGCCTCGCCTGTCAAGCCTTTTGCCCCAGTCTCCAGGGGCGTTGCATCACGGTGTTGACGGACAACACAACGGCGATATTTTATGTCAACAAGCAGGGTGGAGCCCGATCTTCTCCGCTGTGCACGGAGGCGATGCTACTGTGGGACTTCTGCATAGCCCACTCCATTCACCTAGTGGCATCCTATCTTCCAGGGGTGCAGAACACGCTGGCCGACCGTCTGAGCAGATCGTTCCTGTCCCACGAGTGGTCCCTCCGCCCAGATGTGGTTCACACGATTTTCCGGAGGTGGGGGTTTCCCCGGATAGACCTGTTCACCTCCAGAGAGAACAGGAAGTGCCACCAGTTCTGCTCGCTCCAGGGTTGCGCCCCGGGCTCCCTGTCGGACGCATTCCTCTACCCCTGGACGGGTCACCTACTGTATGCCTTCCCTCCGTTCCCGCTCGTACATCGGGTGCTTCTCAAGCTTCGGAGGGACAGAGCCCGCCTCATACTCGTCGCTCCGGCCTGGCCGAGACAGCACTGGTACACTCTGCTGCTCGAGCTATCGGTACGAGATCCCATCCCTCTGCCCTTATGGCCGGACCTGATAACGCAGGACTTCGGCAGGCTCCGCCACCCGGACCTGCATTCCCTCCATCTGACAGCCTGGTACCTGAGTGGTTGACCCGCGCGGAGCGGACCTGTTCGGCGGCGGTCCAGCGGGTCCTGCTGGAGAGCAGAAAGCCCTCCACTCGCTCGACCTACCTCTCCAAATGGAAGCGCTTCGCCATATGGTGCGACCAGAAAGATCTGAATCCATTCGTCGTCCCTATCCCAACGATACTGGACTACCTCTGGTCGCTTAAAGAACAGGGTCTGGTGGTCTCATCGTTAAAGGTGCACCTGGCAGCGATATCGGCCTTCAGGCCACCCGTCGGTCACCGATCCATCTTCTCCGATCCTACGGTTTCCCGCTTCCTCAAGGGTCTTGAGCGTTTGTTCCCGCCAGTGCGGGCCCCGACTCCGCCCTGGGACCTGAATCTGGTCTTGGGCAGGCTCATGGGACCGCCCTTTGAGCCCATGGCTGCGTGTTCACTGCTCCACCTGTCGTGGAAAACAGCTTTTCTCGTCGCAATAACCTCAGCAAGGCGAGTTTCCGAGCTCCAGGCCCTGACGGCCGGTCCTCCGTACACCATCTTTCATGCGGACAAGGTCCAGCTTCGGCCTCACCCGGCCTTCCTCCCTAAGGTGGTGTCAGCCTTCCATGTAAATCAGGACATTTTCCTTCCCGTTTTTTTCCTGAAACCTCATGCCTCGAGTCGGGATCAACAGCTGCACACCCTGGATGTCCGCAGGGCCCTTGCGTTCTACATACATCGGACAAAATCCTTCCGGCGTTCGCCACAACTGTTCATAGCGGTTGCAGAACGTATGAAAGGCAAGCCGGTCTCCTCTCAGAGGATTTCCTCATGGGTCACCGCATGCATCAGAACTTGCTATGAGCTGGCTGGGGTGCCAGCTGACCGTCTTACCGCTCACTCTATGAGAGCGCACGCCTCGTCTGCCGCCTTCCTGGCCCATGTCCCCATTCAGGACATCTGTAGAGCGGCCACCTGGTCCTCTGTCCACACCTTCGCCTCCCACTACGCGTTGGTGCAGCAATCCAGAGACGATGCAGCCTTCGGCTCCGCAGTCTTGCACTCTGCCACGTCTCACTCCGACCCCACCGCCTAGGTAAGGCTTGGGAGTCACCTACATGGAATGCATAGGAGCAATCACTCGAAGAAGAAAAGACGGTTACTCACCGTTGTAACTGTTGTTCTTCGAGATGTGTTGCTCCTATCCATTCCAGACCCGCCCTCCTTCCCCACTGTCGGAGTAGCCGGCAAGAAGGAACTGAGGAGCGGACGGGCCGGCTGGGGTATATAACTAGCGCTATAGCGGCGCCACTCCAGGGGGCGCCCAGCCGGCCCACCGGTGTTGCTAGGCTAAAAATGTTCCGAAGAGCCGTGCACGCGCGGCGCGCACACCTACATGGAATGGATAGGAGCAACACATCTCGAAGAACAACAGTTACAACGGTGAGTAACCGTCTTTTCTGACATAGAATAACTTCTGCTCACAGTGGGTTCTACTGCATTGTTTGGCTATTGTACATTTTTTTGGCGATACACCTCTGCTGATTTGCAGTTAGATAACTATCTGGCTTGATGCCAGACAGAATTAAGATATAAATGTTTTGATACATATGTTTTCAGCACATTTTCAGAAAGGGTTGCCAGAATTTGGCTCATGATGGCTAGTGGGTTGGATATATTATATTATTTTATATTGCTAAATTATTATTATGGATAATGGCTGACATAGTGAGAATTCTTATGTCATAGGGCAACTGGAAAGTTAATATAAAATAGTAAGCCAGGCAGTCATTTTGCATAAAATTCTAACTTTGAGCATAAATTTTATATAAATGAGAGTAATGATTTTAAGGCGTAATGATAGAGCTCTGATACAATAAGAACACCTCCCCAGAAAGTGATACCTCAAGCTGGACCTGAAACAAACTTTTTCTGAGGTTCAAAAATATGGATCACTTTGTAAGAAATACAGTTTCCATTTGTGTGTGTCCCTTCCCTTTTGGTCTCCAGTTCCATGAGAAATATTGTTCTTGTGGTTCTTCCAGCCCAAACCCAAGCAGGAAATATTATGAATCTTACAATAAATCATGTTTTTATGAGCTTCCAGCCCAGTGTTGCAAGCTCAAAAAATTTGGATAATAAACCCAACCTCACATGTTCATCTGAATCAAACTTCTGAATCTCTTGAGGCTTACCTTTAATATTCCTGAGTCTCATGATATCTTTAGAGGCTTTCAGCTGCCTTATTATGGTTGCATTGCTTTGAAACAAATGTTGCTATAGCTAGATATAGATAGATATGCAGGCAAAAGGAAGTATCAATCACATTTTCTTTCCATTGAAAAGTCAAACCACACTTTATTGAAACTGTTGCAAAACCATCAGGCCTATGTGATTGCACAAAAAGAGTTTCAATATATTTTGGACAAATTTTCATTATTGCTCTGTTTTTAAGTAACAAGAACACTTAAAGAACACTTTCTGAGGTCAGAAAGAAGTAATGGATGGAAACAGAAAAGATCAAACCTCTATACAATGTCCTGCAATAACACACACAACCTGATGCCAGTTGTGTAATCTTTAACATTTAAGTAGAGCTGGGTGGGAAATATTTTTCACATCCCAAATCAGGATGAAAAGTCAAAATCGTGAAAATTCTTGCAAATTGATATGAATTTTTTTTGGATCAGGTCACTTGAAATGTTTAATTTAGATAATTTCAAAATGTTTTGTTTCAATTTTGACTTCTTACATGTTTTAACCTTTTTACTATAAATTAACTAAACTTTTCAAATGAAAAGTTGTTTCAAACCAAATAATTAAAATGTTTGGTTTGAACATGTCAACAGTTTGAATCTTTTTTCAAAAATTTTTGAATCAGGAGACTTGTTGAAACTGACCTTTTCCTGCAATCAGTCTCAGTGTCAATGAATTGCCATTTCAATGAAAAAAATATTTCACTGGGTAATTCCCAACCAGCTCTGCTTATAAAGACTCTGTCTACCCTAGGGCGACTACCAGTTACTGACAATAGTTGTTAGCAAAGGTTCCCTTGCTTCCCATCAGCTGATATTGAAGATAAAGAATATTTATGGGACCAAACCCTTTTGACCACTCTTATAGAAAGTGTTATTGAGCTCTGGGATTTTTGTATCCTTTAAACTGTTGCTTAACATATGCTATTACTGGATGATTGCCAAACTTGAGAACTACCCATGTAGTAACCTTCTAGGTTCTAGTAAGAGAACAAAAGCACAACTCACCTTCTTGAATTTCCGCTCCTGCCATTAGAGCAGGGGTTCTCAAACTTCACTGCACCGCGACCCCCTTCTGACAGTAAAGTTACTACATGACCCCGGGAGGGAGGGGTCAGAACCTGAGCCCCACTGCCCCAGGTCGGGGGACAGGGAGCTACAACCAGGGCTGGCTTTAGGCCGATTCCCCTGATTCCCCGGGGGGAATTTTATTTTTTTTTACATACCTGGCGGTGGTCCAGGTCTTCGGCGGCACTTCAGCGGCGGGGGGTCCTTCACTTGCTCCGGGTCTTTAGCGGCATTTTGACGGCGGGGGGTCCGGAGTGAGTGAAGGACCCCTCGCCGCCAAAGTGCCGCCGAAGACCCGGACCACCGCTGGGTATTCGAATTGGTCCCTGCAGTTCCTAAAGCCGGCCCTGTCCACAACCCAAGCCTCACTGCCCCCATCAGGGAAGAAGGGGAGGCAGCCAAGCCCAGCTGCCCAGGTGGGGCTGGAGCTTGGACTTCAGCTTCAGCCCTGGGTCCCAGCAAGTCTAATGCTGGCCCTGGAGACCCCATTAAAATGGTGTTGCGACCCACTTTGGGGTCCTGACCCACGGTTTGAGAACCGCTGCATTAGAGGGTGCTGAATCATCATTCAGATTGCAAGAGAGGCTGGAAATACATCCGTCACCATCTCTCAGAACTACAGTGGTGTGTGTTTTGCTGTGGAATTGTCATTTCTTTGTTTTCTGTATGCTGCACATTTAAATCTCTAGTATCAGAGGGGTAGCCATGTTAGTCTGGATCTGTAAAAGCAGCAAAGAGTTCTGTGGCACCTTATAGACTAACAGACGTATTGGAGCATGAGCTTTCGTGGGTGCATCTGACGAGTAGGTATTCACCCACGAAAGCTCATGCTCCAAAACGTCTGTTAGTCTATAAGGTGCCACAGGACTCTTTACTGCATTTAAATCTCTAAATTCTCTGCTTTTTGCCGAGATAGGCTGCTATTATGCGTTTAGTTCAATGTAGACTCACAGAGGAGAAACACACGCTTTCATGAAGACTTTACTTCTGTTCTTGTCTTTTTGTTATTCTCATCTACATTGTGATTGTATCTGCATGCCCTTTCGTTTGGAAAAAACCTTAACAAGAACTGGTTCCTGAGCTAGGAGTTTAAAGAGACATGGGCCTTTTGAGACTTTTTTCTTGGTGTGTGCAAAGGGCAACAATAACTGTTACAATGTGTGTGACTGATTCTCTTGAAATTCAAATGCTTAGCTTTTAGCTCCTTGTACTTACTGTACAAAGGTGTTGCAGTTCTAGTTCCTCTTGAAGCTGAGTTTAACATTATGTGAGAATTGCCATTTGCTTAAAAATAAAAAAACAAAAACCTTTTGCTGACCGTATGAATTTATTCAGATCTGTATATCATAAGAAAATGGACTTTTTAATAGAATTGTCTGCTATGGGCTGTAAAAAGATCTGCTAGTACAGTTAGAGTTACAAATTTCCACAGTAGATCCCTTGTTTCAGGAACTTAGTATCTGGCCATATGCAGTATCTTTGGATAGGCCATGAGCAAATTAAAGGAAATATATGCCTAACACCAGCCATTGATTTTTGCATCAAACACGTTAACAGAAGCACTGCCTGCAAATTAGTGGCACAATGTTGGTGTATTTGGTTTGAACCATTTTTATACTAATTAATACCCAAGTCCTTCTTCCATGGAAGGCTATGATAAAACTCCCATTGACTTAAATGACACAGGACCAAGCCCTAAAATACAAACCAGTTTAGAGTATTTTTCAACTGACAGATTAGAAGCTCTTAGTATATGATGTGTTAGGCACTTTCTCTATTAAAAGAAAATGAAAACAGCAAAATTAACATTTCAGAATTGGCTAGTGATGATGTCTATTTGGAAATAATGATTTATGGTCTAGCCTCGTATTGTGAAACTTTATGACGGGAATAAAACAAACCAATATTACCAGTATGTGCTTCACAAATATTCTCAAAGCACATGTACATTATATAATATCATAACTTCAAAGGCAAAACAGGATAAGCTAAGGACTGAATGCCAAGCTGGAATTTCAGCCTTATTGTAGAATTTCCTTGCCTTTGTGGGTATAAATTAAACCCTCCTCATTACTTTGATATGGTTTTGTGTGTCTTAATAAATTTAACTTTCTTGATTTTTAGGTTATGTATAACATGCTAACATTTTTATGCCATATATTAAACAGAAGTTCTAGTTTCTGAATAAAGATAAATTATGTTATAAAAATTGACATCAAATCAGCAACTTGATACATAGTGCTGTCTACGCAGTAGCAAAGCAATCCTTTGAGATGTGCTGTGCTTTTCAGTGGATAGCATTATAGCATTGAATCAACTCTTGTTAAAAAACTGTTAATGAGCCCAGATTTAAGGTTGCATGTTCCCCACTACTTGTGTTGTCACAGAGAAGCCAAAGCTGGTGGAACTGAGTTTCTCTGGGACTGGGGGCATGCATATTCCGTGTTAGGGATCTTAGTGCATTCCTTTGGACATTACTGGCTTCATTTAAATAATTTGGACAGGCCCATGTTGGTAGTGACCAAAAAATTGTTCCCATATCATAGTGATTTAATGGCCTGTGAAACACAAGTTTGATAGTCCAGTTCCCAGTGGGCAACATCAAAAAACGCATCAGCAGTACAGAAAGCATTTGCCATAATTGGCACTAATAGACCACCAGGTTGACAACCAAAGTGGGGAGGCAAATGATTGATTGGGCAAAGAGAATGAACTATCATCTTAAATCTACAGAGAATTCCTTTGTGTCAGGTCTGGACCACAAGTGTGGGGAAGCTTATACTATTGTTCTCTGTATTGTACCTGTTCTGTACAGACACTGTAGAAGACTTCCAACAGTAGAAGACTGTCAATCTGAAATCTTTCATGAGTATTAAAGTAACAAAATAAAGTCTAGGTTTTCATTTTGGGGAAATAAAAGGTAATCTGAAAAACATAAGGTCCTACCCTCTCTATGCATTCGGACTTTTTCTACCTGGTGTTATTTGAATAAATCAGTTTAGACAGTTCCTGGAGTCTTGGTTTATTACTGTGTTATACAGATATTGAAACAGATTCTGAAATATTTCATACTGGAATCAGTCATCAGTACTCAAAGGAATTACATTGGTGTAAGAGAGATTTGAATCAAACTTACTAACTTTACTGCTTCAGTACTTTACAGAGGTCTGTCAAGTACTCATTTATCAAATCTGCACATAAAATAAGTGTCAAGATGCTCTGTTTGGGACGTGTGTCTGCTCCAATCTAGAGACATTTGGGAAAATCATCTACAGATTTTATATGTGAACATAAGAATGGCATACAGGGTCAGACCAAAGGTCCATCTAGCCCAGTGTCCTGTCTTCTGACAGTGGCTAATGCCAGGTGCCCCAGAGGGAATGAACAGAACAGGTTATCATCAAGTGATCCATCCCCTGTCATCCATTCCCAGCTTCTGGCAAACAGAGGCGAGGTGCACGCCATCCCTGCCATTCTAGCTAATAGCCATTGATGGACCTATCCTCCATGAATTTATCTAGTTCTTTTTTGAACCCTGTTATAGTCTTGGCCTTCACAACATCATTTGGCAAAGAGTTCCACAGGTTGACTGTGCGTTGTGTGAAGAAATACTTCCTTTTGTTTGTTTTAAATCTGCTGCCTATTAATTTTATTTGGTGACCCCTAGTTTTGTGTTATGAGAAGGAGTAAATAACACTTCTTTGTTGGGATTATGTGTAAGCTTTATATTATGCTGGTTTACACATGACATTGTATGATCTCATCTGATGTTATGTATGAGGGAATATAAAGCTGTACCACAAAACTATGAGTAAAATTTTCCAAAGCACCTAAGTTAGGTTCCTAAGTGACTTTGGTGCTTTGGAAAATTTTACCCATTGTATATTGACCTTCTCATAAACAAACTATTGTATATGACTTTCTCATAAACAAACTAGGGAAATATAGTCTAGATGAGCTACTATAAGGTGGGTGCATAGCTGGTTGGAAAACCAGTGTAGTAAGCAGGACAGGAGAAATAATTGTTCCACTCTACTCTGCACTGTTTAGGCCTCAACTGGTGTATTGTGTCCAGTTCTAGGAACCACATTTCAGGAAAGATGTGGACAAATATTCCAGAGGAGAGCAACAAAAATGATTAAAGGTCTAGAAGATATGACCTATGAGGGAAGATTGAAAAAAATGGGTTTGGTTAGTCTGGAGAAGAGAAGACTGAGAGGGGACACGATAACAGTTTTCAAGTACATAAAAGGTTGTTATAAGGAGGAGGGGAATGAATTATTCTTCTTAACCTCTGAGGATAGGACAAGAAGCAATGGGCTTAAATTGCAGCAAGGGAGGTTTAGGTTGGATATCAGGAAAAACTTCCTGTCAGGGTGGTTAAGCTCTGGAATAAATTGCCTAGGGAGGTTGTGGAATCTCCATCATTGGAGATTTTTAAGAGCAGGTTTGGCAAACACCTGTCAGGGATGGTCTAGATAATACTTAGTCCTGCCATGAGTACCGGGGACTGGACTAGATGACCTCTCGAGGTCCCTTCCATTCCTATTATTCTATGATCTCTCTATGTTTCAGACACACAGTGCCTGTATAATGGATGATGAGTGATTAGGTAAACTCTCTTTTGCTGGAACTACTTGAAGTCATATTTTGTATACTGAAGTGATTAACAGGGGCGGCTCTACAAATTTGGCCGCCCCAAGCAATCATGCCCGGGAGGCGCCCCCGAGCCGCAGGAGCAGCGGACCTCCCGCGGGCATGACTGTGGAGGGTCCGCTGGTCGCGCGGCTCGGCTGGACCTCCCGCAGCTGCGGGCGGTTCGCTGGTCCGGCGGCTCCGGTTGAGCTGCCGCAGGCATGCCTGCGGGAGGTCCAGCCGAGCCGCGGGACCAGCGAACCGTCCGCAGTCATGCCTGCGGGAGGTCCACTGGAGCCGCCGGCCGAGCGTCCCCTCCGCAGTCATGCCTGCGGCAGGTCCGCTGCTCCCGGGGCTCCGGTGGACCTCCCGCAGGCATGACTGCGGCAGGTCCGCCGGCCCAGCCTGCCGCCCCCCCGGGAAAGGGCCGCCCCAGGCGGGTGCTTGCCCCGCTGGGCTCTGGAGCCGGCCCTGGTGATTAAGTCCTATGTTGTTAGTAAAGATGAGCAAATGACCAACACAAAATAATGTATTCAGTTATTGATATCTCTTTTGTTTTGGTAAACATCATACCTAGCCTGTAGGCTATGCTGCAATACTTAGATTATAGGAGCTACTGAATGAAGTGAGAATGGAAGCTTGATTTTTGGAAGGTCTTTCCAAACATAGAAGAAAGTACAAAGATGTCTGTGAGACAGGTGATGAAAGGGACTCTGAGACTGGACTCTTTGCTATACCAGAAATGGTGGTGGGATAGTACATTGGGTATTAAATGCTAACATCTTTGAGTCCCTGGAATAAAGGGGCCCAGAGAATCAAAGGCGTTAACATGATCCTGAAACAGTCTAGCATTCAACAGTTTTAAACAAAGTTCAGAGTTTTGTGTATGGAGATCTCAGCTGCTTAGTACCATGGCAAACACACCATGAAAAATCCTTTAACCTTCAATTAAGGATACAGAAAAGAAGCTAAAAGTTAAAGCATTTGAAAGATAAGGTATTAAGTTAGGCTTTCATTTTAACATCTCTTGTTCCCTTTCCCTTTAGCTGGAGAGAGTTTTTTGAAGGAAAACCCCCCTTGTTTGACAGTCTCTTAGATGATATTAAAGATGGTAATAACGATTTTTTTTGGGGAAAAGAGAAAAAGTTAGTTGAGATGAGCTGGAGCTGTTATTATTGCTGTTGTTGCTAAAACACAATCCTATTTCCTAGGAGACAAATCAAGACAAACACACACAAAAAGGGAGAGGAAAGAACAGCAAAGATAGAAAATGCAGCTTCTGTCTCTGGTGTTTACTTCCACTTGAACCTCACTGCTTGAAAAATACAGGTAGAGTACATGGGTTTATCAGCCTCTCTCAGACCTGGCAAACTTGTACCAGTATTATGGTGTTTAGGGTATTGCATTTAGCTGTCACTTTCTGGTCATAGGCTTACATCAGTTTTGCAAAATATACAGTCTTGGCTGGCTAAACCAGAGTCTTATTAGACAGAAGAAAAAAAGAAAGACAGGAAAGAGAAAAAATAAGTCAGGAAAGAAAAGGGACACACACACGCGGGTGTATGACAGAAAGCATGTCAGTGCAGTCATGGTGAAGATGGGGTAGCAGAGAAGGTTTAGGAGGAAAGATCAGGAGTTCAGTACTGGCCATGTTAATCTTGGGATGACAGCAGGCCATTGAACATAAAATGTCATAAACAACAAGACATATGATATTAAACAGGATGGTAGGCAGTCTCGAGGAAAAACTGGAGAGTCAGCAGAATGGAGAAATAGTTAAACTCGTGCAATTGGATGAAGTTGCCCACTGAGAAGTTGTAGCTGCAAGAGAGGGTGCAGGATAAATACTTGGTGAACTCCCACAGAGAGCTGGAGTGGACTGGGATGGGGTGGTATGGAGCTGGATCTGCAAGAGAGATCTGAAGTCTTAGAGAGGTAGCAGGAGAACCAGGAGAGGACAGTGCCATGAAAACTCAGGGAGGCTAGAATGTCCAGATGGAGGGAGTTGTCATCAATATCAAAGGCAGGGGAGAAGTCAAAGAGAATGAAGATGACATACAGGCTGGGGCTGGGAAATAAAGAACAGTCTCACACCAGCAATACTGTGTGTGTCACTCCTTTATTACAGCATGGAAAAAAATGGCCGCTTGCTAATATGGATATCTATTCTCATGGAGCTTTGCAGTCAAAGATAGTCAAACAGCTTACTGGGATTGGTGACAACTATTTCACAAATCAGTTCCCGCAGTTTTATGGCAGTGTCCTCTGGACAATTTCTCTCAAAGGAATAAACTTCTGCACATGCTGAAGCACCCAGACAAACCCATTTACTATGTCCCTTGGTAATAGCAACTTGCAATGCAGTGTGCAGTTCTTGCTCAAAGTTCTTTCTGGAATTGTCTTATGTCCATTAATTCCATTTATAACACCTAAATACCACAGTGATTGGCACCTTACAAATACCTAGACAGATAGATCTGAATTCTGTGAAACAAAATACGGTATATGTACATTAGCAGTATCAACAAATGAATTCTGGATTGAATGCTGTAGTTCATGTCTCTGGTCTTTTATGAATATTATAATTGCTTTGAATTCAAATATGAAAATATAACCTATAAACATACAGATACATAGTAAAAACTTGTAATTTGAAATCAGTATTTTGAAGATATAATTAAAAAGGACTTTCAAATATGATTTTTAAGAGACTGATACCATTCTGTAGCTTTCACTAAAGCCACTGTGTCAACTGCATCACATGGCTGAAGGTTAGTCTGATTTTCAGCCATGTGATGCTATTTTATCACCCCCAGGACAAAGGTTAAGCCCTCCCTTTCTTTTTTCTATTAGTCACTTTAGTTTCTCTGGTCCTTTTACTTTGATACAGCTAAAATTCCTGATGATCATAGTGTTAAGAGTTTTTATAATCAGTAGACGCTTCTGTGATGAACTCTGCTTTTGTGCTGCGTGTAACAGAAATACCTTCACACAATGAAACAATCATTCTTCCCAGGCAGGGCCTTAATATCTTGATTCTCATCCCACAGCAGGTTTGGCAGGGAACAAATTCCCTAGTTTGCTGAGGGCAGTGGTTAGCATAATCTTTCTCCATTTAAAAACATTCTTTAACGTTAGGAGAAAGGGTTTCTGCCTCCAAATGGTAACTTTAGCTGACAGAGGGGTTTAGAGAATATGTGAACTGCAGCCTGAAATTCCCCTACATAAACTTTCTTGAATATTGTTTATTACAGTACCTCCCAGTTTTTTATATTTTTATTTTACCTCCCAGTTTCTTTATAATGGTACAAATATATTTTATCTTGTTTTCTAATATGTATATTGTGTACCAGTTGATTCTTTTTTGTTAGTAAGAATGAATACATGTATTTTTGGAATGGTGACATAATTGTGTAGAACAAATTGAGATAGAGATTTTATTTTTAGAAAAAAACAGCCTTAATCCAGACTCTGGATTGAATGGCCAGAATAAATGCAAGTGCAAGGACAATTATTTGCTGTTATGGTATATAAGGCCATAGAGGGCCAGATCCTTAGCTGGTGTAAATGAGCATAGAATGGAATTACACCAAGTTAAACCACATGGGATTTTGACCTGTAGATATCTAACTAACCACTTGGTTCATGACTGCAGTTGGGTAGTTAAATGCCTATTTACTTTCATTTGCACCTGAAAACAATTGTACTTGCAGTAGCGAAATGAAGGTACAAAAAAGGAAGGCAGGTTTTACATTTTAGGCTTAAAATATTCTTACCTTCGCTATCTATATTTATAGAATTTGGTGGGGAAATAACATTGTAATTAAGTGTATAGAAATAAAATATCACATTTTAAATTTTATGTTAATTTATATTATATTAATATCCAGTACCCAAAAGTGGGCTAGTGGGCTACCAGTGCAAAAAAGAGACACTAGGCCATATTCACAGCTGGTGAAATCACTTGAAGGTGACTTCAGGGCTGCCCAGAGCGAGGGGCAAGTGGGGCAATTTGCCCCAGGCCCTCACGAGAGTTTTTTGGGGCCACTGGAGTGGGGTCCTTCACTCGCTCCAGGGGCCCCGAAAAACTCTCGCAGGGCCCGGGCCTGGGCCCCCAGAGCTTCTTCCGCTCCGGGTCTTCGGCGGCAATTTGGCGGTGGGAGGTCCTTCCGCCCCGGTATCCGCTGCCGAAGACCCCAGGCCCCCTGAATCCTCTGGGCGGCCCTGGGTGACTTCCATGGAACTGCACTGATTTACACCAGCCAAGGATTTGGCCCATGGTCTCTGCCATAAAGAGCTTACACTCTTATTTCATACATGACATAAGTAAAGGGGGAAACAAAATAATAGGGAGGAGAAGAGCGAGGGAGGCTAAGGCTGACAGTAGTAAGATAATGCAGTTATTTAACAAAGGCTAGTGCACAGCCTGGGAGGGAAGAACATTTTTTTATCAGGATAAAGCTATGAGGTTTGATTCTCCAATCAAGTATACAAATTCCAGCCAGTTTAACTCCTACTGGATGGATCCTCAGGTGGTGTAAATTGGCGTGTGCTGATTTGCCAGGTGAGGATCTGTCCTATTGATTTCAGTGGAATTACTCCTCATTTAGAACTGTGACTCAGAACAGAATCAAGCTCATAGTAATTCAGGCATGTGATTCCAAGCTGTAAAACCATTCACACAATTTGAAAGTGTAAAAAATCATTGGTCACAATTTCACATTGAATTTTAGCTGTTACTAAGAGGTTTGTTTTTAAAATGCACATTGTTTATTGTTTAAAACTGGTTTACTGTACACTGTACTGATATTTGTTCTAACAATGCATCTTAAACACAAGACAGAAGGGAGACTTAATGTTATGTGAAAGGATTTTCTTAGGGTAACTGTATTCATTCTTTTCTCAAACTGAGCAAATAACTTTGATCTGTCAACTGTGAAAAGTAAACTGGGTGTGACCTTCCGTCATCGGCTAATCATCTCATTTAATGACATCTGTTAACTTTGTTCTGATATTAGATCGTGGTCTTTCTTTGTACTGTCAAGATTTTTCATCCAAGGTCTAATTATTTCACTTTATGTGCATAAGGATATCTTGGGAGTTGGTTGAGTTTAGTATGAAGTTCATCTTTTTGTGTATCAAATTTCTAAAACTGATTGCAGCATTTCAGTGTATCTCATACGCACAATGCATCTTTTACTAAATAAATCAGGTTTAAAGTTTAATACTATATACACCTTGTCCCAGGGCTGTGTCATTTTCTCTCTCTTCCTCTCTATTTATCATATTTTCTTGCTCACACTGTATTTATTTCTGCTCTTCATCTGAAATGTTGGTTGGCGTGTGGGTGGGGGGAGAATAGTTTTCACCCCAAGAGGATAAAATAGCTCAAAGCAGTTGACATATGTAATGACTAGCCCTGAACTGTACCACAGTAAAGCCTAATGGAGGAAGAAAAATAACCTCTCAGGCAATTCCTTACCCCTATTTTCATCTTTTAATAGCACTAGAGGCCTCAGCACTGGACGTTTGTTGGGGACTAGTTGGGGTTATTGCCCTGAGCATCACTGGCCATCAACTTTTCCCAGGCAGCCCTTAATCTCTCAGGGAATGTATATGTCTTGACTGCTACTGCTTATAATAATTGTCCTTGTACTAAATCAAACTGCAAAGGCTTGTTGTAGCAATGTTCATGTCCTCACCTTCAAGGCCCTCTTTAATTCAGCTGCATCTTAAATCTCTGGTTTTGGCTCATCACATTACATTCAATAGGACTTTTCCATAGAATTTCTGTCTTTTGGGGCCCAATCCTGCAATTTATTCCATGCAGAGCCCCATGTAGTAACCTTAACTTCTAAAGGATTTAGCTTCTCATATATTTATATAAGTGAAAATTTCTCCTAGAGCAGTAGATTGGGCCTAGTTCCTCCCTTTTCACACCTGTGTAATATCAGTGGAGTTGGTGGGATTGCACAGGTGAGACTGAGGAGAGAGTTGGTCCTGGTTATGTTTTTGAGCGTATAATGATATACATGAATGAGAAATTTGATACATGGTCTTATCTCACAGTAGTGTAAACATTCCTCAGAAAGCCTGCATCTGCCACTCATACTTTTTACTCTGTGATATCATCCATTAAGGTCAGGACTTAAATTAGTCAAGTGCTTTAAGCATTTTGGGAAATCTGTATCTTAACTGTCCGAGAACAAAGGCATTGTGCTTCCAAACCAGCATTCCTTTGTAATACTAGCTTTTGCTGAACAAAACTTCATTTGATAATATGTAAATTCTCATTGATTCTGTGCCAGATTCAGGTAAGAGGAAAATGCTTGACCAACTGGATCTCATCCAGAACTCAGCATAAGGACCAATAAACCAATCAACCTGTACTGCATGTTTGACCAAATAAGTCCCAAAGTCTTCAGGTACTTGCCCAGGAGGTGACTAGATTACCATCATGCACCACCAGAGGCATAATTTCAAATAAACAATCAGAGAAGAGCACTATTAGGTCATCCAGTCCATTGTCCTGCCAGTGGAGGATTGTTTCCTCCATTACATTTACTAGTGTATTTTTCAGTCTAGGTTTTAATGTTCCATGTGATGAAGCCTCCACCATTTTCCTTGGGAGACTGTTCCATAGCCCAACATTTCTCACCATCAAGAAGGGTTTTTCCCTCCTCCCGATATTCTGCTTTAATTTCAAATGGGCGTTTTACCTGTTTCTAGTGCAGGATCAGGTTCTAGAAAATAAAAGTGGCTAAGCAAAAATGAAGAGATGATAGCAAGATTGCTGTTTATGAGGAATTCAAATTACATAACATTATAAAACAAATATTTCAGTCTAGCTAGCATCACACTCTGTTTTTAAAAAGTATCATCCATGCTGGGAGGTGATTGAAGGTAAAGAAGAAATATAAGGCTACTACATTTCACACTTGTTTTCCTCTGTTTGAACCAATTTAATACATTTATTTAATATCTAATCTCTCTGAGCAATTTGAGTTACCTAGTCTCTGTGGTTTTGGCATGCATTCTTTTGCTATGTAATAGATATACATCCTGTAGTTCCCCTATACTTAATTAGTGCTTATTATCACAATTAGTAGATCCTGATAGGGTGACCAGACAGCAAATGTGAAAAATTGGGATGGGGTGGGGGGTAATAGGAGGCTATATAAGAAAAAGACCCCAAAATCAGGACTGTCCCTATAAAATCAGGACATCTGGTCACCCTAGATCCTGATGGCTAGTTAAAAGCTTGTGAATTACCTGAAAGAGGTTAAATAATAGGATTTTAGTTTATAGATATGTGTCTAATTGCAAATGTTAGGCTTTTTTATACTTATTGGAACTTTTGAATATAATCTTGCAAAATATTAACTTCTGCAAATCAAGACTACACATTATCAGTTATTTTAAGATAACTTTACATTCTACTTTATTACAGATGCCGTGAGCCTCAGGTCTCAAACCCAAGACCATAAGATTCTGGGGCACAGCCACACTCTAATCCTGCACCTGGCAGCCTGCTGGCAATAGCTTACCTGGGGTCCGGGAAAACCAGCCCCAGTGCGAGGCTCCACCCTATAGGTCTGATTGGCAGAGTTCCAGAGAGGCTGACTGGCCAAGTGTCCCTACTTAAGCCAGCAAAAAGCACAGAGAGCTGTCTGAACAATTAGGTTCCAGCCTGGTCTGAACTGTGGACCTTGTGCTTTCCTCTACCTGCTCCTGCTCCTCCTCCTCCGGCTTGACTCCTGGTGTCTGACTGGTGGTTCCCAACCTTCAGTTTGTCTCCTGCCTGACTTTCTGATATCCTGACTTATGGTTCTGATGTCCATTTGGTCTCTTGCTTTTGAGCTCATGGTATCCTGTCCCAGCCAACAGCTGACTCCTATTTTGTGATTGTGGACTCTGACTAATAGATATAACTGCCCATGACCTGTCTGTGACAACCAGTACATATTTCTTCTGATTTCATAACGGCACTCTTGGTATGTTCTAGTCAGCTCTTGGGAAACTGTGATGCTGGGTTACCAAAGATTTAATTATTTTGAAATCACTGATCATTTCTAAGATTATTCCTAAATCTAGTTTTGAAGGCACTTGGGTTATTCTTATAATTTCTTAATGAACTCCAGCAGCCCTTCCTGACAACTAGGTAACATGCAAAGCCCCTAGCAGCATGCCAGTACATTGGAGTAATGGCCATTAAAGAGATGAGCTGAGGGACTATTTGGAAACAAATGGTCATTTCACCAGTGAAGTAAAACAAACTGCAATTTTCCTTCTTAGGCTCTGTGCCATATTTATAGGTCAGCTCTAAGGAGTCAGCTCTGAGTTTTTTGTATGTCAGTGTGATGAACTTTTGTCATGGCAGGGTCTGACTGTGTTCCCACTTGCAGTCTGTTAGCAGGTACACATTTACCTACTTCATTAACAAAATCTTTCACTTTTCTTTGTAAAATGAGATCTAATATAAAACAAACACGCTGATTTACAGTGGGTACTGACTTTTCCTGTGGGAATACATTAAAAGAGAAACATGGTTTGTGGTTTTATGTTGCCTTTAAGCATTTACCCTGTTTGGGTTTTACATATTTATTTTGTATTGACTTATGCATTGCACAAAACCTATGGATTTATACGTTTCTTCTTATTCGCCCCATTTGGGGTATTACTTTCAGAGCAGTGCTTAAAATTTACTGTCTGACAGTACAGGTTTTTTTTTAAAAAGCCTTGCTCTTGCCCAATACAATAAACTAGCAAGGTGTTAAAGTGTTGACATAAAAGAAACTGGAAGGAAAAACACTCAAAAAATTCTTATTAGCTGAATAATCATAGTGGAGGTTTTTTCTTTGTTGAAAACATGCTGTGTAATGAATTACAGTACATAATAAGGGTGGGGGAGCTTGGACTTTAATGAATATATAGAACCAGTTTGATTCCAGGTTGGGTGGGAGGTAGGGGGAACAGGAAGCAGGTGGTCTCTGTCTGCCTTTTGTATTAACTTTATACACCAACACTTCGTGACTATCGTTTCTCCTTTTGTGACCTGTTCTCCATAGCTGCTGCTTTTTTTAAGTCATGCTGTTCTCCCTTACATAACTACTCCCTTTGGCCTATAAATATAAAGGTCAGTTTGAGGTCAAGCTGTACCTTTCTAACAAGGCACTGGAGTAAATGTGGCTGGGCCACAAAACACAGGCACTCTTGTTGTGAATCTTCTAGATATCTCCTCTCACTGGCAGATTCTATGTGAGAAGGTGCCTGCTGGGAAGGAAAGTCAAACATGTTGCTCTACTGCAGGATCTTTTTGCAAGCTGGACTTTTTAGAAATGTTAACTGAGCATCAGTAACACACATTACAAACAAAAATAAACCAAGAGAGATTACACTAGAAGTGAAAGTGTGCTGGAAGGCTATCCGCACACTAGAAGGCTACATCATGTGATAAGGTCTGGTTCCAAGGTTCCAGGAATCCATAAGCTATTCAGTGTGCAGTCAGTACAAATTAAGTAGATAGTGTCTGATTCTGCTTTCACTTATATCAGTGTAAATAAACAGTAACTCATCCATGTCAATTGAGTTACACCAGTGTAAAACCAATGTAAGAATGGAACCAAGCCTATAAAGCTAAATTAGATCTACAATAAAGGGTCAGTGCACAGACACACCCAGTTCCCATTGACTAAAGTGAGAACCAATCATATGCATTTCTGATGGCCATATTTGTCACTTTAAGTATCTATACATTAGATCCTTGGGAACTCAGGAGTCTCACACACTTCCTGATGTTTTCAAGTTCTGAAACATTTGTCTTGCTGAAAGTTCTGCTTTCTTAAGTACCAATGCAATTTAGTAATCGCTCTGAAATGAAGGTGATTCATAGAAACAATGTTAGGACAATAGGAATCGCCTCACTGGGTCAAATCTGTCGTCCAAATACTCCATTATCTGACAGTGGTCAGCACTGTGGTCAGAGGAAAGTGTAAGAAACCCTCACTAGGCAGCTATTACATCATATACCCCATGAAGGTCTCATCCTAATCCCTCATAGTTAGAGATTGGCTTGAGACATGAAGCACAAGGTTTTTATCCCTTCCAAAATATTTTAAATCAATTTCAGGTTTCTTCCAGGACATAAGTATAGGTCTTCCATGATAGCTTAAATAATAAATATTGTACCAGCATTTGTAATAATGTCCTTGAATGGGATCTTCAGGGAGAAATCAAAGATAAAATTGAAAAATATTAGCAGTGGCACCTCTTGATCAAAATGAGTCCTCTTCCTTCAGAATCTTCTTTTGCCAATGTTGTGCTGTATAGTTAAATTGTAACAAAGATACAGAGTTAATTGTTTTCATTTACAAAAATACCCTTTAGAATTCTGTACAGAAAACTACATTAAGAAAATGAGTGGGTGATATTACAGTATCAGTAAGTGCAAAAGTTAAAGTTGCATGCACCTAATCTTTTGGGCTTATTGCAGTTTTTAATTACATGATCCCATGCTAGACTATTTCTGCAGGACCTTAGTCTCATTCCATTAATTTATTTGTATGAAATATTGTACCTTGTATGTATATTGACTTGGGTTAATAAGACAAGTAGAATTTGATCCAAATATCATTGAGATAACATAATGATGACTGACCTATAGATATGCACTATTATTCTTTGTTGTGAAAGAATTGATATCATGTTCTGTCAACCTGGGTGTAGCGGGGCGGTCACCCCGCTCTGGTGTGGCAGGGATTAAAAACAGCCCTGGGAAGGGGCAGCCCATCAGGAGCGGGCTTGATGCAGCCAATCCAGGCCAAGCTAGGCCCTATAAAAGAGCTGCAGGGCCAGAAGGCAGGGAGTCTCATTCCAGCCCTGGAGCAGGGTACTGGAAACAGAGCAGGGCTGGGGAAAGCCAAGAGGAGCTGAGAAGCTCCAGCCTGACAACTCCCCAGCCTGAGGCCTTGGGTAAGGCCAAAGCAGGTACTGGGGCTACACAGGTGTAGACAGGGGCGGCTCTAGGCACCAGCAAAACAAGCTGGTGCCTAGGGCGGCAAAATCTAGGGGGCGTCCCCTGCTGCCGGGGGGGGGCGGCAGGCTGGGCCGGCGGACCTGCCGCAGTCATGCCTGCGGGAGGCCACCGGAGCCCCGGGACGAGCGGACCTGCCGCAGGCATGACTGCGGAGGGGGCGCTCGTCCCGCGGCGCGGCGGGACCTCCCGCCCGCATGACTGCGGCAGCTCAAGCGGAGCTGCCGGACCCGCGAGCCGTCCGCAGCCGCGGGAGGTCCAGCCGAGCCACGCGGGACCAGCGGTCCCTCTGCAGTCATGTCCGCGGGAGGTCCGCTGCTCCCGCGGCTCCAGGGCGCCTCCCGCGCATGACTGCTTGGGGCGGCCAAAAAGCTAGAGCCGCCCCTGGGTGTAGAGGATAGGCAGAGGCAGCTGGTCCTACCCCCTTGCCAGTGATGAGTGGCCATTATATACTGCAGTCTGCCCCTTAAGAAAGGGACTAGGTGATGACTGGCAGTATCCATTGAGGCAAGGTGGGTATAGCGGGTTGGGGATTCCCTGGGAGGGGAGACCAAGCAAGGTAAGGGGCACCGGGGTCCGGGAGGGACACGAGGCTGAGGCAGGCAAGACACTGGCCAGCAGAGGGTGCGCTGAGGCTGGAAAAGAGCTAATTCCCAGGATGACCAGCAGGAGGCGCTGCGCGTGTGAGTGCTCGATCTGCTACATTGGGGTTCTACTTAGTTAAACTTGATCATAAGAACAGCCCTACTGGGTCAGATCAAAGGTCCATCTAGCCCAGTATTCTGTCTTCTGACGGTGGCCAATGCCAGGTGCCCCAGAGGGAATGAACGGAACAGTAATCACTTCCTTGATTGGCTAGCACATTCCTTTGACTTTCTGGGCTATTTGCCATCTGCAGCTGCTCTGTAGCCAGGAGCAATAAAACTATCACTGTCTGCTGGGCCACAATTGAGCTGAATTTCATATAAATTGGGATTTGGGTGAAATCTGCCATTTACGGAATTGAATAAGCATTCTCAGATGGGGGCGGGAATAAATTGCTCATTTCTCAGTAACAGTTGTACTAGTTTGTCTATTAAAGACAAACAGTTTGGATATATGAAAACTGAATTTTATCTGCAAAAAGTTAAGAAAAAAATTAAGCAAAACAAAACATTTATAGTTGCACAAAATTTTAACCAAAAACATTCTTCCCCCTCGTCGTCTCTATATGTGACTATTCTATCCTCCAAAGTCTCACTGCAAACACTTTTTGCCATAACACTGCCCTTCATATTTAATGTCCATGGAGTTTTTTTCTTTCGCACTATGGCTTTAAAATCTTTGCATACCGTTGGCTTTAGTTCCTTTAATTTCTTTGTCATTCTTCTTGCACTTGTACCCCGACACCTTGGAAATGTTCATTGAGCTCTCCTATTACTTTCTAGGGGGCTAGCCTTATTTCCTGGATTTGTTCTTTTAGCATTGTTCTTCTTTCCCCTTCTCTCTCTCTTTGCCTAATAATATCCTTCTCTGCTGTCTAAAGTATTTTCTGGTGTGCCCCATGCTTATTTTGGGCATTTCTTCTTTTTTCTCTCTTCTGACTTCTATCTAACATGTCCAGTGAATTCAATGGGAGTGCATCTTTGTAGCTAAGGGCAGAATTTGTCCCACTCTGCTCACTTTTTCTGTCACTACCTGGTTTTAAAGTCTCTTTCACTGCTCAGTCTATTGTCACACCCATAATGAATTATTACTATTGTGCTAGAAGCTTTGCAGGCAAGAAAGACAAGGTCCCTGAGGGACGTACAGTACGACTAATGTACGTTTAAGGGATGGGATGCAGCAAAAAGCTGTGTGTCATCTCTTGCTCAGTCACTTCCAAGTTTTTAGTAGATTCCTGGTGTGTGAGTGTGTGTGTTCTCATTCACTCTATCTGTTACTTCAACCGTGGTAGGGATAGCAGAGAGGGGTGGAGGCCAAGATGAGAGATCTGAAGGAGGAGAGGTGGAAATACGGTGTGGCTGATTGGCTCAGGAGGCAGTTTCAGATATAGGGCACCTTATGCAAGAAGATGTAGAGAAGAGAAAGGAACAAAAGGGAGTACATTATGTGGTTTGGGTGGACTGAAGTAGGCAAAGGGGTGAATGGAATGGGTGGGAGAAGATAATTAAGCTGAGCTAGATTGTAGGGACTTTGTAGGTGAGGACAAAGAGTTTAAATTTGATGCTGCAGGTGAGAAAAATCTAGTGAAAAGATTTGAATGTGAGCAGAGCTGTGGGAAAAATAGATTAATTTTCCTCTCCTGATGGGAAAAATGGAAGTATCTGTCCCCATGCTTTTCTGTTCTGTCTCTGTTATCTGTTGCAGTTGTCTGTTATATTACTGTCTTGTTGATCCTTGTTTTTTGGCCTGGCTCTAAAGTAGAAGGCCTCATAGAGTTTTTGGTCCAGCTAAAACTAGGAGGTACTGATAATTATTATGAGAGAAGCTTGATCTTGCAGATGTTCTAGCCTGATTATCAGACCAAAGAAGCTGAGGTAAGTTTGGCAGAATAAGCTTCCTATCTAGAGACTCATTGAAACTCAGTCGCCAAACCATGTGAGTTTTACCCATTACTGAGTAAGTTTTTGTGATATAAGATCGCAAAATTGCCAGTGGCACAGAACACGTAACTTATAAGAACATATGTGTTCCTTAGATCCTCAAACAACCTTTTGTTTGGATTCCTTAGTAACTGAAAAGTTGCTGGTATCTACATAGCCTACAAAATGTACTATAAGAAAGAAAAGGTGGATGAGGTAATATCTTTTATTGGACCAGCTTCTGTTGGTGAGAGAGACAAGCTTTTGAGCTTATATAGAGCTCCTTTTCAGGTCTGGGAAACTAACTCAGAGTGTCATTGCTAAATATAAGGTAGAACAGATTGTTTAGTGTAAGTAGCTAACACATTTCAAGGGACCATCCAAGATGAAGTGGCCGTTAACATACCTCTAGTTATAGCGAGGAAAGGAAGGGGGGAAGACAGTTGGGGGGGTTGGTTGTAAATGAGTTATAGAATGTTGTAATAAGCCATAAAGCCCCATCAAGATCCATCCTGAAAGAAATCTTACCTCAACCCCCTCTTCTGGCCTTCAAACAGCCCCCCAACCTCAACAAGCTCATCAGAAGCAAGTTCCACATAGACCAGGACACATCAACTCAAAGCAGCACCAGACCCTGCCAGAACAACAGATGCAAAACCTGTAGACATATCTCCACTGCTTCGATGATCAACACCTCCCACAACTGACCTTGCAAAATCCATGGTCCTATACCTGCCTTTCACAACATGTGGTTTACCTCAAACCAGTGCACTAAATGCCCCAATAGCAACTATGTGGATGACACCAGATAATCACTATGCTCTTGAATGAACTCACACAGGGAAATGATAATAGACCAAAACACGTGTGGGTGAACACTTTTCACAAAGCTATTGCTCTATCTGACCTATCAGTCCCCATCCTCAAAGGAAACCCACACAACATTTTCAAAAGATGACCCTGGGAGCTTAAGTTTATAACTTTGCTAGACATTAAAAATCATGGACTGAAGAGAGTCACTGGATTTATGGGTTATTTCAACAATCCATTATTTATGGCTTATTACAGCCCACTTACAATGCTCTCCCCCCAGCTACTTTCCCTCCTTTCCTTTCCTCCCTATATTTAAAGGGGTGTTAACAGGCCACTTTACCTTGAATGGTCCCTTGAAACATGTGCTAACTACTTATGCTAACAAATCTGTTCCACCTTGTATTTAGCAGTAACACTCTGGGGCAAGGTCTACACTACAGACCTATATCGCTATAGCTATGTCACTCAGGGGTGTGAAAAATCCACACCCCTGAGCAATGTAGTTATACCAATCTAACCCCTCCACCCCCCATATAGACAGCGCTATGTTGACAGGAGAGCTTCTCCCGTCGACATAGCTACCACCTCTCAGGGAGGTGGACTAACTATGCCAAGACAAGTCATGAGTTAGTTTCTCAGACCTGAAGAAGAGCTCTGTGTAAGCTCAAAAGTTTGTCTCTCTCAGCAACAAAAGTTGGTCCAATAAAAGATATTACCTTACCCACCTTGTCTCTCTAATATCCTGGGGCCAACAAGACTACAACAACAGTGCATACAAAAATGTGCTATAAGGTAGTTTTATTTTTTTTCAATGATAAACAACTTTAGAAGTGAGCAACCTCAACCTGCAAAACACTTACTTTCTTTCAGTGAGTTCATCTTATCCAGTTATAACTCATAAAGTTTATTAATCTCAAAGCATTAAGTGTGACATGACTTCTAAGGATGTGCCAGATGGTTGAAATTATTTTAGGTTGTCAGCCATCCTCCACTTTTTTTGAATTCTAAACAGCACAGATAATTGACTGTTGCTAACTTCTTGGCTCCATAAATAGGGAATCTACATAGATATTAACTATTTAAATGACAAATATGATCTCAGATTAGAGGCTGATTTGAAAAGGTGCTGAGTACTCTCACTTCCCTTTGGTTTCAATGTGAGCTCAGGCTGCTCAGTTCCTGACAGAAAATACAATACATTGTCTTGATCCTGTAGTTCTTAGCTAATGCTTAATTGTTCTTTATGCATAGAAATGCATTATATTTTGGAGGGGGTGTGTGAGCCACAACCCTACCTCTCCCACTGCTGTGTAGATGTTGAGAGGCCCAGGCTATTTCCAGATTCCCTTCTCTTTTCTACGTTCCTTATAGCCTCTCTTGGTGCTCTTATGCCATGGTGATTGCCATGTTTAGCACCTAGATAGACAGTAAAAAAGTTACTAAATAAAAAAAAAGTTACAAAGCATATTTAAAGTGGAGTCTCCTAGTGCGCCTGTCTTGGTTCTGCTCTGAGTTGACTTTCCCTTCTTCATGCTTCTCTTTCAGTGCTTAAACATGGTAAAACATGAATAGGTAAACAGTGGAGATGCTGCATAGATGTTTGTGCATGATGGGCTAAATTCTGTTCTTAGTTACATAGATGCAGCCCTGGCCTAACTCTATTGGTTTAAGAAGTTACTCCAGCTTTATCCCAGCACAACAGAGCAGAATATGGCCAGATATCTCATGACTGGTCAAATATGAATTGCAAAAGGGTTGATCGTATGGCAGAAGATACTAATGTTTCATTTATGTAACTACAGTACCTACTAGGACTCAGTCTCGCTCCCAAAGCAACTCACTGGAAGCTTTTCCATTGACTTGAGCATGATCAGGTTCATTAACATTTAAGCGGCAGGTTGCATCCCTTTTCTGCCACTTGAGTGGTGCAAAGGGGATATAACCTGGCTGCAGTTGGAAAGGATAAAAACTTCTCCAGGGGAGGGGAATTCTCAGTTGGTATAAAGTTGTAGCACTGGCTTCCTTGGTGTAGGGGAGATGTCAGACAAGGGAAGGGGCATGATAGAGGTGGGAACAGGTAGAACAGAACCTTGCAAGGCAATCCATTTTCTCCTCTGAGCTTTCACTGTTAGGCAATGGAGGTATTCCATTCACAAGTAGATAATTATAGGGAAAATCCCTGCTAAATCAGTGGTTTTTAACTTTTCCTATACAGGGATCATACCAGAGCCCTCTTCCCATTCAGAAATAAAGAAGGGTCAGGGAGGTACAATTCCAGGCTGGGAACCTCTGCTTACTCCTGGGAGAATTCTGCACCACTGTGCAAGTGCAGAATTAATGTTCCCTGAAATCCCCCCACCCTGCCCCTGAATAATTGATTCTTATGGGGAAGCACAATTAAGCCATGAGGGGGGTCATGTTGCAATTACACTTTCACCGACCAGTGGCTGATGTGGCACCAGAAGAGAGGGCACTGATCATGAGTTGGATCAGTCAGCTGTGGAGAGGGAGGGGGCAGAGGCTGCCTTCCTCACAGTGCCATGCCCACAGGGACAAGTGAGGAGACACAGGATATGAGGAGGATGACAGACTGGGGTGGGGGCGCAGGAGCTAGTGGGGTGACAGCATTGAGCCAGAAGCTGAATGGGAGTGGGGGTGCAGGGCCACATGGGGACATGGGGAAGTGGGGATGTAGGGCCACATGGGAGCATATGCAGATTTGCCTGGCTGACTGGAGACAAGAGGTGCAGGGACATGTGGGTACAGGGGCACACTGAATGGGAGAGGCTAGGAGTTGGCCAGGGTCTGCATGGGGGAAGCTCCCCAACTCCCTAATAATCCCTCCACCCAAAAAAACTGTTCCATACTTCTACCCACATCCAACAACCCTTCAGGTTCACTCCCAGGCTTCCTCCCGGCAATTACTTCCCTTTTCCTCAGCTCCTCCATTACTCCTCACTCTCCCAAGCCTTTGCATTGTGTCTGAAGGTTGCTCAAAGTTCTGTATTAATATGCCCAGTAAGGAATCTATTTGTCAAAAAACATTTCCTGAATTTTTGTTGTCTGGAGTGTTACAGACATACTTGCTGACAGGTATTTTGAAATAAATTACCAAAATAATTGAAATTGGCATGATTATATGGTGTCGTTTTGACAAAGAAAATATGCAGAGTTTTAAAATATTGTGTGCAGAATTTTATTTTGTGTGTGTGTGCAGAATTCCCCCAGGAGTATCTGCTCTAATTCACCATTACTTCTGGATTCCCAATGTGGCATGTCCTCTCTGTGTCTCCCCTTCGACTGTAAGAATGTTGGGGGCAAGGACTACCTTTACTTTTGTTTATTGTACTGCATCAATCACTTCTCAGCATGAAACAAAGAGTAATATTCATCTCTGCATTGTAATCTAATATTTTTTTGAATCTATTTTATCATGTCCCTAAATGATGTATGATGGGTCAATTCCATCAGATACAGTTTAAAATACTCTATGACTATGAAGCCAGAGATCTAGCTCTTATTCCCTATTCTGAAATAATTTAAATGATTTGGGTAGATGTACAGTTTTGAGATGATTCAAAACTTTTCCTCACAATACTGGTTACTCTTTGATAGTAAAATCAAGTTCCCAGCTCTCTGAATGTTACATTCCTTACCCTTTGGCTTGGTATGTATTTTAGATCATTCCTTATGGCAAAATGATAACTTAAATATCTGAGGGCTCAAGTATTCAGATGTGTAAAAGTAGGCAGAGAGAAGCACATGTTAGGGACTACCAAGTATGCTAAGCATGATGCCTACCTACTCCTGATCCAAAAAAAGTGGAACTAACATAACCCATTTTGCTCAGCATCTGTGAGAATCTGCAATTTTTGGCAGGGAGCATAGTTCAGAGGTAGTTTTACTAATGAAACCCTCAGTATGCTCTTGTGATAATACAGAGACAAAACCAACTGGTCTTATGTTGTGAGAAGACCAAACAGAAAATCTCTGTCGAGGTTACTCACTTCAATCCTGTGTCTGGAAACTTCTCCCATTTCTACCTTCTGTGGAAGTTGCAGCCATTTTTTGGTGTTGCCTGCTTTCTTTCTGGAGAACCTCATTCTCCTGTTGGCTCTAGCCCTGTCTCTTCTTTCCCCTTGCACAGGTGCACATGGGCAGAGAAGTTTAGCTGGAGTTAACCCTCTCTTTGCTGATGACCAGGGGCGGCGCTAGCAATTTCGCCGCCCCAAGCACGGCAGCATGCCGCGGGGGGCACGCTGGCGGTCGCCGATCCCGCGGCTCCGGTGGACCTCCTGCAGACGTGCCTGCGGAGGGTCCGCTGGTCCCGTGGCTCCGGTGGAGCATCCGCAGGCATGCCTGCGGGAGGTCCACCCGAGCCGCGGGACCAGCGGACCCTCCGCAGGCACGCCTGCGGGAGGTCCACCGGAGCCACCTGCCGCCCTCCCAGCGACAGGCAGAGCGCCCCCCGCGGCATGCCGCCCCAAGCACGTGCTTGGCGCGCTGGGGTCTGGAGCCGGCCCTGCTGATGACAAGGTAGTACTGACACCTTGTCACACATACCTTTGTGCCTGATGAACACTAGGACAGAATTGGCTTGGTCAGAAATGCTGACCTTAACAGCTCCACTTTTCCATAATGAGATGTTTCATGCAGCATATTGCAGGTTTTCATACATTCATACTGTGATTATAAAGTTTTACACCATTTTGTAAGATGTAAAACTTTATAATGTGCAATCAGAAAGCCACGTGTGTACACTGCATGGCTTTTTACTGGAGCAAAATGCTATCTTACTTGCTTTAGTGGCAGTGTGAGCAGGTCCTGTGTAGCTCCCCTAAAAAGGTCTGGTAATTTGGCCTCCATCCAAGGGTCCAGGATTTAACCTTCCCATGTCTTTGTTTACTCCTCTGAAAAATGAATATATATAATATTCAACTACCAAGGGGTGGGCTAGCTTAATTTTTTCATGTGTGTAAAGTGATTTGAGATTTATGAATGAAAGACATTATTGCCCAGACAGTGACTGACCACCGGTGGGACTAAAGGTGGCAGGGGTAAGGAGCTTGTCTCTTTTGATCTCCAGTCCAAAGGCTGGGCACAATAACATCCTCTAAAAGGGTGATGCAGCAAATGCACTCTCCAGAGCTTTTATTAGCTCTCTGCCTGCCCCAAACCCAATGGCTTCTGGAGCTCCCTCCCACTGAGATGACGTGCCGTGGCTTAAAGCCACAATCAAGTCAGGCATAAGTGCAAAACTGCTTTCCCTCCCATAAAAAGCAAATCTCTTTTTCCCCATGCTTATTTTGTTCCCTGTGTCAACTCATCCCCATCTCCACCCATCAGCGTTCCCCACAAAACAAGCTAAGTGTCTCTCAAATCAGAGCTATGCAGGAGCCAGAAATGCAGTCAAGAAACGGGCTGGTGGAATGTACAATATTCTCAGGAGCTCTGGAGATTAAAAGAAATGGTTATTTTCAGGATTGGAATGGTCTGGTTAATAATTAATGAATGATAAAACAGTGCAATATCTTCAAGTATTTTTCATAGCTTTCTTCTGGTTCGTAGGTTTAATTTTTCTCCTGATAGCAATCTCCATATATCTTTTATAGTGTGGTGGAATCACTGAGTTGGAAGACTTTTTTTCATCTAGCTGCCAGACAGCTATAGACCAATTAATCTACAAGTATGCACAGTTGGGGATGATATTCTCCAGTGACTCAGCAATGTAACAGATGGCAAAATATTTAATATTTATTTCCATTCCATTTCTATATTGGATATGAACCCAGACATGTCATTCTTTTGACAGTCAGACAACATCTGTTGAGAACACTGTCAGCTGAATTACAACCTCCCTGGCAGGTACTGGGGCAGACAGCATGAATTAATTTAGCAATCCTGTTTGTGGTTAAATGTCACTGTCTACTACAGTACATTGTTTTCATTACAGATGCTGGATTTATGGATGCTGACTAGCTTTACATTGAAACCCCTAAGAGTTTATATTTATTCATAGAAAGAGTCAATCCATTAAAGAAGACTGTGTGTATTAAGTTGCAATAACAATGGATTTAGTTTGACTCATTCTTTAACTTTCACCAATTATGATTATAAAAGAAATGATACACTGTAGGGATCAGCCCAGTTGCTTGGAGACAATGCACTGTACTGCCACATGAAGAACTCAAGTGTGGGAGTGACTTTGAGGATTCTAGTCCCAGGAGTTGGGGTACACTAGATGTATCTCAAAATACAGTATTTCCAGCATAGTAAGAGACTGCCAAGTGCTGTGCTCTCTCAATGCCAGCAGTGTCCTAGACAATATAATAAGCTAGCTGACAAAAATCACCTGTGTATTTATTTATTTCATTTGTTTATCATAAGAAAAAGCTGTTCAAATTTTGGCAGGAATTTTCTGAAGATAAAATGGCAAACATTTGTGAAACACCCACTCCCCCCATTTTCTAACTACTTCTGAGCAAACTGCTGATTTATGAAGAGGAAAGTGGTTGAATATTGGGAAGAAGGTGTGGAAGCTTTAACCTCCCATGTTGGGAAGATGAGGGGCATTGTATTAATTGTATTAATTTGTATGTATGGGCCAAAGGTATTGATGTAACCCTGTTGCTGTCCAGCATTAAACAGTGTTACGATTCAGTGTTTGGTATATGGAGACCTTGGCATGCTTAGTACCAGAGCAAACACAACATTAAACATCCTTTTAACTTTTTTATTAAAGATAAAGAAAAGAAGGAAACAGTTTAAACACTTGCCATGTATTGAATAAGGCTTTCATTTTAACAACATTCTTCGTTCCCTTTTGCTGGAGAGCATTTCCCTTGTTGGACAGTCTCTTAGATGGTCTCAAAGATAATAACTGTCCTTGGGGGGAAAGAAGAAGTTAGTTGAGGTGGCCTGAAACTGTTGAAGTCCGATCTCATTTCATCCCGGGTAGCTGGGATTCAGCTGGAGCCAGTAGAGGTGGCAATGTTATCTGTGTCCTCTCTTTGTCCCAGTCTGGTCAGGACACCTATCAGGATTAGGATGAAGGTCTGGGGTCCCAGGAGATGGTGGGGGTGGCAGCCATGATGGTAAAACTTGCTCCAGTAGCCTCCATCTGTTTCTCTCCCACCTTCCTCCGCAATCCTCCACTCCCCCACAGTCTCCTTCTTTAAGGATCCAAAAAGGGAGTGATAGGTGGAATAGCCCAGCCCCTCATTATTTTGTCCACCAATTAGACCTAGTTTCTGACACACCAATTTTGGTTCACTGATTTCTAGACTCAAGTTTCTTGTTTATCAACATGATCTTAACACAGCCCTTGAGTTATATCAGTAGGCCTTTTTGTTTAGGACTAATTCAGGTTTTCTGTTTTCCTTTCATACCTTTCCTCAACAACACTTGTTTTAGGACATCTTATGAACTTCCACATACTTTTTACAGTTGAGCTCACAATTAGAGCAAATATCTAGGCCCAATTGTCACAACAATGGGTTTAATATTGGAGGGCGGAAAACGGTTAGGCAGAAGAGAATTTAGCTTGTTTGCTGTGATTATTTATTTATTTATTTTTAAATTTAAGCAAATGAGTAACTAATAAGATGTTACTGCCAAACATCACTCCAATCACTTTAGTTCTTTGTTGCATCCCTCTTCCCAACTTCATTGACTTCATCTTTTTAGGCTGTAAGCTCCTTGAGACAGAAACTGGGTCATCTTCTCTGGTTGGTTGGTACTAGCACAGTAGAAGTATTTATTAATAATATTATGATTGATCCAAAGATCAGGGATGATCACCATTGTTATTTGTTAAGAACTGAGAATGTGTTCCTCCCTCAACAAGATAGAAACAATTACCTCTAGTCTCATGGTGGATTCATGTATGATGAATGCATGAGGGGATAGTGTGGGAAAACACAGGTGTAAATGGTGGGTTCAAATTAAGGTGTATGCTAATGTCCAAAGATCTTACCTACAGGCTAAAGTAGACAACTGCCCAGATAGTTGGAGGGAGAGAGTATGCTTATGGTCTTGGGAATCTCAATTGCCAAAACTTTGAAACTGTTTTTTGGACTGCCTGTTATATTGAAGCCTATCTGCTAAGTATCCAATATATTTCTGTCACTTCTCACTAGCACTTGAATGCTAGTAAAAAGTAACAAATATTTCTGTTTCTTCTCAGGACTGTGGTATGCTTCTGTCACTGCATAGAGGGCCACCTGAAAAAAACCCTTCTTTGTGTGTAGGCAAGGCCTCAGAAATGAACATGCCCATTTTGTTTTGTGCTGTTTCTCTGGTCCCAAACTGGTGGGTTTTATTTACCTGGGTTCACACTCAAAGAGTAAACCTCAAATGCCAAGCAAACCCCAAAAATTGTCTGCTTCAGTCGAAAAGCAACCAATGCCCCCTCTCCCACATAGGCTCTAGCCATTCCTTTCCCACCCAAACACTATCACCCCCGTCAATTACTGTTAGATATTTCCTAGGGAAAGCAAGGCTGAGGGCTTGCTGTCCCCCCTCCATAGGTACAGTCTTTTGGAAGGGGAGCTGACTACACACCTGTTCAGCAGAGCTAGAAAGGGTCCCGCTCCTGCTGGTGCTCCACTTTGACGGCACTATGATAAAGGGCTGTTCTTTCTTTCTCTGTCGGGCCAGATGTATACTCAAAAGTTAAGTTGATCCAGCTTCATCACTCAGGGGTGTGAACAATCCATACCCCGAGCACATAGTTAAGCCTGCCTAGCAGGGCCACTCAGAGGATTCAGGGGGCCTGGGATCTTTGGTGGCGGGCGGCCCCCACCGCCGAATTGCTGCCGAAGACCCGCCCCGGGACCCGCCGCCGAAGTGGTGGATGGCCCCCCCCCCCCCCCCGTGGGTTTCAGGGCACTTCAGCAGTGGGTCCCAGAGCGGAAGGACCCCCTGCTGCCGAATTGCCGACGATGACGCGGAGCGGAAGAAGCTCTGGGGGCCCAGGCCCCGCAAGAATTTTCTGGGGCCCCCAGAATGAGTGAAGGACCCTGCTCCAGGGGCCCCAGAAACTCTCGTGGAGGCCCCTGTGGGGCCTGGGGTCTGGGGCAAATTGCCCCTGTTGCCCCCCCCCCCCCCCCCGGGAGGCCCTGCTGCACTCAGTTGATGGAAATTTTCTGTTGACCTAGCGACTCCCTCTTGGGGAAGTGGATTAACTATGCTGTAGGATTTCTAGTATCAAAAAGCCGTCAGCAACAAAAAAGAGTGGAAAGGGACTAGGACTAGATGAACAGAGACCTCTTTGTGAACAGGAGATCAGGTAGGCAGTCTCACATCAAATCATTCAGATACATCCCTGTTTGGAATACATTAACTAATGCAAATCTGGTCTTCTTTTAAAATGTATTCAGTAAGGGCATTGCCATATAGAAAGTAGAAAACTAAAAGCCTAAAGATTTAAGACTTCTCAAAAATGGCAAAACCACATTTTATTTTTTTTTAAATCAAAGCATACTACTGTTGGGTTTGAGTTTTATTACCATCTGGTGAATCACATTCCAATCTGATGTGCATAATCTGGCAGATTCCTTCCTTTAATGAATCTGTTTTGAGCTTTTTTTTAAAGTAGCGAGGTGTTATTTGTGTGGAAAGTACTTCAGGAATAAAGAAGAATTTTAGTCTTATTTTAGTCTTGGTGAACTGTGTAATGTCCATATGGCTCTTGGTAGTTCAGATTCTTCTGAGAGAGTTCTTCTGTTTGACTTTATATCACTACATTACAAAGAGTTTTAAGATCTGAGACAGTATGTCATTAAATCACAGAACACTATATTCAAATGACCCGAAGAGTCGGCTTTGAATTCTCCAGAACAAGGAAGGTCTGGGTTAAGAATCTTCATAACCACCACCCTCCACTCCCATTGACATGTTTTGAGGTATGAAACCCCTTCAGACCCAGTAATGTATCATAGAGTTTAAGGCCTAGTCTGACCTACTATATAGCACAGGCCACCAACACCACCCAGCACCTGTACGCTGACTCAACAACCCAAATGAGACCGAAGTATTAGAAACCACAGAAGACTAGAATATTATGAGCCATAGGAATAGACTAGGAGGGGCCATGGTGCACCAATGTCTGAGGCCCTCGCAATGGCAGGGAAATGATTATGTGAGATATAGCCAGATAATCCTGGCAAGTGACCTATACCCACACACTGAAGAGGAAGGTGAAAAAACTCGAGGGTCACTGCCACTCTGACCTGTGGGAAAATTCCTTCCCACTCTCACATGTGGGGATCACTTAGATCCTGAGCATGTGAGCAAAAACCAGCCAGCCAAGCACCTGAGAGAGAGAATGCTAGGTGCCACCTCAGAGCCCTGCCTCTCCCCCACCCCACAGTGTCCCATCTCCAGCTGTGTCCATCTCCTGATAATTCCCAGGAAGGAGAGAAAATAAAAACCCTCCCAGAATACATTGTGGAGAGGAGGGTGGGGGAGAACAGAAATCCCTTTCTGACCCCTGCCAGTGGCCAGCTGAAACCCTGAAGCATGAGCTCCCATTATAGGTTGCCCTGCATTTCCACCCATATATTTTGGGGGTAGAGAACCTATCCCCCCTCCCATACTAGACTCAAAACCCTGATTTCTCTATGGGAAGCAGAATTTTACCTCATAATAATGACAACACAAAATCTATCCTATTAACACTTTTTCAGCCACATGCTGGGCAGGGACAGAATCTCATTTGTTACAAGGAACAATTAAGTGACCATTAAGTGAAATTCCATATGCAGTTTTGTTTAGAGCCATATGATGTATGTAGGACAATTACTTTTTCCATGTCTATAACAAGTGATGGAACTTAAAACAGTTTCATATAAAAACCAACTGTATGGCTGTTCAGTCTCCTCTGGAATAAAAGTAGAGGAAAACCAAAAAGAGCTAAAAATACTTGCTAGCCAGAATGGAGGTGCCCTCAGCAGTGACCAGATACAAAATGGCCACCAAAGTGTTTGTGTCTCCCAGATTTCAAGACCAGAAGGGACCATTGTGATTGCCCAGTCTGATCTCCATGAATACCATAGGCCATGGGATTTAAAGGACCAGTTATAGGAAGAGCTTGCATGGCAAAGCTCCAATAGATGGTTAAAGCCAAATAATTTAGTAATAATTAGGTAGGCACAGGGAAGGTAGCTATTAAAGAAAAAGGATGGAATTTTCTGAGAAGTACAGGTGTGGTAATCTGAGAACTGGGTCCTGGTGCATTATCATAGGGAGATTAATTAATCCTTTTACCTTTTTAACTTAAAAACAAAACAACCAGCCCAGCTCTCCCCCTCCAAAAATAAACAAATCTATCCTACTTTTAAATGGTAAGGACGACTTCAAGTGGAACATGATTTTTTCCATAAATTTAAAGGAAATTAAGCAAATATTTTTAATTGTAATGTTTTTCGTTTACTTTTTCTAATGTGTGGTGTTTCTTTTTTTATGTAAGAACCGTAAGTTAAATAAATACTTGATGTGGTATATCTGAGAGAGTTGCATCTTTTGGTTTTGCTATCACATCCTTTTTACATCATCAGATTCCAGATGTATTTTAGACAACAAAACTGTGTTTTAGCTTTGCCAGCATCTTGTCATAGGGCCTCTTCAGGTTCTGGTCCTGTCATGAATTCCATATGGGTGCAGAGGTCTTCCTGCATGGCGATCATTGCAGGATTGGAGCCTGAGAGTGAAGGATCAAGTCCCAGTCAGTATTTCTGCAGGCTCCTTTTGATGTTAAAGAAAATAGCTGTGGTTTTTTTTTTATACTGGGTTTTCTCACTCTCAACCCAGTTTTTCAGGGCTTGTCTACACAGTGTGGCATTAAGCACTACAGGGGTGTGAATTTTAATATGCACCAACATGTTGCATACTAACTGGCTCAGATTAAACCCTGTGGGTGCACACTAAAATTTCTACGAACTTTTAGTGTACACTCGCAGGATCTATATAGATCAGTTGGTGAACATTAGAATTCATACCCCCATAGTGTGCTTTGCTGTACCATGTAGAGAAGCTCTTGTTCTACTAGAGTTTGCTGTAATGAATTAATATTTCTTTTGTGATTAAATTGTAATCTATGGTGAAAGGAATTATCACATTCTAAATTCAATATCACGACTTTACTCTAGGTTCATTTAGCAAGAAAATATGGACTATAAAGGAGCAAAGCCTCCCTGAACCTAGTATCTGTGACAATGAGTAAGTATGATGAGAACAATCATGAAAATTACATGGATTTTGTTTTTAATCAGATTTGAAAATTTGGTTTTAATTTAAAAGTGGTTATACAAATTATTTTGGTACTTTCTGTAATACAAAAAGTTTGCTCATAAGCTGAACCCTCACAGTATGCCAAGATTCAGACTGGAGCAGATTTTTATGGCTGAGTTACAAACTCTGAAAATATGGGTTTATAATGGAAATGATGACTGCCTCCTTACTATAACAAGGCTAGCGGATGCTGTTGTAATGAACGTTGTAATTTATAGGAGGTGTAATTTATAGGAGTCACCTGTTAAGCCATCTGGGACAAAAAAAATTCCCAACTTCTAAAATGTTAATAACTCGATAAACCTTTTGAACTTTACTTTGTAAAATCACATTGCTGGACAGCTGATCCATATTTATGTGTAAAAGTGAAAGATTTAAAAAAAAAACAGAGAGAGGGTAAAAAAGTGATACTGTCTATTTAGTGTTTTGTTTTTGTTTTTTGTGACATTTTATATGAGACTTGGGGGTAAAAGAGACTCTGATAAAATTATTTAGATAGGAAAAGTGTTTTTTAAAAGGAAGAGGTTCTTAAAAAAATTGGCTTAACTTTGTAAGTGCAGAGAGGTTTTTACAACTGGGACAGGGAAGGGAAAGGAAGACTGCAGAAAAACATTAGGTAATAGTGTGTGTGCTAAATATTGGGAATGTCACCTACCCAATGGCAGGTAGGAACAGGAATAATCCATGTAGTTGGGAAATCTTTAATTTTTGTTGTTGTTGATAAACAAGCAATGGGAAACGTCTTTAATTAAATTCTGTTTTGTTAAAGTCTCTCCAAAGTGTCCCTTTAAAGAAGATACTAAAAGTCCCTCCTGATTTTTAAATATTTTCTTTTGTCATGTTTTCACTTGTATCACATCTCCTTTGTAAGTGTTAACTTGGATTCTTCTGGGAGTGGACAGCTCCCAGATAATTTAGGAGGTAGAAAAGATGCAAAACTAAGGTCCTGAACACTAATGGTCATTTTTAGATTCCATGGCACCCTATTTAACATATGGCAAATGGCAGCACAGAAAAACTAAGGATATGTACATACTGCAATTAAATACCCATGGCTGGCCCATGTCAGCTGACTTGAGCTCCTGGGGCTCAGGCTGCAGGGCTGTAAAATTGTGGTGTGGACATTCAGGTTCGGGCCGGAGCCTCAGCCCAAAAGTTTACACTGCAATTTTACAGGCCCACAGCCTGAGTCCGCTGACATGGGCCAGCTGTGGGTGTCTAACTGCAGTATAGAAATACCCAGTGTGGCTTGGCAAAGGCCACACAGGAACTCTGTGCAGACCAGAGAAATGAACCTTCCATCTGTCCATCACCATGCAAGCATACAAATACTACCAAGATGGCCCAGTGCATGGATGAGATCAGTTTATGGATCATTTAAATCAGCTTCTTTACCAGATGACTGGAAGATAGCTAATGTGATGCCAATTTTTAAAAAAGGCTCCAGAGGTGATCCTGGCAATTACAGGCTAGTAAGCCTGACTTCAGTACCGGGCAAACTGGTTGAAACTATAGTAAATAACAGAATGATCAGACACCTACATTAACATGATTTGTGGGGGAAGAGTCAACATGACTTTTGTAAAGGGGAATTATGCCTCACTAATCTACTAGAATTCTTCGAGGGGGCCAAACATGTGGACATGGGTTATATAGTGTACTTGGACTTTCAGAAAGCCTTTGACAAGGGCCCTCACCAAAGGCTCTTAAGCAAAGTAAGTGTCATGGGATAAGAGGGAAGGTCCTCTCATGGATCAGTAGTTGGTTAAAAGATAGGAAACAAAAGATAGGAATAAATGGTCAGTTTTCACAGTGGTGGAGAGAGGTAAATAGTGAGGTTCCCCAAGGATCTGTACTGATCCAAGTTTTGTACAACATGATTTGGAAAAAGGGGTTAACAGTGAGGTGGCAAAGTTTGCAGACAATACTGGATTACTCAAGATAGGTCCAAAACTGACTATGAAGAGTTACAAAAGAATCTCACAAAACTGGGTGAACTGGGCAAGAAAATGGCAGAAGGAATTCAGTGTTGATAAATGCAAACTGATGTACATTGGAAAACATAATGCCAAATATACTTTGAAAAGGATGGGGTCTAAATTAGCTGTTACCACTCAAGAGAGATTTTGGAGTCATTGTGGATAGTTCTCTGAAAACATCCACTTAATGTGCAGCAACGGTCAAAAAAGTGAACAGAATGTTGGGAATCATTAGGAAAGGATAGATAAGACAGAAAATATCATATTACCTCTATATAAATCCATGGATCTTGAATACTGCATGCAGATGCGGTTGCCCCGTCTCAAAAAAGATATATTGGAATTGAAAGAGATACAGAAAAGTGCAACAAATGATTAGTGATATGGAACAGCTTCCATATGAGGAGAGATTAATAAGACTGGGACTTTTCAGGTTGGAAAAGAGATGACTAAGGGGGGATATGATAGAGGTCTATAAAATCATGACTGGTGTGGAGAAAGTAAATAAGAAAGTGTTTTTATTGCTTCTCATAATACAAGAACTAGGGGGTCACTAACTTAAATTAGTAGGTAGAAGGTTTAAAACAAACAAAAGGAAGTGTTTCTTCACACTACTCACAGTCACCTGTGGAACTCTTTTGCTCTTGCGAAAGCCAAGACTATAACAGGGTTCAAAAATAACTAGATAAGTTCCTGGAGGATAGGTCCATCAATGGCTATTAGCCAAGATGGGCAGGGATGGTGTCCCGAGCCTCTGGTTTCCAGAAGCAGGGAATGAGTGACTGGGGATGGATCACTTGATGATTACCTTTTCTGTTCATTTCCCCTGAAGTACCTGGCATTGGCCACTGTTGGAAGACAGGATACTGGGCTAGATGGACCTTTGGTCTGACCCAGCATGGCCATTCTTGTGTTCTTATGAAAAACAGCTGGTTGAAGCTGTACTTGAGCAAGATAGAGGTGATGCTCGTGCACAGAGAAAAGCATTCTGAAGAATTTGCAGCATGGTGCAGTCTTCTTTGGTGGATGGCATACACCCACAGCTGGTCAATTTAGTCCATAGCTTAGTAGTGTTCCTGGATTCCTTACCAATGCTAAGCTCTCCCAGCAGCATCCTCAAGTAACTCATTCCCACCCTGACAGAAAGTGACCTGGCCTCAGTGTTACACATCTTTGTCATCTTCTGGCTGGACAAAGCCAATACAATATACCTGGCTATGAAGCCTTCTGCACGTAAGAAACTCAAGCTAGTGCAGAACACTGCAGCACATCTCTTCAGAAACATGGGTTACTGCCAGCTCATCAAATCTGTCCTCTGCTCTCTACACTAACTTCCCATAGAATATCAATTCAAAGTCTCGGTTCTTATCTTCAAGACACTCAGTAGTCTGGGACCAAGATATCTGAAAGACTGCCTGAAGCTCTGGGATGAAGTCCATGGCTGACAACTCTACTCCAATGGAACTAACTACCACCAGGCTAAAGCTCATCTGTACAGGAGACAGAGCTTTCTTGGAGCCCAGTCCCAGAATGGAATGAATTCCACAGGAACTAATGATCATCGCAGACCTCACCATCTCTATAACATCTCCCACAGTTGAGAGAATCTGTCAGTGCACAGCTTTCGGGTCTTTTTGGACTCCTCCATTATTGCATTGCCTAACAGTCATGGTAGCAAACAACACCCACATGCATCTATGACTGACTGGAAGACTGCACCCAAATCTACGGACCAGCCACAATCGTCCACACATTTGTAACCTTCAGGCTTGATTATTGCAACTTATTATATTTAGGAATAAAGCTAAACACCGTAATAAAGACCCCATTTATACAAAACACAGTAGCCTGTCTGCTTAGTGACACAGGTCAACATGTATACATCACTCTGGTTTTCTGCTTCCTGTACTATCTGAACAGTCCAATTCAAAGTTCTGAGTCTGATACTTTAGCACCTATGGGATTTTACAGATTTTACAAACTGAAGCCCAGACAGGCTAAGTTGGTTGCCCAGGATGTCAGAAGTCTGTTGCCAATTCAGGAAGAAAACCCAAATGATCTGCTTTTGTAGTCCCATGTCTTAAGCAAAAGTGTCTTCCATTCCTTTTTATCTCTTCCTTGGGCATCATATTGCTTGTTCATTGCTCTTATTTGGCATTGTCTCCAGATTATTTTCAAAGTTTTTGTTGCACTACCTTAATTAAACATTATTTTTTTTATTGTCTGGCCTTACAGTTTGTTTCTAAGCCCTTGTCTACACTAGAGAGTTTTGTCGACAAAAGTTATGCTGACACACAGCCACTGCTTTAATTAAACTGATGTTGCATGTCCACGCTATGCGTCTTGAGTTGGCAGAGTACAGTCATACCAGCACTTGTTGCATTGACACAGAGCAGTGCACTGTGGGTAGCTATCCTACTGTGCAACTGGCTGCAGGGTGCTTTGGGAAGAGCTTGCAATGCCTCATGGGGCAGGGACAGCATCACATGATGCAGGTTTCTCAATCCCATCATTCCATGGGCATCCTACTAGATTGCCAGCCACTTTTCAACTAAAGGTGGCGGCGGGGGGGGGGGGGTGTAGAGAAACTGTGGGTGTGTTGGGGAAGTGTGTGTGTTCACACTTGCAGTACTTGAAGCGGTATTCAGAGCGTTGCACTCTGGGGAGCTATCCCACAGAGCATTTCTTCCTCTTCTGTCACTAAGAGTTGTGGGAAGATGGAGGAGGGTTGTGGGGCATCCTGGGTCCTGTCCCAGTGCCCCGTGATGCATTGCTTCGCATCCCAGCAATCCGTGTGCTTCCATCCACATTTGGTGCCATCTTTCAATGGTTTATGTACTGTGCGCCCTGCCTCTTTGGTCTGCAGGAATGGATCCCAAACTGTTGACCAGTATGCTGGTTGCTCTGAGCAACACATCACGACAGTGCATCAGGCAGTGGAGATATTCCTTGAACTACAAAAGCAAGAGGAGTGCGACATTGATCTCGCCATGTGTACTAGCTATGACACGAGATTGCTTGTGTCATTCGTGGCGTGCTGACCACAGTGGAACACTGCTTTTGGGCTTGGGAAACAAGCACTGAGTGGTGGGATGACGAGCAGTGGCTGCAAAACTTTTGGATGAGGAAAGCCACATTCATGGGACAGTGTGATGAGCTCACCCCAGCCCTGCAGTGCAAGGACATGAGAATGAGAGCTGCTCTGTCGCTGGAGATGTGTGTGGCGATTGCACTGTGGAAGCTGGCTACTCCAGACTGCTAACAATCAGTTGCTAACCAGTTCAGAGTGGGAAAGTCGATCATTGGACTCATGTTGATGGAAGTGTGCAGGGCCATTAATCACATCCTGCTCCAAAAGACCATGTCTCTGGGCAATGTGCGTGAAATTGTGGATGGCTTTGCACAAATGGGCTTCCCTAACTGTGGAGGGGAGAAAGATGGCATACATATTCCAATTCTGGCACCAGACCACCTAGCCACCAAGTACATGAATCACAAGAGATATTTCTCAATGGTTTTCCAGGTGCTTGTGGATCACCATGGGCATTTCACAGACATTAATGCAGGCTGGTCCAGAAAGGTGCATGACACATGCATCTTTTGGAACACTGGCCTGTTCAAGAACCTGCAAGCAAAGACTTTCTTCCTAGACCAGAAGATCACCATAGGGGAAGTCAAAATGCCCATTGTGATCCTGGGAGACCCCGCTTCCCCTTAATGCTGTGGCTTATGAAGCCATACATGGGGCAACTTAACAGCAGCAAGGAGCAGTTCAAAAACAGGCTGAGCAAGTGCAGAATGACTGAGTGAGCTTTTGGCCATTTAAAGGCCCGCTGGCGCTGCCTCTTTGGGAAGCTGGACCTGGCTGATGACAGTATTCTTATGATTACAGCCACGTGTATGCGCCATAATATTTGTGAAGGGAAGAGTGAAAGCTTTGCTCAGGGCTGGACCACAGAGGCTCAGTGCCTGGAGGCTGAGTTTGAACAGCCAGAGACCAGGGCTATTAGAAGGGTGCAGCGTGGGGCTATAAGGATCAGGGATGCCTTGAGGCAGCAATTTGAAGCTAGAAGCCTCTAATATTTGTTGCTATGCTCAGGAGTGCAGTACTTGTAATGCTAGAAGGTGATTGTGATTGGTGCAAGTGATGCAATATGAAGGTTTAATATAATTGTCTGTTCCTTTGCAGGGCTCTGTTTGCTTTCAACTAATAGAGTAAAGCTTGCTTTCAAACCAACACAATTCTTTTATTAAAAAACAACAACCGGAGGAGAGAGTCAAACAAAAAAAATCATCAGCAGGAAGGGGGATGAGGGAAGGGAAGGTCCCAGGAGGAGGTAGGGTTCCAGGATAGCTAAAGATTTGTGTATGTCCAGGGATCATATCCAACCTTCTTTTGAATAAAATGCAGCGGGTACCGTACTTCAGCAGGACCAAACTGCAGAGGGATGGGTATTGAGTGCAGTCGGTAGTGGGAGTCCGCAGTGCTGGACTGTGACAGAGGAGGAGTGAAATGCCACGGGTATAGACTGGAGCCAGAAGGTTGATAAGAGTGTGTTTGCGGTGTCTGGGGTGAGCATGGGGAAAGAGTTTTGCAATAGTGGCTGCAGGGGAGGATGGGCATGGAGCTGCAGTGCTAGCATCGCCTGGAGTGTGTCCGCTTGGCGCTCCATAACGTTTAAGAGCCACTACGTGGCTTCATTCTGGTGTGCCGCGTTCTCCTTTCAGTCCCTCTTCTCGCAGTCCTGCCAGTCCTTCAGTTCCTGTTTCTTGGTGGTGGAGTGCATCATAACCTCACGGAGAAAGTCCTCCATAGTTCTTCTTGGCCGCTTTCTAATTCTGCGCAGCTATTCAGCTGCCGATAACAAAGAGGGAGGCTGGGCTCCCAAGGTCATCTCTGTGAAGTTTAAACGTAACATTTTACAGATGCAGTATTGTTTGCAACACACACAACACTGATTCAGTGCTTTAAACCACAGACAGTACTCACACACCTGTCACTATCTGGATGACCCCAGGCCAGGGGCAGCTCTTGGCACCAGCACACCAAGCGCATGCTTGGGGTGGCAAGATGCGGGGGGCGCTCTGCCGGTCGCCGCGAGGGCGGCAGGCAGGTTGCCTTTGGCGGCATGCCTGCGGAGGGTCCGCTGGTCCCGCGGCTTCGGCGGACTTCCCACAGGCTGCCGCCGAATCCGCAGGACCGGGGACCTCCCGCAGGCAAGCCACCGAAGGCAGCCTGCCTGCCGTGCTTGGGGCAGCAAAATGCCTAGAGCTGCTCCTGCCCCAGGCAAGCACACATGAGCCAGAAGACCCCCCAAAATGGTGAGTAGCTGCAGAGACAGGGTAAATCACTCTTCCTGGACCCTGCTGTACCCTGGGCACATGGCTCTTGGGTAGAGCCAGCACTGAAGGGGGGACCTGATAATCATTCCTGTCCCCACACTTGCCACAGGATGTGATCATTATGGAAGATCTCGCTGCTGAGGGTGAGCAAGGAATCAAGAGAGGGTCTTCTCCAAGCCTGTGGCTTCCGCCCTGGCCCTTATGCAGCTCACCTGTGTGCAGTAATGGTCCCCCCGTTCACCCCCATGATGGCATAGCGGTGCAGGAAAGTTACTGTTAATGGGGCAAGAAACAAAGCAGCTCTGCCAAAGAACCTGTGGCAGCGGATTGCCCAGTATCTCCATGAGAGTTTCCTGGAGATCTCTGAGGCAGATTCCCGTGAAGTGAGGGAGTCAATCAACAGCCTGTTCTGCCACTCAGACTAGGCATGCAGTGGGAGACAAGCCTGCTTTCTGCAACCCTCCTGCCCCAACAACTTGCTTCAGTGATTCCTAAAATCATATCCACTTACCAGGGGCCTCCTCTCCTGTTTCCGCTTTGCCAAGATCTGACAGCTGTGACTGGCTAGCCTCCTCCAGGGTAGAAAAGAGCTCCTGGCTGCATGGATCTCTGACCTCTGAGTCATCCTCTGCCTCTGGGTCCCACTCCCCCTCCACATCCTCCTCCAAGATTTCCTCCTCCTGGCTTGATCCACTCTCAGCTGGCACGTGAGCCACCTAAGTATCCACAGGGCCCTTCGCAGTGGAGGTGGGGCCGCCCAGTATCCCATCCAGCTCTTTGTAGAATTGGCAGTTCATGGGCGCAGAACCAGAGCGGCAGTTTGCCTCCCACGCCTTGTGGTAGGCATTTCGCAGCTCCTTCACTTTGACCCTGCACTGCAGTGTGTCCTGGTCATGGCCCCTTTCTGTCGTGCATCATGAAATCTGTCCGTAGGTATCATAATTCTTATGGCTGGAGTGCAGCTGGGACTGGACAGCCTCCTCTCCCCAAATGCTGATGAGGTCCAGCAGCTCGGCATTGCTCCAAGCCGGGGATCACCTTGTGCGTGGAGCAGGCATGGCCATCTGGAAAGATGCACTGAGACCACTGCACTGAACTCCACTGAAAGTTCTGCATGTGAAACAATTGCAGAATGTAGAATATTAGCTAATAATAATTGTTAGTAATACTTAATACTTCTGAAATAATGTTCTCCTTAAAAATATAAAACCTTTTATATTTTATCCTCAGGGACACAGCATGGAGCAATAGCTGAAAATTAAAATGTTAGACAGGAAGGAGTAGGTTGAATTGTATTGTGGTATTATTATGAGGTTACTAATTTCATTAAACCCAGGTAAGGTTTTGTGGTCTTTTTGGGCTTGAGCCTGTACCCATTCAAGTCAATGGAAAAGCTCCTATTGACTTCAAAGAGGGCAATGGAGCTGATGTATTAAAGCAGGTAAGTGCATGTTGCATTTTCCACAAGAGTGGCACACAACAGCAGCACTTACCCTGTGCTGAGGCACAATGCCTCTCTAGTCTCCTGCTGGGAGGTGCGCTGCCCCCAACAGAGGGACTTAAAGGCACAAGCAAACCTTCTGTAACCAGTGTTCACCTGATAGAACTAAAGACTTATGATTATGTACCAACACTGTTAATCTTTTCACTTCTCACCATGAATCCACTAATGCCATTTATCTGTTTTTAAATGCACCTATTTATTGAGCTTGCATATGTTTAAAGGGATGTCTTATCAGAATAAAACAGCATATTTAAAATATGCAAATAATGCAATATTGCTTGGATATTAGCATAATTGAGTGTCTTGCTACTTTAAAGTGTGGTTTAAAAACCTTGGATTTCATAAAACTCAGTCCTGTAGCAGGGAAAGCATTTAAAGAGCCCTGTACAGATTCTGACACTTCACAATTTCCTTTCATCCCAAACTGAAATGTAAAGATGGAATTTTGAAATATTCTGTAAAATAAAATTTCTGAAAACTTTCAATTTGGAAATTTTGGAATGACCTTATCAAACAGCTTCATTTTGAATAATATATTACATATTCAACATTTTTAGATTTTTAAATTTCATTATATTTATTATGCAATGTCAAGATGGAGGTTTTTTGGCCTTATCAAAACAAAGCATTTTGGGTTTTTTAAATCTAATTTAGACAAATTATGCTACATTCCTGCAAAATGTTTTGATTCAATCAAATCAACATTTTCAAAGGAAAAAGTGCTCAGCTGGAAAATTTCTAATCACCTCTACTTTTGAATGAGCATCCTTCAGTCTAATAATAATGGGCATTTAAGGTAAAAGCATAGGGCCAAGGAGACTGAAAACTAAATATATTTAAAAAATCCCAGTAGAAAACCTTAAGACCTTGACAAATTTCTCCACAGATTTCTGTAAAGATGCTGCATACTGTAAAAACCTGTATTGAGTTGGATCCAGTTCTATTTTATCTGAATATCACCTACATCTTGGGAAGGAAGGGTTCAGGTGAATGATTCTGATATCTCTATTTCATATAAAGATGGAAAAAACCAGGGTGGTTTTGTTTGAACACAATCTGGTCAACCAAGATATTGTGTTGTAAAAATGACATCAAAGCAGAAGTGGTTAAGATTTTGGTCACTTTAAATAGTTTGAAACTTGGTTCCCAAAGGGATTTCTTTTCCCTCTGTACCAGGGGTTCTCAACCTTTTCTCTTTCTGAGGCCTACTCCGCACCCCCCCCCCCCGTTGTGTATTTGGTTGTCATGGTTTTTGTTGCTATGGCAACTGAGTTAGATTATTATGGGTTAGCTCAGCCGGTTTCAACCAGCTGAGTGAGCTCTCTGTATATCTGTAAATAAAATGGAGGTTTTGGTTAGCTGCCTGCTCTCTGGCCTCAAGTGATTGCTTCCTACACCGGCTGCCCCAAGGATATAACACTGGCGACGAGGGTGAGACTCGGTGCTGCTCCAGTAACAGAAGGAAGTAGAAGTTAAGGTAAAGAACAAACAAACAAAAAAAAGCTGCTTGTTTGCACTGACTGTGAAAGTGAAACTAAAAATCACGGCTACTCTGACCAGGCCCCTGGAGCCTTTTGATGAGAATACAGAGCAGTGGCATGTGTATACTGAGCGTTTTGAGCTTTTTGGTATTGCAAAGGACATTACAGAAGCGAAGAAGGTGCCAATATTCTTAACTGTTGTAGGGGCTAAAACCTACTCTCTGCTACGCAGCTTACTACACCCTGTTAAGCCTGAGACTAAATCTGAGGCCTTGTCTACACTACAAGACTATTTCGAATCAACTTAGTTCGAATTTGTGGATTCGACCTTATGAAGTCGAATTTGTGTATCCATACTAAATACACTAATTCGAATTTCTGAGTCCACATTCACGGGGCCAGCGTCGACTTTGGAAGCGGTGCACTGTGGGAAGCTATCCCACAGTTCCCGCAGTCCCCGCTGCCCATTGGAATGCTGGGTAGAGCTCACAATGCCTGCTGGGGGAAAAATGTGTCGAGGGTGGTTTTGGGTAACTGTCATCATTCAACCGTCACTCACAAACGCCCTCCCTCCCTGAAAGCGCCGGCGGGAAATCTGTTCGCGCACTTTTCTGGTCAGTGACAGCGCGGACGCCACAGCACTGCGAGCATGGAGCCCGCTGCGATCATCGCTGCACTTATGGCCGTTGTCAACTCCTCGCACCTTATCGTCCACCTCTTCCACAGTCAGCTGCTGAGAAATCGGGCGAGGAGGCTCCGGCAGCGCGGTGAGGAGAGTGGCGCAGACCTCTCAGAAAGCAGGGTACGCCGGGCAGTGGAGATCATGGTGGCAATGGGTCACGTTCATGGTGTGGAACGGAGATTCTGGGCCCGGGAAACAAGCACGGACTGGTGGGACCGCATAGTGCTGCAGGTCTGGGATGAATCACAGTGGCTGCGAAACTTCAGGATGCGTAAGGGCACTTTCCTTGAACTCTGTGACTTGCTGTCCCCTGCCCTGAAGCGCCAGGACACCCGGATGCGAGCAGCCCTGAGTGTGCAGAAGCGAGTGGCCATAGCCCTCTGGAAACTTGCCACGCCAGACAGCTACCGGTCAGTAGCGAACCACTTTGGCGTGGGCAAATCTACCGTGGGGGTTGCTGTGATGCAAGTAGCCCACGCAATCGTTGAGCAACTGCTCTCAAAGGTGGTGACCCTGGGAAACGTCCAGGTTGTCATAGACGGCTTCGCCGCGATGGGATTCCCAAACTGCGGTGGGGCTATAGATGGGACTCACATCCCTATCCTGGCACCGGCCCACCAGGCCAGCGATTACATTAACCGAAAGGGCTACTTTTCCATGGTGCTGCAAGGACTGGTGGACCATAGGGGACGTTTTACCAACATCAACGTCGGGTGGGCGGGCAAGGTTCATGACGCGCGTGTGTTCAGGAGCTCTGGTCTTTTTAGACTCCTCCAGGCAGGTACTTTCTTCCCGGACCACAAAATAACGGTTGGGGATGTGCAGATGCCTACAGTGATCCTCGGGGACCCAGCCTACCCGCTAATGCCCTGGCTCATGAAGCCCTATACAGGTGCCCTGGACAGAGAGAAGGAACTCTTCAACTACCGGCTGAGCAAGTGCAGAATGGTGGTGGAGTGTGCTTTCGGACGTCTCAAGGGGAGATGGCGGAGCTTACTCACTCGCTCGGACATCAGCGAAAAGAATATCCCCGTAGTTATTGCTGCATGCTGTGTGCTGCACAATCTGTGTGAGAGCAAGGGCGAGGCCTTTTTGTCCGGATGGGAGGTTGAGGCAAATCGCCTGGCTGCAGTTTACGCTCAGCCAGACACCCGTGCCGAGAGAATATCCCAGCGGGAAGCGCTCTGTATCCGGGAGGCTTTGAAAGCAAGTTTCCTCGGAGATCAGGGTAACCTATGACTCTCCACTTGCTTTCAAGAGAAACTGACCCTGGGCCTGTGTCAGTTTGTGTCGATTTGGATCTGCGGCTACATGCCGCGTTCTCCAAGTTTCCCCCACTTCCAAAGCACGTTTTTAAGCAAATTAATTGTTACACTCATTATTAATAAATCTTTCTTTTACTTTGCATTTCTGTTCTGGTGTTGAGACATGGACGCATACTGTGCTGGGCACGGTGTGCACTGACGTACAGACCGCTTCCTCCATAGAGGACTGACATCCTCCTGCTCCTACATAGGTCCCTGGGGTGGGGGACGGATGACAGTGGTTCTGCATGAAGGGGAGGGTTTGCAGGAAGGGGCGAGTGGTGCCTTCTTTGCATAGGGGTTTGGATGACGGCAGTGGGCTGCGGGTTTCTGCGTGGGAAGGGGTGATGGGTGTGGGAGAAGGGTGACTATCTGTCCGTGGATGAGGGCTCTTGTTGGGGCTCAGGGCAGCGGATAGGCTCGTGGATCCATTGCAAGTGCATCGTAAGGGCAGCCTGCCTTCACAGTAATGGCGTGGCAGGCGCTAGGAACCTGGACAAGCATACACATTACGAAATGATCAGGGGCAGCATACACAACACAGAATGACCCTGGTGCCTACTGACTGCAGTGTGTGTGTGCCCCGCAGTTGATCCTTTCCCCAAGTCTGTACCCTGGTACTGTAGGCTATACCGTGCAAGTATGAAACCCCTGTCCACCCCATACACCGAAAAATCCTCTGACAGGAAAGACATGACGGAAACAGTGATTAACAGCAAACATCTTTTATTAATCTAATAAACAGTGGGGGGATGAACCTTGGATTTGGGACTGGCTGAGCCTATAAGGGAAGCACTTCTACAAATTTCTAACGTGAGAAGTGCGGGGTACACGGCCGCTCTGCTCTGGTTCAGTGACAGTTCTCACGGCCTCTACCACCCCTCCGTCTTGTACTTTTGGGTGAGGGGGGGCCAGGACTTCTTGGCTGGGGAGGGCGATTGCAGAGACACTGCAGGGGGGCCCTGTCCTCCAGCCTGCGGTCCTGCAGGACATCAACAAGGCGACGAAGCGTGTCCGTTTGTTCCTTCATGAGACCAAGCAGCGTTTGGGTGGTCTGCTGGTCTTCCTGCCGCCACCTATCCTCACGTTCCATGAGTGTGCGATGCTGCTCACATAGGGTCTCCCTCCAGTGTTTCTGCTCTGCAGCCTCTGCTCGGGAGCAGGCCATCAGTTCAGCGAACATGTCGTCCCTAGTCTTCTTCTTTCGCCGTCTAATCATTGCCAGTCTCTGCGAGGGGGATGCCGGGGCAGTCCGGGAAGGAGCCGAAGCTGTGTGATGGGGAAAGTTAGTGATTTCCTTGTACAGATACATTTTGGCGAACAGTGAACACCGTCTAGTCAATTTCTATGAAGAAGACCGTACCGGACAACAAGTGTCACGTGGTCTCCAGAGAAGCACAACATTTTGGCCTACGCTCTGATTGGCTGCGCCATTGAACAGGAGAGCGGAGAAGTCGGGAGAGATAGCAGAATCCCTCTAGCAGAGAGTCCTGGTAAGCCTTACAGTACATTATGCTTATCAGTTAACGGATAGCTGTGCCGTCGTGCTAAAGGCAATCTGGAAATCAGATACTATGACCCTTTTGCAGCCACTCCCGACACTGCAGGGGAAAGATCAATGTATGCTTTTCCTGTGTGGCCTACAGCACGTGGCTGCTAAGCGCGGGGCTTTGTTATGCAAAGTATAAGTAAACCATTAAGAACAGTAACTATTCGCTAATTGCCCTAATTAGATGCAGCACTTCAGTAACGAGATTACCCTGAGGCGTGTCTCTCGAGTGCAGAAAGAAAGGATGTTAAGGGAAGCACTTCACCGACCGGGACCCTACGCGGCCATGCTGGTAGAGGCGATGGTTCCCCTGTATCTGAGGATGTCGTGGCGTGGAAGAGTGAGCTTCACCGGAGGACCAAATAAGGCACCTCTTCCTCGAAACCTCCTGCGGAGGGTATTTGAGGAACTGTTTGAAGCATTTGTGGAATTGTCCATGGAGGACTATTGTTCCATCCCAATCTGTGTAGACCTACTGTTCGTTTAGTTTCCCTTTAAAAACTTTTAGATATAGTATTTATAGATAGAATTTATATTTTTGGTATACATGTTTTCGAGCAAATAAATATTTTCTTGTTTATACGACTTACCGCCTGATCCTTCCCCTGACTCTGAGTCCGGGTTCACGGCCGGTGAGGGTTGGTAGGGGATCTCTGTGAGGGTGATGAAGAGATCCTGGCTGTCAGGGAAAGCGGCATTGTGTTCGCTGTCGCCTGCGCCTTCCTCCACGGACCCTTCGTCGTCTTGCCCATCGGCGAACATCGAGTAGGAACTGTCCTGGCTCACTATGCCATCCACTGAGTCCACGGTCACTGGTGGGACAGTGGTGGCAGACCCACCGAGAATGGCATGCAGTGCCTCGTAGAAGCGGCATGTCTGGGGCTGTGCTCCGGAGCGTCCGTTTGCCGCTCTGACTTTTTGATAGCCTTGCCTCAGGTCCTTGACTTTCACGCGGCACTGCATCGCATCCCGGCTGTATCCTTTCTGTGTCATGGCTTGGGAGACCTTCTCGAAGGTCTTTGCATTACGCTTGTTGGAGCGCAGCTCTGACAGCACAGACTCCTCGCCCCACACAGCGATCAGATCCTGGACTTCCCGGTCTGTCCATGCTGGGGATCTCTTTCTATTCTTGCATTGGGCTGACTCCTCTGCTGGAGAGCTCTGCATCGTTGCAGGTGCCGCGGAGCTCGCCCCGATGTCAAAGCAAGAAATGAGATTCTAACTGTCCAGACAGGAAAAGGATTTCAAATTTTCCCGGGTCATTTCCTGTGTGGCTGCTCAGAACATCCAAGCTCGGACTGCTGTCCAGAGCGTCAACAGAGTGGTGCAGTGTGGGATAGCTCCCGGAGCTACTAAGTTCGATTTGCATCCACACCTAGCCTAATTCGAGCTAGCAAGTGCGAATTTAGCGTTACTCCACCTGTCGGGGTGGAGTACCAAATTCGAACTAAGGAGCCCCCTAGTTCGAATTAAATGGCTTCCTGGTGTGGACAGTTGAGCGATTAGTTCGAATTAACGCTGCTAAATTCGATTTAAGATCCTAGTGTAGACCAGGCCTTACAGTGACATTGTGGAAATCCTGGGGTCTCATTTCTCCCCAAAACCACTGGTAATTGCTGAAAGATATAGGTTCCACAAAAGAGACCAAAAGGAAGATGAAACAGTTGTACAATTTGTAGCCATTTTAAAAAAGCTAGCAGAACACTGTGAATTTAAAGAGATGTTAAATGATGCCCTGCGTGACAGGTTAGTGTGTGGCCTCTGCAGTGAAGCTATACGGAAGCGCCTACTGACAGAGGCTCAGCTTACATTACAGAAGGCTGTTGATATTGCTGTCTCCATGGAACTGGCTACAAGGGAGGCACAATACATCGGTGCATCCCCTAGGGTGCAAAAAGTGTCACAAGAACTGACCCACAAAACGGTGCAGAGTCAAGAATGTTACCGCTGTGGTAAGCTGGGTCACCAGGCATCAGAATGCTGGTGTAAGGACCTGGTGTGTCGACACTGTGGCAAAAAGGGACACATTGAGTATGCCTGTAAACAAAAGAAAAAGAGGCCTGTGGTCTGGCCGACAAAAAGAGGAACCTTGCATACCCTAGAGCAGACCCAGGATGATCAAGGTGACACCTCCTCACAAGAGGAAGTGCCACTGCATGTTTTGTCTTTGGCAGCGGGCTCACATGAATACTGGGTAACCCCTTTATTGGAGGGCAAACCTATACGCATGGAACTAGACACCGGTGCAGCTGTCTCGCTGGTTCCTGAGACTGTGTATAAGGAAAAGCTACAGCATCTTCCGCTTAAGGCAACAAAAACTGTTCTGAAGACGTATACAGGTGAAGCTGTGCCCATGTTGGGCACTATTGATGTTAAGGTGGAGCTCAATGGACAGGCGGCTAAATTGCCACTGTTTGTGGTGAGAGGTGACTACCCAGCCTTAATGGGTAGGTCTTGGCTTGGGAAGATTCAACTGAACTGGGCAGAAGTGCACCGGATGACTAAAGAAGAAACCAGTCTAACCCCTATTCTAAGGAAACATGCTGCTGTTTTTGGAGATGATTTGGGAAGTATGAAGGGAATCACTGTGACATTGAACATTAAACCTGACAGTCCACCAAAATATCTGAAAGCCCGAACTGTGCCATATGCCATCAGGCCAAAAGTTGAAGCAGATCTGGAGCGCCTGGTCACCAATGGAGTCCTAATACCAGTTACCCATAGCTCATGGGCCACTCCTGTCGTTCCAATCGTGAAGAAAGATGGCTCTCTCCGGATTTGCGGTGATTTTAAAGTCACTGTCAACCCAGTGTTGTGTGCAGAGCAATACCCGCTTCCCCGCATCGATGACCTCTTCGCAGGCCTGGCTGGGGGACAAAAGTTCAGTAAGATTGATCTGAGTCAAGCATATTTACAGATGCACGTAGATGAAAAGTCCCAAGAGCTGTTGACTATTGTGACTCATAAGGGGCTTTATCGATACTGTCGCCTACCCTTCGGAATAACATCTGCTCCCGCCCTGTTCCAGAGGGCTATGGACCAGATCTTGTGTGGCTTGTCAGGAGTTCAGTGCTATCTGGATGATATCCTGGTCACTGGAAGAAATGAAGAGGATCACTTAAAGAATTTAGAGGCTACCCTACAAAGACTGGAAGAGTATGGCCTACGAGTTCGCAAAGACAAGTGTGAATTCTTCAAGCCCTCTGTTGAATATTTGGGACACATCATTGATTCTGCAGGTCTTCATAAGGCCCCTGCAAAAGTTAAAGCTATTGTGGAGGCTCCCCCACCTCGAAATGTAAGCCAGCTGCGCTCGTTTCTAGGACTCCTGAACTATTATGGAAAGTTCATCTCACAGTTAGCCACACTGCTAAAACCACTTCATGAGCTCCTTGGGCAGAACAAGGCCTGGAAGTGGACTGAAGCCTGTGATGTTGCGTTTAACAAAGCTAAGGATGCATTGCTAAATTCTGAAGTTCTAACGCACTTTGATCCATCCTTACCACTGCAATTGGCCTGCGATGCCTCCCCTTATGGAGTGGGAGCAGTCGTGTCACATATTATGCCTTCAGGAGAAGAGAGACCTATTGCTTTTGCTTCACGCACTCTAAGCAAAGCAGAAACTAACTACGCCCAAATCGAACGTGAGGCATTAGGAATTGTTTTTGGAATTCGGAAGTTTCATCAGTACCTGTTTGGGCGAAAATTTACTCTTCTCACAGACCATCGACCTCTGACATCAATTTTTGGACCCTACACAGGCATTCCCCCATTAGCTGCTAGTCGTATGCAACGTTGGGCATTGTTACTTTCAGCACACACATATGAAATCAAATATCGGAAATCCACTCTGCACGGCAATGCAGATGGCCTCTCAAGGTTGCCTTTGCCGGTCAAACATCAAGATAGTGCCCAAAAGGAAATCTTCTACTTTGAACAGGTAGAGAATACACCCATCACTGCTACTCAGATAAAGAAGGCAACTCGCGTTGACCCAGTATTGTCCCACGTTATGGACCTGGTGATGCATGGAAAATCTCGACAAACCTCTCCGGTCTCATCCGACCTTGTTCCCTACATGTCCAAGCGGACGGAGTTATCGGTCCAATCTGGTTGTTTGTTGTGGGGGAGACGTGTCATTATTCCACCACCACTGAGATCACAGATGTTAGAACAGCTACATTCCGGTCACTGTGGAATAGTGCGCATGAAGGAAATTGCACGAAGCTATTTTTGGTGGCCTGGACTGGACAGCGCTATTGAAGAGAAGGCAAAAGCTTGTATGTCATGTCAGGGTGTGAGGAATGCACCCCAGTGGGCACCCCTACACCCATGGGACTGGCCTGAAAACCCGTGGCAACGTATTCACGTTGACTTTGCTGGCCCCCTTGAAGGAAGCATGTTCTTGGTGGCAATAGATGCCCATTCTAAATGGCCAGAAGTCTCTATAATGCAGTCCACTTCTGCAGAGAGTACTATCCAAAAACTACGAGGACTCTTTAGTCGTTTTGGTCTGCCAGAACAACTTGTGAGCGACAACGGACCGCAGTTCGTTTCTCAGGAGTTTCAAAATTTTATGAAGGCAAATGGGATACACCACATCACGTCAGCACCATATCATCCGTCCACCAACGGATTAGCTGAAAGATTTGTGCAGACAATGAAAAATGCTTTGAAATCAGCAAGGGGACAACACTCCATTCAAAAGCGTCTGGATACCTTTTTACTTTCCTACAGAAACACACCTCATGCTACGACCCACGCATCTCCGGCCTTTCTAATGATGGGACGACAGCTGCGCACTTGCTTTGATCTGCTGAAACCTTCTGAACCCCGACAAATTGTGCAACATCAGCAGCAATATCAAGTCATCAGACGGGCACCCAGAGCAAAAGATCGAACCTTTAGCCCGGGACAGCCAGTTTTGGCTCGGAATTATACTTCCAGAGCTAAATGGGTTCCGGCCACAGTCATCACTCAGACAGGACCTGTTTCCTACACAGTCCAGACTGCAGAGAATCTTACCTGGCGGCGTCATGTAGATCAGCTGTTGCCAGGTCATGCCAGTCCTCAGGACCCATCTGCAGTTGAGGGGTCTGACTTCACCTCTTCTGGTGAGGGACCGAATCACGAGTCACCTGTTTCTGACTGTTCTCCTCCAATACTGCCGGCGGCTGAGATACCCCTTTGCCCAGCATGAGCTGATACCACCTCCTCACCTGTTCGTGCTGCGGACCCTGAGCCCCTAGTGCTTTCGAGTGCAATAACACCAGAAGTTCGCCGTAATCCACCTAGAGACAGAAGGCCTCCTCATGGGCTGGATCTTTAGCTAGGGCGAACCCACGGTTATGGGGCAAAATAATCCCCAGGGTTTAGCCGGGAATGGAGGCAGTCTACCCTCCTTCTCTAGTCTAGTGTGTGTTTTATTTAGGGGATGTTCTTATTAGGGGGGGAGGAATATGTTGTGTATTTGGTTGTCATGGTTTTTGTTGCTATGGCAACTGAGTTAGATTATTATGGGTTAGCTCAGCCGGTTTCAACCAGCTGAGTGAGCTCTCTGTATATCTGTAAATAAAATGGAGGTTTTGGTTAGCTGCCTGCTCTCTGGCCTCAAGTGATTGCTTCCTATACCGGCTGCCCCAAGGATATAACACCCCCCGCCCAACACGTCATAAAAATTCCATGGCCCAACTATGCCACAACAACTGTTTTTCTGCATATAAAAGCCAGGGCCCTTGTTAGAGGGTAGCAAGCAGGGCAATTGCCTGGGGCCCCACACCATAGGTGGCACTGTGAAGATAAGTTGCTCAGGCTTTGGCTTCAGCCCCAGGTGGTAGGGCTTGGTGCCCTGGGCTGCAGTCATGTGTAGCAAGGCTTCGGCTTTCTGCCCTGGGTCCTAGTGAGTCTAATACCGGCCATGCTTGGCAGACCCCCTGAAACCTGCTTGTAACCTCCCAGAGGACCCCAGACACCGGTTGAGAACCACTGCTCTAAACAATACTGCCATAGCCTCTGATCTGGCAAACATTTATGCACATACTTCATTTTAAGCATGTGAGTATGCCCACTGATTGTGGTTGAAATTATTTGCATGCTTGAATGCATAAGGAGTGTATGACCAGGGACAGGCAGACGATCAGCTGAGGTATTTAAAGTGAAGTCCCCTCGGTTTAAAAGAGTGGCCATCTGGCAGGGTGTTCCTTAACTCTGGAATTAATTTTCCAAATCTCAGTCCATCTGATCCTGGGCTTGTTAATCTCCCAGACATGCTGCCAAGGTAATGTCATTTGCTGGATATTTGGTAAGGAAATAGGAAGAGTTGAGATATATGGTGAATTTAAACCAGTGCTTATTAGGCATTGTATATGAAGATAAATTAATGAAGAGCATTGTATATAGAGCAGAGCACTGAAAAATCAAAATAAACTAGTAAACATTTTCTCCAAGCCTCTAAAACTGGGGAGGTGAGATAAACAGTTGCATTTGTGGCCCTTTTCTAATTATATAATATCCAATGCAAGAACAGATTATTATAAAGCTCACGGCAGACTGTTTTGTTTTAAATTATTCACAAGGCCACATGAAAATCCCAAACAATGATCTATACCTCTCTCCTGGAGGGGAAGCTGTGCTGCATAAGAATATGGTACTAATAGCAGAAAATTTTATATTGATCTTTTTAGAAAATAATTTGGTTACAAATCAGATTCAATCATACCTAAGGCTATATAAATAAAATACAGATTTGCATGCCACTAGAGAGATTTGTCACCAAAGACTCAGACTTTAGGAAGCAGTTAAGTTGCATATAGAATATACTTTATCTGATTTCTGTATAGTACAAACAGCCAATGTGAATGTAAGTTTTGAGGAGAGCAGGCTGGATAATACAAAATGGGTTAAACTGTGATCTTAGGCTCAGCCCAGAGCAAAGATTGTTGAATTAGCTGCACCACTCTAGGTGTAGCCCTGGAAACATTGTGAGTCAGACACACCTCTGAATCACAATGACTCCCCTGCTTCCTCCTCACTCTGGGGAATAGTGATTTAGTGCTGGCCTATAATAGTAATAAATTGCAACACACCCTGCACTGGTGTGTGTGTATGTTAGTCCCTCATCTCTCCTGGCCCAATCTTTGTCTACCTGCTACAAGGAGGAAATAAGCAGGCATGTAGCCCCATATGCCCCTGCATGCCTGAACCCAATGCCTGAGTAACTGCAGAGGGATGTAAAGGAGTTCTTACTCCCTTGCAGGGGAATGTAGACCAAGTAACAATTCAGCCCAAAGTGGCTTGCAACTATTTTCACAAATAAAGAAGCAAGTTCAGTTCCCTTTTATATGTGGGCTCATATTTATTTCCATCTATTCAGATGGCTGTTGGGTATCCATGAAAATGTTCATAGATCTCAAAAGCATCACAGATGTTAGCATTATTCAACCCAAAATTTGAACCACAACTGATCTTTTTATTTTTTCATAATATTTTAGTTCAAATACTTTAATATTTTAAAGCTAATCAAATAACCTGTTCCTAATTAAACAGCCAAAACTAAGCAAACAGCCCAGACCCCAATTTCATAATACTAACCAATATCAGACAGGCCTAAGCATAATAGTTAAAAAAAATCCAGAAATTACAAAAATCAGACCATTGATCCATCTAGTCCAGTATCCTGGCCAGTGTCAGATGTGTCAGAGGAAGGTGCAAGAAACCTGACACTAGGCAATTTTAGAATATCCTATACATAGGGGAAGTTTCTTCCTAACACCCGGTTGTTAGTGATTGGCATGTGCCCTGAAGCATGAGGGTTCATACTTTTCCTTTGTAGTTGTTTGAGGATTGTATTTGTATTGTATTTTGTGATAAGCCAGGAATGTTATGTCAGATTGCTGCTGTAAATGTTGCTGACGTTTCCATAGATTAGCTAGTACATGCATCCGACACATGCATCCGACGAAGTGGGTATTCACCCACGAAAGCTCATGCTCCAATACATCTGTTAGTCTATAAGGTGCCACAGGACTCTTTGCTGCTTTTACAGATCGAGACTAACACGGTTACCCCTCTGATACCTAGTATTGTATAGTATTGCAATTTTTTTTTATGGAAGGGGCCCCTGAAATTGCTTTGCCCCCGGCCCTCTGAATCCTCTGGGCGGCCCTGCTTCAGTGGGAGCTGCCGGGCACTCTGCAGTATAGAAAATCAGGCCACTGATCTAGCTCCCTAAATATGGATTTGGGCCTAAGTTTAAGTGTTTTGGAAATCTTGGCCAAGCCCTTAGTGTTCATTTTCCAAAAACACCCAAGGGATCTGAGTATTACTGGCAAAAAAAGTTTACTGGAAGCACATTTCAAATCTGAATGCAAAGGAGTATTTGTGGAAATTTAATTTTAAATTTGCATACCCAACCAAGTGCTAAAATGCTCGTCCAGAGAGGAAACAGAAGCGGTGCTATGTCACATCTCTGACAAAGCGCAATTAAGCACCATGGCTCAGATTTTGAATAGTCCTGGTCAATAATCCATTCAAAAAGATATCAATAGATTTTAAGGATAGAAAGGGACCATTATGATAAACTGACCACCTGCATAATTCAGACCACAGAATTTCACAAAGTGATTTCTGCATAAAACCCATAACTTCTCGAAAGACATCCAATCTGTATTTAAAGACTACAAATGACAGAGAATCCACCACATCCCTAGTATGTTGTTCCAATGGTTAACTACTATCTGTGGCGAAGTGAGAAATATCTGTATTTATGAAGAGTGTGTGTGTGTTTATGATGGGTTACTTGCTATGGAATTAGATACAAAGAAGAGACTGTAAAAGCAGCAAAGAATCCTGTAGCACCTTATAGACTAACAGTCTGTTAGCTGCTTTAACAGATCCAGACTAACACGGCTACTCCTCTGATACAAAGAAGAGACTGTTAGGGGAACCATGCAAGAAAGGCAACACCATGGGCTAGACAAATAGCATCCCAACAATCACTCCAACACAATAGTCAGTTTCATAGCTGTGAAGAGATGCCGCCCCTCCCTCCCATCCTGGTTACATAGCTGTTTTGTCAAAGGTGATAATCTGGACATAAAAACATTGATCAGTTGAAAGATCCACCCACAAAAGCTGACTGACAGCCAGGATCTGCAGCAAAAAGGCTGTAACTTGGTCCCCCCAAAAATGTTTCCCTAGGGGCTTAAGGGGAATACCAGCATAGGTAAGATAATGTGCATATAGGTCTCTGATAGGGTGTCCCCCTCACAGAGGGGGACACCCTGAAGTTTGGCAAAGTTTGCTGACAATACTAAACTGCTCAAGAGAGTTAAGACCAAGGCAGACTGTGAAGAACTTCAAAGAGATCTCACAAAACTAAGCGATTGGGCAACAAAATGTCAAATGAAATTTAATGTGGATAAATGTAAAGTAATGCACATTGGAAAAAATAACCCAAACTATACATTCAATATGATGGGGGCTAATTTAGCTACAGCTAATCAGGAAAAAGATCTTGGAGTCATCATGGATAGTTCTCTGAAGACGTCCACACAGTGTGCAGCGGCAGTCAAAATAGCAAACAGGATGTTAGGAATAATTAAAAAAGGGATAGAGAATAAGACAGAATATTTTATTGCCCTTATATAAATCCATGATATGCCCACATCTTGAATACTGCGTACAGATGTGGTTTCCTCATCTCAAAAAAGATATACTGGCATTAGAAAAGGTTCAGAGAAGGGCAACTAAAATGATTAGGGGTTTGGAATGGGTCCCATATGAGGAGAGATTAAAGAGGCTAGGACTCTTCAGCTTGGAAGAGAGGAGACTAAGGGGGGATATGATAGAGGTATATAAAGTCATGAGTGGTGTGGAGAAAGTGAATAAGGAAAAGTTATTTACTTGTTCCCATAATATAAGAACTAGGGGCCACCAAATTAAATGAATTGGCAGCAGGTTTAAAACAAATAAAAGGAAGTTCTTCACACAGTGCACAGTTAACATGTGGAACTCCTTGCCTGAGGAGGTTATGAAGGCTAGGACTATAACAGGGTTTAAAAGAGAACTAGATAAATTCATGGAGGTTAAGTCCATTAATGGCTATTAGCCAAGATGGGTAAGGAATGGTGTTCCTAGCCTCTGTTTGTCAGAGGGTGGAGATGGATGGCCAGAGAGAGATCACTTGATCATTATCTGTTAGGTTAACTCCCTCTGGGATACCTGGGATTGGCCTCTGTCGGCAGACAGGATACTGGGCTGGAGGGACCTTTGGTCTGACCCAGTATGGCCATTCTTATGTTCTTATGTTCACAGGACTGGAAGGTGTTAAGGTGGCCAGGTAAGCCTATCAACTCCACAGGCTACAGCTTGAGGAAGAGGCAGGGAGTTGGGAATTGATTGCAAATAGGGTCAGGTGGGCAGGAAGAGGCAGGGCCTATAAAGCCAGGAAGCTGGCAACAGACAGGGTGGCATTCATTCCCTGAGAAGAGTGAGGAGGTTTTGGAGCTGGCACTCCCAGGGTAAGCGGGAGGAACCGGGAGTGGTAGGAAGCAGTCCAGGGAAGGAGCAGTGAGGGCTGGGAGAGTAAAGCCCAGAACTGCTGGGTTAAGGGTCCCTGGACTGGAGCCTGGAGTAGAGGGCAGGCCCAGGTTCCCCTATCTGCCAGTGGAGAAGTGGCACCTGAGGCAGTGAATGGGAAGACTGCCTAGGACTGCTGAAGGAGACTTTGGTACCCTGGGAGGGGGAGAATGCTGAGTGGCCTGGCTGGAGGGCTGAGTCATGAAGAGGACACTGTGGTTTCTGGAGTGAGAGAAGGACTGCAGATGAGAGAGAGACAGCGTGATAGCATGCACCTATGGGCAGGGGGGTTGACCTCACAGAGCAAATCCCCAGAGTGGCCAGGAGGAGGTACCATCCTACCAGTGAGTGGATCATCCCATCACAAGCTCTCTGTTTTAAATGCATTTTTCTGAGTGCTGTGCACCTTTTGGAAAATTTCTTCTACTTTGTTTTGAAGAACCTACTTCTGAGTCACCACACACTATTACTGTCCACAGGCTCCCAAAAGGAAACTCTTGCATGTGCCAAGTGTTTCATTTACAAAGCATGATGCTGAATGCAGGTTAAATTGAAGAAGTGAAACTTCATAAAACCCTGTGCTCTGTTCCATGTGGCCAAGTTGCTTACAGCCTGGCTCCACCCATTCTCTCTTCCATTGGTGTCCCCTTAGTAACAGTCCCTCCAGGAAACATTGGCCTTCTGACTGAATTTCCACTGATCTTGATACATCTTCCCTATTTTACAATTACTTTAATATAAACATTAAAAACAAAAAAATGATGCCCAGACCCCGACCACATGTCCCTTTGGGCAGAGGTTGCTCACACAAAGCTGAGTTGGAGTCTTTCCTTTGCCCCAGACTCACCTGGTTACATAGTCTTTAAGATAGTTTGGCCTCTTCAACAGGTGACCACACTGGGAGTGACCTATTCCTATTTCCTTGTTCCCTGTCTCCAAGTCTAGAAAACTCTCTCTCTGTGGAGTCTCCTCCCTCCTTGTGGGGGTGGCCTCCAGTTGGTTCTCTGTCTCTCTGTTCTGTGGTGATCTCTGTATCTGTGTAGGCTCTCTCTGAGTTTTGTGTCTGCTGGCTCGTAAGTGTCTCCTCTTCCTTTGGATCATTTGTCCCTTTTAGTTCTTTAGTACACTCTTTCTGGTGTCTCTCTAACGGCTGGATCCTCACAGGAGTGTTTGTCTCTAGGGTTGATAGGACTGTGGCTGAGCTGTTCTACTCTAGTACCTACTTTCTCTGATTGTTGGCCATCTCCTCTCTGCATTATCTCCATCTTTATGACTGCAGTTGGTCTCCCGTCATTAGCAACAAAGGTTTGTTCCTCTGTCTCATCAGTGTCTGTGCTAGACTATTTTGGTATCCTTGTGATGGAATATTCCTGTGTGCCCAAAGTGTTGACATGGGTCTGAACCAGAAGAAACAGCCTTGTGTAACAGTCTCTTAGCTGTTTCCCCAGCTGATTTGACTCTATCATTACTCTGTGGGTATGCTGTGGGGACATGTGGAGGTCAAACTCCTATTTGCATACAAATTCCTTGAATTCTTCAGAGGCAAACTGTTGTCAGTGAATACTGTGTATAGAATGCCATAACTGGTAAAATGGGCCTTCAGTTTACCAGCCATTTACTTGCTTCTTGTATCAGACAGTGCATTGATCTCTCAAAAGTTTGAACAGTAGTCCAGTATGCTTTTCCTTGTAGGTAAATGTCTGCATCCACCTTTTCCCATGGTTAGGTGGACAGCTCATGTGGTAACGGTCTCTTTCTGCTGGTAGTTATCTCATAACCAGCAGGTGTCTCACCCTACTCTCAAGAAGTGGAGCTGTGTATTCATTCCCAGCCAGTAAACACAGTGAGCCCCTCTCACACAGCTGTCAGTTCCCAGGTGTGAGGTATGTGGAGTTCTTTTTTGTATGCCATCCGTACATAATGGAGTGCGGACAACATCTCTGCCTCAAAATATGATTCCATTCTGCACACTCAGCTCATCTTTAATTTGAAAATATGGTTTTCAATATTTCAATATTTCAATGGTCTTACCAATATTTGGCTTTAGTCTTCTGACCACCCTAGCTAGTATTTTGGTCTTGAATGCTTGTAGTTGGATGTCCTTTTCTGTATTCTCTTTGATTTACATCAGCTTTACGGTTGAAGCTGGAAGATACTGAAACCATTAACATGTGGCGCTGACCTTATTCCTTTCCCCCAACTTAATGATACTGAGTATACATGCCCTGCTCAGGGTGTCAGCTAACACAAGTAATCATCCAGGACAATATCTGATCTCTCCCTGGTAGTGGTTGAGGTGCATCAGCATGCGCTGCAATCTCTTTGGAGCACTAAGAACGGGCTATGCCATGATTGTCTGTAGGGGTTTGAGATCTGATTGCACTATTACTGGTTGGCCATAGATGTATTGGTGGAATTGCTCCACTCCACTCCAAATGCCACAGCCAGAAGATCTTTTTCTATTTGAGCATACTAGTGTTCAGTCTCTGACAGGGCTCTGCTGGCATAAGCGACTGGCTGCTACTGCAAAAGATCTACATCCTTCCACCAATTCACCACACTGGAGTGTCAGTTGCTCTCCCGGCTGTTAGCATGTCAGGACAGGGGCATCCGCTATCATTTGTTTCAGCATGTCAGATGCTTGCTGTTGGAGACCTGCCCAGGCCCACTCAACGGCCTGCCTTGTGAGCAGACATCTGAGTTCTGCTTTAGGTGAGATTTACATTCTTTTTTACTAGATCTACAACTTTGCATTTGCCTGTATTAAATGCACGCTGTTCAAGTGATGCCCAGTTTAGCATGGACTCCAGACTGCTCTGTAGAACTGTCCTGTCCTTATCATTATCTCCATTGCTGTGTCATCTGCAGCCTTTACCAGCAATCATTTTATATTTTCTTCCAGATTATTGATAGATATTGAACAGTACTGGGACAAAACTAGAAACGCCCCCATTCTAGAAATGCCCCTATTGGATAACAACTCTCCAAATACAATTATTTTTTCATTATCTATCAGTTAGCCAATGTTTAATACATTTAATATATGCTGCATTGATTTTTGTATAATGCTAAGTTTTTTTTATCAAAATGTTGTACAGTACTAAATCACATTATTCCAAGATTTATTAAATATCAACATCGGTACTTCAGAAAACTTCTCAGTTAAGTCTTTTAGAGCTCTTGGGTACCAGTTATCCAGTCCTGCAGATTTAAAAATATTTCACTAGTAGTTGCTGTTTTGTGTCTTGCCTAATTATTGTTGTATTAGAAAATATTTCATTATCACTGTAAGATGTGACTATGTCGTCCACCTTCTTTCCAAATACAGACTAGAAATATTTATTGAAGTCTTCTGCCTTTTCTGCATCATTATCAAGGCTGGTCAAACTTTTGAACAAAACATTTTCCTGTTAAAAAATGGTTTTATTAAAATCAAAATTTTCTGTGGGAAAAGATCAATTTCAGTGAAATTATCCATTGGGAAAATATAAATGAAATATTTCATTTTGGGTTGGGTCAGGTTGATGTTAATCTTTGTGTCAGCCCAATCCATGCTGGTGCCTTTTGAGGGCTGTACTTTCAAACAGGGCTGGTGCAACCATTTAGGCGACCTAGGAGGTCACCTAGGACACTAGGATTTGGGGGGCGCCATTTTCTTCGGCAGTGACCGCGGCAGCCGGATCTTCGGCTGCCCTCGTCACCACCGGCATTTAGGCGGAGGGAGCTGGGGCAGGGGAGCGCGGGGATGGCCACCTGCAGCAAGTAAGGGGGGGGCCTCACGCAGGAGAACGCCCCGCTCCAGCTCACCCCTCCCCCGCTTCCTCCCCCCGAGCACGCCGTGGCCGCTTCACTTCTCCCGCCTCCCAGGCTTGCGGCGTCTAAGCTGATTGGTGCCGCAAGCCTGGGAGGTGAGAGAAGTGAAGCAGCGACGGCATGCTCGGGGTGCTCGTGCGCAGAGCAGGGGTGAGCTGGGGCGGGCGGGGTGCCTCAGGGCGGAGGGTGGGGAGCTGCTGTGATAGGGAGGCATCTCAGGGCGGGGGCACGGAGGGGAGGAGTGCAAGGTGGAAGTTTTGCCTAGGGCACGAAACATCCTTGCACCGGCCCTGCTTTCAAATCTCTCTTGCTCCAGTCCTCCTATGGGCCATGCTGTGCAGCAGGACTACATCTCCCATGATGCATGGTTCTCTCCCTGTGCCTGGGCCACTACAGTACTTATGTGAGTCAGGTTGTCCATACCTTTAGCTTCCCTTATAAATTGTCTGCATTTTCTAACTGTTAATTTATAATCATTGCTATCATCTTCCCCTTTTCCCATTTGTTATTTAATATATATAATGGCTGCTTTCAGTTCCCATCTTAACCAAGATACTTTTTAATTAAAACTAATTATTTCATTTAAGAAAATCACAATCTGATCTTGAATATTGCATGGCCTGAAAAGTAGATGACATTAATCAAATTGTTCTTTGCAATTATTTGCTCAGTTCCACTCTGTGTATTTTTTTCGAACAAACTCTGAAAGTGCAGATAGGGCTAGTCACAGGTTTTTTGGGGAAAAAAATCTCCTGGATCATACCCCCTAAGCTATACGTATTCAGAGTTGAGCTTTACCAGACCATCTGAGGCTTCTTTTCTAAATACACAAATGTGGTGACACTTCAGAATATGATTGAGAGATACATTTTGAAATAATTAAAGGCAGAGAAGTGATGCAGAAAATTGGCCCAAATTAGTGTAAAATTATGATAACCACTGTGCAGAGATTTGAATGTGGTGGGAAATTGTAACTATAGCAGAAAAAGAAAGGGCTGTAGGTTATATCATAGGACTGGAAGTCAGAAGACCTGGATTTCACTTCTGGCTCTTCCACAGGCTTCCTGAGTGACCTGGGCATTTGCTTAACTTTCTTTACTCATCTGTAAAATGGGAAGAATAGTTATTTACCTGACAGGGCTAACGGTATAAATAGTTATCAGTTACTTTGAGATTCTTTCACATAAAAGCAGAGAGAGAGCTGGAGAGACACAGAAACAAACAAGTAAAAGAGAAGTCAATGGCATGGGAGAAGGGAGTTAGAAGCAATGGAATGAAGGAAAAATTACAAAAGAAACAGAATAAGAGATCAGAAATGATGAAAAAGTAGAAAATGTTAAAAAAAATCAGATTATAATAACTGTATAGTCCAGAATAAGAAGGAAAAAAAAACCCAGTGAGGTAAACAAAGCAAGCCTTGAAAGAGAGACTTAGAGAAAGACACAAGAAAGAAGCTCCACAAAAGAAAGTGGACAGAGACAACAAAACTGATGACAGAGAGGGAGGAAAACTCTTAAATAGATGATGGTGAGTAAACAGCAGGGGAAAACACAAACAGGTTAAACCCATGACTGGGTCAGTTGTCCCTGATTGAGATCCCTGGGACTGCTTATGGGGCAGTTACAACAGCATGAATGATGGCATCAGATTTGCCCCATCAAGTCCAGCAGGAATAGCATGAAAATAAGGTGGTAAAACTGGGTCACATTTTTCATGCAGGCCTTATTCAGGCAAAAGTCCATGTTCTTCAATGGTCACTGAGCGAGCAAGGGTCCACCAGTCGGCTCTTTAAATGATAAAATGATGTTATATACAGCTGTAAAATTATGTAATTTGCATCTATATAACTCCTGTTACTTCAGCCTGCAGTAAGAAAAGGGTGCATTGTGCCAAAAGTGTTCACTAATTTAAACATGATGAAATATTACCTCACTATTAACACTGTATGTACTTCAAGAAACTAATTAGTTAAACGTCCCAAGGCTAAGCACACATGGATTGTACAGTGTAATTTTTTGGGGTGGGTGCATGTATGATTAATTGGTACAATTTAGGTCTGAATGTTGCCTGAGGTCTCCAGTGAGGTGGAATAGGATCTTTGCTTTGTTCCCATAAAATGGAGGAGCTCTGCCACCAGCTGAAGCATCAGTTAAATTGTGGCTATCCAGGAGCAGAATGTGCTGCACATATCAGTAATAGGCCATATCCTGAAGCCCTTATATGATTTTTACTCTGTCCTTAGTCTTCAGAACTCCTGCGAGGCCAATTCATATGAACACCCCTAATGCGTTCTCTGAGACCATCCATCTTGTGGGCTGAATGAGGCAGGGGCCTGTGGAAATATATAGTATGTGATCATGTAACTAATGACTGTATCATAATGCATTCTGGTAAATCATAACTTCTGAGGCTTGACTTTGCATTCTTAACACTATTTTAATGTAATTTCATATTTAAATTACAGTGATACCTAGAGGCTCCAATAAGAAATCAGGATCTCTTGTGCTACACATTATACCAACATGTAGAAAAAAGGCAGAATCTGGCCCAGACAGCTTGCAATTTACATTAATAAATTATGTAGTTGTATAAATGGTTAGTTCTGAATTGTTTGTTTTCCTTCTGATTGCTTGCTTGCTGCTGCCTACCTATGAAATGTATTTCATAGGAACCATCTCTATTAGGTTATACTTTCTAGCTGAATTATACTCACTTTAAGTTTGAATGTGACGCCTTTATTTTTCTAGTCAATTTCTTTCCAAAATAGCATGTCTTGCCACTCATGTTGGAAGTATTTGTCTTTATCATATGTGCTATAACATTCCCACTAGGAAAGTCAACTGGAGTCTTGAGTCAATTTGTGTCTGTGCTCAGGAATTATGTATTTCTATTTATTGCTCATGGCTAAGGCTGCGAGTTTGTCATGGAGGTCATGGATTTCCGTGACCTCCATGACTTCTGCAATAGCCGGTGCACCTGACTCAGGGGCAGCTCAGGCAACCCCTACACCAGGCGCACTGGCTGCTGCTGGGGCAGCCTCAGACCCCCGTGTCCTCGCCCCCGCAGCAGAGTTTGGGTGTGGGAAGAGGCAAGGGTTTGGGACACAGGACAGGGTGAGGCGGGCTCTGGGTGGTTCTTACCTGGAGGGGTCCTGGAAGCAGCGACATCCCCCTCACTCAGCTGCTAGGCAGAGGTGTGGCCAGGCAGCTCTGTGCACTGCCTTCCCCCCAGATTGCTGGCTTCGCAGCTCCCATTGGCTGTGGGGAAGACACCTGATAGCCCTTAACATACTTGAAGACTTGTTATAAAGAGGATTGTGATTAAATTTTTTCTCCATGTCTACTGAAAATAAGAAAAGAAATAATGGGCTTAATCTACAGCAAGGGAGATTTAGGTTAGATATTAGGAAGAACTTTCTGACTGTAATGATAGTTAAGCACTGGAATAGACTTCCCATGGAGGTTGTGGAACCCCAATCTTTGGAGATTTTAAAGAACATTTTAGACAAACACCTGTAAGGGACAGTCTCAGCACAGGTGGCTGTACTAGATGACCTCTCAAGGTCCCTTCCAGCCCTATGTTGTAATGATTCAATCTAGAAAATTGTTTTTCGGAAGTAAGTTTCCTACAGAAGATTGCATTTTATGGATGTATTCCAGAAATGTTGCCAAGGTAAATTTAAAAAAATGAAGTCATAATTTGCACATGAAATTTTAGATATAGAACACTTTTTCAAAGCTTCATTGCCATTTAAAAGTTAAATGAAGGTTTGTGCTTGATTAATTTAGCTTTGATTGACTTGAAGGTGTTTCTCTTTCTGGCTCTTTTGGGTTGCGAACTTGGAAAAGAAGTGAGTGCTATGCATGGATTACTGGGTGATGTATATGTTTATTTGAAAAAATAAAGCATTTAGGACTAAACCCAAGAACAGTAAAACGCATCAGACAGGGGAGAGATTCCATCACATCATCCCACTGGGGGTCATTGCCCCCCTATGGGACAGACTGCAGGACCAAGGCACAGATTCTGCAGATCCCCTGAGACCCATGGGAGATCAGGGCAATCCATTTAGGGAGCCAGTAATCACCAGCAGTTCTGGCACTAGAAAGCTTCATTAAAAGGGGTCCAGTAGTTAGCGTGCTAACCTGGGACTTGGAAAACTTGGGTTCAATTCCCTGCAGTACTACAGACTTCTTGTGTCCTCTTGGACATATCACTTGGGCCCAGATCCACAAAGATGTTTAGGTTCCTAACTTTCATTGATTTCAAATCCTTAAATACTTTTGTGGATCTGGGACTTAGTCTTTCTGTGCCTCAGCACTTCCTTACCTTACAGAGGTGTTGTGAGGATAAACACATTAGATTGTAAGGTGCTCAGGTATTATGCAATAGGGGCCACATAAGTGTCATAGTTTCAGGGCTAGCAACACCTCTGTCCCCTTCCTGGTCTCTGGGTATGCCCCCCTCTACTCCTAGGCCTTGTGTCTTTACCTTTCCTGGGGTGTAATTTTCCCACTCCTTGATTGAGTCCTGGGATATAGTACCCTGTGTATCAACTCTGCTTACCCAGCAACTCCAACTGGATTTGGCATCTGGGGTTCTTCCCTTCAGGAATCTGTGAGCAGTGGTTTATATAGTGATCAAACAGCCTTCTTAAAACCAAAGTATTGTTTATTTTAACAGTAAATACAAAGTGTTAGAGGAAAAACAGGATTTTTAAAAGTCTACATGCCTGTCTTTCTTACCCAAAGGTTTACCCTCCCCAGATGAAAAAAGAACAGGAGTACTTGTGGCACCTTAGAGACTAACAAATTTATTTGAGCATAAGCTTTCGTGGGCTACAGCCCTCTTCTTCGGATGCATGGAATGGAACATATATTGAGGAGATATATATACACATACAGAGAGCATGAAAAGGTGGGAGTTGCCCTACCAACTCTAAGAGGCCAATTAAGTAAGGAGAAAAAAAAAAAACAACTTAGCCCAGTCCAGACAGTTTGATAAGAAGTGTGAGAATACTTACAAGGGGAGATAGATTCAATGTTTGTAATGGCTCAGCCATTCCCAGTCCCTATTTAAACCTAAGGTGATTGTATCTAGTTTGCATATCAATTCCAGCTCAGCAGTTTCTCGTTGGAGTCTGTTTTTGAAGCTTTTCTGTTGCAAAATTGCCACCCGCAGGTCTCTCACTGAATGATCAGAAAGGTTAAAGTGTTCTCCTACTGGTTTCTGAGTGTTATGATTCCTGATGTCAGACTTGTGTCCATTAATTCTTCTGCGTAGAGACTGTCCAGTTTGGCCAATGTACATGGCAGTGTACACTTTAACCTTTCTGGTCATTCAATGACAGACCTGTGGGTGGCAATTTTGCAACAGAAAAGCTTCAAAAACAGACTCCAATGAGAAACTGCTGAGCTGGAATTGATATGCAAACTAGATACAATCACCTCAGGTTTAAATAAGGACTGGGAATGGCTGAGCCATTACAAACATTGAATCTATCTCCCCTTGTAAGTATTCTCACACTTGTAATCAAACTGTCTGGACTGGGCTATCTTGATTATCACTTCAAAAGTTTTTGTTTTTGTTTTCCCTTACTTAATTGGCCTCTTAAAGTTGGTAGGGCAACTCCCACCTTTTCATGCTCTCTGTATGTGTATATATATCTCCTCAATATATATTCCATTCCATGCATCTGATGAAGTGGGCTGTAGCCCACAAAAGCTTATGCTCAAATAAATTTGTTAGTCTCTAAGGTGCCACAAGTACTCCTGTTCTTTTTGCGGATACAGACTAACACGGCTGCTCCTCTGAAACCTCCCCAGATGGTAATCTAAGCAGGCCTAACGTCAGACACCTCAGCGGGTGCCTGTTCTCTCATTTCTTCCAAACAGTTCCTCCCTGTCAAGAATGTTCCTTTTTAAACCTGCCACAGTCTTTTTGACCTCTACTGTCTAACGGTCTTGTCCTGTCCCGGCATTGTCTCTCAAGAGACCTCTAATGTTTGCAAAGAAGTGGCTTTTCTTGAGCCATTCTTTGTTCTTGTTTTTCCTTGCAGCCCCCTATTAAACCAAACCAATATATTTATGCAGGAAACATCCCAATAATCATGTCAACATTCTGTATTCATACATTATCTACAAATCCATCCAATAAGTACATTGGAAGGAGTCCTAGGCTATGTTAAATTTTCTGACAAATCTCTGAAGACTGAGGGGAGTGATGGGTGTCACTCAGCCCTCATGTTATTCTCTCATGATGGACCACAGAACCAGAGTGAACTGTATGTAAGAGGTGGGAAAACAGCTATGGGGCAGAGACCCCTTTTCCATATGTGGAGGGGGCTCTCCATGCAAAGATCTAGAGGGGAGAGGGCAAGATCCCTCCTTTAGCTTTTTAGGCCAAGTTGCGTGTAATTTGTAGTGGTTGATTTCAGGAAAGCTAATTGCTGTATCAGCAATGCTGTTAAACAATATAAAAATCATCAGCACATGGATACCACAACACACACAATTTTCTCCTTTTGTACCATTTTAAACTAATTTTTTTAAAGCAAATGTTTTGTTGAGATCACATCTTTTGAATACCGAGTTGCTAAAAAGAAAAATGAAAGGAGAGCACTTTCCCTTTAATTTATGGAAAACTACAGGTTCAATCATCAGAGTAACAAACACCACATTTTTACAGTGGTTTCAATTACAGTAAAATTGGACTGGCTGAGAATCAGGAACATTTTAATATTTCCCAGATACTAATAACAAATGCTCCAGCCGCTTGTGGTACTTAGGCTTTCAGGAAAAGCAACAACTAACTGCAGCCTCTTCTGATCCACATCAACAAGACCACAAACTGCTGATCTCCTGAAAACCGATGTGTCCAGAAACCCTACGAGAGGGCCTTATGAAGGACTCATTCTTTTTCAAAACAAAATGAATACAAAAAACAAACCTTTTGGCAAATAATTACATCTGTAATGGAAAACATACCAGCTCGTTAAACTACTCTCTTAATCTTCCTCACTTATTTATCTGCTCTTATTGGAGCAGAATCCTGGATTTATATTCTGTCCCATGTCCCACAGAACTTTTGTCCAGTAAAAAGGTCATCTGTAAATCTCAGAGGCAAGAGTAAGATTTTCCTACCATAACATCAAAAAGGAGGGGAAAAAAAGACATGGCATTAAAACTTAAAAGCTTGCTGTTAAACCTATGAAAATACATTTGTTCAGCTGAGCCCACATTAAGATTGCATTGCTTCATTCGGAGTCAGCTGAAGCTTGGTAATCTTGAGGTTGTGGTGTGAAATTTCACTTTAACATATACTTGGTGTGCTGAAGGCTGCACTGCTCTAATTAAAAAATCCTCTGGTTTTATGGCACTATTCTGGAGGTTGTCTTGATTTGCTGATGAATGTTGACAGGGCTATTAAAGCTGTGAAATAACATCGCTTGAACATGGCACAAAATGAAAGGGGAAAGCACTGCCATGCTGCTCTTGGGTGTTATTAACCTGATTAGAACTGGAGCCAAAATGGAAAATCATCCCTGAGCTATGCGTTTCATTATTTATTTGTTTGTTTGTTTCCTTGTAATGACATCATGATAGCTGTGTTTATTGGAACCCTCAAAGTGCTGCAATTAAGTGAAGGAGCACTTATTAACTCCTTTGGTTGTGTCTAGATACACAGATGAGGAATAATACAGAGTAATGTGTGTAAATATATGTTGTAGGGGAAGCTGGTAGTGATCCTTATATTTAGGTTGCCTAACACTGTCCATTACAAAAGAGTCTTGCAACCTTATTTTTAGAAGCTCTTAAAACCTCTGTTGTTTTCAGCAGCCCTTTGAAATTCAACAAGGAGAAAGTTCTCTAGCTAGAAGTGTTGTTTTTCCTTTGACCCATGAAATTCTGATCAGGTTTAGCTGAGATCTGAACTGTTGAAAATCACCATTTCCCTGCTGTTTGCATTGCTTAGGGAATTTTTGGTAACATCCCAAGTGACAAGTGAACATGAACATTCTAAAGAGCGGGGCTCCAACCAAAGCAGCAGCACGCACTGCAGTGATAATGCTTGGAAGCTGTCAGGACAGCTGTAAAGATGGTGTGTGAAGAACCAAGCCAGGCTTCCTCCTAGGGTTGCCAGTTTTGGTTGGACGTATTCTTGGAGATTTCATCACATGGCATAATCTTTAATTAAAGACTAGCCTTCGATTCCTGAAGACTCCAGGAAAATCCTGGAGGATTGGCAACCTTGCTTCCTCGTGTCACATTCCCCAGACATGGCCCCAGTGTCCCATCCTATACCTCTCTCTGGGGTCATCACAAATGGCAGGCGCACCCCTCCTCCTAGATGGAGGGGAGCTGGGCTGGATTCCCACCCTAAATCTTCTAGACCCAGCACATTGTCCCAACAGGCCATTCCCCACTTGTATGATAAGGCATACACACAATCTTTAATTACATGATCACATTATTTCTTTCACAGGTCCCCTGCCTCATTCAAGTTGGATGCACAGGTTGGGTGCACAAAGGAATAGAGTCAAGTGCATAAGTGACCATATATCGGGCAAATGCTTGACTTTGCAGCCTAAATAACTTTCATGCAGTTATTAGTATGTAAGTGGGACATGCCCCAAGGTACAGTCTGGATTACTGCATTGTTGTGCCCCCTTAACCTTCCAGGCTGGAGTGCACTATGCCCTGTTTTGCTGTATGAGCTGCCACTCTGCTTACTCATCCCAGCCTTTAGCATGCAAGTCACCCCCAGACAACTACCAGTGTGCTATGCCCAGCCACTGTTGAATTACATACAGGACGACACCCACATATCCCTAGTCCCAGCCTGGCACCCCAGAAATGTGCGTTGTACTCTGCTCAAGACCCCCTTGCTCCGAGTAAGATCATTAATTAGTTTGTCATTCCATCAAAGGGATTGAATATACACCAGCCTTTGTATCCTGAGTAGATTCCCCAAACTGCAATCAAAAACACATGGCTTAGATAAAACACTAAGTTTATTAACTACAGTAGAAGATCAGAACTGGTTACAAAAGGAAATAAAAGCTAAAACTGCAAGCTATTTCCTTAACGTTACCAGGCTAAGTCACATTTGAAATGAAATAATAACGTTTCTCCTACACACAAACCTACAGCACTCTGTGCTAAATGGAAAGCTTTTCCAGTTCAGACCACTCCCCCAGTTCAAATGTTCCTTTGTCTTCCAAAGGAGCTTGTTGCCTTCAGTATAGGTCGGGAGGGAGAGGTGGTCTGATGATGTCATTGTTCCTTATTTTATACTCTCCTCCAGATGCTGGAAAAATCCTTGCTGTGTCATGGGGATTAGGCAGCGCCATTGCCTCTGTGCCCTCATTCCATCCTTCATATGAATTGCAAATTCTTGCTTACATCCTTTGTGTACATGAGGCTTGACATGTGAGGCTTGTGTTCACAGTTCCTTCATTATTTCTAAGGAACTAGTTTGTGGGCATTTTCTGGACTCACAACATGTTTCAGTAACAAACGTACAGCAAAATCTCATAGCATCCTGTATAGTGATGATATGTACGTTTCAGCAGGACAGTAATGTTCAACAGATTATGACTTTTCCAATGATACCTCACAAGGCATACAAAATATATCAGAGCCATATACAAGTGGGAAATATGGGGGGTATAAGGTGTTATTTTTAGGTACAATGTGTCACAATAATTTTATATTATTGTGCAAAGAACTTTTCAGAGTCTGAGGGCTTGACCCATAAATAAGCAAAGTGTGATGATAAAGGGGAAGGGATCCAGATCAGGATAAGTAAAGAACATGTCAGAGATCTTCTTCTGACTAATTTGAATGGATTCAAGTCAGCAAGACCTGATGCAGTTCACCTCAGAGTACTGAAGGAATTAGCTAAAGAAAGCTTGGGGCCACTGGCAATAATATTTGCAAACTCATGGATGACAGGAGAGATCCCAGAAGACTGAAGAAAGCTAACATAGTGCCTATTTTTAAAAAAGGGTAAAAAGAGGAGCCGGGGAACTATAGTCTAGTCAGCCTGACCTCGATACCTGGGAAGCTATTAGAGCAATGTATAAAACATTCAATTTGTAAATACTCGGCGGATGAAGGAGTGATCACTAGCAGCCAGCATGGATTTACTAAGAATATATCATGCCAAACCAGCTTGATTTCCTTCTTTGACCGGGTAACTGGTTTGGTGGATAGGGGGAATGTGGTGGACATAATTTACCTGGACTTTAGAAGGTTGTTGACACACTCTCAGATGACATTCTGATAAGTAAGCTGGAGAAATGCGGGCTCAGTAGAACTACCATTAAGTGGACACATAATTAGTAAATAACTGCAAACAAAGAGTAACTATTAATGGAATGATGTCAGATTGGAAGGAGGTCTCAAGTGGGATTCCACGGGGATCTGTTCAGGGTCTGGTGTTATTTAACATCTTTATTAATGACCTGGACGTAGGAATAGAGAGTGTACTGATCAAATTTGTAAATGACACAAAGCTGGGCGGGGTGGGGTGGGGTGGGGTGGGGAAAGTTGCAAACTAAAATTCAGGGTACCTTGATAAATTAGAAAACTGGGCTATAAACAACAAAATGAAATTCAACAAAGACAAATACAAGTACTACACTTAGGGAAGAAAATACAAATGCACAAATACAGAATGGAGTATAACTGGCTTGACAGTAGCATGGCTGAGAAGGATCTGAGAGTTGTAGTAGATCACATGAGTCAACAATGTGATCCTGTTGCAAAAAAAGCAAATGCAATTTTGGGTTGCATTAACAGAGGCATAGCATGCAAGTCATGGGAGGTGATAGTACCGCTTTACTCAATGCTGATTAGGCCTCAGCTGGAGTACTACTGTATATCCTAATTTGGTCATCGCATGTAGAGATGTAGAGAAACTGGAAAGGATCCAGAGATGAATGACAAAGATGATCAAAGGGATGGAATGCAAGCCATATGAGCAAAAACTGAACGAATTGAGTATGTTTGATTTGGAAAAGAGGAGATTAAGGGGGGACATGATAGTGGTCTTCAAATACTTGAAAGGCTGCCATAAAAAAGATGGAGAAAAGTTGTTCTCTCCTTCCACAGACGGCAGGACAAGAGGCTGAAATTACAGCATAGCAGATTTAGATTAAATCTCAGGAAAAACTTCCTAACTGTAAGAACAGCAGGACAATGGAACAGACTCTCTTGGGAAGTTGTAGACGCTCCTTCACTAGAGGTTTTCAAAAGAAGGCTGGATAGTCACCTGTCTTGAATGGTTTAGACCAGTGGTTCTCAAAGTAGGGCCACCGCTTGTTCAGGGAAAGCCCCTGACGGATTGGGCCAGTTTGTTTACCTGCTGTGTCCATAGGTTTGGCCAATCGTGGCTCCCACTGGCCGCGGTTCGCTGCTCTGGGCCAATGGGGGCTGCAGGAAGGGCGGCCAGCATGTCCCTCGGCCTGCGTCACTTCCTGCAGCCACCAATTGGCCTAGAGCGGCAAACCACGGCCAGTGGGAGCCGTGATCGGCTGAACCTGGGGAAGCGGCAGGTAAACAAACCGGCCCAGCCCACCAGGCACTTTCCCTGAACAAGCGGCAGCCCTAGTTTTATAACCACTGATTTAGACACAACACATCCTGCATCGTGGCAGGGGGTTGGACTAGATGACTCTTGTGGCTCCTCGTAACCCTATGATTCTGCAATTTGATGACTCATCCCTGAAGTACTTCTGAGCCTGAGCCTTCTTGAGTATGATGATGAGAAGCTGGTCAGACACAGATACCTCCCTGGGTATGCCTGGGAATGTCTGTGTCATAGCAGCTCACAGAATCATAGCAGTGTACAACTAGAAGGGACCTCAATAAGTCATCTAACCCAGTCCCCTGCACTTAAGGCAGGATTAAGTATTAACTAGACCATTTGTGACAGGTGTTTGTCTAACTTGTTCTTAAAAACCTCCAATGACTGAGATTCCACAACCTCCCTAGGCAATTTGTTCCAGTGCTTAACCACCTTGACAAGAAGTTTTTCTTAATGTCCAACCTAAACCTCCCTTGCTGCAATTTCAGTCCATTGTTTCTTGTTGTATCCTCAGAGATTAAGGAGAACACTTTTTCACTCTCCTCCTTGAAACAACCTTTAAGTACTTCAGACCAGGGCTGTAGGAGCAAAGCCAGACTTTCCTTGTAATTACTGCTCCTGGCTGCCCCATGCCAGAGTGGGGCTGGACACCAGTAATGAGAGCAGGGATACTTTCTCTCCTGTGCTCTCATTGAACCCCCTGCTGGCACCCAAGCAATTTGGAGGGGGAAGCTGCCTAACTCAAATGGAGAGGGGACAAAAGCCAGACTGGAGGGGAGGGAAAGGAGCAGATTGGAACAAGAAAGCTGGGATTGGATGCAGGAGGGCAGAAGAGAGAAGCTGTGTTTGGGAGTTTGGTGGAGGGATGGGGATTATGAGCTGGATTTTGTGGGAGGAGGGGAGCTGGCACTTGCAGGACAAGGGACTAGAACTGGGATCTGGAGGGGGAAAGTGGTCTGGGACTAAAAGCTGATGGGGAGACTGGGGCTCAGAGCCATTGTGGGGACCACTGAGATTCAGTGAGGAGCTGGTAGGAGGAGGGAAATTGGGACTGGCTGGATAAGGAGACTGGATCTGGGAACCAGTAATACAGATGTGGCAAGAGGTTGGAGAGACAAATCTGGCAAAGAGCTGTGGTATTGGGGGGAGACCTGCGACTGGTTGGGCAAAGACTGAGACAAGGAGCCAGGAATAGAAAGGCTGAGATTGGATGAAGCGCCCAGGGAGGTGGACGGGGACTAGGAGCCAGTGGGGTAGCGGAGGGATGACTGGAAGCCAGGAGGAAAGGGGAGAGACTCATCAGACAAGGAGCTGGGTGGGGAAAACTGGGGTTGGTTGGGCAATGAGACTGGGGAAAGCAGTTGGGGGTGTGGGGTGTGGAACTGGAACTGAGACTGGATGGGCAAGAAGGCTGGGACTGGGAGCCCAGAGAGGGAGACCTGGACTCATTTGCAGAGATTAAGCGTGGCTGGTCAATGAGATTGGGACTTGGATGAAACCTTGAGGACTGGGAGACTGGGACTGGGTAGGCAAGGGGAATGGGACTAGGACAAGGAGCCAGGAATGAGGAAGAAACAGGACTGGGATAGGGACAGGTTGAAGGGGATTAGGGCAAAAGGGATCAGGCTGAGGAGGGAACAGGCAAAAGAGTTTGTGACCACTAGAGCACAGTCCCTTCCAGAGCCTGGCGTAGAACACAAGATTACTGAGTCTGACCATTCCTCTGCTGTCAGCAAATATCTGTGAAACTCTCTGGCAACGTGTGTGTCTCATCCCCTTCTAGTGCTGGTCCACACAGTAGATGACAACCTAGTTTTGCTGTCTATTACTTTGTTAATTCAAGTGTGTATCTAAAGGTTCCAGCCCTGCTAATGACCCGTGTGGATATCAATATGACACTACATGATGGAATTTGTTTTTTAGTTTCCTTTTTTTTTGAAACCTGGAAAATAGCACACAAAAAATTACATTAAAAGAACATTATTAAAGTTGCAAAGTCAAGCACTCAAAAATTAGGAAATGTCACAATTAAGGCTGTCTGGGAAACCTTAATTTGGTCCCCTTCTGCTTAAGCATTATGATACAGTCTTTAATTACATGATCACATACTATTTTTTCCATGTCCCCTTTCTCAGTGAGTGCACATGATCATTGATGGACCAGCTCTGAGGATGAATCAGGGTTGTGAAGTGAAGATGACTGTTATCTGTAGGACCCTGCCTCATTGGCTACAGAAGTTGAAAAGTTCTAGTGAATGAAGCAGGGACTGAAGGAAGATAAAGGGTGGTCTTATAGTCAGTTGACTGGCGTGTTGGAGAATTGGATTCTATCTTTGCCTCAGTCGCAGAGTTCCTATGTGATGCTGAATATAAAACTTAAACCAAACTTTTCACAGATGGTCACTAATTGCATGTTCCTCGTTTTCTGGATCCCTGACCCGAGACTCTGGGATCTGATCTACAGAAGTGCTGAGCACTCAGAGCTGCATCTGGAGTCAATGGGACATGTGCATAGGATATATTAAGTCCGAGATAAAAATCAGGTCCTACAGCTCTGAAATTGGGCACCCAAAATTAATGGACACTTCTAACCTCAATCTTTCTGTGCCTCAGCTCCCCATCAATAAAATGCACATAATGCCTCCCCCCTTACTCTACAGGAATAATGTGAAGATTGATTGAAGTTTGTGAAGCACTCAGATACTATAGTGATAGGCATCATAGAAAAGCCTGTGAGGAAATTATCGTTCTGTGTCAGAGCAGGGTTTGAATAGTGTGACAGAAGGCCTATTATGCAGACACACACACACACACAAATGCTGAATTAAAACTGCATAGGCAACCTTAACTGTGGAAATGTTCTAACTTTTGAGTGCTTTATTTTACAGCCTCGGTGTTCTCTTAACATTTTTTTGTGTGTGTAATATATCTGGAAAATCTAGTCATCTGAATAAGGATATAACAAGAAGCAACAGAATGATATTAGACTGAATATCAGGCAAATGTCAATGAGCTGTATTAAACTGTGGAATAGTCTCTCAAGGAAAAGAGTGAAAGCTCATTACTTGAGACTCTTAACACTTGACTGGACAATGCAGTAGAAGATACACTGTAGGGAACAATCCCACATTGGCAGTGAGATGGACTGGATGATATAATAGGTCTTTTCCATGTCTAACTTCTCTGATTCTATTATTTTTTTCTATGAGAAATACAATTATAAATCCAGAAGTTTCTGCTCCCAGAGATGGCAAACTTAGCTAGACTAAAAGTTTCTTAATGGGTCATGGATCATAGGCCCATAGGGTTTTAATGGGTTTCGATGAAACCTCTGACAACAGCTTTCTAAAGGACACTGTTCTCTGTTTTAACTGCTCAGGCTTCTGTTCTATTACAAACTTTCTGGAAAAGCAATGCAAATGAAATGTCTCTTATATACTCGGAAAAGTTGATGGAAGAGCTCTTGGTACAATACAATACTGCAAGCATATGTTGAGAGCAATTATGTACTCTCACTATCATAGGTGCTAGCTTCCTCCTTTCCCCAAGGGTGCTCCACCCCTGCTCTGCCCCAGGCCCTGCCCCCACTCTGCCCCTTCCCCCAAGCATCTACCCCAACCTGCCTCTTGTCCATGCTCCACCCAGGGCCCTGCCTCTTCCCGCCAAGTTCTTCCTCTCTTCCGAGTGTGCCCCATTTCCACTCCTCCCCCTCTCCCCATTGCCTCCTGCATGCTGCGACAGAGCTGATCGTAGCGGGAGGGAGGCACTGGGAGGTAGGGAGGAGTGGATTGGCGGGGCCACTGGTGGGTGGGAGGCGCTGGGGTGGGAGTGGGTACTGGCTGCTGGTGGGTACCAAGCACCCACTAATTTTTTTCCGTGGGTGCTCCAGGGCTGGAGCACACATGGAGTTGGCACCTATGCTCACAATATCTTAAATAGACTTGATCATGAGGTAATTTGAAATTGTCCAGTAAGGGTGCATGCACAGAAATGAGGAATAACTCCTCTGCATAGGCTAAAAGGAAGAACAATGGAGCCTTGGGCTCTCCCTTGAAGAACCCAGACACCCCGCACAGTCCCTGCTCTATCTGCTTGCTGGCTTTTAGCTGAGGTACCTTGAGCCTGCAACAAGATGGTAATATGATAATTTCCCAGCTCCCCAAGTGCTAGTGCATCCAAATTATTATTCACACAGTTCCAGATAACTTATTTATATAGCCTCTTTTAATAAGCTTCTCTTTTCTTTTTTGTTTCTTTTCTTGTACACAGCTCTGTAATAGCTAATAATTTAAGAACTCTGACTGTGTCATGGTTAAAAAGGTTTTCTCCTAGTGTGCCCTCCAGAAACAAGTTATACTCAAGAAATCCCCTTCATTATGGAAAATCTGTCTAATTTACGAGAGGTGATCAGATTTTTTTTGTTTCTTTTCCTGGGAAAAATTTCAATTTTTTGGAAAAAAAATTGAAAACTGAAATGTTTCAACCAAAACCTGAAATATTTTGATTCAGAAATGTCTCATGAGAGGTGCCGTTTAGGCACCTCATGCTCCTATTCTCCTCTAGAGGCCAGGGTCCGTGATCATGCTATAACTCTCATGACACACCACAGTCTCCCCTCATTAATGCATCATGGAAGTCCCATGGCTGTGGTGCATTATGGGAGATAAAGTCTGGCAGGGGAACCTGACCTATACATGAGAATGGGGACCTGAAGGAACCAAATTACAACTTCCACGAGGTACTGCAGCAGCATTTCTGAATTGCAATATTTTGGTTTTCAAGCAAAACTTTTAAATTTTTGGGCATTCAGTTGTTCAATGAAAAGTTTAAAATTTCTGTGGAAAGCGGACACTTTTCACAAAAAATGTTTAGTCAGTATCTTAAATATTTGTCACCAAAAAAATCAGTTTTGATGGTAATTTTTTGACCAGCCTTACCCATTATTTAGTAGGCAAGAGAATGTCTGAAGCATAGCCATAGTACATAGCAAAACCATTAATTTGTACCAAAACAAACTGGAGAGACTACCATATGAATGAAACTTGGCTACTCCCTACAAGATTCAGATTGAATCAAATGGACCAGACACAGTTTTAGATTGAGTCAGAGCTGAACAGAAATAGTTCTGAGGGTCTGTGACAGTAATATTTGGGTATCATTGCTGCTTGTGAATAAAGAGGTGCTCAGATAATATGGCAATGAGGGCCATATAAGCACCTATATAGACAATGATCAACAAAGTAAAACTTCTTTCTAACAATATGTAGACAGTATTGTGCTATACTCTTCAATGTTGAGCTTACAGAAAGGCACAGCCAGAAAAGCACTCCACACCCAGTTGTCAAAACAAAAATGATATCCAGGATTGTAAAATAAATATTTAATTTTGTTGTCTTCCTCTACCAACCCCAGATATCCAGCCAGCTCTAATAATACTTTATAAATATAAATATTTTTAAATAATTTAAGTGTTTTGGTACATTTTCTTATGTTCATTTTTCACTCCCAGACGAGTGTTGGCTTTACAACAACTACAGTTTAGACAAACTACTGTGAGCTGGATTTTTGCATATTGTAAATATATCAAGGACAAAGGGCAGACCTTTGAAGTAAAAATAATACTAGGTGCTTATATAGCTCTTTATATCTTCAAAGTGTTTTTTTACAAACATTCATCAATGACATATGGCAACAGCTTTATTGTACACTAAACCAGCATCATTATTCCTGTAGGTGCTTCAGCTACCCAAATTGCCAACTCTAGATCAAGGACCTGTGAGGAGTAATATGTCTACTCTACAACTGAGTAACAATATACCCATTTGGAAGTAGCTGTGTTTTCCCTAAGCCTGGCTGACTCATCTCTCTCTGCAGTAGGTTAGTGGTTGCATATTAAAATTGTTGATTTACTTTGTCTATATTTGGGCTTCTCAGTTCATTAAAACTCTCCTTTGTTGTGATGCCTGCAAAAAACTTGACAAGGGTATGTGGAGTCGACTGCCTACCAGTATTGTCTTATTGCTTCCTTGTACAACTCCATCTGTCTGTCTGCATCCATCTGTTGGCTCATCTTATACTTACATTGTAAACCCTTTGGCGCAGGAATCATGTCATGGTTCTGACTTTGTACAGAGCCTAGCACAATGGGATCCTTGCCCCTGGTCCATGACAGGGCTCTTAGGCACTATGGCAATACAAATAATTAGTAATAATAATAAAGAATTTTCAAACCCTGCCATCGGCAGAGCACTTTTCTTTTTGGTGATGCTGCCCCCAGAGCAAACCATTTTAAGGGACACTAAATTAGAAATTGATATGTCCCAAACATGACCAGGGGAGCTCCTTCTCCTGCACAGAAATGGGTCTCAACTGCCTTCTTGACATCATAGAATAGAATCATAGGGTTAGATGGGACCGCAAAGGTCATATAGTCCTTGCCAAAATGCAGGATTTATTGTGTCTAAACCATCCAAAACAGGTGGCTATCCAGCCTCCTTTTGAAAACCACAGTGAAGGAGCTTCCACAGCCTCCCAAGAGAGTCTGTCCCATTGTCCTGCTGTTCTTACAGTTAGGAAGTTTTTCCTGTGATTTAATCTAAATCTGCTATGCTGTAATTTCAGCCTCTTGTCCTGCCCTCTGTGGAAGGAGAGAACAACTTTTCTCCATCTTTTTTTATGGCAGCCTTTCAAGTATTTGAAGACCACTATCATGTCCCCCCCTTAATGTCCTCTGACATCATTTTCCCCCAGACGCTGCATTCCCTAGCCCAGTCAGCAACACCTCTTCAAATTATCCCACCACAATTCCCACAGGGTTTTCCTTTGCAGTTAAAACTTCACTGGGTATGTCTACACTGGAGCTGGAAGGTGTCATTTTCAGCTCGAGTAAACATACCCATGCTAGCTCTGATCAAGCTAGTGCACTAAAAATAGAAGTGTTGACTCAGTGATATGCGTGGCAGGACAGACTAGCCACCCCAAGTATGATCCCATCCAAGACCCTAAAAACTGATTGATGGTGGTTAGCCCCTACCACTATTCATGCCACCATGGCTACACTTCTATTTCTAGTGCAATAGCTCAGTCATAGCTAATGCAGCTATGTCTACCCAACCTTGAAATTTCCATCTCCAGTGTAGACATACCCTAATATTCCCCTTTCAGAGGGGTTCCAGGAGACTATCAGCACAGGTCATTAGAATCACATAATCAAAGAGTAGTGTACAGGGATTCTCAGAGCTAGGGCCTATGTTTGATCTAGTCTTCCCTAAAAGAGTCAGGGAACAGCTAGAATCAATCCCAGAGATGAATTGTACCTCCCTGGCATAAAATATCTCCCAGAGTTAGTGGGGGGCAGAGCAACTCTACATAGCCACTAACAGTTCAACTATCAAACCATGCCTTTTAAACCATAAAACTGTTGCGCTTGTATCACTTAGTGTAAACTGGATGTCAGATACATTTTTTTCCCATCTGGTATCTATTATAATATATATATAAATTTGGACACAGTCTTTGACCTTAAGTATAGAACAAAATACTTGTTTAAAATAATGTTTAGGTTTGGCCTCTTTTGTGAACTGGCAAAATCCGTTATTTCTAGAATATATGCAAACTATTCTGCTTAAGCTTATGCAAACTGCTACAGATAATATTTTGATTTTTTATCAACATTAGTCATCACTTCAGACTGTGCAATATAACTCATGGCAGTCTGGATTTAATGAATGTTTGAATGAGCCTCTACCCTAATTTTTTTGTGTTTTGAAAACCTAAATCTCATTGAAAGCTGAGCTTTGTTTATTTCCCAAAATTGATCTGAAGGCCATTTGGAACACTTAGTGTATTCTAAAATGTGATCATATCAACAATACATGTTCAAGTTTGTTTTAAAGTCAGTTTTTCTTTCCCAGTTTACATAAATCACTTAAAAAATCATTCACTTTTTTGGATCATAATGTGCTCACTTGGCTTTTAGACCTAGATGGTTTACAGGCCAATTTTTCAAACAGGATTCGAAAGCTATTTGTGGATTACTTTCTGTTTGCTACTTGTTATCTGCATTCCTGAGGTAAGCACGTTAAAATGACTGAGGATTTTCATCAAGCTAAGTGATTATACTAAATAGGGCAATTTTGGGTGCTTTTAGCTTGTGTGTTTAAACATACTATGCAGGAGAAACCAATGCTACATTTTCTTTTAAACCACAGAGGGCACTGTTTATTCTTACTGCAAAATGACCTTATTACAGTAGGTTTCCACTCTCCATAACACAATTAGTGTATACGTTTAAATTTTACTTTTGGCATTTTTTCATCTTCTGTTCCTTTGGTTAAAAAAATATTCTAGTTGTATTAGTCGGGCACATTCATACATTTTCAGTGTTTGACACAAACTACTCTATATTCCTTTGAATGTGCTTTCCTCGTCCCTTATTGATTTATACACATATTCTTCTGTATAAATAAACGTTATGTTTGCACAAACCTGATCAAAATAGAGGTGCCTGCTTCCTTAAAAGGAGTGGTTGTTAGGAACTTGCAGAAGAAACTGTGTCTCAAGATTGGCTTTTTGCTAACTATCATCAGCTTTTCAACCTATTCTGTTTGGGTAAGATTATTGGAAAAAGTGGTGTTGGGGCAACATTTGCATCAGCTGGAGTACTCATATTTACTTCATCCCTTTAATTGTGCTTTCAGCCTGCATATAGTTCAGAGATTGCACTGGTCTCCTTGCTTGATGACAAAGGCAACTGTCTATGCTGATTCTATTAGTATTATTATTATGGCTTGTTGAAAAATTTTGAATTAAACATTTTTTGTCAGAAAATAGGCTTTTGTTGAAATTGAAATTTTCTGTGGAAAAAGATGGACTTTGGCAGAATTTTCCATCCAGAAAATTGAAACAAAATTTTGATCAGGAATGTCAAAACATTTAGTTTCAATCAAAAATATTGAAAGAATAGTTTTAACACCTTTAAATTAAAATTTCTTAGAGCTTTACATTCCATGAAAAGTTTTACGTTTCATCCTGATTTGAGATTAGGACAAAAGTCAAAATATCAGAATTTCACGCACTATGAAAATTCCATTTTTAATCAACTATTATTAGGCAGATTTTCCATAATGAAGGGGATTTCTTGAGTATAACTTGTTTCTGGAGGGCACACTAGGAGAAAACCTTTTTAACCACGACACAGTCAAAGAGTTCTTAAATTATTAGCTATTACAGAGCTGTGTACAAGAAAAGAAACAGAAAAGAAAGAGAAGCTTATTAAAAGAGGCTATATAAATAAGTTATCTGGAACTGTGCTATCTGGAACTGTGTGAATAATAATTTGGATGCACTAGCACTTGGGAAACTAGGAAATTATCATATTACCATCTTGTTGCAGGCTCAAGGTACCTCAGCTAAAAGCCAGCAAGCAGATAGAGCAGGGACTGTGCGGGGTGTCTGGGTTCTTCAAGGGAGAGCCCAAGGCTCCATTGTTCTTCCTTTTAGCCTATGCAGAGGAGTTATTCCTCATTTCTGTGCACTCATCCTTACTGGACAATTTCAAATTATCTCATGATCAAGTCTACTTTTGGATGTTTACTACATTTTCAAATATATTAATTTCAATTACAACACAGAACACAAAGTATACAGTGCTTACTTTATATTTATTTTTATTACAAATATTTGCACTGTAAAAACTATTTTTTTTTCAGTTTATCATAGAATCATAGAATCATAGAATCTCAGGGTTGGAAGGGACCTCAGGAGGTCATCTAGTCCAACCCCCTGCTCAAAGCAGGACCAAACCCAACTAAATCATCCCAGCCAGGGCTTTGTCAAGCCTGACCTTAAAAACCTCTAAGGAAGGAGATTCCACTACCTCCCTAGGTAACCCATTCCAGTTCTTCACCACCCTACTAGTGAAAAAGTTTTTCCTAATGTCCAACCTAAACCTCCCCCTCTGCAACTTGAGACCATTAGTCCTTGTTCTGTCATCTTCTACCACTGAGAACAGTCTAGATCCATCCTCTTTGGAACCCCCTTTCAGGTAGTTGAAAGTAGCTATCAAATCCCCCCTCATTCTTCTCTTCTGCAGACTAAACAATCCCAGTTCCCTCAGCCTCTCCTCGTAAGTCATGTGCTCCAGCCCCCTAATCATTTTTGTTGCCCTCCGCTGGACTCTCTCCAATTTATCCACATCCTTCTTGTAGTGTGGGGCCCAAAACTGGACACAGTACTCCAAATGAGGCCTCACCAGTGCTGAGTGGAGGGGAATGATCACATCCCTCGATCTGTTGGAAATGCCCCTACTTATACAACCCAAAATGCCATTAGCCTTCTTGGCAACAAGGGCACACTGTTGACTCATATTCAGCTTTTCGTCCACCGTAACCCCTAGGTCCTTTTCTGCAGAACTGCTGCCCAGCCATTCGGTCCCTAGTCTGTAACAGTGCATGGGATTCTTCCGTCCTAATTTACCTCAGACAAGTACTGTAGTACAATCTCTTTAACATGAAAGTTGAACTTAGGGTATGTCTACACTACGGGATTATTCCGATTTTACAGAAACCGTTTTTTTAAAACAGATTGTATAAAGTCGAGTGCACACGGCCACACTAAGCACATTAAGTCGGCGGTGTGCATCCATGTACCGAGGCTAGCATCGATTTCCGGAGCGTTGCACTGTGGGTAGCTATCCCGTAGCTATCCCATAGTTCCCGCAGTCTCTCCCACCCATTGGAATTCTGGGTTGAGATCCCAATGCATGATGGGGCAAAAACAGTGTCGCAGGTGATTCTGGGTAAATGTCATCACTCAATCCTTCCTCCGTGAAAGCAATGGCAGACAATCATTTCGCGCCCTTTTTCACCTGGATTGCCCTGGCAGACGCCATAGCATGGCAACCATAGAGCCTGTTTTGCCTTTTGTCACTGTCACCATATGTGTACTAGATGCTGCTGACAGAGGCGGTACTGTAGTGCTACACAGCAGCATTCATTTGCCTTTGCAAGGTAGCAGAGACGATTACCATCCCTATTGCACCGTCTGTCATTGTAAACTGGTGATGAGATGATGGTTATCAGTCATTTTGCTCCGTTTGCATTTGGAAATTGGCGATTACGGTTATCAATCCTTTTGTACCGTCTGCTGCTGTCATGGGTGCTCCTGGATGGCCTCGCTGAGGTTGGCCGGGGGCGCATGGACAAAAATGGGAATGACTCCCTGGGTCATTCCCTTCTTTATGTTTTGTCTAAAAATAGAGTCAGTCCTGCCTAGAATATGGGGCAAGTGTACTAGAGAACCAGAGAGCACAGCAACTCCGTGTCAGAGTCCCAGAGATCCCGCAGAAATGATGAGCTGCATGCCATTCTAGGGGGTGCCCCTGCAACAACCCCACCTGTTGCTTCCCTCCTCCCCCAACCCTCCTGGGCTACTGTGGCAGTGTCCCCTCATTTGTGTGATGAAGTAATAAAGAAAGCAGGAATAATAAACACTGACTTTTAGTGAGATAAAATGAGGGGGAGGCAGCCTCCAACTGCTATGATAGTCCAGGCAGGACATTAAAAGGTGGTGAGGGGAGAGGAGCGCAGCCTCCCGCTGCTATGATAGTCCAGGCAGTACACAATCTTTTCTTTAGACATGAAAGGGGGGGCTGATGGAACTCAGCCTCCAGCTGCTATGATGAGGATGGTTACCAAGCCTTTTGTACCATCTGCCGGGAATGACTGGAAGTCATCCTATTTTTAGCCAGGCGCCCCCAGCCGACCTCACCGAGGCCAGCCAGGAGTACTCACGGGCTGATGATGATGATGGATAGCAGTCATATTGTACTGTCTGCCACCGGGAAGGGGATGCTGGTGTTCAGTGCTGCAGCACCCCGTCTACCAGAAGCATGCAGTAGACATAGTGTGACATTGAAAAAAGGCGAGAAATGATTTTTTTCCCTTTTCTTTCCAGGGGGTGGGGGGAAGGGTGTAAATTGATGACATACACCCTGAAACACCCGGGAAAATGTTTTTGACCCTTCAGGCATTTGGAGCTCAGCCAAGAATGCAAATGCTTTTCGGAGACTGTGGGGACTGTGGGATAGCTGGAGTCCTCAGTCCCCCCTCCCTCCCTCCATGAGCGTCCATTTGATTCTTTGGCTTTCCGTTACGCTTCTCATGCAGCACTGTGCTGAGTCCCTGCTGTGGCCTCTGTCTATCATAGCCTGGAGATTTTTTCAAATGCTTTGTCATTTTGTCTTCTGTAATGGAGCTCTGATACAACAGATTTGTCTCCCCATACAGCGATCAGATCCAGTATCTCCCTTATGGTCCATGCTGGAGCTCTTTTTGGATTTGGGAGTGCATCGCCACCCATGCTGATCAGAGCTCCATGCTGGGCAAACAGGAAATGAAATTCAAAAGTTCGCGAGGCTTTTCCTGTCTACCTGGCCAGTGCATCCGAGTTCAGATTGCTGTCCAGAGCGGTCACAATGGTGCACTGTGGGATACCGCCCAGAGGCCAATGCCGTCGATTTGCGGCCACACTAACCCTAATCCGACATGGCAATACCGATTTCAGCGCTACTCCTCTCGTCGGGGAGGAGTACAGAAATCGGTTTAAAGAGCCCTTTATATCGATATAAAGGGCCTCATTGTGTGGACGGGTGCAAGGTTAAATCGGTTTAACGCTGCTAAATTCGGTTTAAACGCGTAGTGTAGACCAGGCCTTACAAATGTAGAATTATGTACAAAAAAAACACATTAAAAATAAAACAATGTAAAACTTTAGAGCCTACAAGTCCACTCAGTCCTAATTCTTGGTTAGCCAATCACTTGGACAAACAAGGTTGGTTACAATTTGCAGGAGATAACACTGCCTGCTTCTTGTTTACAATGTCACCTGAAAGTGGAAGAGGCGTTCGCATGGCACTGTTGTAGCTGGCGTTGCAAGATATTTATGTGCCAGATGTGCTAAAGATTCATATGTTCCTTCATGCTTCAACCACCATTCCAGAGGACATGATTCCATGCTGATGATGGGTTCTGCTTGATAATGATCTAAAGCAGTGCAGACTGATGCATGTTCATTTTCATCATCTGAGTCAAATGCCAGTACAGAAGGTTAATTTGCTTTTTTGGTAGTTCGGGTTCTGTAGTTTCTGCATCAGAATGTTCATCTTCTAAGACTTCTGAAAGCATGCTCCGCACCCCATCTTTCTCAGATTTTGGATGGCACTTCAGATTCTTAAACCTTGGGTTGAGTGCTGTAGCTATTTTTAGAAATCTCACATTGGTACTTTCTTTACGTTTTGTCAAATCTGTGGTGAAAATGTTCTTAAAACGAATAACATGTGCTGGGTCACCATCCAAGACTGATATAACATGAAATATATGCAGAATGCGGGTAAAACAGAGCAGGAGACATACAATTCTCCCCCAAGGAGTTCAGTCACAAATTTAACTGATGCATTATTTTTTTAATGAGCATCATCGGCATGGAGGCATGTCCTCTGGAATGGTGGCCGAAACATGAAGGACATATGAATGTTTAGCATATCTGGCACGTAAATACCTTGCAATGATGGCTACAAAAGTGCCATGCGAACCTATCATCACTTTCAGGTGACACTGTAAATAAGAAGCAGGCATCAGTATCTTCCGTCAATGTAAACAAACTTGTTTGTCTTAGCGATTGGCAGAATAAGAAGTAGGATTGAGTGGATGTGTAGGATCTAAAGTTTTACACTGTTTTGTCTTTGAGTGCAGTTATGTAACCAAAAATAAACCTGCATTTGTAAGTTACACTTTAATGACAAAGGGATTGCACTTCAGTACTTGTATGAGGTGAATTGAAAAATACTATTTCTTTTATCATTTTTACAGTGCAAATATTTGTAATAAATATAATAATATAAAGTGAACACTGTGCACTTTGTATTCTGTGTTGCAATTGAAATCAATATTGAAAATGTAGAAAAAACATCTAAAATATTTAATAAATTTCAATTGGTATTCTATTCTTATAAGTACAATTAATCACAATTAATTTTTTTAATCACAATTAATATTTTTAGTTACTCGTGTGAGTTAACTGTGATTAACTGACAGCCCTAATAAAAACATAAGAATGGCCATACTGGGTCAGACCAATGATCCATCTAGCTCAGTAGCCTGTCTTCCAACAGTGGCCAGTGCCAGGTCATTCAGAGGGAAAAAACAGAACAGGCAATCATCAAGTGATCCATCCCCTGTTGTCCACTCCCAACTTCTGGCAATCAGAAGCTAGGAATAAGTTGCAACCCTACCCATCCTGGCTAATAGCCATTGATAGACCTATCCTCTATGAACTTATGTAGTTCTTTTTTGATCTCCGTTATAGTTTTGGTCTTCACTACATCCTCTGGCAACAAGTTTCACAGGTTGACTGTGCATTGTGTGAAGAAATACTTCCTTTTGTTTTAAACCTGCTGCCTATTAATTTCATTGGGTGACCCCTGGTTCTTGTGTTATGTAAAGGAGCAAATAACACTTCCTTATTCACTTTCTCTACACCAATCATGAAAAGTCATGTTCGTTTTAATCTTTCCTCCTACAGAAGCTGTTCCACACCCTTAATTATTTTTGTTTCCCAGAAAGTAACTGTACCCATTCCAATTCCAATATATCTTTCTGGGATGGAGTGACCAGTACTGCATGCAGTATTCAATATGTGGGCATACCATGGATTTATGTAGTGGCATTATGATATTTTCTGTCTTATTATCTATACCTTTCCTAATGGTCTTTAACATTCTGTTAGCTTTTTTGACTGCTGCTACATATTGAGTGGCTGTTTTCAGAGAACTATCCACAATGACTCTAAGATCTCTTTTTGAGTGATAACAGCTAATTTAGACTCTATAATTTTGTATGTTTAGTTGGGATTATGATTTCCAATGTGCATTACTTTGTATTTATCAATATGGAATTTCATCTGCCATTTTCTTCCCCAATCATCCAGTTTTGGTAGATTCCTTTGTAACTCTTCACAGTCTGCTTTGGTCATAACTATCTTGAGTAATTTTGTATCATCTGCAAATGTTGTCACCTCACTGTATACCCCTTTTTACAAATAATGTAGAGATCTCTGGGGGACACTACTATTTACCTCTCTCCATTCTGAAAACTGACTATTTATTCCTACCCTTTATTTTCTGTGTTTTAACCAGTAAGATCCATAAGAGGATCTTCACTCTTATGCTATGACTGCTTACTTTGCTTAACAGCCTTTGTTGAGGGACCTTGCCAAAGACTTTCTGAGAGTCCAAGTACACTATATCCACTGGATCACCCTTGTCCACATGTTTGTTGACCCCCACACAGAATTCTAATAGATTGGTGAGGCATGATTTCCCTTTGCAAAAGCCATGTTGACTCTTCCCCAACAAATCATGTTCATTTATGTGTCTGATAACCTACCTCAAAAGAAGTCAACTCTACCAATCCTTGAACCCTTTCTTGCCCTCCCGCAGGAGCAAGTGGTAAGAATCGGCCATGCCATTTTCAGAATCAAATGCCAAATTCACTTATTTGACTTAGCCTTCACTCAGTAATATTTTAACAATTTAAAAGCCAACACCAAAAATAATCCCTATTATGAAACTAATTAATTTATCCTTATCTACAGGAAGAAGGAAGAGATTATTTTGATTTTTAAAACTCGATGGTGCACTGAGTCATCTTGGCATGGTAGAGGAACTTAAATAACTCTATACCCTGATCTCTCAAACACTAACACACATTTGTAATTTTACTCTTGCCAGTAATTCCATCAAAGTCAGTGGGATACTCATATGTGTAAAGTTACATGAATGCATAAATATTTGCAGGATTGGGCCTTAGATGTTACCACAGTGTATTTTTGAGAACACTTGGATTGTTCTACATAAGAATTTGATTTTTTAATGGTTTTCTTATATTTCTTTGGCCTTCTAATTTTCAAAACTAGAAATATAATCTGGGAAGTAGGGTTACAAAGTCATTACAAAAACCCTGCACAGCACAACTTTGCTATTTTTGGCCTTTCCGCCCTACAATATGCCAATGTATTGCTAGTTATGCTTATCAAGGGATCTTAGACATTATCCATCTCATTTAATTTTGAACCCAAAATATCAGTATATAGAATGTGGTAAGTGCTTTAATTTGCTCATTTTAGGTATGTCTTGAAGATCTAAAAATGATTAAACATAAGATTCCTTTGCTTTTTGCTTTTAAATGATATACATTGATCTCACAAGAGAAAAAGCATTACTTAAGTTATCCATAATGAATCTGTTTATGTTTCCAACTGGTGCACTTTATCACAAAGTCATTGGTTTATATTATAAAAGGATGGTTGTGTAATAAGGAGTTAGCAGAAACCACAGGCATGTCTTTGAAATAACTCTAATGGCATTTTTTATGAAATATTGGAAGCTTCATGAAAATGATTTTAATGAAGAAATATAATTTTATTTACTTCCTATTAACTGTGAGTGAGTCAAAAGCACTTTTGCTTCTGTTACAACTAAATATATTTATCTTTTTGAGATAAGTTGCTTTAGTGAGCATAATTTAACAATCCAGACTCTCTAATGGAAATAAATCTAATCAGAATAGTTTAACAGTTCAGGGTATAGCAGAAAATGTTAGCTTTCACATGCAGTGGTTTTAAATAGGAATATAATGATTTTATAACCTCCTTAAGACAGTGACTCTGTCTCCCTCTGTGTTTGTACAGAGGTTAGAGGGCCCATGATCCCTACTGAAGCCTTTGAGTGCTACCAGAATACAAAGAAATAAAGTAAATGATGATAATTCATTATAGAGGTACTGGTCATGATGCCATAGTTAAGGCTGAGTTTCACTTTGTAGTAATTTAACTTCTTTGTTTTGTGTGAAAAATACGGCATATCCTTCCCAAATGTACAGCACTTAATTCTTGAGCACAGAATGAATTTTCTGAGAATTTAAAAGTAAATCTGATAACTAGTTGGGGATACAATTATTTAAAAATTAGAGCTTTTAAGAAATTTACCATTTTTCTTGAATGCTCGAATGCTTTTGTCTTGAGTGCCCTTAGTAACAGAATAAAGCAGACACGTCAAACTTTCTATATTGTTAAAATCTTATGCTTAGGCTATATTTGAAGAAATCAAGTGGTAGTTAAGCTAAATTATTACTGATGTTATATATAATTCTAATTATTGGTGGGGCTGGTAGCGCTGCCTATGAAGGTTTAGAATCATAGAATATCAGGGTTGGAAGGGACCTCAGGAGGTTCATCTAGTCCAAACCCCTGCTCAAAACAGGACCAATCCCCAAATGGCCCCCTCAGGGATTAAACTCACAACCCTGGGTTTAGCAGGCCAATGCTCAAATCACTGAGGCCTGACAATTCCCATTATAAGACCCTGTTTTCAGTGGTTTGTAACTTTCCAGACTTTAACTAGTTGACATGAAATTTTCCATGGTAGGTGTTTGCTCTAGGCTGAACTTTTGTGGAAAATTTGAGCAATAATGCTTCAGACGTTTCCAAGAACAAGACTAGGGGAAAATACTTTGTTTTGTCCAGGTAAAAAAAATTCTGACGACCTCTTCTGTGAACAGCTTTAGCATCTCCAGGCTTTGTGGCAGAGACTTGACATTTGGAAAGGGGTGGCCTTTGTGCCAGAGATGTGCCTTTTGCCAACCGTGTGAAAATCTGCCCAAATTTGGTTAAGTTTTAAGATTTCAAAAATTGCAGTTTGCACATGCTCAGTAAAGACTTTTTTTAGCAGCTGAAACGTCAAAAGATTCCTTCATCACTGAGCATGCTCCATCCTCTCACAGCACCTAGTGATGACAAGGCTGCACATCTGTCAGTCCCACAGAGTGACTGAGCATGCTCCCTCCAGTCCAGGGCTACGGGGATGAAGCTCAATTTTCCCTGTAACTGTTGCTGCAAGTTGCTTGCTCCAGGCTATGTGGGGCCAGGACTGGAACTGAGAGCAGGGAGCCTTTTTCTCCTGTGCTCTCCATTCCTGCCCCCAGTTGATACCAGGCAGTCTGGAGGAGGAAGCCATCTGATTCAAATGCAGACAAAAGCCAGACCTGGGGGGAGGTAAAAGAGTAGATTGGGACAAGGACTGTGGTGTGATGGGACTGGAATGTGGGGAGGGAAACTGGGATTGGAACTGGCTGGGCAGGGACACTGGGAGCTTGGGGTAAATGGGGCCTGGGACTATCTGGACAAGGAAACTGGGAATAGGAACCAGTGCAGGGGAAACAGGGGCAAGGTGAAGTGAACACAGATCTGACAATGAGCTGGAGTGCAAGAGAACTGGAACTGGCTTGGCAAAGAGACAGACAAGGAGCCAGAGGTTGGGAGTGAGATTGGGGCAAGGGCTGGGGAGTGGGTGGAGAAGGATTCAGTGAGGAGTCTGGGGTGAGAGATTAGGACTGGAGCCAATAAGGGTGGAAAGGCAGGGGGAGAGACAGAAGACAAGGAGCTGGGTAGCGGGAACTGGGATTGACTGGGCAAGGAGACTGGGGATAAGGAGTTGAGACAAATAGGGGGAACTGGGACTGGAACGGGGGAGACTGGGAGTGGAGGGTGGAGGTTGAGATTCAGAGAATGAGCCCATAGAGGGAGACTAGGACTGGGTGGGAAAGGAGATTGGGACTGGGATGAGAAGCCTGAAAAGTGGAAATTGGGACTGGGACGAGAAGCCAGGGTGGGGAAGAGACTACTGGGAGAGGGACAGGTTGGAGGGGAGGGGCACAAGGGGTCATTCTAGAGAGGAATGGGCAGAACATGCCCCTCAGAGCCTGGAATGGAACCCAGCATTCCTGAATCTCAGCATTCCTTTGCTGCCAGCAAACATCTGTGAAACCCACTGGCATAGTGCTCCCTGCTCCTCTTGTGCTGATCCACATAGAGGATGACAACCTGTTATTTCTATCAGTTACTCCATTAGTTCAAGTGGCAGCGGTCTGTGAGGGGATATAAAGGTTTCAATCCTGTTGACACGTGGGTGACAATATGATGCAACATGATGGAATTTCTATTTTTTCAGTTTGCTTTTAAAAAATATCTGTGAAATTATATACAATTTTATGTAAAAAGAACATTATGGAGGCAGTAACATCAATCACCCAAAAGCTGGGAAATGTCAGAATTAAAGTTTCTTGTGTAACCTTAATTTAGCCCTCTTATGTATATGTGTTATGATGGTAATGTCTTTAATTATATGATCGCATACTGACATTTTCCACTTTTTTTTTTTTAACTAATTTATTGTTGTTTTTTTGTGTGCAATAATTCTGTGGGCTACAGGTAAGGTCAACAACTCAGGCCAGTGTAACATCAAAGATAACTCAATAACCCCTCTTCCTTGACAGTTAATTAGCATGCAACAGTTCTGTTGGTTGTGATGGCTCCGTGTTATGAGGGAGATGGGACACATATGTCAAGAGTTCTCATTGATATATTTCTTGACTCCCACTGTCACTGGTCTTTAAAGAATCTGTTGCTGCAGACAGCTTGTACAAAAGTGTTTGAAAAGCTCCCTGTAGCATGACTGCCTCAGAGCCCCTGAACTTTGAGGCAGTGTTTCCAGGGGAATTGAGACGAAAGAGTACTCAAAGCACAGACTTTGAAACTCAGAGACTGAGCTTTCCCTACCCCTCCATCATATAGGGCTGTTCTCACTAATACAGCCCTTAAACAAACAAGTCAATTGCAAATCAAGGGCCAGATTCACCCAGTATGGCCAGTTGCTTTGCAATACTCTGGTGATGCAAAGCTACTGTAAACCCAGTTTAACTAGACGGTACACTCTGGCTTAAAGTTTAAAATAAAATAAAGAATATTTTAAGGATCATATAATACACAGTTAAAACTCCTAAGAACCTGTGCTCTTTCCCCGGGAGGGAAAAAGAATATGAAAAAGCCCCAAGAATCTAACATGTTTTTAACAATCAGGTTAATCTACTCTGGGACCACAATCACTAACATGCCTCAATCACAATCATCTGGTTATTACATGACATCGCTACAGGTCACAGTATAGGTTGTTTTGGGGGCTTTAACTGAGCATTTCTTACCTGAATGTTTGGATTTCTTTGAAGTGTAACCTTAACTCTGAATTCTCTGGGTTTGTAATGCCTGGTTTTTGTTTGTTTGTTTTTTTGTTTGGGTTTTTTTAATACAACATCCTTGTAGGGTCTTTTCCCCTTAAATTACTGAGACATACTCCCAGCCTTAACTCCATTTTAATATAGTTTTTTGTCTGGGAATGTACATTGAGGCTGCCACTACTCCCAGTGAAATCAGCAATAGGACTAGGTTCGCTATCATGATTATCAAGAAAAGATGAACAATATTTAGATTTTCTTAGACTTCATTATCTGCCATTAAGCTGAAAACCATGAGATGGGAGACTAAATTTTTGTGGACTCATTAACTGGATTTCCAGATCGAGTATTTTGATTGGACAATCACTTCAGCAAGTAGGCATCCTGGCTGAGGTCAATGGGAGTTTTGCTACTGCCTTCAAGGGGGCCAGGATTTCACTGAGGTGTTCAAATGTTTGTTTTCCATGCATAAGTACTAATGTGAAGGTCCACATGTAGAATTTAGAGGGTCCCCTTATGGAGGCCCACATTTGTAAACTGGGTATTGACTATTTTCAGGGGAAAGAATTTTGGCCTGTGCTCCAAATCTAGCCCAGAAAAACTCATCTTGTGTGTTCCCTGCTGGTTCAAAGTTTGCATAAAGAGGAAGGATTAAAGTTTCAGGCTCCTAACCCATTTGTCATGAAACCTTTTAAGCATGACAGAAACTGCAGAACAGCGTTATGTGAAATGTCTGTGAGAAGTGGTTTGAAAAGGTTTACTGAAACACTAGTGTGTGGGCCTAACTTCTAAAGATCAGCACCTGTTCAGTGGGATTTCCCATGTGTGGGAGTTCTGCCACAAAAGGTATGTCTTATCCAAAAACATGTTATGCGTACGCTGCTGTAAGAGCCATAACTCCAGGAATAGCAGAGAAGGGTAAATGGTTCCTGAAAACTCTTGTTCACTGTGTCTGCCATCTGCCGGCAGCTCTCGCCTACCCTGACACACTTCCTCAGGCTATGTTTTCCATTGTGGTTAGCATTAAAGTTCCCATTGACTTCAACAGGTACAAGAATGGCCCCTGAAGGAGGAAACGTTTCTGTCTGTCCAAAGGACTCAGCACTTAATTTATACACTCGTATTCTAATAGCAAATAACTCCAGGGCAGTCTGTAAGGTTACTCCGGATTGAATTCAACCCAATATAATGTGGCATCCTAGATAGGAGACCCTTTCTGATGTCTCTAAGCCTTTTGGAAATACAATTGAAATGTTTCCATATGCAGGCAGGATATAAGTGAATTGATGAATGTGTTGAGTAGTAAAGTGATCATCAGCATTAACCCCTGTCCTGAAAAACAAAGAAATGCTCTATTTAAGAAATGTACTTTAAAAAAAATAACATGATCACAGTTAACTTATCCTTCATTGTTACCCAGTAAGCCTCCTTTCCTGCAAATACAAATTACTAATACCTTTGTATAGTGTACAGAGGACCTTTATCCTGGGCAAGTCATAATCTTTTTGCTTGTTTTATTTCATTTTATGGAGCAAAGCCTTAACCCTAGACTTGGGATATGATTTTTCATTTACACACAGCAACAGCTCATCATGTCTGACTTCATTACATGACAAATACAAAAGCATGGGCTGAGTTATCATGGAAGAGAGTGGCCCCTGCCGATACTCAACTGCCTTATTGTTAGCAGTGCTATTTGCTTTAGCATAGTGAAAGTTGTGCCGGCTTTCCATTAGACACCTCTGTTTTTCAGAAATTTACAATTTGTCTCCACACATTTGCTCCAGATTGAAATTTGCTTTAGAAATGGTGGCCTAGAAAAGATGCTTGTAAAAGCATCCTTAAAAATACAAAGAATGAAAATATTTGGTAATCTTTAAATTGCTGCACAAAATGCAAATGGAGATGTTATAGTTTGATGCTGTTTATGCTCTTTGAATATAGATTTCCTTCAAAATGTGTGAGTGAATTTGGCACTCATGAATGAGATGGATTGGAGAGCCAGCTATAGTGTAGACAGGTTCTGTGCCTACTGTCTAACTCTCCCACACTCATCAACCCTGATAATCCAATCCTGTGCCTCTCTTGAGCAGAGACCATCAATCGTTATAGTGAATTTAGTGCTTGTGAAAGATGCCAGACAGGTAGCACTGGATTCTGAATTCTTTTGTTTATCTCCAATACAGGTACAGTGCAAGGAAGTGCAAGTTTCTCCATGCCAGCATCTGAATGGTGTCCAACATAGACCATATCTAGATTATAGAAGGAAAGTGAGAGATGCTTGCTGTGAATGAATGGGGAGTTCACGGGTTCAGCAACTCACCTTAGTGGCTTCTGCCAGCAGAATTCTTAGAGTTCTTGAGCAGGATTTACAACTGACTCATTATGGGGACTTCTTTGGGGGTGGCACAGAAGTACTACCTGACCATCGAAAGGGTGATTATCCCCTATGCCACAGGAAGCCAAGCTGGCACAGAGATTGGCAAATTATGCTTCCTAGTGCCAGCTGTAATGAATCTGGCCTTTTGTATTTCAAACTAAAATTCTGCATGTCTTTAGTTCATAAAGAGGGCAAGTTAATTTGTATAGTTTAGTAAAACCATTTTTAAAAAATGGCTGAATTACTTGATTCAGAAATTATGTGCATTTTCACTACAGCAGCTGAAGTCACATAAGACTATAATGTCTCCTAAGAGGTGAAGAGGCAAACTCAGAATGAGTGTAAAAAAATCAATTTTTAAATAAAATGGCTAACCTACCAATAAAGCTGTTACGATCAGTGAGTCAAAAATCTGCATATTTGTCAAGCACAGTATGCAGTATGACTTAGAAATTGCTTTCATGCATATTTATCTGTTGTTAAGGTTTTGAAAGTGCCTAAGTGATTTGGGGAGCCTGAGTCCCATTAAAAGTCAATGCGACTTAGGCTTTTAAGTCACATAGACACTTTTGAAAATGTACCCTACATGTACAGAAATAGGTCCATATGTGAGAAGAAATCTTGGCAGTTAAAAAAAAGGAAATTTTGACCTGAAAATGTAACATGGAGGTTCAATAGACCATTCAGTGGAAGTGCACTGCTTTACTTTTACCTGTTTATGTTAACCATGGTGTTTTTGACATTTCTTAATAATTATAATAGGAAATACCTCCATTAATTTACCTACTCTGATAGTATATTCCAATTTAAATGGCATCCACTGTACCTTTTACACCTGCAGATGGCACTTAGGTACAATCTCCTGGACAAGGCCTATTGTAAATGGAATTATCTGCTAGTAATACATTTAATGTTTCCCTCCTATAAATATTGTTTCACTATACAAAAAGTAAATCTTAGTAATCTTTACATTATGTCTATTCTCTTATTCAGAATCTAAAAATGAGTCAATTTTGAACTACATGAATCATGTAGGCCTTAGTGGGCTGACTCTTAGCAGTTGTAAAGTAGTATTGCTCCATTGACTTGAATGGAGTTAAACCAGTTTACTCCAGCTATGGAGCTGCCCCAGCAAACACAGCAGGTCAGTTTTGTTTTGTGGGGAAGGGCATTTCTCCTTTCCTAGAGTTCATATTTGATGTTAATTGGAGCCTGAATCACTCCCCCTCCAGCTTTTGGTAAAATAATGTTCCAGATTAAATGTTGTGTATCAAGCAGGCTTCTTGTTTGTGCAATATGAATTTTCAAGGTAAGATTATCTGTGCCATTAGTTATTAGTCATGTTTCTCAGAGCGCATGGCCAGTGTTTTGTGAGAGGAGAGATTTAAATAAACAGTTATTAGGACTGAATTTCAGGAGATGAGAGCTTGATACATTTGCAAAGCTTGCTGTGCAATGCAACCTACGCTGTGGCACAATTTTTGAAAGTTTTACTTTTTACAGTCACAGTCAATTAAAGCTGACCTGGCAAGAGACCAGAAAACCTTCAGGAGGATTAGGAGTTATTAGTGTCATTGCCTCTTCTACTGTAAAAACAGTGGCTATGTTATGAGCGGCCAACCAGGCATCACCCATGCACAACTAACTCTTCTAAGCATAACTGAAAGAGGGAATAACAAAATGTGATTTGACTTCATCAGGGCTGTCTGATTATCTATGTGACCTAATTTCACTTTTGTCCCGAACTTCCCTGTTTGATAGATATCGCCAGTGATTGTTAGTAAACACTAATGAACTGCCTTTCCCAGCAAATGGCTTTGTGCACTAATCCTGGCTACTGGCAACAGCAATGGCTTTGCAAAGATGAACATTCTCCCTTCGAAGCCTGAGCAGATCTGATTGTGATAAGCCCTGCTGGAATTCCTGTCTGGGTGTTCTGTGTGACCTGGGTGGCAGTAAGAGTCAGTGGAAATCACTCAACACTTGACTCTGTAGTGCTTTGTCTGCATTTCCCCACCCCCCTGTTTTGTATGCTACGTCGGAGACATGGCTAGCTCTGAACTTTTTACCTTCTATGTGAAGTATTTTTGTGGTGAAGAAAATGGCCATTAAGATGATTTGTGAAATAAATACTATTCATACAGCAGGTGCTGGATCTGTAAACAGTTAATTAGCAATGCTATACAGATGTTGGGTATTTCTGAGATGTCTGCTAGCTAATGTTTTCTGATAGCAGCTCATTCAGCTAATGATTGTCATTTTGTAATTTAGTTTCCAAAATGTTCCCTGTGATGATAGCCCTTATGCCTCTACTTATAACAGCTTCAGAAACCACAGTCATCGAGAAATATTCAACTTGTAATACAATTAGTGTTTTACTATGGGGCATTCTGATAGGAAAGAAAAGTGAAGTAAAAACAGTGTGCACATGTTGGCCACATGTGCGTTTGGCTAGTTTTTAATCATTGTAAGACAATAAGAACTTTGGCTACCATATTGATCAGCTGAAGAGACAAGAAGAATATTCACCTTGCAATCAGGTGAAGGTGTTGAGAAGAGTTTTTATCAAACTTATTAGGATTTTATCAAGTTCTGTTAAAAAAAATCCATGTTTAACACCTGCTTTCACAATATTTGGATTGTTTTATACTTTAAAGAAATCATTGCAGAAGTTTATTTCAAAGAAACATACTGTATCCCAAAAAGTCATAATGGTACTCAAAAGTCAAGACAGGAAAAATAAAGATCAATAATGAGATGAAAAGGGTAAGAATGTTCTGTACACACGTGTTTCTTGCCTAACTTTGTAAAGCATTTTGAGTTGCTCAAATGAATGGTGCTATATAAATGTAAAGTATTATTATCATTCTAAGTTAGCCCTTACATAAATTGATGTTTTCCATTTACCAGACTCAAGCAGACCTTAACATTCTGTGTAATAATTTCTCTTATATTTGTTTTTTGCTATTCGGTATAACAAAACATTATTTATGAATAAGAAAATAACATAATCATCGAGAAAATGATAGAAAAAAACTTTTGCAATAAATTGAAAATTAATAACATCAGGCAAAGAAGAAACGAGTGAGTTTTAGAATCACTTCAACATTAATGTGTTTGTGGTGGAATTGCCTTAAAGTTATCATTCTTTAAAAGGTCCTAACTAAAGTAGATAACTAATTTGTCATGTAGTAAGCCCTCTCAAATTACACCTTTTATGTTTTGGATTGTACAGACCCTACTTCAGGGCTTTGTTGTTCTTCATGGCCATAGTCATGTGACTACAGATGAATAGAATGGAATGGCAGGAGGTTAAATGTGAGAACTTTGTGTTTTTAGACAGTTCTTATGCTTCTTGAAAAGTTAATTAGGAAGTGAAACCTTAAGCAGTTGACAGTGTGCATTGTGGGCCGCTAGTGCTCTGTGACAAATACCACTGAAAGGTACTTCACTTTCTTTTGTAAACAGCAAGGTAAGGAATTTGCACAAAAATGTATTGGTGAAGATCTGCTTTTCATCATGGCCTAACCACATAGTAAACAACAGAAATAACTTGTTTTAATAAAGTATGGTGTTGAAATATTTATCAGCAAGCTCTTTCTCTCCATTTCAAAGGTATGTTTGGGTAAGAGAAACCCTTGCCTTGAAGAAACCCAATCTGAAATTTTGTTATAACATTTTCTTCAGATCAAGAAACCTAAGGAGAAGTTTGACTTTTAGGCAATCATAGTTACCTCTCAGTTGATTAATACAGTATGCTGAAGCAGTCATCCAAGAATTTCTTCTTTCTTTAAATTTAACCCCAAAATATAATTTCTTACATAAAATTAATCTAGCAATCATGTTATTAAAAAGGGTGGCAATTTGTATTGTTGTTTTTTGCATGGATACTTAATTTTTTCCATAAATAAGCATCAACACATCTATTTCTTTGTAGAACAATACAAAAGATTAATATGCCTTTATATAATAAGCTAAATTCTCTTGAGTTGGACCCATGTAAATGGTGGGATAATTAGTAAACTAGACTTAGAAATTTCAGCATTAAAGTTTGTTAAAATAGCCTTATGAAATCTTTCAATGGAAATTGCTTTCAATGGGGTCTGTACTAGTGTAATGTAGTGGAGAAAGTTAAGGATGTGATTTAAACCCATGAGAACTACACATTTCAGTTAAGGCTGCCATGCTTTGCCAAGGCATCCTTAACTCATCTTCTTTGTGTGTAGGCTTCACGTAGCACATGACATGCCCTCTACTATTACAGGATACCATTGCAACAGAACATAGATATAAAGCATATGGAATATGAAAAATTTTTAAGTGAAAAGCGCCGCTGCTTCACACAGAAGAGAGCAAACAAGCACTATTCCTAATGGCATGTTGCTGGATAGCATGGGAGGATGGGAACAGTACCTCCAATTGCAGCCATAATACACATATGCCTTGTTGGGTCTAGCCAGCTTGAAGGCGGGCAGTGCGAGGCAGCAGATTTGCCAAGTTAGCACACAGGCCATTGCACCTCCCTGCAGCATTAACTTGCCCTTTGTAGTTTTCCACTCTCCTTTGGGGATGGGGCAGGGAGGGTGATTGTACTGCACACGCTGAGAGCCAGTGGTAGCAGAGCCATGGGAGGACAGAACGCAGAGGGGTAGGCTCTTGGCATGGCTGTATTTTTGGGGCAAGGCTTTTCTGTATATCCTCATCTCTTATGCATCCTGCCTCTTCTGTTCCTCGCCTAATCCCTCCCCCATGGCAATGTTACAACATACTCAGGCACAGAGGTTTTTTTTACAGTAACTTTTCCCTTTGCCAGTTTTTCCTGTGGAACAGGAGAATTTAGTTTGCTGTTCATATAACCCTATGCAGTGCTGCTATGTATTTCTAAAGGACTGCATAATGATATTTAGATATAGTACACACAGGAAAGAATTGCTTTTAAAGAATAGCAATAATGCTTAGGCCTGACCTACACTAGTCTGTTATTTTGGAATTAGCTGAGTTAATTCGAAAAAAAAAAATGATTCCGTCCACATGACCAAACTGGCTTTTTCAATTTAAAGGGCTCTTTAAATCAATTTCTGTACTCCACCTCAGGAAGTGGAGTAGTGCTTAAATCGAGATCACAATCCCGGGTTAAAGGTATTGTGGATGCAATTCAACGTTATTGGCCTCCGGGAGCTATCCCAGAATGCTCCCTTGTGACCGCTCTGGACGACACTCTCAACTCCGATGCACTAGCCAGGTGGGAAGGAAAAGCCCCGGGAACTTTTGAATTTCATTTCCTGTTTGGTCACCAGCAGCACAGGTGACTGTCAGTACAGTGCACCATCACAGGCGACCATGCAGAGTCCACCATCACAAGAGATCATGCAGTCCTGGATTCGCAGACGAGCTCCAGCATGGTCCGAACGGGAGGTACTGGATCTCATCGCATGTTGGGGAGACGAGTCTGTTATGGCAGAACTACGTTCCAAAAAAAGGAACGCAAATATGTACACTAAAGTCTCCAGGGCCATGATGGAAAGAGGCTACTCCAGGGACACAGAGCAGTGTCGTACAAAAATCAAGGAGCTCAGGCAAGCATATCAAAAAGCCAGGGAGGCAAACGGGTGCTCTGGGTCACAGCCCTATACATTCTGCTTCTACCGTGAGCTCCATGCAATTATGGCGGGTGATGCCACCACTACCCTACCACTGTCTATGGACACCTACAAGGGGGAAGTTGCATGGAGCGAGGAGGAAGAGTCATTGGAGGACAAAGAGGAGGAGGAGGAGGACAGTGCACAGGCGGCAAGTGGGGAATCCGTTTCCCCCGCAGCCAGAAACTATGCTTAATGCTGGAGCCAAAAGTCTCCCCCCACTCCCAATGCAGGCTCATGAACCATGACCCTGGAGAAGGTATTTCTGGTGAGTGATAGCCTGATTGGAGCTACGCGCTGGGGGGCGGGGGGAAACCCAGCTGCGCTGGGCTGCTCGCGTATAGTTTAAAGGCTCATCCCTGCTCAGAGCCTCATCGGAGCCATGCGGTGGGTGTGGAGGGTGTGTGTGTGGAGGGGTTGGGTGTTGTGTGAAGTGATCATCCCAGAGATCCCACAGGCCCTCCTTTATGGAAAACCCATCAGGCATTGCTTCCTATGGGAAAGGGGTCCCAGCAGTTTGAAAACATTGAAATGAATGTACAAGAAGCAGAACCCCGCCTGCCCCTAGGTTGCCTGCAAGATGAATTCTGTTGCCCGGCTGTGTGTGATGGCTTACTCACTCCCCTTTGTTCTCTGAAATGTATATTTTAAAATACTACCCTCCCTTTTTCTCCTCCCGCAGATGCAAATGTTTCAACACGGCCCCTATCTACTCCATCCCAGAGGCTGGTCCAGATTAGAAGATGCAAAAAACGAACTCGGGAAGACATGTTTACCCTGCTCATGCAGTCCTCCAGCACTGATAGGGCCCAGCTGAATGCCTGGAGGCAAACAATTGCGGAGTCCCATAAAACATTACAGGAACACGAACAGAGGAGGGACGCACACGATGAGAGCAGGCAGGACGCTATGGTCAAGTTCATAGGGGAGCATACTGACATGCTCCGCTGTATGGTGGATCTAATGCAGGAAAGGCAGCAAGACCACAGACTGACACTGCAGCCCCTGTATAACCCCCCCCCCCCCAAGTTCCATAGCCTCCTCACCCAGACGCCCAAGAACATGATGGGGGAGGCTACGGGGACCCACACACTCAACCCCAGAGGATCGCCCAAGCAGCAGAAAGCTGGCATATGCAAACTTTTGATTTAGTTTCTCGACTTGTCCTTCCCTCCTCCTCCACCCCCCCTAGCCCAACCCCCCCCCAATTTGCCTTCTGATTTCTCTCAATGTGTTGTGCAACAAATAATAAAGAACAGGTTTAAAACAATTTAGACTTTATTTCCTTTCATATATATAGGGGTCGGGTAACTTCAAGAGAAACAAATACAACTGTCACAGCGTACCCTGGCCAGTCATGAAACTGGCTTTCAAAGCTTCTCTGATGCACAGTGCACCCTGCTGCGCTCTTCTAATTGCCCTGTTGTCTGGCTGTGTGAAATTGGTCACCTGGGGAGTTGACTCAACCTCCCACCCCGCCATAAACATCTCCCCTTTACTCTCACAGAGACTGTGGAGCACACAACAAGCAGCAATTACAATTGGAATATTGGTTGTGCTGAGATCTAACCGAGTCAGTAAACTGCGCCAGCGCACTTTCAAACATCCAAAAGCACATTCTACCACCATTCTGCACTTGCTCAGCCTATAGTTGAACTGCTCCTTACTACTGTCCAGGGTGCCTGTGTACGGCTTCATGATCCATGGCATTAAGGGGTAGACGGGGTCCCCGAGGATAACTATAGGCATTTCAACATCCCCAACAGTAATTTTCTGGTCTGGGAAGTAAGTTCCTTCCTGCAGCTGTTCAAACAGACCAGAGTTCCTGAAGATGCGAGCATCATGCACCTTTCCTGGCCATCCCACGTTGATGTCAATGAAATGTCCCTTGTGATCCACCAGTGCTTGCAGCACCATGGAAAAGTACCCCTTGCGGTTTATGTACTGGCCGCCAAGGTGTGCCGGAGCCAAGAAGGGGATATGCATTCTGTCTATCACCCCACCGCAGTTAGGGAACCCCGGTGCATTAAAGCCACCCACAATGGTCTGCACATTTCCCAGAGTTACTACCCTTGATAGCAGCTGGTCAATGATTATGTTGGCTACTTGCAGCACTGCAGCCCCCACAGTAGATTTGCCCATTCCAAACTGATTCCTGACTGACCGGTAGCTGTCGGGCGGTGCAAGCATCCACAGTGCTATGGCCACTTGCTTCTCGACTGTGAGTGCTGCTCTCATTTTGGTGTCTTTGTGCTTCAGGGCAGGGGACAGCAAGTCACAAAGTTTCATGAAAGTGGCCCTACTCATACAAAAGTTTCGCAGCCACTGGGAATCATCCCAGACCTGCAACACTATGCGGTCCCACCGGTCTGTGCTTATTTCCCGGGTCCAGAATCGGCACCATGATCTCCCAATTGCCACATGCCGTGCTTCTAGGAACGTCTGTGTCCATGTCCTCATCAGTATAGTAATTGCGTTGTCATCGCTTCCTTGCCCGGTTTGGCAGGTACTGCGCATAGTGCTGGATAATGCACGAGGTATTCACAATGGTCAAAACTGCAGTGGACATCTGGGCGGGCTCCATGCTTGCTGTGCTATGGTGCCTGCATGGGTAATCCTGGAAAAAGGGCGCGAAATGAGTTGTTCGGTTCGAGATGGCCGATAAAAGGTGGTAAATGGTTATCTTCTGTAGCTTTCACAGAGTCAGGAATCTCATTAGAGCTGCAAGAGCAGGAGAGCAGAGTTTGCGGCGGAAACGTGAGCAGAGTTTGCGGCGGAAGCTGTGCGGCTCTGTTCATGATGGCTGAAAAATGGCAGGGAATTGTTGCCTTCTGTAGCTTCCATGGGAGCCCAGGACAGACAACATGGAAAAAGCGGTGGAAGCTGTGCGGCTTTGTTCATGGTAGCCAAAAAAAGGCGGGAAATGGTTAGATGAAAGAGAAGAAAGAAAGACGAGAGGACATGCGAGGTGGATTCATAGTACCAGGAGACAGGCGATACACCGTGCTGCATCATCTGCTGGTAGTATGGCGTCTGCTGTAGCTTTCATGGAGGGAGAAACGAGTGATGGCACACACTCAGAAACACCCGTGAGAATGTTTTTGCCCCATCATGCACTGGAACTTAACCCACAATGCCAATGGGCAGCAGAGACTGCGGGAACTGTGGGATAGCTACCACAGTGCACCACTCCGACATTCGATGCTAGACTCGGTACCGTGGACGCACTCCGCCGAATTCATGCGCTTTAGTGGGAACACACAACACCGAATGTATAAAATCGCTTCTGAAAATTCGAATAAAATAAGTTTGAATTAATTTCGTACTGTAGACTTATCCTAAGTTAAGTGAGATGACATCAGATATATCTCTTTCATTAGAAGATCCCAAAATACCAAACAGTTTAATATTTCTTGGGTAGTTTTTTAAAGATGTAGGGTAAGATTTTCAAAAGTGTTCAACATTGGCCTAACTCAGCTTCCATTAGAGTCAATGTTAAAACTCCTATTGATTTCAGAGGAGGCAATGTTAGGCCAGCACCGAGTGCCTTTGAAAATCTCCCCTCTATTATAAATGCAACACTTTGTATTTTGAAAGTGCATTAACTAATATAGCTGCACCACACCTCTGTGTGGTAGGTATAATCTCTACTTTACAGATGCAGAAACTGAGGACCAGAGAGATTAGTGCCTGCTGTTTTGGGTGCCCAACTTGAAAAAGTTTTTAATGTCTAGTAGGAGCCTAAATGTGGATGGAGGTAAATAACTTTGGACACCTCTGATTGACAATACAATATTATACAATTATTCTTTCATATACATGACAGTATCTATCATCCAGTAACAAGTATTGTGTGCTTATATATGATGCCCCTACAGAAGAAATATATATTATAGATATATTGCTAATGTGGTCAATAAGTACATATTTTGATAATATATTTAAAAACTTGCCATGTCTTGATAATATGTCTGAAATATAAAAATCTAAGGCACTCGGGTTAAATAGAATCAACCTATAGCTCTATTCACTGTCGGCAGCTCTGTGTGGACTGATCCCTGTATCTACTCTGAGTTCTATTGATATCAGTGAGGCTATGAGTGAGTACAGAGATCGACCCATACAGACAATCTAGCCAGGTCCAGATGTGATTCTGCTGAGGTCTTTGAATGATATCACCAGCCTAGTATTATATTTAAAGGATAAAAATGTTTCCCAACATTTGGTGTAAGAACAGATCTGGAAAGTATGTATTTTGCTAACAGCATTAAAATACACTAATTAATACAATATTAAGCATATGTGGAAATAACAGGAACAGGAAGGATAGGATTCTCCAGTCTGTTATGGCTGCTTTGCACCACTCCAGCTTCTGGCCATAATTGGCCAGTGGAAATTTCCCCTGGCACTAGGGAACTCTGCTGGTATAAAGCTGGCAGAGGCAGAGATTCTGTGTCCGGTGCCACCCACCCAGCATTTTTGGAAGGGGGAATATCAATGGTATCCTGGGGGCATGCTGAGGCTCTGCTACTTCCAATCTTCTACTGGCATAAGGTCACTGCAGGACCTAATGTCAGTGGTGTAAGTTAAAGCTGCTCCAACATACACCAGGGCGGGTGGTACATGACTGGGGAGCCCCAACCAATTTCCTGGTGGCTTCGCCCCATCTCTGCACTGAGTAGAGCTCTGGTGTAGTGGAGAATCTGATCTTTGGAATCTTTTAAACAGATGGTTAGTTCTGTGCTACAAAACTTGTATATACAATTGCTGAATAAGAGGAGAATTCTGTACCAGCATTGAAAAGAAGCTTGAAAGAGAAAGATGTGTGTGTGTGAGAGAGAGAGACAGAGTGTGCAGGGAGGAGATGGGCAGGCCAGACCATAGAGAGACCACACGATGGGAGGAGACAGAGGAATATATAATAGGTCCATGAATTATTCCCCATGGGGAAGCTGAAGTAGCAGGTATGGGATGGCTGTGAAGTTGCTCCATGTCTGTGTTGAAGAGGAAGATTCCATCCCCCTCAGTTCAAATGTGGGTTCAGCAAAGCTCATATACTCAGTCTTTGAGCTGGAGAAGAGTATTATTAAGGTGAAAATGGTCCCAGGAGAGCAGAATGGAAGGAAAAAACCATTGCAACATTCTTCCTCCTTATCCCGATAGAGGTAACCCATTCACAGCACTACGCACAATGTGGGGAAGAGGTTGGGAGAGATGGCAAGAAAAAGGTGGAGTTGGGAAGAAGATGTATTATCATCAGTGATTTAGATAATAGCATACAGAGTACACTTATAAAGTTTGTGGATGATACCAAGCTGGGAGGGGTTGCAAGTGCTTTGGAGGATAGGATTAAAATTCAAAATGATCTGGACAAACTGGATAAATGGTCTGAAGTAAATAGGATGACATTTAATAAGGACAAAGTACTCCATTTAGGAAGGACAATCAGTTGCACATACAAAATGAACAGCAGATTAAGCCCCTTGGTTAGCAAACTTTCAATAACTTTAAACGGGGTCAGTTAACATGGATGAGGATTTTGCAGTATTGTTTTATGTAATAGGATCTGTATTAACAAAGGTGCAATCACATAAAAATATTGGGAGGATTCAAGAATGCAAATACATGAGTCTTTGTAACTGTCTTATTGTGAGCATCAAGAAAACAATGAATAATTGAACGGGATGGGCATGTCTTCTTTCCCCCTCCCCTGCTACTAAATTCCTGATGTGGTTGGTAAATGCTTTTGAGCAATGCATTTAGGGCTCATGCCTTTGTTCAAGCAAATGGGAGGAGGCAGGATCTCAGAGGTGTGATCTAATTTACATGCATATTAAGGATTTATTCCTTGGGAGGACCAGTGGGAGTTTAGGCACCAGCACATCATAAGATCATGTGCTTGGAATGTTTTTTTTCCCCTTCCTGTTACCACTTAAGAAGTTATTTTTACGCCCTATTATCCTACACTGCCGGGTGTGTATGTTTAGGGAGCAGTGGCCTTTCTGTGTACCCCCTGTTATGGAAATTGCTTTGACCTTTATTTTAATTCATTTGGCCCTATGAATATCCTGTCCCAGCAGCAGAGAGAGGCTGCACCTTCCTTTTTAAGCAGGCATGTTTGGTTTGAAAACAAAATACTAGAACTGCACTATTTTCAGGAAAGAACTTCTCTCCCCTTTTTTATTGCCTACAAAATGCCTGGAGAGTTTCAAAGTAATAGCAAGTATTGTGTAAGAGAATAGCATATAAAAAAGAAATATTTTATTTTTTTCAGAAAAACCCTTATTACACACTGTCTTCCAAAATGGTAAATGAGCCTTCTGTATGCTTTGGCACCCGGAAACATTTTTAACAAAGTCTTTGTAAACACCAGTAATGTATCCATCCTTTTAAACTTAGATCTGCAGGAATGTATATATTGTAAAAATGAGTAAGAAAACAGAGTCCAACATTTTAAACAATCAATTTGATTCTGCTCACAGCAATTACTCTGGTTGTCAGCAGGAATAAAATTTACAATCACAGGAAAGCATAAAAAGTCAAATGTATTCTTGCAAAATTTAGCATAAGCTGCATGTAAATTAGATCACACTTCTGAGAACCTGTCTCCTCCCATTTGGTTGTGCAGAGGTGTAAGTCCTAGGCATGTTGCTCTGAAGCATTTAGCAAATTCAGAGTAGACATGAGAGAAGGGTGTCACATTCTGGGGTGCAATCCAGACAAGTGAGGGGTCGTGCCACTGCCTGCCCTGCAAACTTGGAGCCTCACTGTGCTTTGCTGTTGCAGCTCCTAACAAGGGCTGCTCTCAAACAGCATGCAGGTCACACCCCGAATGTCTGTGTATATCTGTACCCCAGGACCAGCACATCTGACCCCATCAGCCTGATAGCAACACCCCAGTCACATTCTTGCTTCCATCAGCCTTGGTTACTATTTGCAGGGTGACCCCAACATACTTCCAGTCCCAGATTTCCCCAGAAATGTATGTTCTGCACTTTCCAGATCTCTCCTGGGCAGTTCAGATATTAAAGGTCCATTGCCCTTGTAAATGGTCAATATTCAACAGTTTGCTACGTTAACTGGAGGTACCAAATAGTTCAGTTTAAACACAGCACTGGATTAGTTTACATTAAAAATAAAACCAGTTTATTTAACTGCAAAGAGATGGGTTTTAAGTGAGTACAAGTGTAAGGTATTAAAGCCAGAAATGGTTAGAAGAATAATAAAGATAAAATGCTTCCTGGTAGCTAAAACTTAACAAGCTAGACTTGGTTCAAGGTGAAATCCTTACCACACATTCCCAAAAACATGGTTTAGCATATTCTCAGGTCAGGATCTCCCCTCAAAGTCAAAGGGCTGGTTCCTTTGTCTTCTTAGGTCGGAAAGAGCGAGCTAACCAGGGGTGCTTTTGTCCCTCACTTCTATTGTCCAGTCATTCTATGAAATGCATTTCTCTGAGAGTGACCCCTAGATAAAGTTCATTCAAGCTGTGAGAAGGAGACATGGTGTCTTGTGATGAAAGAGGTTCCATGTTGTTTGCTAAAATGCAGATTGATCTGTTCCTGCCCCCTTTGCTGCCAAAGAATGGCCACTTGATCAGTGATCAAGTGACTGCCAATCAACTCTGATGACACCTTGCGAGAGGTCTTTGAGAAACTGATTTACCCCCTTCCCCAGAGGCATCTGGTAAACACATTGTAGTCATAATTCGAGTGTATCTTCACAACTCTTAATATGCATTTTATACAAACATTATAGAAGAATATTAATGATCAATGTATTAGTTTTTAAATGATACCTCACAATTCATATTTTGCACACAATTATTACAGTAATATGTAGGGTGTGAATACAAGGGTGCTTTTGGTCACAAAAAGTCAGTACCATTTATGGCTCACTTACATACCTTCTGAGCAGGGAGAACCACTGCTGGTGTGCTTTGGCAATGAAAGGCTAGTTTTCAAAAGTGGCCTATGAAACTGAACATGCAAGCTTTGTGCATGCACCCATATCGGTATGCATGAGCCCCTGGATACCTAGAGGCATATTGCCCACTCTGAAAACACACATTTTTCATGCCAAATGTTGGCCCTAAAAGTTGAAGGAAAATATATGAATTGACTCATTGTTAAATTCAGAATCTAATTACAATCTGGAGTCCTTTCGCTCAGAATTCAAATTGGCTGCAGTATTAGGCACACATTTGGAAGGACTGCAGTGTCAAGCCTATAGAAATGAAAGATGGAAAAGACTTCTTAGGCCATCCAGTCCATCTCCTTCCAGAGCAAGATTGCTCTGGAAGTGCTGAGTCATATAAATTAGACAATTAAGACCTAATACCATTGACCCCAATTCTTCAATTGGAAGTCATCAGATTGACTGCAATGCTCACATGGAATGAGACTCTGCGTGGGCAAAGCAGGCTGCTAGCATTCTGTCAATTGCAAGATCAGAGCTTTAATGTAAATGTGTCACAATCCAAACACTTGTGTAGCTCTTGTAAAGTTTGAAACACAGAGCAAAATGTTAATTTGAGAAATCATTCCCATACTCGGATCAGAATAACAAGAAAACAAAGTAACAGTACAGAAAGACGGTCCCATGTGTATAAGTCAGTTCATCCTTAGCTTCAGTTTTCTTCCAGCTCCAGCTACATTTGTTGCCAAGTTGCTTCAATTCTGCCAGTCTAGAATATTTCAGACCTTAAAAGTGAAGTAATCATGCAAGATCACCACAGTTTTTAATACTTCATGCACTATAATAAATGTAGTGTTGCTCATTGCTTAAGCCACATGCAGAACTTCCATACTTATCCTGGTGAAGACTAAACACTGATAGCCCTTTCCACTGCTCCTCACTGGTGCCCCATAGGCCACATTTCCTGCTTGTTGCCTTCCTTTTCTACCTACAGCCCTTCAGCTTTGTTTGCCTGGAACTCACCCTCAACCTGCCTGAAGAAAGAAGACCTCCATTACTCTCTCTGAGTCCTCTCCCAAGCCCTGCCTGCCCCTGCAGCTGGAGGAAAAAGAAGGAAACCCAACAGGAGAGAGAAGGAGAGGGACTCCATCTTCCTACCAAACTCTGCTTCACTTTCTCTTCTCCCATTTCAGACTTAGCTCACTTCTTACCACTTCACCACCACTACAATCACCAGGCCCAGTCTTCCCTACCCCGTTACCTTTTGTGTCTAGATGAAACAGTAACAAAGACCAGTGTCCCCCTCCCCTATCACTTTATCTTCAAGTAGCCTCTGACTCACCCCCCTCTGACCATACTTTCATCTAGAATGGAAGTTATACAGCTTTCTGCTCTACTGTATTGATTCATTGGGAAAAGCTGACAAAAACAGAGACTGTGAAGGAGCTGGGAGACTCTGCAATATTCTCCAAATGAAATAGTTGAAAAGTGGGACTTTTAAAACTAGATTGGGCAAAATACTGAAAAATATACTTTGGGCATCAATCCTGCATGGCCCCTAGAGATGGAATGGATGTTCTGAGAGAACTTTCCCATCTCTAGCAATGGTGAGTCTGTGCTTTAGTGATGCTATGATTTTTTTTTTAAGTTTTGTTCATAATATAACATGGATATCTGAGTGCTAAATTCACCCTTTTCTCTTGAATTACCTATCTCCAAAATTATTTCAGAATCGGAATTCTATTCCTTGCAAGTCTGCAGAAGAAAGTAGATCTCATTTCAATTGACAAGAATCTGAAAACTGGTCCCCAGTTCTGTGGGAACTTTTCTTTTCAGTAATACATAATCCTCTCTGACTACATGCAGCTAATTCTTCAAGCCATTTCTGCAGTAGTAGGTACTATCAGGTTTCCACCTCTTCATAATACATTTTTAACACATAGAACTAACATCTGAAAGCTAATTACATTCAGAACATTTTAAAACCAGCCTCTCAAAGATCATTTCAAGCATGCCAGACTTGGTCTTGTAGAAAAATGCATACTTAACTTTTTTAAACAATTTTTGAAATGATTATACAAAGGAGTATGAGAAGTAAAGGTTCCCTTGACTTAGGGGTGCAGACTTGGAAGGCATGCATGGCTCGATGGACAGAACTGGTGAGTCCGGTGGTCTATGCAACTTCTTGTTGTGCTTGTGAGCTTTAGAACACACCGCTTCTCCATGGCTGGAACTTGTGGAAGGTGCATTGCCTTTCTTGGGCCTGGAGGAAGACTTAGTGCCATGCTTAATGACTAGGCCCCGGCACAGGGTCTCTAGTACTAATACTGGTGGAACTGGACTAGGTCTCTGTGGTAGGAGGCACATGCCTGGGGTTTTCAGGACAATGTATGGGGTGATTCCCTGACCTGGGTCCCACTGCAACCTTTTATGACAACCTCTGTGAGGTTCTTCTTGAGGCGGAGAGCCAGGCCTTCCCAGGTACGGCTTGGGAAGGAGAGGCAGATACTGCACCTGGATGCAATGTGGGCTTCTCTGTTTCCTAGGGGATGAAGGACTTCAGAGCAGCCCACATATCTGCAAGAAGCATAAGGAGCCTCTTTGTGCCTAGCTGTGAAGCAGTCTTAAAGTAAGATTTCAAAGGCCTTGGTCGGGAAGGAATTTTCCTCCACAGAAGATTGGCAGAGGCCCTAGAGGTTTTTCGCCTTCCTCTGCAGCGTGGGGCCTGGGTCACTTGCTGGAGGATTCTCTGCACCTTGAGGTCTTTAAACCATGGTTTGAGGACTTCAGTAACTTTAGACATAGGTTAGGGGTTTGTTACAGGAGTGGGTGGGTGAGATTCTGTGGCCTGCATTGTGCAGGAGGTCAGACTAGATGATCATAATGGTCCCTTCTGACCTTAAAGTCTATGAGTCTATGAGTCTAAGTATTTCTGCTATATTTAGCAGGACTTTGACTTTATAAACATATTATTAATTATATTTATCATAGTAGAGCCTAGGAACTAACCAAGGTACAAACACAAAGTAGTCCCTGCTCTGAAGAGCTTAGCACTAAATAGATAGTACAGATAAATAGTAGGGAAAAGGGGTGTAACACACAAGCAGAGTGATCAATGTGATGGCAGCAAATGTCATATTAGTGCCACAATTAATCAATTGATTTTGGTGGTGGAGCTAGTTAAGAGGAGGGGATTAGCTAAATGGAAGGGAAGGGAGGGAGGAAGGGTGACAAAAAGGGAGAGGAGGAAGGTATGAGGGGCAGGTGTACAGGGAGGCCAAAGTGAAGAGAGTGTGAGATGGGGTGGGTGGAAGGGGAGTGGAATTAACAGCCAATCAGAAGCACAAGGCAGAAAAAGTCCAGTCCAAACTGTAGAAAATATATCGGTGTCCATCTGTCCCTGCTTAAGCTGCTTTTATAGGCCCCAATCCTGCAATGAGTTCAGTGGGACTCTGCATGAGCTCAGTGGTCCTGCTAATTTATCTCATGATAGGGTTACGAGCATAGGGGTGTACAAGGAAAGGAACAGTCTATTTTATACTATTATATATTTAACTAAAAATTCTGACTGTTCTGTAAAGCTATGTTATTACTTCTCAGTCTGTAAACCCATTTCCTCGTTGTGGCATACCGTGAAACTTCTGAATTCCATTGATGCACTGGTATGACCTTTTCTTGTTTCCATTGCTGTGTGATGTACATGTTGGCACAAGAAAAAGAATATGCAGAAGTTTCTGTTTGTGAGATGAAGTAGAATGGGGATTGGTCCTGCTTTGAGCAGGGGGTTGGACTAGATGACCTTCCAAGTCCCCTTCCAACCCTAATATTCTATGATTCTATGAATCATCATCAGGAACATCAAAGAGGGCATCATTTTTCAATCTAGTGGAGAATTTTCAGTCTGTTCCAATAGTTCAGTCATTGTTTGTCATGCAATGTATTTGCCCAGTAGTTTTATAGCTTTACACAATTCTATAGTATTTGCAGTGACAGTGTTTTTTGAACTGCATCTTTTTCATTCATGTATCGTTTGTAATATATTTGTGTTTTAGTTTTATGGAGTTCAATACCTTCGAATAAAACCGTAGGTTATTTTCTTTCATAGAGATCTGCATATTCCACCTGTAACTCCTGGGATGAAACACTATATGCTAAAGACACCTACCGTAACTCAGTTTGTTGCACATTCTCTTAATACAGATGTGAATATAGTGGATTAAAAAAAACTTAGGATCATTAAGAAATGTGTGGGAAGTATACCTGGATCCTTCTATAACATTGGAATAATGTAAGAATTCTTATTTGTCAAGCCAAAATATGACAATAAGTACACACTTTAAAGTATGATATTATTAAAAATGATATGTGTTCTTCAATGCAGTGGCTGCAGCGATTCTGTTATGTCCATTCCCAACCCTGTGTTGCATCTGGGATATTTATTTCCCCTTGATGGCTGCAGAACATATTGATTGGGACCAAAATCTTCCCTCGCTGCTTACAACACCATTTTCTGTTCCAAATACAAGGCACACTTATTTGATCTGGCCTTTGCGAATAGAAGTGCCTAGAAGAGCATACAAAAATAAAAGAAATTAACAAAATTTTCAAAGAAAATCCACATGCAGTCTTCCTCTTGTGGAGAAAAAGAAGGAAAGGATCACATGTGACACATTAGTTAGGTCAAATAATACGGATCCCACAGTGATGAGTGGGTGTATGAGAACCTGAACTAAATAGAAGAATTAGTGGCATAGAAGAGGTGAAGAATGGTGATAAGCAAATCAAAATTTTGTAAAATAAAGTCAGGTAACAGCTAAGCTGGGCATGACTGCAATGGCAATTGTTTATATCCTGTATTAATGAATTGGGCCTCAAGTTCCAGATGTTTCAGAAATCAGTTTCATCGATGGCACATATGTGTAATATATAACATAAAAGTTATGCTGGAGCCATTCCTACCAGGCCTTGTGAAGACAATTTTTATGTACAAGGGAGCAGGTGAATCAAAAAGAAATGTGACACAGGCGGACAGATCTGTTGTGGTTACTGTACTGCACTATAGCTGGTAAAATGTGCTAGTCTGTTTTTCTCTCTGGTCAGGAACAATACACTACACTTCATTCTGGTGGTATCAGAGAACTCTGATCTCAGGGAACCCCTCCGTCCCCCCCTTTGTAACACTAGAAGATACATCAGCCCAAGTATTAAATCATAATAATGCTAAGATTCTACAAACTGGGGGATGAACATACATAATCAGGTCCGCAGCCGATGTAAATCGGTGTAGCTCCAATTAAGTCAATGTTACAACATGTATGTTTCTCTCTAGGATTAACAACACATGGGAACAGAGATGTCAGTGAAACAAATATATTTCTCCCTGTAAAACTGGGAGATATTTACGGTATGTCCAGGACACTCTAAAATAAAAAGAAGATGGTCTTGAGCAGGAACTGTCTGGTAGCTTGCAATATCCCTACCAATTGTGATGTGGCAAGAAGCTGCTAGGTTCCTTCCCCTACCCCTGTTAATGACAGATGTGTGAAGGCCTGATGGGACTAGATGAGGGGTTGGCAACCTCTGGCACGCGACTCGCCAGAGTAAGCACCCTGGCAGGCAGGGCCAGTTTGTTTACCTGCTGCGTCCGCAGGTTCGGCCGATTGCGGCTCTCACTGGCCACAGTTCACCGCTCCAGGCCAATGGGGGCTGCAGGAAGCGGCGCGGGCCAAGGGATGTGCTTACCCTGGTGAGCTGCGTGCCAGAGGTTGCCGACCCCTGGACTAGATGTTACTTATAAACAGATTAATCATTATCGTTAATGAACATAATAATGAAAATCATCTTGTCTCACCACATAAACCAAATACAATTTGAGAGGCAGAAGGCCTGTGTAGCAGCACCACGGATATCAGAGAGCCGTCCAACCATTAAGGAAGCTTGAGATAGTGACAGGCCACCTGTCCTCCCTTCTGTCAGGTAGGATGATGAAAGGATTGTCAGAGGATGGTATGTTGATTTGTTGGTTGTGGGGCTAGAAAGCAACATGTCTTGGTGGCATCTTCAATAGGTCTGGATAATTCTAGTAAGGATACTCTTGAGGGTCTCCCATAGATTTACAGCCTGATTTTACATGTAGTTTTGTTATGGTTATGGTGAAGTGGACTTAAGTGGTCATAGTCCTTGTCTAGCCCTCTGCGTGGAGAAGAAATTAATCTTTGCAGACCAAAAGTGATGTTAACTTAAAATATTGTTATTTCTGTTTGTATATTTTTCTTTGTCATCATCAGCATCTTGTTCCCATTCATATAACGTTGCATTGGAGAGACCATTTGGCTGATGTGGTTTAATATTTGGAAGTGTAACAGAAGAAGCGGTGGAAAGCCATGACTTTTTTAGTGAGGCAGGCAACAACTTTTTATTTAACAAATTTTGCACTAAACTTTTCATCCTGACAAAGAGTTCACACTGCCAGCTCTGTTCTATTATGGGTGATTCAATTTTACACTTGCATGCCTTAGGCTGTCCAACCTTTTTAGTGATGTTCCACAAAATTCCATCATCCACGCGACGTAACCTTGCACACACCTTACATCACAGTTACCAACTTTCACATGGTAAATAAGCACCTCGACTTTCACAATAAGCCAAAAATCAAGCTAATCCCATTTCAAAACAAGGTCAAAACAAGCCAATCGTGAAGAACCCCAACACTGTATGTGACTAAATCCCCCGGTGTGCAGTCTGGCACTGTGCTGAGCCCGCTGTGCACCTTTGCCCCTGCTTGTCCCCCCCTTGCCCCTGCCTGCCAGGTGCCGATCAAAAATAAGAAGCAACAAGCTACAAGCCCAACAAGCTACAAGCCAAAACCTAGCCAACAAGCAATTCACAAGCCAATTAAGCCAAAACCAAACCCAATTTCTGTGTTTTTTTCACAGGTTTGGCATGTGTCTTACATTTGGTGCATGTAAGGTCATGCTGTGCAGAGGATGCCATTTTGTTTTACAGTGCACGTTAGGGGACAGGACAGAATCATCCTACAGGCTGCATCTGGCTTGTGGGTCGCAAGTTGGACCATGTTTTATGTGAATTCTGGGGCATGCAGTGCATGCCTTGCATATATTGATGGCATGCCACTGAGAAGAAGTGAGTCTTTAGGAATGAATTGAATTAGGAGAATGTGAGAATTTGGTCCACTGAGACAGGGAGGTGTTTCCAAGCTGCCATGAAGATGGAACAGGAAAAAGAAAACAAAAAGATGGTTGGGTTGGCATCATTAGTAGATTAATAAGGAACATAAAAAGAAACAAGACCTAAGATGTGGTAAGTGGCAGACCTGTGCAGGTCTTTGAAGGAGAGGATGAAAAGTTCCCAAATAATGTAAAATCACTCTGATCTGAATATCTGCCAGCTCTCATGCAGCAGAAATTTCAGGCATCTGCTGCCTTTGCTTCCACCTTGTCAAATCGACTGAGTTTCTACCACATGCTACTACTGGAAGTCAAACCATGATGCAGACATCCTCAGCTCTATCCCTCTATGCTTGAGCTGGTGTGTATTTGTGTAGTATTGCTCAATCCCTTTCTGCCTTCCTTTCATGAGCCAATATGGCCACTATGTTTTTCACACACAAGCTTTCAGTAGTGTTAAATTCTGACCTTAGGGTGACCAGACAGCAAGTGTGAAAAATTGGAACAGGGGATTGGGGGAGGAGGGGGAATAGGAGCCTATATAAGAAAAAGACCCAAAAATCGGGACTGTCCCTATAAAATGGGACATCTGGTCACCCTACCTGACCTAGAAATTGACTTTACAAGCTGGTAGGTGAAAAATGTTCAAACTGTTGATATTTTGTGAAAAGCAACAATTCAAGAACCTGAACGTGGCATGAAACAAATTAGCAAAAATAATTCACACAGTTTCTGGAAAATGTTTTCACCAGATTTTGGCCAGTGCTATTGGCCTATGGTAGTGTGGCATATAACATTATTGGGAGGATTGGCTGTGGGGATCCACTGGGAAATAATCTTGCAGATCAAATGCTATGATCTTTATAAAAGTGCTTTGGGTGCTATTAGTCTCATTTAGGATGAACGACTATGTACAGTCAGGGGAGGGGGAACAAAAGCAGAGGATTTACTGATTACTGAATAATGTGATGAGGGAATGCACAGACCAACCCTTTCCCCAGTCCAGTCAATAGGAGTTTTGCCATTGACTTCAGTAAGAGGAAGATTGGGCCCTACCTCTGGAAATCCTTTCCACAGGCAATTTTTCTACATTGGGTGACAAGCATCAGAGGTGCTTTTCAATTGACTGCTAACCACTAATCACAAAGAAGCTCCAAATTACTGACTTGGCCAATGTATTTCTAATGGGAGCGCAGGACTGAAAGCAGGCAAGTATCTTGGCCATTAGCAGGCTGGATGTGGTGGGCAGAATCTAGAACAGCTGCCTATTTATTTTTAAGCACTGGGGACTGGAGGGAAGGGGTAGGAGATATAAAGGGAGATTCTTCTCAGGAATTCAAGGTATCACATTGCAAAGATAATAAGAGGAGTGTATCTCAAACCGGTGTGTCACTGAAAGTTGTCTGCTGTCTTGGCTCATACACCTGTATCTATTCGATTTGCAATTTACTGTGTGTTTTTAATCAGTATTTCTTAGGTGCTGCATATAATTTATAGCTTCTAGTAAAGGGCGTTCTGTACAGTCTGATATATTTATAGAGGAATTCTATTGTTTCTCTTTTTCTAACTCTTCCTTTCTTTCTCTCTCTCTCTTTCTTTTCCTCTGGTTCCTTGGTCAGCATGGTTACTGGGAAAGAAAAAAATATGTATTCTGTGATATGGTTTTAATTCCAGGAGATATTTATTGTTATGGTTAGTTTGATGGGGATGGAGCTACTTGATCTAAATTGAACCATTGCAAGGCCCAGAAGAATGCTTGTGAAATAACAGCTGAATATTCTTATAAATAAAGATAGGAGATAAACTAACATAATTCTTAGAACATTTCACTGAGTTCAACATACTTACTGCAGGGTTGCAAGAAAAGGACCTGTTTTTTGATCTGATACCTAAGTATTCATATGAATTTTGCTTAGCTTGGCAGTGACACTTAAATGAACAGTTTTGTGAAGAAATAGACACTAAAGATAATGTTATTCCTGTTGTTTCCATGACAACAGACATGCTTGATGGAATATATCCATCATGCATGCTCCGTAACAACCTAGTTTCTAAGTCCTTATTCCAAACATGAAATGAAGTTAAAACTTCAAGCAGTTTTGTAATTAGTATAGTCCTTACAGAAATTATTTAACATGATTTTTCAGCTGCCTCAGCATAAGGCTCAAAGGTCTTTTTAGGATTTTATTGCCACTTTTAAGGAATGGTTTAAGAATTGTTGTTGTTCTTGAATCACAGATGCCACTGTTTCTTTTTGGTTTCTGAGACTATGTTGCAATGACGTCACATTAAGATTTTTTTTCCAGGCTCTGAAAAGGTCACAGTTATTTTTTCCAAATGATTCTGTCAAGCATAAAAATTAACCATACTTTGAGCTGGATTTTCTGTATTTGTAATGTATGTTTATGTTAGAGTTTCTGTCAAAACAGGGATTAAAGATAAATGTAGCCAATTAAAAGAACATTTGCTTAGAGCTCCTGGTAATAGATACCTCATTGTGGGGTCTTGAGGTACAGCTTTCTTTAACCACTGATGCAGTTTATGGGGTTGAGTTTGAACATTATAGAAGACTATTTCAGTGTTCCAAATGGCATGTATTAGCCTGAGAACAATCAAGCTAAGCTGTAAGTGAAGCACAGAAGAGAAGTTAAGGATATACAATGCTAGCTAGGTAAAATATTCTTGTCTCCTGTACTTCCTATACTTCATCATTTCAAATAATGCTTCCCAGCAGTATATGTAAGTGAAAACTGGTTTTACAGAAGGGAGAAATCTAACTGGCACTGGATGAGTCAATATGTTGCAAACTGTATTGTAAGGTAAAAAACAAGTCTTAATACCAAATTTGGGAATTGTTTCCTTTTATCTTACTTTATTTTACTTAACAGTTGTGCCCACATTAATTTCATTGCACATATTCCATGTGTGCTGTGTTAGAGAAAAGGTCAGTACCAACAGCAATTACATCAAGTTTCTATACACTTTCAATGGTCAATAATCTTTTGTGCTTTATATACTGCAAATAAGATAATAACAATGTACTTGTATAGTGCCTCTCACATGAAAGTCCTTTAATTCTTCCTCAGACAAAACTCCCATTGACTTCAGGAGTGTATGACTGCATAAAGAGGACAGAGTAAAGGTGTCAGGATTTGGCTCTACATGCTGCGTACAGAAATTACTTCATTCGCTACTGAAGGTCAGCCACCTCTTGGGTGTGACGTGGCAGCTGTTTAACAGCAAACAACAACACTCCATGGGAGATTTGGGCAGAAATGAGGAATACCTAATCCTGTTGAAATTGCAGGGGCAATTAAAGTAGGCAGAGTGTAATTACCCAAACTGGATTTGGATGGGACCCAAGAGCCAACACTGCACTCTTGCCAAAAGTACCAGAAGCCAACTCACCACTCTTGCAAAAAGTACCAGTTGATCTTTAAGTGGCGGTGAGGATCATATATTGTTAGGATTTTAGTTCCATATCTCATTGACAAGATGACATCTCCAATAGAATAGTACCCCTTAACACCATGGTAAGGTATTGGTTCAGTACTGACTCAGAACACATCCCTAAAATATGGGGGAACTAGAAATGTAAATAAGAATTCGGCTTTCATTTAAGAAGAGAAGGACATTTCTATCTACTTTTCTTGTAAAGGTAGTCTTGAAAACATAAACTGATATAAACTAATGTAAAATGATCACTGGTGTCGAAAGGAAGAAGCAACTGGATTTCACTTCTACTGCAGGGGACTGGGACTGGTGCGATGAGGAACTAAAGAACCCCTCCACCTCATACACACACTTCTCATGTAAAACGAGTCACTTAAGCTTGGGCTGTGTCCCCAAACTATCATTTTGCTACCCCTTAACAAAACCCTTAAGGCAGGCCTGCGCTTAGTGGTATGATTGTGATGGTCAGTAAAAATATTAAGGCCAGATCTACTTAGAAGGAGATATCTGGAACACCACTTCCTGCACCATCTGGGTTTTACTTAGAAGTCTGATCAGGACCAACACTGCTTCGATTGTGAAATCCAGTGAGATATATTAGTAATTTCTAACTATAGGACTACGTACCTCCTATTTAGACATTAAAAAGTGCTGAATATCAATAATTGAGGCATGACCTGAAGAAAAGCTCTGTGTAGCTTGAAAACATGTCTCTTTTGCCATCAAAAGTTGGTCCAATAAAAATATTACCTCATCTACCTTGTCTCTCTAATATCCTGGGACCAACACAGCTTCAACAGCACTGCAAACATAAATGTTTGGTGTAATTTTCACCATGTGCATTGTATTTAACTGTACATTTATCACAATGCAACTATAATGAGAAACACTTTCCCGAGACCTCTCTCTCACTGTCTGTATATTCAGCATGATTTTTATGATCATTTGCCCATTGATAATATCTTGGGTTCCCCACATTCTTCTATGCAAAAATCTGTGATAGAGAGGTTACATGAAAAAGTTCCAGAGCTGGTCTTACTTGGAAAATTCTTTTTCTCCTTTTGTGTGTATGTGTGTATTGGTTTGGAAGAGCAGCCAAGTGAGAAAGTCATGTAGTTCATGGATCGGTGGGTATGAACTAGTTTAACCCCACAGATCTTCTGTGAATGAAAGCAGGCTGTCTTTGTTTTGTTAGTAGCACAGTCCCATCATTGTTGCCAGGGTTCTTTGCAATGCCATGCTGCCTGCCACTGGCTTCCTCAGTGGTGACTCAGAGTTCTGAACCCTCTAAGAGTATGTCTACACTGCATTGTAAACCCAGGTCTGTGAGACCCTGGGCTTGTGAACTTAGTGTTTCCAAACCTGCGCTTGAGAGTCCACACTGCATTGTGAACATGGGCTTACAGTTGCTTGACTCGGGTCTCACAGCTGTGCTAATGCCATGCTACACTATGCAGACTTTCTGACTTTGGTCTGCAGTTCGAGTTGCAGCTACACTGCAAAATGACTGGGATTGGACCTGAGTCACAGCAGGACTTGGCCTTTGACCTACCCCCTGGCAGTGTCTTGTAACCCAGTCCTGAGCGCATGCTGATGAGAGTCAGACTGATTTGTGTGTAGATGGAAGTGGGGGTCAGGTTCAAACCTGATTCAAAGCCTGGCTTAGTGTGCTGTGTAGACATACTCTAAAAGTGTTTAGAAGCAACTGAAAGGAAATTAATCCAGGAAAATCAGCCTTCCTTTATATAGCAATTTGCTGCACAGAGTGGCTGCTCTCTGAATCTGTTCTCATTTTCATGGTATATGTGGATGCAATAATGATAGGAGTGCAATTAGTCAGCACATGGCATACATAACACAAGTCACTGCTTTAAATTTAATCTGTTCCTGAAATCTCAGGAGAATAATATTTGCATTGGCTAGTGGCCAAAAATTTGTCTTAACTACAACTTGATTTTGTATATTTTATCCTATTCTATAATTGTATGGGTAATATATATATGTATAATGGCATATGCTATGTAGGATTTTCCCAAGTACAATATTAACTGTTTTTAAAAGCATTTCTCTAGTGTATAGTAATACTGTGCAGCAAGCGCACCTGTCTGGCTGGATAAAAGAAAGGTGTAAAAAGAAATAAATACTGATATGATTCTTCTCTCGCTTACATCTGGGTAAATCAGGAGAAATGTCACTGGTGTCAAGAGCATTATGCCATTATATAATTGGTGTAAATTAGAGAATCAGGTCCATTCCTCTGTGAATCTGAAGTGGTCTTTTTAATGTGCTTTTTAGAAAATTACATAAATACATAAAATTATGTGAAATGTTTTGGACTGGGTTTTTGTTTTAACTTTAGAAAAGAGTTAAGATTAAGAATTGCTAAATATGGAATTTCATCAATGGAAAAAAATGTCACTACAAGTTATAATACAGCTACAGTTTTATCAGAATTGGAACTCAAAAACTTTGAAGTATAGGGCTGATACCCTATCCATTAGGTTAGGCTGTTTTGGATTGCTTTTTATGGGAATTTAAAATTGCTGGGCCCGATTCTACTCTCCTGTCCGGGTAAAATCTGAGTAATTCTGATTGCATCAATGAGATTACTCAGATTTTACACTAGTTCATGTGAGATCAGAATCTGGTCCCTTTCTTGGCCACTGGAGACCCCAATATGTTGTAATTAAGTCAACAGAAACATACGGAATATAAAATGGTAATGGAAGGAGTGTAGTCTTGAAGGCAAATCATGAAACTCAGGAGACCTAAGATCTGAGCCTGCACTATTCAAATCAATGGGAGATTTTCCGTTGGCTCAGGATCAAGCCTCTTTGCCATTGACCTAGGTCCTGTTGTTGCTCACAAAGGGTATTTCTGTACTTTAGTTTCTGATACCTCTGTCAAATGGTGTTGTGAGTTAAGATCCTCAGATAAAAGGTACTATATACATTCAAAGTGTAATTTATTAATATAAAATCAAATATAGGGGCTATAAAATTGCAATAACAAGATCTATGGCCTGGTCTACACTAGGACTTTAATTCGAATTTAGCAGCGTTAATTCGAACTAACCGCTCAACCGTCCACACCAGGAAGCCATTTAATTCGAACTAGAGGGCTCTTTAGTTCGAATTTGGTACTCCACCCCGGCAGGTGGAGTAACGCTAAATTCGACATGGCTAGTTCGAATTAGGCTAGGTGTGGATGCAAATCGAACTTAGTAGCTCCGGGAGCTATCCCACACTGCACCACTCTGTTGACGCTCTGGACAGCAGCCCGAGCTTGGATTCTCTGCCCAGCCACACAGGAAATGACCCGCGAAAATTTGAATTCATTTTCCTGTCTGGGCGGTTTGAATCTGACGTTCTGGTTGCACATCGGGGCGAGCTCCGCAGCACCGGCAGCAATGCAGAGCTCTCCAGCAGAGGAGTTCATGTAATCTCTGAATAGAAAGAGGGATCCGGCATAGACTGACCGGGAACTCTTCGATCTGATCGGTGTGTGGGGCGAGGAGTCTGTGCTTTCGGAGCTGCGCTCCAACGAACGGAATGCAAAGACCTACGAGAAGGTCTCCAAAGCCATGATCCAGACAGAGGATACAGCCGTCATGCAACGCAGCGCCGCGTGAAAATCAAGGACCCCAGACAAGCCTACCAAAAAATCAAAGCGGCCAACGGACGCTACGGAGCCTGCCACCACTGCCCCACCAGTGACCATGGACTCTGATGATGGGACAGTGTCGACGGACAGTTCCTCGACGATGTTCACGGACGGGGAAGATGAGGAAGGGTTTGTGGAGGACGAGGCAGGCGATAGCGCTTACAACGCTGGTTTCCCCGACAGCCAGGATCCATTCATCACCGTCACGGAGATCCCCTACCAACCCTCCCCGGCCAGGAACCCGGATCCTGAATCAG